>NC_136073.1:909293573-910666719 GCF_964261635.1 Lissotriton helveticus | reverse complement strand
ACATAATGAATTATTTTTATATGTTTTTATGCTTGTATGATTTGTATTTCTCAAATCGAATAAAAGCTTATGACTTGACTTGACTGGTAGACACAGTGCTATACTTATAATTGAAAAATGCAGCCATTATTTTAAGTATGAGAAAGTTAAGTGCAGAAAAATGTTCCATATCATTAACATTTCTGCACTTTAAATTTCTCCCATTTAGAAATAAATGGCTCTATGTTTGTATTATACATGTAATGGTGACACATACAACAAAAGGTATTCCAGTGCCACAAGTACATACAACATAGGCTCTCAGTAACCTGTGCACATGTATCCCATTCATACACACACATGTTCATACATCCCCAAGACCACACTCACTGACACGCATGGCAGTCCTGTCATAGTGCCTGAGTCAAAGTATTGTGTTCAAACCATTGAATCTGATTCTATGGACATTTGGCTTCAAGTCACTGGAGCTGGACCTGAGGGTGCCTGGTAACAATTCACAAGTTGCTTAGCCTTCAGTTCCCACAATGATTTTCGCCGATCAGAAATAGCTCACACTACAGAAGAGGTTGGAGATCTATGTAATATGGTCCAATATTGCCAATGAACCTGGTAATTTCCAGGTTAGATTATGCCAACTCCCTTTATGTTGGCATTCCTGCCTACCAGTTGAATCGATTGCAGCTGGTTCAGAACCAGGCTGAACGATTGATTTTCAAACAGCCCAAGCACCAGCATGCTCGTCCACTGTTAAAAACCCTTCATTGGCTCCCTGTAGCCGAACGTTGTAACTTCAAACTAGGCTGCACCATCTTTAAAGCGCTGGCCGGCCTCGGCCCAGCCTTCATCTCTTCTCTCCTTTATCACTATGCCCCCTCCCGTAACCTCCGATCCTCCCATCTTGCCTTACTTAAACCATCCACCTTCAAAGGCAAGAAACATGGAGGGCTCCGATTCTCGTTTCTTGCCCCTTCTTTTTGGAACGCACTCCCTTTAGAGTTTAGGCTCACCACCTCTTACCCCCACTTCAGGTCTCTCCTGAAAACCTACTTGTTCGGTTAAGCACATAACTAGTTCTTCCTTCTGCCCCCGTCCCTTTTTTTTTTCTCCCCGCTCTCACCTCTCCCTATCTGTCTCCCTTTTGCCCGTAGCGCCAAGAAACCGTTTGGTGTAAGTGCGCTCTATAAGAATTTTTACATAACATAACATTTTACAATGAACCTGAATGGCAAAATGGCACCGAGTTCCACGTTACCCATTATGTTTTTTTATATCATTTGTTTATTTTTTAAATTTCAGGTAACAACGGGCAATGATTGCAACATTTTGGTTTATCGTTTGGGAATAAAATATTAATGATATAATGGACAATGATTTGGCTGTATGTCCGTCCACCTAATTTAGATGGGCAGACATACTAGCAGTTTTTAATGCCCATAACCTCCAGGAAAAACATGGCAGTAAGGGGCATTGAAAAGTGCTCAATGCCCTCCTAGCCATGGTAGAAAACGAAAGGCAAGAGGGGCATTGTTTTGGGGGGAGTTTGCAAAACGAAAATCCTTTATTGGGGTTTTCCTTTGAAAATAAAAAAAAAGTATGTTTGCCATATGTCTGTCATTTATCAAATTTACAATGCATGGACAGGAACTTCTGTGACTGAGGTTCCTGCCAATGCTTGATGTCGGCTGGGTTGAACCATGTTTAAGTTGGCAGCACAGGCACTATACTTCTGTTTAGTAGGGGTAAGGTGCACGGAGTTCAAAAATAGCAAAAATAAGATCCATAAAAAGGTGACAAACCTGGGGTGGCTCTGCACAAAAAGCTGATTTCCTAAAGAGAGTTGCCTCCAGAACTAGTTTTGAGTGAACACAGAGGAAGGGACTGCTCTTTTTCCTGGCCACATGTCCAGGTGGACACAAAGACTTCGCCCATGTGATGAAGGATATCCCTATCTTGAAGTACTGGAGTAATAGCCACTGTGTGGGATAGTAAGTAGTAGGGCTAAGAGGTACTGCTGTAAAATTGTGTATGGTTGTCCATGAAACCAAAAGTTACCTTTTGACCAGTAGTAAATGGATGTAAACTGGACCTTGCTAGATGCCCCTATTGGAGTGAGTCTGTGTTCCCCAGTTATTGTCACTGAGGCCTGGGTAGCTAAGAAGCGACACAGAGTAGATGTTCCAGGAACCCCGAAAAGTTAGGACTTAGAATATGTTTTACCCAGAGCCGTCAGGGGAACCCTATGGCAAAGTTGTCCAATTTTGATGAGTAGTTTGTGTTAAACTCCACTCCTCCAGTGGAGATCTCTTAGCTTTGCCCACCCCGTGCTTTGCTTTGAGCTCCATCAACTGGCGCGCGGCAGAGTTTTTCTTGTGCACAGCTCACCAACATTGGGATGGCAAGCACAAATGATAAAATCAAGTTCTGTGCTGCCTCCTGGCAAGATATCCCAACACAGGTGGTCGCGGCAGGTCTCTACCGCTCACATTGTGAAAGCTGCCGCTCGTGTGACAGATAGAAGTAGCACCATTTGGTGCACTGTGTGGTGCAATTCACATTAATTACACAGTGCGGGTTAAGCTCCCATTGCTAAAAATCAGCTTGAGCAGCACAACGTATAGCAACTCTGCAGTTTGCAGGACTCTGCGAGTTCCGCCCTCCCCTAATTTTGATGTACCTTCCTTGGATGCAGCTTCAGACTCGCCCTACTGGGGGATTTTGAGGTCCATGAAATAAAAAAAATCAGAAGGTAAAATCTTTCCCCGGGACAAACTGACTTGGGGCATCCCACCAGTGTTACATCAAGGTTGGTTTGAAATCACTTATAGGTCCTGGTCTACTGCTTCCACCGACTATCATTATGTTTTCGGTGCTATTTTTATTTACAAATTTAAAAAAAACATATCTCTGGTTCACCTTATTGGATTTCTATCAGTTTTATGTCATTTTTTTTATAAGAAATGTCCCATCATACAGTTAAACTTGAGGATGTAGCCCAAATATTGGGACTTCAATTGGATGAACACCTCCTGATGAAGGATATTCAGAGGATGGGAAAAAGGACTAATCCCCTGCCGCCCCTAGGGGGAGGATGAGGACATCTCACCATGAATATCAGAGAAGATCATGGCATCCCATGAAAGATTAATCACATTTAGCAATATGACCTGTCGTTGGATGCTGTCAGCTATTAGGCCAGGGAACCTTTATGGGTCCAAAGTATTTGTCTTAGGGGCTTAATATTCTTCTTTTATGCTAACTAATAGGCCCACAAAGAGTTGGTGACAATCTTGATATCTATGATATAGGTGTAATGCCTTGTGTGAATTGTTCAGATGGGCACCAGCTGTCCCGGTGTCACTTGACTGTTATCTTGATGCAAGTAGGGGATGCCAAAGGACAAGGGTACTCCATGATGTCGCAGTGCGCTTTACAAGTACACCCACATTTACATTTACAAGGGAGGAGCATGGGGAGGCCTGGTTTGAACCCTCAGACGGATATCACTCCTCAATGATGCAATCATGCGTGAAGATGGGGGATTTCCAATGGGGGGAACATACCAAGGCATCAAATTGCCTTACTTGTTATGGGATATGTACAGATGGTCAATGGGAAGTTATTTATTCTTGCTTGGCATCTTTTAAAGATGCTTTTACCTAAAAGCCAGTGCTGTCACTTCCTGTGCGGATAGATGATAGGAAATCCAGTGATGTCACTACCTGTGCAGATGGGCGGTGGGAAATTAAGAGCTCTTGCTTGGCTTCTATTTTCTTAAAGATGATTTTAGCGGGAAACCATTGATGTAACTTCCTGTGCAGATGGATGATGGGAAATCGAGTGATGCCACTTCCTGTGCATATTGGCAATAGGAAATTAAAGTCTGCTTGCATGGCTTCTTCTTTTAAAGATCGCTTTGGCTGAAAACACTTGAAGTAACTTCCTGTGCAGATGGAAGATGAGAAAACAAGTGATGTTCTTAAAACTCACTTTCCTGCATCTTCAGAATTGGCTCAAAGCAGCTTTGAGAACTGCATTCACATCACAGACTTTAGAAACTGGGGAGTAGGTTGGGGTAGTGAGGGAGTGGGATAGAATTGGCCACTGGTTGTAGGAGGTGGTTTTTATTTCACAATGTATTCATTAGGGTGATCTTTTATATCTCCCTCCACTTGTTAGTGGTGTTTTTTTCTCTTTTCTCTGGCACCTGTAATTTTCTCAATGAATGAATTTGATTGTTTTCGGCATGGAACTGGTTAGGGAGGGGGTGGGATATAGGGATATGTGTTTTAAATTGTACAATAAAAAGTTATTTGTAAAGAAAAGTGAACTTTGGAAAACCCTTATCTTTTCTTCTGACCAATCGCCCTTTAATTAAAGGCTGACTCAACATCCCAGTGACATATTACTGTTGTGTGTGTCATTTAAAGATCAGGTGGGTATAATCCACATGTCTATACCATAAAATAAAACAAAATGACAATTGAGAATTTGGTGACATGATATAATTTTATTTTTGCTGTGGATTACAATAACCTTTCTCCTTCGAATTAATGTTAGTAATGAGTCTAATATGTAATGTTACTGTAATTTTTTTGTATGATTTGAACTTTGGAATAAGTATCTGTGAGCTTCCATGTCAACTAGTGAAAGATGCACAAAGCCATCAAACGCCAATGTGGCCTGATTAATTCCTAACCCTGGGCGAAGCACTACGCTACGTTCGCGTAGTTTGCGCAACTTCGCACTACGCGAGCTGCACGTAGCACAGTGCGAACACGCGTAGCACAGCGTAGTGTAGTGCAGCGGTCATTTTTTGCTTGTTCGCGGTCCTCAACGTCATGTTCGCGACCGCGATCAATCAAAATGCCATCCCGGCGAGACTCTCAATGCGGGGAGGTCAGGTTTCTCATTGCGAGTGGTCGTGCATGCTCGCGACCGCTCGTGATGAGAAACTATCAGTTCGCGTTGAGAAAGCTGCTGCTCGAGTAAAAATCTACTCAAGCGGCAGAAAACTACAGCTCACACTGTGCAAGATGCAGTTTTCAATGATTGCACAGTGCCGGATGCTTGTTCGCACTGTGCACTCATTGAAAATGCATCTTGCACAGTGCGAACATGCTACTACGCAGCTCGCGTAGTGCTATGTGGAGTTCGCGTAGTGCGCAGTGCACTTCGCGTAGCTTCGCATAGCGCTACTTCGCGAACTACGCCCACCCTTATCAATTACATGTGGCATAATTTAAAGCATCCCACCAATCAATTGTTAGTTTACTTCAGATTGGCACCCTAACAGTAACGGGTGTGCCCAGATATGGGTCCAGTGCTCATTGTGCCACTGGATCAAACTACACCCGCTCGATGCACCCCAATCAGGGGCTTGAGTTCAAGTTTGGACTGGACTGGACTGGCAGTCTGGGCTGGACTCTTCCCAGTGGAGCAGGATGTGCATATGGCTTGGCCTAATCTGGGGGGCATGGTGGGCAAAGAAATCATGCTCTGGGATACAACCCTGAATCATTACTAGTGGCTAACATTATTTCAATCATCCCACCCTTGGCCAGTTTGTCTACATAAGCATGGGAACTAGGCCTATGTATGTCAGAGGTGAAAAAACATTGCTATAGCATCATCATGCAAAATTCCTTTGGAATAATGGATGTGGCAGTGGTTTATGCAGTATTGCAAAATGGCAAAGTGGTTCACAGACATTAATATCTCTTGTTGTCTTTGTTTCTCAGACTATAGCAATGACAAAAACTGTCTGCTCAGGGAACACAACTGGTGTTGCAGAATTCCTACTGACTGGACTCCAGGTTGACCCACAGTTGAAGCCTCTCCTCTTTTTTATATTCCTCAGTATGTATTTGTTAACGGTGTCAGGAAATGCCCTCATCATTCTGACTGTGTATCTGGAGGACAGCCTTCACTCCCCCATGTACTTCTTCCTTGGGAACCTGTCTCTGTTGGACATCTGTAACACATCCAGTGTCATCCACACCTTACTGGATGGGTTATTGAAAGAAATCAACATAATATCTTTCTCTGCTTGTTTGGCACAATATTTCTTCTTCGGCAGCATGGTGACCACAGAGTGCATCCTTCTGGCAGTCATGGCCTATGACAGATATGTGGCCATATGCTTTCCTTTACATTACCCAACACTCATGGACCGCAGGTGCTGTCTGCAGCTGGCTCTGGGGTCCTGGACAGCTTCATTCTTCCTGTTAGCACCTCTGGCCTCATTTGTGAGGACAGCACATTTTGTTGGAGTCAGTGAGCTGGATCATTACTTTTGTGACTTTGAACCTCTTCTGAGAGTAGCCTGCTCTAACACCTACTTTATTAAAGTGGGAGCTTTTCTCCTATCAGTTGCTGTCATTTCAATCCCTTTCATGTTAATTATTATATCCTATTTATATATCATATCAGCAGTCCTTAAATTCCCATCAACAGAAGGGAGAAGAAATGCTTTCTCTACATGTAGTGCGCACCTGGTTGTGGTCGGCACATACTTTAGCATGTTGATTATAATGTATATGGTGCCTTCATCTGGACACTCACTGAATACAAACAAAGCGCTGTCACTGCTCTACACCATGGGCACCCCAATGACTAATCCAGTTGTTTATGTCCTGAGGAATAAGGCTGTCTTGGAGGCCTTCAGAGGGATCCTACGGAAGATGCTAAAGTATTCGTATACCTAGAATTAACTTCTTTTGTATTTACTCAGTGTAAAAAGCTGCTGATCTCACTGATGGTTGCAATGTATATTGTTAGTGGGAGGATGCAATGTTGTTGTGGTGTTTTTTTGTTATAGGGCGGTGCACTGCCTTGAGTACATTTCACTTGTACTCCTAAAAATGCTGATGACTGCTTCACAGCATGAGCCAACTTTGATGGGTTATAGAAGCAAACACTCAAAGCATGGGAAGACACTGGACTCAGGTCCTAACCATAGTCCAAGCCTGGTGCCCTGGGCTGCAAGAGCTCCCCCACTAGACTCACTCTTTTCTAACTATTTTGTTGTCAGTGTAAAATATGCATCTAAATGTAATATGTTAACATAACATACTTTTTAGATAAATTAGCAGGCCCTCTTTTAGATATCCTGTCTTTTAGACTCCTGCTATTTATTTCCTCTCATGGTGCATGGAAGCCAGTGTTGGGTACCTGTTTGCATTCTATAAAAACCTAATAGCATAACATCCATAGTTGGGTACATTATGTGGAGTACTGTGCATTTTTCTAAAACGCCTGTGTGCAGTCTCTTCACCTCTGCATCGGTAGACACTCAAGCTGGCACAGTGTTGATAATCTTCTCTATGGAATATGTTGATCTTTACATCTGACTCGATGTTAAACACACCCACGATTTAAATCGCTTAGCTTTCGTCGAATGATATCACATCGCTCAAGCGGATTAAACCCTGTCTTGGTAAGGCCCTTCCACTTCTCTATTTAATGCAATATGCAGGCGTTGGAGGTAATTTCATTAATTGAGGTAACTTCAATGCAATACACATGTATTTGTAGCTGCAATTGCCGGGACAAATGGTGTGACTGCAAGGTCCACCTGACTCTAACTTCTCTTTTGGGCTTTGTATAGTCCTTCCTGGGTATCACAAGGGCCAGTGAACCCAAAGGGTGTGTATGTTTGTGACTGTACGCAATTGTACTGCACGCTGTGTCATGGGTTTTACCACAACTAGTGGATTATGTACATTAGTCTAGGGAATTTTGCTCTCACAAAGAAAACAGGGATCTGTCATTCGTAGATCTTGATAAAAGCCACAAGACCCATCTGAGTTGACTGAAACATGTAGAAGACCCTTGACCTGAATACAGGGGATAACTACTTTTTACCTGGTCCAAAATTTAAATAAATTACACAAGGGTATTTGAGGTAGTTTTTTATAGAGCAGAGATCCCACAATCAATTCCCCTAGTAAGAGCTCCAATAGGTATTCTAGGTGAGGATTTGGTGATAAAGCATCCCATATGTGAATTTTAGTGGGTGAGAGTGCTTTTAAAAACAAGAAGGGATTCCTTATCTAGGATCGGGTGTTAGTGGCCTCATTCCCTATTGATTGTTTCTTGGCATTGTCCAAATCCTTGTCTACAAAAGAATCAGGACCTCTCAAGGGATTTGTCTCATGGAGCTGTGTCAGGCTCCTTAAGAGTCAGCTTTGTAAGTTCAAGGTCCCCTTGTGCAGACAAGTCAAGTATATTTGGTAGATCCATGAATAAAGGGTTGCCATTACTGCCTTAAAGATGTGGTCTTTCTCCGTGGGGCCATCTTCATGAGCTGCTGAGTAGTCTCAGTATTTGTCAGGTATAGATTTATTTTTGGGTGGTGGTTTATATAGCGTGAACTTGACCCGGTATCGGGTATCATAGCACTTTACATAGCACCAGTTGCATTACATGAGGACACATTCATTTTTGTTAGGCACTCGGAGATTGAGTGATTTGCCCAGAATCACAGGATGTTCAGCGTCATTGCTGAGACTCGAACCCGGTACCTCAGATTCGAGGTTGACCCCCCTAGCCATTAGGCCAACTCCTCTCTCAATGGCTAATTTGTTTTTCAGAGATCAGACAGTTTTCCATTAGTTGTCAGTGAAAGATTCAGTCATCAAAGTCAGAGAGATGACCACTACCAAACCTGATAATAATTCAACAGTTTCTTAAAAGACTTAAAATGTATAATATGCTGTTCCTGGTTTCAACTTGTTGAGTCTTACCTAAAGTCAGCGTCGGCGATAGCTGTTGGCTAGCCTCATGTTTTCTAAAAAATGAACACATTATATTTTTATAATTTATAATTTATAATTAAGCTATCTTGTTTTAGGATTAAACCTTTAATACCTGATAAAACCCCACCAAAGGGTCTAGGATTATTCTGCTTGTGTTTTACTTTTTAGGGATGCCATTAAAATGTTGTTTTTTTCTTCCTTTTATTTCCTCCAGTTGTGTGTGCTTGGATTAAAAGTGCAGGGTTTAGAATCATGTTTTAGGTTTAATCTAATCATTTTATACACCAGAGGTAATCTTTGAATATTAAATCATCATCATCTTCATCAAATTCTTCATTTCTGTTGGTAAAACCATAGAAGAAACAACCACACAGTTCACAATTAGTACATACTGAGTTAAAAAGAGTATTTAGGGGGCAAGTGGGCCATAAATAGATAAAAAAAGAACAGAAATTGACATGATAAATCAGTGTAGAAAGGCACGAATAATTAATTTCCCGTATGATACGTACTTGAGAACACTATAACAAAGTGAGCCAGGGCTATAAGTTCACAGTAATTAAAAAGCTAAAGTGCTGGTGCATTAGCAAATATTGTACAAGTCAATTACCAGAATTAGAGCCCATATTTGATATTTTGGCAGTGTTTAATTATTTCATTGATTGCTAAAACTGTTGGCTCATAAGAACCTTTGCCAATATGTACTATTAAATTTAAACACAGCCACAGAATAGTAAAACTCTTTGATATAGAAGCCCAGTCACTAGTAAGTGCATATTAATAGCAGATCAACTGCCAAACACCCTAGAATTTAAACACGCCATAGTTCCACGCATCCGAAGAGCCACCATGGGAGGAAGATCCTTCTCCTACCTGGCAGCCAAGACTTGGAACTCCCTCCCCATCCACCTCCGACGTACGCAAGACCACCTCTCCTTCAGGAAGCAACTCAAGACCTGGCTGTTCGAGCAGTAGCGGACCCCCCTCCCCCAAGCGCCTTGAGACCATCTGGGTGAGTAGCGCGCTATACAAATTTCTTGATTGATTGATTGATTGAAGATGTAATGATAGGTACATATGAAAAGAGTGCTGTCACCATGCACATTGTATAGGGGTGAAAGCATAACACAAGACTTTCCACATTCTAATGCAATTCATGGCTGTGAGATGTCCCAATATTCTGTGTGACACCTTCAGCTAATCGTGGCTTTTTACCCAACTGCTGAGTTTTTGAGCCCATAGTTAAAATGTTACCAGCACATTTTCAAATCCTAGAAAGCAAAATGATGTCTGCTAAAATGTCAAGGCCGTTTTGAAGGGAGACATTTGCAGTGAAGAGACTTGGCAGCTCTTATACGTCCACACAACAATAGTACCACCTTAATGTATTCCTGCAAAGAGTTTAGAAAGCAGGGGCAGGCATGCTTATTGAACATCAGAATGTTGCCTTTACCCATTCATCAACTGACAGATTGCTGCTCTGAACTTTATATGGATATCTGTCTCAAATGTGTCTCAATTTTTGGTGAGGTCAGATTTTAAATTGCAGTTCTATAAATGCCACTTTTCGAAAAGTTGTTATTTTCTTGCCTTAGCCACTTGCTGCCTGCAACCTGTCTCAGGTCACATGACTGGATGTACTTGGCAGCTGGTCTTTGTATATTCCTCTTAAATAGCCACACACAATAGGAGCTTGGGTGTGACTGAGTGGGTCATCACTCGCAGCATGGGAGGGAGGAGCAGGGTGCAGCCTCACCTATACCTGAATAGGCTGTATCTGTCCCCACACAAAGGGCTGCATATCCCCTTCAGCTAGTCATCATTGGCAGATAGCACTACATGAGATGCAAGAGTCTATGGGCCCGATGTAGGTAATCACAAAATACCAATTCTTAAATACTGAATCATACCGATTTGGTATTTAAGAATCGGTAATTGTGATATAGTTAAACAATCGGTATTTTTTACCGATTCTGTAAGATTCGGTATTTACCGATTCGGTAAATATCGAAACGGTATTTGCCATTGATTCCTATGGGCCTTGAAGCCCATAGGAATCAAAAGCAAATACCGATTCGGTAATTACCGAATCGGTTAAATTACCGATTTGACAGGGGGAACAGGGTGTCACTTTGACACCCTGTTGCACCCCTGTTTCAGGCTTGTGTGCCATGTGACACATATACATGCCCTTACGGCATGTCTGTGTGCCACATGGCACAGGTGTACATGCACAGATGTGCATGTACACAGGGATTCGTTATTTACCATGTAATAGTATTACATGGTAAATACCGAATCCTGAAAGCCCTGTAGCACTGTTAACAGTGCTACCTACATTTGAAAACATACATATTCGGTAATTTTACCGATCGGTAATTTTACAGATTCGGTAAAATTACCGAATATGTATGTTTTCAACACCCCTACATGACAATGTCCAAATATCGGTCGGAAACGGACGAAAGTCGGTATTTTCGGCCGTTTCCGACCGGTATTTGGGCACCTACATCGGGCCCCATGTGAATAATGTATAAATATAGAACATGCAACTGATGACTTTTAAATTACGCATCTTTTAACTGTTTTAATTGTATTTAATTGTGTATAATGGGAATATTTCTTGCTATGCATTTGCAAAGATTTTAACTAATCAAGAAAAATAAAAAAAATATCTTATCCTTCAGTTAGTCTGGAGCCAGGGCAGGGACAGCAAGAAGTCTGTGTACTTCAAAGGCATGTCTCTGGAAGCTTCTTTCCACTTCAAGGGCAAAAGTGTTTTAAAAGAAGGACCTCAAACACCAACAGTTCCATACACTTTTGGAAATGTGGATACTCTGCCAGGAAGTAGGACTGCTGTGCTGCTGAAATACTGCCACTCTGCTTGACTGCACTCTTCTGGACTCCTGCTTTTCTGTGATGAGCTGCTGCCTGCGCTTGCCTGAGCAAGAACAACTAGACTAGCATCTCTTTAACCCAGAACCCAGAGTGACTCCAAAGGCTATTTGGCAGGCTTACTTATCTGAAGCCTCCGGGACAGAACTTGCTTCCAAAAACCTTGCACCTACACTGGACTCTGTAATCTGGGAGTCTATCCCTCCAAGTATTGTCACCCAGTCCTGGACCCTTGAACCCTTGAACCTAAGATGCTTGGCAGCGAACCTGATGCATCTTCCCTGCTGTGTGATGCATCCCGAGCAGAACTGACGCATCTCCTCAGCTGAGTAACTCATCCTCAAGCAGAACCAGTGCATTGCTGCTGCTGCATGTATTTGACCAGTCGCAAAGACCTGCAGTGCCCAACACAGTCCTCTGAACAAATGCATCACCCGGCTGCACGGTGCATCCACAGCCCAGATCCTTGCATCTTTCATCAACTGCAGCCTCGACAACAATACTGGACTTCTCATCACAGTCTCACAGCTCCTTGCTGCATCCCGATCCCGATGCCAGACTCCACATCGCAAGCCTCCTCGACGGGACTCTTGATGAAGCAACAGGCCTTGCACCACAGCCTCACTGCATCTCAAACCCAAACCCACCTCTTCTCTTGTTCAGTGCTTCTTCCACATGGATAAGTGCAACAATCCACAACCAGGATTTAAGGTACTCTGTTCAGCAGGCTTAACCGGGTCCCCGTAGCCGACCCATGCTCTATCGCCGAACTTGTGACTTTGTCCCAGTCTGGGTGGCCAGATATCCCCATTGGTGGTTTGTGCTTCTTATGCACTATTTTCATTACAAACTATAACATTCAATATCTTCGATTCTATTAATTAGATTTTTGTCGCTTTGGTCTTGTTTCATATATTAAAACTCACTCTGTTTTTCTAAATCTGCTGTGGGCTACTTTTGTGGTGTGTTTTCACTGTTTTACTGTTTGTAGTGTTGCACAAATACTTTATACATTGCCTCTAAGTTAAGCTTGACTGCTCTGTGCCAAGCTACCAAGGGGTGAGCACAAGTTAATTTGGGATATGCTTGTGACACCAGATACAATAGAAACACATCAAGCAATACAAATATATGTCTATAAAAAACTTCACATATACAAACTGTAATTATGAAGACGCCGATTATGAGATGCTACGGATAAACTGCTGATGGTAACACGAACAGCAATTTTGTAAAAGAACTGCGTCTACCAGAAAGGAATGGGCCCCTGATGCATTGGGCGCTATTGTTAAATTCTATAAAAGTTGTAAACGTGAAAATACCGTCACAACAAAATGAATTATGAAAAATGTAAAAATAAAATAAGTGAACATTCTAAACACTCTTTGGATTACAATTTGATTTTATTGAAACTTTGTTGAACTGAGTGAAGACTGGAGACGCTTTTCACAGGAGGAGAAAAGCGCTGATTTATTTTGGTATGGGAGAAAGGCAACTTGGGGGCATATTACCAAGCAATAGCGATAATTATCGCTATTGCTTGGTTAGAGACAAAATTTTACCGCTGAGCTGCGGCGATTTTTATCGCAGATAAACCTTGGTATTACCAAGGTTTATCGCAAATGCGATAAAAAACGGCCGCAATGCATGAATATCGCTAAAAAGTCAGCGATATTCATGCATTACCGAGCTAATGCTCTTAGCCATGTTATCCACCTCCCATTGGATAACATGGCTAAGAACTGCTCAGGGCAGGTGTTAGCTTTTGGAGATATTCGCGCTTAGCGCGAATATCTCCAAAAGTTGGTAATAGGAGATAGCGATGTTAGCGACTGTTTCCAGTCGCTAACATCTTGGCACGCCCACTTTGCATGTCATTAGTGATAAATATCACTGACATGCAAAGTGGGGCCCAAGATGGTCGCTATCTACTACTAGCTGTCGCTAACTGGTGTTAGCGACAGCTAGGTAGTAGGGAGATAATTTTGTCTCCACTTTCTTGGCTTTTAAAGCCAAACAAGCGGAGACAAACTCCCTTGATAATATGCCCCTCGGTTTTTAGGAAATGAAGGTGTCCATTTCCGACTTAGATACCATTTCTAATTGCAATGTGTACTATTGACCCTAGAGCTGAATTAGTTTTTTTTCTTTGGCATCTTTCCCCACTCAGTCACGTGGCCAAAATGTCTTCCTCCTCCTTCATTGTCAATCTATGCTCTGCACATTGTTCTATGTGAGTTCTTTTCCATTAGCTGCACATGGTAAATTTAAAATAAAACTGAAAACTGAGACTTAATAATATTTTTTACGTCATAATGTGTAGTTCTTCTTCAAATTCAGGAAAGTGTCTAGAGGATGAACACTAGCCACATGTGATATCAGAGAAAATGGCTTCATCATTGGGTGTGTCTAGTTGAGCTTTACAATTTGTGGGTATAAATTGTTTATTCATTTTTATCATCATCAGGCACTCCACATTTGGAGGCGATAGACTGGTTCTTCTAACTATGACAACTGTCCCAGCTACACTAAACATTTACTCTGAGGAAACACTGGCTACAGGACATACACTTCACCACCATCCTGTTGATATCTGGCCACTGTTCCTTATGCTATGCTCATGGACCAAGTCGGTTAATCCAACTAGACTTCCGTTTGGTCATCCAAGTAGTCATGTACAATGTTTTCCACTGTCAGAGTTGTGGATCTGGGTAGTTTCAAAATTGCCTATGTTTGTAGAGTTGATTAAAGTCCTGGAGTGTTCATACATCAACCCTTTGCAGGGGTTAGAAGTGAAAGCGATGCTGTTGGTGTTCTAGGTTTAATAGCAGGAGATTGTGTTCCCACCTGTGGAAGCTGAAGCTGCAATTGCAACATGCTTCTGGATTTTGAGCCACAACTGTGCTGGCCAGAGGTTGAAGGCAGCACTTCAGTTCGGTTATGCCATGGATATTGCAATCATTCATCTTCTACATCACTCACGTTTGTAACTATTCAGTTCTTGTAAATGGAGACTTACACTGATGAAAAGGGAATGAACAAGGGAAGCCCATGTGTGCACCATGGATCTGGTACAAGGACACACATATACAATCTCTCTTTCCAGCCTGTGATTTTTGTTCACCTGAAGGAGTAGCCTGTTGACGAAATAAGCTGCTTCTTCAATGACGCTGGCGTATGTTTGGTCCACCTTTTGCAGCTTGTGTAATAATGGATTGGCTTAGTTCATGGTAACAATTGTGCTTGCTGGCTTCCCATGTCCAAATCTGAAAAGGCAGTAGCAGTTGGATGAGGCTCTTCTCTAGCTGACATGTGTTACCTCCATTACCATGGCTTTGGCAGTAACACCCTGCCTCTACACTGCTCAAACAGGCTTTGCAGCACATAGAATGTCAGGTTTCACCCTGGTGCTTTTACTGGGGCTCTATTAGCATGCTAAATGACCCTCGGTTGCTTCCTTTGAAAGAATTACTGGAATGAGTGCACTCCTGTGTCAAGTGATCAGCATGTTATTGACTACTTCCTTTTTTTGGAAGTTCTGCACAATTAGGTTGATGCAATAAGATAAATTCTGAAGTATTGTGCATCAGCCATGGCCATTATTAGTGCCATTGTCAGTTGCAACAAATCCAATACTTCTTCCAGAATGTTGGCCATTGAATGTGATTCCTCCCATGATAACATTGCAACTGTTGCATTTTGGCAAATACCTTGAAAGACAGTGGCAACAGTGAGAAAAGTGGTTAGCCTTTGCAAAAATTCAAAGAGGCCACGTGTGAATTGATACAACTTGTCCATATATCTGCTGTGAGGTAGATGTACTGAACAGTGCCCCCGTCATTGCTTCACCAACCAGTTCCAGCACCTGATGTCACAGCAGCAGTGTAAAAATAGGTCCATCTTGGAACATTCCATTTTGGGTAGAGGGTTTCTTTAAATTCCAGAAACACATCACCTTCTATAAAAAAAATGGGGTCATCATTATGGCCGGCTTCCGATTGTATAAATGAACTAGATGTTGGTTTAGTGGCGTTTAGCTAGGATTTTGCTATAGAAATACCACATACATACATACATACATACCTACATACATACATACCTACATAAATACATACCTACATACATACATACCTACATACCTACATACATACACACCTACATAAATACATACCTACATACATACATACATACATAAATACATACCTACATACATACATACATACATAAATACATACCTACATACATACATACCTACATAAATACATACCTACATACATACATACATACATACCTACATACATACATACCTACATACATACATACATACATACCTACATACCTACATACATACACACCTACATAAATACATACCTACATACATACATACATACATACCTACATAAATACATACCTACATACATACATACATACATACCTACATACATACATACCTACATAAATACATACCTACATACATACATACATACATACCTACATACATACATACCTACATACATACTTACATACTTTGACGCCTTGCTCTAGATAGACTTGATAGTGGGTTGTTGTGCTTATTGTTTCTTGTATGACAATCCCACCTCAATTCACCTATGAGTTGGAGGTAAGTTGCTTGGACCATTTGGAGCGACTTTATCTTTCTTTTCCTTGTGCCATGTTGCAGTTGCAGCTGGTGATGAAGTCACACTAGGAGGACAGGGATTTTTATCAATTTATTTTTTAGGTTTCGGTAGAGAACATGTTTATTGAACATTAAATCTAGGCTAAATCAAGGTCTTTAAAGCTTTTCTGAACTTTAATAATGAGGGTAGGGCTTGAATCACAAGGGAAGTCAAATTCCAAAAGGGCACCCTAAATCTTAAATGATTTTCCACCCCATTTTTTGTAATAAAAGCAGAGAGCTTTATGTAAAATGTTTTGAGTATCTCAGGCTCCCGATAGGAGCATATTTTTGAACTTTGTTTTGTAGGAATTTGGGGCTATGCCATAGTAGAATTTGTGAATTACACATGAATTTAAAAAAATATATCTTATTCCCTGGCAGTCAGTGAAGTTGATAAATATGAGTGAAGAAGGAGTCAATCCATTTGAGACTGAAGATTGATGTTACTAAGGAGTTATGGATGTTTTGGAGATGGTCGATATATTAAGAATGGAGGCCTGCATAAGGACATTGATGTAGTCAGAAGTGAGTTTACAAATGCATCCACTACCACTATTTTGTGGGAGAAACAGATAAAAGGGAGGGTGCATTATAATACTCTCAGTTGATGGAAACAGGTTTGAGTAACCTTATCCATCTGACACTCCGGATTATGCTAAGACCCCAGAATGAAGTTTAAAATATGGACTGAATAGACCAGATATGGGCTGACACCAAGACGTCTTGGCCAAAATGAGTTATCCCAGTGACTAAACTTGCTAGTGGTAGGTTATGTTATGTTATGTTAATACTGCTCTTTTTGAGCGCACGGCTACCCAGGACGGGTTCCCCGGCGCTTTAGCAAAGAGGCCTGAAACATAACCAAGAAAACCCAGAAGCGGATACACTATCGACGCACAGGTTATGCAGAGAAAAGGACGGTCTTCAGCTCCTTCCTAAAGGCCAGAAGATTGTTAGCCTTGCGAAGTGAGAGAGGGAGCTCATTCCAGAAACGGGCTGCCATAAACTGGAAAGACCGGCCTCCCATCCGCACTCGTTTGATCACTGGCACCTCCACTTTAGCCAGGTCGGCAGATCTCAATTTCCTCCGGGGAACGTAGAAAGCAATACGCTTCCTGAGGTAAGCCGGGCCCGTCAAGTGGAGGGCTTTAAACGCCAGCGTGAGGATTTTAAACCTGATTCTGCAAGGCATTGATAGCCAATGCAGCCTGCCACGCAGCAGAGAGGCGCTGACTCTCCGTGGAAGGCCAAAAATTGCCCTGGCCGCTGAATTTTGGACAGTTTGTAATCTGGACACCAGATATTTAGGCAGTCCGGCAAAAAGTGCGTTAGCATAATCTAAACGCGATCCCACAAGCGCTTGAACAACATTCTTGCGGTATTGTAGGGAGAGCAGTGGGAGAAATTTTCTCACCATTTTAAGAATGCCGAAGCATTTCCCCGCTAAACCCGTAATGTGTGGACGAAAAGAGAGACTCTCGTCAAACACAACTCCCAGATTTTTTACTTGGGAGGAAGGTTTCTCGGGAGGAAACATGTCAGGGGGCCACCACGACTTCCATCCAGGGTCAGGGGCACAGCCGAAAAAGAGCAGCTCGGACTTATCAGAGTTGCATTTCATGCTCTGGTGCTGAAACCATGCAAAGACTGCACTCAAACAGTCTCTGATTCTGCCGCCGTCAAAAACCTCTCCCTTCCTGCAGGTAAACAGGAGCTGGGTGTCGTCAGCGTATGAAATGACCCGGGCTCCAAATGCCTCCGCGACCTTCGCCAAAGGGGCCATATAGATGTTAAAAATGGTGGGGCTCAGGATAGATCCTTGAGGCACCCCCACCTCTAGCGAAGGCATTTCCGCGGAGAACGGTGGAGCCCAGATCACCTGTCGACGGTCGGCTAAGAACGATTGGAACCAATCCAACACCGTCCCCCGCAGTCCTACCTCCTTGAGTCTTAAAAGGAGGCCTGCGTGTGGGACGGTGTCGAATGCCGCCGACAGGTCCAGCAAGACCAACATAGCCTTTCCCCCAAGATCAAGCGTCTCCCTGATGGCGTCGGTCACCTCCACAAGAGCTGTCTCCGTGCTATAATTGGCACGGAAGCCAGATTGGGAGTCATGCAGCAGTTAGTTATTCTCAATAAAGGTGGTAAGAGTATGCTGAACATGTTTCTCCGCCACCTTCGCCAGAGCAGGGAGGAGGGAGATTGGTCTATAGTTGGCCAGCTGCAAGGGGTCAAGCAGAGGTTTTTTGATAAGCGGGAGAATGAGAGCATGCTTCCACTCTCTAGGGACCACTCCGGAGCTCAAAGACATGTTGAGCAGGGGGTTCAGCAGGTTGTTTACAGCTGACGCCACATTGCTCAGGCATTTAGCCGGACAAGCATCCAAGGGGGATCCAGATTTCAAACGGGAAAGCAGCTCAAGTGAGGTTTCGCAGGAGAGCGGGGGAAACGCCGATAGCGTGGGCCCAGACTCAGTTTCAACAGAAGGGAGGAGCTTTAGATCGCTCTCCAAGGCCACAGCAGCTTTCAGAGGCCCCACCCTACCAAAAGAGTCCTGAATCTTTAGGATCTTAGCCACAAAAAAGTCAGCGAGCTGCCTGATCCACTCCTCCGTATGGGAATGTACACGGGCGCCTGCAACAGGATGCACAAATTCTTTCACAATTCGGAATAGTTCCCGGCTCGTATTGTCAGCCTGGTCTATTCTATGCTCGAAATAGATCTTTTTGGCTTCGGCAATCTGTTTGTGATATAATTTTATAACACCCCTGTACTTCAGTTTCTCCTCAGGGTCGTACTTGCGCCGCCAGAGCCTTTCCGCCCTTTTACAGTCCTGGCGCGCTTTCCGTAAAATGGAGGTAAACCAAGGAGCAGAGTCCTGACAGGGGGCTGTCCTAGCCGGCTTTCGAGGGGCAAGCTCCTCAAATCTTGCCTGAAGCCAGTCTTGGACTAGCAGCAGGTCGGCTTCTAGGTTCCCTGTCAAAGTACAAGGGTGTGAACAGAGTGCGTCAGCGAGCATATCAGCTGTCACCAGGTGAAAAGCTCTAGATTGGCGAGACCCATCCTTGTGAGTTCTATGGCTAGTCTGACACTCAGCCAATAAAACGAAATTTATTAAAAAGTGATCAGACCATAGAACCGGTAAAGGGAGGGACACCTTAATCGGCACGGTGGAAAAGATTAAATCAAGCGTGTGCCCTTTGACATGCGTGGGACTGTCGATGAAAGGAACCAGGCCAAACATCTCGGTAATATCCCGTAATTTGGACGCTTCAGCGTCAGTTGTTGAATCCATATGCAGATTTAAATCGCCCAGCAGCACACAGTGCGCCGAGCGCATACAGGGTACTGACAGCGCCGCCTGCAGGTCCTCAAAAAACGAGCCTATAGGCCCTGGAGGTCTGTAGACAAGAATCCCTGTGCAGGTATGTGAGGCTGACAGATGGAGAATAAAGCCAAGAGCTTCACATCCAGCGATGTTGTCCACAGGGAAAGAGGAGCATTCCAGGGACTTGTCGACAACTAGGGCCACTCCGCCACCTCGGCCTCCCGTTCTGTCTCTCCTTAAGATGGTAAAGTTGGGGGGAAGGGCACTAGCGATGTCCGGTTCAGAGCCCGCCCCCAACCAAGTCTCTGTCAAAAAAAGACAGGAAATTTTAGAGAGCGCGAGGAGGTCCCAGATCTCCACCGAGTGACGCGCCAGGGATCTAGTATTTAACAAGGCACAGTGACATTCTAAGGGAGGAAAGGACAAGATACGAGGTGGTAGAGGTACAGGACGCCAAGCACAACCAGGACATCCTTTGCCCAGTTGGCGACCACCAGGAAAAAGAGATTTACAATCACGCCACACAGGGCGAAGCGCACATAAAGCGGCCGCGCTGTAGACAATCATCCTTGAAAGCCTACCCGAAAAGCCAGAGTCCCGCCTCGCCCGCCTCCGAGACGCTGGTAAGATCTCTGATATTTCAATGGCTTTAGTTTCAAGTATTTTTGATCGATTGATTCATTCATTCATTGTAGTCAGGATGCAATACAATCCTAGACAGAGGCTAAGCATCCACATTAAAAAGTAGGGGGGAAACTAAGAGTCCAGGGGAAAACCCCAACGCAATGGGGTGGCTATAGTTGAGAAGGAGCCATTTGAGTTTGTTTGGTTCTTTCAGGTACAAAGGATTCTAGCCAATTCAACATGTTTATTCTCAGCTGGTAAAGTTTAAGCTGCTTCAGCAGGATTCGGTGGTGGATCGTGTTGAATGCTGCAGATAAATCCAGATGTATTAGTACTCCTGATGTACCACTATCCTGCGGCATTCTTCGCATGATGGCAACAACTTCTTCTTCCTCCTCACTACTACCTCCTTCTACCCCTTCAAATTCTTTTCCTCTCTTGCCAGGAGCTATCCTTTTGAGGAGCTCTTTCCAAAGAATTGCTTGTTGATTTTTCAGATGGGAAGCTGATCAACATACACTAATATTGACCTGGCCTCCCACAACATACTGGTTTACAGCAAAATGTTCAATATGTGAAGTGATCCTCATTATGCCTCACTGTAAAGAAGTCCCAAAATTTCTTATAGAACTAAAGCACCAAAACCTTGATGAGGTGGACTTTTCCAGTTGTGTTGTCCTTTCCTTAGAGTGGGCTGCCACTGCAGTAAGGATGGGGGTCGGTGGTACTCAATAACTCACAGTAGATAAAGCAGAAGTCACAACTTTCTTCTCTGCTCTTACCCCCTAAACAGTAGGTATAGCAGACTTTCGATTTTGAGTTTCCTCTGAAGATTTGGTTGGCTGCAAAGGAAATTTGAATTTTGTCTCACTGCTCTCAGCCATGACTGCTTTCACTGTAACACTCAGAGATATCTGCTTATCTGCTTTGGTTCTTATAGTGCTAGTGGTAGGTACCCTTGTGATAGCCGGGGGTGATCCTCCCCCAAGTGCCTTCCTGCTCAGAAGAAGGTACAGGAGGTGTGGTGTACACTCAGACAAAGGATGAGATCTTGATGGCAGTAGTCGTAATAGGCTTTTCCTTACTGGCAACTTTCCTATCGGAATCTGCTTCTTAATGGTCATCTTCCTGACTTCTTGTACTCTTGGTTAGCAGCATGAGCAGACGCAGTTAGCAGAAATGTCTCTGGACTCTGAGGTCAGCTAATTCAAAGACTTCTCTCTATCTCTGCATCCTCTTGGAGGTGTGAGACTTGGCAATTCTAGTCAATGTAATACAAGGCATCACCATCATCATAACAATATTATAGAAATCAGTTTAATAAATAGCTAAATCCCTGGCGGCGGACAGCAGACAAACATTGATTAAATTATTTTTGAAAAGTGTATGTCCCTCCAGGCAGGGCCATTGGACCTCTATGGAAGCTATGGGAAATAGGCAAAAAAGGATTACTTAAATGAAAAACAATAACCGAGTCCTATAGACTACTGCAATCAGCCACATACACAAATAAATAAAACAGGAAAAATATCTAAAAAAAATGTGAGAAGTGAACAAAAATAGCACAGGCTTCTACAGGGTCCAAACATCGATGTTCCTAACAAAATACTTTTAAATGTGGCATAACGTTATTATTAATCAGTCACACAGCTTGCCTCCACAAAATGATGTCAGTAAAAGAACAGATGTCCCACATATAAAGCATAAAAACACCTGAATGAAATAGGTATGCAAGCAATGAAACCTATATCTGTTGCCCAGTGGACAGTTTTTAAATGATTTATTTTGCATAAATATCAAACAATAACGTGGGAAGGAAAAACAAAATAAAAAGACAGTCAATTTGGACTACAGAGGCTCAGGCACATACATATGACAAATTAAACTCAATGGTTGTAGTCACAATTCAAAAGTACCACTGTTCTTGTGTTCAAAAATATCAACATTTCCAATTGAGTCTAGGTACCAAAGTCAACAAAGTTTCGATCCTTACAATACCATAGGATAATAATCAGGACATAGAATAGTGTGCTAGAGGGAGAGTCACAGAAATTGTGAACACTCACATGGCCCTGGTTTTAAATTGCACCTTTTTCCCATAGAAGAATTGCACTGTGCAATTTACCCTCTTCCGTCTGATGCAGACTTCATCTCCATTCGGAAGACAAGTTCCCCCAGCTCCCGTTCATACACTTACTTGCTTCAGGCTCCACGCTTATTATTGGATCCTCCCGCGGACATTGTTTCCTTGTAACGCAAGGTAATACCTCATTGTAATATGGAAGGTACCCCAAGGGACTCATCCTCGTATGACTGGGACACACAAATGCCTGGCCGTAGACACATAATGCATCACTTACACACATGGACAGATGATGCCTTACCCCAAACCACAACATGACAACTAATTCTCTTGCTTCCCTTCCTTTTTTACCCTCTTCTTTTCCCTTTTAGTTCATGTAGTTTACAATTTCTGTCCTACGTGGACCTCTATTCCTTCACCGAACACAACTATACACCCTAAAGGGACAGCAAACCACTTCAATCTACTTCAATACAGAACAACATCCCCACAACACACAGAACCTGCTTGTGAAATACAGACTATAACCATAAACACTTCTCAGGAACAATGAACCATAGCTTCCATTATGAACCATTCCAACCTAAGACAGATCACTCTCATCCCAGGCAATGAAATTAGGAAGAGAGAGCCTGAAAAAGTCAGTGAAATGCTTGGGCGCATCTGCAGATCAGCGACTAAACATGCCACTGACACAGCTAACCATATCATGTTATACTATCTAGACATAGGAATCCTAACACATACCTGGTTAAATGACTCTTCTGTGCCACTATTTGATATATTAGATCCGCCAAACTACAACATCATAAAAGTCGACCTCACACTAACACCTGACAAACTATACTTTTTCCAACAGAGAATTGATTCTCCTGTAAAGGTATTGGAATTGAAGTCCTCAAAAAGGGCTGATCCCTCACTAAATTACACATTATCAACCACCTCCCTGGAGACAACCAGACTTTCACTGAGAAACTAATGGGATCTATCACAAAAGACACCTTACACCACCCAAACGCAATCTTTCTAAATGATTTTAACTTCCACTGGAATGAAATCGAAGACCCACACATGAACATGATGAAATCTTTCCTCAAATACCATGATCAGGTATGACCATGCATAGGAGCAACAAACAACAAAGGAGCAACACTATACCTTTTCTTCTCAAAGACAGAAGCGCTATGTATAGACTCAATGCCGTATATGAGCGGGCCGATCACCACTGCATCTCATTCCACTTCACAGTTCCCGAAGCAAAGGCTGAGAGACAGCATTTGAAACCTATATGTTGGGTCAGAGACACTTGAAATATGAATAGAGATGAACTAGTTCACCTATACGTTCAATGCCAAAGAAAACGTTATCCCTAGGAAAACATTTTTGATGTACACAAACTAATGGAAAACTACAACAGAACAGTGAATGACCTTATGAGCACTGTAACCCCCATGACAAAAAAGGATCAAAAATAAATTAACACAACCAAGGTACACCAGTCACCTAAATGAAGAAGGAGGAAATTCAGACTTGCAGAAAGTCTATGGAGGCAAGTACCATCCTCGTCACAGGCAACAGAGCTCAGAAATCTGAGATATGTTTATAAAAAAAGTAAATGCAATACAAAAATGGAATACTTCAGATCACAGCTAGAAATTGCAAAAAACACCCACACAAGGTGTATGGAACCAATAAGCAACATTACACCAGAGGAAATGACCACATAGTGGAACTGTGAAGACTTCTTAACCTTCTTCGATAAAAAGTTGAAGAAAATTCAAAGTGCAATAACAAAGGATTAAGCACATTTACAAGCAATGTTTCTCTCTGCCCACTGTCCACAACATAAGGAAACAAAATGTCAAAAGCTGCCACACTATCCTTCTCTATGAAAGCAAACCATAAAGACACCTGGAGTGAATTCCAGACACCCAGTGAAAGCACAATTGAAACAAAAACCCTCTATGAGTGAAGCCAACAATACACTTCAAAGACCAAATACCTTCTAAAATCTTGAAAGACCTTAAAACTCTTTTCTCCACTCTGAACTAACATTGTGAACTCCTCCCTGTTTGCCTTAAGACTGGTCAAGTAACACCACTCCTGCCTGACTCTGATCCATCAAACAGAAATGACTTGTGTCCAATATCCTCCATATCGTTCCTCATGAAACTGCTGGAATAATGTGTTATGATATGTTATGTTATAAGAGACTTATAACGCGCACAACTACTCTGGAGTATCCTGGCGCGATACGGACTCATGCGTGTGAAAGGGAGGCTTAAATGAAAGCTTGTTTGAAAAGGTGAGTTTTAAGAAGTTTCTTAAAAACATTGAGATCCTTCGTATGGCTAAGGCCGCAGGGAGACAGTTCCAAAGCACTGCTACCTTGACCGAGAGTGACTGACCCCCAAGTCTGGAGCATCGAAAGCGGGGGGTAACCATCAGACGGTGCAAGGCGGAGCGCAGAGAGCGATGGGGGGTGTAGAAGGACACTCGTTTCCCAATATAGGATGGTCAGGAATCATGCAGGGTTCTGTGTGCGAAGGTAAGAGCCTTAAACTGCACCCTCTGAGCCACGGGTAGCCTGTGGAGGTCGCGGAGGTGATCCCTTATGCTGTTTCTCTTAGAGATGTTATATAAGAGTCTGGCCACCGCATTTTGAATCAGTTGGAGTTTGTTCATTAAGTAGCCAGGAATGCTCAGAAAAAGCGCATTAGCATAGTCTAAGCGGGACAGGATAAGAGCTCGGGCCACCATTTCCTTAGCTGGCTGAGGGAGTAGAGGGAAGAAACAACTGAGTGACTTAAGTGTGCCAAAGCAGACACCGGTAAGTCGCAAGATGTGCTCAGAGAATCGGAGATCCTCCCCGAACCAAACCCCAAGGTTTTTTGCCGGGCCACCGTCCGACAATGGCCGGGGAAAATCTGCGGGCCACAGGGCCTCCACAAAATTAGGCGGGAATTGACCATGGAGGAGGACTTCCGATTTTCCTTCATTACATTTAAGCTTGTGCTGCGCAAGCCATGAGAACACGGCGGAGAGGCAGTTCTGTGCAACATCTGTGCCCAGAGCGGGGCTGTTCCAGGTAAATAAGAGCTGGGTGTCGTCAGCATAGGCCATCATTTTGGCCCTCAGCTCTTCAGCCAGTGAGATCAGAGGAGTCAGATAGATAATGAAAAGCAAAGGGCTCAAGGTCGAGCCCTGAGGGACTCCCATTGAGACCTCCCTGGCCGAGGATGCAAACAGAGGTATCCAGACCTGCTGGGACCGGGTGTCCAAAAAGGACTCCAGCAAGGCGTGCACAGCACCCGAGATGAAAATGGCAGAAAGGCGGGAAAGGAGAAGCTGGTGGGGAACGGTGTCGAAGGCGGCACCATGTACATACAAAACAATGGCAGTCCATTAGTCTATTAGACCAGTCTCAATCACGCTTTAGAACAGGCACAGCACAGGAAACAGTCATTGTATATATTATGGGTGGAGTCCTAAAAATACTCGACCAAAAGGACTCCTGCCCCTTGATGCTCCTGCACCAATACTGAGCATTCAACATGGTCAGACAATCTCCTAGAACCCCTAGAAAACAGAATGAGGTTGGCCAAAAATGCACTGAATGGTGAACCTCCTTTTTCCAGAAATGATTGCAGAGAGTTAAGCTGAGTAACTCACTATCCAATGCCTCCCCGGTCTCCATCGGGGTTACGTAAAGCCCCACCTTATCCCCCACTCTGTTCAGCGTATACATGGCTCCACTGAATGAAATCCTTAAACAAGCTAATATATGTTACCACATTTACATACGTGGCACACAGCTGGAAGACATCAGAGGACTCACTAATGGAAACACAACATTGGCTGGCAGAAACACACCTAAAATTAAAAACCCTAAAAACAGAACTCATACTAATATCCATATCGCAATACTCTCCACCAGCCGAAGAATGGATCAACAACTTAGTAGCCCTCAAATGCAAACCAAATATCATTTAGTCATTTAACATCACTTGGAATAACTCTAGACAAAAACCTCAACAAGAAAGCGCACATCTGTGCAGCCACAAAAGGAACGTCTTTCCAAATGAATCTCCTCAAGAAAATAAAACCCTTCTTACCACCCTAATACTTGAAAACAGCAGCATCTAGAGTGGAATATGGGTGTGCAACATAAACAAGACTGCAAAAAGCAAGGACTGTTCCACTCAAAGCTTCTCTTAACACTGTGACTAAGATGTAAATAGGATCAAGATGCTACAACCACATTAGTCCTATGCTCAATCACTACACTGGCTCTCTTTTGAGGCCATGATTCAACTGAAGATATTTTGTATAACACACAACCCTTTACATCACAACACTCCCTTATACCTGGCCCAGAAGCTGTGAATCACAGGAGGCAGTCATACTGACCAGATTGCCAGATTTGTGTTGCTAAAACCTCTGAAGTTCAGAACAAAGTCATGACTGAAAGTTCTCGGGGTGGCACCAAAAATCTGGAAGTCCTTCCCACTGGGGACACAGACTAAACCTCCTTGCTCAGCCTTCAAAATAGAAGTCTAATCCTAATTAACAGATTCCTGTATGTGCTTTTTAAGACAAAAAACACGTTTGCTTTTAGCTAATTTTTGTTGAATGAGGAGGACATGGCAGCTTCCCCAACAATAAAGTTTTTGCAAGAACTATGACAAAGAAAAACAAGCATTGATCAAGTCAAAAACCTGGCTGACAACACCAGACCATTGCCAATGTTTTTTATGCTTGCCTTGAAGCAGGCACTGGTGGCAGCTGCAGCTAGATTGTGTAAAAAATTAACAAAAGCATATCACAGCAAATGGACCAACTGGGCGGGCATTTTGTAGTTGGAAAGACAAACCTGTCATTCATACTATAGGTCTTCACGGGTACCCTACCATGCAGATATCACCCTGTCAATATAAGAAACTTCAATTGTTTGTTTAGTCACCACTATTATCTAACTGAGGTAACAATATCATGCTAAAATGTATTTTGGGCCAGATGTACATTGATGTGGCCACAATATTGGTCACCAATTGTTCACCAGTACAGATTTTAAAGAGCCTGTGTAATATTACGGTCAATAATTAAAGATCTGAGCCATAGTGCATTGCAATTTGAGCCTTTCAATGTTTGTAGGTATTTGAGTCTCAAACCATTGATGTCTATGGGCAGGAATCGCTATATGGATGGAATACCTACAAAATGCACCTTCCAAAGAGCAACTCTCTAGAATGGAGTTTCAAAAGCTTTAATGTTGTGAGAAGATTCAAAGTGCCAGGAAAAAGAGGGCTAGACATTGTTATTAAGGATAAGTTGCAAGTTTGGGTACCCACAGTGTGTCTTTGTTTAATGCCATTATGTTAATCAGTTTTTGTTGTAAAAAAGAATATAAACATATTATATATTTATTATTTAAGTAAAAGATATGGGTAATTAAATATTGTATATTTAAACAATACATATGTACTATGTCTATGTATTTTTAAAAATAATTTATATGTATTCATATATTTATCTATTTTAAAGAATCCACCGTAATTTCATATTATTTCCTATGAGATTGTATTTAAAGTCCTTACCTCCATTATTTTCTATGGGAGGGTGTTGCAGGACTATTGGTTTGGCCAAGTGTAGTGCTGTACTCACCACCATAGTGTAAGTTACTACAAAAATGTAAGTTATTACAAAAGAGCAGTTTGTGATTAGTAAAAAGCAGAAAAGTTACTCAAAAGCGTAAACCTCCGTAAAAGTAGTCTTAGTGAATCAGGCCCTAGGTCTCCATTCTTCCACAGAGAGACAGTACATTAGTCATTGCTACAAGACTTCAAATGGTTTCTTCTGTCAGAGGGGCTGAAAGAAATCAGATTAATATTTGGAGTGAGTCAAACCCCATCTCATTTGTTTTATTTTTTTATATTCATCTTTATTCAATTATAAATTATAATCATGAAAGATAACAACACTTTAAAAAGAGACATGTTAAAACATTAGAAACCTTATTAAACACAAACTAATACATTCAAATAGGACAATTCATGAGTGTATAATAACTTTATGAAATCAGCTGCCCAACCTAACATAAACATCATAATTTACTAGGCACACATTATTTTATTACAATTTAAGGCACCTTTTAGATAACCAATAACTGCCGACATCACCGCCTGATCCGGTACTAATAACTGTAAGTATAAAAGGCAGGTTGAAATTGAGTAAAAACCCCTCACTTTTAAAAGTGGTAGTAGGTACCTTCTGCTCAGAAATTCATAAAGTTTACAAAATAGAAACAGATGTATTAGGGTCTGGGGAGAACTGTCATCACAAGGGCAAATCAAAAGGGCTTGGGGATCAACCTGACCTGGAGGGAAAGATATCATTGTACGGATAGTGTCCAAGCAAAATTTAGTAAGCAGAGATCTCTCCCTGTGATGCTTAACTGCGTAACATAAATTTTAGGACGGATTAAAGATTTCAACAATAGAAAAGATCTGATGCAAATTTTTCTCCAACGCCCAAACTTCCTTTTCTTCTTTAACATTATTTAAAAATCATTCCTTAAAAAGACAACAATCACCCTTTTTAAGGAGGGGTGACCTGTTGAAAATATGCTACAGTCAAGGGGACAGATTTTATACAGTTTGTCCACGGTATCTTTTGTCAATCCATGTTTTCCATACAGACCTCAATCACACTCCTGTTGAACCACAATCTATCGTTGACCCAAACAGAAATCCAGAGTAGCAGTGGAGCCAGTTTAACCTGATCTTCCACATAGTCACAGCCCAATTCCTCATGGGTGACAATTGAGGAACTGTTTGGACTCAACCCCAAACATCTCCTACAGAATCAGTCCTCTTCCAGCAGGATCCCCGTACACTTAAGGTGCCCCAAATGGCAGCACCATGTCAGTACTAGGAGACACTTATTTCTGTAGATCTGTAACAGGGGCAGAATGAGCTTATAACCCACCGACAGTGAATATCTAAACAAGGCGCTGCAGGCTTCTGTAAATTTGGAACAGTGGCTGGAAATGGATGAAAGTCAATTATTCTGATGGTCGGATGATATCCTCAAATAGGGATAGGTGGAAACCCTTGTGATTTTTTGTCCTTTAATGTCGATGGGTCCTGTCTTGGCTGTTTTCCTCCCACAAACCACATAATGTGTCTTTGAGATATTAGTATCTAGGCCCAGATCGTCCATGAACTTCACAAACCAATCCACCAGAAGTTTTAACCTATTAGTCGTTGTGCCCATCAATATGTCGTCGTTGGCATATAACAGGGTAGGCACATTGACAGACTTTACCCTGGGCAGATCAGCCCCATTTCCACTCAAGCAGGAGTTAAGTTTATTAATATATAATAAAAACTATATTGGTGCCATCACACATCCCTGCCTAACACCCCACGGAAGGCTAAAAGATACAGTAGTCTCCGCCTCTGTGCCGTATCTGATGCAGGAATTTTCGTTAGCGTGTAGAGCTCTAAGAATTGAGCAGTTGAGCTGACAGTCTCATTTACCTAAGAATATCCCAAAGCTTAGACCTGTTCACCCGGTCAAAGGCACTACTGAGGTCCATGAATGCAAGGAAAATGTATCCCTACTTTGCCACAACATATTTCCCTATAATAAGCTTGAGGTACAGTCATTGTTCCACTGTGCCCATCCCTTCTCTAAATCCATAGTGGACAGGGCAGATAAAATCGTTGGCCTGGGCCCAAGCTTCCACTCGCAGAAGGACGATAAACCCTACCACCTTTACCACTGAGCTTAACAGGGAAATTAGTTTACAGCCAGTAGGGTCCTACCAATTCCCCTTCCTAAAAACAGGGACTATGATAGCTGTTTTCCAAGACGACTGTACGCCTAGCTAGGTCACAGCATTAAGAACATTAGTCAGGACTGAAGCCCAGAGTTGAGGTTCAGTCTTGTATAAGTCCATGGGTATTCCATCTGGCCCAGGTACTTTATTGGACTGACTTGCAATGATTGCATCATACAGGAAGTGGTGGGAGCACACTGCTTCACCTCCCAGCACAGTTCGCCCCTTAGCATTCTGGTCAATGCAGTTCATGGTACATGCTTACTTCAAAGTTCAGTGGAATATTCCACCAAAGTTGGTGACCCAGAGGGCTGTAGGGATGGAGGAGCCTATATTATCTTGCACAGTCACATTGGGCTGTCTTCCATTAACCACTGCCCAAAAAACCCTAAAATCTCTAGAGATACAAGTAGACACCAGCCAGTCCCAAGATGTTTCTTTGATCCCCACCTTACTCTTCCCTAGTGCAATTGTATACGCCCTCCTAGCCTCCTTAATAATATCCTGATTGCAGGGTTTACTGTTCAGGGCCTCCCGCAACCGCAAATAATTGCCTGTGGACCTACATGCTTTGTCAAACCAGCCCGGCTTAGCACCCATAGGTTTACTCGCCATATCCCTTATGATATTAACGGTAGACTCGTTTAGCTGGTCAACTGCTTCCACCACTAGAGCAGGTGTTGTATCAAGGGCTAACGGGGGCTCCAAGATAATAGCAATAATCCGTCTGACTACAGATTTATTCACTTTATCCATTGGGAGGTTACTCTCAAAACCCCCATCTTTTGCAGTTAAGCCAATCAGACCAGGATCGGGAATTACGCCTGGGTCAACTTTAATTCCTAGTGCAATATCTATAGGGTTATGATCACTAAAGTTAGTTTCATGGACCACTCCTGGGCTAACAAGACAATCACGGGACCTCGAGATGGCACCTGATCCCCTCTGAATGGGAGCTAAACGAGCTATCCTTTGGTTTCAGACACAACACACACAATTATGGAGGAACCTTGGTGAACACTGGCTTTTTTGGTGCAACTAAACTGGGATGCAGAGACACACACTGGCTTATCGATAATATCCACTGTTGAGCGCCAGAAAATACTCATCAAGCTACCCAAATCAAGCAAGCACCATTCAAAGCCATGAACTTTAAACCTGGAAGCCATTTCTCCCATTGAGTTAAAAGAATTGTCAAGAATATCATTGAAAGCAAGTGTGCCTCAACGCATGCTGCTGCAAATTTCACCATTCTTACATCCCTAGAAGCATAGTTCTGCTCTTTACAGCTCTTGTGAAGATGTGTTGTAGAGTAAACATATAATCCATGCAAAAAACACCACATAATGCACTTAAATTAAATCCATGCACAAAACACCACATAATGCACTTAAATTAAATCCATGCGCAAAACACCACTTAATGCACTTAAATTAAATCCATGCGCAAAACACCACTTAATGCACTTAAATTAACACCCAGTTTCAGCACCCTTTTAGAAGCATCCGCGACCTACCAGACAGTAAGATACACAGCTCAAGTGAGAGAGGATGATTACACATGAGCAGAAACCTCCACATGCTTCATCGCACTAAGTTCCCTCCATCCAGGGCTCTGGAGTTCTCTGTTTTTACATTTGTCAGCTCAGCACAAATTTCTAAAATGCAGGAATCAACTGAAGTCTTGGTGATGCTCCCAATACACTCCACTTTCATCCACTGAGAGCAAGTCCTCTAGTGCCTGTAGACTCCATTACACAACATGTGGTGCCCTTAACAAATACAAAAATAATTAATAGAACTCTTACAGTAGCACATTGATTAAGATATAATAAATATTCACACTAGTAAATAATTATTTAGCGAAAATATGCGATGAAATTGCAGGATGTTGTTATGTAGCCTCGGGTTCTTCCCTACAGATAGGCAGTGTGTAAACAAACATTGGTGGGAGAACAGATAGTCTGACCCCAAAACAGGCACCTAGGGGCATATTAGCAAGGACGATATCGCCGCTTTATCGGGACTTTTTCCCGCCAAAGCGGCGATATTTGTATCGCTCTATTAGCAAGCTGTCGCTAACAGCAGTTAGCGACAGCTTTCAGGCGATAGCTACAGGTTTGGGGCCCGCTTTGCATGTTAGTGATATTTATCGCTAATGACATGCAAAGTGGGCGTACCCAAACTGGTAGCGACTGAAAACAGTCGCTAACACAGCTATTGCCTAATAGCAAGGCAGGCGATTATCGCTAAAACCTAACGCCTGCTCAGACCACTTCTTAACCTGTATATCCAATGGGCGGTGGATATTCAGGTTAAGTCCCCATTAGCGATGATGCCTGAATATCGCTGGATACCCAGTGATATTCACGCATTTCGCAGCTATCGCCGGATATTTTATCGCTTTGGAGATAAACGTTGCTAATAGCACGTTATTTCTGCGATGATATCCGGCAATAGTCGGCGATAAAAAAAATGCGCTAAGCACATTTAGCAATAATTTTCACTATTTGTTTGCTAATATGCCCCCTAGAGACTTCAGGCAGCCATCTGGAGGTTATTCGGTTTCGATATAGACAGCCAATAGGACACCCATCTTAGGGCCAGGTGTGCAGTAGAGTACTGACAAAACCATTTAAAAACTATTCTTACAGTAAAAATCAATAACAAAAATATTGGTTTCTGAATATAATGCATGTACGAGATAATTGAATGTGATAAAAGTGTGAATATTAAATGTACATTTCAGGTAACATATGCCTGCTGCATGCTAGATGGGATCTGTACTTAGAATAATACGGCGAGCAAAAAGCCTTTTATTTGGAATTGTTTGTAATTGAAATTGAACCTTAACACTTGACTTGTTATTAAACTTTGCACTACTTGCACAGAATTGGTGGGGCAGCCAATCAGCATCAAGGTGAGAAGCAGGTTAGAGCTGTCCCCTCATCTGTTTAAGTTGTACATCTGCCCCAGTACAGTCCAGAACAGATGAATGTTAGAATATTTACCCACGTTGATGACATGCAGTTCCTTTTCACCTTTGATAATTTCATGAAATCAAAGAAAGTTTTCCAAAACACAATGCTGTACATCCATAACTGAATGAACATCAAACAGTTAAAACTAAACTCTGATAAACAAGTACAATTTGTGGAACCCTTCCTTCTGGACCTTGAGAGGGGCACTCCTCATACTCCCAAGAAATCAGTAAATAGCCTTTGAGTCCTTATTGATGAGGCTCTATATATAAAACCTGACTAGGAGCAGTCGCCTCCTTCTGCATCCTGCCACTCCACAGAATTAGGAAATTCAGAAAGTCCCTCACTTTTGGAGCCATTATCCAAGTCTCCATTGTCTTAGTCTATCTCTAGGGTAGACTACACAAACCTTTTTACTTGTGCCTCCCCATAGGTCTAAATACCAAACTACAATTAGCACAGAAATGAGCAGTCTGGCTGTTTTTCAACATCTTAGACACTGCCACATCACACCGCTGATGAGAAAGCTGCACTGCCTTCCGGTAGCACAGACGACTGTCTTCAAACTGGACGCATTATTTTCAAATCTCGCCAAGGAACCTAAGGTCTACCTAATTCAATCTCCTGTTTATCCCAATATTCAGAAAGAAGAGCATAGGTGGTGCTAGATTGTCTATACTTGCCCCCTGCATACGGAATGCCCTTCCTGCTGACATTAGATCCACACTCAACTATGCGAGATACAGGCAACTCCTAAAACATGGCTCTATCAACAGGCTGAAGAGTAAACCACATGCTGCTGTATATACACTTGTTACCCAACATGAGACCAACCCGGTGAACGTGCACTCAACAAATACTCAGTAACATAAGATAACAGGTGAAGCATACTCCATCATAAACGGGCACTCAACAAATACTCAGTAACATAAGATAACAGGTGAAGCAGACTCCATCATGAACGTGCACTCAACAAATACTCAGTAACATAAGATAACAGGTGAAGGATACTCCATCGTGTACGTGCACTCAACAAATACTCAGTAACATAAGATAACAGGTGAAGGATACTCCATCGTGTACGTGCACTCAACAAATGCATTTAACATATGATAACGGATGAAGCATACTCCATCATGAACGTGCACTCAACAAATACTCAGTAACATAAGATAACAGGTGAAGCATACTCCATCATAAACGGGCACTCAACAAATACTCAGTAACATAAGATAACAGGTGAAGCAGACTCCATCATGAACGTGCACTCAACAAATACTCAGTAACATAAGATAACAGGTGAAGGATACTCCATCGTGTACGTGCACTCAACAAATACTCAGTAACATAAGATAACAGGTGAAGGATACCCCATCGTGTACGTGCACTCAACAAATGCGTTTAACATAAGATAACGGGTGAAGCATACTCCATCATGAACGTGCACTCAACAAATACTCAGTAACATAAGATAACAGGTGAAGCATACTCCATCGTGAACGTGCACTCAACAAATACTCAGTATCATAAGATAACAGGTGAAGCATACTTAATCATGAACGTGCACTCAACAAATGCTTTTAACATAAGATAACGGGTGAAGCATACTTCATCATGAACGTGCACTCAACAAATACTCAGTAACATAAGATAACAGGTGAAGGATACTCAATCATAAACATGCACTCAACAAATACTCAGTAACATAAGATAACAGGTGAAGCATACTCCATCGTGAATGTGCACTCAACAAATACTTTTAACATAAGATAACGGGTGAAGCATACTTCATCATGAACGTGCACTCAACAAATACTCAGTAACATAAGATAGCAGGTGAAGCATACTCCACCGTGAATGTGCACTCAACAAATACTTTTAACATAAGATAACGGGTGAAGCATACTCCATCATGAACGTGCACTCAACAAATACTCAGTAACATAAGATTACAGGTGAAGCATACTCCATCATAAACATGCACTCAACAAATATTCAGTAACATAAGATAATAGGTGAAGCATACTCCATCGTGAATGTGCACTCAACAAATGCTTTTAACATAAGATAACGGGTGAAGCATACTCCATCATGAACGTGCACTCAACAAATACTCAGTAACATAAGATAACAGGTGAAGAATACTCCATCATAAACATGCACTCAACAAATACTCAGTAACATAAGATAACGGGTGAAGCATACTCCATCATGAACGTGCACTCAACAAATACTCAGTATCATAAGATAACAGGTGAAGCATACTTAATCATGAACGTGCACTCAACAAATGCTTTTAACATAAGATAACGGGTGAAGGATACTCCATCGTGTACGTGCACTCAACAAATGCATTTAACATATGATAACGGGTGAAGGATACTCCATCGTGTACGTGCACTCAACAAATACTCAGTAACATAAGATAACAGGTGAAGGATACTCCATCGTGTACGTGCACTCAACAAATGCATTTAACATATGATAACGGATGAAGCATACTCCATCATGAACGTGCACTCAACAAATACTCAGTAACATAAGATAACAGGTGAAGCATACTCCATCATAAACGGGCACTCAACAAATACTCAGTAACATAAGATAACAGGTGAAGCAGACTCCATCATGAACGTGCACTCAACAAATACTCAGTAACATAAGATAACAGGTGAAGGATACTCCATCGTGTACGTGCACTCAACAAATACTCAGTAACATAAGATAACAGGTGAAGGATACCCCATCGTGTACGTGCACTCAACAAATGCGTTTAACATAAGATAACGGGTGAAGCATACTCCATCATGAACGTGCACTCAACAAATACTCAGTAACATAAGATAACAGGTGAAGCATACTCCATCGTGAACGTGCACTCAACAAATACTCAGTATCATAAGATAACAGGTGAAGCATACTTAATCATGAACGTGCACTCAACAAATGCTTTTAACATAAGATAACGGGTGAAGCATACTTCATCATGAACGTGCACTCAACAAATACTCAGTAACATAAGATAACAGGTGAAGGATACTCAATCATAAACATGCACTCAACAAATACTCAGTAACATAAGATAACAGGTGAAGCATACTCCATCGTGAATGTGCACTCAACAAATACTTTTAACATAAGATAACGGGTGAAGCATACTTCATCATGAACGTGCACTCAACAAATACTCAGTAACATAAGATAGCAGGTGAAGCATACTCCATCGTGAATGTGCACTCAACAAATACTTTTAACATAAGATAACGGGTGAAGCATACTCCATCATGAACGTGCACTCAACAAATACTCAGTAAAATAAGATTACAGGTGAAGCATACTCCATCATAAACATGCACTCAACAAATATTCAGTAACATAAGATAATAGGTGAAGCATACTCCATCGTGAATGTGCACTCAACAAATGCTTTTAACATAAGATAACGGGTGAAGCATACTCCATCATGAACGTGCACTCAACAAATACTCAGTAACATAAGATAACAGGTGAAGAATACTCCATCATAAACATGCACTCAACAAATACTCAGTACCATAAGATAACGGGTGAAGCATACTCCATCATGAACGTGCACTCAACAAATACTCAGTATCATAAGATAACAGGTGAAGCATACTTAATCATGAACGTGCACTCAACAAATGCTTTTAACATAAGATAACGGGTGAAGCATACTTCATCATGAACGCGCACTCAACAAATGCTCAGTAACATAGGATAACAGGTGAAGCATACTCCATCGTGAATGTGCACTCAACAAATACTTTTAACATAAGATAACGGGTGAAGCATACTCCATCATGAACGTGCACTCAACAAATACTCAGTAACATAAGATAATAGGTGAAGCATACTCCATCGTGAATGTGCACTCAACAAATGCTTTTAACATAAGATAACGGGTGAAGCATACTCCATCATGAACTTGCACTCAACAAATACTCAGTAACATAAGATAACAGGTGAAGCATACTCCATCGTGTACGTGCACTCAACAAATACTTTTAACATAAGATAACGGGTGAAGCATACTCCATCATGAACGTGCACTCAACAAATACTCAGTATCATAAGATAACAGGTGAAGCATACTTAATCATGAACCTGCACTCAACAAATGCTTTTAACATAAGATAACGGGTGAAGCATACTTCATCATGAACGTGCACTCAACAAGTACTCAGTAACATAAGATAACAGGTGAAGCATACTCCATCGTGAATGTGCACTCAACAAATACTTTTAACATAAGATAATAGGTGAAGCATACTCCATCATGAACGTGCACTCAACAAATACTCAGTAACATAAGATAACAGGTGAAGCATACTCCATCATAAACATACACTCAACAAATACTTTTAACATAAGATAACGGGTGAAGTATACTCCATCATGAACGTGCACTCAACAAATACTCAGTAACATAAGATAACAGGTGAAGCATACTCCATCATGAACGTGCACTCAACAAATACTCAGTATCATAAGATAACAGGTGAAGCATACTCCATCATAAACATGCACTCAACAAATACTCAGTAACATAAGATAATAGTTGAAGCATACTTCAACGTGAATGTGCACTCAAAAAATGCTTTTAACATAAGATACGGGTGAAGCATACTCCATCATGAACGTGCACTCAACAAATACTCAGTAACATAAGATAACAGGTGAAGCATACTCCATCGTGTACGTGCACTCAACAAATGCTTTTAACATAAGATAACGGGTGAAGCATACTCCACCATGAACGTGCACTCAACAAATACTCAGTAACATAAGATAACAGGTGAAGCATACTTCATCATGAACGTGCACTCAATAAATACTCAGTAACATAAAATAGCAGGTGAAGCATACTCAATCGTGAACGTGCACTCAACAAATGCTTTTAACATAAGATAACAGGTGAAGCATACTCCATCGTGTACGTGCACTCAACAAATGCTTTTAACATAAGATAACAGGTGAAGCATACTCCATCATGAATGTGCACTCAACAAATGCTTTTAACATAAGATAACTGGTGAAGCATACTCCATCATGAATGTGCACTGAAAAAATACTCAGTAACATAAGATAGCAGGTGAAGCATACTCCATCATGAACGTGCACTCAATAAATACTCAGTAACATAAGATAGCAGGTGAAGCATACTCCATCATGAACATGCACTCAATAAATACTCAGTAACATAAGATAGCAGGTGAAGCATACTCTATCATGAATGTGCACTCAACAAATGCTTTTAACATAAGATAACTGGTGAAGCATACTCCATCATGAATGTGCACTCAACAAATACTCAGTAACATAAGATAGCAGGTGAAGCATACTCCATCATGAACGTGCACTCAATAAATACTCAGTAACATAAGATAACAGGTGAAGCATACTCCATCTTGAACAGGCACTCAATAAATACTCAGTAATATAAGATAACAGGTGAAGCATACTCCATTATGAACGGGCACTCAACAAATACTCAGTAACATAAGATAACAGGTGAAGCATACGCCATCATGAACTGGCACTCAATAAATACTCAGTAACATAAGATAACAGGTGAAGCATACTCCATCATGAACGGGCACTCAATAAATACTCAGTAACATAAGATAGCAGGTGAAGCATACTCCATCGTGTACGTGCACTCAACAAATGCTTTTAACACAAGATAACGGGTGAAGCATACTGCACCATGAACGTGCACTCAACAAATACTCAGTAACATAAGATAACAGGTGAAGCATACTCCATCATGAATGTGCACTCAACAAATACTCAGTAACATAAGATAGCAGGTGAAGCATACTCTATCACGTCTTGCAATGAAAGCACTTCCAAGGAAGTGGAAGCAAACACCGAGCCGCCAGGTTGATGATGATGATGTGTTATTTACCCCCAGGGCTGACCCAAGATGTGATTGATGATATTTCAAACCAAGAATGGAGGGGACAGACACCAACAAGTCAAAGCATATTGCAAAGAGCAGACAGAAGCACCATCGAGCTATATCTAAGAGACCTTCAATGGCTCTTCAGTAAACATCTCTTGCTAGCTGTCCTGAAGTTTCAGCTCCACCATCTCCTACTGTATTTGTCCTCACTTATCACACAATGAGTTTACCTTTGTCTATTGTGCTTATGTTATGTTTTCCTATTATTGCTATCATACTATCAGCATTTGTATAGAGATTCCCCATCTCCCATCATTTTTATTTTTTTATGAAATCAATATTCTGTGTTTCTTCCATAGTGGTCGTTTTGAATATCATTTAGACTGTGCACAAAGAGAATTCATACTTTCATTAATAAAGATTTCAATATAATTATGCTCATGTTAACTCTGTATATAACTGTGTTGCCCTAAGGGTCTTGTTTACCTGCAACAAAACAATGTTATTAATAAATAAATAAATAATGAAGAAGGCCACTTTCCTACCTCACGCGGCCCTCAATTTTACACCGGTAATTGTTCCTCTAATGATGAGTGAACAGTAAATTGATGTGTTTTACTCTTGGGATCTCACAGGTGAATTTCCTCTGGATCACACAGCTCATAAATTCATCGCTGCTGGGAAGAGGGATCACTCTGACAGGGGTGTGTGCAGGACTGATGATGAATGAGTGTTGCTATGCTCTGCTAAACTCACCAAACTGAAGAATCCACTGGAGTTCAGGTGAGTATTGGACTCTTTCAGCTCCCACTTGGTGCTGAAGCCACATTCACCCAGGTCACACAAAGACAGCAAATGTGCACAACTGTGTTTACTAGGCACAAAATACACACAAACAGTAGGCAAAGCACAGTGGAGGTAATGATGTACATACTTGTTTAAAAGTGATCCTTTCTGGAGGTCCTGACTAGTGCTGGGGGAACTCGCCGACTGACTCTACGGTTTTACAGAAAAACTTTGCAGTATTCCATGGAATTCCACCAACGGGCAGAAAATCCGCAACTCACACCTCAATTTAGCACCGGTAGCACGAGCAGCGCTGAAAGTCAGCGCAGAGGACACCGTGCAATGTGGAGGAGCGCACAGCTATTCAAGAAGATTTTGCTGCTGCTCGAGTATAAAATCTACTCCAGCGGCAGATATTCTACTCAAACGGCAGCCCTCTGACCGCGACCGCTCATGAGCGTCAGCGACCACCCGCATCAGAAAATCGCGATAGGGGACGCCAAATCTGACTCACATATTCTGAAATATCATGAGAGAAAAATGCTGCCTTGGGGGGAACGCTGGTAAGCATCACTGACAAAAGACAGAGAACTCCCAACAGTTCTATGTAACAACCTCAGCTTTTTCAAGAAGGATATCAATCAATGTAAAGTTGTGTAATCTCACACACACTTCTCAATGGCTCTGGGCGTGGCAGGATTACACACACTGCTGATGTTTTCTTCCACTGGTTTCACAGACTTCCTCAGTTATGAGCTCCACAAAATGAGAGCGACCACGAAGTGCATTATTACTGATACTTGTGAGTTGATTTTTTGGTTCTTTACAACCATGTGGCTGGAAGGCACAATTTTTCTACATCAGTAACATTGAACTTATTATAAAAATAAATAGAAAGTATGATGCAATTAAAAATAACAGTAGAAAAGACAGGTGTTGAAAGTACTAAAATGTAGCAAATATAATTTGCATCCTTTTTGAGTGCAGACTCCTCTTGCTCGTCCTTGCTACTGCAGCTGCCATCACGGTGTAGTTCCCTCGTCATACTGTGGCAAAATGTGAAAAATATTGGAAAAATATATTAGAAAAATGGAACAATGCTGTTATATTTATTTATTTCCAGTTTTATATATCACGAACCAGACCCACCAAGGCAGTAGAGCACTTTGCAAACAGTGTAATCGAAGCAAAGTATAACAGGACCACTGGAATTATATGGCAAAAGAGGGTCAAATTATGTGGCACGGTTGACTAAATTATGCACAAGAAAAGGCAAATTATGCGGCATATAAAGCCCATTTTGTGAGAGTATTACGTCATTATTTTGTCTTTTTTTTTTACACTTGTAAACACTGTCTGAGCATAAGTTGCACCTCATAAGTACCAGTTTAACACTCAAATATAGCAATAAGCAACAACAGAATGGTGACCAGTCAGCCTTTGCAAAGGGCCTTCCACTGCGCGCCAAAACGTGTCCTTGAACTTTTAGTAACTTTTAACCTTTTCACCGAGAATCAAATGTTTTTGTTAAAATCTGCCAATTATGCAGCGGATGATGGATTATATGGCAAATGCGGCAAATCCATAATTATGCGAAAAACGCAGTGGCGCACAATCACATAATTCCAGAAGCCCTGAGTGTAAAGGCAGGTCAATGATGTAAAATTAACCTTGTGACATCTTATGCTGGTTCACGCCCTTCGTCTTCCTCTTCCTCACTATCCCTACTCTGCACCTCCTCTCATCTTCGAACCTGAGGGTTTTTCTTCCAGTCGAGCCTGCCTCCCCACTCACACCTGGTTTTTTTACACCTTGTCCCTCCCGCCCTTTGTGAAGTGCAGGGCAGTTTTGAACATGGGTGATTCAGTTGTGGAATTCAAATAGAAGCTCAGGTCTGGTGAGCAGGACATCTAACCTGGGCATCTATTGGAATTCTATAACGCATATTAGCAAGTCCATTATCGCCATTTTAGCGGCAGTTTCCTGGCTGGTACTTTGTACAGGGCATTTTCACTCACTTTTCACAGCGCTCCACCACTGTCTGAGAAGAGGTTTGAGGTTGTTTCCTCAAGAGGCAGATATGGAGAGGAGGTCACCTGTTTTGGGACTGAAAATAACATTCTGCTGTGTTTTTTAAATAAATAGTCACTGCCCATGATGTCCATTTCTACTCATACGTTTGCTCACTCTTCTTGAATGGATATGTTCAGCAGTGTCGGCATGTATTCCAAAATAAAAGTGCTGCCTATTGGTATATCAGATAGCAAAAAAAAAGCATCCATATTTGTAAATTTAGGCAGTTTTGAGCTTGGAAAGACTCGCTGTGTATGTGTTTTGCGATGTATAGAAAACTACAATGATTTGAGTTCCTGTGGACAATGTTTGTTTTAATATCAGGGAAATAAACGGATTACCTTTAATCAATCTGTGCTTGGTCTTTGCACCTTAGAAATGACCAGATATGACGTTTTGCCTGCAATGTCCTAATAAGACGCCTGTAAAGAAGACTGACACTGAAGAGCACAGATGGTAACCATGGGCGGGCTCCAAGCCCTTTACTGTACACAACAGTGTCTCGCAAGTGAGATGTATGTGCTAACAACGCATGCACCCACAGGCTCAACCCTAAAAAGGGGTCCTCAAACACTATTTCTTGAGTACACTTCTGGACCTGTGGATACTCTGACTGGAAAGACTGCTGTGCTGCAGGATGGAATGCCACTCTGCTAAACTGCTGCTCCGAAGTAGGCATGAGTGGTGAAATCCGCTCCATTCACGGAGGCTCCGCAGAGCTCACTGAGTGCAGAAAACTCCACTCCGTGTAGTGCAGCAGTGTTTTTTCCCCGCTCATGAACAGTAAGTTGGTGAGCGCAAGCTGCCACTTGGGTAGGATTTCTACCCAAGCAGCAGAAAGATCAGCCCTAACGGCAGTTCGCACTGCACTCCCCAACTTGCGCAACTCCGTGGAGTTTATATGTGACTTCACGGATTTCCACGTAGTGAAACTCCATGAACTGCACCCATGCCTGCTCTGAAGGACTGTTGCCCTACTGTATTGATGCACTTTTGTCCTGATGCTCTGCTACCTTCTCCCTGGATACAAGGACAGGATCTTCTGTTCTGCGACCTCCAGAGTGACTCCCAAGGGCTAGCTTGCTGGACTCCTGTTCAGAGCCACAGAAACACAAAAGGCTTCCTCCAACTTGAACCCACACCGGGACATAGCCTGAGTGAGTACTCTAAATTGTGTCCCTCCAGTCTTCTTGGGCCCTTGAAAGTATTGTTAAAGGTGCCAGGATTGCCAAAATGCAGAAGTGGGGAATCTTTAGTGAAAAACTGCTCCTAGAATCAGGAGGAGACCAAAACCCACCTGATCACCTATACGCTCAAGGTGCATCGCCAGCTGGATTGACTTTGTAGTTTCATCTGCTGCATTCTGCTCCACTTTACCAAATACATTTTAGCAGTCCTTCACCAAAGGGGAATTTGGCCTCATTGAACTGTCTTTGGCTACAGCCATCTGCCTCGTCCTGCTGGAGACTTTTGACTTTCATTTCAAACACAGAAATCCTCTCTGCTGCCTCGACCCAAGGTTATCGAAAGATGACGCTCCCTCCTCGGACACCTGTGGCAGTCTTGCCCCACTGAAATTTACCTTCTCAGATCATTTTGCTCAGAAATATTTCTAAGTCCTAAGGTGAGCACTGACCGGGCCCAATCCACTTCTTGTGCCCTAACCTTGCTGCATTGCAGTTTCTTGTTAGTCGCTTACTTGAGGCATTGAGGAGCGATCACAATAGAGAATAAGAGGTTATTACTATATGTAGAGAATAAAATGACTGCTCTTCAATTTTACTAATTGTGACTGAAAGAGAATATTCAACAATTCAGATTACATCACACAATTATCATCTATTACTAATAGGGGCAGAAGTAGAGCTGTAAACTACTTTTCAGTCTACTCAGGAACATATTCCAGTTGACACTCAAAGTAGGGATAAAGCTTTCAAAGTCAAAGTGCATGAGAACTAGAAAACCAACTCAAACTAAACCAAAGAAGATTAGGCTGTGGATAGGAAATCAGGTGAAACTGGTGAGTCTGAATCTGTTGTATTGGCCAGAATTTAGGACAATCATATCTGTCAACTAGAACCACTCAACATGAATTCCAACAGTAATTGAAACATCAGTGCCCAAAAAGTCATGAGATCCTGTACCACCGGTGCTGGGGCCAAAAGAGGTTGAGAGTCAAACACCAGACAGAGCATTGGAGTCCAAGCCAAAAACCTTGTCTGATAAAAGCGGGGCAATCAGACGCTTCCTGACCTAAAGAATATCAGTGAGGGAAGTCTAACCTTTAACCCGGCTTAAGTACAGTAGCCCTGGGATTCATTGTGAAAAACCAGTCAAAACAGTGGACAAAGGTGCTGGGCAACAGACTCAATGGACCTATGTGAAGAAAATATGCAGAATTTCATTCTTAGTGGCTGTGATTGTACAAATGTTGTTTTTCTTCCCATGCGTGCATGTTATATAATCCAGATGACAGAAAAAGGTTTTAACAAAGCAGAGAGAGTAGCATCCATGAAGCTATGTATGCAAATAAGTAAGGTCCTAACATATAAAGTAACTATGCTGTCACAAACCATTTAACTTGCAAAATAAATGGCTCGGCACCATATACTTCTAGGTGTGAATGCAGAAAAGGCACATAGTGAGGTGGACACATATTTCAAACTTGCAAACTGCGGGGCAGATTTACAAGCCCCTTGCGCCCCCGGTGTATCACGTTGCGTGACGCACCAGTGACGCAGCCTGCTAAGTGATATTTTCAAGCACAGGTAAAGACACCCTGCGTGACTTAACCTGTGCTTGAAAATATCACCCCTGTTCCACAACAGGTTTACGTGTTAGGGGCGTGACATGTGTGTTGGTGTGCACTGTCCACTGATGCATTTCCAGATCTACGAGAAATGGTTAATCTGGAAATGCGCCAGAATGCTGCTCAACCATAGGGGTGGTGTAGCGAGGCACAACGAGGAGAAATGTTTTCATTTCTCTTCGGATTTTTCCTCTTTTAATGCGTGCTGCATTCTGCAGCACACATTGGAAGAGGAAATCACCTTAATTTATAGTTTTTGTGCAGGAAAGTGCTCCTTTCTGCACAAAAACAATCTCCCCACAACAGAGTCATCCTTGCACCATGGTGCAAAGGCGCCTGCGCCAGCGCATGGCAGCATTTTGTGTGCCAGCACAGGGGGGAAGCACAGAATTGTGACATATTGTTGTAAATATGTTGCATCCCTGTGCTTTCAAACTAACACAGTGTGGTGAAGCAGAATGACTTGTGGCACCACGATGCGTTAGTTTCTTGTAGTCCGCCCCTCCATGTTATTATCCATAGTGAATTACAAAGGAAAGTAAGTATGTCATGTTTATTCTCTCTCCTTTTTAATGTGATATGCAATGCACTCATACATTATGATCACATTATTAGCAACTCCAAAAAGGATTTGTAAGGAATTTTCAAAGCATAAACAGTCCCCAAAGTACTGCTTCCATCTTGTGAATGGTGGCTGTCTGCCTTAAATGAGCCAACATTGATTGAAGAAACTGCTGCACCCTCTTCATAATACATATCACCAAATGCCACCTTTTATTTTTAAAGGCAGTAGCAGTCCTGGTCCCTTTAATCAATTATTTACAGCTGCATATATATTTTGGCATATATTGTATTTATTACTGATTTAGGGCCCGATGTAGGTAATCCCAGATTACCGATTCTAAAATACCGAATCATACCGATTCGGTACTTAAGAACTGACAATCGGGATTTAAGTAATTTTACCGAATTCATTACAGAATCGGTAAGATTTGGTAATTACCGAATCGGTATTTACAGATTCGGTAATTGCCATTCATTCCTATGGGCCTGTAGGCCCATAGGAATGAATGTCAATTACCGATTCGGTAATTAGGGGAAACATTGAAGGGTGGCAGGGTGTCACTTTGACACCCTGTTGCACCCCTCAATTGTGCATGGCTGCACATGTTGCAGACATACATGCCCTTAGTGGCATCCTTATTACTCAATATTGTCTGAATTGCTTCCAGTAACACAAGTCTCCTACAGTTCATCATGAATTACAGATTCTATTAAAAAATATGACCACATTAAAAAATTATATTTCAACAATGTTTTTAGATTAAAATCAGTTACTGTACTTAGGGCCCGATGTAGGTCGCCAAATACCGGTCGGTAACGGCCGATTTTGCCCGTTACCGTCCGGTATTTGAAGATGGAGATGTAGGGGCATGTAAAAATACAGAATCGGTAATTTGACCGATTCTGTAAAATACGGAATCGGTAAAATTACCGATTCTGTATTTTGACATGTAGGTAAAACTGCAATCAGTGCTACAGGGGTCTAAGAATTCGTTATTTACCACCAACTAGAAGTTGGTGGTAAATAATGAAATCCCTTTAAAAAGCATTTTTTTGCTTTTTCAACAGTGCCATGTTGCAGACATACATGCCCTAAGGGCAAAATCTGCCGTTACCGACCGGTATTTGGCGACCTACATCGGGCCCTAAGTACAGTAACTGATTTTAATCTAAAAACATTGTTGAAATATTATTTTTTAATGTGGTCATATTTTTTAATAGAATCTGTAATTCATGATGAACTGTAGGAGACTTGTGTTACTGGAAGCAATTCAGACAATACTGAGTAATAAGGATTTGAACTATATAGCTAACTTTCCATTTGTCCAGGCTGCGGGTTCAAGCCACCAATTCACATCAACTACCAGAAAGAACTAATTTACCTTAGGTTTTGAAGGCCGGTTATTATTGAGAAAGTCGATGAAAATATGAACAATGATACATTCATGTATAACAACAGAATTGCATCTCTTTCGACAAATTTACCCGTAATGAACTCCACATCAACACCGACTCAGAAGTATATGGTCAGGTAGGCCCTAAGACCCAGGCTTTAGGTCACTGGTTGACAGGTCACAGGTGGGGTGGCACGTAGGTGGCAGACAAACAGGCAGACAGGAAATCCAAGATATACCCCACAGATAGTCACAGCGACACCATATGGTCCAGGAAGATTGACCCCAATAAAGCACACACGGCCGGAGGGGTACGAGTGTTCCCAAAACACCATAAAGTCGGATGCCACATAAAGTTAGGAATACATATCCAATCAGGACACAGCACACACAGTATATGCAGTGATCACGTGCACCTCATGTCGGACATTTGGACATCCTACCCACTGGCCTCATTGTGTCCCTGCAAGGTCAAGACCCACCTGGATTCCTCATCAAAACATTAATGTATGGCTCTAAAGACAACAGCTTGCATTCCTTACCAAAGAAAGGATTACCAGATTTGTTTTATTGCATCCAACAAATTATGTAAAATCAATGGCCGATCGATTGTAAATTGAGACAGTTATCAGACCCTATGCCTGTAACTGATCCCCTGGCCATACTGTTTAATTAAACAAACTTTTCCAATTTTACAAACGTACTGTTTCTTGTTTTTTTCAAGGTATTTCATGTTCAAGCAACAAGCCAACCAGGATATTGAAAATAAATTAAATTCTCATGATTTGAATAGCTTTTTGTGAGAAAAGTTTTTCAGAGCAGCAAAAGATAGGAGTTTGTAGGAAGAGAGATGGTGATGCTCAATTATGGGCAATAAAATGAGGCTTTTCAGAAGATTTCAGTTCCTTGCGCTTCATGAAGTAATGATTTTTTATGCATGGACAAGTAACACTAAACTTGGGAGGTGATCACTGTAGAACGGGAAACGGTCTGTAACCCGCAGCCACAACAACAACCAGCCTTTACAACACAGTCACTACACTGACTGTGATGTTACCACGCTTTACTTTACCACTTAAGTTGTTACAATGACTTGCTGTGGGGGTGCACTGCTGGACTGGGGTTGGAAAGTCCAACACCTTCCCTCCGGTTGCGTGGACTGGAGTTGGAGCAGTGATTTACACTATTCCAAAGTCCACTGCCCCCTAAAGAAAGTCATTGTAACAAATTGCGAGGTAAAGTAACAAGTGGTAACGTCGGGGTAGTGATTGCATTATAAAGGCATACGGGGTTCCCTCATACAACCCTGTAGAAGTCACCATCTTTAACCCCTTGGCTGCGGGGCCGATTCCCCCGCTGTGCTGGGGGGAGGGGGGCACGCACAGCGCTCCGGTGCTCATTACCAGCTCAGCTCGTCATGAGTCACGTTTCTCGTGTGCTCGTGACGAGCTGAGCTCGTCACGACCACGCCCGTTTAATGGAACGCTCAGCACAGCAGGGGAATTAGCCCCGCACCTGAGCGTTCGAACGGTCATGACAAGCTCAGCTCGTCATGAGCACACGAGAACCGTCGCTCGTGACGAGCTAAGCTCGTCATGAGCGTCGGAGGGGTTAATACGAGCTGTCTTCCCGGGTGTATACGAGATGATGGACACCAAAGTTCATTAGTTGTGATGTCAAAGCTCATAATCGAGGAAAAGAATTTAAGACCATAAAAGTAATGTTTTTAAAGCTCCATAAAAAAATCTACATTGCTGGAAGGCAACATTTTAGATTGCTTTTTATAAGTCAATGCAATGGAAACAAATTGTGGAAAAAAACTTTCATGTGTGCACTGACATTAAAAAAACACAATTAAAAGAAAATGCAGAGCAGTACGTGATAGGTGTTCGTAAAATGCACATCCGCCCAGGGGGGTTTGTGGTGCTAGAATAACAGAGAGTTAATGTAACTCAGACCAATGGTGCTCAGTGTAGTGCCCTTGGGAGGGTAAAAGGCTGAGGAGACAAGCTTTGATCTGAACTTCTGGCCACATTACAGAAGTGCTGTTTATTAACTGTACAGCAAGACTATCAACATCTACTCATTTACTGAACCCAGGGACACTTAAGGTTTCTCTTTCAAACCTTAGGAAACCACTTAGGTCTAGGTGAAGCCTGCAATGGGAAAGAAATATATGCATCACTATGAATTAAACCTAAAACTACCGTGAACCCTTGCGCCCTGCACTGCATCCTTGGGGTGTCTCTGCGACTGGCGATCGGCGCCCCCGGGGTCCCGGAGGTGCCCGCTGGCCGGACCGTGGAGATTGCGGTGGCCTGCAGCGGAGATCCGGGTAAGAACTAATCCTCCCGGTGGGCGGCGGACTGACCCAAGGGCGATGGGGATCCTGCACGGCCCGATGGCAGCTGTGAGTGCTCGGGCCCTGACCCCTCCTGGAGCCACGTACTGAACGCGGCGTCTCCTACCCTGCTGGGGCACCCGGCCTCCTCTCTCCCTTAGTTGTGCTACGTGGGACCTGCAGCCTTGCTCTCCCCCGTGCCCGCACTGAACTTTGGCTTACTCCTCCCGCTGGGTGCTGCCGACTGGGGACGTGAGACGGGGCGCCTTGCAAGTGGCGTTGTTATTGAGGTCCGGCCAGCGCCCGTCCGCCATCTTCACCTGCATATTCGACCGCTTCCGGAGTGGTGCTCTCGAGCTCCACAAGTGAGGGGATCCCTGATACAACCTGTGCTGCGGCTAAGTGCTTGTCTGCGGAGCTGTCCCTGTGGCCCTGGTGACCAGACTGCTGCCAACTGAAGGTGGGGGTCTCCGTAGAGTGGCGTAGACTGAGGGTCGGCTGACACTTCCTTGCATTATTAACGGGTGCCAGACTTTAGCCACTGCCGGGCTTTCGCCGTTACATAGAGGTGGGGAATCTACTGCCACTATACCAGCCTCGCTGTGGGGTCGACTGACTCGCCCTGGGTGCTCCCCATGAACTGTAGTGAACCTCATTCTTACTTTGCCACTGCCTGCTCCTGATCTCGGCCTCTACACACTTGGCTTGTTGGACCATCGGGGCCCTTTGGCAGGCGCTAACTGCGTGCATTCGCTGCCTCACAAGATGGCGGCTCGAGGCGGTCGATCTTCGAAGAGATCTCAACCTAATACTATTACGCAGTATACCACCCCGCGCCTGCCGTCGCAGAGGATCACGCGTCAGACGGGGCCTGAAGACGGCAGTGAGAGCCTGACGGAGCCATCCAGGGCCGAACTCTTGAAGGCTATTCAGGGCTCCCACTCTGCTCTGGAGCGACAGATAGAGACTGTTTCCGTAGATGTGAATCTCCTCAGAACCGATCTTCGCAAAGTGGCAGACAAAGTCTCGGATGCGGAGGGCAATATTACGCAGTTGCAGGGTGAGGTGGCCGCCCTACAAAAATCAGTTGCACAACTCACGTCTACTACCCGCGCATTGGAGAGACGGGCCGAGGACGCGGAAGGGAGAGCCCGTCGGAGCAACATTCGGGTCCTGGGAGTGCCGGAACGATTGGAGGCGAGGAACCCTGAACGCTTCCTTGAAACTTGGATCCGCACACACTTGTGCCCGTCTGGATTGTCCAATGTGTTCGTTGTGGAGCGGGCGCATAGAGCCCATGTGCCCCCTCCACGCCCGGGGGAAGCTTCTAGAGCCCTCATCGTGAAGATCCTGAACTATAAGGACCGTGACTGTATTTTGAGGGCTGCAAGGGAGTCGGAGTCCCTTCTGATTAAAAATAGCCGTGTGTCGATCTACCCTGATTATACCCAACACGTGCAGGAGCAGAGGAAGTCCTATGTGGAGTCAAACAAAAACTCAGTGAAATGAAACTTCAATATATGCTTCTGTACCCGGCCAAACTCAAGGTACTCTCCCAGGGCCGTGCGCACTTCTTTGAGTCACCAGCGGAGGTGTGGGAATGGCTCGAGATCAGAGGAGATGACCTCCCCCCGGGGGAGCGAGGTGGCCAACGTGACACTTGGGGGACCAGACCACAAAAGAAACACCGAAGTAGGAGAAGGCGCCGTTCTGGATCTCGGGGATCTCCTGCACCTCGACCTACAGTGGGGGCGGATGGAGCTATCCATATGGAAACACCGCCGGCGAGAGCGGAACCGAGTTCGTCTGCAGCCCCTGCCCCTGGTGACATCCTGGTGCCGGACACTTTGCAGGAAAGGTCTCTGGATACGGACTCTACAGCCCCGGTGGTCCCGGAGACGGCCCTCACTGAGCCGAGGTTGGAGTGAACTATTGACTGGTGTTGCTTGGCCCTGTTTGTGTGGATAATCTTAATGTGGGGGCACTCATATTGACGTACTACTGGGTTTCCCTGGCTCGTTTCTGCCACTGTGGTTTTTGGATAATGGATCATAACTGAATACTTGCGCCCTTGTGGCCTAGGGTGTGGGGGAGGGGGGTGGGGCTAACTTTCGTCCTGTGTGACTCCTTGCCGGTACTGCTAACGGGGGGGTGAGGACATGCCCAGGTACTGTCCTGACATTGCTGGGTCTTCTCGGAGAGCTGGGAGGTAGGGTGGGTGGGGTTGTTTTGTTGTGTGTGAGTGTGTGTTGCATGAGTTGTATGGGGTGGCTGTGTACGTCCTGGCTCTGGCAGGGGAAGGGCGGGGTGGCGTTTCTTGTTGTTGCTATCCTCTTGCTCGTGGGTGGGGGGGGGACCAGTTTTTGCAAAAGCTCAATGTTTCGGAGTTGTTGGGGGGTGGGTTGGAATTTATGGGGAAAGTATTTTTAGCATCATGTGCACAATGAAACCGATTTGTGGACAGCTTACTGACAAAGCTGCCCCAACGGATTCTACTATGGTGGGGGCCAAAAGGCGACAGGTCATGTTGTATCTATGCTATAGCCTGATTAAGCGTTATCGTGGGTTTTAAATTTTTAACGTGGAATGTACGTGGCTTGGGTACTTGCACCAAGAGACACAGAGTCCTCACCTTCCTTAAACGACATGGGGTCTCGATCGCTTGTCTGCAAGAGACCCATCTGGATGATGACGGCGCACAACGGCTGTCCAGGAAGTGGAGGGGCCAGATTTTTCATTCCTCCTTCTCTACGTATGCTAGGGGGGTCCTTATCTGGGTGGCCCAAGGGATTCCTTGCGCGGTTCAATATATTGAAGCTGATGTAGACGGGAGGTACCTGTTGGTGCGACTTAGATTAGATGACAAGGAGCTCTTGCTCCTTAATACTTATGCCCCAAACACTGATGAGCCGGCTTTCTTTATACGAATCCAGGATCTTGTGGCTTCGGGTTTGGATGCACCCCTCCTTTGGTTTGGGGACTTCAATTGCATGCTGCACCCTGACTTGGATCGTCATCCACCCCGGTCAGGCACTAAGCCCCGTATGACGGCCCGTCTGCGTGACGTGATGCATAACCTTGGAGCTATAGACGTGTGGCGTTCCGGTCACCCTGCTCAGAAGATTTACACATGTTATACCCCGACGCATGGTACCCATAGCAGATTAGACCGCGTTCTTGCGGCTAACCTTACTCCGTCCCTGACCTTGACGGTTACTCATCAAGCCCGATACCTATCAGACCATGCCCCAGTGACATGCGTGGCGCAGTGGCCTGATTGGGCTGCATGTCCGCGCACGTGGAGAATGCCCGCTGACCTCCTCCTGGACCCGGTGGGCAGAGACCGCGTAGCGGAGTCGCTGTCGGAATACTTGGAACTCAACTGGGGGGGTGATGATCTACCCTACTCTACTAAATGGGACGCCTTGAAGGCAGTTGTGCGTGGCGTCTGTATGGGCCTCACATATGGGGTCTGCAAACAGTTGTTGTCTGACTTACAGAAAGCAGAGGCTGCGCTTCAACGCGCCCAATCTTGCTCTGATCCGGACGCAACAGATCAGCGAACGGAGTCTGCTGCCCTGGTCTCGATTCATGACATACTTGCCCGACTTGACAAGTTTACATTGGGCCAGTATAGACAACGCCTCCACCGCGAAGGGGATAAATCTGGCCGCTTATTGGCCTGGATTCTTCGCCGTGAGTTCGCACCTGAGAAAATAGTTGCCTTTCGCGACTCAGGTGGAACTGTGGTCCACTCTGAATCCGATATCCTCGAGGTTCTCCGGGGCCATCTGCAAACCGTATATAAGGCTGACCTGTCCATTACGGAGGATGCCTATCACACGTACCTTGAAGGCCTAGACCTCCAGACGCTGTCGGAAGCGGCAGTGAAAGAATTGGATGCGCAACTCACACTCGGTGAGATTAATGCAGCCATAGCCGCCCTCCCCCGTGCGAAGACCCCCGGTGGAGACGGTTACCCAGCCGAATTCTATCATTCCTTCGGGCACGTTTTGGCTCCCCTTCTGTTGCAGGTTTACAATGAGGCTCTGCGTACTGGCGCCCTCCCGCCCTCCATGAACCAGGGTGAGGTGTGCATGATTTTGAAACCAGGAGGTGACAGTATCGATCCCGCGGCGTGCCGCCCTATAACCCTGATTAATACGGATGCCAAAATCCTCACTAAGATCTTGGCCACTCGCCTTGCCCCAAACATGACTCGACTGATCCACTCCGACCAGTGCGGATTTATCACGGGTCGTAATACGGCGATGAACTTGCGCCGCCTGAATCATGTCCTCCATGAAGTTCAAGGTAGAGAGGATCCTCAAGTCTTGGTCTCAGTTGATTTGGCTAAAGCCTTTGACACAGTGCACTGGGGATATTTAATGCAGGTGCTAAAGACAATGGGGTTCGGGCCTGGATTCTGCAATTGGATCGGGGTGCTCTACGGGGCGCTCCGAGCCAGGGTGCGATTGGGTTCAGCCCGCTCGGAGGAGTGGACATTGGAGAGAGGCACCCGCCAGGGTTGTCCCCTGTCCCCTCTCCTGTTTGCCCTTGCAATTGAGCCCCTAGCAATCGCCGCTCGCATGAAGCTACAACAGTGGGGGATAGTGGTGGGTGCTACTACCAACATAGTCTCCCTTTACGCAGATGATGCGCTTTTCTATCTGCCCTCCCCCTCTGAGGCCCTCCCCGTCCTATTGCGGCTCCTGGACCGCTTTGGTGCAGCCTCTGGGTTGCGTGTCAATCTCACCAAATCTCTGGTTTTCCCGCTGGCGGGCTGTGCTACAGACTCAGGCACAGATATGCCCTATTCGGGTTTCCGTTGTGAGCGATTGGCATTCAGATACCTTGGCATCCAGGTAGCTACATCTGATGAGACTCTGCTGACCTATAATGTCGACAAAGTACTCGCGGCCCTCCACAAATCTGTTACCTTTTGGAACACGCTTCCCCTTTCCCTAATGGGGTGATTGGTGATTGCCAAAATGGTGATGCTCCCTAGGATCCTCTATACCCTGCAGAACACCCTATGTCCGTTGCAGCCCCGAGTATTTCGGACCTTGGACTCGCTCCTCACCTCCCTACTTTGGGCGGGTGGTCGTAGCAGAGTAGCTTTACGCACGGTGACGCGGAGTTGGGATGAAGGTGGCCTTGAGGCCCCGAGATTTGACCTGTACTATTACGCAGCTCAGCTTCTCCCAGCAGCTAGGTGGTTCGCTGACGCTGAGAATTGGGAACTAGCGCTTCTGGCTGGTACGGCCGATGAAAAGACCCTCCAGGAGGCCCTGATGCAGGGTCGCGGCGCCGATCGCGCTCTACCGTATGTGGTGCGCCACACAGCCGAAATCTGGCAGCGGTTCGTCGAAAGAGTGTTGAAGCGTGCGCCGTTTCATAGGGAGCTCCCGCTTTGGATCTTGGCCCCGATACTTCGATTGGAGGAGAATATGTCCTATAGGGAGTGGCGCTCTGGCGGTTGCGAGACTCTTGCGGACCTCTACCCGAACGATTCCTTTGTGTCCTTTGAACGCGCCTTGGAGTCCTTTGATCTAAACGAAGGACAGTACCTCCACTACGGAGCCCTCCAAGACGTGGCCAGAACTACGTGGCCCCAATACCCGGAGGCACCTCCACCTACCAATGCCCTAGACATCATTTTATCCTGTGGGAGAGGCAGGCGCTTGATCTCCCTTCTCTACTCGGCCATGCGCCGGGACTCGGCCCCCCCGTTGGCGCCGTCTTGGGCGGCGTGGGAGGTGGATTTGGAAGTGGAACTGGAGCCGGACCAACGGAGACGGATCGGGCTTTTGACCCGTAAAGTCTCCTGCAACGCACGTTTTAAACTTATTCATTTCAATTTTGTCCACCAAACTTATATGACGCCTGTCTCCCTGCATCGCATATCGGCGGACAGACGGCATAATTGCCCTAGATGTGGGGAGCGGAGGGCGGGCTTCCTCCACTTAGCGTGGAACTGCCCCCTGGTTCAAGACTTTTGGCGGAAAGTGGTGGCCCATGTTACTCGGGCCACGCAGATTACACTTCTTTTAGAGCCACTCCACTGTCTCCTAGCGCTGGTGCCGAAGCCCAGAAAGAAAAAGTTATCTTATAAATTCCTACAGCTCCTGCTGGTCCTGGCGCGGAGACGTGTGGCTATTACGTGGATGGGTCAAAGGGCGCCGGAGTTTTCCCTATGGCTGAAAGATGCGAGAGAATGGGCCTTTGCGGGGAGACTCACATGCAGCGCACTCGCAGAGATAGGAAACTACAGGATGATTTGCTGGCTTGGAGGGTGCTGTGTATGGAGGGGCTAGAGGAGGATGATTCTGATGCCACAAGCGCGGAGTTGTTCTCCCCTGCTGATTCGGAATCTGATTGTACTGGGGGGGGAGGGACGGTGGGAGATTCGCGTCCGGTGTAGAGGCCCTACGTAGCCACACTGCTATTCCTTGATATATATATGTTTAGACATCACTGTGTCTCCCATAAGCCTATGAAGTACTATACTACCTGTGCCTCTCTTGACCCTCACATGACTGTCCTACTATATTCGGATCTGTGCTACTGATGCCATTTATGGGGTAACTGTTCATTGTTCAATTGTTTTTTGAAATGTGAATACAACATTATAAATCTAGCGAATACAGTGATACGTTCATATCTTTTGCGCACAAAGACAAATTGCATGTTCTGCTCCTACGCCGCCCAGCCCCCGGGATGTGGGCTGTATTTGGCTGTGTATGCTCCCTGACACTTCGTGTTCCTATTATTTGCATATGAGCGGTCCTCATGATTATGTCCTTTGTGCCTCTTTTCTATTTTCGCAATAAAAACATAATAAAAAAAAAAAAACTAAAACTAAAACTGATCTCTACCTTAGTAAGATGAATTGAATTATTCATGTATTTATAAATGTTAGATTAAGGTTGAACAACATTTATTTTAAACTTTATTGAAGCTGGTAGTTACAGGCATGTAAGTTGGTTCATGCACAGAAATATCAAATGTATCCATTTATTTGAAATAAGCGTGCAATTACCTTGATTATATTTCATGTTATGTCCTTATAAAATGTAACAGTTCACATGTGTAATAAATATTGCATATGTAAGCCTGGTCACACTGCTTTCATGAGTATGTAAAGCAGTTATTGTGAAAGAAGGGAATATATTAGTGATGCATAAACTCATGTTACACTGCTGCTTTAGTTCATTCAAGTAAATGCATTGACACTTATCCTCAATTTACTTCTACCCTCGTAGGAGGGGTTTATGTCAATCTACACTCAGGTGAACAGACTCTGTGAGACACCTCTTGCTGTTTTACACCTGCAATGAGCACATACATGAAAACTGTATCTGTTTTATATGTGATTTAAGGTTACTGTACAAATGAGGTTTAAACTATCAATTGAGTGTGTCCTTCATAGTAAAATGATGCTTCAGATCTTTTCCCAGTGGGTGTCTCTGCTCATTATTCTTGTATTTGATCCTTCTCCCATGCGCCTTAACTGTATCAACCCCTGCATAGATAGAATACTTCTAGAAGGGGTCAACAAAGGAAAAAAAGTAGTTGGGCAGGGGCAAAACAGGAACTAGAGAGGTTTTGCAGACTCACACCTTGGAAGTAAGACACACCTCACAGATCTCACTAAATATTTCATTATGAACACCCTTTACATGCAAAAGCATATCTTAAGTTACTGGGGGACTTGTGTATGTACCCTCAGATATCAGTTGGAAATCATTATTTGAGGTGAAATATCTGACTATATTGTAGTTGCTTCACTTGCACTAAACAAAATAAGCTTTTCAGTGCGACTGATCGTTGGAAATGACCATCTTTTCTGTGCTTTTTCCCCAGATTGTTATCTTCACAACCCTATTCTCCTGCTGAACCCATATTTGAAGGCTTAAGGGGGGTCTGCACACTTTACCCTTGCTAACCAGAGGTAAGGTGCTTGCGCACTCCCTTCCAAATATGGCACATTGTGTTTACACCTGATAGGTCCCTTTTAATTTACTCATAGGTATCTTATATATGGAACTACCATTACCCAGGTCCTGTAAATGAAATGCTACTTATCGGCTACCCAACTCATTGTACCTGCCGCCCACTAGAGTAAAACATGACTCAGGCCTGCCATTGCAGCCAGTAGTGCAGTTTAAACCTGCCATTCTGACCTGGCAAAATTAACCTTATCTAGGTGAACTCTTCTTTTTAATACTTACCTCTAAAATAGGTCTGACCAACTCATGGGGCAGAGAGCATGGTATTTAAGAGGTAGGACATGTATATTAAAGTTTAAATGTGCTTACAGGTTAAGAAAAAACACCAAATTCAGTTTTCACTGTGGTAAGGTTGGATATCCCATAGAAGTGCTCTGGGTCACAGAATAACACATTATAAAGCATAACTACAGTATGGGACTAGCAACAAAAACAATAGAAAGACTCATCATAATATGGATTTAGAATCCAACCTAATGGTCAAGTCCAATTTTAAATGACTATTTTGTAAATGTATGCAATTTCCAGCCTTAGCCAAATGTGCCTTTCTGCAGCGTCCAGAGTCTCATGACAGTTTAAGGCCCTCCTGTGGTGTAATGTGTATTGCTCCCAGACTGTGGACAAAAGAACTGCATTCAGAGAGGTATGTGTCCTCCTGACAGGACGACTGTTTTGGAGCTGTCCCTGCACTGATTGTACCTAGCCCTGCCTGATTTCAGAAGACCCCTACCCTGTCACAACTCAGCCTGCCATCCCTAGGTTCACTAGCCAAACTGGAACCAAACCCAAGGGAAAGGGAGATACAGACAAAGCCAGTTATAGGATTAGAGAGAGGTTTGCCCCCACCAAGATTACTGCAACGGGCATAAAAGTTGCATCCCCAGAATCTACAATCGGAACACGCCTGGAACTGAGAAGATTCAGGGAAAGGACTGCCTAGCTGTCTGAAGAAGAGAGGTTGGACCTGCTTGCCTAAAACCAACAACCTAGAAGTGACTACACATGTCAGTTGCCTTGCTTCCTATTCGATTTACAGGGACACAACATGCTTCCAAAGGACTTTGCTGCTTAGCTGTGACCAGAACCAACTGGACCTGACCTGGTCCCCTCTGATGGCCTCTGTGGGAGAGAGTTCTGATCCTCAAGTGCTATCCTCAAGGTCCTGAACCCTTGGCTAAAGTCAAAGTTTACTTATCTCTTATTAACTGGTGGTTTCTCTCATCCGACAAGGGTGCTGGACCTCGTACTGCAACACCACACAACCCCTGATCGGCAGCTTCACCGGATCTGAAACAGAGCTTTGTGTCACAACACCACGCAGCTCCTGATTGGTGGCACAGAGCCTGGCATCACAGCATCATGTAGCCCCTGATTGGCGGCTTCAACAGACCCGATGCAGAGCCTTGCATTGCAACACCTCACAACTCCTGATCACCTGTTTCATTGGACCTGATACAGAGTGACGTAGAGGGATAGCATTGAACTATGGAACAGAAAAATGCACCAAGGACAGAAGTACACTTTTCAGTGGAACAAACCTAGTCCTGTACCCAGTCTGTGCTTCCTTGGGATCAATCTGAACTTGTGACTTTCTACCTGTCTGGTAACCGGACACCTGCAGTGGCATTTCAAAGCTTTTGGCACTATTTGTTATCTTAAGCTATAAAAATTTAAAGTGTGGTATCTACTGATTGCATTTTGTCATTTTGGTATAATTCAATTTGATACATTGGCTCTATTTTCTGAAATTAGTCTTGTGTTTTGTTTTTACTTTATTACTGTTTGTGTACTCCATATATACGCTATGCATTGTTTCTAAATTAAGCCTAACGTTTGTGGTTCACTCTGACAAGGATTTTGATTATTATTTCAAGTGGCTTCTCACCCTCATCAACCAATAATCTAATTTCTTACATTCATGTAATCCCCCCTGAGTGTGTTTAAAGACATACCCCCTCAAAGCACTCTTAATTACATTAACGTCTGTATAGTTTTTGGTGCTTGTTGCATAATGCAAATGCAGTTATCGCACAGATTCTAAACCTGCCTTCTCTGTTATTGTTAAACTCTTTAAATCTGTTCCCTGCAGCAGTTGCCATCACATGATCAGTAGTAACTCCCGGTGCAAACATTGGATTTAGAGCTGCTTCAATGAGAAACTGCCTTTCCTACTCTTGAAACACCTACAGACTGGCGGCTAAAAGCAGCATCTGTTTGGGTATTTTGACAACTATGCTTAAAACATGTACTTCAGAAACTCCTGACCTACTTATTCAGGACACATACCACTTCTTCACTTATAATCCACCCAGAGGGTGCTCCAACATGCTGGTGTTGAAATTAGTCAGTACACCTTGGGCCATATTATCAAGAAGGGCGCAAACATTATCGTAGCTTTAGTGGCAGTAAACTGCAGCTAAAGCGGCGATAAGGGGCTTGATAATATGCCGCAGAGAATTCCAATAGAAGCCCTTGTTTGATGTCCTTAACACCAGAACCTGGGCTTCTATTGGAATTCTGAAGGGCATATTATCAAACCCCTTATCACCGCTTTAGCAGCAGTTTCCTGCCACTAAAGTGACAATAATGTTTGCACCGTTCTTGATAATATGGCCTATGACCTGATTCTTTAATGTAAACAATAATTGCAACTCAGCAGGAGGTAGCATTTACTATCAGGAGTCCCTGAATTTCTTTCAAATAAAATGTGATAACCCTTTGTCTCCTTGATTTTGAGTCTGGCAAAAATATGTATAGGAAAAGCTTTATCATCAACAAAAGAAGGAGGGAATGAGAGGAGTGGGCTGCCTGTGATTGCTTCCCTCCAATCTAGTACTATACAATCAACAGGAGTCAATCGGGATGTAAAGGGTATTGCACAGAAGATCATTAAATTTAGAGGCCCTCTAATGTATAATTTGTGGTTCTCTTGCAAGTTTAGGGCAACCCCCACCCACCAACCTAGGGGAAAAGTTTCCTCGTTGGGTTTACCTCATTCGTGCCAAAGTCTTACGGACGGGTGGACTACCCCTTTTCAGGGGGCGCTTTAATGTGGTGGCAGATGTGCCTCCGATTGTTTATGGTCGGAATAAAAAAAGTCAGGTCAAAAACCCCTAAACATAATCCGAAAGATTTGTTTAAAGATCGATTGTAGGGGGATTTTAAAAAACAAAGAGTATACAGCAGAGTTTCTGAAACATTTTAGAACCACCGTCCCCTTTTCAGAGCATCAACTTTTCACAATCCACCTACCTTCAATGGAAATGAGGAGAGTTGATGATTTTTTTATTGGAACTAAAGCTTCATGTGGTAGAAGACTATCATTCACAGCACATTTTTAATTTAAATAGCCAATAACTTTGCCCAGTTGTACAGCTTTATTGATGCGAATTATATAGTATATAGCACTAAAATGATAATGTCTCTGTGAATATTTATCATTTGTGCATCCCCAATTAAAGTGCCAAATTTTTGTTTTGATACCATCAAAACTTCTGTTTCCAGCCCACTTCAGAATTACAAAACATGTACTTCATTTTTGCTTTTCTATTTGCTGAATGTATACAGTTAAGTTACAGGCATTTACACATTGTTGTGTGTTGCAGCTGCCGGTGCGTCACATTTAACATGGGAATAAGTGATATACCGGTGGCACAAGGGGCTTAGAAATAAGCCCCAAAATCCTAAGATTGCCATATAATTTACTTAAAAATCTCCTCCCACTTTGCAGTCAGAGAAAGAAAAGTAAACACCTAACTCATGTTAAAAGAACAAGCAGTCATTTGTCAGAAGACATAGTCTTACATTTTACCTTTGTCGTTGAAGCACGGCAAATGTGACTAGATAAACAGAATTAATTTATTGATCTGATATTCTCAAGTCAGCAAAATCAGGGATTGCTATTGGTCTCACATCCCCCAAGGAAGACATGTTTCAGCTGTGTAAGCTGCCCAACCAGTTGTGCTCGATTACCCTCAGGACATAGATCCCAATTGTTGAAATTAACTACATGGCCTTTTATATGTTATGGTGTTCAAATGGAATACTAACACATACACATGATACTAGCATCCGCATTCAGTCAAATACTTATATATAAATATTAAAGTATATGAGACACAAATATAAAGACAGACTTTTTGTAGCAACACACCTGGGCCCTGATTGTGAGTTGAGGAGTTATTTACTGGCTCTGATCAATAATGAAACCATGGGGTACAATATTTATTAGGTGTGATAAATAAGGCCTAATGTGGGTTTATGAGAAATAACAGTTGGATTTTGGTGTTTAATGCATCAAAGTCCGCATGATATGGTAATTACCATATGTTTTAGCCTGTTATTTTTTAGCAGGTTTGACCTGCTGAAATGTTATGAAGGTTAAGTTATCTTACGCTTCCGATAAATATTGACTGCGTTAAATTCCTTCAAACTCATAATACCGACCTAAACGTAAACAGGGGATAACATATGGGTTGGAATATTAGGAGCAACTCAACAGCAAGCCCTAGGAGTTGAATCACTCCATTTTGCACTTCAAATAGATAAACCTTAATCACTAGAACGCCACATTGTAGTCACATGCAAGGAAGCAATATTGTACATTTTGAAACCACCCCTTTCTCTGTGAACTTGGGGAGGCTGTGACATCCATACTCTTCTCAGTCTTAGCATAGTCAGGTTGTTTGTATGGCCCCAAGAAGGGAGGTATATGGGATTCTCCTTGTGGTCATATACTAGACTAAAAAGTGAATAACCCTTATGCCCTGGTTGCCTCTTTGATTATATAGAGTTGGAAATAAAATCTGAGTAAGATTGTAATAATGTAATGTTTTATTTCTATTATTGTGCTCCAGAATATGGTTGTGAACATTTAAAACAAAAATACTACAAAAGATGATGGGGAGAATGTTTGCAACCTGTCTAATGACTGGCAATCACCTTAGGTAGCATTCCTACCCATCGTTCTTGTTCATGTGTTTTTGTGGACATTTTAGGTCTAGGGTCCTCCACCAATAAGCAAGTTCTAATGATATACGACTTCAATTCCCTCATCTGGCAGGTCTCACTGCCACATAAAATATCACTATGATATCCCAAAACACCAATAGTATAAATTAATATTTACTTCCTCTTTTTTTCTAGATAATAGCCATGTCAAAAGCAGACTGCTCAGGAAACACAACTAATGTTGCAGAATTCCTGCTTATTGGACTGCAGTTAATCCCTCAGATAAAGCCGTTCCTCTTTCTTGTATTCATTACTATGTATTTGTTGACTCTGTCAGGAAATGGCCTCATCCTTCTCACTGTGTATCTAGAAGTCAACCTCCACTCTCCTATGTACTTCTTCCTTGGGAACCTGTCACTGTTGGATGTCTGTGCAACGTCCAATGTGATGCCCACCTTACTCAGTGGGCTATTGACAGACAGGAATATTATTTCTTTTTGCACTTGTTTGACTCAATATTTCTTCTTTACCTGGATGGTATCCGCTGAGTGCCTCCTCCTGACTGTAATGGCCTATGACAGGTATGTGGCCATATGTTATCCTTTACATTACCAAAAACTCATGGACCGGAGGTGCTGTCTTCAACTGACTGTTGGATCTTGGATGACGTCCTTTATTTTGATGGCGGTTGTGCACTCTCTGGTGAGTACAGCAGAGTTCTTTGGCATCAATGAGCTAGACCATTTCTTTTGTGATTTTGAACCTCTTCTCAAAGTAGCCTGCTCTGACACCGCCCTGATTAACTTGCTTGCTTTTCTCTTATCAGCTGTTATAGTATCAATCCCTTTCACATTTATAATTATATCTTATTTATATATTATATCAGCAGTCCTCAAAATCAAGTCAGCTAAAGGAAGGAGTACTGTTTTTTCTACATGTAGCTCCCATCTAGTGGTGGTCTGCACATTCTTTTGCATGTTGATCATAATGTATATAGTGCCGTCATCCGGACACTCACTGAATGCAAACAAAGCATTATCGCTGCTCTACACTGTGGGTACCCCAATGACTAATCCAGTTGTTTATGCTCTGAGAAATAAGGCGATCATGGAGGCCTTCAGGAAGCATATAAAGAAGATGATTTGATCTATACATGTCTAAAGATCTCAGCCTTTGTTTTTAAATACTGAATGTATGACCAGTGGTTGCAATTGTTATTAGTTGCATCCTGGGTATGTTTTGCCTCTTTTTGTTTTGTGTGTTGGCATAGAACACTATGTCGTTCGCTGCAAAAGTATGTTTAGTCCTTAAGTAAATTTTTCTAAATATTGATGGTTTGATCTGGTTATAGCACTAGATTTTCCTTTGAATCTATAGTAGGCTACACTGTCTGGAGAATTGTGCATATTGCCAGGAAGATTTGGGTACTGAATCATAGCACCTGGAAATCAACTTGGCATTGGTGGTGAAACTGTTTCTCCTAAAATTAATATATAAAGTGCTAGATTATTTAAAATAAAAAGTAGGTAGCAAAGGGTTCACAGTTTAGCACATTACCTACTGGCGGTCACCAGTAGGTAGTTACAGCAAAAACCATGTTTCCATTAGAAAATCATTTTCTGACTTGCCTATATCTATGGTGGCAGTTGATGCATCTTGACAAAACTTTCCAAAAAATGTGAATCTCACTCCAGCTACTGCCGGGAAAGTTTTGGGGTAACCTGCCAAGCGGGGGCTGAGAACAAGGGGGTGTCCAGAACTAATTTTTCCCACAGAGATTTTGAACATGACCTCCTCCCGAACCTTTAAACAGAATTACACCAAATTTGGTAAAAAGCTAACTCTTGGTCCAGAAAGCACGCTTTATGTGAATTGGTCAAAATCTGTTAAGTAGTTTTAGTGATATTATCTGAAATCCAAATGAGTATATTTAGGAGCACGGATTAACCTGTGGGTAATCTGCAGCTCTACATACCACAGCAGAGTCCTGAATGGCTGGCCGCAAACTGAGGGAAAAGTTGCGGCTGACATTTTATATGTTGGGAAATGGTCTCTTTTGATGAGAAGATGGTTGAATATTAAGTGAAGGGGTCAGGCGAGAGCTTTCCTGACCCTTATGTATGTTAACAATGTGGGGCAAGCATGTGTACATGGGTCACAAATACCCAGAACGTTTTTTTTGTGCCACTAGCGAGATCGGCGGGCCAATCGTAGGGAACAACACTGTCCCTCTGTAAATCTGTGACTCATCCATGGATCTCACTTGACTCAAACAAAAACCACTCCAACACTGATTCACATACGCATAGAGACACTCCATTCAGATACTCTCCCACCCATTGACATACTGATACAGACACTATCACAACTACTCACAAACCCATGCAGGTGCTTCCACACCCACTCACATACATATACAGACACTCTCACACCCACACCAACACACATACCCGTACAGACACTATCACACCCACTCTCATGCCAATAAAGACTTTCTCATACCCACTTATATTTCCATACAGAGACTCATCCACACACTAAATTACCCATGCAGACACTGTTATACCCACACCTACACCCATACAGACAGCGTCATACCAGGTCAAATACCCATGCAGCTGTGTCAGAGAGTACAATTGGTTAAGCAGTGTATATGTCCCTCTTTTAGGACAGTATCCTACTTATGAGAAAGAGATAAACTGCCCTAATCGGAAGTTTACTAAGGAATTGATGGATGTTCCTCAAAAGAAGCAAAAAAAGACAAGGAAGAAGATGTTAACGAGAAACAACTGGAAAATCAGATAGATGTTCTAGGTTCCCCGTTGGGAAATAGTAATGGTGTCAACTGCTATGCTAATATAGTTCTTAATGTGCTCTTCCATTTACTGCGTCTTGCAAATGCAACTCAACATAAAGCAAACAGATTCTGCTCTCAACTGTGTCATTTGCTGCTGGAACATTTGTACAGTGATAGGACTGTAGTACATTTTGATTTAGCTTTACAGATCTAATAGAAATAGATAGTGGATCTGTAGTATTTTCTTTCATCTATTCAACAAGATACACAAGGATTTATCATGGCCATCCTTGGAGTTTTGGAACAAGAAGAAGTAAATACTGAGAACTGAGCTACACATGGAATCATGCCTGTGAAGATGGCTCTTTTACATCTACCACTCAAACCAATTCTGAATGATTTTTCTATCTAATATTTTCGGATTGCAAAACTGTGCCTTTTGAAAGACTGATTAAAAAGACTATCCAAAATATTACCTGCTCAAATTGTAGATCGGATTGTATGTCTATATTACAGTTACAGAGAATTGGGAAATACGTATTATTTATTTTACAATGACGCAGAGCCGATGGATCTAAAATGGAAACTTACATTAGAAACTTCAAAGCAGGACACATTTTTGTTACTGGAAGGTTGTACACTACAGTGGTATCATATTTGTTAAAGGTTCTAGACCAGTGGTTCCTGAACTTTTGACTCCTGAGGACCCCCACTGAGTCACCACTGGAAGCCGGGGACCCCCAAGGAATTTGTATAATTTAAATTTCAAGCATTAAAACAGTAGTTCAGAAAAAATTAACACGCGTGCACACAAAACAAATACTCGAATTACTATGGATTTTAGGGGCATTTTTAGAAGCCCCTATCTCCATGGGAACATCACTTTTTTGCAACGTTTCCGTGGCGATAGAAGCTTTGCCTTAACTACAAGGCAGCGCTAAGCCACTTAACATGGCTTAACGCTGCCTTGTAAATAAGGTCCCCTGTCACACAATGCCTAGCGTGAAAGGGGCGCGCAGTGGGTGTTGCGGTGGGCGTTCCACCGCAACACCCATTGATTTTGACGCTGTCCCCTATTTACAAGGGTGACATAAATAGGAGGCAGTGCCAAAATTAAGCCAAGGAAAACCAGGTCTTAACTTGGCAAAACAAATAGAAATCCTTTATTTCCCCTCATTTTTGCTTTTTCAATGTGTGCTGCTTTGTGCAGCACACATGGAAAAAGCAAAACGCCTTGGATTGTTCATGTTCAGGAAGGTGACCCTTCCTGCACATAAACAATCTTTAAAAAAAATGCAATTTTGTAACTTCCATGTGGGCTGCATTAAGCAGCACACAAAGAAGTGACAAAACGGAATTTCAAGATTGAAGCTGGACCTTCCTACACATAACCAATCTTCCACTGCATTCACACACCCTTGCACTGTGGTGCAAGGGTTTTTCCGTTGGCGCTACACTGCTAACTGTAGCGCCAGCACAGGGGGAAACGCAGGGCTGCACCATATTCTTGTAAATATGGTGCAGCCCGGTGTTTCCGAAGTGACGGAGTGTGTCGTTAAGCCAAGGAGGATAACGGCACGCTCTGCCACTTCTGTTGTAAATATCCCCCTTAGTATTTTATATTCAAAGAATTTGCAAAAAACAAAACATTTTAATGGGAAAGTTGGTGCTGCATCTCCGTGACTAACTTTTAAATGGTTGGTTTTATTTCGCAGTACGAGGCGTCTGCTCCTGCTACGGCCAGAATGAAAACTCAAAGCAGCCCTGGCAAATGTTTCCAGATCAGTCGCCATACGGTGCACACCAAGTGCAGCGAGTGAGCCTGACCACTACAAAGGGGGCTTTGGGAGGCTCTCCCTCCAAGAAATTTAGGAAACATTGGTGCAGCCTAAAACACTTATATCATTATATATTAAATTGTATTGGCTTTTAACAAATAGTAAATGAAGACCCTACTATATACCAGGATACGACAATCTTTGTTGGGGTTCTTCAATGATTCCCTTATTATGATCCTTCAGCAGTGCCTCTCATTTCTCCATAGCCTCTCTGTCACATGTATTTCATTTGTTTTAAAGCATCTCTCATACCATTGTAGGATGTCGGAGCACTTTACATCACAAACATATAGAGACAATGAATCATACGTGTAAATCAGTGTATAGAAAATATTACATAAGGCAAAGGGTACTACAATGTGTAGGATTCACGTCATTCATACTAGTAGGCATTTTTGTTTTTTGTAACTCTTTTTTTATTATCGATAAAAAATAAACAAACAAGGCAATAAAAGGCAGTACAGCTGGATATGCGTTCAAGGAGGAAGGAAAGTGCATTACAATTGAATACAAATCCTCAGTGCGAGGGGGGGCAGGGGGGAAATCAGAGTCATAATACATTGAGGCTTAAACGATACCAGGAATGTCGGGTCAGGGGGAAAGAGACTAGTAGGCATTTTTAAAGAGTGCTTGATCCGGAGAAGCGCAAACTTGGGATTCAGAACATCAGCCAGTGATTAGCATTGACTTTAAAAAATAAAAATGTATTTCCGCCCATATAGACCTTTTTAGCAGCATCAGGATAATGAAAGACTGGGAAAAAACATAAGTTACTAACTTGTACCATGCAGTTTGCAAGCAGCTCTTTGATGACAGTTTATAGGTCACTGTGCTAAATTACGATTGTCACTTATGAACTGCAGAGTAACAAAAAAAAATCTGTCACAAAAGCAGCAACCTACTGACCAATGCACATAAAACACTGTTTTTTTAAACGCATGGTACACGTTCTTTGCACCCTCTGTTCTGTGCTACTAGATGACTCAAAGCTGCAACTGGACAAAACTCTCATCTCTCCAGCAGGCTCATTAATCACTGGCTTTATTTTGAGACTTTTATTGTTGCTCTAAAACTGCTGATTAGCCAAGGAACTTTGGAGGACTTTTAAAACTGCCTCTTGCGGACCCCCTGGGAATGTGTCACGGATCCCTGGGTGTCCGCGGACCACAGTTTGGGAAACCCTGTTCTCGATAATGGGGTAACCCAAAAAGTCGGAACGGACTGGGTTGCAATACGGGAATAAGAAGTGGTCCATGACCAATTTCACATGAATTGAATTTGAATATGTACAATCTGTGTTGTGTGGAGTACTACAACACTAATAATTAATATTCAAAAGCGTTTCTACATACATATACTCAATAGTCATTCATGAATACATGTGCAGAAGACCCACACAAAAAATATTAATCTAAGCGCCAGTCAATTTCATTTGCTTTCAACAACAGTATTTAATTAAATTGTCAGCAGAATATTTACTTTTCAGTGTATAGAGGTTTCGAGCAAGAAAAGGAATGGGGAAGTGATGGTGGAGGGAAGTGAGAAGGGGTGAATCACAAGAATATATAATACAAACAGTTTAGATAAATTCAGAGTTACTGGTAATCAAAACCAGACAAAGTAGACCTGTCCAATGTGAAACGTTCATTTACATGTAATCTGTAAATATACAAATGTGCAGTTAATGCACCTTCAAAGGAATGTCGGGATGGTGGTAGGTACAGGTCTTGACAGGTGGAGAGCTTCGACGTTTCGACTCGACTGATGCAATGAGGGAGAGTGAAGCCTCAGCTGCGAGTCTTCTTCAGGACATGGGATGGCAACCTACAAGTGAGAATGTTGATTAGAACAGGCTCTATGTGTGTGGGTAGGCTAAGAGGACAAGTGGTAATTATACTGACGTAAGCCTGGTGCCAAGCCTGGCTACACAGGTAAGTCTTGAAATAACAATCACAATGGTCCAAATCACCAAGGGTCCAATGTTCAATGGTGCGCAGAACCTTCATGCACCAATTTTGTAAACATCCATGAATGATGTCCGAGATTTCCTGGAAATCAAAGGATAAGACCGTGTGTCAGCCTGCAATCGTATATTGATGCACATACAAGGATACACATACAACATCTGTGGACATGGCACATCCAGTGTGCGCACTAGGCAGCTTAAAGGAATAGGTAGTGGTTGTGGACTGGGCTGCCATGGGACCCCTTCGCAAAAGTAAATACTAAGAATCCATAGATGCTTACAATTACGGCAGACCCGTGAGAAGGCGAACAAGGCCCCAGAATTCGAACAGTGAAAGTCCTCTAAATGTGACCCCGTTTTAACTCCCAACACATGTGGCAACTGATAAGTACATTTAACGTCCACTTAAAACATCCTAAAAGCGCTACACGCGTGGTCCCTATGAATATGCCGTGACAAGGTGCCTATGATCACACAAAATATCTAAAGGCCTACCGAATACTGATCTATTCTTCACAACTTGGGCCAAACGTACCTTTGCAAAAGCTGATTGAGAAGATCAAAGCAGACCGCCGGGCATTCCGTCTTGCTCCTGGCAGGGCAGACAAGGAATGCGGTGATGGCTGAAAGGATATTTAAGCCGTTCGGGACGTGCGTGACGTGCACGCTCGAAAGGCTCCATTCGGCAAGGACGAGCCCGGATGTTCAGGACGTCATCCGTATCTCACGGGAGGTTGAATACCTCATGTGTCCAAGTAACCTATTGAAATGTATGTAATGCAAATGAAACAGGGCATAAATTCGGCATACAATGTAGTATGAAGTGCCTTCAGCGATTGTATATATACAATATGGATATATCAAGGGGATGTATGACATTACAACGCATGCATTTACATCGCATGCTGTTACACCGCGGTTTTTACAACGAAAACCTTTACAACGCATAGCGCTTTGGGGTGCTGGATAGTGAATAGTTTAATTTTCTATTCAAACTCCAGTCCCCGTGGACACTAGGGAAGGTGTGGAATAGTAAATTAAACGTATTCCCTATCCTAGAGCGCCCCCCCAGCGCAATGCGTTGTAATGGTTTGCGTTGTAAAAGTTGCGTTTTAAAGGCACTGCGTGGTAAAAGTTGCGTTGTAAATGATGTTTCCCACATCAAAGCATGTATTCAACATCTTGGACTTCTGGTGTCACAATTAAATCGGCAACAAGGTTGATAGCATACGTACAGTGTAGATGAATCAGGGCATAATTGCGACATTTAATGTGGTGTGCAGTACATTCAGCAATTGTATATAACCAGTGAGGATGCAACAAGGCATGTATTCGAAACATTTGGCTATTGATGTCTCCAAAACGGAGGTACTTGAGTGCACGTTGAAGACACCTTACAAGTGTTGAGAGGAGTGGCCTGTAGAGTGAACCACTTCAGTCAATTGGAATTAGACAGACATAAATAACTAGGGTGGCATATATACAGTGTATGTACAATAGGGTAGTGACATATGTACAGTGTAATACAATATAAATTACAGAAAGGCACTCGTATGTACATGTAGTTGGCAACGGAGGTTGCCACCCTGTAATTCCCCCATCCAAAGTGGGTTAAGAGGCGCAATACATTAGCCAATGTGAATGCGCTACAGAGACTACAGTCATCTAACAGGGCTGACTGAAATCAGCTAATTCGCAGGCTGGCTGCCTGCCTGGCAATTTCCTCGTATTCGTTCAATCCCTTGTGGATCGTGTCGAAAGTGTGAATCCATTTACATCCACGATAATTGAGATGATGTGAAAGGTTCCCTCCCCTCGGATTGGTGCGCACTTTCTCGATCACCCGCCATCTAAGGCAGTCTGCGGTGGGTCCAAACTTAGTGAAGTGATCCACTAGTGGTGCTCCCTGTGTGATGCATCCAATCCTACTGCAGTGTTGCAAAATGCGACATTTTATCTTTTGTGTGGTTTGGCCTATGTATAGGAAATTGCATGGACATTGGATGGCATATATAACTCCTGCAGAGTTACAGTTAGTGTGTTCGTTGTGAGTATAAGTGTAGTCATTGTATGTATTTGATAAACGACTTTGTATAACTTCAGGGCACTACCCTGTGTTCTTAATAATGTGTAAGTGAATGGACGGAGTGCAATGACAGTAAGCTTACATTGAGATAAAAAAGTTGCCTTACAAACGTCCAAATTTAAACCTCTTCTTTCTTCAACTAGAGTTCTAAGGACCATTTCTGTTTAACCGCATGCGCGCTAGCGGTTTTCCCGCTGCGCGCTGCGATTTTGAAAATCCCGCGTTACGTGACAAGGTCAGCTCGTCACACGCGCAGCGCAGGTAACGCCCATGACGAGCTGACCTTGTCATGAGCGTCGAAGGGGTTAAAAAGTGGTATACAGTGTTTGCTCCTCATGGATAATCGCTGTTTAAGACATCATTCCGCCTACAGGGGTAACGTCTTTAAAACGGACGCCAAAAATCCAATGTGCATTACATCTATCTCGAGCAATGGACTCCTTTTAATATCATAACAGTTTATTTTTTTGTTTCTTTAAATTAGGTCAGTAGCTATAGTTAAAATAATCTATTAATTATTTGTAGTGAGTGCAATGCATAGTGTCACTGCTGCACTTTGTGTTCTTTTGCAGTTTTTATGATGCCCCCCGGAGGTTCTTTTTAAAATCATTTTTAAAAAAGTATAATTTTAGACAGGTTCGCCCGCTCTTTATTTTATGCAACTTTTAAAGCCAGATTGTATACCATTTGTGGTTGCTTTTCTGAAATCCTGTTACAGGTATAGAAACTATGTAGACCCTTAAAAACCGGTTAATGTTTTTCACCATGAGATCCCCAAACCGTCGATGATGTAGTGCCAATTGAATCTTTCTCATCCTTCGTTTAAAACTGTGCTTTTTGTATGTATTGGGAGATTTGTACATAATGGTATGGGATGCATGTCTGTGGTTTTTATATTTTTAAATATGAATTGTGAACTTTTATGGTTTTCAAACATGTAAACCGAATAAAGTATATTTTGGTTTGATTTGAGTGCAATGCATAGTGTCACTTATTTATGGTGCCATACTGTGCAGTTCTGGTTTTTTTTGTACAATCTACATGATTGTTTTTTCCCCTCTGTTCAAGGATGAATATTTATACAGTACATGGTTTATGGCGTACAAGTATGAAAGCTGAGAACATAAAAAGTTGTTTACAGTGTTACAGCTGTTTAATGCTGTATTAATTAAACATACCCATTGAATTGTAGAAACTTAAACTTTATTGAGCACGTTTTGTTTACAGTTATGTTGGTGACTAGTTACTTCTTTAAGCTATATAGTACATCCAAAAAGACATATTAGCAGACACTGGATGCACTGCAAAACTAAAGCACAAACGTATACAGATAATGATATAGGCAGGCACACACTGATGCATACAGTGAGACGACCTCGAATATACTTATGAATGAAAGTTGAAAGTTGAAAGTTGAAAGTATTTGTAAAGCGCACTACGGCCAAGCGGCTTCCTGGCGCTGGGAGGATTTGGCAGTAACAGAAGGAGAGGGCGCCAGGAGATTACTGAGGAGAAAAAGCTTGAGCAAACAGATGAGTTTTAAGCGCCTTGCGGAAGAGCAGATAATTAGTAATAGACCTAATGGAGAATGGGAGACTGTTCCAGAAGCGCGGGGCAAGGGTAGAGAACCACGTGCCGCCTGTTCTGGACTTACGGAAGCGGGGGACACTGAGAAATGCCTGACTGGAGGAATGGAGATCGCGGCAGGGGAGATAGTGGGTGATCCTAGAATTGATGAAAATAGGGGCCGTGCGGGCGCGAGCCATGAAGACTATACATCCCAACTTAAAGAGGGCGCTCTGCAGGACGGGAAGCCAATGGAGGGACTTAAGTAAGGGGGTGGTATGATGAGACCTAGGGAGCCGGTGGATGAGACCAGCAGCCTGATTTTGGATGGTCTGTAGGCGGCGCTGCTCGTAGGCAGGGATGCCCTCGTACAGGCAGTTCCCGTAGTCCAATCTCGAAAGGGTCATAGCCACAACAATTATCTTAAGGGCATCAGATGAGAAAAAACGAGAAATCTTACGAATAATCCTGAGGGAGAGAAAGCAGGATGACACAACGGAGCTGACCTGCGGGCGCATGGAGAGGTCCTGGCTGATTTTGATTCCCAAGGTTCTTACTGAAGCAGAAGGAACCGGGGGAGGGCCGAAGATGGAAGGCCAAAAGGCAGGGGTCCAAGGGCTAGTGGGACCGCCAGTCAGGACCAACTCCGTTTTGTCCGGGTTAAGCCTAAGGTGGTTTTGGTTCATCCAATCAGAAATAAAAATAAGAGTAGTTTGAAATTTAAGAAGGGAATCAGAAGAGGGGGAAAGATCGAAAAAAAGCTGAAGGTCGTCTGCTTAATTGTATACGGAGACCTCCATATTAAGCAGTGAAATAATAAGGGGATAGATGTAAAGGTTAAAAAGAAGAGGGGAGAGAGAAGAGCCTTGGGGGACCCCAGAGGACACCAGAAGGGAAGGGGCGGAGAAGCCGGAGAGACAAACAGCTTGCGTCTGGCCTTTGAGGAGAGAAGCGAGCCAGGAAAGAGCGGTGCCCTGGATGCCCGCTGCCCTGACACGGTCGAGAAGGATGGAATGGTCGACCGTGTCAAAAGCAGCAGACAAATCAAGAAGCACCAAGACCTGAGGGGAGTTGGAATCCGCCTTGCTCTTCAGCTCGTCCAGAACAGAGAGGACCACAGATTCGGTCGAGTGGACCGGTCGAAAACCCGCTTGATGGGAGGCCAATAAATGGTTGTCCTCAATATAGGCCGACAAGCAGGAAGTAATGTGGCTCTCCAGAATTTTACCTAAGTAGGGGAGCAGGGAAATAGGCCTAAAGTTCAGAGGGAGAGTAGGGTCAGAACCGGGTTTTTTCAAAATGGGAATAATGGTGGCTGATTTGAAGGAGGATGGTACTATGCCCTGAGAAAAGGATGCATTGAGAAGGGATAGGGGGGGGGGTCGGGGCAACCAGAGAATAGCTCCCTTAAGATGCGAGCCGGTCCACAGTCAGTAGGGGAGCCTGACTTGACCTTCCTGAGCAAAGCAAGGAAGGATTCCTTCGAAATAAGTGAAACATGATTAAGAGAAGAGGACAAAGGGGGAAGGGAAGAGCGGGGAAGAGGAGAAGATGTCAAAGGTATGTTCCGTTTGATATTAGCAATCTTCTTGAGGAAAAAATAATTCAGGGAGGAACAAAGGGCTTGGGAGGGGACAGGATTAGGATTAACTCGGTCAGGTTATGAACAATGGAGAAAATCTCCTTGGATTTGTTGGCCGCAAGTAAAGTTTTATCAGAAAAATATTCTAATTTAGCGGAGAGGATAGCTCTCTTATAATTCTTTAAAAGAGACCTATATCGATCCCTCTGGAGGGGACAGTAGTTGCGCCTCCACTGACGCTCTGACTGTCTAAGAGCCAATTTAAGGGCTTTAAGGTCAGTGGAAAACCATTTATTGGCTTCGTGGAGGCGACAAGCCTTGACCCTCCTGAGGGGGGCTACCGAGTCACAAGAAGTAGATAGACAGGTGTTAACGGCATCGACTTGAAGGTCGAGGGAGAGGTCAGATAAGTCAGGGAGAGAGGTCACCAAAGAAGAGTGAAGAGTGCTAAGGTCCACCCGGTTCCAATTCTGTGCTGAGACGTTCTTGGGCAGGGGGGGCTTATCAGTGACTGCAAGTTCAATGAGAAAGGAAATGAGGTAGTGGTCAGACCAGGTACAGGGAAGAATGGCGATGGAACAGATGGTCCGGCTGGCTGAACAAATCTGGTCAAGAGTGTGACCATGGACGTGGGTAGGGACGTGAATGTGAGAAGTGAAATTAAAACAGCGAAGGATGTCAGAAAAATCTTTGGAGGTCTGATCTTTCCTGGGGTCACCAGGCCAATAGTTGAAATCACCCAGTAAAAGGACTGATGAATTATTGACCACCAGGGTGGCCATCAAATCTTGGAGAGCGGGCACAAAGTGGGGCATGGTTTGGGGGTGGCGGTAGAGAAGAACTACAGTGAGGGGAGCTAAGAGATTCACTGAGCGGGCGACTAGAAAGTCCACGTTAGGTATGGGAGGATGAGGCAGGAGTTGGAACTGCAAATTGGACCGAATGATCATGCCCACGCCCCCCGCCAACTTTCCCATCTGGACGATCAGCCCGGAGGGCATAGTAGGAGTCGGGACGTGCAGATAAGACATCGGGCATAGAGTCTGCCGAGAACCAAGTCCGTCAGGAACAGGAAATCAGGAGATTCAGTGTCGAGTAAATTAAAGAGTTCCAGCTGATGCTTACCCGCAGAGCGGGTGTTAAGGAGGTAGGCAGAGGCCAGTGTCGGTGGACAGGAAGGCGAAGGGGGGGACACACAGGAGAGGCGGCCGGCAGGGGTTTGGACAAGGGAACAACAAAGGAGAAGGGGAGAGGGGCAGAAATGCCAAGGGCAAGGATACAATCAAGCATAGGAGGACTAAGGGGCCAGTTACCCTGATGGGCAAAGAGCTGCGCAGAGGTATACGTTAAAAAAGGAGCAGGGTCTGTGGCCCCGGGTCCCGGCCGGTCACGGACGGGCACAGACAGGCCCTCCTTTGGCACTCCTGCGGCGCGCAGACGGCGCACCCGCTGCGCGTGGCCGCTGCACATCCGAGGGGCCATTCCTATTTATTTATATCCCAAGCTCCTCCCCCAGCAGGACCGCAGCCTACGGTAATGCAGGGAACCGGCACTCAGGGAAGATGGCGCCTGAGCCTGCCCTCCACAGCAATCGGCACTGGGAAGCCGCGGTGGAACGGGGCAGAAGGCGACAGTGCACACCAAGCAGAGTGAACAGAAGACGTACCGCACACAAGGTAAATGCACAACACACTAGTAAATCAGTGTTAAAAATTATTAAAAAGAAGTCAGCTGAGATAAAAGAGCAGAGGAGAGTCCCTTGCAATCTGCTCGCCGCACCTACAATATTCGAGGCGCTGCCACCACCTCTCACTATTGCCCCGGCACTCAAACTGGGAATCTATTTATATCCCAAGCCCCTCCCCCAGCAGGACCGCAGCCTACGGGCAGGCAGGGAACCGGGACTCAGGGAAGATGGCGCCCGAGCCTGCCCTCCACAGCAATCGGCACTAGGAAGCCGCGGTGGTACGGGGCAGAAGGCGACAGTGCACACCAAGCAGAGCGAACAGAAGAGGCACCGCACACAAGGTAAATGCGCAACACACTAGTAAATCAGTGTTAAAAATTATTAAAAAGAAGTCAGCTGAGATCAAAGAGCAGAGGAGAGTCCCTCGCAATCTGCTTGCCGCACCAACATTATTCGAGGCGCTGCCACCACCTCTAACTATCGCCATACCTTACCATACGATTACTTTGCCATACCTAGTCAAACACTTATTCATACACTGAGACAGCCACGCATAAACCTATTCATACAGTTAACTACCCAGAACACACACATGCATACACTGACATGCCAAAGCACACATGAATGCATTCATTTACTCACTCAGAAACTCACTCATGCATACACTAAGACACCCCAGGGAATAACCATACCTGTACTTACACAGCATAGAAATACAATGATGCATTCACTGACTCACTCAGACTCTCACTGATATATACACTCAGGCACCCTGGGACACATTCATATACACACACTGACACGCCAAAGCACACACTGATGCATTCACTGAAACACTCAGACACTTAGGGCCCGATTACAACCATGGCAGAATATAGGATCACCGAAGTCACGGTGGCGGTCCACGAACCGGCACACTGGTGGTCTGACTGTCGCATCACAAGTGCAGTGGTAGGACAGCCACAGGACCGCTGCAACTGCTGGGGATGAATGATCTCACAGCAGTGTAGTGGTGCAGTGGTTAGAGGCCGTAATATGCTGGCAGTGCCACTGTGGCACCGCCAAGCATATTATGAGTTTCCTCAAAGTGACCGCATTTATGGTGGTGAGCCTGCCAGGAAAAGGGTGGCAATGAGGAAACTAAGATGGCATCAGAGGGCTCCTTGCTGCCTCTGGGTCTGAGGGGAATTCAGGGGGGGGCACATGGTGTGCCCCCCTGTTTGCATGCACCCTTTGCACCTGCACGGCTTGGACTGCACAGTCCATGCCAAGCAGAAATGTGCTTTGGTGCTTCCATGGTCCTGCCTTTCTAAGGCTCACATATGAGCCTTAGAAAGGTACCACGGTGGGCCGGCCAAAGCAGGACCGCCCAACTTGGATTCAAGTCGGACTCCAGAAGGCAGTCCGACTATGAGTCTGGTGGAGTTGCAGAGGGGAGTTGGGGTGGTGGCCTGCTGCAAACCACCAAACTTGTAATCAGACTCTTAGTCAAACATGCACTCAGGTACTCATTTATATAAACACTAATACACTAAAACAAACACTGATGCATTTACTGACCTACTAACACACTCAGTCATACATACACTGAGACACTCCAGAAGACCCTCATACACACACACTGATACATCACAGATACTCACTCATAGATACACTCAGACACCCTGGGTCACAATCATAAATACACTGATATCTCAATGCTTATTCATACAGCTATCTACATACAGACAAAAATACACCAGAAATATAAAGATTCTGCTCATTGAATAATTCAATGGTGGTTCTAAAAATAACCTTTTTTAATTGTTTTTAAAAAAAATGAAATTTTTGCTCTTTTTTACCATCATAAACTCACCAAAAGCAAACAAATAAACTGGATGCAATAAAGGTGTTGTGGAACATTAGCATGAAAGTAATATGAAGAAAACTAACGTCGGTGCTAGTTTACTTCAACAAATAATCAGAAACATTCTGTAGTTTCACTGCCACAAGTTTGTGACAGCACAATATGTTACCATGCCTTCTAACTTTGTAGAGGTAGCTGGCAGGAATTACTGCAGGACTTCTATGGCATGAAGAGGTTGAACCACCTGTAGCATCTCCATATGTAAACTCCTTCTCCCTCACCATACTCCGATTTGATAGATCATGTATGGCCTTCATGTGTTTCCACATACTTGGTGTTCCATGGCTGCACTCTTATTCAGTGCCACGCGATAACTCCTTCCTATAGAGGTTGCTTTTCAGAAACCTGGCAGATACCTTCTTCTCTCCAGACAGTATAGTGAAATACTGCCTCACCTTGCTCTCCTTCCTAAAAGTAGATAGCACTTCTTCTTCGTCTTCTTCATCAGCAATAAGTTGAGGGTCTCCAGATGTAGTTGGAGCATTCCCTCAGCTATAGAAAACTAAATGCAACTGGAAGAAACTGCAAGCAATGCTTCTCCCACAATAGATTGAAGAACTATAACTATTTTAGATGAGCCTGGGTGGAGTTCGAGGAGTTCCACTGTGCAAACTCCGTAAAGCGACAAAAACACTCTGCTGCACTACGCAGAGTTCCACAAGTGGTGGGGAGCACATATGTGTGGTGAAGAATTCAGTACACAGGGAAAGAGCAATATGCAAGGAGAAATTAAACATTTCTCCTTGTATCGCATTTTTAACACAAGGTATTTTCTGGTCTTATTTTTGGTGCTGTGGCAGTGTCAAAAAGCAATGGGTGTTGTGGCAGAACGCCCACTGCAACACCCATTGCCTGCCTCTTTCATGCTAAGTGCTACATGAAATGGGGCATTATTTACAAGGCGCCGTTAAGCCATGTTAAGTGACAAAACGCTGCCTTGTAAATAAGGCCAAGGACTTAACGCTGCCTTGTAAATAAGGCGAAGTACTTAACCCTTCGCCTGAAGACAAGTGCTGATACTCAGACCATCACAAAATGTGATTTTCTGGTGCTTTTGACCACTTGTCAGGATAAAAAAATCTCTGAACTTCACTAAAAACATAAAAGATTATAGGTATGTTGTCGAGAATAGGATTTGAAAAAACCTTTTGAAATACACCCAAAATAAACCAAAGATACAGGGACGTTGTAGTTAGGAAATAGAATTTAAAAAAACTTAGAAATTCTCAGAAAAAAACAAAAGTTACAAGTACTTCATAGTTAGGCTCACATTTTCCTCATACAAAACCATTAGAATTTAGCACTTATAGTTAGCTGAGCTAACTATAATTGACACCCTTGCAATGCACTGCTTATGAACTCATATATTACATCATTCATGACATCACTGATGACATCACTGATGATATCTCAAAAGACATCACTGATTACATCATCCAATACCACTCACACACCCTCTCATACCCACATAAAAACTCTCATACACCCACACAAACACTCACATACCCATTTGAATACTCATTCAAAGGCTCACATACACCCACCCACTCAATCATATAGTCACTAACACAGTTAAATCACCCACCCATACTGCCACTTATACATCCACTCATTCACCCACCTAGTCACACACACCCACTCACCCACTGATATAGCCCCTCATACTAGCATTTACTCACCCATTGAGCCACTCACAGAGCCATTCACTCACTAATACATCTGCTCACAACACCATTCACTCACCCACACGGCCAATCACACTAGCACTCACTCACCCATACAGCTATTCACACAACCACTCACTTACCCATACAACTAGTCATATATCCATTCACTAATCCAGTTAACCACTTGCATACCTATTCACACATTCATACAAGCAGTCACCTACCCAATCCCTCACCTGTACAGTCACTCATACAGACAATTAGAGCCTCATTTACAATATTTTGAACAAACCTTCCTGCTGCACTGCTGTGTGTCAAAAGAAAATGCTGAAATGCACTGTATCTAAAAGATATGGTTAATTCCTGTCCTTTTACCCTGTGCTGGTGCCCAATGGGCTTCAATGCGCTAACCCAGGTTCCCTTTTCCATGGCACAAGGGTGTCTGCATTGTAGGGGTGATTGTTTTTGTGGAAGAAGGGACACCTTCCGGCACAAAAAATCATGAGAGTTGTTTTCCTATTTCTATGTGAGCTGCAGAATGAAGCACACCTAGACAGAGCAAAAGCAAGGATAACTAAAGGTATTTCTCCTCATTGCCCTTGCCTTACCCTGGGGAGGCATAGGAATGTGACACATTCCCAGATTTCCGAAACCTTGTAAATCTGGAAATGCATCATGTTCCAAGGATATCGCGTGGGAACACCCACATCAACAACGATGGAATGCCCCTTTCTTGCAGATTAATACGTGAAAGGGGGCCAAAATTACAAGGCCATGAATATCCACGCAGGGTGGCTTTACATGGTCTTGTAAACTTGGGCAGGCACACTGCGCCGCCGATGCTTATAAAAAAGTGATGGGCAAACCAGATACTCATACAATCTCCTACCCATACATCCACTCAGAAACCAAAACAGCTACTCACACACTCGCCCACCTATATATCCACTAAGGCAGCACTGACTGTCCTCATTCCCAGGTTTACAAAACCTTGTACATCTGGATATTCATCAGGTTCCAAGGATGTTGTGTGGGAACACCCACTGCAACACCCATTGAACACCCCTTCCATGCAGAATAATGCATGAAAAGGGGCCATATTAACAAGGCCATGAAAAGCCATGCAGGGTGGCTTTACGTGGCACTGTCAATATGGGCAGGTACACTGCACCACCGATGCATACAAATGGTGATGCACCTGCGGCACAATGAGCTTGTATATAAGTCCCTTATTATGCAAACCAGACACTCACACAATCACTTACCCATACATTTTACTCAATCACCAATGCAGCTACTCACATCACAGCTTTCCACACAACCCTGTACTCACCTATACCTTCAATCACATACATACAGCACTCCTACGCTGATACAGACAGTCACACACCCACTCAGAAGACATTTGTTTGAAAAAGTAACACTCATTATTAGTTTAGAAATCGTATTGATTTCAATTATGTAGTAACTTACTATATATCTTTGTCTCAAATTTCAATGGTCTTTTACAAGTGAAATGTGAGCCTAACTATAACGCCCCTCTGAATATTTCATGTATGTGCATGTGTCCATGTAGAACATGGAAATGTGTAGCCCTGGAGACAACCTGATTTAGTATAGTAAAAGATATATGGCAGACAGTTTTAGCGTCAGTAAAGTTTAAAATGCAAGTAGACCTTTATTTAAACAAGACAAAGGATGACCTTAAGTACTGTGATCTGTGCACGTATGATGAGAACATAAACATTCAGCTTCCAATACACTATTCATCTTTGGATTTCTGTGTAGATGCTGAAGTTAAAGAGCTGATAAGGAGTATTATTGACAGTTTCTTCATAAAGTTGAGATTTATAACATTCACATAATTATAGCTAGAATTTCTGTGAAAACTTTGAGACATTAACATTGTTGAAAAAATTAAAATGTATCATTGACTCATTTGCATGGAGTTTAACATATAGTATCATTGGAAGCTCTGTTCTTAAGGTGTTCACCATTCTGCTGATTTCACGAATATGTAGTTGACAAAAAACTCTATATCAGATGAGGCAATTAACAGTTGCATCTTATTAAGGTAAAAACTGACTAAACCCTCCTTTCAATGCTATTCAAGGTTTAATAAATAGCTCAACACATTAATCTAAACAGCGATCTAATAATTCTTACAGATATGAATATCAGTTTAAAAGCATAATATCTACTAAATATGTTTATTTCACAGATATGCTTCATGTGTTGCGCAGGATTACACTGTCATATAGTTCCTAGGAATCACCAGGAACTGCACATTTTGGATGACATAAACTGAGGGCTTGGTGTCCAAACCAACTCCGGACACCCCCGCAGGATATGTCAGCCGTTAGACCAGCTAGCTCTATAGTACCACTACCACCCCCTGTATTCTACAGTGGTCTAGGTAGCTTCTGGCAACCACTGAACATGAAAACCCTGATTCCTCAAGGATCGTGGAAAAGAGTAAAGTACTTTTTGCTCAGTCACTCGTGCTTGCTTATTCTCAGGAAATAGGATTGTGATTAGGAAGTTTTCAATTTTTTGGTCCAGCAACAGTATTGTTTAATACCTGTTTGCTGAGACAATCATGAGACTGACACATACAAAAGAGATTGCTAGTACCAATATAGTAAATAGTAGATACATTTCTACCATAGTGCTAATAAGATGAACATAAGCAGTTCTGATAAAAACAGTAGCACTTCCATATTCCTAAAATGCGCATCCTAAGTAATTTACCTAAATGTACCTAGCCTAGATCTGTATGTATAGCATGTATATGTATGTATATGGCCAAGAAACCCCTAGGGAATAACCATCCCCCTCACCTGTTGGTTGAAATGAAGGACACTGCCTCTGCTTCGAGGATGACACCGCACAAGGGATGTCAGACCGCTGCGTGTCAAAGATTCAGTATGCAAGTCCCCATGTCAGCTTGAAAGGATTTCTCCTCTAATTTGCAGGGGGAGTAAGGGTTTTATATACTAGAGTGATCACTCCAGGGTTTCTTCTAAAATCTATGATTTGACAACAGTCATGAATGTTTTGCAAACAATCATAAATGATTTTCCAAACAAATGTGATCATGCACAGCTGGCTGTTGCCAAGGATGAAAAAAAGTGGTGACCCTTATACCAGATAATTATGCAGTGCCTGAGGACATGTTTATGTAAATCAGGTACAGGGATTAGGATGGAATACTAATCTGGTGTCAAAGAGACAGGAGCAAGCTACTAGGAAAAATGCACCTGTTTCAGTACTGTTATTGTTGTGTGGGTGGGATAATGTGTGTCAAAAGGGGTATACATGACAGGACTAGCCCAAAGAACATGACACAACACAACTCCTCACCATAAGGTCAACAGGGTCAGCTAAATATTAATAAAGCTAAAGCCAGGTAAAGCAGAAAGATCTTTTATAACTAAGAACCAAAAAATCTATTTCTTTAAAAAGCCTCAAAAAACTGTTAATTAAAAAAACTATTTACTCTAAAAGTGTTCAAAATGTCCTCTTACCTGATATAACTGGCTATTATTTCACTGAGTACCCTGATAGCCACTATGCTCAGTTGGAGCAGAGAAGGAACAATAAAACAAAGTCATTTTCCGACCTTCAATTTGGTAAATGTTTGAAAAGTTGCCAATTAGTTCCCAGCACAGCAGAGGCCAGATTGTTTATGAATCCTGCGCTGAACACTCAACATCGCTGAAAATCGTATCCTCAGGTGGCACTTCCTACAGCACTTCCAAAATCATGTTGAGTGAGCAAAGATGGTCATCTCCAGTTTCCACAGCAGTCACATGGGAAGAAGTAGATGCCTGCACACCTGGTACCGATGCCTGTACCTCTGGAGTGGAGTTGATTTCCCTCCCAACAGGAGCGGAAGCAACCCTAGGAGGCTTTAGAAAGGCCGTCATCAACATGGGAGTACACTGTGGACAACTGTACATGTAAGCCTGTTAGGGCTCCATAAGCACTTCTATGTCCGGCTGTTCAACCAATGTAAGTGTCAGACACAGGTCCAACACGCATGCAGAGCAGCACAAGAGGCAGCGGAACACAGGCAGGACACAGTGTAGCCAGACTGGTCTAAAAGACAGGAATTAATGCTCACTCAGCTCTCGAAGCCGAGGCATATCCAGGTACAACACAATACGCTCACAACAACGTCGTTCCAGCAGTGTTCTCTCCGTGTCTTGAGGGATTGAGACATCCATTGCAAAGCAATAGGATTAATTTCAGGATGCCCACTACTGATAGTAGGACCAAAGGAAGCCCTCCAAAAACGCTTCCAAGTACGGAGTGTATGAAAGCTGGAATTACTCCGAAGATGGTCTGAAAGGAGGTTAGGAGACCTGATCCAAGATGCTTAAATAAGTGTACGATCCCAGTCATTCATGTTAAATATATGATGAACCATTTCTCCAAAATGGATCGGGAAGTTCGTACGGACCAGGGCCTGTATCTCTGCTGAGGAACTGCAAACTGGAGATCAAAAGTCTGTCGGGCTGAAGTTAAAGCCACATTCTGTTGAAACAACATGGCTTTCAGCCTGCTCAACAAATCACACCTTATACCGTAAAAATTTAATGAAGGACACAGTGGTGCCTCCCTAACTGTGCGAGCCGGGGGAAACAATACTTGGTTACAGGCAACAACCCTGAAGTTTACTGTTGATAGATATGCAATGCCAGGTGCCATCCCACAACAGCCTTGATCATTCAGCATTAAATAACTTCCATTCAAAAGTAACTCAAAAAGGGGATGCATCACAGCAGCTGGGGTGCCTTTCAAGTAGCAGGATAAATTTGCTTTTGAAGCATTACATGCTATGTGAAGCAAGACCTCCTTACAAACGAAAGAAACACTTAAAGCATTCTCACAGTCTGTTAGACTTAAGAAAGCTTCAGTGTCCTTATTTCTACACCTATATCTGTATAGTAATTCACATAATTCCTGTATGTACCCTTCACCCAACTATTTATACCTACCTGCTTGGATGACTCCGAGGCAATATTGGAACTGGAATGTCATGATTGGCAGTGTGATAGTGTTGCGGGTCTGACAGAATAGATCTTACAAAATGTCGGGATAGTGAGGGTTTATTTATTTTAAAGCTGCATTTCCTATGTCAGGCCAGACTGTCAGTTATAAAGTATATAAAGATAGTCTCTTGTGGTTGGAATGTCAATCCTGGAGATGGGCGCTGTCACACGTTTCTCTTACTTTATGTCTTCTGGTTGCAAGGCGGATTCCCTGGGCTCCGGCGTGGAAAGAGAAACAAACAAGGAGAACGTGCTGAGAATGGTTATACTTCTGCTGGTGCGGGGAAAGGAGTGAAGGAGAACCCAAAATAAAGTAACTGTGACACACGTTTAAAAAGTGAGGTGAAATAACGTGATTGGGTCAGGGCGCAAGCAGGAGTAAAATGAGGGAATCAGGTTTACTTTCCAGTGTTCTCCCTCCTCCTGACCAACCCTGAGATCTTTTCCCATATCTGGGATAGCCATGCTCCTCCAGGAGCGTGGCTGAATAGGGCGCGGTGATGTCGGCTCCCTGGTTTCTCCGGTTCTTCTGCCGTTTTCTCTAGTTGCCTTGGCTTTCCAAAACATGGCGTTCTTCCCTCTTCAATGGCATCCTCCAACTCTCCGGCTTCCTCTACAGAGGTGATGCCACACGTCGACGTCCGTGAAGCTCTTCTCCTTATTGGTCCCGAACTGTCTACGTCGTCAGAGGGGCGTTTTCTTTGAAAAGGACTCTCCCAGTTAGAGACACCCCTACTACAGTACGCCGTAGCTCCCAAGACAGGTGTGAGTGACATAGACCACTCGTCTTGCTGTAATGGGGATAAAAGGTGCGGACCAGGGTGTCATAGACCAACAGTCAGGATATATATCATCTTGTGCATAATGCGACCCCTCTTCGTTACACATATATTCATGAATTAAACATTCTGTAGACGGGGACTCTGCTACAGTAAAAGGTAGCTTCTCTTATTTTTCAATGAACAACATGGTCTCCTTAGCATCTCTGTGTGCCATGGTCAATTGTCTGTCAGTCGGATTATAAGCCAAAAACAAATTTGGGATGTTAATGGACCGTCATGGCACGCGTCCAGCTCAAAAGCAGAATGAAGCGCAATTGAGATTGCCAGTGTTGTAGAATAGACAAATCTTGTTCCAATATGTCAATATCTGAGGACACAATGTTGTCCAGGTAATAAATACATGAAGAAAGTGTGGTCATACCAAGACCTTTTCTAGGTTAATTCTATAACATTCACGTAATCTCTCTGCAGCATCCTGTTGGGAGACTTTCCATAGTTCATTGTAGATGGCATATAAGAAGCGTTTTTATGCAGTTTCTGAGGACCTTGCCAGAAATCCCTAAGAACCATGTTTTCTGATAGAAGGGGCAAGTGTTGTTTCACCTGTACTAGTGTTAAGGATTTAGTAATTCTAGACACAACTTCCCAACACTATGAGAAGTCACAACCCATGGGTTGTCTGTGTGTGCATAAGGTGGGTTAGGCATATGGATACTAAACCCTCCAGTGATACCCGTAAATCTTTATTGACACCTATTTGTGTCAATAGGCCAAACCAAGCATACTGTTCAATTGGGAGCTGATGAATTGATGTACCATTCTGTATCATTGTTACCAGTACCTCCTCACTAATCAGTGCATCATTTGATATGCCTTCAATATGCATGGGTTGTGTTATGTGTGTTATGTTAAAATATTTCTAGAGCGCACTTACACCAAGCGGTTTCATGGCGCTGAGGACAAGAAGGCTGCGGCCGTGGAGGGCAGTGGGATGGTTAATCATAGGCTTGTGAGAAGAGAAGAGTTTCAAGGAGAGTTCTGAATTGAGTGTAACATGATACAAATCTCAGGTTGTTAGGAAGAGAGTTCCAGAAACGGAGGGCCAAAGAGGAAAATCTAAGGCCACCGTATTTTTTCCGTTTAAAAGTGGGGATTGTGAGCAGGTGAAGGTGAGAGGAACGGAGTTCGCGAGAGGGGACGTAGTGTTGAACTCTGGAAGAGATGAAGGCAGGGCCTTGGCTAGCAAGGGCCTTAAAGATGGTACAGCCCAGCTTGAATACACTGTGTTTTGCCACCGGAAGCCACTGAAGACTCTTCATCAGGGGAGTGACATGGTGATGTTTAGGGTGGCGAAAAACTAGCCTAGCTGCCTGGTTTTGGACGAGCTGTAGGTGATGAAGTTGGTATGCTGGAATGCCAACATAAAGGGCATTCGCGTAATCGAGGCGAGAGGTGACCAGTGCCAAGATGACAAGAGTAAGGGCCTCGGTGGTCAAAAACCTACAAATGTTCCGGATTCTGCAAAGATGGAAAAAGCAAGAGGAGACTACAGCATTGATTTGAGGCTTCAGGGACAGGTCGTTACAGATAACTCCAAGGCTTTTAACGGAGTTGTCTGGTTGGGGGGGTACCCAAAGAAGGAGGCCAGAAACCGGGGTTCCAGGGGTTGGAGGATCCCCCTGTTAGAACAAGCTCGGTTTTATCGGGTTGAGCTTTAGTTGTCTAGAGTACATCCATTTACTGTTAACATGACTACAATGTCTTCGTATGGAATGTATTCTTCTGGTGCTTGAACTATAAATGTATGTGTGAAACAATTTAGTTCCCTGATCTAAAGGTGGAAACTGAACCCAAGAATAGAATATCATGTGTGCCTCAATCACGAAGGTACCACAGCCCCCTGTTGCTGGTATGCCGTGTTCTAATAATTTTATATTTACTGCATGCCTGCAGTTCTCTGTAATGTTGAGAGCATTTGTAAATTTGTCTTCCCCCAAACTACTCGCAGGGTCAGTCATTTTTAAAGGAGGAGAAAAAAAGTTAAGAACTAGGGTTTTGCGCAATGTGGGAACCTTTTAACCATACAAGATTTTTTTAAACTTCAGCCAGCACACAAAGTATATCTGCTCAGGTGGGGCAGATTCCCTTCCCACTTCAGACGTCTCTGAGAAGTGTGAGTAGGGCTTTCTGAGAAAGCACAATTGAACTACTCAGATTTGCACTGTTAATATAAGAATCAAACCAACGTTGGCGGCGCCATGTTGTGTAGTTCCTAGGAATCTCCAGGACCTGTGCATTTTGGATTACATAAACTTAGGGTTTGGTGTCCAAACTGACTCCATACACCCCCACATGATATGCCAGCCCATAGACCAGCTAGCTCTTTAGTGCCACTACCACCCCCCATATTCTACAGTAGTGTAGGTAGTATCTGGCAACCACTGAACATGATAACCCTGATTCCTCAGGGATCATTTAAAACAGTACATTACTTTTCGCTCATTCATTCATGTTTTCTTATTCTCAGGAAATACACAGGATGGTAATTAGAACGTCTTCAATAAGTATTTATTGGTCCAGTGACAGTCTTGTGTAAAACCTATTTGCTGCAACAATTGGGAGACAGAAGCATACAAAAGAGATTGCTAGTACAAATATAGTAAATAGTACATACATTTCTCCCATAGTGCTAATACGATGAACACAAGCAGTTCAGATAAAAAACAGTGGCAGTTGCATGTTCCTAAAATGCGTGCCCTAAGTAATTTGCCTAAATGTACCTAGCCTAGTTCTTTATGTGTAGCAATTATATGTATGTATGTAGACAAGAAACTCCTAGGGAAGAACCAGTCCCCTCACCTGATGGTCCAGAATTAAAGACCCTGTCTCTGCTTCCAGGATGACACCCCGCAAGGGATGTCAGAATTCTGTGTGTCGAAGATTCAGGATGCGGGACCCTGTGTCAACTTGAAAGCAGTTCTTCTCTAATTTGGAGGGGGAATAAGGGTCTTATATACTAGAGCGGTCACTCTAGAGTTTCTTTTAGAATCAATATGTTTTGACAACAGTCATGAATGTTTTGAAAACAATCATAAATGTTTTTCCAAACAAACACAATTATGCACAGCGGGCAGTTGGCCAAGAATGAAAAAAAGCAGGGACCCTTTTATAGAGTAATTATGTTGAGCCTAAGGACATGCTTATGTATGTCAGGTACAGGGATTAGGATAGAATACTAAGAGCCTGGTGTCGAAGAGACAGGAGCAAACTACTAGGTAAAAGGTCATCTGTTTCAGGATCGTTATTGTTGTGTGTATGTAAAAAGGGGTATACATGACAGGACTAGCCTATTGTCAGAACTCACACTGTTATTATCTTGGCTTACCGGTTCTTGCACAGGAACAGAGATGCTAGGTCCCAAATCCCTCTTGGCAATGCTAGGAGGTCTTTTAACCGAATCTCTGAATCATTACCTTGGTGGATGGGGGAATTGGATAAAATAACAAACAAAGAAGAGACTGGTCCTGAATTGGGTTCTTCTTTCGGCAACTTGCTGACGTTTTCTTTGTTCTATGGAACCTGAAAATTAACACATCATTTAGAGACCTACCACTACACTTCCTTCTAGATCTACTCTCCAGACTGATATATTTACATGTTTATGTGTTGGTATTTCTCACCCACCCTGGCTATGCTGGACCTTGCTTCTCTTCTGCTTCTTGTTGGTTTTCTAGCTTCTTCTTCTGGTCAGTTTTGACTAATTCAAGTAAATGACATATTAGTACCCATTTCTCATTTACCTACGCTATCTCTAATGATTAGATTTTAAGTAAGTGCACTTACTTCACTAACTGGAAGAGTGGGCCTGTAATGTGGGTTCTGGTTATTTCTCTCTGTACATTCTAGAGCTGCCTCTATCTGCGACTGCTTCCCTTGATTCTGTACTTTCTCTTACAGGTAGCAGGATGCCGCAGATTTCGACACTGGTGGTAAGTATTTTTACATATTTACATATTGTCCTTTAACCAACTAAACACTCTGTAGTGATTTTCTATGATTGTCGATATTTCTCCTTAAGTTTTGTTCATTTACTTTCAGCCTGGACACTTCCACCGTAAACTCTTAACTCTGGCAAGTTCAGTATTCTTTTACAACTAATTAACTAGAGTTTTCACTTAGCTCGATTTTAGTTGCTCTGCTCCTCTGAAGATGCGCTGACTACGGCGAGGGTCACACTCGACGTTCACAAAATATGCTGATACTCCTCTCGCCCAAGGATCGCCTTATTTCATTGCGAACCTCTGACACAGAGCTATTAACGCTCCGACGTTTGACCAACTCGCGCTTGAATTTAAACGCGCCGAGTTTTATTTTTTGACTGCACAGCCGAACTTTCGACTCGTGTGTAGATGGATATGCCGAGTCACGTTAACTAATTACTCACAAGATTTATTCTCGGGTTATTTCTAATTATAGATGCACTATGGAATTCTTTCACACTGCGTTGCTCTACGGACGTCTTGAGGGGGTTTCGTGCTAAGGTGAAGTGCGCAGTTGATAGTGCGCTCGCACTTCACCTACTCTTTTCCCGCCGCAGTGCACTGGAGACTAGACTGCCAACCCACACCGTGTCATGGACACGTGGGCGGCCATCTTAGTTCTCCGGCGTCTCACCAAATCGGACCAAGAATTGGCATCAAAGACTCCTTAACATATGTTACGTGATTTTACGCTGCAAAGAGTATGAGCATTTGTCAGGGTCCTGACACCTATAGGACATGACAACACATTTGAGCACCGTAGAGGCAATACAAAACTGGGTCAGAATGTAGCTTGATGAATACCTTCCAGTATGAATAATATTATTAGAGAGGTCATCTGTAATGTCATCAATAATGGCATTTAACATGTCTTGAGTGATGTAATATGTGAGTTCCTAAGAAGTGCATGGCAAGGTGCAAGTTATAGGTATCTTACTGAATTATATCTGGCAGATTTAAGTGTTTTTTTGGTTATACAATGTGTGTGAAATTATCACCTTTCACTACAGAGATTTGCTTGCTTCGCCAGGGGAGCGCACCTGGAGGGAGGAACAGCAATATCTCCCCTTTGATTACCGCGAGGTGGCAAGCTGCAACATTCGCAAACTGAAACCGAAACCAGTGGAGACATATCGTAAGCGCATTGCCTCACCTTCACCCGCCTGTGGATGTGAGCTCCCACCAAATCAGTGCTAGGGTACGCTAAGTACTTTAGCTCACTCCTGCGGGTGCTCGTGTGTCTGTGGCAAAACAAGCTTATTTGCAGCAACTTAGAAAGACTTAGGACTGCCTCTCCTTGAGAACAGCCCTGTGCTGGGGGGTGATCGTGCCAAACTTGTGTGTGCTACTATCAGGATATAATGTACACCCAAGGAGCAGGTCGATGTAGCTGAACTTACAACGTCGCATACGCCCTGCCTGAGCTCCAGATGGCCGACTCAGTGAGACACTCTGTGATGTTTTCGTTCCTCCCCTGGTCTTTAATCATTGATCTTCCCAGGACCTCAACCAGCTTTCGCCCGTTCCTGTCCCCACCCACCCACCTGGTCCTTTTCCCTGCATACTTCCCTAGACAGTTGAGACCTAGCTACTTTTGTATCATGCCCAGTGGAGCTACCTCGCGAGCTATAGGGGAGATTGACTTTGGACTCCCTCCTTTGACTATCACCTACCCAGCCAGACTTCGGGCAAACGCTCCCGTGTCTCTCCTGACTTTATCTTCCCCATCCCCAACCCTAACCCCCCTCTGCACCCTTTCCAGCTTCTGTCATCTGCCCCCATCTGCCCTTGCCCTTTGTCCCCACCCTGTTTTTCTGTGAACCTCTTCCCTCGCCACTTGAGACTGAACTATCTTGTCTAATGCCCGATGGAGCTACCTGGTTTAGCTATAGGGGAGATGGGCCGTGTATTCCCTCCTTGGCCATCACCTACCCAGTCGGTCTTTAGACAGACTTCCTTTCGTCTCTACGGTTGTCTCCTCCCTTATCCTCACTTTCTCACCTCCCCTACCCCCCACTACTTTTCTCTCTCCTTTCTCTCCTCTCCTAATGTATTGCTGATTATTTGATGTAATGTGTAATTGTTGATCTTTTTCTGTTATACTGTTGAACCACATTGTTGAACTACCTTTCGTCTCTCCTGTCGTCTCCCCTCTCACCCTCCCTATATTTATGTCTCTCCCTCTCTCCTCTCTCAAATGTACTGAGACTGAACTATTTTGCCTGATGCCCGATGGAGCTACCTGGTTTAGCTACAGGGGAGATGGGTCGTGTATTCCCTCCGTGGCCATCACCTACCCAGTCGGTCTTTAGACAGACTTCCTTTCGTCTCTACGGTCGTCTCCTCCCTTATCCTCACTTTCTCACCTCCCCTAACCCCCACTACATTTCTCTCTCCTTTCTCTCCTCTCCTACTGTATTGCTGATTATGTGATGTAATGTGTAATTGTTGATCTTTTTCTGTTATACTGCTGAACCACATTGTTGAACTACCTTTCGTCTCTCCTGTCGTCTCCCCTCTCACCCTCCCTCTATTTATGTCTCACCCTCTCTCCTCTCTCAAATGTACTGAGACTGATCTATTTTCTCTGATGCCCTATGGAGCTACGTGGTTTAGCTATAGGGGAGATGGGCCGTGGATTCCCTCCTTGGTCGTCACCTACCCAGTCGGTCTTTAGACAGACTTCCTTTCGTCTCTCCTTGTTGTCTCTTCTCTTATCCTCCCTTTCTCACCTCCCCCTCCACTACTTTTCTCTCTCCTTTCTCTCTTCTCCTAATTGTATTGCCTATTTTTTGATGTATTGTGTAATTGTTTAACTTTTTCTGTTACATTGTTGATTCTGATGTAAAGCACCTCTGATGCCTTCGGGTCTAGCCAGCGCTATATAAAACATTTTAAATAAATATATATATATGTATATATATATAGATATATATATATATATATATATATATATATATATATATATATATATATATATATATATATCCTAATGGCTGTCGCCACTAAGTAATTAAAGTCAGGCCTAGGCCTTGTTCATGGAGTTTTGCTACACGGAGCTCCGCAAACTTACAAAAAACTCTGCAAAGTTCCGTGAGTGGCGGAGTGCAGTGCGAACTGCAGTTTGTGCTGGTATTCCTGCTGCTCAGGTAGACATTCTACCAGAGCGGCAGCTCACGATCACAAACTTACTGTTTGCGATTGCGAACTTACCATTCGCGATTGTGAACTTACCGTTCGCGATTGCGAAGGGGAAAAAACCTCCCCTGCACATCGCGAAGTGGGGTTTTCTGCACTCCGCGAGCTCCACGGAGTGTGGAGTGCAAAAAATTCTGCAAACTCTCCAAATAGAGCAAAGTTCAACGTCCAGGCCTAATTCAGGGGTCGATTAGGATGGCGGACGGACAAAGTCTGTCTGCCATCCTGTCTGGGGCAGGGACAGTCCGCCACAAGGACGGGGGTACCGTGCCCCGAATTAGGATGCACCCGCCACAGTGGCGGGTTCAGCCGGCATTTTTAACATTGCAGCCAACAGTGCTTTCACCGTCCGCCGCAATGTCAAAAATGCATGTTGTGCGTTTCACAGCACATGACAGGCACCGCACGGTGCCTGCCATGTTGTACTGTGAAACACAGGAGGGTACCATAGGTACCCCCCATGTGCACCCCCCACCCCCTCCTTCACCCTGGGGGCCTGCAACGGGCCCCCAAAGCAAAGCCCGTATGGCTTTCAAGGCATCTGCATCCGGCCATCGTAATATGGCTGGCGGTGTCTGGAAGACACCGCCAGCCATATGAACCCTTTTCGCGTCGGACGGTGTTTCTGTCCGCCGCCGTCCCCCCTCAATTGTAATATGGTGGGGGGAAATTGGTGGCAGATGGGCACAGATGGCGGACGGATCGCCACCGCCTGCATGGCGGTGGCGATCCGTCCGCCGTCCTACTCAGCCCCATAGTTAGGTCTGCTTTTCCATAGACTGAGCTTTTTTTGGTTTGCTAATAACTTTGGTCCCATTTGATGAATCTTCACAAAACTTTCCCCCCATAAAATGTAATCCACCTCAGCACCTTCTTGGAACATTTCCGGATGATCATGCAACGGGGGCTGAAAAAAAACCCATGCATTTTCCATATATTTCTTTAGACAAGGCTACAGCATAAACTGTTGAATGAAATTTCAACAAATTCGGCAGGAAGCTAGATCTTGGCTTGCAGATCGTGCCTTTTGTGATTTGTTGCAAATCCATTCAAAAGTTTTTGTGATAATAAGGGTAAACATTTTTTGTGTATGTTAGCAGTTGGCATTGAGACATCCTCGCGTGTGTCCCGCAAGACCACAAAATTAAAAATGGAGCTCTATGATTGGCCGAGTGGTCTGGCTTGCCGTTGATCCTTCCCACTCTCATGGGAGTGAGAATCTTCTATTATTCCCACAAGAGCATGAGCTCAGAATGATAGGCTGTTGTAATTTTAGAAATTAAATGACTGCTATTACTGTTTAAAGTTAAATATAGTAAGTGTTTTGAAAATTAAGCAAAAACAATATGAGGGAGAAGTAGAAAGCATGTTCTTCCACTAGATTTGGAGAGGAGGTGTTTAAGGGATAACCTCTGTGAACAAAATAAATGTATATTCTTTCTAACTATTTTTTATGATCTCACAGGACTCTCGCTGGATCATGCATATTGATGTTTCAATCTTGTAAGACTCTCACAGGATTTTAAAAAGTAAAAAGGAGTAGGCGATCTTTGAATACAATGTAGTATTCACACTTGCTAATGTAGGAAGGAGTAAAACTGGAAATGGTGTTTATCAGAGTAAAATATTTATACCCATTGGCTTGGTAAGAGTTGTGAGAAAATTACAGTCTCTTTCCACAACCTAATATGCATACCTATGTTCAGAGAGAGGGGTGTTAGCAGTGAGGACAGTCTCTACTCACTACTACATACACCCTTTATCTGAGAGTGAGGTGTAAGAGGGGGAGGTAAGTCTCTCTCATAACAATCTACTATGCACACCCGTCATTTGAGATAGAGGTCTGAAAAGAAAGGCTAACCCATCCACATACCCTACTATGCACATGCATCACCATAGGGAGAAGTCTCAGCAGAGAGTCCTCTACCATGCCCACTCCGTCATCTGGGAGAGAGGTGTAAAAGAAGAGGCCAGTCCCTCCCCACACCAGAATCTGTCATCTGACACAGAGGTCTGACAGGAGAGGTCAGTCTGTCCCTGTCCTCTACTATGCAGACCTGTCATCTAAGAGGTAGGTCTGAAAGGAGAGGCTAGTCTATGCTCATAGCCTGAAATTGTGTTGCTATCCCACAAGATTCTTACAAGAGTAAAGAGGAAGATTCAGGGAGTGAGGCTTGCCACATGAGGCTTGTGTGTTCCACATGGAAAATTGCTGAGCCTGCCACAAGGTGTTTTATGATCCAACGAGAGTCCGGTGGGATTGCATGTGGAGGAATTTTACATAAGGGCCAAGGGTCAACAAATAGTTGCTATTCATATAACATGATTGACAAAATGCTGTGATATGATTGGGTGCGGGAAACAACCTTTACAACGCAACTTTTACAACGCACTACCATTACAACGAAACTTTTACAACGCAACATCCATTACAACGCATGCATTTACAACGCAACCATTACAACACATGACACTACAACGCACACCACTACAATGCATGTCATTACAACACAGTCATTACAACGCATACCATTACAACGCATAGCATTACAACACATAGTACCCTTACACTATCCTACACTTACCCTACTGTTGCACCCCCTGGAGTTAGAATAGTAATTTTTACCCCTACACTATCCAACACTTACCCTACTGTTGCACCCCCTGGAGTTAGAATAGTAATTTTTACTCCTACACTATACAACACTTACCCTACTGTTGCACCTCCTGGAGTAAGAATAGTAAATATTACCCCTACACTATCCAATACTTACCTTATATGCAATGTAATGTTATGCGTTGTAATGGTATGCGTTGTAAGGGTAGTATGCGATGTAATGGAATGCGTTGTAAAGGTAGTTTTAAAAAATTAGTTGTAAATGCATGCGTTGTAATGGAATGCGTTGTAATGGATGTTGCGTTGTAAAAAATGCGTTGTAAAGGTAGGCGTTGTAAAAGTATGCGTTGTAACGTCATACATCCATTGGGTGCAGATCCAGAGATAGCTCAATTTGTCCTTGGTGCTTTGGAGGAGATGGAAGTCTTTTTGAGCTGTGCTCAGCAGATGCTAATGTATGTGGAACTGTGTGACTGGTGTCTTCAGCTGCATTTTAAGAAAGAACTTTAAGTGCAGGTATTTAATAATATATTTTATAAACTTTGTTGTGACGGGTCAGTAAGTGCACTAATGTTGGTAAACCTAGTTCACACTGTGTTTACAGAGTGAAACGCTGAATGGGGTGGTGAAGATGTATGAATATAGCTTTTGAGATGTACACATTATAATGTAGCGAGATGTGAGAAAGGTTTGCAGATTGTGTTACAAATGTTCTTCAAAAATATATATTTGTAAGAAAAGGAAGTACTCTTTCCTAAATTATAAAACAAAAATTGGTATACTATAAGCTCTACTGTTCTTATGAACCTCATTGTATATATTTTAACTCTATGACATGTATGAGTTGATATTGCTATTTCTGGAGTGAAATAGTGTGGTGAGTGTTAGCAAACGTGTATGAAAATTAATGTGTTCCTTTATAAACTTTTATGGAAGCAGAGTTCATGGCATGTTATACTTTAATTGTAAAAATATTAAAATTGATGGTTGACGGTGTGGATTTTTTTAGGAGAAAGTAATAACAAGTTACTGGTACACTAGATAAAAATATGTGATTGCGGGTAAAATATGTAGTAGTCAATATATGAATCATTACGTAACTTTTCTCTTTTTTGTACTTTGTCTTTATTTAGGAGGAAAATGGAAACTTGTCACTGAGGAAATAATTATCTGCTTACATAAGCAGCAAAAAAGAACCTTATTAACATACGCAGGATTATTGTGCTGTTCACCAATAACTACCTCTTCACAGTGGTTCATATATACAAGCAAATGTCAGAGCGTGGAGCAACAATACAGTGCACACCTGTGTATTCCTTAGGAAGAGTCTGATTTGCTACCCCCACTCAAGTCTAAGCAGCAGTCTTTATTATTTACTAAACATATTTTCATACCTAAAACAAAAGTATTAAATTATATACAAAGGAAAAAATAAATATTTAAGAAAAATATCAATGTTTTTCAGCACATAACATAAAACACATAAAGAGAAGATTGCTTACAGTAACGTTCACTTGCCCAACTACTTTAAATTAAAAACATTTTAAACAACAAATTCTTTAATTTACATATGTCTAAAATATGTCTAAAAAAAAAAATACAATTTAAACACAAAAATCATTCCAGACAAAGGGGCCGACAACTATATCAGTCGGAAAGCCTCTGAATGCTGGTCGGAAGGTGACAGACTCGGTTGAGTTGCATTCCGATCACTAGATTACAATGTCGGTGGTTGGAGCGTAAACCGCTTGGTCAGTCCTGCTCTCAGAGTATTCTGAGCAAGTGGAACTGCGCTGTAATCGCCTATGGATGCCATTTGTGACTGCCCGATTATGATATTGGTTTCCAACAGCCTTTCCGTGCCTGCCTTTCCGACATGGGAAGGCCATCGGAAAGCAACTTTGGGGGCAACTAGCAGGGCACCCTTCACCCTGCCAGCCTATAGTTTTGGCCGAGAGGATAAACAGTATGCCCTCTGTAAATCCCTGCACTGTGTGGCACACAGAGTGTAAGGTTTTCAACACCCCGCCCAGTTCTCTATGGGAACTTGTGTTACTGCAGGTGTAGGTTCATAAGACAGGCTCCCATGGGGAAAAGGGAGTATCAGAATGAACAGCGTTTGGTCACTTCATAATCCGGTGATAGAAACTGCCAACTGGAGGTCAGTCGGTCCCGAGACAGTGTCAGTCAGAAGCAATTCTGACAAACATTATAATGGGCCCCACAATTTCAAAAACACTAGCTATTAAAATAATTAGGACTTCAATAAATAAATAAATAAATAAATAAGAAGAACAGCAGTAAAATTATCACTTAATAATTACATATAGCTAACAATTTATTTAGAAAATGTTATAACTTTAATATCTTACCACCTTATCCCCTACCAAAAAACATAGGGACTGATTACAATTGTGGAAGGCCCTTCACCGCAAGCCATGTGGTGGCGGTCCTTCTGCAATCGTACTGCGATTTTACCCCCGCCACATTACGACAGCCGAGGGAATCACGTCAGACTGTGGTGGACTCAAAGACCGTCTGCCACAGGTCCTCCAAAAGCAATCTTACAGATTGCCTGGCGGATGGTCCTTTCAGCCAGAAATGGGGGCGGTGCCTATTAGGCACCCGCTGCATTGTTAAAATGCAGGATCCGTCCGCCACGGTGGCAGTTGCATCCTGATCGGGTGTGTGGGACCGCCGCATGCATGGAAGATGGTCCCGGTTTACACCAGGGTGGCGGACGGACTACAGTCTGTCCGCCATCCTAATGAATCCCATAGTATTAACAATTACATGTGTAATAAAAATATACAAATTAAAATATAACTTAAAGGAAATTATACACTGCAAAAATTAAGTTATTTTCAAAATTACCATTCAATTAAATATTTAATTAACATAAAAATAATGTTAATAATAAATTGAAGCTCATCTTATTTAATTAACTTTCCTCACTATTGCCGAACAAAATAGGATAATGCTTAATTTTGATTCCACTGGTGTGATCACAGTAATTCTAGTAATTCAATGTTGCACATTATGCAGAGTTACCAATAATGTGATTATGCCTCCTTGTGTAATTAAGAATAATTTGGGGGAAAACAATTCTGCCACAAGAGCCCATTACGAAAACTGAATGTCCACTCACTTTTGCTATTTGTATTCTCCTGCATATAGCGCTATTTCTTAATGCAAAATGCGTGCTCACTCTCCTTTTTGACATCGATATAAGTAGGGGGGAATTCTACCCCAACAGCACATATAGAACTATTTTATTTGTTTGCACTAAAAAATCATGCTAAGGGCAGAATTACTCTTCTCGCATACCTAAGTGTAAGCTGGTGGAATTTTCAGGTAATTCGAAGTGAGTATGCCACACTTCATTGCGCAGGTAACACCCGCCAAAGGAACAAACTCAGCAACCTGCTACTAAAATATAACTAATAATTACAGTACAATTAAAATGTATATTAAAATACAATTTTCTTTTTCAATATTACAAATAAACAATTTGCATAGGTAAAAAACGAATTACAAATCAATATAAAGTATTTATAATGTAACTACTTTCCCATCCTATTCACTTACAAAGCCAACACCCTGCTAGTACACTATAAATTACTACTTAAATATAAACATAAATTACTAAACCACTTAAAATTAAAACAATATTCCAAACAAAATGAATAGCAAATATACAAACAATCCTAACACTCACAAGTAATACATTAACTAAAACATATCAAAATACTTAAAAACTATATTTGATCAACTATATTAAAGACAACAATATTAAAAACAACACTATTCTTGTAAAAGGTAACACATGCCAAAAGCACAATTGTCTTGTCAATGATATTCTGTCCCACAATATTTTGGTAGTAATAATATTTAGTAATGATATTTATATCCCATGATATTTAAAGCTCAATATTTTGACCAAACACCTTTTCTACTACCATTTTGACTGTGTCCTCAATGAACAGTCAAGGAATAAAGGGAGATTAATTAAAAGAAAGAAGAAAAACATTTTCTAGTTACTCTGGTGAGCAACTCACTAATAAAATCTTACAGGTTATTTATCAACCTTTTAACCTTCTGGTGACAAAATTGGTGTGTGCGCTATATCATTCAAAGCCATTGCAGTGTACTTTATCACTATATTTTACTTGTGTTACATAGTAAAACCAAACTATAGACAATGTGTAAAAGTAGAGTGCTTCAATGGATATTGAACATTTCACACTTCTGTATCCCTAGAAACACAGCACTGCTCTTTGCAGCTCCTGTGAAGATATGTTGTAGAGTAAGCCCATCCTCCATGCACAACACACCACAAAATGCACTTTGCCAAATGCTCAGCTTCTCTATGAAACTCAGAACGTACTGTGTGCCACAACACCCTTTCAGAAGCATCCAGGACCTATCACACAGTAAGATGCACTCAGTGGGTCTTGATGGCACAAGCACAGCTAAGGTGAGAGGATGATTACACATGAGCAACAACCTCCCCATGCTTCATCGCTCTAAGTACCCTCCATCCAAGGCTCTTGAGTTCCTTGCCTTTTCACATGTGAGCTCAGCCCAAATTTCTAAAATTCAGGAACCAATTGAAGACTTGGTGATTCTCCCAATACACTATAATTTCATCTATTGAAAGCAAGCCTTGTAGTGCCTATCGACTCTAGTACACAACCATTGGTGCCCTTAAAAAAATATATATATATATATATATATATATATATGATCTTTACAGTAGGTATATTGAGTACAATTTAATGAAGTTTCATATCAGGAAATAATTTAGCAAGCATATGTGATTCCATAGCAGGATGTTGTAGTTCTGTACCCGATGGTTCTTCCCCACAGATAGGCATTGTGTATGACAAGCATTGGTAGGAGAATAAATGATCTAACTCCAAAACAGCCAACTTGGGACTTCAGGCAGCCGTCCAGAGTGTGTTCTTTTTCGATATGCATCCAAAAGAACACACATCTTAGGACCAGGCCTGCTCTAGAGTACTGAAACAGCCATTTAAAACAATTCTTACAGTAAAAATGTATAACAAAAAGATTTAATTGTGAATATAATGCATGTAATGGATAATTGAATGTGAAAATGGTGTGAATATTAAGTGTACATTTCAGGTGGGCTTCTGCTATGGGACCAGGGGGTGCATATGTGGTGCCCACCCAAACATCCATGCACTGTGTGCCAGGCACCACATGGTGCTTGGCACACTGTGCATAGATGTTTACAAAATGCCTTTTTGCCATTGCAGCATGTGCTGTGGTCCTTATCTGGGTAACAGCACAAGCCACAATGGGAAAGGGTATTTTCCCAACTTCCTACATGGCGATAGTATCGTAATTTGGCTGGTGGAACTTGCCACTACATTTCAGGCAATTAGAAACTATCGCCCTCCCACACCGAGGCATAAACATGGAAAAGCAATAAAACCAACACCAGGAATGGGATTTGACTCTTAAAAAAATGAAACACATCAAAAGACTGTTCTCAGAATAAGGCATGGGGTTTTATTTGTGCTGCACTCTCTAACAGAAAGGCATTCACAGATGTCAAATGAACAACACTCAAATGTATGTATATTTGTATGTATGTATGTATATATATATATATATATATATATATTTTCCTTTCAAAATGCCCCAGCTGGGGCATTTTGAAAGGAAAATATATATATATATATATATATATATATATATATATTCACTGAAAAAACCATAGGTTATAGACCATATATAGTTAGGAATTAGCATTTACAAAACCTTATTTTACTCACACAAAACCATTGAAATTCCATATATAGTTAGTTGCACTAACTATATATCGCGCACCCGCAATCCACTGCTGATGATGTCACATATTACATCATTCATGACATGGTCAGTGACATCACTGATGACATCACTGATGACATCTCAAATGACATCACTGATGACATCATCCATTGACTGTGTGTTTCTGTAAAGTTTAAATATGTTTTACATATTGAAAAATGAGTAGATGTAGAAGTGCCTAAATAAAAGATTTAGTAGGTGCGTGACTGACTTTATGAATGAGTAAGTGATTAAATGTGTCTCACTGAGTGCATGGGTTAGTGACTAAACTGTCTTAATTTGTGCATCATTATGTCTGTTGTTCTGTAAAGTGCTGCATGTGTTGATCAGTAGCTATATGAGTAACTATATGGGTTATTGATTGATTGTCCAAGTATTTGTATGGGAGACTGAGTGTGTGTGTGGCTGGCTGGGAGATGTCTGACTCTGTGCAGATCAATGTGTTCTTGTATCAATGATTGTATAAGAGAGTAAGTATGTGTTAGTATATGTTTGAAAATGTAAGGTACTCTATGTTTAACTGTATAGATTAGAAAATGGAAGTGTGATTGATTCTTTACAGGACTGACTAGGTGTGTGAGTAACTCCATGGATGAGTGGCAGAGTGTGAGTGTCTGTATAGGTGTATGAGTGCATATGATAGTGTTGTAAAGATGAGTGATTGTATGTATGAATGATTGTATGGGTGAATGAGTGAATGTGTGTGTAGACGTAGGAATCAGTGAGTGCGTATGTAGTAACTAGTGTTGGTGTGTCAATGGTTTAAAAAATTATATTCTGTATTTAACACTGGGTGTAACAGAGGTTATATTAAAGTGTGAGGAGATGCATTGTATTGTCACATGAATGATATCATCAGTGATGTGACCATTGATGTCAAATGAGATGTCATCAGTGATGTCATTTGAGATGTCATCAGTGATGTCATCAGGGATGTCATTTGAGATGTTATCAGTGATGTCATTTGAGATGTCATCAGTGATGTCATCAGTGATGTCATTTGAGATGTCATCAGTGATGTCATCAGTGATGTCACTGACCATGTCATGAATGATGTAATATGTGACATCATCAGCAGTGGATTGCGGGTGCGCGATATATAGTTAGTGCAACTAACTATATATGGAATTTCAATGGTTTTGTGTGAGTAAAATAAGGTTTTGTAAATGCTAATTCCTAACTATATATGGTCTATAACCTATGGTTTTTTCAGTGAATTTTCAAGGTTTTGTAAATGCTAATTCCTAACTATATATGGTCTATAACCTATGGTTTTTCTGTGAATTTCATAGGTTTTTTAATAGCAAATTTTTATAGTTTTTAAAAATAATAAATTTTAAATCGAATTTTATATTGTATCATTTTTTTTTTTATTCTTTTTGGTGCGCTCCCGGGGCGCGGACCAGTGAACGCACGGGTAAGCGCAATCTTGCGACGCGCCCCGGGGCGCGTACTGATGAGCGTCCCGATAGCGCTATTGCCGCGAACGAAAACAACATCGTGACGTATTGCGTAGCCGCCACGCCTTGCGTCATAAGTGCGTATCGCGTAGCCGCGAGATGCGTCTTATGACGCACCGCGTAAGCGCACCCGGAAGCGCATACGATCGCGCAACGTAAACGCCCTGATGCGCTTACGAAACACGCCTCGGGACGCGCCCCGGGGCGCGTAGCGTAAGCGCGTCAAACCATGCGACTTTAAAATAACACTTTTCATTGGTTCATAACTTTTTTTTTTCCAAATTGTGTGAAACCCACCCATTTCTCTCACTATTGCTTTGTACTTGGAGAGAGCAAGAGCTGTTCTGTGTACTTTGTTCATCTCCTACTTTTCTGATCTACAGCAATGGCTGCAAGAGAGTCATCCAGCAGTGATTCCGACGGATTTGTAGATGAGGACCCTCCTCAGCAGAAGAAAAAAAAACATTTCATCTGGAAATTTTATGACATCCCTGAAGGGCAAAAAAAAGTCAACGCTCCAAAAGTAACCTGCAAAATATGTGGTAGTACTTTATCCAGAGGCAATCCTCTGAAAAAATATAGTTTTGGAAATGCTAATTTAATCAGGCATGTGAAAAGAAGACACCCTAACAACTTTGCCAGGGAGAGTGTCAGAGAGCTGGCACGGAATTTACCCACAGATGGCGGCAGCACCTCCACTGGTGGAGCAACACCTTCGGGACCACCCCGTGGAAGAATGGTCCCTAACATTCAGCCGGTGTTTGCAGGCATCAAATTTCTGTGCACAGAGTGTAACGAACTGCTCTGCTATGGGGAGCAGAGTGTTGAACTCATTGCCATGAAGAAACAGCAACACCGCTGCCCTGCCAGTCCCTAAATTTTCACATTTTTTTGCTCCTGTTGAGCAGTTTTGGAATCCCTGTTTTTGTTTTTCCCCTGACAAAAATCCCAAAAAAATATAAAATCGTTTTAAAAAGTCTAAAAAAATATAAAACAACAAAAACAAAAAAAAGTTCTTTTCAGAACTACCTCCAATTTATAAAAAAATGCTATTTTTTTTTTTTAAATAGTGTCATTTTTTATCTCCATGGTACGCTCCCCCGTACGCTCCCCGGTGCGCGTACCGGGCGCTCCCCCCGCGAAAATCGAATTTTTTTTTAATTTTTTTTTTTACCCGCGGGACCCTTTTATGGCCCCCACATCAAACCTAGGGGATCAGGGGGGCTCTACCCTGCCCCCTTTTGGTCATTTCCCCCTTTGATTTTTGCCACCTCTTGTGTCTCAATCCTACCGAGACACAAGATGGCGGCCGCTGCGGACTGTTTCGAATGTTTACAGACACCCGAGAACCAATCAGCTTGCCGTGCGCAAGTTGATTGGCGCGCCCGGAGCGCTCCCAGGTACGCGCACCGGGGCGCGGCTCTAGATATATATCTTTTTTCAAACCTAATTTACTCAAAATTCACAGGAGCACATATCTTGAGACCTAGCAAAGGTACATCGGGCAAACAATATCTACAATTTTGCCAAGTTTCGTGGAAATCCATTCAGCCGTTCGGGCTAAAAGTGAGGCCAACCGCCCTATGGAAATTAACATGGGAAAAACACGTTTTGGGACCCCCCTTTTTTCTCAGCCCCCCCTTGACAACCCCCCCCAAATTTTCAGTTGCTGCTCAGAAACAAAATGTTCCATTTTCCTGAAAATTTCAGCCAATTCCGTCCACAAACGCCAAAGTTATTAGACATAGAATTTTCAAAAATCCCTTAGAGAAAAAATCCTAACTATATATACCTACTGGCGACCGCCAGTAGGTAATATATATATATATATATATATATATATATATATATATATATATATATATATATATATATATATATATATATATATATACACACACACACAAGCAATTATATCACATCTATAAGTAGGCAAATGCAATTGTTAAATGCTTGGAATAAAAAAAATACATGAAATGAAATACAAACAGATAATAATATGATGGCCGTCCACTCCAAGAAATCAGAAATATATATACACTGAATGCATCGGATGATTAAAACCACTGAAGACTTGAATGTGCACAAATACACTCACACATTACAATGATGATTATAGCCACTGAAGACTTGAATGTGCACAAATACACTCACACATTACAATGATGATTATAGCCACTGAAGACTTGAATGTGCACACAGACACATCCACACATCACAATGTCAATAATCAAAAATAAAACACATCATCAGCTGCAAACTGTACATCTTGACCCGCTCCAGACTGGGGCATTGACTGCCAGGGTCAAAAGACTCAGCAAACCAGGAACTGCTGCCGCACTGAAGTAGACATGTCCATCATTCGGGCCAAACATATCCCAGTTTCCAAGTCAACAAACCCCACCTTTATAATGTCAAAGCACAGTAAAGTTTTCCAAGAGAGGCCCTCCTCTGCACCAAGGAAACTTACTGGAGTTTGTTCACTCCCCATGCATGCATTCAAAAGGCAAAAGAGTTCTCACATTCCTTCTGCGCTTCACTTGTTCCAGCCATTTTCTAAATGAAGCATACGAAGGTACAGAAAACAATCTCAAAAACAAACCTTGAGCATGAATAGCCTAAATAACTTAAGTAATCTGGGTGCCTAGTATGCGCACAGCTTAAGCTAGACTGAGTCAGAATTCAAAATGACATGAGGGCATGTCAAAGCCAATAGTAGAATCTTCATAATACTTCCTAATGTACAACACAATGCACATTTGAGCACCACTGCTTATAACTGCACTTCGAGATCAAGAAGTACATTCCATACTTCTCTCTCTCATGCTTTCAAATGCACATCTTTCACGTTCTGTTCCTGGCAAGACTGATCTACTTTGTGAAAGCTCGCCCCCTCCACAGATACAAGAAGAAACAAAAGAAATGGGGAGAGGAGTTGGCCTAACTGCTAGGGAGGTTGACCTCGAATCTGGGGAATCCGGTTCGCGTCTCAGCAATGATGCTAAACATCCTGTGATTCTGGGCAAATCCCTTAATCTACCCGGGCCTAACACAAATGAATGTGTCATCATGTAATACAACTGGTGCTATATAAAGCGCTCTGATACCCGATGCCTTCGGGTCAAGTTTGAGCTATATAAAACTTTGTAAAAAAAAAACTTCACGGAAAAAAGGCACATACAGGAAACATGATGTCATACATTGAAGCTAGGATAAAGTAAAACACCAAAGGTTTATTAAAATAATAGTAGTCAAAGGTCATCATGTGGTCCCAATACAAGGGAGTGCCTCTGGCACTACAGGCGTTTGCACCCGATGCTCGTCGAACAGCCATCGTAACCAGGCCCTACTCCTAAAAGACCTGAAATGCCTCTTCAGTAAACATATCTTGCTAGGTGTCCTGAAGTTTTAGCTCTACGATTTCTTACTAATTTTGGCCTTACCTATCACACAATGAATTTACCTTTAGACCTTTTTGCTTATAGGCCTGATTATAAGTTTGGTGGATGGGATACTCTGCCACATACATGACGGATATGCCGTCCACTGTATTTATGAGTTCGATAGTATATAATGGAACTCATAATATGGAGGATGGGATATCCGTATGTTTGTGATGGAGTATCCAATCCGCCAAACCCATAATCAGGCCCTTAATTATTCTCTCCCTGTTATTACTATCATACTATCATCATTTTCAAGTTGATTCCAAATCTTCCACCATTTGTATTTTTTATCAAATTAATATTTTAGACTAAGTTTAGAGCTTAGACTATGCACAAAGATAATTCATACTTCAAATAACAAAGGTCCCATTATAAATATACTCCTGTCAGCTCTGTATAGCGCTATGATGCCCTAAGGGCCTTGCTTGCGTGCAGCAAAACAATTATATTAATAAATTAATAAATCGAGAAGTAAGGCCACTTTCCTACCTCATGAGGCCCTTAGCTTTACACTGATAATTGTCTCTATAATGATGAGTGAACAGTAAATTGGTGTTTTTCACTCCTGGGATCTATCCTCTCTGTCACACAGCTCATAAATTCATCGCTCCCTGAATGAGGGATCCGTCTGATAGCGATAGGTGTATGACTGATGATGAGTTATCACTGCTATGCTCTGAAGCTCAGTCTGCAATGCCACAACCCACACTGCTAAAAGCAAGAGCCCACTGGAGTTCAGGTGAGTCGTGAAAGGGCAACAAATTCCACCTCCCAGTTCCAGATCTTCTTCTGCATCAAAGGTCAGACTTTCTCTTATACATATCCCTTTTCTTTTGTGCACAATTTTTTTATAAGGCACAAAATACACATAATAATGTGTAGAGCATACTGGATGTCATGATGTACTTAGCATACTTGTTGAAAAGGGATCCTTTCAGTTGGGTCCTGACTAGGGATGGGCAGGACTCGAGAAGTTTCACTCTGTGGTGTTCCTCAGAGTTACAGAAAAAGTCTGCAGAATTTTGCACATGGACAGAAAATGTGCAGCTCGCGCTGCAATTTAGTGCTGGTATAGCAAGCAGTGCTGAAAATCAGCTTGAATGGCACCATGCATTGTGCAAGAGCGTGCGGCCTTTCGAGTTGTTTTGCTTCCGCTTGAGTGGAAAATCGAGAAGCCGCAAATCTACTCAAATGGCAGCTCTATGAGTGCGAACGCCGGCAAGCGCCGGCCACTGCCTGTGTTAGAAAATCACTCCAGGAGACGCCAGATCTCACTCGTATATTCTGGAGCCTCGCCAGAGAAAAATTCCACCACGCAGCAGTTGGTGGAATTTGTCCAGAACTCTGCGATAAAGAGTGATGTGGAGGGGCCAAAATTCAGCCAACTCCACGGGTGGAGGGGAACATTTCATCCACGACTAGTCCTGACAAAGCTTCTATCAGTGTTCAGTGCTACTGACCCTGGGTCTCATGCGCCCACCTGCCCTTGGCCAGAGGACACGTGTGAGCATCACTGACTGTGTCCTGAGACAGAGAACGCTCAATAGTTAAAGGTAACAACTTCTGCTTTTTCAAAAAGGATTTCAGATAGCAATGCAAAGTTGGTTTAATCTCACCCACACTTAGTGTGGAGTGGTGTGGCTCACTGGTTAGAGGCGGCAGACCCGGAAGCAGAGAACGACCCAGGACCAGGGTTCAATTCCCAACGCGGCAGGGTCGTGGACCAGGGTCAAAACAGACTCGATAATTCTCACCTCGGTGCCTACTCTACCCAGGGATCACACTCGGCAACTCTGGGCATTAAGCTTGCCTCATCTCTACAACGGCCCCCCACAGACACCGGGGATGCCTGGTTTCACCTTGGAGATACCCAAAAGGGACCATCTCACAGGGACAGCCAGGGTGGGTTCCCCAGCAGTCTTCAGGGCCGGGACACTTACGGGCAGCTGTGCGCTTTACAAGCCCCACACATTTACATTTACATTTACTTATCAAGGAAAAGCAGCAAATGACTGTGGGCGTGGCTGATTTACACACATTGCTGGTGGTGCACTGGTTTTACAGACTTCCTCAAGTATGAGCTTCACAAAATGAGTTTGACAAGGAATTGCATCCTTACTGATTTTTTTTATGGAATATTTGTTTTTTTACAACTACATGCTGGAATGTGCATTTTTTCTAAATCAGTAGCATTCAACTTATTATAAAAAAATGTCATAGAATTAAAAATAAAAGTAGAAAAGACGTGTTAAAAGTGCTAAAATAACATTTGCATCCGTTATGAGTGCAGACCGCTCTTGCTCGTCCTTGCCACGGCAGCTACCATCACTGTGTAGATCCTCATAACACTGTGGCAAATTGTGAAAAATATTGAAAAAATACTTCAGAAAAATGAAATAATGTTGTCATGTTTATTTATTTATTTGCAGTTTTATATAGCACCAACTAGACTCACCAACGCAACAGAGCACTTTAAGCAAGAACAAGTGGCGCAATCCAAGCCCAGTATAACAAGGCCATTGGAATTATGTGGCAAGAGAGGGTCAAATTATGTGTCAGGGATGACAAAATTATGCACAAGGAAAGGCACATATTTGGAACACCACTCCACCTCTGCATGAGTAGAGATTTGATGTAGTCTCCTCAAGAGGCAGGGGTTGGACGGAGGTCTATTGATCTGGGATGGAAAATAAGGAATTAGGTGTGTTTTTTTTTTTTTAATTAACAGAACTCGTAGAAAAACTCAGATGTAGAGCAGTTTGGTATTGAAGCTCTTTGAGACTTTGTAGTTGGACTGCTCATGTATGCATTGGTCAGCAAATCAGCTTCAATTCCCATCCAAATAGTTTGTACTTTCCTGCACCTTTGAACAGACTTTACCCTAAACATGGTTCCTAGTCTTGTTATGTGGATCCTCTTCCAGGGAGTTTTTTCAGATTAACTTTTGCATGGGCCAGTGTTGAACCTGGCCCTTTTTGCAGGGTCAGGCCCATATTTTCACCTTTTATTCATAAAGTTTTTTCTAGCGTGAACATAACGCTAGAAGGTATCAGAGCACTTTACATAGAGGAAGACAGGATATAGTTCTAAGAACAAAACCTTGTCGCATAAATGAACATAGCATAGTAAGACCGACATCTATAGAGGGTCATCAATGTCGTAGTCATACACTGTACTGGAGTTGTAGGCAGGTATATAGTCAATAAAACATAAGGTGTTATCGAAAGAACATAAAGTGATTATCTTAGGGCATACATTTGAAGAGTTTTTGCTTCTTTTGTGAAGGAGGAGGTAGATGAGATTTGGCAAAAATCCGGCGGCAGAGAGTTCCATATCTTTGGGGCGAAGTTTTATTTTTGTGGAAAATCTCTGGTTTCAGTAGCAGGGAGCTCACCCTTTGTGAAGATCTGAATCCTTCCAATAACTCTAGCTTTTGTGCCAAATATCTGGGGGTCTGGAAATGTAGGGTTTCATGAGTCATGCAAGCAACCTTTAGTTGTATTCTGCCTTGTAAGGGAGCCATTTCATTGCTTTTGGGGCCGGGGATATGTGATTTTTTTCTTTCTTTTTCCGGGACCAGTCTGGCTGCAGCATTAAGGGAGGCCCTTAGCTGGGTCATTTTGTATCTAGGAAGGCTGCATAGAGTGGAGCGTCCGTGGTTCAATCTAGGCAACACAAGAACTTGGACCGTCAGCTTAAAGACGTCTTGTGGTAGGAAAGGCTTAAGGTTCTTTAGGATACTTATCTGATAATTAGCTCCTTTAGTGGAATTACTGATATAATTCTGAATATTCAAGTATTTGTCTAATGCATTCCCAGGGATTTAGATGAGTAAATAATGTGAGGAGAACAGTTGAAGGCTGTTAGAGGCCTCATCCAGAAGTCAATCTTGGGCATGTGGTTAGAGAAAGAGATATGAGGAAGAATTCCGTTTAGGTAGTGTTGAGCTTGAGGTGGTTGCCAGTAAGCCAGTTTGAGCGTTCTGCAGCGTAGAGTTGAGGGAAATTATGTCTTCTGGGGAGGAGATCTTCAGATACAATTGAGTGTCACCTGCATACACGTGATAAAGAATGTTTGCAGAGTTCAATGCTTCTGCAAGAGGTTCCAGGAATAATTTGAAAGGAATGGGTGATAGGGCGGACCCCTTGTGGTACCCTTAGAGTGACGGCAGAGGGCTGAGAGAGGGATTGATTCCCCTGGACTCTTTGGATTTTGTTGTGGAGGAATGAAGTAAACGATTGCAGCACAGGTCCTAACAGGCCCATCCTCCGTCCCAGTAGGAACAGTAAACTGTTGTGGTTCACAGTGTCGACAGTAGAGGATAAGTCATGTAGTATCAAAAGACATGATTCATTTTGGTCTAGCATTTTCACATGTCATCCCTGATGTGAGTGAGCGCAGATTCTGTGCTGTGACCTTGTTGAAAACCAGATTGATGTTGATCCAGGAGTTGGAAGTTCTCTAGGTGGTTGCAAGGTTGAATCTGTATGCACTTTTCCAGATATTTTGCCAGAGTGGGGATGTTGGAGATAGATTGGAAGTTGTTAAGATTGGAACAGTCTTCGCTAGTTATTTTTTAAAATGGGGGTTACCTGCCCAACTTTTAGGCAGTCAGGGATAGTGCCTTGCCGTAGTGAAGCATTAACAATCTTGGACCGTAAGGGGAGAATAGCAGCTTTTATCTTCTTTAAGATTGATGGTGGTAGCGGGTCGCTGAAGTGGTTAGATGGGTTAACTGCTAGAAGAATTTTATGGCTGGGGAGTGAAAGCGTGCCAGGAGGCATTGTTTTTGAGGACATCCCCCGGGGGACCAAACCAATCCGTTACCTGGAAGGCAAGTGGAAAAGCATGCCCGGTAGCTGGAAGTAATTCCTTCTTTGAATGTAGGTCAATTTCAATCATTTTTGTTTTCCACAAGAAGAATGAGGCCAGTTTGGGGGAATGCTCCAGCAGGTTTGCGGTGTTAAGCAATTGTTGCTTGATGATTTCAAAAGGTTTTATGGGTCAATTTTTGGCTTGGATAATCTGAGTTCCATAGTAGCTGGCCTATGCATTTTTCATTTTGCTATTGTATATGTTCCTCTTTGATCTAAGGTGTTTTAGGTATTCAGTGGATAGTACAGATGTCCATGTTCTTTCTGTCAATCTCAGATTGATCATTTCAGAGTTTATATTGTCATTGAACCAAGGTCTGGAGATTTTAGTGGAAATATTTTTGTTGACTGGAGTCAATAGAATCAAATATGTCAAGACTAGAGGTATTATAGAACTCTGTGAGATCATGTACATCTACCATGCCTAACTGAAGAGTCAAGGCAGTATTTCTTCAGGTTGATAAGTCATTAGAATTAATGTTTCAGAGCTTCCTTTTCCATGGTTTTGGTTTTTTTTGGTTTGGTTTCTCTTCGTGGTCACCTCCACGCTGATGAGGAAGATGATGATGAAGTGGTCCGACCAGTTGCAGGTGATAATGGATTCCAATGTGATATTATTCATTTTAGATATGATAAGGTCCAATGTCTCTCCCTTGTTGTGGGTTGGACCATCGCAGAATTGGATCAGATAGTGATCTGATAGGAAGGATTTAAGGTAGTTTGGTTATTCCAGAGGACATTTTAAGGAAAATCTGGCCCACTTGAGGGTCATAGTTTGTTCAATGAATGGCGGATTTATCCAGGCGGGTGGTAGAATGTGTGTAGTTTGAAAATGAGGTTGTTGTTGCTCATGATGCTGATGCAGAGATATCCACAGGTAGGCAAGGTGACGGTTTCTGCTTGGTACACAGAGTTTGTCTTTCAGTAGATGTAGGCTATTCCACCGCACGTTTTCCTAGTTCTATCGATTCGAATTATGCTGTGGCTTTGAGGGACAGTAAGTCTTGGATAAGAGGAGAGGAGCTATTTATCCAGGTTTCCATGAGGATAGTAATATCAATCTCCTTTGTGAGGATGAGATCGTAAATATCAGGTGCATGTTTACTAGCTGATCTGCAGTTGAGAAGTATGCATCTCATTTGGCAAGTGAAATAGACAGTGGCAGCCTGGGAGATGTTACTGTGCTTGAGGTTATTGCTATTTACAGATCTGTGATTGTGGTTGAATTCTCTGTAGGGGTTAGCTTGAATGGCTTGGATTTGACCCCGGTAGGGCTTGTTGGTGTATATTAAGTTAGTATAAGAGAGGAGGAGGTTGCGGATGTCACTGTATGATAGATCAGCATTCAATCTCCGGGGATGACAGGAGGCATTGGGGAAGGGTATAGTTTTTGAGTTAGGATAATAGCCATGCTGGTCAATGGAGAGATACATGCCTTTTTGGGAGCTGGTCCAGTTCATCAAGACACCATTGGGTCTATGCATGGGCAGAAGCTCTTTCGTGATGGATGTCCGTTCCTGTAGAGTTTCTTTGAGGTGGCAAAATAACCCATTTTCCAGGCAAAAAACATAATTTTCAATGCTCATGAATAGGGCTGGGTGGTAAACTCCGCCAGTGGAGTTTGCGAATTTCCTCACTCCACGCTTTACTTGGCACAGACTCCACAACCACAATGTGGTGAAGTGTACTGGCGCTCACTAACTCTGTTACAAGTCCTATGAGAGGGAGGGGAGCACTGCATGAAAAAACAACATTACAGAAGAGAGACACCAAGCACTGTGTAAGAGTGGTTCTTGCACTGCATGAGTGAGTGAGAGTAGAGCATCAATCAAGAGATGACACTGCAGGAAAGTGACAGCACTGCACAAGAGAGACATCCACATTGAGCGTGAGCAACTGCAGGCACGGCGTAAGAAACCTTGCACTGCATGGAAGTCTTTCTCCACACTGAAGAGAAAACAGCAGAGGTGACAGACCATGCTTAAGAAAAAGACAGACTGCACTTTGGTGCAGGAAAGATACATGCTACACTGCATTAGAAATGGGGCTGGGGCAGCGAAGTATAAAAGACATCTGCATTTCATGACAGACCATAACACTACATGAGAGAAAGGGATCCACAACACTGAAAGAAACAGCCCATCATTGTAGTCAGTACCACAGTGTAAGAGACCCCTGGACTGCTTAGAAAAAGATCATCCTGAACTAAGGGAGAGGCATTTCCACTACTGTGTGAGAGATCCAAGCATTGTATGAGACAGGCGGTGAGAGTGCCAGGGGGAAAAGATGCATCTCAGAAGGAGAACATGTGAAGCATTTGAGCAATGCAAGGCTGGATCAGCACTGCAGAAGTGAGTGAGAGAGCGGGAGGATAAATAAAGAGTGCTGCAGTAGAGTGAGAGACTAAAGCACTGCACAACAGGACTACACTGTTGGAGAAACAGCACTCCGAGGGGCACTTGGCATCCCAGTAGTGTATGATACTGCAGGTGAGAGATGTCAGACCTATATGAGAGAAACAGCTCTTCCAGCCAGAGACACGAGTGTTGCATGAGAGTAAATACCAGCAGTGCATGGGACAGGATAGGAGCAGGACTTAAACAATCCGCCATGGCGTCAACAATGTCCGATGAGCGGGCCCAGTGGTTCTCACACTTTTAGCCATCACAAAGCACAAATCTACATTTATCTATGTTTGCTGTGCCTATGCTTTAGCCACCCCACTCCTTGTGTAATTGCCATCCTTTGTTTATGTTCTTGACAATGCTCAGCTCAGTAAGGGAATTATGCATGTGGCGCATGCCATTGCGTTTAGGGGGATATAAATATTACTGCCTAATAAATTAATTGCTATAAGACCAAACCATCAAAAGTTTGTTTTGCTTCAAAAATTTGCAGAGCTTATCTGGCTTCCAGTTTGTGTTAAGGTAGAGAGAGTGTCTTTGGCTGGTGCTAATTCTTCTGAATCTAATCTACACCCCCTGCTCCATTGTTCTATGGGGCTTACTCTTCCTCTCTGCAATCCTGCTATAAGGCCAGTGCATACAGGGCCTTAGGAACTACAGCAGCAGAGCAGGTTGAGCAGAAGCAGGCACTTTACTTGAGATTGAGGATGAAGTGCATTTCCTGGACGACATGATTGAAGACCATGACACTGTGGTAGGAGAGGCATGCGCTGTGCTGGGTGGTAGCGACCTCGAGCGGTGCTCTTACCTACACTAGAATAAAACTTAAACCCATTTCAAATATGCAGAGGCATCCTCAAAAATCCATCAGTGCATCCCCATGGATCTAGAATTGACACAGCCATTGCCTTAACCCTCACTCACCCCACACAGCCTGGAATGGCACTGTTGCCTATTTATTGACCTACACAGATGATGCAACAGCAGGCTGCCCTGAATTATAGGAGAAAACTTTCCACACAGCATCGTGGGTGTACTAAGCCTTGATCTTTTCCTTAATGCAAGTGGCTCATTAGCAGCAGATCTGTCCATGACCAGAAAACTGAATCCTCTCTATCAGATTGTGTATGCAACATTACTTTAACCAGGACCGAGCGGCATTCCACCACACGTGGAACTCCACGGAATCTCACTGAGTGTTTCGATAACACTGTGAATTCTGCGAGCTCCGTCCAGCCCTACTCATAAGTCACCTCTAGGGTAGGAACTATAGGCTCTTGCGGCAGAATGTAATGCATTTAAAAGGTAGGACATGTGTACTTAAGTTTTACATGTCCTGTCGTGTCTCTCCCAATGTCTGACAATGTGTTACTTACTACATTGCTAATAGTGCTAACATAAATTGGGAACCAAATAGAGATATGCTGTTTACACACAAATGAATTGTAATTTATAACCCTCGCTAATAGTGAGGACAGATGTTAAGTTCTGAAGATGCCCCTTTTAGAAAGTTGCTGCTGCAACAAATTAAAGAGTGCTGAATAAATCAAACATTCACCCCTAGTCAAGAGCTCTGGGTTCAGTCCATCGTTATTTTGCTCACTTCACCACCCCAGTTTGGACACAGCCATATTTAAATCAGCCTTGACCCTGTTCCTCATGGGAACAGCCCAGCCCGAACTGCCAGGCCAAGTCCTCCCTGCACTGAAAACTAGCATCCTTTGATCGGTTTCGGGACATCACCCCTCATCAGCCAGGCTAGATGAACCCAGGGGCACGGCATCCATCATTTGTTGCCCAGCATTTTCTGTACTACGTGGGATAGATTTGCCCAGACTTGGGTCCCTTGCTCACTGTGCCACTGGATTCAAGCTAGCCTGTCTCAGCTTTCAGCAATGTTCCACTAGGAATCTGGAAGGAGGTTTCCTTAACCGCAGTGCTTGTGGATACTAAGGCTTGTTGGTGGTCAGCCAGACTACTATCTGCTTTACTTGACACTCCAAGAGAAGGGATCCACCATGGATGGCACTCCACCCCTGTGGCTCCATCATAAGTATCCAGCATTTAATTTCACCCTCACCAGTCGCTGTGAAAATAAAATTGTGCTAGCTGTTGTGAACGGGCCTAGGGACTCACAAGATCATAACATGAAGTGGTTCCTTTGAACTCACACTCTAAGTAGCCAATTGCATCTTTGTGTTTTTCCCATGGACCGCAACTTTAATGTTTTACACTCCTAAAGTACTGCTTATATAACGCTTGAAAATTAATAACTCAGATTATCGTGTCTCTATTGACTTCATTTTAGAATCTTAAAATATATAGAAATCATAACTATTTTTATAAAATTGTGTCAGAATTCTCTGAAGTCATGTCAATTACTTATCACCCATAATGTTGATGTGAAATGCTTAACACATGTTACTCTAAGTATCCTGTCTGCTCTTTGTCACTCTACCAGGACAGAGAGGAGGTGTACAAGAGAATACCCGGGATCCATCTTTGTGTATTGTGCTGGTATTACAGGGTAAGGCACTCCGGGCATACACATAATAGTTTCGCCTTGCAACGCTCACACTATCGGATTAATTAAGTTTTACAGTTCTGAATGTGTCATTTTTATTGTTCTGCAAATAGTGATGGTCTACACTAATGTGTTCTCTGGTGATGGAGTATCCTACAGATAAGATGATGGTCTGCCTGTCCTATTTAAATGCGGACAGAATATAGTTTGACCATGGCATGAACACATTTCTCAAATGACCTGATGTAGTAAGGGCCATTGGAAGATTGGCTTCAGGTATTCTCACTTAATTTAGATTCATGGACATATAGCCATTTTTTACTGTCTGATACCAACAGGCAAATCCTGGTGACAAGGGCCTGTAAATTGTTAAAAAATAACATGCCACCCTTGCCATGGGAGATAACTCCCAGGGAGAGGGGACAGTTTTCTATTTCATTTTTAAAAACAAGCATTTACAATGCAACGGTCTCGCCCTTTGAAAAAGTTAGAGCTATTGGCATTGTAAATGACAACATTTTTATTTGTGTTGGTTATGAAAATAGATAAATACATGGCACTGTCATTTACAATGCCAATAGCTTAATCTCTCACAAATACCACACACAAACACACAGACCCACACAGAGTTCCACACACATACATACCTACAGAGCCACACGCAGAGCCACACACTTCCAGTAGTCGGTGGGCAGCGTGGAGCAGACCAGCACCCAGCCCGACAGGGCCAGTAGGAAGGCCACGATCTCCCCCGCCATGCTGGCCATGGTCCCCGGCGAGGGTCACAGGGCACAGGTGAGGGCAGAGGGTACAGGGGTGAGAGCTGTGGGCAGAGGGGTGAGAGCTGAGGGCACAGGTAAGAGCTGAGGGCACAGGGGTAAGAGCTGAGGGCACAGGGGTAAGAGCTGAGGGCACAGGGGTAAGAGCTGAGGGCACAGGGGTAAGAGCTGAGGTCACAGGTAAGAGCTGAGGGCACAAGTAAGAGTTGCTGGCACAAGGGTAAGAGCTGAGGGCACAGGGGAAGAGCTGAGGGCACAGGGGTAAGAGCTGAGGGCACAGGGGTAAGAGCTGAGGGCACAGGAGTCAGTGAGGGCACAGGTGAGGGCAGCGTGGTGAGGGCTGGAGGCCTGGGTTGAGGTCAGAGGGCACAGGTGCCAGACGTGAGGGCCTAGGAAGAGCTGAGGGGTAAGAGCTGAGAGTACAGGGGTAAGAAATGAGTGGGGGCCCGGGGTGAGATCAGATGGCAGAGGATTCAGAGCTGAGGGCACCTGCGAGGGCAGAGAGCAACGCGGCAAGGGACGAATGCCCTGCTTTAGGTCAGAGGGCAGTACGGGGCAAGAGTTGATGACCAAGGGGTAAGAGCGCTATGTCGGAGCCGGGCACCGGTCAGAGCTGAGGGCACAGTAGGGGGTGGAGCAGATGGACGCGGGGCTCAGAATAGGGCCCTTCTGGCAAACGCACTGGTGGGCGTCACTGTGGTTTCTTCTTGCTCCAAGTTCTTGCCCCGTGGTTGGTGTGTGCTCTCCAGACCATAGCTTCTCTCCCGCAGTGCTTCTACCTCACCCTCACACACACACCTGCCCACCAGCGGACTCCTCCCACCACCCTCCCCCTAGCCCCACCTAACAAAGCACCTGGGTCACAAGCAGTGAACAGCGTGCACAATGAGGGAAGAGGGGCAGAAATGCACGCACAATGAGGGAAGGGAGGGCAGAAAAGCACGGAACAGAGGCAAGAAAACGGCACAGACAAGAGCACAGACAGCATTGGGGAAGGGCGAAAAGAGCAAAGAGGGGGGGTATACCTGTAGCAATCGAGGAGGGGCACAACTGGCCGCCCTGGGCCCTTGCATAGAGCAAAAGATGGCGAACGGGGGGGCAAGGGGGGTGCATCGCCTGCAGGGAGGGGGAGAAGTGACGTAGCAGGGGCAGATGGAACTAGGAGCATAAATCGCAGCCGTCGAGATGGGAGGTAAAGGGACGGGGTGGGGCGGAGCCAGCTGACATCAGGTATCACTAGCAGCGGAGAGGAGAGAGTGCAACCAGCGACTGCAAGAAAATAGGAGGGGCGGGGGGAAATAGAAAAGAAGGGAGGAGGTGAGACGAGCTAAGAAAGGAATGAATGGCAGAGCTCAGATTAGGGTGAAAGAAAAGGAGGAGTAGAAAAGCAGTGAGGGGCAAAAGGTAGTGAAGGGGCTCGAGGAAATAGGTGAATGAGAGCGCGAGGCACACGGATAGAGCGCTGGAGGAGTGGGTTTAGAGAGTAGGCAAAGAAGGTGCGTTGGGGATATGGGAGAGTGAAATGAGCACGAGAAGAGAGTAAGAGTCCGTGTGCTGCAGGCAGAGGGGCTATGCACATCAGGCAGAAAGGTGCCGTGCAGTGCTCGCGAAACATCCAGTCCTACTTCAAGTGGGTGTGGTAAATATCTACTCTTTTATAGCAGCCTTCCAGATTCCTATTCCTCAGAGATGGCAAGTGATCATTTTCTGCCTGCAGCTGGGCAAGTCACTAGTGGTTTTGCAAAGGAGTCTGAAGAAACCTGCTTGCTGCTCCCGTCGTCTTCAGGCCAAAGAAGCAAAAAGGCATATCATTTCTTCCTGTCCCCAAATAAAATGATGACGATAATTACTCTGCAGTATTGGCAGCGGTTCAGCCACATGCACCCAGTGGAGAATGCAGCTGCAGGGCACCGCCGCTCCCTCGATGTCGTCTCCTGGCCCCGGGGCGGCCGCTCCTGTTTTTTAAATCTCCGCTCAGTTAAACAAAGAGCCGCTTCCAGCGCCATTTTGAGGCGAGATCGCCCGTCGAGATTTCTGCTGATTTCACGGCAGCGAAGCGGTATCATTGTGAGGCTTTTTGGCATGTCTCAGGGGTCAGTAGTGCACACTGTTTCACAGCTGCGATGGATCACAGTCTGCTCATTATATTTTGTAGCAACTCCTCATGCCGCCATTTCAGCTGCCGGGGGTGTGTTCCGCTCATTCGCTAATTAAGTATACAAAGCTGCATGGATGCTACATACAGCCACACCGCAAGGCCAGCACTTGTCCTAAAATGTTCAGTGAGTGCCCTTACATATAATCACTGACGCTCTGCAATAAACGATATTTCCGCCGATATCTGCCCTTAATGACCACGGGGGGGGTAGCGGGCGGGAAGCACAACAGCAAGCACTCTCCTGAGGACAACTTTTTAACAATGACGAAACAAGTCAGGTCCCGGGCCGGCAGCCAATCACAGCGCGGCCCAGGAAATGACGTCACGGGGGTGTCCCGGGCCGGCAGATTCGGGGGCGTGTTTTTCGTGCTCTCCCCTTCCCATTGGCTGGAAGGTAAAATTCCAGCCAATGGGAAGAGGAGAGGGCGTGACTTAAAAAAGACACGGAAACGCCCCCGAATCGCGTTTTTACGGGGAAAGCGTGATTGACAGCCAATCTCTTCCAATGGCTAGCCTCCATTTATGGAGCTAGCCAATGGAAGACAGAGGCGGGACCAAAGCCCCATATGTAGGACATAAGATTTCGCCCTAGGCGGAGCAACTGCTATGCAGTTGCTACGGCCAGGGCGAAACCTAACTAAAGTCTGTTTCAGGAGTTATATACTACATTACCCTGACAGAGGTAACTCTGCCATCCACCCTCTGTCTTTTTTAATCTTTTCTGATACCAATCTTAGTGGGGTTGCAACAATGTTAATTACAGGTGCTTTTTTATTAGCGTGGTCCTAAGTAAAAGGGACAATCCTACACCCCGCTGCTATTCTCTACCTGACCCAGGAGCCTTTCTGTGTTTATTGGTCATGACTTCACGATGATAATTTAACATAATGTGGATAATTTGGACTTCTTCATAATGATTTTTCAGCCTGGAAACGTCACACATGTGGTTTGGTCCTGACAGGGCTCTATCCTTCTTTGTTTTCAATGCTGACAAATTATCTGCATTGTGTAAGGTAATTCAGAAAACTACATTTGTAAATTGCAACTCTTGAGTCTCTTTCGGAATTTTTCCAGTGAGGTAGCCACACAGAGCTGGAGGAGGAGGTCTTTCCAGATCTTGGCTGTGATGTAGGATAAGGAGCGACTTCCAATGCAGGTTGGGCAGATGCGGGGTGTTTGCGAGGATGAGTGAAGAGGAGCAGAGGTGTGTAGTGGGTTGGTGGATCTCAGTGGATGGTTGAGATAGGCAGGTCCTAGGTCATGAAGGGCTTTGTAGCCTCCTGGTTTTAATGCTCCCCGGTTGCTTAGGCAATAACACAACAGCTATATGATTTTCTTACAGACCTTCATGTGTTCCGTTAAAGTGAGGGATGAGTGTTTGCCCTCCTCACACTGCACTATGATAGTCTCAGTTATGAACTAGGTTTACCCACGTCCCCTCTTTTTTATTCAGTCTTTGTTACCAAACACTTCTATATGAGCAATTAATATATTCTTTGGAACCCTTGCATACTGACAAGTGAGGTACAGGGACCATATTGAGGAACAACGGTGAAGGCTCCTCCCCCACAATACCATGCTCATGCCTGCCACACATGCTGCACCATCACAGCAAGATGCTGATGGAGGATTGCAGCGGGGGCATTACTTAACAGCTCTATTAGGCCCCAAGTGTCCAATTGGCCCCAATCTTTGCTGCAAACTTGAGGTGGTTGTTCCCAAGTCTGTGACATTGAAATGAGGTAGCCTCTAACCGCCGATTGCTACCGCCAGCGTCAGTTTTGGATAGCCTCTTACCTCGCACCCCTGTCACTGCTCCCAATTCAGAAAACTCCTCAAGACATGGCTTTTTGAACAGTAACTCATCAAATCCCCCGCACCCCCCCCCCCCCCAGCGCCTTGAGACCCTTCCAGGTGAGTAGCGCGCTTAATTAATTTGTTGATTGATTGATTGAATGGCTCGCGGAGGTGGTAGGCTCAGGAGTACAGCAGGCAGGCCTGGAGGAGAGCTGCGAGTGTTGGTGTGAGGTGTGCACCATACAATGGCATATTGAATGTTTCCCCTTCTGCTTGCGAGCCCCGTTTGGCACTTGATGTTTGGGGTGTGGGGGTGCTGGTGCCAGTGTGAGTTTGTCAGTATCCGCTCCAGTCTAGAGCTGAGCAGGCAGTGGGCAGCCTGAATTCCAGCCTTAGCCTCGTCTGCACTAGCTCTACCCTCCTACGTCAAACTTCCAAAAAGTCTATGGTTCCCAAGTTCAAGTATAGCCGAAACAGCAGGACAACATTGGACTACATTGGGCATTACTGGACATCACAGGCAGTTCAACAGCCACTGGGTACCTAGGTGTGTGGTGGAGGTGGCAACCTGCAACTCCAGGTTGTATAAGGTAAGTGAATCCTTCAGGCTCCTCAGAATTACTCCATCTGCTGCTGCTTATTGATCACCTACTGCTATTGCTATTGCTGCTGCATTATATGAACTATACATGGGCCATAGTTTTACATCAGATTCTAAGCCGTCGTTGGTCCCTTCACTGATAAATAGGGGGAAAGTCGTGCTCAAGCCATCTGCGCTGCTGGGGACTTCAGCCCCGCAAGCCCCACTACCCCCTTAACACCACACTTGTCAAACATGTGTGACCTGCGACATTCCCTTGTTATAGCTCAGAAGGCCCACGACATTTAAGAATCTGAGATGGGGCAGATAAAGGCCACGGGAAAAAAGAAGGACAAGAGAACAGGGACTGGAGGAAAAATTATACACAGCCTTGATTCCTTCTTTATTAGTACAGCGAACGCCTTAACTAAGGAGATTGAATGCATAGAACAATGGCTCTCTAGTGAGGAGGTTAGAAGTGGTCAGATCATTATTGAAGATCAGCCCGGAAACAAGGACATTTTGGAGCCTGAGTTGGAGATGCCCCACCCCCACCATAGCTTATCAGACATACAGTATGTACATCATGGAGCCTGATCTTTGGCCCCAATTTACCACCCAAATAAGAGGAAAAGGGGAGGGTGTAGATAAACTAGCGCACTTAAATCTAAGAAAGCAAACAAGGCAACATGACTTAATCCTTTAACCCAGGCCTCGTTATATGGTAACTTGGATGATAATTGTCATAGATTGGAATGCATCATGGCATTACAATTACAGCCTGTGATAAGTAGATTAGAATTGATAGAGCAACGATTGTCACAAATATTCAGCACACGCCAGAAAGAACTCTAACTAGCATCCTGAATCCACTATCAAAATCTTTTATGTCAACACTAGAGGCAAGTGGAAAGACCAAGCAGGGATAAGGAGATAGGACCCCACAACAATTCATGCAGCAACAGGCCCCTGCAAGTATACCATGTCTGGATAACTGTCACGGGGGACAACGCACTCTAATCAAGACAGAGACAATGCTCTCTCAGTACCAGACCAATCAGGCTTGAGTACTGCTGGAAACCCTAATCCGGATAGTCCCTCTCAAAATCAAGTAGCTCACAGACAGTTGGCCTCAGAGGTAGAGGCAGCCTTAATAACCAGCACAGTGGGAGCAGCAGGTAGGGAAGAACTTTGAGGGAGATCACAGAGGGTCCAGAGATTTGATCTGCCACCAGCTTCTGCCCCAGATATCCTTTTTTTGGTACTTTGAGTGTTTATAAAAATAGCCTAATGGCAGGGCAAATATCTAGGACAGTCCCAGATTGAAACAACAGAGCATATTTTAATGGCAAGAAGAGTAAAGTGGGTAGACCCACAATGAACAGCATATAAGGGGATTGAATAGGGGTGAGCCTAGATAGTCAAGGACAATTGCCCCTTCCCTAAACTCCTAGATATTTGCCCTGCCATTAGGCTATTTTTATAAACACTCAAAGTACTCAGAGGGTAAAGAGGGGGAATCCTATGATCAATTTTAACTTCAATCATGGAACCAATCCCCTAACAAGATCCAATGTGCCTCTTCTTAGAAACAGATATACCCCATTGGGGAACTTAGAGGACTGCAAATGACTGGGTATCAAAAACAAAGTGTCAGCTGAAGTCTAGGGTAACATCCTCAAAGAAGGATAATGAGGTGCAGGGTGAAATAGACTCCCTAAGACTGGTTACCTCGAATTTAGCAGGATTTAAGAAGAAAAAGGATGGAGCGTGCGGTGGCAGTGGCAAGATGGATGCACCCTGAGGAGGCTCCGCAGCGTTGGAACAAACTTCACCGCGAAGGGACTTCTCACCGGAACCGCACCTGCTCACAATTAGATGTGAGTACGTCAGAAACCGACAGGACTGCAGTGGCGAGTTTCCGACCAACGTAATGTACTCCTAGCTCCAATTTTCAGCGCGCTTTTGATTCTGCTTTCATGCCCGGCATTGCGGCCGCCATTTTGTGCACGCTCAGAGCAGCGCTGCACAGTTCTCGCTCAGCACAACATTTATTACGGCTGCCACTGTGTGCACTTGTCACAGCGCTAAAAACAACAGAAAGGAATAAAGAAACAAAACCTGAATAGATTTCCTCAGCATAATGGCTGCATTTGTATTTGTGCCTGGGTCTTAGAATCAAACTCTGCCTCAGTTGATTTTGCATCTTGGCTGCCATCATGTGGTCATTTGTAACTGCGCAATTTAATTCACCTCAGCCTAACAGACATTGCAGGTAATTCTGTGTGTGCATTTAAAATAGTGCAATCAACTATCTATCAAGTTAAACAACATTGTAGCCGCTAAGGTATGCGCATTTTTAATGGCGCAATTATTATGGCTTTATTCCAAATAGCATTTTTGCTGTCATTATGTGTGCACTGGTATTAACCTGTACTTACCTGAAATGCAGTTCACCTCATCATCTATGCACTGAGCCTTCCAAAACAGCTCCTTCCTATGCGCAGTAGGTTTGGATAATGTTACAGCGTTTAGTGCACACTAATTTGTTATTCTAATCTTCAACTGGATTTAGGAACCTGTTTACTCACTAGGAAGGCAGTAATCCTCTCTTCACCAATCCTTTTCCTTATTGCAGTTGGAACTTTTTTGTGTGCTTGTTCAAGCAACGCTACTTGCCCCTGGGTAAATTCCTATTGCTACTTACTTTATTCTACAAGTACGTACGGTCATATCTACCAGTATATTGGCTGCTTTTCAACGCTTTTAGTCTACACTGCGTCTACTTAGATTACTGTTTTGATACCTACTATATTTTGTTCCACAACGACTCTATTTCTAGTGATTCTGTAGTTGTATCCTGTTTTTTTCCCGATTTGTGCTCTTAACTTTATTTTAATATCCTCTTCATCGTCCCAACATGGATCTTACGCAGTCTAACAAATTTCACGGAACTTCAGGGACCGCTTCTGGAGATCATAAAGACTCTACAGTTAACAATAGCAAACGCCTTAAGAAGGACCCCTCCTCTCCAACCAAGTCTCCTCTTCCCATCACATTAGAAGACATCATGGATGAATTGCTTCTCTTTCACCCATTCATGTCGGATACCACGACCACCCTTCAAATTATCGAGGAAAAATGGTCCGGTCTTGATATGAGACTATCTGATTGTAGTGTAGTTCCTATATTCCCAATAGGCTCTGCGCATTGGAATAACATAAACAGCAGTTTTGACGTAGGAATGAGGTCATCTAGGTCTCTACTGACTATGTTAGACTTAATTAGTTTTGCCAGCTAGCTCAGAGGTCACTAGAAACTTTCTCGAATGTTCAGGAAAGAGTTAACCGTCCTGATTTAGACAAGAAGGGATTAGTTTCTGACAACCGCATAAACATGACAACTTTGCTCCCTCAGAATAAAGAGTGTATCTCTAGAGTCGTGTGAAAACAATAGACAGTTATTTCACTCAGTCAATCGTGCATACTTAGGGGCAGATTTATGAAGGCCTTGCGCCGCCGGTGCATCACCTTTTCCCATGTTAAAAATGACGCACGGGCGGCGCAAGGCCTTCATAAATCTGCCCCTTAGTTTCACCAGAGTGCAGAGAAATAGAGAGATGGGCGTTTTCAATAAAAGGTGTTATTTATTGAGCAGTCTTCTTTCTCGTGCAAGGGAAATGAGTTGCCACAATTGCAATACTTATCATAAAGTAAAGTACGTACAGTAAAAGGAGTATTATGAAATAATACTGTAAAAGCATTGATATGGTTTCTTAGCCATATGATATTTTAAAATGGATAAAATATATACATACATAAAAACATTGACTAACGAACTCAACTGGTGCTTCTAAGATACGCCTACCCCGGTGTACCTGACCTAAGCCTAATACGTGGGAAGGAGTAAGTAAGTTGCAGTTTAAGTTAAGTTAAGTTTTTGCCAAGAATCTGAATCAAGGGTTTAGTCAGCTCCGTACCTTGGTAATAGAATGTAGGAGGTCTTGTATCTCTCTCTCAGGACTCGATCTCCCAGCAACCCGCAAGGGTGACTGGAAACACCGGAGCTGGATTTCTCGGCGCGAGAAAAGACAGCGTCTCTCAGTGCTTCAAAAGGGAGGGGCGGCTTCCTTTGGCTTCTCGCATCAGCTGGGCTTCGGGTAAGTAGATTGCCGCCCTGCTCCAAACCACCGTGTGTGTGCTTAAGGCAACGTTGGTATATTTATACCTGGAAGGTGCCGGGTTTGACGTAAGGTTGGACATAAGACGTCACTAAGAACTAACAGTTCTTGCTGGACTCTAGAAGTTCTTGTGCAAATCAAAACAAGAGCAGGGGGATTTCCCGTGCTGCTGGAGGCTTGGTTTGTTTAAAGAACGCGTTGTACTTTCTAGGAGTCTAGGGGAGTAGCCTTGCCGTATTTGGACTGCATGGGCTATTACTAAATATGGATATGATTCTTATGCCTTTATAAGGATATTATTTATTATAACCACATAAGGTCATAAATCGGGAATATCGAATTAGGGTCCTAGATAGAAACACAACACCCACTCCACGTACTAATGTCCATCATTACTAAAAACTAAGCAATATTAAACATATAATGATGCATGTGTGTTTTCCAACCCACCACAAAATACATAATTCGCATTTGAAATGGTGTATGGTAAATACACGAAAATTAGTATTTGTACTGTACGTTTTTCAAGCAGTGGTATCATTCAGTTAAATGCATATATATATATATCAGCTGAATGAATTGCAAAAATTACACATGAAATGGCTCTAAATACAGAAAAGAAGGTTGAGACCATTTCATCACATATTTATACAAATGCTGTACCTGTGCTAGAGGCTGAGGTAAAATATTGTCTCTAGAGTTCCTAAATTAGAAGCTCTGTTCTCTAAGAATAGTTCTACTTTAAGCAGATCACCATGTGCCAGAAAAAAGGTAAATATTTTGGAAGTGAAAAAAAATATTTTCGCTTTCAGGGGAAAAAATAGTTCCAAATGTTTTCAGTAGTTTTGTTTATCAAAAACTGAAGGCCGAATTCAGAGTTCAGGGAATGCTGTGTGCTTGTTGTTTTAAAAGTTATTCTCATTGACTGGAGAGAACATCATTTCAGACAGGCTTGCAAAAAAATGGTCTACAACATCAGGTGGAAATTCGACCCAGTTCGAAAAAGTTGAAATTGTGCACATGTGAGAATGATTGCTATCATCGATGTCGGGATCAGCAATGCTCACATGAGGTTGTACCTGTTTGGTGCTGCTTTCCTCTCGTACTTCACCGCCACCTACTCGTAATGGTGAAGTCTCAACGAATGCCGTCATCAGAATAGGTAGCCGCTGGGGACAACACAATGCATGAGTCGTTACAGGACCTAGCAAATTATCGATATCCATTGGTACTGCTGATGGTAGTGTAAGACAGACATTCAACACGCATTCTTCTCCGCATAGCAGACATCGAAGCACAGGTAAGATGCAATTCTGCCAGATGGGTATGAATGAAAGAAACCATGTTGTATTCAGATCTCTTAGCCGTGCTAATCCGATGACTTTAGTGATTCGGTCTCGGTAGCGTATTGCTAGGATCGTTTCTTCCATCGTAGCTGGAGCTTTGTCTGTGGCTTGGCTTGCCATATCGGAGCAGGAGGATCAAAAATAAAATTCCTGCTATGAGTCCCAAAAGAAGAGGCAGGCCGCCGAAAAGGTAATGAACAAAATTCGGGAAAATGCCCAGAACTGTTTCAAAGGGTGCTAACAGCCCCGAAAAAATTGTCTTAAATACATGTGCGATGCCACTGGTATCAGACATGTTTAAGATTTGACCTAACATTTCTACGAAATGCACGGGCAATTTGTTGATAATAGGGAATGTATCTCTGCCGCTGTCCTTGCAACTTGCAGATCATACGTTTCTTTGGACGAGGTTAAAGGCACAGTTGTCTGTAAAAGAACTGACTTCATTCTGCTTAAAGTATCAATTCGAATAGAAGAGATATTCAAAGAAGGCCATATTGCCGCCTCCATGTCTGGATTGCTGTTTGGATACAATGCTTGCATACAGCAAGTGACCAAGGAAGTAACGCTCACGAGATAGGCTTTTCCTGGCACCATGCCACAACAGCTGTGGTCACTTATTAGAACATAGCTGCCGTTGGAAAGCTGTCTAAAGAATGGCTCAATCTGTGTTGCAGGAGTACCATGCAGGTGACATGAAAGGTTATTTGTAAACCTTCGCAGGCTCCATGCAAGTTAATACCTTGACACAGAAGTGTACTACTTAGTGATTTTTTACAATTATTACCACTAAGAAATACCTCCTTTTTACCTTCACTATAACATTTGTGTGTATAAGGTAAATTCCATGTTGACTTTATGTATCCTTTACCCAACCTTTCATACGGGCCTGCTGGTATATATTTTTGGCAATACTTAACCTGGAAAGTTGTAATCGGAATTGTAATTGTTCCGTGTATTATCCATTCAATGATAGGTCTCTCTGACATTGTCAATGGTAATCTCTCAAGTTTTTTAATGCTCAGAATAGTATAGTCTGCTCCTTTTTGTGCCAAACTGATTTGTTTATCAGTAAGGTTAAAGATAGAGAATAATGACGTTATGTTGATTAGACGCCATGGCACGTAGCCTGAACGCAGATTTTGCAACGTCCAGCCAAGTTGTACAATAGAACGCAATTGAAACTGATCATGTTGTAACATTAGTAAGTCCTGCTCTATTATATCAATAGCAGATGATACAATGCTGTCCAGTGAATATATTCTGGAGGACAGAGTCGTTAACCCATTGTCCACTACAGAAAGTGATTTTTCCAAATGTATACGATCAATTTCTCGTATTTTTTCAGTTGTTTCAATTTGTGTTACTTTCCAAGCCTCGTTGTAAGCAGCGTATATACCGGCGTATATGAAATGTTTTTGACGCTGTTTGCGTGGTCCCCGTATGAAATCACGCAAGTCAGCACCGTCTTTAAGTAAAGTCAAGTGTTGCTTAATTTCAGCCAGTGTGGATTTCTGTAGCCACTCAAGGCATAGTTTCCCTACACTGTATGTTGTAACTATCCCTGGATGTTGTCTCTGGGAGTATCTTGGGTCTGGCCTGTTCAGTTTTAACCCCTGTATTTTGTTCAGGAATCTATCTTGACAGTTATTAGTGTCTGTGGGCCAGACCAACCATTTTTTCCAATCAGGATTTGTTCTGTTTTGTTGAAAAATATGGAATACGTCTATTTCCTCATCTGTAGTGCTATTACTATCAGGTATGGGCTTTGGAATAGACGGTTTGTTTAAGTCTTTTATCTTGGCTAAACCAGGACAGGTTGTTTGCTAAATGGTGTCATTCAGGAATATTATCTGTTCTGGGATCATGCAGGCTCTAAATAATGCTTCTAGACCTTGTACCTGCCATTCGTTTGAACCCCAGATGGTTTTTGTTTCAATGTTATTTTTCCAAAATTCAAAACCAAATGTAGATATTTTGTCATAAAATTTTTCAGAATAAATCAATTTAGTATTTGTCAACATTGTTTTCATTCCTCTCTTATTTAACATTTTAAAATAAAACGTTTCTGGATCAGTTGTGTTAAACCCTGAGAAGTATGGGAATTTCTCATAAAATGTTTTCGAGCTGCCTTTTGGCGGAGTTGCACAATGTTCCCATTGGTTATAATTAAAAACATTTCTAGGTTGAGCAGATTTATGCAAATAGTGATGACCATAATGATTATAGCAATACATTTCTTCATATTTTGCTGAACCCTGCAAATAATCTTGTTTAGTGAATTTTGCTGACATTACTAAATCTGACATCATATTATTAATATTTTCAAAGTCCCAATCATCAGAGAAAGTACTTGGTTTTACAAAGTCACTTAATGAAACCTTGAACTGGTGTGGATATTTCAGGAGCTCAATCGGGCCATAAATGTCATAATCAGTTTTGTCCCGTGCTACCCCACCGGGTATTGGATTGGCTGTGATGTTCACTGATGACAGTTCTCTTTTCTCGATGTGAGAGGATCTGTGAGGCTTTAGGACCAAGTTGATGTTCTGACTTGCTGTGTCCATTGTACTATATTTTCCTTCAATGAATTTTCACAAACATAGAACCATGATGAGCCAAAGTAGGAGGAAAAGTACACCTAACACAATCCAAAATTCAATCCATGGTGAAATCAGATATGTTTCTTTTAGTTGATGAAAAAGGTCAGTCATTTTTTCTTTGAAAGTTTTTGTTGCTGGCGTTTCTTTATGCTCGCTTGGATCATCAGAAAAGTCATCGAAATTGATGAAGTAGCCAGATGCAGTTCTGTCAATTGTTGGAATTGCTTCCGGATTTTCATTTGTCTTTGGATCTTTCTTTGTTACATTAGTTTAGTCTGAAGCTACATCATTGTAGACAGGTGTTTCTTGACGAACTGTTGCAATTTGGGTTTCAAGAGGCACAAGTTCCAATGCTTTGTTGCACAGTCCTTTTTTATTCACTGCAGGTTTATCAAATGTGATTAGTCTCTCAGTTTGAACGTCTTGGATTGTAGCAAGATTTGGTCTTATGCTATTTCTTGGGAGTCCACTGGGCCTACTACTTATTATTGGCCACATGATTGTGGTTTTACCAGGTCGATGGATACAACTCGGTTCTTCTTTTTACCAGCAAGGGGCGGTAGTACAACTGATCTTGTTCCGCTGACAGCTAAGACAGGTACTGCTTTTCTGTAAGAAGGCCCAAATTCCTTCTTCACCGCGATCTTCTCTCTGACTAGATCCCCAATCTTTGGAATCCAGACAGGTCTTGCTGGGACAGGTGGTTTTTCTTCAGTGGCTGTTGGCTTTAACTTTATATTACTCAGACTTCTTCTTGTTATATTTAAGTCCTGTAAAACAGCCAAACGATCTTTGATATCAAGGGATTTTTTATTTACCACTGAAGTCTGACTATCTAAGTCCTAGATGTGCATTCTAGTACCGAACAATAGTTCGTACGGAGTGATACCTTTTAGAGAATTTCTTGGCAGATTGTTAAGACTACGTTGGGCACTTGTTAAATGTTTGACCCACCTATCACCCGAACCTAATACCCTCACCGTTATAGATTGCTTTATGTCACGGTTTTTTCTTTCCACTACCGCATTACCCTCAGGATGGAAGGGAGAAGAGTACCGCAATGCAATGCCCATGCTAGCCATGGCCTCTTTGTAAGCTCGAGAGCTAAACGCAGGACCCTGGTCAGAATGTAGCATGCCAATTGCGTATGTGCCGATAAAGACTCGCAAATCTTTTATAACAGTTCTGCGGTCAGCCGAGCGCTGGGGCCACATCCAAATGAATCTCGTGCAGGAATCCACTGCGACCATGATATATTTATAGTTGCCATCCCTTTGTAAGGGACCACAGTGGTCCAGGTAAACACACGCTAATGGTTTATCTGAGATTAGAAGGGGCGTTTGTGCTGGTCGTTTCACTGTTGATACTTTCATTCTTTGGCATATTTCACATTCTAGAACATAGTTTCTAGTCTGTTTCCTCATGCGTGGCCACCAATATCTCTGTTTTAATAATGATATTGTGGCAGAAACACCAGTATGTGCAGAGGCGAGCCCTTCGTGTGCCGCTAAAATTAGTCCTAATCTGTGTTGCAGGTTTGGAATTGCCCTATCCCCAACTCCAGGGATTCGAGCAAAAGGAACATTATTCGCATCAGTTATGTATGAGTACTTTACTGGAAAGCCGTTTGGGAGTGTTTTTCTGTCATCTTTGACTAAAGCACTGACAGCTTGCATTATATCGCTGTCTATTTTTGTTTTTGACAAGCTGATAGCTGCTAAGGAAGCCGTTTGCACAGCTGCCTTTGCGGCTTCATCAGCCAATGAATTCCCCACAACTTGAACGCCATCACGTTGATGACTCAGTGTATGGATCACGTGAGTCTTTTGTAGTTCTTTCTGTAAAAGAACTACTTGTTCCCAAAGCTTTTTATGCTTGATTGTGCCACCTTTTGCATCTTTGAAGCCGTTTTGAACCCAGTTCTGCAAGTATTCATTGTAAGACTGAACGCAGTAATATGAATCGCACACCATTAGTGTGGGGAATTCGCGATCGGTATTTTCAAGCGCCATCTTAAAAGCCAGTAGTTCAGCTAGCTGAGCTGTACAATCTCCTAAAGATTGAGTTTTAGTGACCAGCGGTCTAAATTTTCCTTCGTGCCAACGAACTTTAACAATTGCGCACGCAGCACTGTAAACTTGTTTATCCCCAACTGCGGGTTGTGCTGATCCGTCTGTATATATTATACAGCCGTATTGTTCCAGAGGCAGGATTTCGATCGGCAGAGGACATTCATATTCGTATTGGAGAAATTCTTGTGTTTTTAAATTAGGATCAAATTCGTATACTACGTCTGTTGCAGCAAGAGAATTAACCCATTGTATCCATCTCGGATGTAGTGCTTTAGCATTTAGAATGCTTGCTTTTGTTACTGCCTCTAGGGCAGGTACTGGTGTAACGATTATTATTCGTTTACCTTGTGCTAGGGCTCTTTCTTTTGCTACAGCAGTCTGAACCGCAGTTAGAATTTTTTCAGTAGAACTGAATTTCATTTTAGCTTGTGTGTACAAGTGGGATTTGTAAGCAATTGGTACCGTTTCTCCCTCATTAGAGGTCAGGTACGTGAATCCGCATCTTCCTGGGATGACTCGGATTACAAGGTTGCGTACGTTTTCGCGAGTTTGCAATTTTGTTTTAGCTAACATGTCTGTTTGCAATGATCTTAAAATTTCTGTATGTTTCTGAGTCCAATTGATTGGTTTGAAATCAGGTTTTATTAATTCATAGAGAGGTTTAACCCTCTCTCCATAATTTAGAATGTATGTTCTTCCGAAATTCAGGAAACCTAGGATTGATTGTAAGTTCTTCAGCATTTTTGGTGCTTGGAGTACAACACATTTCTCTAAGAAATTGTCTGCAAGGCTTTTGCCTTCACTTGATAATTCATATCCTAAAAACAGGACAGTTAGATGAGCAATTCGTGACTTTTTAAAGTTGAATTTGTACCCTTCAGCTGCGAACCCAAGTATTATCGTGTTCACTCTTTTCAAGTGTGTCTCCAGGTCATCATCTGTGAGATAGATGTCATCGACACAAGATAATGCCTCATCATCATATATTTGTAGTAACTCTGTTACCCTTGCTGAGAATAATCCTGGGCTATTCTTGAATCCCCGTGGGAGTTAACAGAAGTGTTTTAGCGACCCCATTATTGAGAAAGCGGTCAAATACCTGCTTTCAGGTGCTATGTTTTGACAAAAGAATCCATTAGAGATATCTAATGTTGTTTTATGTTTTTTGCGCACAATGTTATTCATTAGTGCTGCACTGTGTGAATTTTGTACTGCAAATGTTTTGCAACAGGAGTTTAAGTGTCTATAGTCCAAAACTAGACAATATGAATCGTCTGGCTTAGAGACAGGAAACAAAGGATTATTCATTTGTGAGGTGCATGTTTCAATCACCCCCTGGTATTCAAGTTGATTTAAGATCTCCCTGACTTGCTTTTTAGCTTCTTGTTTAACTGGGTACTGCCTTTGTGCAGTGGGCTGATTTTTTAACTGGATTTTGTGAGGAGGAGAATCTTCATCCCATCCTACATGATTTTTATATAATGCAGGGGCTTGGGCCACTGCCCATTTTCTTGCTAATGTGTATTTTTTATGAATTGGAATATGATTTGAGAAGGCAGGCATAATCATTCTTCGCCATGAGGGCACTCCCTGACAGACTCTGGTGGCCAGTCTTTTTCAGCTAACAGGATGTCATAGCCTTTAGATAAGTTATCCCAAAAGAGAACCCTTATTTTCCTAGTTTTATCCCCCTCTATACGCAATGTTATCTCGTATAATTTATGGGGTTTGCTAACTCTGGAGTCTGCAGTTTCCACCTGAATGTATTCATTCTTGTCCACTGTCTCCAGAAGAGTCATCAGGATCTTGCGAACTATGGTTACTTCTGCTGCGCTGTCTAGCACTGTCTGGGCCCACTCTCCGTTTTTCAGTTGTGTCCTCAGTATCCTTGGCATGTTTTATTGTAATACTGGCTACCTTCTTTCTTGGAAGTTGTAATTTTTTACTTTGATGAGCAGGTTCCTTGTCTTTGGACTTGACGTGCTCTTCCTTGTGTTCTGACCGTCCTCTTCTTTCCGATTTCTGTTAGAAATTCTGAAAAGATCGAGAGGGACGTGTATCAATATCTTGATATCTGTCAGATTTTCTCAATTTATCCCTATCTCTAAGGTTAAATCTTTTCTCAGAGGGCTTCCTTTGGGGAGACTTGTTTCCTCGGTCTGGAGATCTATTTCTCCGTTGAGGAGACCTTCCTCTGGACTGGAATCGTTTTTCTTTGGGAGTGGATTGCTTGTTACCATCCCAACTCTTTTTTGGAGTATTCAGATTATTTTTAATAAAAGTTTTTTCAGGACTTTCAATTAGGTGTGGTTTTAATGGTTTCCCACCCAAACTATCTCTGCCTAGTTATACATAGGATTTTTCTATGATTCTGGCAAGTTCAAAAGGTTGTTCTGCTATATCTGTTTCTTTCAATTTCTGGCGGATCGCCACAGATGCTGCTTCTCCTTTTATGTTGGCTAACAATATAGCTGAGACCTGCTTGAAGTCATTCAGTAATTTCATACCCAGAGTTAAAGCAGGTTCTGGACCGTATTCATTTTGAATCTGTCTTAGTACATCTGGTATAACCGCCATAGACGGGACACCATGTGTTTTTGTGTAAATTGAAGCAAAGACTGTGCCCCAAGTGTCACAGTCCTCCACTTGTGGTGCGATCACCATTGGAAGGCAGATAGTCAGAATTCTGTGTTTCTCATGAGGTGTAGTATTAGGAAATACTGCCTCTATTTGAGTTATTTTTTGTGCTAACCAGAATGGAATTTGTTCCCGTTTGGCGGGTATTTTGCCAATGACTGATTGTAAAGTCTGTGGTGTGATTTTATTTGTGTTCCCCTGTTGAGGGGTTTGTTGTGGAATTCTTATTGCTGGTTGGACTGTTGAAGTCCGCATAACATATTGGACCAATTGTCTATGTATTTTAATTAGCAGTTTTAGCTGAGCTAAAAGTTCCCGGTCTGACATTTTGTCAATGTCTGGATGTGGTGTGTAGCTGGCTAGAACCGGCCACATAGCTCCTGGTCTGCCTAGTGGACCGAGCCTGGTAATGTGATTTTGATGTTTTAGGGCGCCTTTAAACCAGAGCAGGTGCTCTTGGTAAGTTAGTGGGATTTCAACGTCCTCGAAAGGAACGTATTCCTCCGGAGATTCCTCTATTTTGTAATAGTGGAAGTCTTGTGTTGCAGCGTTTGCTGCTGAAAAATGTATCCATGAATAGAATACCTCTGTCTGCCGATATTCATGGGCCTCTACCACGAATATGACTGTACCACCTCTCGATGATAGTCCATTTTCTATAAGTTTAAGAGTTATAGTTCTTCTTACATTAACCGGAATGATTATAACATTCGGGTCATTTTCTTGGAGACTTGTGTCATCCGCTAGGAGTTGAGCTGCTAATCGAGCTCTCTCCCTTTCGTCTTCACTTTCTCCCATTTTACTGACAGAAAGTTTTGTTGCAGATCAAGTTTCAAGGAAACAAAGACTAGGTGCACAATATTTTGGAACACTGTATCCTTCAACGTTGACTAAACCAAAAACTAATACATAGGAATCTCTTCCTACTAACTTCTGGCGGATTTTAACTTTTTACCCACTCCAGACGTCTATTGGAGTTTTTACAGGAAAAGGGGTCTGTGTGAAAAAGCACGACTGAGTTACTCTAATGTCTTGCGTTAGATTATCGCCTTACCAAACGTTGGACGCCATGTAGTGTAGTTCCTATATTCCCAATAGGCTGTGCGCATTGGAATAACATAAACAGCAGTTTCGACGTAGGACTGAGGTCATCTAGGTCTCTACTGACTATGTTAGACTTAATTAGTTTTGCCAGCTAGCTCAGAGGTCACTAGAAAGTTTCTCGAATGTTCAGGAAAGAGTTAACCGTCCTGATTTAGACCAGAAGGGATTAGTTTCTGACAACCGCATAAACATGATAACTTTGCTCCCTCAGAATAAAGAGTGTATCTCTAGAGTCGTGTGAAAACAATAGACAGTTATTTCACTCAGTCAATCGTGCATACTTAGTTTCACCAGAGTGCAGAGAAATAGAGATACGGGCGTTTTCAATAAAAGGTGTTATTTATTGAGCAGTCTTCTTCCTCATGCAAGAGAAATGAGTTGCCACAATTGGAATACTTATCATAAAGTAAAGTACGTACAGTAAAATTTTTTACTTTGATGAGCAGGTTCCTTGTCTTTGGACTTGACGTGCTCTTCCTTGTGTTCTGACCGTCCTCTTCTTTCCGATTTCTGTTAGAAATTCTGAAAAGATCGAGAGGGACGTGTATCAATATCTTGATATCTGTCAGATTTTCTCAATTTATCCCTATCTCTAAGGTTAAATCTTTTCTCAGAGGGCTTCCTTTGGGGAGACTTGTTTCCTCGGTCTGGAGATCTATTTCTCCGTTGAGGAGACCTTCCTCTGGACTGGAATCGTTTTTCTTTGGGAGTGGATTGCTTGTTACCATCCCAACTCTTTTTTGGAGTATTCAGATTATTTTTAATAAAAGTTTTTTCAGGACTTTCAATTAGGTGTGGTTTTAATGGTTTCCCACCCAAACTATCTCTGCCTAGTTCTACATAGGATTTTTCTATGATTCTGGCAAGTTCAAAAGGTTGTTCTGCTATATCTGTTTCTTTCAATTTCTGGCGGATCGCCACAGATGCTGCTTCTCCTTTTATGTTGGCTAACAATATAGCTGAGACCTGCTTGAAGTCATTCAGTAATTTCATACCCAGAGTTAAAGCAGGTTCTGGACCGTATTCATTTTGAATCTGTCTTAGTACATCTGGTATAACCGCCATAGACGGGACACCATGTGTTTTTGTGTAAATTGAAGCAAAGACTGTGCCCCAAGTGTCACAGTCCTCCACTTGTGGTGTGATCCCCATTGGAAGGCAGATAGTCAGAATTCTGTGTTTCTCATGAGGTGTAGTATTAGGAAATACTGCCTCTATTTGAGTTATTTTTTGTGCTAACCAGAATGGAATTTGTTCCCGTTTGGCGGGTATTTTGCCAATGACTGATTGTAAAGTCTGTGGTGTGATTTTATTTGTGTTCCCCTGTTGAGGGGTTTGTTGTGGAATTCTTATTGCTGGTTGGACTGTTGAAGTCCGCATAACATATTGGACCAATTGTCTATGTAGAAAGTGCTTTCGACACCGTAGCACATTCCATCTTGCTGCGGTGTCTGAAGGAAGCTGGGGTGGCTGGTCACGCGCTGTGCTGGCTACAGTCATTCCTCTCAGAGAGATGCTTTCAGGTTCAGCAAGGGACTTGTCGCTCAGCAGAGATGCCATTAGATCAGGGAGTGCCTCAGGGCTCGCCTCTTAGCCCCACTCTTTTTAATCTTTATATGGCCTCTCTGGCAAAAGTGGTACAATCATTTGGGGTGGAATTGGTGTCGTACGCCGACGACACCCAGCTGCTGATCTCTTTATCGCAGAACTCCTCCAACACTCCTACCAACTTTAAATCCTGCATGCAGGCACTGGGAGAATGGATGGACTCCCATTGTTTAAAACTCAATGGTTCTAAAACAGAGGTGCTGGTGGTGGGGGGAAAAAGCGATAATTGGTCAGCTGAGTGGTGGCCTTCATGCTTGGGTCCTACTCCTACCCCCTGTGAGGAAGCAAAGAACTTGGGAATCTGGATGAATCCCTCCCTCTCGTATGATGGCCACATTAGGCGTCTTGTGGGCAAATGTTTTGGAGTTCTAAAGACCCTAAATAAAACTTTAGACCTATTGCCCCTTGCGGCCAGAAGGACTTTAACACAGGCACTGGTGACCTCGCGGTTGGACTATGGAAATGTACTGTTTCTGGGGGCAACCGAGGGTAGCCTGGGCCGCCTCCAAGTCATCCAGAACTCCGCCGCCAGGTTGGTGTTGAGAAGACCTAGGAGGGCCAATTCGCAGAAGGCGCTGGATGCGATTCATTGGTTGCCTGTGAAGAAACGGGTGCGTTTTAAGTGCCTACTCTTCTGTCATCGGATTGTCTGGGATAGGTCGCCCGCTTATTTAAAGGATCTAGTCAGCCGGTATGAACCCTCCAGGACCCTTCGTTCGGAGGGGACCGGACTGCTGACAGTCCCCAGGACGAGGAAGGCCAGAATAGGTGGTCGTTCTTTTGCGCTCCATGCAGCTCAACAATGGAACAAACTTCCCTTGGCCTTGAGACTGGAGAGTAGTGAAGCGCGGTTTAGGGCCTTGCTGAAAACTCACTTATACACAGCATAGACCTCTGGATCTCTCTCTTGCTGGTTCACTGCTAGCTTTAGCGCGGGGACATGCCGTGATGGCATTACTGAGCGCTTTACAAGCTCTTTATTATTATTATTATTATTAAAAGAGTATTATGAAATAATACTGTAAAAGCATTGATATGGTTTCTTAGCCATATGATACTTTAAAATGGATAAAATATATACATACATAAAAACATTGACTAACGAACTCAACTGGTGCTTCTAAGATACGCCTACCCCGGGGTACCTGACCTAAGCCTAATACGTGGGAAGGAGTAAGTAAGTTGCAGTTTAAGTTAAGTTAAGTTTTTGCCAAGAATCTGAATCAAGAATTCTCTTAAGGGTTTAGTCAGTTCCGTACCTTGGTGATAGAATGTAGGAGGTCTTGTATCTCTCTCCCAGGACTCGATCTCCCAGCAACCCGCAAGGGTGACTGGAAACACCGGAGCTGGATTTCTCGGCGTGAGAAAAGACAACGTCTCTAAGTGCGTCAAAAGGGAGGGGCTTCCTTCGGCTTCTCGCATCAGCTGGGCTTCGGGTAAGTAGATTGCCGCTCTGCTCCAAACCACTGTGTGGTTGCTTAAGGCAATGTTGGTATATTTATACCTGGAAGGTGCCGGGTTTGACGTAAGGTTGGACATAAGACGTCACTAAGAACTAACAGTTCATGCTGGACTCTAGAAGTTCTTGTGCAAATCAAAACAAGAGCAGGGGGATTTCCCGGGCTGCTGGAGGCTTGGTTAGTTTAAGGAACGCGTTGTACTTTCTAGGAGTCTAGGGGAGTAGCCTTGCCATATTTGGACTGCATGGGCTATTACTAAATATGGATATGATTCTTATGCCTTTATAAAGATATTATTTACTATAACCACATAAGGGCAGAAATCGGGAATATCGAATTAGGGTCCTAGATAGAAACACAACAAGATGTTGAACAGAAAGTAAGCGACACACAGGATGTCATTGCTAAAGTTGAGACCCTCACCATGGAAGTTAACCTACTTAAAAAATCTACTAAGGATTTAGAAAATCGCAATCGGCGTAACAACCTACGCATTTATGGAATCCCACAGGGTTCTGAAGGCTCCGACATGATCTCTTTCTTCAAATCTCATGTTTTGCAGATTGTTGGCCTCCCACAATCAGTTGACTTTAATATTCAAAGAGCGCGTAGATTAGGGCCTCAAAATGCATCCTCTACCACCAAACCAAGAGGTATCATCACCTATTTTCTGCTATACTCCAACCTTATGGCAATCCTCACTGCAGCCAAACAACACAAGCAGATGTTCTGGTCAGGTCATAAGGTTTTTTTCAGTCAGAATGTGTCTAAACCAACTGCCAGTAGACGTAAAGAATTCCTAGATCTCAGACCGACCTTAAAATCCATGAACGCTCACTATGGCCTTATACACCCCTGTTTCTTAAAGGTTACTTACAAGGACAGAACATTTTCATTCGATGATCCAGCTGATCTCCGGAAGTTTATCCATACCCATCGAGAAGAACACATGGGATTGTCCTGTTATTGTCTTCTGATTACATTTTTTTTTAAGTGATACATTTGTTGTAAATCATTGTTAATTGTTCTTTTGTCTGTTTTCAGGTTCTTCTTGTGCTTTGGTTGAAGACCCCGGCTTACATCATTCGTTTGTCTATTTTGTTTGCCGTATCCAGTTGATTTGTTCTCTTATGTCTGGTAAGCTCCCTTTCTCTTTGTCTCATTTGTTTAAAATGTCCTTTTTGAAATATTTCATCCCTTCCTTTTCATCTGATGTTATATTGTCGATTTTCGTTCTCAGTGCCCCTCCCAGTGGTGTGGTTGTTTTGGTCTTTTGCTGCCCCCCCTCCCTCAATATTGTTATCCGTTCTCTCCTCTTTGATCACCATGACTAAAGCCTCTTGGCTTTCCGTCATTTTTTCTTTCCTATTTTTTTCAGGAGACTATGCTCCCTACTTCTTCTGTGTTCTTTGTTTTTTCTCTTCTCTATATTTTCATCCTCTCTCGCATCTTCCTCTTATCCCTTCTTTTTGGCTAATTCCTTTCTTGTATCCTCAATATGTGGTACTTTACTGTTTTTCTTTTCTTCTTCCTTTGTTGCCAGTCTATACAAGTTTTTCCTTTCTCTACGCTCTATGCATTTTCTCAACCTTTACTTTTCTTCTTTTCCCTAATATTTTTCTTCTTCTTTGGCTTGTTTTCATTTTCAAGCCTAACAACAGTTAACTCTATAGATGAAAGGTTTTCGTGTTGTATTCCTGGAATGTCAAAGGTATTCGCAACCCTGTTAAGAAGCAACGTGCCCTATCTCACTTAGCTAGACTAAAATGTCAGGTTGCATTGTTACAAGAGACTCACCTTAAGTCACAAGAATTGTCTTCATTATGTAAACAATGGGTAGGAGAAGTTTTTTGTTCTCCTGCTGTGAACAACAAAAATGTTGTGATTATATTATTTCACAAATCTTTGTGCATTCAAGTGCAAAATGAGTTTCATGATGATAATGGTAGATGGTTTTTTTTAATGCTATTGTTAATAATACTCAACTTTCGTTTTCTAATATTTATGGTCCGAACGGTGTTGACTTTCAATTCTGGACTGATTTTTCCACCTTTCTTTCCTCACATGCTGTGGATGATTTGATCTTGGGTAGTGCCTGTAATCAACTGATGGATCCTTTCCTAGATCGCAAATCACAAACCAAATATGTCCCTAACAAAATGCAAAAACTTTTTCACAAAGCAATTTCATCTAGAGGCCTTACTGACTCATGGAGAGTCTCTCACCCTGACACGTTGGAATTTTCTTTTTTTTCTCCCATTCACAAGTCTCACTCCCGTATTGACTACATCTTTCTCACTCAACACGCCCTACAATTTATGATGAACTCAGAAATTGGCTCCATCCTAATCTCAGATCATGCCCCTGTCATTTTAGATATGGACTTTCCTTCACCTTCCCCTACTTCCTGCCGATGGCGCATTCAATAATTCTCTTCTCTTAGATACCCAGTTTGTTGAACAATTCACACTTTTTATTGATGATTTCTTTCTCAACAATCTCTCTTCTACTTCTCAATTTCATTCAGTTTGGGAAGCCTTTAAATCCCCTGCCAGAGGTTTCATTATTGATTATGTATCCCGCAAGAAGAATAAAGCCATCTCCGTTCCTCTCTAATTCTTAAACAAATCAAAACTCTTGAACATCAATACTTTACCACTGCTTTTAATGATACTCTTTCCTCTCTTATCAAGGCTAAAATGCAATTTAACAAACATTCATGGAATTCCGCATGTAACAACCTCCTAAAATGTAATGCTAAAATGTATGGTGGACGGAATAAAGCTGGCAAATCTCTGGCCAACTATCTTAAAATTAAGAAACAGAAATCTAAAATCATTTCTATTACTGATAACTCTGGTGTTCGTCACACCGTTGATGATAGAATTCTTGATTGCTTTGTCCAGGATTATACTTCTCTTTACACTCCAGAGTCCACTCCCCCTTCCGTTCAAATTGATTCTTTCTTTCAATCTCTCCCTCATGCTCCTGATGTTTCTGTAGATTTTAAGTCATTGCATACCCCTATTTCGGAAAAGGAATTCCTTAATGCTCTTAATCTTTCACCTAAAGATAAAACAGCTGGCGCAAACGGTTTTACTGTTTGGCTTTATCTCCAATTTAAAAAATCTCTAATACCTCATTTATTTTCATTGATAAATTACTTTCTTGGTGAAGGGAAATCAAAGGGAACCTTCACCCAAGCAATGCTTTGTTTAATCCCTAAAAAGGATAAAGATCCCTCCTTATGCCAAAATGATAGTCCCATCTCTTTAATCAACACTGATTTTAAAATCTTTGCTAAAATATTGGCCGTCCGTATCAACAAGATGATTTCTGATCTTATTATTATTTATCAGTCTGGGTTTGTCAAAGGAAGGTCTATAACTGACAACTCGAGAACCCTCCTTAACATCATTCACCTTGCCTCTAAAATGGATTCTCCTGTTGCTGCCATGACGCTCGACGCTGAAAAAGCATTTGATAGGGGGAGCTGGGACTTTATGTTTGGAGCATTGAGATGGCATGGTTTTAGTCCCTCATTTATTCAATATATTCAGTTGCTTTATTCTGATCCCTCTACTTCTATATGGGTTAACGGACGTCACTCTAATTATTTTTCTCTTCATAGAGGAACAAGACAAGGGTGTCCCCTTTCCCCACTTCTTTTTATTCTTGCTTTAGAGCCTTTTCTCGAAAAAATCAGGCGCTCGCCTTTATACACAAGTTTCCAATTTCAGAATATTGACATTAAGTTTACTGCTTATGCAGACAATATTCTGCTTTACACCTCCAACCCTTCCACTTCTTTGCCGGCTCTTTTCTCCTTACTACAAGAATATTCATCATTCTCCGGCTATAAATTAAATATTGATAAATCTGAAGTTTTACCCTTAAACAAATGTTGTCTATCTCACATGTTTCACGGCTCAGGCTTTGAATGGAATCCCAAGAATATCAGATATTTAAGCATCATTTATGCTAGCACCATTAGGGAAACCGTTAAGATTAATCACATAGATATACTTAAAACACTTTCTGCCCTTATTGAGAGAGGGTCCCCTCTTTTTTTATCCTGGTGGGGTAGACTAGCCACTATTAAAATGATGCTTCTCCATATTATTCATTTTTATCTTTCCATGGTTCCTGTTTCCCTCCCGCTTGACTTCTTTAGCACTATTAATCGTTCCTTAACAAATTTTTTATGGAATAACTGTAAAGCTAGGCTTTCTCTCTCTCGTCTCCAGAAACCCAAAGACTTAGGTGGGGTAAATTTCCCGTTCATCAACCAATATCATTCTGCCTTCACATTAAAGCAAATTTGGCTTTTTTTTATCTGATTCTCCTTGCCCTCCTGCAACAGCGTGGAGTACGCTTGAATTTGCTCAACTCCTACCATTCACATTCCTTACAGCTACTTGCTTATCTCAACCACCGAAACGTCTTTCCACTCCCATTTTCAACCACTCAAAAGCCCTTGCTCTTTCTCTGTTTCAATCTCATCTTTCTCCTAAGGATTTTTTCTTCTACACCCCAATATGGTATAATAAATCTTTAAAGATCAATAACAGAGTGCTCTTCTGGAAGGAATGGATTGATAAAAGTATCATTACTCTTGATCAATTAATGAAGGACAATTTCACTCACTCTTCCCACTACCCCCTCTTGACAGCCTCTCTCATTCAAACTTTTTTTCAGTTATATCCTCCAGATACTCCTGGTCAGGCTTCATCTTCTCTAATTGATTTTTCTATCTCTCATAGAGCTGCTGCCATCAATAAATTGCTCTCCCATCCTTTAGCTGATAGATCGAAGTCGCCAATAGAACTATTATGGGAGAAAGATTTAACACAATAATTTTCACTACAGCTCTGGGAATCTGTTTGGTCCAAAATACATACCTCTTCCTGTTCTGCTAGTACTACACAAACTCTATTTTTTTTATAACCGACTTTTTTTTACCCCTTCTGACTTATACAAATTTAAATTAGTTCAATCTAAAAAATACTGGTCATGTTCATGTGAAGACAGTGACCTTCTCCATATGTTTTTCACTGTCCATTGATTAAATCTCTATGGTTTTGCATTTGGTCCAAATTAAATGACATTTTATCCACACATTTTACTTTTGACATTACACACATATTTTTAGGAGGCTCCTCACCAATCTGGCATGCCCGTTGTAATGCACGAAGATTCATAGATTTATTTGTTGCCATCTCCCTCCAAATTATCACAACCAATTGGAAAGATACTCCCAAAATTTCATATCAGGCTTGGTGGAATTTGTTATACCATCACCACCGTCTGGACCGGGCAATCGCCACTTCTGTGCCTTTACTGATTAAAAGGGATTTATTATGGTCACCTCTTACTGCATACCTTTCTAAGCATGTTCCCTGACTGTTTTTGTTTCATTTAAAGTACCTTCCTCTTTCCCCATTATCTGTTTATTTTGAACTCTTGCAGATGTTATAAATATTGTTTTGGCATTTTGTCTTTTTCGTTACTCCTTCCCTCTTCCCCTCTTCCCCTCTATCTTTCATTTTCTTTTTCTTTCTCTCTTCTTTCTTCTTCTTTTTTCTCCTATTAAAAATTTAAAAAGCTCTTTTTTCTTAGTATAGTTTTACTTCCCAGTTATGGAACTCATTTTGAAAGTTAATAGTTTAATACTGTTTGTTTTTTCATTGTAAATTATTTACCCTTTAATAACGTTTTACTATGTTTACAAATTGCAATAAAGCTCTTTAAATTAAAAAAGAAGAAAAAGGATAATGTGGACTGGATAAGAGTGGCATCCAACTATGATATAAAATACCTACAAGAAACCTGGTAATGGGTCCATCTTTTTTAGATGGTTTTCACTCTTATGAATCACCAGTGATCCCAGGAAGGTCTGGCATGGCTAAAGGGGGCATTTTAATAGTAATAGCCGAAACAACCAAGAAAAGTATCTTGAGGTTTGTGAATATCTCACCCTATTTCCACTTTTTGGTCAGTGAGGGTAGCAAAGATAGTGATCTGATTGTAATAAACTTTTAGAATAATTACTTTGAGGGTGATAGTGCACAAGTGGTTGAATCCTGGTTAGATTCCGTTTAAATCTCGTTCAACTCATGCTGGGATTCCCAGGAATTACCTACTCGCACACAAATGTGCCTTAATGTCCTTGTGATGGAGTATCTGCTTAGTAAGTTCAGAACATACTTTGTTGCACATTCTAGTCCCAACAAAGGAAAAGAATGATAGTACCATATATGCGTAGTGCTAACGCTCCTCACTATAGGCTGCCTCTGAAACATTACCAACAGCTGGAGTCCCCTTTGGTGTGCTATGTACTTGCTACCTTTCTTTGGTCAGTGGTGAAGCACAGGAAATAATTATAGATCCATGGAACAGGGAACGTGTAATTCATGAATATCATAAGCTAAAGTCATTTATAAAGTTGTATTAGCTGCAGTGATGGTCTATTACCTCTATACCCCCACTTTGCACCACAGCTAGGTAAGAATGTGACACTTAAAGGGACCTTGAACAATTGAGCATAAAGCACGAGGCTTGGGTAGTTTTTATCAAATTTTTGGACTCCCTGATTGTTATTCAATGGTTTTAGGGTGTTAAATTATTCATTTTTAAATTATGGATCCATTCAGATAAAGGGAATGGTTTTTTAATTCTTGTTTTAAGATGTTTTTAGATAACAATTTTTGTCCCACAACAAGTGGTTGTGCGTATTGAATGTGATGCAATTTTTTGGGTACTTTTATCCATCAAATACGATGTGAATAAAGATTTCTGACTGATTGACTGACAAATTTAGTCATTATTTTTTTATTTATCAACACAACAATCTTTCACAATGAACCCACAGTGAGATACAGTAACACTTCATCTTTGCTGATTAATGGCAAAATTAGTTATTTAAGCAAGTTAAAACATTTACATAATACATGCAGAGAACTAAGACTGTTTAGATTTTTTCCATGTATTTATGACAAAAAGGTCTTTTCAGACTAAAGATTCAGGGCCTGCCGATAAAAGCGGCGATAATGCATCGCCCTTTATTGATAATATGGCCCTCAGTCGCTTAAAAGCAACTCAAAAAATCTCTACTCAAAGGGGCTGAACATCACAGAATTCTGTGCTCTGGAGATCTGACCTTATCTGAGTGGGGAAAAGGAGAAACTGAAGAACAAAATGCCAGAAACAGCAGATATGTTAACAACAATTGAATGGGATGTTGAATAAGTGAATAGAGTAGAAAAACGTTGTCTGAAGAGAAAACATTCTGATAAAGATCACAATACAGTAATAGTACATGCAGGTGTGGAAGACCTAAGGACCATTGTAAATGAATATTTGAGGTCGTGGTGTATATGATGACCTCATTAAGTTTAGCAGAAGTCTGGGAAAAACTAATTGGTTCCCTAAAGTATAAAACAGACTGGAAGCCAGAGGTCTGAAGTTGTCATTGCATGAATGAAAATGTACACTTGTACTTGATACCATTAAAGCAGAAAGCTGAAAAACATGACCAGGCATTGCAGAAGATGTGTACCCAGGGCTTTCAAAATGGTGTTGGCTTTATGCCAACAACCCGCTGCTTTATGCAGCTCCACTCTCCTTCAGCAAGATTTAGTGATAGTTGTTTAGTTGCAACTAAGCCTATCATCATCAGCAATAGTGACCACTATCAGATGCCATGTGTTTTCTAATGTGGGAGAGCATTTTTTCATACTTGGGTACTTTAATACATAGAAATGGGCACTTATGGCACATGGAACAATTAGGAGATGAATCCAAAGAGCTGCACCTTAACTTTGGGCCCCAAGTCCCGCAAAAGCACCTGGCAAGCCTGTTCATATCTGTGTTCTCAAAATAATGTAGACCCCTGGCAGAATTAATAACAAGAAACCCATCTAGATGAAAGAGGAAAGGTGAATAGAAACTGAAATAGCTTGTGATAAAGTGTGTGAACCTTTTGATTCAGTATGAAGTGCACAATGCCAACCAGCACTCAATCCATCCAAAGAAATAGGGTGCATACCTAATACTGGTGTACGCTAATCCACAATCATCATATCTTCTCCATGTATCAAGGAGGAGCTAAGAAGCTCAGAAGCAGAGGTGTACCTCCTTCAAAGAGGATCCATCCAACCCATAAATTCTTAGGACTCAACTGTGCAATAACTGAGAAGTTCCACTGCTGCCTCTACATAGTAAGAACTGACGACATCCCACTGACGGAGGCACCGAAGAACATAAGTACAATATGCATAGACATAGACTGGTAGCAGCTTAATCATTGCATAATTTACAAATCTGGTATCACCATGGGAAGACCATCATGATTGCTGATGCCCTGATCAGGTGAGCACATCCAGCTACACCTGCTGGGAGTTGGCTTAAAGCTTCAGACTCATGGATGAAGTATGTCCATAACTTTTCAACTAATGTGTCCAAAATTGAGACTCATATCATTCTATGCAACCAGACCTTAGACCAAAGTAGTTTCAGAGAATGTCTGATCCAAGATCAACTCAATTGCTGAATCCTCTTGTTCACTTTGGGGGGTACCGGATTCCGGTAGCCCGAGCCACGTTTAAGAACCTGGGTATCCAAGTCTATAGAAAGCCCTAAGACCAGATTGAGGGCAATGTTCGAAGGGCCATCACTAACCTCAGCAGCAGTGTGGGGTTCTGGACGTCCTTGCCCCTGTCCATCATGGGTAGAATCGCCGTCTCAAAGATGGTCCTGCTCCCCCGCATGGTATATTATTTTGTTAGCTTGCCTGTCATCCTTCCACACCAGATATTTAATACCTTAAATACGATTTTGATCACTCTTATTTGGGGGTCCGGGCGGAGACGTATCGGCCTCCGAAAGCTTCAACTTGACACCAGATTGGGAGGTCTTGGAGTGCCGGACCTGCTTGGATATTATTATGCCAGCCAACTTCAGTGGCTGGCGCGATGGGTGGCTGGCAGGAATCTGCACCAGATTAATTTTACGACAGACCAACTGGTACACGGCGAGTTACACTCCCTGCTATTGCCTAAGGCCAGGATTCCCCCAGATTGCCATCCTCTCCTGCACACGGCTCTGATGTGCTGGAGGAAGGCACTGGCATATACTTCTACAACCACGCCCTTTGCGGAGAATGTTCCTTTGTTAGGCATTCCGACACCGCAGGGACGGCTCAGCCAACGTAGGCTACTGCCCTGGACGGAAGCTTGGGTGGAGGATGTGGGTCTTTTTTTTCGGGGATGACGCTTTACTAGATCATGAATCCTTTCTGCAAACCACAGGGGCTCCCCAACGGTTATACTTACTACATGCCACTGTGTCACACTACATAAGACGTACATGGGCCCCACAGCGGATCAAACCTGCACAACATGAACTGGTGCATTTACTATATTATATGGGGGCAGGTGGCCACTTGGTGCGGTGATTCAGAAAAGGGGGTGGTGATGAACAGAGTGTCTGAATTAAGCAGACCACTCTTACCCAGTCCAAAGATCAGGGCTTGATCCATCACCGTTATTTAGCTCACTACCCCAACCCAGCTCAGAACCTGGCTATTTGCAAATTAGTCTGTCCCTGGCCCAGTGCATCATGGGAACAGGGCAGACCAAACTACCAAGCCAATTCTTCACCAGAAAGGAGACAAGCTACCGGGGACCGGTTTCTGGCATTTCAGCCTCGTCGGCCCGGCTTGCTTGAATCCTGATGGAGCAGTGAGCAAGGGACTCATGTCTGAGTATACCCTGCCACACCTATAGTGGCCAAAAACGATTCAGAAAAGGGGGTGGTGATGAATAGAGTGTCTGAATTAAGCAGACCACTCTTACCCAGTCCAAAGATCAGGGCTTGATCCATCACCGTTATTTAGCTCACTACCCCAACCCAGCTCAGAACCTGGCTATATGCAAATTAGTCTGTCCCTGGCCCAGTGCATCATGGGAACAGGGCAGACCAAACTGCCAAGCCAATTCTTCACCAGAAAGGAGACAAGCTACTGGGGACCGGTTTCTGGCATTTCAGCCTCGTCGGCCTGGCTTGCTTGAATCCTGATGGAGCAGTGAGCAAGGGACTCATGTCTGAGTATACCCTGCCACACCTATAGTGGCCAAAAACGATTCAGAAAAGGGGGTGGTGATGAACAGAGTGTCTGAATTAAGCAGACCACTCTTACCCAGTCCAAAGATCAGGGCTTGATCCATCACCGTTATTTAGCTCACTACCCCAACCCAGCTCAGAACCTGGCTATATGCAAATTAGTCTGTCCCTGACCCAGTGCATCATGGGAACAGGGCAGACCAAACTACCAAGCCAATTCTTCACCAGAAAGGAGACAAGCTACCGGGGACCGGTTTCTGGCATTTCAGCCTTGTCGGCCCGGCTTGCTTGAATCCTGATGGAGCAGTGAGCAAGGGACTCATGTCTGAGTATACCCTGCCACACCTATAGTGGCCAAAAACGATTCAGAAAAGGGGGTGGTGATGAACAGAGTGTCTGAATTAAGCAGACCACTCTTACCCAGTCCAAAGATCAGGGCTTGATCCATCACCGTTATTTAGCTCACTACCCCAACCCAGCTCAGAACCTGGCTATATGCAAATTAGTCTGTCCCTGGCCCAGTGCATCATGGGAACAGGGCAGACCAAACTACCAAGCCAATTCTTCACCGGTGCGGTGGCTCTACACTGGGATCAGAGAACATGCAGCCACATCCCTAACCACACTTAGAGACACCTGGACACAAGACACAGGGGAGGTCCTATCAGATAAGGCATGGAAGGTTGTCCTTGAGCACCCCAGAAAGGTGTCTAGGAACGTCAAATTTAAGTTTATTCAGGTTATGATGTTGCATAGGGCGTACCTTACCCCCCCAAAGGCTACATCGAATGTTCCCGGATTCCCCCCACCATTGTCCTCATTGTAAGGCAGATGAGGCTGGCCTCCTTCACATGCTCTGGGCGTGCCTGCGATTACGCAGTTATTGGAGGGCAATTTGTTATATCCTACACACTGTCACCGCTCTGCCGGTGCCAGAGGAGGCGCTGTATTGCTTGGTGGGGCACCGTCAACGTCCTAAACACCATAAGGCTCAATTTAAATTCTTAGACCTGGCTTTGTTACTGGCAATTAGAGCTTTAACAATGCAATGGAAGTCCCCCAGACCCCCTGGAATAGCTGTGTGGCAATCTGACTTGTTGAGATGGGGCAGGGCAGAAGGGACGGCCTTACGCCGGGAAGAGGAGCGAGGACAGCGGAAGTATCCAATTGCACAAGACTGGGAACTTATGCTGTTAGAATTGGAAAGAATGGAACTGGGGCCATCGCAGGTTGATGTGTAAGTGGAAGACCTATTAGTGAGTATCGGAGTAGGCAGTATTAGGGCACAGGATCACATAAATGCGCAGGTGGTCCCCAAAGTGATTCTACACAACATTCCAAGATGGCCCGCTATCTACGGCACGAAGTGTTACCCGTTGGTATTGGTGTGCCAGGAGACGTACAGGATGAGGGGTGGGGGGAGGAAGGGGGTGGGATGGATCATGACATGATTAGCAAGATACGGCTTCTGTATAATGATGTGTTGCATAATGATGATTCTCTAATTGAGGCTTTCTCGCACATTTTATACAACGAATATAAGTTTCCCGTTCATTTTCCTGATTGCTTCAGACAATGTAATTATACAGCCAGTATTGTTTAAGCCGGTTTGGGAATAGTAGGGGCGAAAGGTTAAAAAGACTGTATTTCATAACTGATGAAAATGATAAGATGTATGTAATTATGCAGTCGCAAATAAAAAGTTATACACAAAAAAACTCAAGTGCTGAATTAAGAGTGAACGCCCTGCTGACTGAGTAAAGTGTGAGAAACATACATACTGCCACCAGACTGCAGTAGGTTAATAGAGACAAGAAGTATCTTAATCAAAGATTCAATTGACCATGACCAATGTGCTTGTCCAAGATTGGTGTTTTTAGTCTGTTCATTGCAAATGGGGGGAAGGAGCGCAAACATGGCTGCATAGTAATGGATGCTTGAAAGGATCTCTTTGCAACTCTGTATTAAGTTAGTGGTATGGTGTTTGAGCCGGGATTGTGGTGGGAAGAGGCCCTAGGTCAGTTCTCATAAGAACATTGATATCTCAGTGGTCATATTGTTGGAAGCAGTAAATAAATCCTCACTCTTTTTCAGATGCCTTGCTTTGCAATTGGGAATTGAACTGAAGCGGTTATGACTCACTTAAAATCGGGATCTGACTTTCCTATATAGATCGTCTGTTCCCTACGACAATCAATATCCTCATTGCCCTATGGACCCTGGACATTGGTCTCTTGATCTGAAATAAAAGAAAACAAAAAAAGGTTAGTGAATTGTATGTGCATTAAAGAGTAAACAAGTGCCTCTCTTGTAGGGCGTTAGAGTAATTAAGGGCCTTATTTCTTCGATGGTGGGTGGGATACTCTGCAAAATGTGGTGGATATTCCAGCCACTGTATTAACGTGTCATACATGGCCCCATGCAAATGACGGAATCACTTTGCCTCTGCACCTGCGTCGTATGATTGACGGAGGCAAAGAGCCAAACATGCCTTTAACAGGCACACTGAAAGTGTGCCACAAAAAGGTGGTGCACGTTTAGGGAGCCTCTTAAAAGCAGCCCTCTGGGGGAACGAATGGGGGTCCCATTGACCCCCAATACATCCCCCTGCAGGCGGGTGCAATCACTCACTGAACCCGCCTGCAAGGGAATCTCTAATCCCCTTTCAAAGTGCAGGCAGGTGGGCACCTGCACAGTGAAGCATGAAACAGCTTTTAAGCAGCTGCTCTGTATTTCACTTGAGTTCGGGGCTGCCCTGGGGCTGCACATTCATTCTAATGTGGCACACTTTTCTTGTTTGCACTCAGCACACTCGGCACACCTTTTGAAAGATGTGCTGTGGCGTGAACAAGGAAAGTGCCCCAAATCCGTATTATGGCCAGGAATTTAAGGATAATGACACCAACTTTATGACCATACAATCAACCATACTGCAGCAATGGCATATCCTCACCAATATATCAAAACTTAGAAAGGGCCACCAAGCGATAATGGTGGTGTTGGGGAGGTGCAGATTTGGACCTCCAGGGAAATTGCAGACTCATGGCTTGGAAGATCTCACTAAATACCTCCTTATGAACACCCCTTACATGAAAAAGTCCATCTTATGCTAGAGGGTGAGTTGTGATTGTGAGCACAAAGTGCAGTTGCCAATCATTAATCTCACAAAATCCCTCCTCATTGTCTTTAGGGCTACACCCATGCACTGTTCATACTATTGAAGTCTGGATGAGAGTATCTGGCTCCAGATGTTGCATGACACACATGAAGTTATCACACAGCTTTTAAAACTTCCATCATTTTATCAGTAGTCACTCCTGGTACAAACATTAGATTAAGATGTCCTTCAATGACAAACACCCTTTTTAAGATTCCCTCTCCAATGAAATCCATGCTCTTTAAACAGGTACAGAATGGCTCAAAGCAGCAGCTGTTTGGGAATTTTGACAACCATGCTGAAATCCTGAACTTCAGAAAATCCTAACCTGCATATTCTGCACACACACCACCTTTTCACTGATGCGTAACTCACAGGTTGCTTCAGCAATCTGGCAACATGATTAGCCAGCACACTAGAGGGCATATGTCCAAAACAATGTTTGAGCGCGGAACTTTGGCCAAATTCAGCTGTTCTGCGCGCCGCCATTTTTAAAAGGTAGGGATGCGCCGTTTTCTCAAGAATAAGGTGCATCCCTGTGTTTCCCCTAGCGCTGGTGCAAAAATAGCTGCTTAGCGCTAGCACAGGCAGTCTGCGACCATGTTGCAAGGGAGCCTGCACGGCAGGGGCAATTGTTTATGAGCAAGAAGGGACACCAGTGACACACAGTGCATGCACAACAGTGCAAATAGAGAGGGGCACAACATGTGCCCCACATGCACAGTCCCCAATGGGCAAAATTGCCCTGGGCCACTTGGGGCCCTCTCCCTGGCTTTCAGCCGACCTTTTCATGGTCGGATCCCTTCCATGAAAAGTTCGGCAGAAAGGCAGGTCATGATAAGCATTGCGATGCCGGCATCAGCACCACCTCCATGGCTCGCTGCATTCTCCACTGCCGCTGCCACGGGATCCAATGTCCTGGCAGTGGCAGCGGTCTCGCGGCAGTCTGACAGCCATGCTAGTAATCTGGTGGTCAAACCACAGAGGAGGCAGTGGTCAGACCACTACCAACAGTACAGCGGTCTTGGGTCTACAGTACAAATAATCAGCCCACAAATCTTTCTAAGGAAGAATTAATAAAAGTCACGCTGCAGCATTCTGTACCACCTGAATGTTATGACTTGCGAGGTCAGGAAGTCCAAGTTATAACATGTTGGCATATTCCAAGTGAGATGTAATGAGAGCCTGGATAGCAGTTTTCCAGGCACAAAAAGACAGAAAAAGCAAAAACTCTTATGATGCCCGCAGGAGTCCACGACACATTGCATCAAGGTAGTTTGAGGTTGGAAATTTACTTGATTTTCAAACTTAACGCCGACGTTCTTGCCACCTCTGTACAGGAAGCTTACAGAGTGTAGCATCCTGCTACAATAAGCACATACACATGCAATTACTTTAACTGAATCTTTATTACTTGCTTCTGCTCCCTGCCTTGTCCCTGCTCTAACTAACTGTTTCCTGCGTCCACTCCTCCTCTTCCTCTGGCCCCTTAGCTCCTCCCACTCCCAACTACTGGTGTGCTAACTTCACAACATCTCCCCCCTTTGTGACAAAACAAACAGAACATACTGACTTCTTAATCCATCTCCTCGATCAGTCTCTTGGGTGGACGTATGTCACGATGAGGTCGTGGCGACCTGGCTCTCAGATTATCGGTACTCAGTGTCTCAATGCTCGGAGCAATGTTCTCTTGACCATTTGAATGTGGTTCTTCCGCTCTGGGATTGTCCATGTCACTCATCATGGTTCTTGAGGTGTCTGGTGGCAGTTTCTTAAAGTGCGAGATGTTTCTCGTAACTCGCCGCTGCTCGGACTCAGCAGTTACCATAGTCCCTTTCCTTCTGGTGACCTGGACAGTCAGTCTTTTTCTGCATCTCTTGCTTGACGATAACATTGTCCCCTTCATGTAATGATAATGACCTTGCTCTCCTCCGGTGGTCTGCGTAGGCCTTCATTTTCTTTTTGTTGCGTTCATCAATGGCTCTTATTTCACGCGGGTCTTTCTCAGATGATGATGCTTCCAGGGCTCCATCCCACGTGGGAATGCGATTCCTCATGGAACGTCCCAGCATGAGGGTCGCCGGGCATTGGCCAGTCGTAGCATGAGGAGTTGTACGGTAAGCTCGAAGGACCTCATTGAGTGCTGTTTGCAAGTCTCTCCCTTCCACGGCAGCATGTTGGAATGTCTTTTTGAGCGTGGCCATGAACCTCTCAATTGTCCCATTCGCCTGTGGCCAGAGAGGCGTAATCTTGCGGTGATGAAAGTCTAGGTGCTTCGCAAAAGCAGCAAAGTCATTTCCGTTGAAAGGAGGCCCGTTGTCTGATTTAACGATCTTGGGAACTCCCCACGTTGCAAAGACTTCATCAAGGACTTTAAGAGTATTGGCAGTGTTCGTGGATGACACAAAACAGGCAATGGGGTATCTGGAATACTCATCAATGATGGCCAGCACATATTTGCCCGATGACAGGGGTCCATAAAAGTCTATGGCGATTTCTTGCCACACACCACTGGGCAGGGTGGTCATATGTAGGGGTGCTGGAGGATCGCTCTTGCTGGTGAGTTGGCAGAGATGGCAATCCTTCAAGGTGGCTTCCACTAGTTGATCGAGGAACGGAAACCACACTCGTTCCCTTAGTGCTCGTTTGGTCGACACTATTCCTCGATGCCCTTCACGTGCAAGAGCAACCACTCCTTGTCTCAGTTGAGTAGGAACTACAATCCCCTGATCACGCAACAGTATGCCATCAGTCGTGACCGACAGCTCCCCACTCACATGCCGGAAGGCTTGTAGTTCACGTTGGGTCAAGGAATCGGCATTATCGTCCTGAGGATCATGCCTCCATCGGTTGTTGCGGATTTTGTGAAGGACTTTCTGCAAGATGACATCCTGTGCTGTGATCTCTCGAATGGTCTCCATAGGGATAGCTGGAGGAAGAGCTTGATCTGTTACAAAATGAATGTACTCTTCCGCAATGGAGGACTTGGAAGCTGATGATGGAAGAGGATGCCGGGACATGTAGTCCGCTGGATTTTCAGACTTCCCTGGTTTGTGAATTATAGTGAAGGTATATTCCTGTAACCGTAGGCCCCACCTTTTGATCCTCGGGGGCATCTTGGATCTTGGATTTCCATAGATTTATTTATTTATTTATTTATTTTTGGCAATTTTTAAAGCGCTGCAAATACCCGTGGGTGTCTCGGCGCTAACAGCTAAAAGACACTAACCAGAAAGTAAACAGAAAAACAATGACTAAAGTGATCCACAAGAGTGTCATTGAGAAAACAGCCATGTCTTTAGCTGCTTTCTGAAGACAATCAAAGATGGACTGGTCTTTATATTGAGCGGAAGAGAGTTCCACAATTTCGCCGCTGCTATGGTGAAACGTCTGTCTCCCCAGGTCACTGTCCTTGTTCTGGGAATCTGAAGCATGTGAGCCGTGTTGGAACGCAACGTTCTAGGGGTTGGCAGAGGTTTAAAAGAACTTCTCAGAAATCTAGGTCCCATGTTATTTATTGCCTTGTAGACAATACAAAGGGTCTTGAACTTCGTGCGACTTCTGGCTGGAAGCCAGTGCAGTTGGTCAAGATGTCTAGAGACAGAGCTGTATTTGGGAATACCTAGTAGGACTCTAGCAGAGGCGTTTTGTATTAGTTGCAATTTGGAGATAACCTTTTTTTGAGCATTGAGGAAAAGGGAGTTGCAGTAATCGGTGCGAGAGAACACCAGTGTGGATATGAGTGTTTTTCCCATAACTGTGGGAAGATACGGTAGTAGTTTCTTTATCTTCCTTAGGATGTTAAAGGAGGATGACACTACCGAATTCGCATGATGATGGAAAAGGAGCTTGTTGTCAAATATCACTCCCAGGTTTCTAACTTTACTGACAGGTTGCGGGGGGGATCCCAATTCCTCTGGCCACCACGAAGGGGACCACTCAGGTTGAATGTTTCCAAAGAGCATAACTTCTGTCTTAGCAGAGTTAAGTTTTAAGCAGTTGGAGGCCATCCAACTGCTAATGGCCCTCATTCCATTCTTGAAATTTGCTGCGACCGTAGGTCCATCTTTGTGAATAGACAGCACCAGCTGAGTATCATCAGCGTACGTTGTCAAGTTGATGTTATGCTCCTTTATAACCCTCGCTAAGTCCGAAACATAGATATTAAAAAGGGTCGGACTTAGCGAGGAACCCTGAGGGACTCCACAGGGAAGGCTGAATGTGGGTGATGTAAAAGTACCCAGCTTGACCGCTTGGCTACGATCCGCCAAGAATGATGCAATGAGATCCCTAGCTTTATGTTTAATGCCGATGGCCTCGACACGGCCGACCAAAGTTACGTGATCGACCGTGTCGAAAGCCGCCGACAGGTCCAACAGTATCAGGACAGCTTGTCCACCCTTATCCATTGTGGCCCTGATTTCGTCTGCCGCCTTGATCAGGGCAGTCTCTGTCCCGTGACCTTGCCGGAAACCAAACTGAGTTTCATCTAGCAAGTCGTTGGTATGAATGTAGTCAGAAAGTTGTTTGTTCATGACCGATTCAAAAATCTTGGCAGGAAACGGCAGAGATGCAATGGGACGATAGCTGGAGGGTAGTGTAGGATCTAGGGAAGGTTTTTTAAGAAGCGGCCTAGTAATGGTGTTTTTCCAAATGGTAGGGTAAGAACCAGTGGCAAACATACTGTTACAGATTCGTGCCAATGGCATTGAAATAATGTCTGGGATTTTATTGAGTATGGATGGGTGACAGGGATCCAAAGGGGAACCAGATTTGATTGACTGAGTTAATTTGTAAATGTCATGTGGGTTCGTGCTGGTGAATTCAGTAAATTCAGTGGAAGCTGTCAGAGTCTCATGTAGCTCGGGGTCAGAGGTATCAGAGGTTGACACTTTGGGGCTGAAGTCCCTAAATATAGATGTGACCTTTTCAGAGAAAAAGTCAGCGAGTGTGTTACAGAGATTTTGGGACGTTTCCGTCCGAGGATTAGAAGGTTCAGCAAGATGGTTGACAACTTCAAACAGTTTCTTCATGTTGCATTGGGCTTGGTTTATTTGGGCAGTATAATAGATGTTTTTCTCAGATATTATATTCTGCTTATAGCTGAGAAGTGCAGCTTTATAGGCGCTCTTATCTGCTGAGTTGTAGTTTTTACGCCAATGTCGTTCCTTGTTACGACAGTATTGGCGTTGGAGTCTGAGGTTTTCGGTGAACCATGGGGCCGAAGGGGTCTTCCTGTTACATTTTCGTGTTTTGAGGGGAGCCAAGGTGAGAAAAGCTTTTTCCAGAAAAGAGGTGTAAGTAACTGCTACATTATTTGGGTCATGTGTAGTGTCTATACTAGCAAAGTCGTCAGTGAGGATCTGAGCAAGTTGATTAAAATCAAGATTTTTCCAATCTCTATAGGTGAAGTCAGATTTTAGAGACGTGGTGTAAGGAGCTGTATTTTTTATTCGTATATCAAATAAAATGGCAAAGTGGTCTGACCAAGTTAAAGGAAATATAGCGTTTTTAATAATATGAGGGTCATTAGTAAATATACCGTCAAGTGTATGGCCAGCTTCGTGGGTTGGCTCTGTGATCACTTGTTCAAGACCTACAGCAAGCAGATCGTTAATAAGCTGGTCAGTATCTTTGTCTGACCGAGAATCAAGATGAAAATTAAAATCTCCCAGGAGAGTGAAATGTTTGTGATCTGCAGATAGCTCACTCAGTTGATTCAGTTGAGAGAGAAAGATAGAGCGGGAGCCTGGAGGTCGATAAAGAAGGCTACCTGTGAACGTTTGGTTGTTGGTGAGGGTAATTGTAAAAGCCAATGCCTCGCAACTTGAATGTTTAAGGTCGATAGTTTTCACGCGGAGGCAGTTCCGGTATATTATTGCGATCCCCCCACCTTTATGGGCAGAAACGCGATCCTGCCTATGAACACAGTAGTCCTCTGGCATCGCAGCCTTAAAGTCAGGCCCAGATGCATTGTCTCCCCAAGTCTCAGTAAGAAATAGGAGATCAATAGCATAATTATTGAGCAACTCCAGAATGTCAATTTTATGACAAGGGAGCGAGCGGGCGTTAACAAGTGCAGCATGTATAAGTTTCTGGGAGTTGGGTGGAGTGTGAGTTTGGGTAACCGTGCTCTTGTTAGTGCACAATGTACATAGGAAAGGACCCCCAATAGGGTCAGCTAGTAAGCATGTAGGAGGAACATGTACAGTCTGAAAAGTGGTATTGAACTGACGTAAATCAGTAGCAGTGTAGACTAACCTTACTGAGGGTGATGATGTAAGGGGGGTGGCCCTGGGCTCGGTCCAGGCTCGGACGGGCGCAGACGGGCTTGGCTTAGGCGCGGCTTCGGCGCGCGCCCGGCGCGCCCGCTGCGCCAGCCCGCTGCGCCGTCTGGAGATAACACACATTTTATAGCCAGTTGAGGAGGGCGTGAGTCCTGCGCAACTAGAGCGCTGACCCCGCTACCCCCAAGATGGCGCCCACCGCTGCCAGACGCGAGATCAAGTCGCCACCAACAGAGGTAGGGAAGTAGTGGAGAGCGTGAAAAAGGTGTCAGAGTGCCTGATTAATTCCCAGTTAAAATCTGTGATAAAAAGCCCCCAAGTATGAATTGTTTAACGAAGTACCGTTTTTGACACAAACTAATTAAAAATCACTGTTACACACAGTTAAAAGCAGTCTTCGTTTTCTGTCACTGGTTAAACGCGAATAGCTCGCAGCCCCAGTCGCAATCACCGGGGAGAGCTTCTTAGGCAGCGCGGCCTCCGGGAGCCTAACTTAAGTACACTGGGAGGGCGTGAGTCCTGCGCAACTAGAGCGCTGACCCCGCTACCCCCAAGATGGCGCCCACCGCTGCCAGACGCGAGATCAAGTCGCCACCAACAGAGGTAGGGAAGTAGTGGAGAGCGTGAAAAAGGTGTCAGGGTGCCTGATTAATTCCCAGTTAAAATCTGTGATAAAAAGCCCCCAAGTATGAATTGTCTAACGAAGTACCGTTTTTGACACAAACTAATTAAAAATCACTGTTACACACAGTTAAAAGCAGTCTTCGTTTTCTGTCACTGGTTAAACGCGAGTAGCTCGCAGCCCCAGTCGCAATCACCGGGGAGAGCTTCTTAGGCAGCGCGGCCTCCGGGAGCCTAACTTAAGTACACTGGGAGGGCGGGAGTCCTGCGCAACTAGAGCGCTGACCCCGCTACCCCCAAGATGGCGCCCACCGCTGCCAGACGCGAGATCAAGTCGCCACCAACAGAGGTAGGGAAGTAATGGAGAGCGTGAAAAAGGTGTCAGAGTGCCTGATTAATTCCCAGTTAAAATCTGTGATAAAAAGCCCCCAAGTATGAATTGTCTAACGAAGTACCGTTTTTGACACAAACTAATTAAAAATCACTGTTACACACAGTTAAAAGCAGTCTTCGTTTTCTGTCACTGGTTAAACGCGAGTAGCTCGCAGCCCCAGTCGCAATCACCGGGGAGAGCTTCTTAGGCAGCGCGGCCTCCGGGAGCCTAACTTAAGTACACTGGGAGGGCGGGAGTCCTGCGCAACTAGAGCGCTGACCCCGCTACCCCCAAGATGGCGCCCACCGCTGCCAGACGCGAGATCAAGTCGCCACCAACAGAGGTAGGGAAGTAATGGAGAGCGTGAAAAAGGTGTCAGAGTGCCTGATTAATTCCCAGTTAAAATCTGTGATAAAAAGCCCCCAAGTATGAATTGTCTAACGAAGTACCGTTTTTGACACAAACTAATTAAAAATCACTGTTACACACAGTTAAAAGCAGTCTTCGTTTTCTGTCACTGGTTAAACGCGAATAGCTCGCAGCCCCAGTCGCAATCACCGGGGAGAGCTTCTTAGGCAGCGCGGCCTCCGGGAGCCTAACTTAAGTACACTGGGAGGGCGGGAGTCCTGCGCAACTAGAGCGCTGACCCCGCTACCCCCAAGATGGCGCCCACCGCTGCCAGACGCGAGATCAAGTCGCCACCAACAGAGGTAGGGAAGTAGTGGAGAGCGTGAAAAAGGTGTCAGAGTGCCTGATTAATTCCCAGTTAAAATCTGTGATAAAAAGCCCCCAAGTATGAATTGTTTAACGAAGTACCGTTTTTGACACAAACTAATTAAAAATCACTGTTACACACAGTTAAAAGCAGTCTTCGTTTTCTGTCACTGGTTAAACGCGAATAGCTCGCAGCCCCAGTCGCAATCACCGGGGAGAGCTTCTTAGGCTTCTAGGTGATGAGAGCTTGATGATCTGTAATTAGGGTGAAATGTTTGCCATAAATAAAGACTTGAAAATGTTCACATGCCCATACCACGGCTAGGCTCTCTTTTTCGGGTTGGGAGTAGGCTCGTTCCGGCTCAGTCAGACTACGACTCGCGTAGGCAATGATGCGGCGTTGATCTGAGTCATTTTCATACTGTGCCAGGATCGCTCCAAGTCCCACTGGACTTGCATCTACAGTTATTTCAGTTTTTCGCTTTGGGTTGAAATATGACAAGTGATTCGCCGATTCCACCGCTTTCTTGATTTCCTTGAATGCCTGCTCACATTGGGGAGTCCATTCAAAAGGCTGCCCCTGTTTCGTTAGCATGCGGAGGGGGTGGCTGATCGTAGCGTAGTCCCTAATGTAGCGAGCACAATAACTGGCCATTCCCAGGAACGACCTGAGGTCGCTGACATCTCGGGGACTCTTGGTGTTGTTTAAAGTCACAATTTTGTCAGGATCAGGTTTCATGCCGGCACCAGAAAAGATGTGACCGAAGAACTTCAGCGTGGCCTGGTGAAATTCGCATTTTTCTTTGTTCAGAGTCAAGTTGGCCGCCAATAGGGCATGGCAGACCCGATTGAGTGCAATGTCGTGTTCTCTGACGTCAGAACCATAGACAAGGATGTCATCGCTATAGTTGAGCGTGTTTGGAATATTGTGAATGACTTGCCGAATCATTTCCTGAAATATCTCGGCCGCCGAGGACACACCGAAGCTCAGTCTTTTATATCTAAACAACCCCAGGTGAGTTGCAAAGGTGGTGATATATCGAGACCCCGCTTCCAATTCCAATTGATGGTAACCTTTATTCAAATCCAATTTGGAAAACACAGTGGCTCCATTAAGTGCTGCGATCATGTCGCTCAAGTGTGGCCGCGGGTGTCGCTCTCGTTCTATTGCGGTGTTGGGCAGGCGCATGTCCACACAGAGTCTGACTTTGTTGGCCGTGCCCTTTTTGGGGACGATGACGACCGGCGAAACCCATGGGGTCGGGCCATCAGTGCGTTCGATGATGTCCGCAGCTAACAAATCTTGGAGTTCTTCCTCAACAGCGGCCTGTAGGTGAAATGGTACCCGCCGAGGGTGTTGGGCGACAGGCCTGACTTGTTCATTGATGTGCAGTCGCACTTGACAGTCTTTCAATTTGCCCAATCCTTGAAACAACCTGGGAAACAGGCGAGTCACGTCTCGGATGTCGCTGACTTTGAAAAGAATTTCTACCAGGTGGAGCCGTTCAGCAGTTGGTAGGCTCAAAAGACAGTCTGCTTCAGGGCCTTTGATAACATGGATGACCGCTGATATAGTTGTGTTGTCGTGTGTAAGCGTCGTTGAGAACTTCCCCAGGCAGGGAAGTGGCTTCTTAGCCATCCACGTGAAAACTCTCACGGGTGCAAATGTCAGAGAAGGTCGTGGACTCATCCTTTCATATTCAGTAACTGGAATGTAATTTAAGGAGGCACCAGAGTCTAGCACAAACTTTGAGTCGTGATTTCCAACTTTGATGTCCAGCCGAGGGTATCTCTTAAGCTGGTCCGGATCTGCTGCCAAATTCAGGTATTCAATGGTGTAGGCAGAGTCTCGGGACGAAGGTCTGGATTCTCTGGAAGGTGACCTCCTCTCCCACCGAGACCGACGTGACTCTCTGCTGGAATGTGACGATCCAGAGGACTGGTCCTTCTGATCTTGGACAGCTCGCGCATGGTGTCGTCGAGTGTCGGACCGCGACGTTCTTGGGGCTCTGCTTCGTGTGTTAGATCGTGTAGTACCTGAGTGGCCACTTCGTTTTTCTTTATTGTAGTCCCCACACATTGCTTCGAAGTGGTTAGTGCGACCACACTTCCGACATCTCTGGCCCATGGCCGGGCAGCTGTCCACATGAGGGTAATCATACCCACATCGGTAGCACTTTCTCACTCTTTCCAATCTTCTCTCCTTCTTCCATGGTTCTCGACGTTGATAGCTTGATTGTTCTTGACGGGAGGACGTGTGCGACCTCCATTGTTTGTCTCTGGAGCTTCTTCGACTGTCACTTCTGGCGTGCACGTGTCGCACCTGTTCATGACTCCCTTTGTGTTCCGTTTCCATGACGGCTGCGTACTTCTCCGCCTGATCATAAGCTCGTGTCATTTCCTCTATTTCATCCAATCCATGTGGTTTTCTCAGTAGTCGCCTCCTAAGTTGATCCGAATGACATCCATCTATTATTTGAGATTTGATGGCAGCATCTGTAGAGAAGGAATCAAATTCACAGTACTTGGCTAGTCTCCGCAGACGCACCATGAATGCACTCATGGGCTCATCCTTCCCTTGCCTAGCGGAGTGAAATGTGTGTCGTTCATAGTCTACATTTCGCTTGTGAAGAAACTTTTTATTCAAAACCTCACATGCTTTAACATAAGTATCCACGTCGGTAGCAGGAAGGTCTTTGAGTATTTTGACTATCTCTCGCCCCGCCAGGTTGCGCAGAGCAATCAGCTTCTTTTTCTCATCAGTGATGTCCGAACCTTCAATATAATCTTCAAACTCTTCCAGCCACTCTTGCCATTTGGGGCCCATGCTTCCTTCCGTTGTTACCTTGATAGGGGCGGGTGCCCGCAAAAGCGATCCACTGGGTGGAAGTTGAACATCTTCGTCGGACATTTTGCAGCAATCTCACTTGTCTTCGCCAGTGCTTATTTATTTTCCAATACTTGGTTACTTGACCTGTGCTTGTTTCGCTTTCAATCGCCAATGCTTGTTTACTTCGCCAATGCTTGTTTCTTTCAGTCGCCAATGCTTGTTTACTTTGCCAATGCTTGTTTCTTTCAGTCGCCAATGCTTGTTTACTTTGCCAATGCTTGTTTCTTTCAGTCGCCAATGCTTGTTTATTTTGCCAATGCTTGTTTCCTCCCCAGCGCCTGACTTCAAAATGGCCGCCGTTGCTTTGCACAGGGTTGTCCTTCCAAGGCGCCTGACTTCAAGATGGCCGCCGTCCTTGCAGGCACACACGAGGCTGGCTCTCCAGGCTCATTCACTCGGGGGTATTCAGGACTCACCGGCGGTCGGCTTCTGGGGCAGTCCACGCCAGGATTCACTTCTCCACCACCACCACGGACATCAGGTGAGATCGGGGTGGGCTCCCGGCTCGCCTCCGCAGTTCCCGGTCGTCTTCGCCGATGGCCTCCTAAATCTCACGCATCGGGCGTGAGGTTTTCCGACGTCCGATGTCTCCCGGGCTCGGATTTCAGCGCTCGCAGCAGCGCTTGCTGGCGGTACGTTGTGGACGCCGTCCACACTTCAGGGGCACTCTTCTCACCGCTCTGGGCACTTCACAGGGTCGGAGTAGGCTCCCGATCCCTGCACACAGGCTCTCCACACCAGGCACACGCTTCCAGCGTGAGGCTATTTTTTTAGCGCGACAGACTGCTTTACCTTCACGCAGTTTGGCGCTCGTTTTCTCGATCTCCAGGCGGTGACCAGCAGCGTTTTCAGAGCTGCTCGGGCAGGGCGTCTTCTCAGCGCTTTGGGTGCAGGGGGGCTGACATCTATCCCACCCTCGTCGCCAGTTGTAGCATCCTGCTACAATAAGCACATACACATGCAATTACTTTAACTGGATCTTTATTACTTGCTTCTGCTCCCTGCCTTGTCCCTGCTCTAACTAACTGTTTCCTGCGTCCACTCCTCCTCTTCCTCTGGCCCCTTAGCTCCTCCCACTCCCAACTACTGGTGTGCTAACTTCACAACACAGAGGTGCTCCATCCGGTCAGCATGCCAACCAGTTGGTAGGTACCTGGGTGCTATTTTGGTCGTATCGGTCAAACACAGCAGTTAGGCAAGTATTGATTGAATTAAAGACATATCTTCACCATCCTCAAAGGAGAAGAGAATGTTGGGATCATCTGCATATGTTATGAACTTGCTTCAAATGACGTGACCAAAGGAGCGCGATAGTGAGATAGACATTCAACAAAGTAGTTCCAAGTGTGGAGCCCTGAGGAACCTGACTGAAATTACCTTATTACCAGAAGCTAAAGGAGCCGGACATAGGTCCTGTTCTTTATTGTCTAAAAAGAAGGTCAAGCAGCTAAGTGTCAGCCCCTGATTATATACTGTTGAAAACTCATTCTAAGTAAGACTGCAGTAATGCAATATTTGGTTTATTTCATTATTGCGCTTCAGAATGTTTGTGGGCATTTTAAGTGTAGCATCCGCCACCAGTAAATAACTTCTGATAACATAAATCGCCAATTCGCTTAAAAGGCAGGTCTCACTGCCACAGAAATGATCACTCTGATATTCCAAAACAGCAATAGTCTAAATTATTTTTAATTCTGTTTCTTTTCTTTTTCTAGGTAATAGCCATGCCAAAAGCAGACTGCTCAGAAAACACAACAAATAATGCAGTATTTCTACTCACTGGACTACAGGTTGTTCCACAGATGCAGCCTTTCCTCTTTTTTATATTCATGATTATGTATTTGGTTACTGTTTCAGGAAATGGCCTCATCATATTATCTGTATATATGGAGGACAGCCTTCACTTGCCCATGTACTTCTTCCTTGGGAACCTGTCACTGTTGGATATCTGTGCAACGTCCAATGTGATGCCCACCTTACTCAGTGGGCTAATGACAGACAGCTATACCATTTCTTTTTGCAATTGTATGACACAGTATTTCTTCTTTATGTGGATGGCATCTGCTGAGTGCCTCCTCCTGACTGTAATGGCCTATGACAGGTATGTGGCCATATGTTATCCTTTACATTACCCAATACTTATGGACCAGAGGCTCTGTATTCAACTTGCTCTTGGATCTTGGATGACTTCCTTTATTTTGATGACGTTTGTGCACTCTCTGGTGAGCACAGCAGAGTTCTTTGGCAACAATGAGCTAGACCATTTCTTTTGTGATTTTGAACCTCTTCTCAAAGTAGCCTGCTCTGACACCGCCCTGATCAAATTGGTTGGTTTTCTTTTGTCAGCTGGTGTAGTATCAATCCCTTTCACATTCATCATTATATCCTATTTATATATTATATCAGCAGTCCTTAAAATCAAGTCACATAAAGGGAGGAGTACTGCCTTTTCTACATGTAGCTCCCACCTTGTGGTGGTCAGCACATACTTTGGCATCCTGATGATAATGTACATGGTGCCCTCAGCCGGACATTCACTGAATGCAAACAAAGCTTTATCGCTGTTGTACACTGTGGGTACGCCAATGACTAATCCAGTTGTTTATGCTCTGAGAAACAAGGCAATAATGGAGGCCTTCAGGAAGCATTTAAAGAAACTTTTGTGATCTACATAAGTCTAGAAATCTCATTGTTATGAGTTGTGTCTTGGGTATGTCTTACTGCTTTATGCTTTGTGTTATGGCATGGCACACTCTCTTGAACATGTGTAGTGCACTGCAAAAATATGACCTGTCCTTAAATTCATTTAAAAACATATTGGTGGTTTAACTCTAGGTTTTCTTTTGTATCCGTAGTAGGCTGCACTAACTGGAGAATTGTGCATATTTCAAGAAAGAATTGGGTGGAAAGTCACAGCACCTGGAAATCAGCTTGTCACTGATGGTCAAACTATTACTCCTTAAAATATTATGAAAAATTCTTGATTATTTAAAATAAAAAAGCAGGTAGTAAAGGACTCACACTTATATATAGTGCATATTTAATGTATCTGCGTGTCCATGTATAAAATAAAAATGTGTAGTCCTGGAGACGGTCTGATTCATTATGATGAAAGATATACGGCAGACAGTGTTAGAGTCAGTAACATTTTAAATGCAAGTAGTCCCCCACTTAAACAAGATAGAGGCTGACCTTAACTACTCACATCAACAACAAATAGCAAGGGGTCAGCTCATATGCATCCTAAGTTTAATTACTACGTGGTGATCAAAGGGAAATGAAGTAGAACTAATGATGTGTTATGGAAATCACACATAGGGTCTCTCTTCTATGTGAAAAGATTCCCATCAGTCACCACTCGGATACGCCCTTCATCATCTGGGATCCTTCACCATTGAAGGTAGATGTGAGACCCACTGTGGACTGGCAGATGTTTGAAGCCTAATCCTACATGTGGTGCCCAGTGAGAGAAGATCAAGTGATGGATTATGAGGTGACTGAAAGCGGTGCTGAAAGTGAAGTGCAAAGGGAAGTTGTGTAGATGTGAATAACAGTAAAATTAGGTAGAGAAGAGAAAAGGATTTTAATAAAGTTCTCTTCAGTCCCAAAATTAAAAAAGTGCGTAGTGGACTAAACAAATAACCACTATTACAGATGAAAGGTCGACATGTTTCTGCAGACTAATTAGATCCAGCTGGTATCTAGCTGCTTCCTCAGGACCATTAACGCTACTGCTTATAGAAAATTTGTAAAAAAGATAAAATATCACCTGAGATATAGTGATAACATCCTTCTCCTGACTTCATAGTTCAACAGGATATAGATCCATTACCGACGAAACACACACATAGGAAAGAAACAAAGTGCATACAAATTAAATGTAGAACACTATATTGAAACAAATCTTTCTAACACAAAGTGATCTAATTGGTGACAGATGTGTGGTATCTTTAATACAAATGTCGTACACATCCGTCAACAGCACAAATATTGTAGCTGCTCACTTACCAATTTGGCAGGAGAGAAAAGTCCCACCTCACCTGGCTGCAGCGCAGGTAAAACGGGGCACCGCTCTAAGTAGCGAAAGCAGATAAAAAGAAAGTTAGGACACATAAAGGTGTCACTCCATCCAAACCACAGCTATCAAGTCCAAAAATAATTTCAAGGAGGGCCCTGTTTAGTATTCATAAAGTGCTGCCACTTCAAAAACTATTGTGATTGTTTAACACAATCACTAGAATGGCAGTAGAAATCAGGCCGTTAGGTGGGGCACTAACGTGAAGTGTTTCACGTGCATCAGCTTTGTGAATCCCTTCGTGGTAATCGACATAAACTGTTTTTACACAGCGACCCCAAAGATTGCATTTTGGTCAGTTGATAGCGTATATATATCTCATAGCCCCACACCAGCATTCCGACTTCAACTGGACACTAAGGGCGTCAAAGACGCATTACACAACACAGATACCGACAAACAGGCAGGTGGCCATTAGTTATAAAAGCCGGTATTTTTTACACATATCCGATAGACTATTAGGTCACACGTGAAAAACAAAGGCTCACGAGCCCAAGTGACTCACAGATCATGCTCGCGCTTACCTGTCCGTCGGTACTCCGGGCGTCCCTCTGGGCGTCCCTCTGGGCGTCCCTCTGGGCTGGCGTGGGAGGTACCGACGCGGCGCACAAAGGCTCATTATCTTTCCATCTCGTCGACGCCCAAAGGCGTCCGAATGACGTCAGTCCCGGCGCAACTCGCTTAGGACCTTGGGAGAGGTAGTTTGATGGAAAAACTACTCGTTTGTATTATTATTCAACCCTTTAATGGACGCGCTTAGTGTGTCTGTTGTTTAGGGAATTACGAGCAATTCACCACGTCACATATATTTGGAATTAGAAAAAATGATTAGGGGTTCTGCCCACATAACCCTCCCGTACCTGAGCAGGAGACATCCAAGGATGAAAAAGTAGCAACAAAAGGTACTAAAGGGATAAATCTACTTTAATTCTCAAACAAGAAATAATGAATTATCTTGTGATATGCGATTTATACGCAGTATAGTTATATGTAAATTCATAAACACATATATAAGCAAACAGCCAGAGAGGCACAATATCACAAAATGATACAATCTATATACAACACATCACATCTACAATATGTACAAATACACAGGACATTATACAATACCAGACATCCTTCTAAGTACCCTAGAAAAAACAAGAATTATATACACCAATTTACATATGTATCTCCTCTCACTTTGGGCTGGAGTATACAACAAAATGGTAGTCCCAAACAAAGAGGAAGCACCAGGGGGGGAAAAAGACTTATCACCCCAGCATAGATTTGTATTGGTGTGCCTAGAAAAAAATCAATCAAATCTTCCTTAAATTTATACAAGGGACTCCATTCCGAACATGAGGTGTCGACGCAGTCGCGGTCGCGTTTCAGCCAGAAGATATAGGCTTCATCAGGACATGGGTACTATTCTTAAGAAACCCCGGTCAGACCTCGGGCTGGTAACCTCCGCCCCCCACCACGACCACAAGAGTGGGTGGGGTAGCGACCACCGTCTATACTCAGTTCCAGTGTACTCTTGAATCTTCGAGAAGTACACCCAGGTAGAAACACACTTTTTGGAGGTTGCTCGGGTCACGTAATCTTCCTTCAATCTCTCCTCCGGGGCCGTGGCTCGTGCACTCACTATTCGCTCCGGAAGTCCATTATTGCCTCCTAAGGTTTGCCCTTCATGTATGCTAGCTCAACTCAACTGTTATCTCGAGGGAACGAAATAACAGACAGCAAATAATACGCATGTGTATATACCTTAATTCTATGTCAGATTAGTTATACAGTAAATTTGCTGTAGAAAAATCTCCCGTGCAGGAAATGTTGAATATTTGCCCCTCATATTCAGTCACTCAATTGCACGGGAGAAAGGCAAGGCGGACAGCACACTGTCATGTCACGATCTCTCTAAGATGTGTATCTAGTCATGCACTGTCCTACCAGTCAAAAGCAAATATCCATTCATTCATAAATCTTCTCATGGTCCAAAACAATGGGGTAAATACTCTTATGCCAGTTGTGGCGATGGGCATATTCATTGTCCTTATTCATTAGAGTGACATCCATGGGATGTCCTCATTGAGACCCACCTTATCAGATTTAAGTTTATAGACCCATCTTTGTTCTTTTTTAAATAAAAAACTGCCGATGTCAGTTACATGGGATGGGATCAAAGGTTGTTCAATGACCGTCCATTTTAGGTCTGTGGGTAGATGACCAACTTCAATGAAATGTGTAGTAAGTCTAGTTGCCTGTTTGCAGCATCTGATGGAACTCTAATGCTCTGAAATCCTTATTTTAACTTTCTGCGTGGTCATCCCTACATACTGTTTATTGCAGGGGCATGTGATGAGATAGATTACATTTTGGCTGTTACAATTTGTAAAGCGTCGTTGCTCCCAGGGACGACAGGTGCCAGTATCAATTTGTGTAGATTTAGCTGTTAAAGGACAGGCTACACAATTGCCGCAGGGATGGTGGCCAGTAACTGCCGGCATATCCCACAAAGTCCCTACAGTGCGGGGAATAGTGTTTTTAGGTCTAGTGTGGACCAACTGGTCCTTCACATTTCGTCCGCGCTTAAAGACGAACAGCAGGGGTGGTAGATTGACAGTATCATTCCCAGTGTTCAGAATCGCCCAGTGCTTCTTCACAATTTTTGGGATTTGATTAGACTTTGTACTAAAAGTGTTGACACATGTTATCCTCTTTTGTGCCGGTTTTGGAGGCAGTAATTCTAATAAGCCCTCCCTGTTGTTGTTGGAGGCTCGTTTTTTTGAGGACCTGATCAGCCTTTTGGGGTACTTTTTTTTCAATCAGATGTTTTTCTAAAGTCTGAGAGTGTTCCTCAAATGCAGATCTGGTTGAGCAATTCCGTTGGATACGGAGGAATTGCCCATAGGGCAGGTTGTCACGGAGTGCCTTAGGATGAAAGCTTTCATAACTCAGTAATGAGTTCCTTGCTGTCGGTTTACGGTATATCTCTGTTTGCAAACCAGTGGGAGTGGAGGTAACCAACAGATCTAGAAATGCTAACTGATGTCTGCTAAACTCCATGGTAAATTTCAAGAACGGGTTCCTCTCATTTAGCCACCTATGGAACTTGTTCAAGTCATTGACTGAACCACGCCACACCACCAAGATGTCGTCAATGTATCGTTTCCATAGACGCACACATTCTAGGAAGGGATTGATCTCATTGAGCACCTGGTGTTGCTCAAAACTGTGTACGTACAGATTAGCGAGACTAGGGGCAAAAACGCTGCTCATGCTGGTCCCGCCAATCTGCAAGTACACAGTCTCCTCGAACATGATAAAGTTCTCTGTCATGGCCAGAGTTGCCAGAGTCATAATCAATCTCACAGGTGTAATGGATTTGAGATCTCTAGGTTCCAGAAGACTCTCTATCACTTCCAAGGTTTCAGTTTGGGGTATGGAAGTATACAGACTCTCCACATCAAAGGAGACTAAGAGGTCTTGTTCTGTATCAAAGTCAACTTCTGGTAAAATTCTAAGCACTGCTTTAGTGTCTTTTAAATAAGTAGGCATCTCTCGTTCCAAAGGTTGGAGAAGCAATCCACAGAGGTGGATAAAGGTTCGAGCAGCGAGCCTATGCCCGATATTATGGGGCGCCCAGGAGTTGGTCTCTGGGGTTTATGTACCTTAGGCAATACATAAAAGTATGGCATCACTGGATTGCTTGCTCATAGATATTGTGGCTCTTTCGTGAGCCATCCTTCGGCTAAAGCCTCTTCGACAATAGTGCCAATAATGGTTGTCAGTCTGGATGTTGGGTCTGTTGTTAATTTGTGATAGAATTTCTTATCACTCAGTTGTCGTAAACATTCTTCCCGGTAGGTGCTTGAGTCCAACAGGACTACAGCACCCCCCTTATCTGCGGGTTTGACTATGACAGATGAATTGGTCGCAAATCCATTCAGAGCCTCTTGTTCCTTTCTGCTCAGATTGATAAAGGGTTTATGGTGTTGTTGGAGTAGCATCTGTAAATCATGATCCACTGCCTCTTCGAAAGCCATAACTTTCGCAGGTAGACCTATTGTGGTGGGGTTGAATCTAGAAGGTTTTCTTAAACCAGTGTTGTCATCAGGATTTTCATCAGTTGCATCATGTCCCTCTTTATTAGCGAACAGATAATCTAATCGGATTTTCCTGAAGAACTTGTTCATCTCGATGTTGGTGAGGAAGGGGTCAGCAGTGTTAGTAGTGACAAACCCGAGTCCTCTATTCAATACTTGTTCTTCAATTTCTGTCAGTGTGTGGGAGCTGAGATTAATTACGAGGGAGGCCCCGCTGATGTCCCTGGTATTTCTTGGGGGATCTTCTTCCCATTCCTCAGGTCCATCGTCTGGGGGAATAGATTCCATTGGACCTGTCCCTGCTGTTGAGATCTGCGTCGGCCTCTCGTTCTCCCTTGGCCATAGCCTAAAAAAGGCTGCTGATTATATTCTGGGTAGAAGTGTTGAGGACCAAAAGGTCCTCCTGGAGGTGGAAACGTGGGAGTGCCCCACGGCGTGGGTTGCCACCATGGTGGAGGAGGTGGTGGGCCGTAGCCCTGATTGTGGCCACCCCAATTCCTCCTGTTGTACCCTCTGCCTCTCTTATTGTTAGGTGTGTTGCCGGAATTTGATGTATCAGAGTCACTCGACTCTGTTTCCGATCCGGAGGTGCCATAAGGCGAGCCCCCTTTCCGACCCTTCTTGTTAAAAGGCACGGGTGTATAGCTATCGCTAGTGTATGGATATACTTTTTCCATGGAGAATTTTGCAAGGTCTTTTATGCACTTTTTTTCTTTCCTATGTGTGTGTTTTGTCGGTAATGGATCTATATCCTGTTGAACTATGAAGTCAGGAGAAGGATGTTATCACTATATCTCAGGTGATATTTTATCTTTTTCACAAATTTTCTATAAGCAGTAGCGTTAATGGTCCTGAGGAAGCAGCTAGATACCAGTTGGATCTAATTAGTCTGCAGAAATATGTCAACCTTTCATCTGTAATAGTGGTTATTTGTTTAGTCCACTACACACTTTTTTAATTTTGGGACTGAAGAGAACTTTATTAAAATCCTTTTCTCTTCTCTACCTAATTTTACTGTTATTCACATGTACACAACTTCACTTTGCACTTCACTTTCAGCACTGCTTTCAGTCACCTCATAATCCATCACTTGATCTCCTTACACTGGGCACCACATGTAGGATTAGGCTTCAAACATCTGCCAGTCCACAGTGGGTCTCACATCTACCTTCAATGGTGAAGGATCCCAGATGATGAAGGGCGGATCCGAGTGGTGACTGATGGAAATCTTTTCACATAGAAGAGAGACCCTATGTGTGATTTCCATAACACATCATTAGTTCTACTTCATTTCCCTTTGATCACCACATAGTAATTAAACTTAGGATGCATATGAGCTGACCCCTTGCTATTTGTTGTTGATGTGACTGTTGTTAGGGATAGTAGCATTGTTGGGTCGTTAAACTGTCCCTCAGACCCTCCCCCCTGTTTGTTAATGACCTTAACTACTGTCATTTCCATACATATGAACAGAAAGAAAAGATTCTGCTTCCAATTCACTACTCTTCTTTGGATTTCTGGGTGGATGCTGTTGCTAAAGAGTTGTTATGAAGTACAACTGACAAATTCTTTACAAAGTCGAGATTTGTATCATGCTCATAAGTGTAGCTAGAATTTCAGTTCAAACTTTAAGACATTAACATTCTTGTATCTTTTCATTGAGTCATTTGCAGGTGTTTAACTTGTAGTATCATTGAACGCACTGTTCTAATGGTTTTCACCATTTTGCTCGTTTCATGAATATGCTTAGTGCTTTTTTAACAAACTTAGAAGGGCTGTCCATAGTGCCTCACTAGACATGCTTTATTAATATGAAGTAGCTAACTTAAAACTCCACTTCAGTTGAGGCAACTAACAGGTATTCCTCATTAATGTAAAAAATGACCAAATACTTTTTTGAACACTATTCGAGGTTTAATAAATAGCACAAGACATTAATGTCTACATCGATGTAATATGTCTGATGTACATGATCATCAGTTTAAAAAGTGTAATATCTTCTAAATGTGAATGATTTCACATATATCCTTCATGTCATGTGTGTTGTGAAAGGTAATGCACATTAGCACTAGACAGATAATACAAAATAGGGTGTAGCTTGCTGAATACCTTACAGTGTGAATGATGTCATTTGAGAGGTCATCAATAATGTAATCAATAGTGTTGTTTTACATTTCATGAATAAAGTAATATGTGAGGTCTTAAGTAGCACATAGTGGGGTGTAGGTTATAAGGAACTTGCTGAGCTATAAATGCCATATTTCAGTGTTTTTGGGGGGTTTACATTGTGTGTCACTTTGTCACCTAACTATAATGTCACTATAACCTTTACTTAAAGAGGCATGAGAACAGCAGAAAAAGGCAAGAGAGGTGCATAAAGAGGAAGGAGAGGTGCACAAAGATGAAAGAGGGGTGCAGAAAGAAGCAAGAGAAGTGCAGAAAGAAGCAACAGAGGTGCTGAAAGAGGCAAGCGGGGTGCAGAAAAAGAGGCAAGAGAAGTGCAGAATGAAACAACTGAGGTGCAGAAAGAGGCAAGAGAGGTACAGAAACAGGCAGGAAAGGTGCAGAAAGAGAGAACAAGGGTGTAGAAAGAGGCAAGAGGGATACAGAAATGTCCTTGCTGAGCTATAACTAGCATATTTCTGTGATTTTGGGGGGGGTCACATTGTGTGTGACTTTGTCACCTAACTATAATGTCATTATAACATTTACTTAAAGAGGCATGAGAACAGCAGAAAAAGGCAAGAGAGGTGCAGAAAGAGGAAGGAGAGGTGCACAAAGGGGTAAGAGGGGTACAGAAAGAAGCAAGAGAAGTGCAAAAAGAATCAACAGAGGTGCTGAAAGAGGCAAGTGGGGTACAGAAAGGCACGAGAAGTGCAGAAAGAAACAACAGAGGTGCAGAAAGAGACAAGAGAGGTGCAGAAAGAAGCAGGGAAGGAGTAGAAAGAGGGAACAAGGGTGCAGAAAGAGGCAAGAGGGATACATAAATTTCCAAAAGAGTTGCAGAAAGAAGCAAGAACAGTTAAGAAAGAACCAACAGAGGTGCAGAAAAAGGCAAGAATGGTACAGAACAAGGCAAGAAAAGTACAGAAAGAAGCAAAAGAGGTGCCAAAAGAGGCAAGAGAACTGCAGAAAAAGGCACGAGAGCTGCAGAAAGAGGAAGGAGGTGCACAAAGAGGCAGGAGGGTTACAGAAAGAGGCAAGAGGGGTGCAGAAGGAAGCAAGAGAAGTATAGAAAGAAGCTAAAGAGATGCTGAAAGAGGCATGAGGGGTGCAAACAGAGGCAGGAAAAGTACAGAAAGAAGCAAAAGAGGTGCCAAAATAGGCAAGAGAACTGCAGAAAAAGGCACGAGAGCTGCAGAAAGAGGAAGGAGGTGCACAAAGAGGCAGGAGGGTTACAGAAAGAGGCAAGAGGGGTACAGAAGGAAGCAAGAGAAGTATAGAAAGAAGCTAAAGAGATGCTGAAAGAGGCATGAGGGGTGCAAACAGAGGCAATAGAAGTACAGAAAGAAGCAACAGAGGTGCAGAAAGAAACAAGAGAGATGCAGAAACAGGCAGGAAACATGAAAAAAGAGGGAGGGGGTACAGAAAGAGGCAAGAAGGATACAGAAATTTGCAAAAAAGATGCTGAAAGAAGTAAGAGCAGTGCAGTAAGAGGCAAGGGAGGCGCAGAAGAAAGAGAGTGAGGTGCAGAAAGAGGCTCGAGAAGTGCAGAAAGAGGCAAGAGAAGTGCAGAAAGAGGCAAGATGGGTGCAGAAAGAAGAGAGTGAGGTACAGAAAGAGGCAAGAGAGGTGCAGAAACAGGCAGGAACGGTGCAGAAAGAGAGAACAAGGGTGTAGAAAGAGGCAAGAGGGATACAGAAATATCCTTGCTGAGCTATAACTAGCATATTTCTGTGATTGGGGGGGTTCACATTGTGTGTGACTTTGTCACCTAACTATAATGTCATTATAACATTTACTTAAAGAGGCATGAGAACAGCAGAAAAAGGCAAGAGAGGTGCAGAAAGAGGAAGGAGAGGTGCACAAAGGGGTAAGAGGGGTGCAGAAAGAAGCAAGAGAAGTGCAAAAAGAATCAACAGAGGTGCTGAAAGAAGCAAGTGGGGTACAGAAAGGCATGAGAAGTGCAGAAGGAAACAACAGAGGTGCAGAAAGAGACAAGAGAGGTGCAGAAAGAAGCAGGAAAGGTGTAGAAAGAGGGAACAAAGGTGCAGAAAGAGGAAAGAGGGATACAGAAATTTCCAAAAGAGTTGCAGAAAGAAGCAAGAACAGTGAAGAAAGAATCAACAGAGGTGCAGAAAAAGGCAAGAATGGTACAGAACAAGGCAAGAAAAGTACAGAAAGAAGCAAAAGAGGTGCCAAAAGAGGCAAGAGAACTGCAGAAAAAGGCACGAGAGCTGCAGAAAGAGGAAGGAGGTGCACAAAGAGGCAGGAGGGTTACAGAAAGAGGCAAGAGGGGTGCAGAAGGAAGCAAGAAAAGTATAGAAAGAAGCTAAAGAGATGCTGAAAGAGGCATGAGGGGTGCAAACAGAGGCAATAGAAGTACAGAAAGAAGCAACAGAGGTGCAGAAAGAAACAAGAGAGATGCAGAAACAGGCAGGAAACATGAAAAAAGAGGGAGGGGGTACAGAAAGAGACCAGAAGGATACAGAAATTTGCAAAAAAGATGCTGAAAGAAGCAAGAGCAGTACAGAAAGAGGCAAGGGAGGTGCAGAAGAAAGAGAGTGAGGTGCAGAAAGAGGCCCGAGAAGTGCAGAAAGAGGCAAGAGAAGTGCAGAAAGAGGCAAGATGGGTGCAGAAAGAAGAGAGTGAGGTACAGAAAGAGGCAAGAGAGGTACAGAAAGATGCAAGAGAGGTACAGAAAGAGGCAAGAGAAGTGCAGAAACAGGCAAGAGAAGGGCACAAAGATGCAAGAGAGGAGCAGAAAGAGGCAAAATAGGTGGATAAAGAAGCAAGAGAAGTGCAGAAAGAGGCAAGTGAGGTGCAGAAAGAAGCAAGAGAGGTGCAGACAGTGGCAAGATAGGTGCAGAAAGAGGCAAGAGATCTGCAGAAAAAAGCAACATAGGTGGTAAAAGAGGCAAGTGAGGAACAGAAAGGGGCAGAAGTGCAGAAAGAGGTAAGTGAAGTGCAGAAAGAAGACAGTGAGGTGCAGAAAAAGGAAAAAAGGTACAAAAAGAAGCAAGCAAGAGGCAAGAGAGGCACAGAAAGAAGAGAGGTTTGTGCACCATGAATACCAATTTAATACCCACATTTAGCAATAAGTAACATGTGGCCATTCCAGCTGTGCAAAGGGCTTTCCACCACGCTGTAACGTGACGCTGCGTTTTTGGGAACATTTGAGCCATTTAAGCTAGAAACAAGACTTTTTTTGTTCACATCTGCAAATTAGGCAGCAGAGGATGGAATATTTGGCAAATGCGGAAAATGTTTAATTATGTGAAAATTCGTGCAGCCGAACAGTCACATAATTCCAGTGGCCCTCCTCATACCTCCGACTAGGTCCAGAAGTGCTTCTCAGTGGTTCCTTCTTTATTGTGTCTCATTGAGTTTTTAGTTTAGCTTCTATGGAAACAAAGAAGACTAAACCAGAGGTTACCACTACACAACACGGACTACAATACCACATAATTACTCTCCAAAATGCATAATCCCACTCCACATAATTCCTATACACTAAATACCACATACTTTCTATTAACATAATTTCACTGCACAACATACAACATAATACCACTACAGACAACGTACATCCACCCTACACCAAAAAAAGTTGAAAAAATATTTCACATTTACAACTCCAATAACTCTAACTCTCGCGAATGCAAGACCTATTACATTACAAATGCTTTTTTAACTGGTAGTTGTGTTTGCAGAGTGGTGCAGAAAGGGGAATGGGCCTCCGATCAGTGCTCAGGAATTCCGCTGCGCAGGACTTACAGGAGGTACCAGGAGGGCTTCTTGGCCACTAGTGTCCCTCAGGAGTAAAGTGTATTTCATCCCCCAACCAGTGCTGTGCCAGAAGGCGTGCTTGCAGAGTGGTGGAGAAAGCGGGTGTGTGGCCTCCAAAGACCTCTTAACAATCTCTCTGGGTGGGACTTAGTGGAGGTAATAGGAGAGGTAGTTATCCCCCAAGGACAACCTTGGGTCCCAACTACCCCTCCTATTACCTCCAGTAAGTCCCACACAGTGGGATGGATAAATTGTCATAGTAGGCCTCGCCCCCTTTCCCCACCACTCTGCAAACGCTTTCCCCTTTGCTGCTGGGGGTCCTTAGGGGCCAACCAGCCTACCTGATACCTCCAGTATGCCCCAGATAGTGGGATTGCTGATAGGTAGATACAGGCCATGCCTCCTTTGTCCACCACTCTGCAAACATGCCTCCTGGCATGCTCTTGGTTGGGGGATGAAATCCCCTTGATTCCTGAGGGTCCCTGGGGGCCAACTACCCCACCAGGTACCTCCACTAAGCCCCACACAACTGGATTGCTGAGAGTGGTCTGAGGCCACGACCCCTTTTTACACTACTCTGCAAACGCGCCTCCTGGCTCTCTGCTGCTCAGGGGATGAAGTCCACTTGTGTCCTGAAGTCCTCAGGACACAAGAGGATCTCATCTCACCACCTCCCTTCCCTGCCATGCACATATTTTTCCTACATAATTTCACTGCAAATGTTGCCATAATATTATCAATGATGTCACAAGAGATGCTATGAGTGATTTAATATGAGGGGTAATTAGCAGTGCATGGTGAGCGCACGGGATATAGTTACCTTAGGGCATGAGTTCTAGTTACTAGCGATAACTTTAAGTACTGAATGTTTGTATGTGTATAAAATGTAACCTAACTATAACATTCCTGTAACCTTTTTTTGTGCATTTTTAGTTTTTTTTTTTTATCTATCACCTAACTATAACGTGCCTGTGACTTTTGTCTTTTATTGGATCATTTTTACGGGGTTTTAATGCTATTTCCTAACTAGATTGTCTCTGTAACCTTTTGTTTCTTAGTGAGTTCCACCCGTAATTTCCATAGAAATTGTATTACAATTTGACCCATAAGTTTAATTTACTAATATACAGTCACAAGTTCATAAATACATTTTATTCGCACAATCATTCTTATTTTATATTTTAAAACTAAAAATGAAAAAGTTAAGGTAAGTTACTTATGTAGCCTTTATATAAATATAATGCACCAATTCTTTTTTTTTTTTATTCATTTTATAGTTATACGGATCTGTCAAGAATGCTTGAACAAATAAGGGTCTTCCAGCTTTATTGAATACATTCAATACTCAAAAACAACAAATTTAATATAAACATATGCTTTTGCAATTTCAATTAGTATATCGCTGCATGTATGTGGGTGTGTGAGTGGCTGTGTGATTGTGTAAGAAGAAGTTGGAGTGGCTGTGTAGGTGTGTCAGTAAGTTTGTGAGAAGGGACCTCATTTATGAGGCGCCATCGTAACGTCACTTTTTGTGATGTTCCGTGGCGCAGAATCATGCATGATATTTATCAGGCAGCACTAAGCCCCTTTTTTTTGGCTTAATGCTGCCGGATAAATATCAGTCCCTTTAACGCAGTGTTCTGCGTTAAAGGGGCGTGCAATGGGTGTTGCTGGGGGTGTTCCCAGCAACATCCATTGCATTTTGACACTGGTCCAAAAGCTTACGCCTCCCCAGGGGAGGCTTAAGGGAGGCGCAACGGGGAGAACTATCTTTATTTCTCCTCGTTTTTCCTTCTTCTATGTGTGCTGCATTGGAAAAGCCTCTTGTGATTATTTTTGTACAGAAAGGTTTCCCTTCCTGTACAAAAATAATCATCCCCGCAACGCAGGCTCCCTCGCACCATGATGCAAAGGTGCCTGCTTTGGTGCAGGCAGCCCATTGTGCGCAGGAGCAGGGAAAAAGCACAGGAATGTGCCGTATCTTATCGATACGGCGCATTCCTGCCCTTTTCTTTTGCCGTAGGGAAGCGCAGCAGGAAGGCCTGCTGCACTTCCCTACGGCAAAACCTCATAAATGAGGCCCTATGTGTGTGAGTGGTGTTGTAAGTGTGTGAATTGTCTTGTGGGTCTGTGAGTAGCTGTATGGGTTATATGAGTGTGTGTGTGTCAGTGGCTGTATGGGTGTGTAAGTGGTAATGAGAGTGGGTGTTTTAGTGGTGTGTGAGTGGTTTGAGTGGTTTTGTTAGCCTTGAGTGAGTATGTGAGTAGCTCCAGGGGTGTGAGGGTGGCTGTGTGATTGTGTAAATGGGTAAATGGGTGTGTAAGTATGTGAGTGGGTTTATGAGTTGCTGTGTGGGTCTCTGTGGGGTTTTGTGGGTCTGTGAGTGGATGTCTGAGTAGCTGTATGGGTGTATGTGGGTTCGATATACAACATATAGTTGTTAAAAATATCGATGAAAAATATAGAAAGCAAAAATATCGACCCCCTATACTTAAATAGGCAAGTAAGAAAATATTGAGAAAAAAATATTGATGTAAAAAACATTTGGCCTGATTACGATGGCGGTGAACCCGCCACGGGCAGGCTTCTGGTGGTGGGTTCACCGCCAACGTAAGGCCATTCACCGCCTGCCAGATGGTGATGGCAGGCGGTGTGCTGGCGTATGGAAAGCCTGCCCGCCACAGGACCGAAAGAGGCAATCATTATGAATGCCTTTCGGACCCGCCCCACATCCTCAGAATGGTGGTAGTGCCTAGCAGGCCTCGTCTGCCATATTAGGATGCTGCATCCCCACCTGCCTTTCCATGGCAGTTCAACTGCTATGGAAAGGATGGTAGGGATGTCCTTTGGGGGCCTGTTGTGGGCCCCGCTTCTGCAGGGGCTGAGTGTTTGTGCACTTGGGGGGCATCATGGCATTTCCATTATGTGCAGGTGCCTTGAACACAAAGAGCATATCATGCTCAATGATTGTGGTGGTCACATCCTCCTAGGACCACCCCAAGCAAAGTTATGGGCAACAATATAATGCCAACCAAAGGCCCAGCAAAGCATTTTGGGGCGAGATTCTAGTGTTTAGTGAATATTATAGTATTAGCTCTCAGCTGAGCCCAAGAGACTGCCCCTTGAGGAATGTTTTGATATTGGATACTATAATATTCACTGCACCCTAGAATATTGTCCCATAATGCTTTGCAGGGCCTTTGGTTGGGATTGTATTTTTTGCCCATAACTGTACTTGGGATGGTCCTAGGAGTATAGGACCACCACCCATCGTTCAGCAAGATGTGCTCTTTGTGTTCAAGGCATCTGCTTGGTTTTCTCCCTTAGGTTAGTGAGCACATCAAAATCATCACTTCTCTCACTGCTTGCTGTATTTTCCTTTTCACTTTTGTGAGATGATAATTTGCATTTTAGCATATAATATTAGAGTTCTTCTCGTTTTACCAAGGGTATGTGAAGTTTCCGTTTTATTAATTGTGATGAGACGGAATGGAGTTGCGGAGCGGAATTCACAGGGTTTTTGATCAATTCCGCAGAGTTCCGTGTAGTGGTACTCCGCCAACTACGCCCACCCTTATAAAGTAAGTAAAATTAATTTTCTCTTCTAACTTTACCCCTATAAAAGTAAAGACCACACACAAAATATAAACAAATACCCTAATTAAATATCAATTAATTATGAATAATAATGATCAACTAGTTATGAATTGATTAACCATAAATTACTTTCCACCCATTACTCCTATAAACCCCACAACCCACACCTAAAAGTATTTACTCAATTTACATATTTAATATTCAAATAATTAATTAATATTAATGAACAACTAATTAATAACGAATTACAAATAAATTACCTCCCACCTTTTATCACTATAAACCCAACAACCTGCACCTGAAATTAATTACACAATTACCATAATTAATTACCAATTGATTAATTAATATTAATTAACAGCCAATTCCTAATTAATTACAAATAAATTACTTCCCGCAATTGACACTATAAAATCTCAATAAAAAATATTATTATATAACAAATATTCATTAATTTATTATAAGTACATTTTTTCCCACCCTATTCCCCTATAAACCCATAACCATCTATGGAACTAAAAAAAAACTGTAATTAAAATAAAATTGATCACGCGAGGGGGCAAGATGGCCGCTGACGGACCGTAGGACGATAGTCGCACACTCCTTCTCTCCTGTCATGGAGCGAAAAATGACACCCTGAGTACCCTGAGTACCCTACACAAATCAGGCACCGTTACGGAGTATGCAGAGTATGCAGTACTTTGCAGAGTGGAGCACAGATCAAAGATACAGATCGCAAGAGCCCGGACAGATAAGCGCTTACCTGAGAGCAGCCCTCTAGAGCTGGGAGCGTCTCGTGGCAGGTAGATCACGGCTGTGGTCGGAAGTCACCAGATTGTGGAAACGGAAGGGGAACGCAAAGACAATGGCACCCGAGGACCGAAGCCGAAGTAGGCCAAGGATCAAACATTGGCTGCGGGAGTGGGAGTTGAAACCCCAGGAGCAGCCTCCTCCGCCGCCGCTGTACGTGCGGGAGCAGTGAGTTGGAAAGCGGCAGTGAAGAATACCGGTGTCGGCTCAACTGGGGAGGCTCTGAAATCTGCAGATCGCTGCACAGGGGGGAAGTACCTGAGAACATCAGGAAAGGTGTCAGAGGTCAGGTGCCTGTCGCCGGGAAGAGCGTGATGGGTAAAGAGGCGCTCCGACAACCGACGCTGCACGAAGTTTTCCCTCCTGTCAGAACGCTATCAGTGCCGAATACAAGGGAAATGCCGGCCCAGACTCCGCAAGTCATCGAGCAGGAGGCCAGACAAGAGGAGCAGAGGATGATCCTGGAGATGCCGAGGCAGAGGGGCTGAATGAACCGCACACAGGCAGCGTGAATGGAGATACTGGAGTCATGGCGGAGGCTCCAGAAGAGGAAATAGGAGCAGGAGCATTGGCAGCTGAGGTGCCAGCTCAGCGGAAGCAAACGCGAGATCTATCTCAGCAGTAGGTAAGGGGGGCTGCAGAGGCAAGAGTGACTGATAAAACAGGTACAAGCACAGAGCAGCAAAACCTTCAGGAGCAGGGAAATGAGCAGGAGCAGGCCCTAACAGTAACCTCAGTAAAGCTACCCTTGGTTAGTAAAATAATACATACAATATCCCAAGCCCAGATATTGATACAAGGGCAAGCAAAGGCACAACGGCACCAGCTAGGAAAAGACAAAGACAAATTACTAAACCCCTTTAAGACTGGGGGAGTGGTACATACGAACTTAAAGGAGGCTGCTAATCGCCTGGGGGACATTGAAGGCAAAAAGCGCGATTAATCAAGAGCCATGGCAAACACAGTACCCGGAAACACGGGGTCCGGGGGAAGGCTGGAGAAAGCAGTACCAGGCTCTCCGAGCGATGACTGATTTTTCTCATTAAATGAAGATACAGGCGCCTCAGTCTCTAGCAGGGGAAGCTACACGGAGTGTTCAGATCTAGAATCTAAGTCTGATGCTGGCTCAAACTCGGACTCTGAGGCTTCCACTGAAGAGAGCAGCTCAGATCATACAGGGTCTATTGGGACAAGACAACGTCGAGAAGGGTCCAGAGCTAAGCAGAGGAAAAGGTTCAGCCTACAGCAAGGAGAGATAGCTAAAAAGCTGGACTGGGACTATGCTGCAACATCCCAGTTGTATGTAGAGAATGGAGGTTCGAACGCACAACAGGGTGCTGCCAATTGTGATGCCTCAAATCCAGCTACTATGGAACTGTTGTTTGTCACTCTTAAACAAATGTAGGGCGAGGCCAGGGCCGAATCAAGAAAAGCCAGGCAAGAGTCGAAGAAGATACAAGGGGCTCTCAGAAAAGGAACAGACTTTACACAGAAGTGGCGGGAAGGGTAGCACAGGTTGAAGAATGAACGGGAAATTTAGAAGATGAGGTATCTAAGTGGCAGCAGTTCATGGAAGACCAGGAAAATTTGGCTGAAGATATGAGGTGGAAGCTCGAAGACTTCGAGAACCGCCAAAGGCGCAACAATGTAAGACTCTTGGGAATTGCCGAAAGAGTTGAGGGGCAAGATGTGCGGGCTTTCGTGGTTAACCTATTTAAAAAAGCTTTTCCAGAACAGACAACTTGGAACTGGGAAAGTGAGGTGCAGAGGGCGCATAGGTTTCCCTTGTTCCAAAAGAAGGGATCTGCAGCCGCTGGTGGTAACAAGCCTAGGGCAATCTTGGTCTTCCTTGGGAACTATATCTTGCGACAAGAGGTGATGGACAGAGCAAGACCGGAGGCCAAAAGAACAGTTGATGGGGTCACCTTTTTCGCACGGCCGGACTTCTGCCACGCGACGGTTGAGAGGAGATGGAGACTGAGACAGATGATTCCGGCGTTCCAGGCTTTGGGACTTGAGGCTTATTTACTATTTCCATCAAGGCTGAAAGTGTTGAAAAATGGGGGTGTTAGAATGTTCTCCTCTGAAATAAAAGCACAGGAGTTTCTGTCAGAATGCAAGGAGAAATAAGGGCAACTGGGGTAAGGGGGGATTGCATCCCAGTAAAATCGGCATAAGGAGCTCAAGTAGGATTAATGCAAGATGATTGAACGGTAGGGTACAATATGGAAAGAGGGGCTCAGAGTTCTGAAATGGATATAGGGATTCTGACGGGAGGGGGTGCGACTATCTACGGATACACAGCAGCTACACATAGGTCATGCTTGACCTATTTGCCTGTAGGGGGGGAGGGGTTCTGTGGGCGGGTGGGATGGGGGGAGGGGGCTGCAGGGCACATCTTTGGGAGAGGCAATGTAGGGCTTGAACATGACACACGTGGAAAGTTATTTACCAGGAGCACACTAAGGAGTGAACATGGGGCACAAGGAAGAAGAGTGAGTGGAAGCATCGAATGGCTGGGCAAGATGCAGAGGGATAGAAAAAAAAGTGAAATAAAGATGAGCACTAGAACACTTACTATTAATGTATGTGGGTTGAAGGACCGCGTGAAAAGACAGCGTGTGGCAGCCTATCTTAGAGCATCAGGAGTGGACTTTATGTGTTTACAGGAAACTCACATAGAAGGCAGCAAGGGGTATCTCCTGGATCAGTTAGGTTTTCAGGTGCTAGCATGTTCAAAACAAGGTGCAAAGACAAGAGGAGTGGCAATACTGGCCAAAAGAAACCAAATCACAGTCAGGAAGAAAATAGAGGATGTAGGGGGCAGGTGGGCTTTGGTGGAATGCCAAGTAAATGGGGACTGGATTACGTTAGGTTCGATCTATGGATCAATAGACGATGATCCAGAGATGTCTTCAGTCTTAGATACTGAATTACCAGCATGGGCCCCGACAGTAATCCTGGGGGGAGATTTTAACATCAATGGCATAGGAGAGCTAGGATTAGGGGGGACAGGGAAATACCAGGGGCGGAAGAAAAGGGTATGCAGGGCAATTATCGAAATGGCAAGAAATAACTCACTGGTAGATGTTTGGAATACAATCAAGCCACTGGATGATGGCCCCACGTATTTTTCTGCACCACACAGAGTTTTCGCAAAGCTAGATTACTTTATGATATCCATTAGGTTGATAGGGAAGGCAAAGATGGAAAGGGCACCCCGCATTGTTTCGGATCACAACCCGCTGATACTCATACTAGAGAATACAGTAAAAATATGGAAAAGTGGATAGAAAACTACTGGGAGATGAACTGGCATAGTACCACCACCGGCTTTACCTGGTATGCCTTTAAGGTGGGGGTACGCGGAGAAACTCTCAGTTACAGCCTAACAAGCCAAAAAAAGGAGAGGGCCAAGTTGACCAGGTTATATCAGAAGGTTGTGCAGTGGAGGCAGAGCTAGTGGCGCTAGTTCAGGTAGGGGCACCGGTAGAGCAGATCCTGATAGAATTAGCTAGAGCAAAAGCAGAAGCGGGGGAATATATAGCAGCGAAGGCAGCAGAGCTTTATACGGCAAGAAGGGAACACTGTCATGAGTACCGTGAGAGAGTAGGACTAGGCAGAATGAGGCAAGGGGGGAGATAAAGGAAATTATGGATAGCAATGGGAGCTTGATCACTGAAGAATCTGGAATTAGAGAGGTGTTCAGGCAGTATTATACTAGACTATAATGATGATCAGGAAACAGATGAGGACTCAATTCAGGAATACCTGGCAAATATAGTAGCGCCATATCTTACTCAGGAAGATAGGGATGATTTGGATTCACCAATACGGGAAGAAGATGTGAGGCACGCACTGGCAAGCCTACCAGCAGGTAAAGCCGCAGGACCGGATCAGTTGCCAGTGGAGTTTTATAGAACTTTTCAAATAAGGATTTTTAAGTACATGTTGGCAACAATCCAGCAGGCACAGGTGGGTCAGTCAATACCAAAGTCTTGGGCAGAAATTGTAATCATTCTTAAAAAAGGCAAGGCACCTACAGAGGCAGGCTCTTATAAGCCAATCACACTCTTAAATGCAGATGCCAAAGTATACTCTAAGGTATTGGCCACTAGACTCTCAAGGGTGATAGATACTATAGTGATCCATGCGCAGCATGGTTTTATTCCAGGGAGGGGTACGACGGAAAACATATGAAGAGTAATTACATTATTTGATGCCACAGAAGTCACAGGGGACCCGATGTCGGTTATGCTTCTAGACGCAGAGAAAGCGTTTGACCGAGTCTCCTGGGACTATTTGTGGTCATCTTTGTGCTGGGCTGGCATAGGGGATAATTTTACACGGGCCATTCGGGTGCTCTATCATGCTTCAACTGCACGGGTGAGGGTCAATGGGGAATACACAAATAGGTCACAAGTAAAGTGGGGTACCAGGCATGGATGCCCATGCTCCCCGCTGCTCTTCGCCGTATATCTGGACCCGCTGCTGCGTAGATTAATAGGGAATAGGAGAATTGCTCCAGTAAAGTCTATGGGGGGTGAAGACAAAGTGTTGGCATATGCTGACGATGTCGCGGTTATCTCATCAAATCCTATGGACGCAATAAGGGAAATAGAGGGAGAAGCGGCGTTGTTTGGTAGAATAGTGGGCTACTCTTTGAATAATGTAAAAACACAGATTATTATAAACAATAAGGTGCAGTGCTCAGATAGTCGAGTGGTAGAATCAGGTATGTACTTGGGGATGGAAATAACAGCGAATCTAGATAGCGTGGTGGAAAGAAATATTAAACCAATAATTAAAAAAGCCAAAAGGGATCTAGACAGATGGCATAATCTACATTTTACATTAGTAGGGCGAGCAAATGTAGTAAGAATGATGCTGTTGCCAAAATTGCTACACATCTTTCGGGCAATCCCACTGACATTCGATCAAAAAGGGTATGTCTTTTTGGAGCAGTTGGTAAACAGGTTCCTATGGGCGCATGGGAAAACGAGGCGGGCTCAGAGATACATTGCACTTCCTAAGGAGAAAGGTGGATGGGCAGTTCCTGACTTTAAAATGTATCACTGGGCGGCTGTTTTTCAATACTTGGTGGAATTAATTGGGGGAGCACCAGAGCATGTAGGTGTGTGTAACTCGGTATATGCAGTATTGATGGGGGCGGAAAATATAAAAAATCTGTTTTTGAAGTACACGGAGCTCAGCTACTATAAAAGGACGAAATTTAAAACCCGGATTGCGGCATATAAGATATGGGCTGCATTTAAAAAGAGGTATGGATTAGGAAGATACAATGCACACACACGACTATTAGACCACAAAGCGCTACAACCAGAGATATTTGCAGATTGAGTATTTAGAGAGTGGGGCCAGAAGGGCATTGTGAGTATTAAGAATTTGATGGGGGAACATGGTATGTACCAATTTGCGGAATTGCAACAGCACTATGGGGTGGATACAAGAAGTTTTTATAAATATCTGCAAGAGAGGAGCTTTTTTGCTATGAAAAAGGGGGGCCCAGCTGGGTTCAGTGACAACGTGGTGTTGGAGTATGTGGAGAAACAGGGGGGTAGCACGATTAAAAGAATTTACTCTGAACTGATAGAAAGTAGAGAGGATGATTTAGGGAAACAAGGAGCAAAATGGGTAGAGAGACTGGGTGTAGGGCAGGAAAATTTCCAGCTATCATTGGAATTAGGCAGAAATATGCTATGCAGTGCAGACCTGGAGGCGCAGCACTATAAAACCATCTTCTCACTCCACTACACGACAGCAAAAATTGCGCAATGGAGAGGCAACTCTGGAATTACAAGCCCGCGCTGTAATAGCTCGGAAGCCGGGATGGTGCACATGTTTGCTACCTGTCCAACACTGCTACCATTACATAAAGAAATAGAAAAGTTCTTGGAGAACGCTATGTGTATTGTCATAGAGTTGACACCAGCAAGGCTGGTATTAGGAGTGGATGGGCAGTGTGTAGCCAATACATTTCTGTTTGTAGCTATGGCGGTGTTGAGACTTTGGCCTAGATGTATCAAGCCTTTTGCGTTTCGTTAAGGCCGAAATTCGCAGAATTTTGGCCTTAACGAATCGCAAACGGACATTTTGCATCTTTTGGGATGTATTAGAAATTAGCAAAATAAGGAATTGCAAAAAATTGCGATTCCTTATTTTGCTTAAGCATTTAAGGAATCGCAATTTTGCGATTCCTTAAATGCCATGTATGAAATTTTTTAACATTGCGAATTCAGGTTAAGGAATCGCAAATTAACACCAATTTGAGGTTTGTGTTAATTTGCGATATCCTTTCAAAAACCAAAATATGACAATTTTGAAGGTGGCATGTGACACACATACATGCCCATAGGGCATGTATGTGTGCCATATGCACACACATGTAAGTTTCAGGGGTGCAGCAGGGTGTCCATGAGACACCCCTGCACCCTTGAAATAATTCTCAAATTGCGATTAGCAAATTGCGAATTCGCAATTTGAGAATTACTTCACAATCATTCCTAAGGGCCTCCTGGCCCATAGGAATGCATGGGAAATTAATCCTTATTTGCGAATTCGCAAAATGCGAATTCGCAAATAAAGATTAATAAGGAATCGCTAAAAAAAAGCGATTTTTTACATACATTCCGTTTTGCGAATCTTAAATAGCGATTCGCTAAAAATCGCTATTTAAGATTCGCAAAATGGAATCTTGATACATCTAGGCCTTTGTGTGTCATCAGCTTGGAAAGACCCGGCATAACCCGCTTTTCATCAATGGCTGGCAAGGCTACTCTCTATATACAACTTGGAGAGGGAGATATATGCAAGGAAAGGTAAAAGAGGGAGGAAGCTAGGTTTAAAAATATGGGAACCTATGGAAACCTGGAAGAAAGGATAGAATGAGGGCAAGAGGGTATGGTTAAGCCTTTCCTTTTGTTTCTAGGGGCTTGGTTTATTTACAGATGTTTCACATGGGGGTTTTTTCCCTTTTTTCTCCTCTCTGGGATAATCTCACGTAATGGTTGTTTATGAAATTCTCCCACTCTCTGCCTTATTGATTTTCATATCTTCGTCAATTTATTCTTCTTTATTTGTTCGTTTTTTTGTCTTCTTCCTGTCCTCATTGAGTTTTATCAATCTAAGTACTGAATTTGTTTATGTAAAACAATAATGGTGTTTTGTTATTGTAAAGTGTCATGCAGCCAGGGGGGAGGGGGAGGGGGGAAATGCGGGGTGAACACCTAATAAAAAATTTTTTTTTTTAAATAAATAAAATAAAATTGATCACTACTAAAAATGTAACACATATATTAAAAAACATAAACAATACTTACAAAAAAACATACATCACATACATTTAAAATATTAACTAAAATATACAGCACTAATTAGAAAATATATATTTTTAAAAACTATATTTTGCAAACGATAATAATGACTTCTATATTTTTGAAACAATATTTCTTACCTTAAATTCGATATTCTTGACCATGATATTCTTGCTGTTGATATTTCTGTGTCAAGATATTTCCAATTCAATATTTGCATAAGTTGACATTTCCAACTCGATATTCTGTCTGCATACCTTGTACGAGTGGGTGTGCGAGTGGTTGTGTAAGTAGTTATGTGAGTGTATGAGTGGGTGTGTGAATGGGTGCATGAGTAACTGTGCGGGTCTGTGAGTGGTTGTGTGAGTGGCTGTATTGGTGAGTAAGTGGGTGTTTGAGTGTATGAGTGAGTGTGTGAATAGGTGTGTGGTTCTGTGAGTGGGTGTATGTGTTTTTTAATTGGGATCTAGATCTGCGCATCCACCCAAATCTACCCAGATCAACGATGATCCAGGCAGATCCAGGCGGATCTGCAGCAGCGGTGTCTTGGGAGCAAGCTGGGAGCAGCACCCCCGCAGCAGTGGACCCCCCTATCAACCTAGGCCCAAGCCCATGTCTGTCACAGACGCAGCCAGTCTAATCATGAGTCCAATGCCAACAAGCAGTGATGTTGAAATTGACTTATCGTTATCGCAAAGTAGTACCCAATCAATGCAGGGAACAGAGATAAGTGGACAACAACAGCCGCAACCACCCCCAATAGTAGTTGTTCTTCCCAAAGTAAGGGCAGTTCAGGAGATCAAGCTTCCTGCAGAGGAAGAAGAGCAAGCCACTCTTTCAGAAGATCCATTGTCTTCCAGATCCCCAGCAAGGAAAAAGAGGGTTAGTCCATCAACTTCTTCCGAAAGCCCCCTTTCTGATGATCTAGATGCCATTTGGATCCCACCACCTCAGTCTGAGAGTGAGACACGCCACGAGGCAAGGCTAGGGAAAAGGAAGGTTCCAGAAAGCCTTAGAGTTATGGAGGTAGATGTAGAAGAGGAGTATGATGATGATGAGGCAGTCATCATGGACATTACTCCCGCCCCAGTTGAGACCGGCATTACCCCATCCCAAATTGCTGTGCGGGATGTGGCACGGATACCACCAACACAGATCATACCACCAACACCACCTCCAGCTTCCATATTTCGCTGACAGCCACGTACATCACCACAAGTATAGGGTGACCAGACGTCCCCGTTTTCTCAGGACGGTCCCCATTTTTGGAGACGTGTCCCGACACTTTTCTCCAAGTCACTCAAATGTCCCTGTTTTCAAACAGTGTCCCCGTTAAACACAGAAATGTCCCTGTTTTTCATTGTTCCAGTTGAGCATGCGCACGCATGCTGTCTTTGAACTGTTTCTGGGGTGTGACGTCACTGAGGTGAGCACTGTAGCAGGAAGGGAAATCCTTTGAAGAGAGACATTTTCTCTCGGGATTTCCCTTCTCTTTTTAACGCAGCGCCACCTACGTCATCGTGCCAGCCATATTCGAACAATTGCATATCATCAAAACTGTGATGTTTTAGTGATTTTTGGCAAATATATGCTATAGTCCTTAAAAGTGTAAATGTAAAAAAAAGTACTAATGCTGGTGCGTAAAGGAGAGGGAGTGCCAATAAAAGACCTCCGATTTGTTGTCTGTAATGCTTCATCTCGGTCTGTGGAGGGAGCTGTCATTGTAGTCCTTTTTCTATGTCTATGACAGCTGTCAAATAGTCCTACTTTTATGTTGATGGTACTGCAAATGATAGTCCTACTCCTATGTCTATGATCTGTCCCCGTTTTTTGTTTTGAGAATCTGGTCACCCTACACAAGTACCAACTCAGTACTAGGTACTGCAGAGAGTCAAACTTCACGCCACCTACCAGTTCATCCATCAATGCAAGTAGCACCAGCAACAGCACCAGAAAGTGGACCACCCCAATTTGGGACTTCTTTTCAGTTAGCACAAAGGAGGTGAACATTGCTATATGCTCCATTTGTGAAAAAGGTGTTAGTCGGGGTAAGCTTGGCACAAACTATGGTACTGGAGGCCAAACAACCCATCTAAAAAAACACCACTCTATCCAATGAGAGGCACACCTTAGCGGCCAAAAAACTTCCCCAATTGCTGTTGGTGGGAATGAAGAAGAAGTAGAAGATACGATCGCTGTGGAAGGTGAACAAGAGGGAGACATTTTCTCTGGTACACAAAGTTGCCCTGTCCCAAGCAGTGCAGTGGTACCACCCACATCCTCATCAGCAACATCTCAGTGGCATAAGATGAAGAGACAGGCTGAGAGTGGCACCAAGGGGTCCAAGGCAAGAGAGTAATGCAGTGAAAAAACGTGCGTTGAGCCTAAAAACTTCTGGCGTCAATAAGTCACCTGCATCAGTGGCACCAGAAAAGAAAAAAAATCCAGGCTACCATTCTCAGCATGTTTAGGTCGGAGGGGCAGTAAGAACGCAACCACCCAACTGTACATTTGTACAATGAAAAGCTGGCTAAAATGTTAGCACTGGACCTCCTCCCTTTTTCTTTTGTTGAAGGGGTGGGTTTTCTTGAATTTGTGACAGCCATCTGCCCAAAATGGAAGATTCCCAGCCGGTCCAATTTCCCCAGAGTTGCTGTTCCACCACTAAATCACAACATGCTTGAATTGCTTGGATAAGCTTTGCAGCAGAGTGCTGTTCACATCTGCCTGACAACAGACATGTGGACCAGTTGCTAAGCCACTGATTACATGTGCATCACTGCACATTGTATCTCTTTAGTGGAGGTTAGAGAAATGATATCTGCAGCAGGTGTTGTTGACACTGCTAAGACTTTTAATGCCACTCAGAAACATGCAACTGTAGCCATGTTCGCCATGGAGAAATCTCATACTACTGCAAACAATTTGGAAGACTTTGACAGCAAGGTCTTGGAATGGCTGCACCCAAGAGGGCTTAACATTGGTTTTGTTGCCACAGACAAGGTCAGTAAGATAGTTAGGGCCGTGTACGATGGTGGCTATTTAAGGGTCCTGTGTTTGGAGCACTGCATTAACATAATTGTACAAGACTTTCTGAAAAAAGAAGACTGAGTCAGCAACTCACTGACCACCTGCAGATAAATCTGCACACATTTCAGTCATTCTTTAAAGCCCGGAAGCAGCTGAGGATCATTCAACGTGAGCATAGAGTGCCAGTTAAAGCACTCATCAAGGAGGTGCCACACGTTGCAACTCAACTTATTATTGTATTGTATTGTATTTTGCACTTATAAAGTGCGCTGTAACCCTACGGGCATCCTGGCGCTGAGACACAGTAAAAAGAGTTAAAAACGCAGTTGCAGAACCTGACCGGCTACATGCTTGAACGTCTGTTTGAGCAGTACAGACCAATCAATGAATATGTGGGTTACTTACCTATACCTCATGCAGTGTATGAGGGCCTGGCACACAGGGCTGTGAACCATTTCAAATCTTCTTTTTTTCTGCACCAAGACCCACCACCCACAATAGCAGTTTGCACGGTCTTGGTGAGGGATCTCTCGGGTGGCACAATTCATGCTGCTTCCCTTGTGGGACCTCTTCAGTACCAAGGCCCTAGGTACCAGTGATACCAATTATTAGGGACTTATAGAGGTGGCTGACGTTGTGCCAATCGTGGTAAAGTTTTGGGAAAGAGATCGGGCAATGGAAACCTAGGAAGCAGGGATCCAGTACACTTACAGTTTGAAATCATATCAGTCATCAAGTCAAAAGGGTGCAAACCATGCCAAAAGAGGCCCTTTCCTACACCATGATGTGCTTAATTCCAAAAGATAATACAAATCTCTCACAATGTAAGAATTACCATTCCATTGCTTTAGTTAATACTGATTCCAACAATTTCACAAACAATTTAGAGTTGCCCATTGACCCTATTTTGCCTGAGTTATAGGTCCTGAGAAATCTGGTTTAGTTAAGGACCAACTTTCCTCTAACAATGCTTCTTTTTTTTTCAACATCCCAAACAAAGCGTCTAAACTTGACCATGCTATTGTTGGTAATGCTTTGGATGCAGAAAAAGACTTCAATAGGGTTGGTTGGGGACAAAAATGGATTGGTTTTCTACCTAAACTGATTGCTTCAATTTCCTTTTTGTTCATGGCATGGGCTCCAAGCTGCAATTTCTGTTAATGATGTGCTCCCAGATTACTTTCCTTTGTGCAGAGTAATATGCCAAGGGTGTCCACTTTCACCTCTTCTAACCAAAATCTGACAAGATTCACACATTTTAGGCTTTCAAATTGGATCACATGTCAGTTTATGCTGATGACATCCTCCTATATAGTTCTAACCCTACAGCTTCCCTTCCTCCTTTCCTTCAATGAGTCACCTATCAGGATATGAGATAAATACTAATAAATGTGAGATATGTCCTTTGTAATAAGCAACTTTTTGCCCTTATGGGATTTACTTGGCAATCCTCCAAAATTAAATATCTGGGGTTGTGTTTCTCACAGACTAATAAAGGAACTTTACATTTTTTATTTTGATTGTATTTCCAAAACACTAAATGATAAAATCATTTCCATCTCTGTCTCTCAATCCCCCCTCCCCTACATCTCTACCTGCAAAGCCAGACTTAAGGCCTGATTACAAATTCGGTGATCTGACTTCTGTACCACCACAGCGGCAGTCTGAAGAAGAGTGCTGTATCAGCGGTCTTCCACCTGCCTTATTATGCTGTTGCCAGTGGGCCGGTGGTAGTCTTTCTGATAGTGGTAATATTTCTTCATATTTATCGATGAATGTATGTATATTTTGAGTGCACAAGTGTCAAATACACACATGTGCATGACTCGTGAAAATATACCTACTACCCATTGCTGGAGTCTGGACCATTTTTGCCCAATCCAGTCAATGGGTAGTACAAAACAGACTTGCCTAGATTTCGACACCAAAAGAGTCACTTTCTTTGGGGGTCAAGATGCTGCTGGGAAGGGGGGACCTAGAGACAGGAATCCAAATCAGAGACTGAGGAGAAGAAAACGAAATGTGTGAGTGTGCACCCCAAAACCTTTGATTCCACTGACTCAAAGTAGGAGGTTCCACCACCACGGTTGGCTTGTTGGAAAGCCAACTCATAAATTTATCTGTGCCGCCCTATGACAGCTGCTTTCCCCGACCAACACTGCAGCGGTTGCTGAATGGCTGTCGTTGTCGCCGATGCTCCGGCTGTTTTTCGAACAGCAATCCGACAACATCTTAATACAGCAAGTGGACTGCCTAGTCAGTGGCGGTGAATGCGGCACTGACACTTGTTTAATGATTCTACCCATGTCCCACTAAAGTCAATTAAGTCCCATCTAGATCTTTTTACTTTTCATGTTCTGGCATTAGTATAAGACATCATCAGCCCATACTTCTTGAATTGTTGTAATCTATCTCCTGGCTCTTCTAAAGTTCCAGCACCATAGGAAGAGGCCTTGGGCATTAGCCTTTGCTCAAAAAGCCCTTTCCTGATCCTTTTGTCCTTGGCAAATACATTTCCACTCTTCTCAAACATCCACCATTTGGGCAGTATCACTTTCTTGGATTCCAATCAATCATACATCTGCTCTTCCCCTTCTACATATATCCCTTTTCTGGGCCTCAGATGTCATTCAATCAATCCTTGCTCAGGGAGGTTCTGCCACCCTGATCCTTTTAGATCTCTTTCTGCTCCATCCCTCACCCTTTTACCCCCAGTGTTTAACAAGCCTCCACTTTCAGCCCAACTCTTTTCAATGTTTACTTCTCCCTTCCACGTCTCTCCTCTTGTGTTTTGGGATCAATCGTCATTCAGGTGATACTCAAGTCAGAGCTTCCATCAATGACGTCAGAGACACTGAAGGAAGGTTTCATTCTTGCACGGTAGAAGTAGCTGACTGAAGGATGACAAGAAATTGTCCTTAACTAAATAGTGGCATGGCTGAGGGCCACGCTTTCATTTGGTCTCCCCCTTTAGCAGCCCTCAGAGGTAGGGGATAATCAAACCCCGGTCACAACAGCTAGAAATCTAGGTATCTTTTCGAAGGTGTCCTGTTCATGAGTTTACCATCTTCGTCTGCTCAGGAACATCCTCCAGTTGCTACACTTATACACCAAGAAAAACATGATTTCTGCTTACCTCTCTCACAGGCTTCAGGTAGTCAAAAATTAAGTAGTGTGCATCATTCTTCCACTATCACCACACTCCTACTCCTACCATCTTAAGAGTCTTCATTGGCTTCCAGTTGTCAAACATTCTGAGTCAATATTTACTTTCAATTCACGCAACTCAGTGCAGTAAGACAGGTGTTTGCACTGCGTTGTGTGAATGGGAGAAAGTTGGACAGAGCCATATCTAGTATGATATGACGCTATTCACCTCTCTCCCTGTGCTGGCGCACTTCTGGCTGCCTAGCACCAATGCAGGAATCCTTGCCCCAGAGTGCAAGGATTCCTGTTACAAGCAGGATTGTTTTTGTGCAGGAAGAGAAACCTTTGAACAACCCTTAACCCCTTGTATGCTTGTGACGGAACCGTTCCGTCACAAGCCTCGGGTGAGCTGTGCTTGTGACGGAACGGTTCCGTCACGGCCTGCTCGCCGCACCTGCGCGGGGCGAATTCTGCGCCTGCGCTGAGCGTTCTATTGGGCGGGCGGGGCCATGACGGAACCGTTCCGTCACAAGCACAGCTCACCCGAGGCTCGTGATGGAGCGGTTCTGTCACGAGCACGGGAGCGCCGCGCGGCCGCCCCGCCCCCTTAGCACTGCGGCGAAATAGCCGCCGCAGTGAAGGGGTTAAAGGGCATGTCCATCTTTCTATGTGTGCCAAGGAATGCAACACTCATAGAAAGAGGAAGTAACAATGAGAAACAGCATTTCTCCTCATTATGCCTGCTTCAGGGAGGCACAGCTGTTGGACACATTTACAGGTTTAAAAATGTTTGCAACTCGGGGACGCCAAAATCCATGACTGGATGCACAGGAATGGCCATGCAACACCCATGGAACACTTTCCCAATGAAGAATAATGCACTGCAGATCTATGCGCTGCCTTGTGTTGCTGTGAATTTGCTATATCATGCAAAGTGGCTTTGCACGGCTTAGTAAATGCCAAAAAGGATTTTGCTTTGAGGCTCCACCATAAAAGTGACGCAACCCAGAGGCAAAACCTAAGTAAATCTGCCTTCTACATTTAAATCACCGTGCATTTGCCATCATGTTCTTCATAACATAGACCCTATGGGCCTCATTTATGAAAAGTGACGCATCGCTGCGTGAAAACAGCGATGCGTCACTTCACTGCGTCCTCCTTGCGACACCAATGATGCGTCATATTTACAGTATGACGCATCATGGCGCAAGGAGTTACAGATACGTCAGTATTTCTGACGTATATCTGTATGGCGCAAAAGTGACGCATTGCTGGAGTGTGTCACAAAAGTGGCGCAACTCCAGCAATGTGTCCTTTCACATGGGGCAAGCCCCATGTGAAAGGGCCTGCATCAGTCTTACGTCTGCTGTGAGGCAGGTGTAAGAAATTGACGCATTTGTGTCCTAGAAATGGGGCAGTGAAATCTTATAGATTTGACTGCGTCACTTCTATGACCCTTTCTTGCGTCAGAACGGCCCCCTGCATACATTATACCTGGCATAGGTATAATGTAGTGCAGGGGTTTACAAAGTGACGCATCTACCTAGATGTGTCACTTTGTAATATATGGTGCAACAATGCACATTTTTTACGCTGCTGGTGCATCACAAAAAGTGACGCACCGGCGGCGTAAAAGTGACGCACGGCCTCATGAATGAGGCCCTATGTATCTTAGAAGCACAATTCAACCGTAATATCCCAACCCTCTCTCAGTTCATCCACTGCTAATTTGCTCACTCTTCACTCCTGTAGATCGACTCATCTTAGTGGTCATTCCTTTTCTTTTCTGGCAGGGAAACACAGACACTCTCTACTCTTAAAATATGCAACATCACTAACCATGTTTCTTTCCACAAGAATAATAAAACCGGCCTCTTTCAGCATGACTAATCCCCTTCTTTCAGTCTGATCATTTGAGTGACAGAGCAACACATTGGTGTAGCAGTCTTGCTTTAGAAATTTACTTTATTAATCATTCAAATACATAGGTGACTGATGAAAGAAGATCAAAAGAAACTGGTGTGTTCAGTGTGCTCCCAAAGAGAGAGTGAATGAACAAAAAGAGATATCAAACAGGCCTAGGCATCCTTTATTCTTCAGTGCTATGCACTTAGGTATTTGCACTTAGACATTTGAGTGGGAACATTTGAACTGGAAGAGTGTGCCATTTATAGCAAACAAAGGTTACACCTTGTAAAAAAGTATATTGTATAGTAATATAATCCAGTAGACGTTGGTATTCTTAAGTTGGTATTTATTATTTAAATTTAGGTAAAAGGATGGTAATATGGAGTAAGGAATCAGGCCCCACCGGGAGCAGCATCCAGCTGCTCAGCCCACTCAATCAAACTGACCACACATTCAAACCATGCACACAGTAACATTCCAATGACATCATACACACACAGGCTGAGCAGCAGGGAATGAGATGATCAGGATGTAACACATCTCCCTCTTTTAAAACAATGAAAACAAAAGAGATAAAGTGAGACTAAATACAGTATGTCCTGATGGTGGAAAAATCAGGATTATGAATAAGCAGTACATAGAAAATGAATAACTGTAAATAATATCATGAAATGAGTTGTCAACATTGAAAATGAATATCTGTAAGTAATATCATGAAATAGTAATATATCATCATGAAAGATGAATATAGGAATAATATCTTCTCGCATAAAACCAGAGAGTAGTTATATACAACCATCCCCTTCTCAAAGAAAAACCCAAAATATCACTAATCATGGTCGTTGGCCAGACTGTCATGAACAGCAATAAAAGGGAAACAATTTAAACAAGGTGGCGTCCTTATAGAATAACCAATTTAGGACGTAGGAGTTATCACGCTATTCGAAACACACTTAAATACAGTATAAATAACTAAGCGCATAACACCTAAGTATGGGTATATGGTTACTTAATGACTCTCTGTAACTGAACTCCTCTAATTTAAAAGAGCACTTGCGTGGTTCAGGAAAATAAAACATGAATAAACATAACTGAGGACTTTGCAGCCTCATATAATTTGATCACAAAGAAATGGAGCACCTCAAACCATGAGCACGTATGTGGCTCCGCAACATATGCATCATAAAATTCCAACTGGAGAACTAAACTTCAGAAAATACAGGAGCGCCTCAAACCATGAGCACCTATGTGGCTCCGCAACAAATCTAAATTACACACTAGCATTGAAATCCTCAAAGTACATCAAAATACATACTAGTATTGAACTCCTCAAAGTTCAAGAAAATATACCTATTTAACTCCTCAAAGTTCAATCAATAAATGTAGATTCTGCACGACTAATCGCAGTAAAGTGTGAACTCCTCTATTTAAAATAGAGCACTATTAAATAAGTGGTTCATCAATGAATATCAATAACTTAATGAACACCTCAAATTAATTGAGCACAAACGTGGTTCATTTACATCAATAAATTCAAACTTTGTCAGAACTTAGCATAGTAAACCTGACCCTTAAAATCAACCATTAAAGAAAACAATATAAATAAATTAATTCATCAATTTCAGCACTTAACAGTCCAAGTAGTATAAGAAAATAAGTAAATCACTCAGAATACAAATAAACCAATAGCTCAATTGCAGTACATAACAGTTCCATAAATCACTTAGAACAACATGTACATCAATTTATATATAAAAGTGACTGATGGAAAATAAGAAACTAAAATAATAAAAGTAGTCACCGTTGTCATATCAGATGTTGTGAATTGCGAGGCTTGAATAGAAAAACAGTACCTTGTCTCTTGAAATATAAATGAAAACATCTCAGGGACTTGCAGGGTTTAAAAACAACATAGCGTGTCAGTCGCTGTGACACGATGATGAAAACGATGGCGGAAAACCATAAAAGCAAAGAATTAGGACAGAAATGCTGTAGAAATGAAAGCGTTTGATTCACGACCACCTCAGCGCATTAAGAACTCATCATGTGTCCTTCACATCGGGAAGCGTTTGATCAACTTTGACATCACGCAGTAAACATCACTCTGTTAGTCACGTTTTCGCCCGATGGCTCATGGCGAAAATGCGCTTCAACAAAGGCGGTGACTCATCAGCGGTGACTCATCGGCTGACGTCAGCAGCAGAGCGCGAGGAGAGCTTCACATCGCCAACTCCTCGGAACTTTCAGAAGACGTCATCATAAAGGCTGAAGCAGGGAAAGGACAAGGATGGTTGTGAACCAACTGACAATTTAACCGTCATCCCCAAACAGGACGGTGAGTGTCAGAGTTTTACATGAGAGAGTTAGAGTTTCACATGAAATGCTCCGTTAAGTTGAGCGCGCTGGCTTTCAATTATCTTTTAAACTTTGCTCGCTGCTTGTACACCATATTTGCAGGGAATGAGTTTATAAACAGCTTTCTTTCCTTAAAGGCGCCGCTCATTTGTTTCATAGCTGCAATTTACTTTTAAATAGTCCAGATATCTGTCACAGTTATCTTTACATGTTATAGACAAAATGAAAGCAGCTGCCTCAAATAAAATGCTTAAAAGTTCACATATTTGCTCTTGAATTGTAAATAGTCATTTTAGATTGTTGAAAGGTTCACATTTTTGCCCTTATAAATTAGATAGTCATTTAAGTTTGGTTCTGAACACCGTAGCACTAAATATATTTAAGTTTTCCACTGTTTTATTCTGACACTTGTCATAACTTGAAATTTTGACGCTCTTGCTAATAAATTCGCCATTTTAAAATTCAAATAGTTCCACCAAGTCCAACGCTTGAAACATACCTTTATAGATGTTTCCTGTAGGCTGTCAGATGTGACATGACACCGGTGGGGCATCAAAAAGCGTTGCTTGTCTTTATTTAAATATTCTTCTTTATATCTTGTAGTTCCAAATTGTAAATTTAGTTCCTTTACGCGTAGTTCTTTCTCCCTCGTCGCCATTGTTGCAATGTAAAAAAGTATATTGTATAGTAATATAATCCAGTAGACGTTGGTATTCTTAAGTTGGTATTTATTATTTAAATTTAGGTAAAAGGATGGTAATATGGAGTAAGGAATCAGGCCCCACCGGGAGCAGCATCCAGCTGATCCTGACCAGATGATCAGGATGTAACACACCTACTTTTAGAAACTGGTCCCCTTGGCTCAAGACAGGCTTCAAATTATTGCTGAATAGTCCACAGTCTAGATATATTTCTGCACAATTTTGGGGACAGCAAATATAACAAAACTACTCAGCCACAGATTGTTTTGTGAATTTTTCCCAAAGCATTCCTCATATCCTTATTCCTGAAGGTATAAATCAGTGGATTGATTAGAGGAGTCACCACTGTGTACATCAGGGACAGCCAAGTGTTCAGATTGAGAGTATTTTCTGCTTTTTGGACCATGTATATAAACATCAGTGTTCCAAAATATATAGCAACCACAGTGAGATGGGAGCTACAGGTGGAGAAGGCCTTCTGTCTCCCTGACGCAGAAGAAATTCTCAGTATGGCAGATATAATGTAGGTGTAAGATACAATGATGAAGAGGAAGGGAAGTGATATCACAACAAGGACAAGAACAACAACTTCAATTTCAACAATACTAATGTCCGAGCACGCTACTTGTAGAAGAGGACTTATGTCACAAAAAAAATGGTTAATATTATTTTTACCAATAAATTTCAACATACAGATTAGAGATGTGTTAATCCAGGTTGCACCAGAGCTTGACACCCAGGCAGTTGCTACCATTTTAAGGCAAAGTCTTTGGTTGATGAGCAGGTTGTAGCGTAAAGGATGACATATGGCTATGTATCGATCATAAGCCATGAGTGTCAAAAGTAGACATTCAAAGTCAATCAGCCAACCAATAAGAGACAACTGGGTGATACAACTGGGGAGAGAAATGGTCCTTCCATCTGTGAAGAGGTCAGCCAGCATGTTAGGCAGAATAGTTGTTGAGTAGCAAATCTCCAGTAGTGACAGATTGGCAAGAAAGAGATACATGGGTGAATGCAGGTGGGTGTCAGCAGACACGGTGACCAGGATGAGGGAGTTCCCAGTCATGGTCAAGATGTAGGCGGTCAAGAAAATCACGAAGAGGAAAGGCCTTAATGTAAATACATTCTGAAAGCCCAGGAGGACGAGCTCTACAGGTTCAGATGTGTTTTCCCAACACGCCATGTTTTTTCATATATATCTGTGGAAACATTTAAGAATATTTTAAACAATTAGCAGTGGAAATATCTTCATAGACTTTATAGAAGTATGTGTTGATTCAGAGTTTTCAGAGGAATGAAACATGAAGAGGGCCAGCAGTGAACCTGAGTTCTAGATTAGCACAGCCACAGCCAATGATGGCAGACATTCAGAATGTAAGACTCATTAACACCCTAGGTAGCACATCCACTTTCGAGTTAGGAAATATAAGTAGCTGAAAATAAATGTTTACTAGACCAATTTCAACTTTATAGAACCTAGAGCAACAGTAATAACAAACAAGCTATAAACAGGGCAAAGTAACAGCCAGATAAAGTAAAGTAAAAGTAAAGTCCACATTTGTAAAGCGCACAATCACCCGTAAGGGTCTCTAGGCGCTGGGGGCCGTCGGGAAGATTAAGCGAGCTATTGCCCAGAGTCACATGGTGCTGGGCTAACCTGCCGCCGGAGCCGGGGATCGAACCGTGGTCCCCAGATTCCAGCGTCAGTCGCCCTGGCCGCGGCGCCACACCTCTTCCTGGAAGTACCTGGAAGAAATAAAAAACAAAAATGCATGCATACCTGTCGGACCTGGCCTTCTCTACAGACTCACCCCCAAACATTTTGCTTTCCTCCATCTACTTTTTGGTGAATTCATGTTTGTTGGCCTTAGGACTCCGAGCACTTTGCCACTGCTAGTCCGTGCTGAAGTGCATGTGCTCTCTCTTCTAAACATGATAACGTTCACTCATATCGATTGGCATTCTTAATTCACCTATAATCTCTAGTACACTGAGCCCTGAGCCAGGCCTCTCTAAATGGAATGCTGATAGTGGGCTTTCAGCACTGCTTGTACCACCTGCTATGAACCCCAAAGTACCTCAATATAGACCTGGGTAGTTACATGACCTTTTACCTATATTGGTCCTACCATCGTTCTACATAATGGGTTTGGTGCAGACCTTTTACCTAGTTAGGTGCTGCATAAATGTTTTTCGTTAAAATATTTGTATTAAAACGTTTGCACATTTTAAGAAAACATACAGTCAGAGCTGCGCTCTTGCATCGTTTAGAAAAGAAATGAAAAGTGGTTGCCAAAAACATAATGCACAATGTCCAATATTAACAGGAAAGACAGATGTGTGAGTGACGACAAGCATATCGAATCGTGAGGCAATATCCCTAGACAGGGCGGAGCAGTACTAGTATGTTGCACCAGCAGGTGGCATATAGGTGAGTTAAACATAGTGCAGTTTGAATCCAACTGGGGACATAGTGTACAACAAAATGAGGACAACATAAGTCAAGGAAGGTAAAGTGGGGGAGTCGCTTGAGACCTGCTGCAGCATCTAGTGTAGCCGGGGGACCAAGGCTGCCAGAGACCAGTGGTACGGAAGTTCTTGAACTGGAACTAAGGGGCTAAGTAGGGGCTGCATAAATGTTTTGTGGTTTTCTCTGAAAACTAGCCTCATTTATTATGCATGAGGATTCTCAGTATCACAGCAGGATTACCATCTTCTGCATAATAACTCTGTATAGGGGTCATCACTATCGTCATCCTTGGCCGATATGCCTACACTACCATGATACATCTAGGTAGAACCCCTGACTGTATCTTTTGAGTATATAAGCACACAACTTGCTGGGCAATTCAGAGGAGAAAGACTTCCATGCTGACACGAGACACTGAGGTCCCTGCAGGCAGATAATCCAGCACGCAGTCGTCTGACATCCCTTGTGGGGTGCTCAACTCAAGACCAAGATGGGGTCCTACACTCTCTCACATTAGGTAATGGGGTTGGTTCTTTCCTAGGTGAATTCTTAGCTATACGCCTACATACATGCTAAGTACACTTAGGTACACCTAGTTAGGATTGCATCGTAGGAGTATGCATTACTACTGTCATGTATTATGCCTACATATATTCACTGTTTTAGCACTATGGTAGAGTTGTACCTTTTATTTACTCTTTTGGTGCTAGTAATCATATATATCTGTTTCTGTCTCATGGTTGTTGCAGCACATATTTCACACTAGAATGACACTGGTTCAATTAATACTTATTGAAAACAACCCCACTGTTTAGACAAAGTGAGCATGAGTGACTGAACGAAAAGTACAGTACTGTTTCCACAACACCTGAGGGGACAGGGTTGTCATGTTCAATAGTTGAAAGAAACTATTCACTCCTTGGTGAGGTTGTGGGGCTTATAGTGGCACTGCGAGCAAGCTGGTCTACAGGCGAACATACCCTGTGGGGGGGGGGGGGGGTCTAGAATCAGTCTGGACTCCAATCCCTTAGTTTATGTTGTCTAAACATGCAGATCCTATATAGATTTATAGGAAATACACGACACTCCCACTTAAGTAGTCCTTTAAACATGCCTTAGGCCTGCCATTGCAGAGCCTGTGTTTGCAGTTTAAACAGCCATTTCAACCTAGCAAAATAAACTTTTCGCCAGGCCCAACGCTTCTTTTTTAATATATATGTCATCCAGGAATGGCCCATGCAGGCAAGAGCATTGGGACTGGGGGGAGTGGACATATGAGGAGGAGGTAAAGTTAAAGAAAAAAAAGCCACCGATGCGGTGAACGCAAAGTAAGTGGTTTTCTTTCTTTTTAACTTTACCTCCTCCTTTTTTATTGACTACCCGCCACCCTGCCACCCCACCCCACCGCTCTTACCGGCATGGGCCGCTCCTGACGTCATTCCTAGGCTAGGCCCAGGACAGCCCAGAGGGCAGGGTGCAATGTATTTAATAAGTAGGGCGTGTTCTTTTAAGTTTTGCATGGCCTTGTAGTGAAAAGCTCTTGAATTTGCGCAGAGCCTATATTTTCAATAGGTTAACATTGGGATTACATTATTAAATTTTATAAGTGTAATTTTCAAATGGGAAGATATGATTGACTCCTGTTTGGTGTCTCTGACATTCTAATTCAAAATCCTAGCTTATAGTGACGACCAATTGTAAATCACTGTTCTGAAAATGCCCCTTTTAGAAAGTTGATATTTTCTTACCTTAGACATTTGACGCCTTCACCCTTTCTCTGGTCACATGATTGGGTGTAGTTGGCAGCTGTGCTTTTTGTATTGATCCCAGACAACCACACACAATGATCACTGGCAGAATTTGAATTTGAATTTGAATTTATGGAAGGGAGGAGCTGGGCCCAGTCTCATTGATACCTACATAGGCTGTGTCCTATCCCCACATAAAGGGCTACATACCCCCTGTATTTAGTCTGGAGCCCGGGCAGGAACGGCAGGGCATCTGTGCATTTCAAAGGAATGCTTCAAGAAGCATCTCTTAACTTAAAGGCACAACTGTATATAAATGAAGGACCTCTGACACCACCACTTGAGTACACTTCTGGACCTCTGGATACTCTGCCAGGAAGAAGGACTGCTGTGCTGCTGACGGACTGCCAATCTGCTGTGCTGCCCTCTGCTGGACTCCGGCTCTGCTGTGCTGGTCTGCTGCACTCTTGCCACATACTGCAAAATTGCCATTATACCCCATTAACACTCTTCGCACTCTTGTTTTCATCCCTGCCAAGGGGATCACAGATAAAAGAACCTGACTGTGGGCCAGATGTAGGTCGGTCGGTAACGGCCGAAAATACCGATTTTCGGCCGTTGCCGAGCGGAATCGAACCATCGGGATGTAGGAGTCCGAAATCCGTCATAATCGGTAAATTACCGAATCGGTAATCATACCGAATCGGTAAAATCCCGAATCGGAAAAAACACAGCTTCGGTATGTTACCGAATCGCTAACATACTGATTCTGTATTTCTACCGAATCGGAAATTCTACCGATTCTGTAAAATACCGATTCGGAAAAACCACAGAATCAGTAAATCTACCGAATCGGTAAAGTTACCGATTCGGTAAAATGCCGATTCTGTAAATAAGAAGTGTGAAAATTGAAGAGTGAGATGTAGGTAAGCTCAGAAATACCGATTTTGCCTAAAATTCGGTATTTAAGAGTCTGTATTTACCATGGATTGGAATCAGGTGGTAACCAGGTGCAACCTATAAAAACGGACCCAAAATGCAATTCTTCTTGCACCATGGCGGCATTTTATGTCATTGCAAGACGGCTACGGCTACAGGAGGAAGGAGAGAGGGAATGGCTGAGACAGGAGCAGGTCTACAGGCAGAGGGTGACCCTGTGCATGCTGACAGATGCAGAAATCCTACAGAGATACAGGCTGGACTCAGAAACCATTATGGACCTTATCAGGGACCTCCAACCACTGTTGGACCACCCCACCCCAAGGGCACACGCAATCCCAACACAAGTGCAGGTGCTATGCAGCCTACACCTGCTTGCGTCTGGCAGCTATCAAAGTGTAGTTGCTGTGGCAGGAGGGGTGACCCAGAGCAGCCTGTCAAGGTTTTTCCACAAATTCCTTGACGCCATGATACAGAGGATGGACCAATACATTTCCTTCCCTGCAACCCATGCGGAACTGGTACAAACTAAAGCAGACTTTTACCAGATGGCAAGATTCCCCCACATCATTGGCTGCATTGATGGCACGCACATTCCGATTTGCCCCCCTGCTAACACAGAATACATATACCGTAATCGGAAGTCAACGCACACCATGAATGTGCAGGTGATTTGTAATGCTAAGTGCGTCATCACAGACCTGGTTGCAAAATTCCCAGGGAGTACCCACGACTCCTATGTCTTCCAAAGCAGCGGCATCCATGCACGGCTGACGGCAGGGGAATTTGGTGAAGGATACCTCCTAGGTGAGACACATTGTCAGACCCCCATAACAAAAATAGCAGTGTGAAGTACATGTATGCATGTGAGTAATGTTACCCCTTTTTCTTCTAGGCGACAGTGCATATGCCCTCCGCTCATTCATACTCACCCCCTACCTCAACCCCTCAACACCCAGCCAAAGGAGGTATAACCGGGCCCACAAAAGCACAAGGAATGTGGTAGAACGGACCTTTGGCATCTGGAAAAGCAGGTTCAGATGCTTGCACAAGAGTGGAGGTGCAAGGCAGTATACCCCCATCACCTGCTGCAAGATAATTGCTGTCTGTGCAATGTTGCACAACCTTGCGGTCAAGAAGGGCACTGAGGTAGAGTTGTCCGACTACGAGGACCATGACGACGACATTGCTGTGCCACAAACCCAACCTGCTGGAGTGTCAACACCAAGTGATGGCAGATACAGACGGGAGGAAATAACAGACAACTATTTCTGAGTGAATACAGATGAACACACAGGTTATGGATGTGAAAGAAATTTTTTTTAATGTTGGAAGAACGTTCAAGCACTGATGTGCAACAACTGAAAATATGAAAATGTATGTGGGGACTGGAAATGCCCCGGGTTGCCTCACCCACACTGGCAGAGTCATTTTCTGAAGCGCTTCACAGTGCCACTGGGATGCTGATCACCCCCTTCAGCATGGCCTGCTGCCTCTGCGGAGCGCCTGCTGCTCCTGCGCAGCTCTGACACAGCGCTAGCCGGGCTGCTGCGGCTGCTGCTGTCCCCAGCCTCGGCCACGTCCAGGGCAGGATTGACCACTGTATTTGATATGATGAGGGCCTCCATGGCACTGGTGATCTTGGCCATGCCCCTGGTCACCTCCGCAGTGTGTTGTGTCAGGCTCTCTTCCAAATTTACCCCTCGGCGACATAGCTGGGACGTAGCGGCGGCAAGCCGGTTAATTGCCCTGTTTTGGACCCGGGCATCCCTGCACCTTGTGTGCTCAGTATGTTCCATCTTGGCACAAAGCTGTGTGATGGCTGTTGTCATTCGTCCCATTCCTGTGGCAATGTCTCTGTTTGTTTGTGCCACCTCCTTGTTGCTTGCCACCAACTCACCAAAGCCCTTTGCCTTTTCTACCATTTGCAGGTTGTGTGCACGCAATTGGCGGTGGCATGCCAGGATGGATTTTGCCTGCAGGCGCTGGATTCGCACCATGCTCCCCTCAAGGCCTTGGAACACTGTGCCCTCTCCTGATGGACGTGCACTGCTGGGAGTGCGTGGGCGGCGATTGGTGCTGGCCTGCTGGGTGGGCTGCTGTGCTACAGGTGTCGCTGGTGTGGGTGCTGGTGCCTGACCCGCAGCTCCCTCCATGATTGTCAATGGGGCCACAATACTCCTCCTGGCTGGTGATGTGGCAGGTGCTGGCTGGGACCGTGAGGGGGAGTTCTCAGCTGAGAACACCAATGGGGGGGATTGTGATAGGTGGGGGGAGTGGGGAAATACGAGGGCATGCATGAGGTCGTCCTCATTGACAATGGCACTGCTGTCCTCCTCCTCCTCCTGCGAGGCATCCATGGTGCTTGGCCCTGCCACCACACTCGGCGCCGTCGCTGGAGCTGTCGCTTGTGCAGCTGATGCTCCACTGCCTGCACTGCCTGATGTTGCCCCTATGTATAAAGAAGCATTTGTGAACTGAGTGCAAATGTCTTACAGTCACTACAATAAAAGCATTGCACATGTCACTTTCATTACTCTGATTCTTTTTTCAAGTGCCTTGCTAATTAATGTGCACTGACAAATGTTCCTACATTAGCTGGCTACATTTCCCATTATGCATTGCTCATGTATGGTGCTAGCAGTACTGGACTGGGGTTTGACTGTACATTGAGCCTATAGGGGAGGTGTCTGGTTGGGTGTGTCATGCTGCGCATGCTTCTTACCTTTTGCTGTAGCTCCGGCTGAGCTGTCCAAGTCCCCTACTCCCACCACACTCTCCGTCTCGATGGTCGTGGCCACCAGCTCCTCCAGGCCAGTCAGGGGGGGCGCGGGGTTCCTGCCTCCACCGGTCAGACCTGCCTGCTTGTGGAGCTCTGACAATGTCCTCTTGGTGAGGCTGCGAATGTCATAGAACCTCTTTTTGAGGTCCTCCAGGCTCCTGGGGGTCACACCAACAGCATTGACCCTCTCACTTATGGCACTCCACAGTTTCCTCTTGGTAGACTCTGGGACTGTGAGGGACAGCCTCCCATAGAGCTGCCTGTGGACCCTCGCCACCTCCTCCACCAGTACTTGCAGCTCCATGCTGCTAAACTTCACTTTGCGCTTCCTATCAGCCTTCTGGCTCTCTGAGCTGCTTGCCATTTCCACTGTCTGCAAAATCAGCTACCACTCTCTCTGCTGCTCCCTCTCACTGCTCAGCTCTGGCTGCCTCTCCAGAAAGTTCTGATGAGTTGCACCTGCCTGGGTAGCCACTCCCTGGTAGGGTGGGGGAGGGTGGTTCCACCTCATTGGCTGTTTCAATTGGTTTCACTTTTACTTGCGTGCCGAATCCGTACTTACCGATTCGGTATTTACCGATTCGGTATTTGCCGAATCGGTAAATACCGATTTGGTTTTTCCAATGCATTCTTATGGCCCTTTTGGCCCATAGGCTTGTATTGTCATTACCGATTCGGTATCGACCGATTCGGTAATTACAGATTCGGTAAGTATCGAAACACGCTACCGATTTTTACTGAATCGGTATTTTACAGAAATTTTTTATCTACATCTCATTTTCCGATTTCAGTATACCGATTCGGTAAAAATCGGTATTTTAAAATCGGTAAATGAGTTTTACCTACATCGGGCCCTGTATACCTTAGGTAGTTTAAGGCACAGTTTTCACTAAACACCACCATAGACCCTCACTCATACTGTCATGTAGATAGGTTTTACCTTCACACTGTGTTAGGTTAGCATGAGCTTATTAGAAGTTTAAACGCCATTTTCCTTTTCTGCAGCCTCTGCACACAACACATTTTGTTATTAAAGCTTTTCGCCTAGTAGAATATTTTGCTTCACACGAGAATAATATGTTTGCTTATAATATCAGCCTTGCTTGGTAAGCTATGTCTGAACAGTGAGTGTCGAGACCTTCAAGGTTATTTCAACACAGCGCTTGTTGTTCGGTTTTAATCAGCGCACGGTTTAGACATAATACATATGCAGCTGTGGCCAACTCTGGGTTTTAGGCACGATTAATAATGCACTGCACAGAGCATGAACACACACAATTGATGAATATTCGCATGCAGAGAGTTGGTGCAGGAGATGATGTGATCCCTTTCTGCTAAGATCAGAGGTATGGGGTCGCCCTTCTAAACCCAAAGAGACCTTCTGTAGATATAATATAATATACTAGCAAGGGAGGGTAAACTGAGGTTCTATTTAGACCTTTTCCCTTTAGCATTTTAACATGCTTTCGCCCTTTGTATTTTATGGAATAGTAACTATGCTGCTAACCTTGTTCCTTATAATATGTTTGCTTGTATTAGCTAAGATACTGCGCTTGAGAACACTGCATTAGAAATAAACATTTCAAACTGGCATGTGTCATCATTTACTCCTTGTTCTGGACTGATATGTTAGTATAACGAAAGAGTGTTCATGTGTTCCACGTTACCTGAGGTGTGCTAAGTCCATGTTCTGGGTTGTCTAATTATTGGGGATGTGTGTAAGAACCAATGAGACACTGATTGCTAGTCTGGTAGGGGATTTTGGATACTAAGGTGAGTTTTGGCACACCCTAATTCACTGAGGTTCCAAGTCTCTATGCACAGTTCTGTGTAGGAGCAGGATCCCTGCGACAGTACTTACAGCCTAAAGAGAAGATCTTGGCCAAAGAGCCCTCTCATGAGGCCCGTGGGGCTTTGCAGTGCCGGACCTATGAGGAGATAAGCCCTATGATGAAGCATGACATCCACTTGGGTGTGTGAGGGCTTAATCTTCCTTAATTACTAGATTTTTCGTCTACACCCTACTCTGTCTCTCTTTTGATAGGAAAGCTACTCTCCACTTGTATAAGTATAAATAAAGGACCTCAGACACCACCATTTGAGTACACTTCTTTACCTCTGGATACTCTGCCAGGAAGAGGGACTGCTGTGCAGCTGAATGACTACCACTCTACTGTACTGTCCTTTGCTGGGCTCCTGTTCTGCTGTACTGATCTGCTGCCCCCCTGCTTGGGTGAGAAGGACTGTGCCTGCATCTCTTGATCCCAGAACCCAGAGAGACTCCAAGGGCTAGTTCACTTTCCTCCTGATCTGAAGCCTCAGGGGCATAACAGGCTTCCGACTTGCACCTGAACTCTGCCTTATGTGAGTCTACCCTTTCAAGTGGTGCCACCCAGTCCAAGGTCATTAGAAGTGCACCTAAGGCACTTCTAAGTGGAACTGGAGAATCTCCTCTGCTGAGCAACGCATCACTGAGCAGACCCGATGCATCGTCTTGGCTGAATTGTGCATCCCTGAGCAAAACCAACTCATCGCCACTTTTGCATGGATTGGATTCATTGCAAAAGCCTGCATCGCCCGACACAGTCCTCAGAACTGACGTATCACCTCAAAAGCGCAGCACAACCAGAGCCCAGGGCTTTGAATCTCTCACAAGCTCTATCCTTGATGGAAAATTCCGCATCGGAGCTCCTAAAAACTGTTGCATCTCCAGCAGGGTGCCAAATCCCGACTCCGAACTTCCCATCAGAAATAGAGCTGGGCGTAGCTCATGGAGTTTCACTCCACAGAATTCTGCAGGGTTACCAAAAAACAAATTTTGTGGAGTTCTGCGCGTGGGTGAACTATTCCTCTGCCACCCCTCAATTTCATATGTCCTCTTTCAGAACCTCCATTCACAGGCCTCATGCTTATCTGCTCTTTGACAGTCATCAGCTGGGCTACACACTCCGAATAAAACCCGGTAATTAATTGCTCATCTGCATCCTATAACACCCCTGTATGCGCCCGGCTCCCCCGCTCGGTACTACCTACCATATATGATGAGTGATGATGTTTTAAGCACTTCCTCTCTGGACTAGAGCTAATTACTGCATATTGAACACCTCGCCTCCCTCGCCATCGCTGGCTGATACTCTATCAGGAGCCAGGCTGATACTCTATCAGGAGCACAGAGTCTTTGCCACCATTTTATTTACAACACTAATTACCCATGTAATCTGCAGCCACAAACGGGAGGCGTTTAATCGCTGGAGCTAGGGCTTGATGGCTGTGTGAACAAAGGCGGCATTATATTTTCATACATGGCTTTTGTGACTCCTACAATCCCTTGCTCCGTCCTTGGCACAATGCCATGGGCCACTGCTCTCCACCTTTCCTGGTGCTGCAGTACATTGGTCTCAGGCAGTCCTACTCAGGGAGCAGGCGGCTCTGCAGGGGTATCTGGGGCTGGAGGACTACACTGTTGGGACCTGGGCCCATTTTGCACTTGGGGCTTCTGCAGCTGATGTCATTGTCCAGGTAATGCTCATGCACTATCTTCAACACCCAGCCCGAAGGGGTCTTCTTCCTTATAAAAGTCTTTGACTTCAGCAATTAGCATACAACTCCTGAAATAAAGAAAGGACTACACTTTGCTGTGCCTGCACCCATTTCTGAAGCTAATGAAGTGGCCATATTAGAGACGTAACATTCCTGTTAAAATGGAACTATCGTAATCTAAAATTAGAATTTTAAGGGTAAAATCGAGAGCATTGGTAAACTCCACACTGCTGGCAGTTGGGGGTGTAGTTTTAGCTGAAATCTGCGTTCCAAGCTGAGCTTGGAATGGAAAAATTCAATGAATGTGCGGGCGGAGCGGAGTATGCTGCCCACCCCTAATCACAAGCCCCGTCAAAGGGATCCTCGACGATGATGCAACAGGGCCTCGCCACATCTGGGAACCAATGCATCACTTCAGCTGTGCAAATGGATCCATGTAATGATCCGTAATCAGTATTTAAGATTCTCTGTTCAGTAGGCCTATCTCGGTCCATATAGCCTGCCTACACTCCATCACGGTAGGCCTGAACTTGTGACTTTTTCTTGTCCGGAATGACCAGATATCCCCAGTCGAGCTTTGTGCTTTTTGGTGCTATTTCCCAAAAAACACTTTCAAGTCCAATATCTCTAGATCAACTAATTAGATTTTTGTCATTTTGGTCTTGTTTTATTTAATAAAAGCTTCTCATTTTAATATTTGAAGTCTTGCACAAATACTTTACACAATCCCTCTAAGTTGAGCCTGACGGCTCCATGCCAAGCTACCAAGGGGGGGAGCACAGGATAATTTGGGGTTTGCTTGTGCTTACCATGACAAGGAGTGTGGTTGCTGCTTGACCAGTGCTTACACCTCAGTCAATCAATCAATCAGGGAATTATAAAGCACGCTACTCACCCGAGAGGGTCCTAAGGCACTGGGGGGGAGGTCAACAGTTCTGCTCATCGAAGAGCCAGGTCTTGAGGGCCCTCCTGAAGGTATCCAGGGAGGGGGCACGTCTGAGGTCGACCTGGAGCTCGTTCCAGGTCTTGGCCGTGAAGTAGGAGAAGGCTCTTCCCTATGCTTTGGCTCTGTGGATGCATGGGGTCACAGTGAGGAAGAGGTTGGTGGATCGGAGGTCCATTTTGGGTATGTGGAGTGTGATTCTGTTGTTGAAGTATTGGGGCCCGATGTTGTGTAGCCTTCGTAGGCATAGATGAGTACCTTGAAAGTGACTCTCTTCTCGACGGGGAGCCAGTGGAGCTTTCGTAGGTGTTGGCTGTGGTGTTTGTGTCGGGGAATGCCGAGGAGGAGTCTTGCGCCGGTGCTCTGTATCGTCTGGAGCCTGCAGAGTAGAGATTTGTTGATGCCGGTTTAGAGGGTGTTTCTGTAGTCCAGTCTGCTGGGGATCAGTGAGTGGGTGACAGTCTTCCTTGACTAGATTGGGATCCATTTGAAAGTCTTACAGAGGATGTGGAGGCTGTTGAAGAAGCTTGAGGCAATGGCGTTGACCTGTTGGTTAATGGATAGGGAGGAATGCCAAGATTTCTGGCGTGATCTCTGGGGGTGGGGAGCCTGCTGAGGGCGGTAGGCCACCATGTGTTGTTCCATGCTGAAGGGGTGGTTCAGAGGATGAGGACTTCTATCTTCTCCAAGTTGAGTTTTAGGCAGTGACATACTGCATTCTATCCTGAAAGTTGAGCCTGGTGGTGGGGGGGTCCTTGGTGAGGGAGAGGATGAGCTGAGTGTTGTCAGCATAGGATACTATGTTGAGGCCGGCTGTCAGACGATGGTGGCGAGGGGGCCCATGTAGATTTTGACGAGGGTAGGGCTGCGCCACGATCCTTGTGAGACTCCGCAGTTGACCTCTGTGGGTTCAGAGAGGAAGGGAGGCAATCTGATTCTTTGGCTTCTGCCTGTGAGGAAGCATCGAATCCAGTCAAGGGCAGTTCCTTGTATGCTGGCGTTGTGTAATCTGGTGGTGAGTGTGCGGTGGGAGACTACATTGAATGTTGCTGAGAGGTCGAGTAGAATCAGAGCTGCTGTGTGGCCTTGGTTGAGGAGGATGCAGATGTCATCTGTGGCAGCTAGTAGTGCAGTCTCAGTGCTGAGGTTGCTGCGGAATTCGGATTAAGAGGGGTCGAGGGTGGCGTTGTCTTTGATGAACTTGGTCAGCTCTGCGTTGACTCTCTTCTCAGCAACTTTTGCCTCAAAGGGAAGGAGCGAGATAGGCCGGTACTATTTGAGGTCCTTAGGGTCTGTTGAGGGCTTCTGGAGTGGGGGGCTGACTTCTGCATGGTTCCAGTCATCAGGGAAAACACCGGTCTTGAAGGTGGTGTTGATGGTGTTTCGGAATTCTGGTGTGAAGGTGGTGGTGGCTCTTTGGTAAATGTGTGGTGGGCATGGGTCAGTGGAGGCCCCTGAGTAGATGCCTTTCATGGTCGAGGCAGTCTTATCTGTCGTGATCGATGTCCAGGAGGAGATGGTGGGCTGGCTGGCGATGTCAGAGGGTGGGGTGGCTGCAGAATTAGGTGTGTGGTCATTGAAGTTGTCGTAGAAGTTTTTGATCTTCAGGTGGAAGTAGGATCGGAGCTTGTCGCAGAGGTCCTGGAAGGGGGTGATGTCCGAGGCTTGGCTGTGGGGTTTGGTGAATTCTTGGATGATGCTCAAGAGCTTGTTCAAGTTACTGGAGTTGGTGAGGATTTTGTTGTGGATGAAGGTTCTTTTGGAGATTCTGATGTGTTGGTGGTATGTTGTCATGGTGTCCTTGTAGGTGGTATGTTTTTCTGGTGTCTTGCTGTTCCTCCAATTCTTTTCTAGGCGTCGGCAGGTTTGTCTGGCTTCTTGAAGGTCGGTGGGGAACCATGTGGCTTTTTTGAGGCCTTGTCTGCGTTGCATAGTGGGGTGAGCTTGTCTGTGCAGTTGGAGATCCAGGTGTGGGGTTCTCTGGCTGCGAGGTCAGTGTTGGTTGTGGTGGAGGGGGTGTTGTGGTTCAGGGTGGAGTTGAGCTGGCCTTCGGGGACTGTTTCAGTTCCTTCGTGGGGGCGCGGAGAGGGTTCTGGGTGCCTTGGGTTTGTCAACGAGGAAATGTATGCAGTGGTGGTCAGTCCATGGGAGAGGTGTGGTGTGGCTCAGGTGTACGTTGTTTCCTCCTGCGAAGATGGGGTCGACTATGTATCCACCAACAATCTAATTTCTTACAATACTATCCCACCTTTTTGCATTGTGCAGTACAAATGGATAGAGGAACATGTCTCCAAGAATTGTTTTTGTGCAGAAAGTTATCCCTTCCTGGACAAAAACAATCCTGTCTGCAATGCAGGCTCCCTTGCACCATGATGCAAACTTGCCTACATTCGCAGTAGGATGCACTGAGTGTGCCAGCACAGACAGAGAGCAGGAATATATGTCAATAAATATGTCTCATTTCTGATTTCACCTTTTAATGGAGAGCAGCAAGGCGTCAAATGATGATAAATGTGGCCGTACGTGTATAGAATCAGCTGAGCTTGTGGAGCTAGGATCGATCTGATGAGGTCTCTTAAGGGAATAATTTACTCTATTTATAAATTAAAATGCATAAGTCTGTCCTTTTGATTTATAGACACTTGCATTATCTAAATGCTGTCCAAGTAGCTATGAAATAATGTAACCAATACTATACATATACATATTCATAGAAGACCTCCAAAAAGGTCAAAACTATTACCAACTAAAAAAAGAACAGTCAGTGAACCATTCCAACCTAAAATAACTAACCAAACCAGGGAAATGTACGAAATGCTACAATTCAAAGTCAGATTCATTTTAAATACCAAAGAAATGTACTACTTAAAAATAATAGCTAAATCCCTATTATAAACTATCTATAAACTCACAACAAAAATATAAACAAAAAACAAAAACAGCATAACAACTTAGCTTATATGTTTAAATATGTATTTTGATAAATCAATCTATAGTAAAACTATATTAATAAAGTTCAAAATAAGATTGATAAATACAAATAATTAATTTTATTATTTAACTTAAAATGCTCATAACAAAACCAAAAAGATCCCATATACAAAATATAGAATGCAGCTTGAGAACTGAAAAAAACATATAAAATAAAATATTTGATTGCAGTAAAAATCCAGTCATTAGACACTACTAAAAACCAAGGAAATTCGAAATAAACACACCAAAAGTTCAGAGGATATTAAAAAATATTATTTGTTTGAATCAGACTAAATGAATCTCCTTTTTTATAAAAGGCAGTAAAAATAGAGGCAAACATAATATACTCACCCTAATAATACATGCATCACAAACTCAATACAAAAATAACATTACAACTCTACAAACATAGTAGAAAATATGACAGTAGCTACAATAACATAGCACTACTAACAGAATATAGTTAGGCATAAACACCATGGGGCCATGTATGACCATTTTTAGTTGTCGCAAAAAATTTAAATTCAGCCTGTTTGCAACAGCTAAAATGGCTTTTGTAATATACAAACCCTATTTTGTGTCTGTAACCTAATACCAACTTCCAAAATAAGGTTTGTGAGTCACTATTAAGAAGGGGCATGCTAAGGGCATGTCGCAGGGTGGTGTAAAAGTGTTTTGCGACTGGAATGTGGTTGCAAAACAATTGCAGTTAACAGCCTACTTCAGCTAGGTGGGAAGCCAGACTCAAACGGGAAGTTTCCCCAGGGGGTCCGTTCCCCTTTGTGAATGGTATTATTCACACTAACTGAACGTAGCCACAACCCCACTCTCATAATGTCTGTCCAACAGCAACAGGGAACCGTGACCGACACAAATGAATTGCACATCAAAATGATACTGATAAAGTACAAATTAAGGGTTGCCGCAAAAGAAATTGCCACAAATGAAAACAAAATTGTTCCTAAAAATTCATACAAATGTTAATAAATAATAAAAACTTTTAAAAATGTACGCAAAAATGTAAATAATGTGTAAATAATGTAAACAATGTATGTAAAGGTTTGAATTAAACAGTACTATACAATATATACATATATATTAAATAGTACTAATTAATATATACTAATCAATGCATTCCACACATGTAAGAATGCAATATACTGTGTATAAAATATACATGTATTAAACAAATAATTATTTATAATTTGACTTAAAAATGTTTAAAACTATACATGGCATAAAACTGTGTTAAAAAATGCTATACATTTGATAGTACATAAAAAAGTATATACAAACATTGCACCAGTGTAACGTGTGATTAGGGTTCTTTAAAAATATATATCTCAAAGTTTTAATTAGAAAGGTTTCTTAAATAAAATACATACATCATGTAATGAAATTAACATGTATTCTTAATTATTTTTTCAAAAAACACAACTAAACACAACGACAAACTGCAATCCATTTTTAGGAAGCTGTTGTAGAATAAAGGGGATATATTTACTATTCCTACTTCGATCTAAGCCATTTTGAGGAAGATGTTGGACACAAATAGAGTCAGATTCATTATGTCAACTAAAATTATTTTAGCGAAGGTGTTGACCACTGAAACGGTCACATTTACTATTGCCACTCAAAACTAAAAGATTTTGGGGAACGTGTTGGACACTAAAGGGTTGGAATACTATGCCCACTTCAATCTAAACCATTTTAGGGAAAGTGTGTGACACTAAAGGAGTCACATTTACTACTCTCACTCCAATCTAAATACATTTTGTGGAAGGTGTTAAACACTAAAGGGGTCAGATTTACCATTTCCACTCCAATCTAAACCATTTTAGGAAGGTGTTGGACATTAAATGAGTCATATTTACTATTTCCCCTCTAACTTAAACAAATTTGGGGAAGGTATTGGACACTGAATTGGTCAGCATAACTATTCTCATAACACTATATATCATTTTACAAACTCAATAAAATCAATTAAAAAGCAAAAAATGTGAACTACAATAAACTCTTATAATTTAGATATATACTGCAAAAATGAAACATACACAATAAAAAATAACAAATAAACATTATTCACAACATTTTAAAAGAACAAATTTAACATTGACAAATTTTATATAATTAACATAAAAAAGACAAATGCATAATATTGACATAGGTTAGATATTTCTAAACTATAAAATTGCTAATTTTCAAAACAAGTTTACTATAACATATTAGCTGGTTTTCAGATTAAATGCATAAAATAAATGTAAAAACTAACACAATAACATTTTTTTTTAAAACATATAATGTAAAATAATATTTTAGAAGCAACATTTTTCAAAATAATACATTAAAGGCTAAAAACAATATTCTTTCCTTTGATATTTCTGTCTACTAAATTCCAGATATTACATTTTATTTTTTTCGATAGCCTTCCCAAACGCCTCTATATCTAACCCTCCCCCCCACCCTGTCTAGTTCCCATCACCTCTGACACCCAGAACCCCCTAAAAGTCATCAGCAAAAAAATTGCCCGAAAAAACGCTGCACATCTTGGGAAGGCATGTATTTCACATCTGGAATATTATACTTCCCACCATCTGTACCTTAATTGCCTATTGTCTGTCCTTTGTCTTTCCCATATTCTCTTACCCATCGCTCTAAAATGTAACACACAAACTCCCCTTATGATGGTGTAAATACCCAAAAGCATTTCCCTTAGAAGACTACGCTCACCAATGTCTATGCAATCATCAGTGGGGCCTGACCTCTCTATTAACGACATCACAAATTGTACCAGATTATCCCTTCTCTTTTCCATCCTCTCCCAATCACTTCTATGATGAACATTTGGCCAGACTTTGAGCTCTCGTCTCCCTATCACCACAGCTCCTCTGGCCGTCCACATGTTGCTCTGTATCCGGTGCCAAATTACCAAACCTGAATCACTGGAAACGAGACAAAGCATCTGCAGTTCATTGCCAATCCTGGTATCGGCCTTGCATGAAAAAATACATTCAGCTACAAACACTGGGGGGCAGATTTATGAAGGCCTTGCGCCGCCGGTGCGTCACTTTATTTGACACAACGGCGGCGCAAACAATGTGCCCTATTTACAACGTGACGCATCTAGGAGATGCGTCACGTTGTAAAGCCCTGCGCCATTAGGAGGCGTTCCTACGCAGGGGGGGGGGGCGTTCCTGCGCAGGAACGCCTCCTAAAAGTGGCTGAGTGAAATCTATGAGATTTCACTCAGTCACTTTCAGGACAATGCTGCGTCAAAACCCTGCGCCTGCTTGAAGCAGGCGTAGGTCTTGACGCAGCATTGTGGAGATGGTGCACCCCCGAGCCTTGCTGGAGCTGCGTCGCGCTTGCGACGCAGCTCCATCAATGCGCCACTTTTACGGCACAGATGCGTCACTCATCTGTGCCGTTTTTGCCCCATGGTGCGCCGCATTATAAATGCGGCGCACCATGGGTGGCGGAGCAGCGGCGCAGGATGACTGGCGCATCCCTGGGGATGCGCCAGTCATCATAAATCTGCCCCTGCCCAAGGAGGGCTGATGGCCCCTTGAATCAGGCCTTTGTTTGTGAGGGGCTGGAAATGAAAGTAAGAAAGCCCCCCACCCTATGCACACCGATGCTACAAAGGGAATGCAGACGGGTGCAGGCGCTGATGAATTATGCCCCGGTGTCGGAAAATGACACCAGGACGGATCCAGCCCAAAAAAATCTCCCAGAAATGGGATCCGGCGCGAGTCCCTGCTCTCCACCACTGAGCGTCACCACACTCGAATGCAACGTCACTCCAGCGCCTCTCTGCCTCCACGTGCCCTCCAGGCGCTTGAAGCAGGTAGTGCACTCGAATGCAACGTCACTCCAGCGCCTCTCTGCCTCCACGTGCCCTCCAGGCGCCTTCAACAGGCAGTGCACTCGAATGCAGCGTCACTCCAGCGCCTCTCTGCCTCCACGTGCCGTCCAGGCACCTTCAGCAGGCAGTGCACTCGAATGCAACGTCACTCCAGCGCCTCTCTGCCTCCACGTGCCGTCCAGGCGCCTTCAGCAGACAGTGCACTCGAATGCAGCGTCACTCCAGCGCCTCTCTGCCTCCACGTGCCGTCCAGGCGCCTTCAGCAGGCAGTGCACTCGAATGCAATGTCACTCCAGCGCCTCTCTGCCTCCACGTGCCGTCCAGGCACCTTCAGCAGGCAGTGCACTCGAATGCAGCGTCACTCCAGCGCCTCTCTGCCTCCACATGCCGTCCAGGCGCCTTCAGCAGGCAGTGCACTTGAATGCAACGTCACTCCAGCGCCTCTCTGCCTCCACGTGCCGTCCAGGCGCCTTCAGCAGGCAGTGCACTCGAATGCAGCGTCACTCCAGCGCCTCTCTGCCTCCACGTGCCGTCCAGGCGCCTTCAGCTGGCAGTGCACTCGAATGCAGCGTCACTCCAGCGCCTCTCTGCCTCCACGTGCCGTCCAGGCGCTTGAAGCAGGTAGTGCACTCGAATGCAACGTCACTCCAGCGCCTCTCTGCCTCCACGTGCCCTCCAGGCGCCTTCAGCAGGCAGTGTACTCGAATGCAACATCACTCCAGCGCCTCTCTGCCTCCACGTGCCCTCCAGGCGCTTGAAGCAGGTAGTGCACTCGAATGCAAGGTCACTCCAGCGCCTCTCTGCCTCCACGTGCACTCCAGGTGCTTGAAGCAGGTAGTGCACTCGAATGCAAGGTCACTCCTGCGCCTCTCTGCCTCCACGTGCACTCCAGGCGCTTGAAGCAGGCAGAGCACTCGAATGCAAGGTCACTCCAGCGCCTCTCTGCCTCCACATGCCCTCCAGGCGCCTTCAGCAGGCAGTGCACTCGAATGCAACGTCTCTCCAGCGCCTCTCTGCCTCCACGTGCCCTCCAGGCGCCTTCAGCAGGCAGTGCACTCGAATGCAGCGTCACTCCAGCGCCTCTCTGCCTCCATGTGCACTCCAGGCGCTTGAAGCAGGCAGAGCACTCGAATGCAGCGTCACTCCAGCGCCTCTCTGCCTCCACGTGCACTCCAGGCGCTTGAAGCAGGCAGAGCACTCGAATGCAGCTTCACTCCAGCGCCTCTCTGCCTCCACGTGCCCTCCAGGCGCCTTCAGCAGGCAGTGCACTCGAATGCAGCGTCACTCCTGCGCCTCTCTGCCTCCACGTGCACTCCAGGCGCTTGAAGCAGGCAGAGCACTCGAATGCAGCGTCACTCCAGCACCTCTCTGCCTCCACGTGCCCTCCAGATGCCTTCAGCAGGCAGTGCACTCGAATGCAAGGTCACTCCAGCGCCTCTCTGCCTCCACGTGCCCTCCAGGCGCTTGAAGCAGGTAGTGCACTCGAATGCAACGTCTCTCCAGCGCCTCTCTGCCTCCACGTGCCCTCCAGGCGCCTTCAGCAGGCAGTGCACTTGAATGCAGCGTCACTCCAGCGCCTCTCTGCCTCCACGTGCCCTCCAGGCGCCTTCAGCAGGCAGTGCACTCGAATGCAAGGTCACTCCAGCGCCTCTCTGCCTCCACGTGCCCTCCAGGCGCTTGAAGCAGGTAGTGCACTCGAATGCAACGTCACTCCAGCGCCCCTCTGCCTCCACGTGCCGTCCAGGCGCCTTCAGCAGGCAGTGCACTCGAATGCAGCGTCACTCCAGCGCCTCTCTGCCTCCACGTGCCCTCCAGGTGCCTTCAGCAGGCAGTGTACTCGAATGCAGCGTCACTCCAGCGCCTCTCTGCCTCCACGTGCCCTTGAGGCGCCTTCAGCAGGCAGTGCGCTCGAATGCAAGGTCACTCCAGCGCCTCTCTGCCTCCACGTGCCCTCCAGGCGCTTGAAGCAGGTAGTGCACTCGAATGCAACGTCACTCCAGCGCCTCTCTGCCTCCACGTGCCCTCCAGGCACCTTCAGCAGGCAGTGCACTCGAATGCAACGTCACTCCAGCGCCTCTCTGCCTCCACGTGCCCTCCAGGCGCCTTCAGCAGGCAGTGTACTCGAATGCAAGGTCACTCCAGCGCCTCTCTGCCTCCACGTGCCGTCCAGGCGCCTTCAGCAGGCAGTGCACTCGAATGCAGCGTCACTCCTGCGCCTCTCTGCCTCCACGTGCACTCCAGGCGCTTGAAGCAGGCAGAGCACTCGAATGCAAGGTCACTCCAGCGCCTCTCTGCCTCCACGTGCCCTCCAGGCGCTTGAAGCAGGTAGTGCACTCGAATGCAACGTCACTCCAGCGCCTCTCTGCCTCCACGTGCCCTCCAGGCACCTTCACCAGGCAGTGCACTCGAATGCAACGTCACTCCAGCGCCTCTCTGCCGCCACGTGCCCTCCAGGCGCCTTCAGCAGGCAGTGTACTTGAATGCAAGGTCACTCCAGCGCCTCTCTGCCTCCACGTGCCGTCCAGGCGCCTTCAGCAGGCAGTGCACTCGAATGCAACGTCACTCCAGCGCCTCTCTGCCTCCACGTGCCGTCCAGGCGCCTTCAGCAGGCAGAGCACTCGAATGCAGCATCACTCCAGCGCCTCTCTGCCTCCACGTGTCCTCCAGGCGCGTTCAGCAGGCAGTGCAGTGGTCAGGGAGAGGTCTGTTGTCTGGGATCGAGGAGCACCATCTGGCTGTTTGGGGTCTTCCTGCCCCACACACTGCTACATTTAAGTCCAGGGGTAGCGTGTTCCTCGCTGGGTTTTTCTTGTGCCTTGTCACAGCGCACATATTGCTTTAATGGGCGTTTTTTTTATCTGGTCATAGTTCGTATTTAGTATCTATTTATTATGACTTATGTTACAACATCCAGTTTGGTGGATACTTTAGATAGAGATGAGAATTGTTTGTCTATGTGCCCGGCTCTGGTCTAACAACCACCTGTAAGGATTCAATGTCTGCCTCCCCCTTTCCAGCCTGACCTTTCTGAGTCCCCTGAAGTTCTTTCCCCCTTGCCGGTTTTTTCTATGTTATGATTTGCTTCAGTAACACCAGTCAAATTTCTTTATTTCGGTTTAGCAAACCATAAATTAAGCGACCATAGGGATCATGAATGTAATTTACAAACAAATAAAAGAGTGTATCAGTAAACAATGTGCAAACAAGAAATAAAAACGCTCAAGTTGACATTAAAAGGATGCAAGTTCAAGTTCAAGTTCAGAAATTTGTATAGCGCACTACTCACCCATAGAGTCTCAAGGCGCTTGTGGGAGGGGGTGCATTATTTATCGAAAAGCCAGGTTTTAAGTTCCTTTCTGAAGGAAATGTGGTTCTGTGTGAGGCGGAGTTGAGTGGGGAGAGAGTTCCAGGTCTTGTCCGCCAGGTAGGAGAAGGATCTGCCTCCCATGGTGGATCTGTGGATGCGCGGAACTGCGGCAAGCGCTTGGTTGGAGGATCTTAGTTGGCGGGTGGGTGTGTAGAAGGACAGTCGTGTGTTGAGGCATTCGGGTCCTAGTTTGTAGAGGGCCTTGTGAGCGTCATATATGCAGCATCATATAAATAAAACAAAACAATATCCACAGCGGTCATGACTTGGGCCTCACTAACATAATTATGTGGCAAAAGTGTTGTTAATATTTATACAACTCAATTTCCAAATTGATACCCTGCGCATCAAACCCTTAATCAAAAGAGCAAGGTGTCAAGACTAATCATAGGAACCTGGTTAATGCATAAAATGGAGTCCTAAAACAATTTTAAAAAATAAAGAAATTTAGAAAGCAGCATTATTGGTCAGAACAATCTTAATTTTCCAGCACAACCTATTTATCTATTCATGCCAGTTAGTCTCATGGGTTGTGCCCTCCTTCTGTTCGCCCAGGAGTGGCCTAGAAATGTTACTCTAACTCGTGTAACTATTTTATACTGTTTCCTTTCTATGTTATGCGACGCTCCAGAAAGTGATGTAATAATGTTCTGAAACAATGTCCTACCTCGTGTAAAGCGCTCTGATACCTCCGGGTCTAGGCAGCGCTAGATAAAACCTTTCAAATAAAGAAATAAATATTGTTGTTCTGTTCATTTCATAGTGAACACCACTACCTCGTGTTGGGGTGCCAGCGCTGAGAGCAGCAGCTGTACCCAGGGAGAGGGGAGGGTTAAAGACATGGGACAGTCCTTCTGGTGTCTCTGCGCATGTGGCCATGAAGCAGCAGGGGGTGGGAGGTTCCTTCACGGGCCCTCAGCGGCTTCCATCAAATCAACTCTTTGCAGCAGCAGCAAAGAGCTGCGGTTCCGGGCACACTCCCTGGACGTAAAGTGAGGACAGATGCAGGGTCGATGTGCAACTCTAACCTGCTTCTGCTTTTAGCCTCCTGCAAACTTTGAGAACTAAACTACAAGTCCCAGAATGCAACTTTGCTGTTCTCTTACAAAAGTAAAAGCAGTGGCTGAAAGTGTCACCCAATATGTTTTCAGATTTGTATCTCATTTCATGCACATCATTTTTGTACCAGATTATCACCCAAAGTGTCCCCCAGGAGGCATTTGAATGTCACGTATGAACACACGGTAAACATGGAAACGTCACATATCTGTGCAGATGTTTATGTGAGGATACGAAGAAGTGTGGCTCAATGGTTAGAGCGGCAGACCCTGATGCAGAGGTCTAGCCCGAGACCAGGGTTCAATTCCCCGCCTCGGCGGGTCTTGGGCTCAATTTCCTTGGACCTGATCATTCTCGCCTCGGTGCCTAGTCTAATCATGGGTCCCACTCTGCAACTCTGGGCAATAGCTTGCTTAATCTCCACAACGGCCCCAACAGCGCTAGGATGCCTGGCTTCACCTTGGGGGTGCCCAGGAGTGGGCATTTCACAGGGAAAGGCCAGGAAGGGTTCCACAGCGGTATGTGTACAGTGCCTTGAGACCCCTTTGGGGTGATTTGTGTGCTATATAAGCACTACATTTACATTTACATCCCAGATGTGCCCGCAGTATCAGTTGAATGTCAGTGACACCCCCACGCTTGCAGTAAAGCAGCGGCGGTGTGACGGGAGACCTGGCCAAAAACATGGATGCAAAATCTGGGGCTCGGCTGATACATTTATTTTCAAAACCCTGCCACAAAGACATTGGAGAAACGTGGCAGAAAATCTGTTCTGCTTAATTGGTTGCAAAATCAGTAATTTAAAATATCTTATGGGGTTAAAGCACCTGCTGCGGAGGTCTTTTTAGGCCACATACATCTCAGGGAATATTAATGGTGAGGTAACTCTGGAGGTTAACGCTCTTGCTGCAGAGATCTGTGTTTTGTCTAGTCCCAGTTCGGAATCAAAGTAGCATAGAGGGTTAATGTGTCTCCTGTGAAGCACATCATGTAACATGCAAATGGCAGATTTTTATTTTATATAAGTGAGTAAGTGGTTTACTGCTTTTTTAGACAGATCCCCTTGTTACTTGCGGTTCATAAATGGGAATCCTTCTACCCTACCACAGTGAGGTATGAAGGACACGTGACTCCTACACCGTGTAACCCTCACTGTCATATGTAACACATCCTGTGCATTAATTTACACATGTATGATTTATTGCCAATGTATATGTACGTGTGATGTAAAGTGCTCTGACTCCCTTATTGGGACGAGTAGCGCTATAAAAGAAATAAAATAGCGCCATTTAAATGGTTATTTGTGTAAATACTGGGACGACCAACACGTGCCGTTCTTCGAGTGCATGAGTATCTCTTCTACCCAAGGGCAGAACAAAGGCAAAAGCATTTCTCTCCAAGTACCTGTGCAGTGATAGGATGGAGTCGCTGATTCCCCCATTGCATCTCGGTGTGAGGCTGCCGATAGGTCCCAGCCAGGATACTCCAACAGAAAGAGGCCTGATGTCCCTTTAACTCCGGCTTTTGTTATGGGCGAAGCTGGAATCTGATATGCCCCCTCCCCGCCTGCATGTTGCTGCTCGGAAGAAAAGCAGACACCGTGCAGGCGCTGCTGGGAGTACCCCGGTGTCGGAAAATGACACAAGGCCTTGTTTGTCATATTTCTGTGGGGCCCAACCTTCTGGCAGGGAAGACGGGCTCCTCCCTGTGAAAATAGTGGGTGGACGCCGTCCACCGCGTGTACCCTGGACCAGTGCCCTGAGCGTGTGGTGTGTAGCTGGTGGTGCACGCAGCACACTGTTACCAATACATAAATATAGCATGGAGTGGCAGCACACTGTTACAAATACATAAATATAGCATGGAGTGGCAGCACACTGACACTGTTACAAATACATAAATATAGCATGGAGTGGCAGCACACTGTTACAAATACATAAATATAGCATGGAGTGGCAGCGCACTGTTACAAATACATAAATATAGCATGGAGTGGCAGCACACTGTTACAAATACATAAATATAGCATGGAGTGGCAGCAAACTGTTACAAATACATAAATATAGCATGGAGTGGCAGCGCACTGTTACAAATACATAAATATAGCATGGAGTGGCAGCACACTGTTACAAATACATAAATATAGCATGGAGTGGCGGCAGACTGTTACAAATACATAAATATAGCATGGAGTGGCAGCAGACTGTTACAAATACATAAATATAGCATGGAGTGGCAGCGCACTGTTACAAATACATAAATATAGCATGGAGTGGCAGCACACTGTTACAAATACATAAATATAGCATGGAGTGGCAGCGCACTGTTACAAATACATAAATATAGCATGGAGTGGCAGCACACTGTTACAAATACATAAATATAGCATGGAGTGGCAGCAAACTGTTACAAATACATAAATATAGCATGGAGTGGCAGCGCACTGTTACAAATACATAAATATAGCATGGAGTGGCAGCACACTGTTACAAATACATAAATATAGCATGGAGTGGCGGCAGACTGTTACAAATACATAAATATAGCATGGAGTGGCAGCAGACTGTTACAAATACATAAATATAGCATGGAGTGGCAGCGCACTGTTACAAATACATAAATATAGCATGGAGTGGCAGCACACTGTTACAAATACATAAATATAGCATGGAGTGGCAGCAAACTGTTACAAATACATAAATATAGCATGGAGTGGCAGCGCACTGTTACAAATACATAAATATAGCATGGAGTGGCAGCACACTGTTACAAATACATAAATATAGCATGGAGTGGCAGCAAACTGTTACAAATACATAAATATAGCATGGAGTGGCAGCGCACTGTTACAAATACATAAATATAGCATGGAGTGGCAGCACACTGTTACAAATACATAAATATAGCATGGAGTGGCGGCAGACTGTTACAAATACATAAATATAGCATGGAGTGGCAGCAGACTGTTACAAATACATAAATATATCATGGAGTGGCAGCGCACTGTTACAAATACATAAATATAGCATGGAGTGGCAGCACACTGTTACAAATACATAAATATAGCATGGAGTGGCAGCGCACTGTTACAAATACATAAATATAGCATGGAGTGGCAGCGCACTGTTACAAATACATAAATATAGCTTGGAGTGGCAGCGCACTGTTACAAATACATAAATATAGCATGGAGTGGCAGCACACTGTTACAAATACATAAATATAGCATGGAGTGGCAGCGCACTGTTACAAATACATAAATATAGCATGGAGTGGCAGCACACTGTTACAAATACATAAATATAGCATGGAGTGGCAGCGCACTGTTACAAATACATAAATATAGCATGGAGTGGCGGCAGACTGTTACAAATACATAAATATAGCATGGAGTGGCAGCGCACTGTTACAAATACATAAATATAGCATGGAGTGGCAGCGCACTGTTACAAATACATAAATATAGCATGGAGTGGCAGCGCACTGTTACAAATACATAAATATAGCATGGAGTGGCAGCGCACTGTTACAAATACATAAATATAGCATGGAGTGGTGGCACACTGTTACAAATACATAAATATAGCATGGAGTGGCAGCGCACTGTTACAAATACATAAATATAGCATGGAGTGGCAGCGCACTGTTACAAATACATAAATATAGCATGGAGTGGCAGCGCACTGTTACAAATACATAAATATAGCATGGAGTGGCGGCACACTGTTACAAATACATAAATATAGCATGGAGTGGCAGCAAACTGTTACCAATACATAAATATAGCATGGAGTGGCAGCGCACTGTTACAAATACATAAATATAGCATGGAGTGGCAGCACACTGTTACAAATACATAAATATAGCATGGAGTGGCAGCACACTGTTACAAATACATAAATATAGCATGGAGTGGCAGCGCACTGTTACAAATACATAAATATAGCATGGAGTGGCAGCGCACTGTTACAAATACATAAATATAGCATGGAGTGGCAGCACACTGTTACAAATACATAAATATAGCATGGAGTGGCAGCACACTGTTACAAATACATAAATATAGCATGGAGTGGCAGCACACTGTTACAAATACATAAATATAGCATGGAGTGGCAGCGCACTGTTACAAATACATAAATATAGCATGGAGTGGCGGCAGGCTGTTACAAATACATAAATATAGCATGGAGTGGCAGCGCACTGTTACAAATACATAAATATAGCATGGAGTGGCAGCGCACTGTTACAAATACATAAATATAGCATGGCGTGGCAGCGCACTGTTACAAATACATAAATATAGCATGGAGTGGCAGCGCACTGTTACAAATACATAAATATAGCATGGAGTGGCAGTGCACTGTTACAAATACATAAATATAGCATGGAGTGGCGGCACACTGTTACAAATACATAAATATAGCATGGAGTGGCAGCGCACTGTTACAAATACATAAATATAGCATGGCGTGGCAGCGCACTGTTACAAATACATAAATATAGCATGGAGTGGCAGCGCACTGTTACAAATACATAAATATAGCATGGAGTGGCAGCGCACTGTTACAAATACATAAATATAGCATGGAGTGGCGGCACACTGTTACAAATACATAAATATAGCATGGAGTGGCAGCGCACTGTCATCACAGCGCAGTTACACGCACCAACGACTCAACTTCTGTTTGCAAGTCACTAAGTGAAAAGTCTTGATTTTTTGATCCTTTTATAAATCTTTGCTTCCATCACACTTCAGAATTACAAAAACAATTCTTCCTTTGTGCTTTCTTAATTGCTGGTACACATTTAAATATTTGTACATTAAAAATGCTATTGTATTAGGAAAAAATTGACATCACACAAACTTCCCTTCCTCTCCAGCAAGATTGCAACAGAGTTCACTCCAGAAACCCGCACCCTCTGCGGTCAGAAAGGAGAAGAAAATACCAGTCTCCCTGTTAAAAGAGGAAGCAGCAATTCTCAGGAAGCCCAGCCTGACCTTTGACCTCTGACCTTGAACACTAGGGTGACCAACCGTCCGTAAATTACACGGACTGTCCGTAATTTGGACTCACGTCCTGTGTCCGTGAGAATCCCTTTCACAACGCCTTTTGTCCGTAATTTTGGCCATCGGCCTCACCCCCCCTGCTGGAGCTGCCTCACACTCCCCCTCAGAGCACAAGAGCAGCCCCACCCACTGTCAGTCTGCAGCTGATGATTGTCACAGACAGAATGACAATGGGGCAGTCTGGGGTGTGACAGCATGTGGAGGCCTCCTCCTGCCTCAATGTACAGAAGGGCATTCTGTTAAATAAAAGGTAAAACGCCCAATGCTGCAACGTGAGAATACAGTTTATATAAAGAAGCCTGTGAAATAAGTGAAAAAGAACAGGTTATCGTTCTTTCACGGTCTCATCATTTTAGAACTGACGCATTTTCAATATTATATTCAACAAAGACATGGACATGGTGGCTGCTTTTCTTTTTAAGCAACTAACAACCATTGACACAGCCAATAGTCCTGGCTTGTTGTTGGTGTAATGATACTTGCTGTATTATATATCTGGATGCAATGACACAAACAACATAATACCAGTCGGGCGCAACACTATGCTAAGCGCAGATTTTTAGCCCAGGTGTTTTAAACCACACCCTTAATTACATCGAACACCCCCTCTGAAGAAACCCCCCCAGTTTTTTTACACCACTTAAAGCCCTGGAAACAACACCCTGTCACAGTCACCTCACATCCTGCATCATGCATGACCCATGACTTCTACGTTTTCAGACTGCCTGTATGCAGGGGCAGAGTCAACCCTCCCCCGCCCACCCCACCCCTTGCTTTAGGAACTACGGCAGGAGAGAAGTTCTTGATGGGCCTCTTCTGTCTACAGCTCTGCAGACAAAGGCTCAGCTCATAATGTGAAAAGGAGGGTGAGTGAATAAGTGAAGGAATGTGTTAATGGCTGGATGGATTACTGAAAGGATGAATGAATGAAAGGGTGAATGGATAGATAATTAAAGAAAGGATGGATGAATGAGTGAATGAGTGGAATTATGGATGAGAGAAAAGGTAAATAGATGGATGTATGGGTGGAAGGATAGATGGATGGGTAAAAGGGTGGATGGGTGAGTGAAAGGGTAGATGGTGGGCGAGTGAATGGGTGGATGGATGAGTGAAAGGATGGATGATGGGCGAGTGAATGGGTGGATGGATGATTGAAAGGATGGATGATGGGCGAGTGAATGGGTGGATGGATGAGTGAAAGGATGGATGGATTGATGAATTGATGAGTGAAAGGTTGAATGGATGGATGGATGAGTGAAAGGGTGGATGTAAGTATTGATGAGTGAATGAAAGGGGAGTATATGGACAAAAGGATGGATAGATGAGCGAAGAAGTGAAAGGGCAGAAGGATGAGAGAACGGATGGATGAGTGAAAGAATGGATGAGTAATAGGATCAATGCATGTATTCATGAATGGATGAGTAGATGGATGGGTGGGTGGGTGGGTGGGTGGATGGATGGATGGATGGATAAGTGAAAGGGGGATGGAGAGAGAAAGGGGGGATGGGTGGAAGGATAAGTGACTGGATGGATGGATGAGTAAGTGAATGGATGGCTTGGTGGGTGAAAGGGTAAATGGTTGGATGGATGAGAGAATAGATAGATGGGAAGAAGAGTGGATGGATGACTGTATGGATGGATGGGGTGAAAGGCTGGTTGGATTAATAATGGATGGATGAGTGAAATGATGGATGGAAGGATACATGGTGGATAGGTTTGCAAATGGTTGAATACGTTTGGATATAGACGGGCACACAGGTGGAAGGACAGAATGAACGGTGAAAGACTGAATGATGGATGAAAGAATGATTACACCTTGCAGCACCCATTATCTTAAGTAACATTTCCTATACACTGACTTTCACGTTTATATGAGTCTCTATATGATGTGTGTCTGATGTAACGCACTCCGACACCCTGCCCTACATAATTGGGATGAGTAACACTATAAAAGAAATTAAATACTCACGAGAGAGGGTCTATGTGAAAATGAGGGGCACCAATGGAGGGTGGTAGCAAGGCCGGACCGGGCATCGGGTGTTTTCCTGGAGGGCTGGAAAGGGGGGGAGCGGTTTTGTGACTGGGGGCTGGCACTGCAAAGTTCCCTGCATATCTAGTAGTTTTCAATCGACAATAAAAGCGCCTCACTTACATCCAGGTGTGGTTCACCATTGTCTGGTGACTAATGTACCTGCTGCAGCGAGAGGCGAGTTTTGAATCATCTAAGGTTGCAAGCTGCGGCCAGACTGACAAACCGTGAAGTGCACGATTGTCTCAACCTAATATAAACCTATTTTGACTTGTAGTTAGGTGGTTGTCTAATTACTTACTGTGAAACTTACCTTTATGCCGAAGTTTTCTCCTGAATTTTGACCTTTTGTCCTGAATTTTTGTCCTGAATTTTTACACTCACCGTCCTGAACTTGCACCCATGGTCACCCTATTGAACACACAGCACATAGAGCAAGATGAAGACCGCATTTCGAGGCGTCTTTGACTCCTTCACCCTGAGCTCTAACAGGGCCATGTCTGGGGGTGCTGCCCCCCCCTTCGTCCAGCTCCTGCGCCCTGCAGGGACCCGAGGATGCCACGGGCCCTGGAGCAGGCAAGGACAGGGGCCCCTTGGTCTCCTATTGGGGTTATAAAATACAGCAATGCCAGGGTTCAATGGACTCGGTGCCACTGCACTTGCTGCACCACTGCCAGCTTCGCTGCCGCCTCTGCCAGCGCTCGCCCTGCCCTCCGACCTTTATAAGAGTCACAGAGAGAGAAGCCTGAACCCCGCCGCTCCCCGGGGCACCCCACTATCCCGCCGAGCACAATTACAGCCAGACGAGCTGGGAATAAGCAGGGCGTGTGCTGCCAGCGAACGCTTCTGCACTCCTGTACATGCCCTGTGCATCCTGTGGGACCTAGGACATCACCAGGAGGGTCAGGCGCCCCTCACACCTGAGGGGGCGCTGTGCCAGGAGCAGGAGAGGGCAGGGGTGTCCAGCATTGCGCGTGAGGCCTTCAAGCCCCCAGGGCCTGATTCTAGGCGCCATGAAACACTTTACACACTCAGAGTCCGCAAAGATGACCTGTGGGCAGATGTAAACAAGGGCAGCGAGCGTGCCACACACTTAAGAGTTGTTGTGTCCCAGCGCTCCAGGTTAGAGGCACACACCCATGTGTACAGATGTTAAACACGGGCACCAAGAGTGTCACCACTGAATAATTGTTGTGGCTCAGTGGTCCAGGGTTGAAGGGCACACCAGGGCACCAAGTGTGCCATCCACATGTGGGTGCATAGGTGAAACAAGGGCGCCCAGTGGGTCACACACTGAAGTATTATTGTGTCCCAGAGCTCCAGGCTTGAGGCGCACATCGACGTGTGCAGATGTGAAACAAGGCCACCAAGTGCGCAAAACTGCACGTGCAGAGGTGGAACAAGGGCACCACTTGTGTCACGCACTAAAGAAGTGACCTCCAATGTTGTGTCACTGAACGGGGATCCACAAGGAACAGTAACGCGGAGATGCTCACATAATTTAAATATCCTTAAAATCAATGATCTGATGAAGCGGAATGAATTAAGACAAACTTCAACGAGCTCTAAGCTGGTTACTCACTTCCGGTCTGTGCCCGCGCTGCCATCCCTGAATCAACACAGCCAGCCTCTTCTTCTGGCCATGGAAGTTAAAGAAAGGATGGATGAATGAGTGATTGAGCGGAAGTATGGATGAGAGAAAAGGTAAATAGATGGATGTATGGGTGGAAGGGTAGATGGATGGATAAAAGGGTGGATGGGTGTGTGAAAGGATGGATGGATGGATGGATGAGTGAAAGGGTAGATGGATGGGTAAAAGGGTGGATGGGTGTGTGAAAGGATCGATGGATGGATGGATGAGTGAAAGGGTAGATGGATGGGTAAAAGGGTGGATGGGTGTGTGAAAGGATCGATGGATGGATGGATGAGTGAAAGGGTAGATGGATGGGTAAAAGGGTGGATGGGTGTGTGAAAGGATGGATGGATGGATGGATGAGTGAAAGGGTAGATGGATGGGTAAAAGGGTGGATGGGTGTGTGAAAGGATCGATGGATGGATGGATGAGTGAAAGGGTAGATGGATGGGTAAAAGGGTGGATGGGTGTGTGAAAGGATCGATGGATGGATGGATGAGTGAAAGGGCAGCTGATGGGCCCAGCTTCAAATAATGATTTTTATCAATGCCTTTCTGCTCTTACATAAATGTAATTTCAGACATTGACAATGATCAGCCTTGAGGTCTTTCACATTTGTGTTATATGAATTATGCTCAATTAGATCGTTGATTTTCCAATGATTGCATTATTTCCTAACCTCCTTTTTTACTTTTAAAACCCGTATAATACTTATCGGAATAGACCACACCACGGGTGCACCCCAAGAGTGTGTTTTGGCACCAACCTTGTTTAATCCTATTATAAATGAAGTGATTGATCTGCCCCTGTACGGGATGGCGACAAAGTGGGCATGTTATTAGTTATGTATTATCGAAATGTCCAACAGGGCTCCACAATTTATTGAACATTTTATACAAATTGTTTTGTAATCGAGGTCTTGTCATGAACGCAGCAAAAACAAAGTCCAGGGGTTTCAATCCCCGATGGTCTGAAGAAAGTTGGATCAGAAGGGGAGCGGGTCTTGGTGGACCTGGGGTTTGATTGCCTCCTACTTGTTCATCACTGAGACAAGTCTAGAAAGTCCCCCCCCACATCAAAACAAAGGCCACAGGTTGGGGCCATGTGCTGTCTCCCCTATAATCAAGGAATACAGAGCACAAGCTCAGCTGGCAGCACCCCATGCCTCGGGCATTTGAGGATCCTGCAGTTTGGGGAAATCGAAAATGAGCGAGAATTGTTTTTAAAAGTATTTCTTGAAGTTCACTTGGAGGGCCCCAATGGTCCCTCTGTCCCCTAAACTGGGGGACCAAGAACATTGGTCAGATCACAGTTGAGTTGAGATCCCTTCTATGTTGGGGCCTCTTCTGGACAACCACTGCTCTAAAGCCTAACACAAATGCCCTTTGTGAGACCTTGCTAATTGTGGTGGCATCACTTTACCATGGTGTCATTATTCATGGCACGCCTTGGACACCCTCGCCTTCCCTCATCTCTGGTCACAGCAGGAATCCATGCCCTCTTCCTCTCTTTCTATCTTAAAAAGATCTTTTGTAACTTAATGAGTATCTTCAGTGAGGTCACACAGATGCTTTTCAAAATGTTAAGAATTTCTCTTCTTTCGAAAAGTATCTTTATACTTTTGAAAAACAATCAGCCAAACATTTTTATAAAGTTCAGAAAACACATTTTGGACGTGAACAATTTCTACTTCTAAACTGGCCTTCAGCCTGGTGACCCTGAAATGGTGCTCAATTGTAGCAAAGTCGATGAAGCGGACACTCATTTTTGCTGTTTTGGTCTCTATATCACAGACACGGATGGAAGTAGTTAGTTTTAGGGATATGGATATAAGCATGACCAGACAGCCTACAGTATCATAAAGCAGACTTGTTGGGTTTCATATCTCTAATTGTCTTCCACTTCATCTTACTGGCAGGGACAACTAGGTCTAATTGTCTTGTAATCGTCCCATGAGGCTTCCCTGGGCAACATTGGCAACATTTATATTTGCTAATATCATTTTCTACAATGTTGTCAATTTTTGACTTTGTGAGAAATGGGGGCCTCTAGTTGGCAGGTTGTTACCCTGTCGAAGTAGGGACCCTTGTGCCTAGTCAGGATAAGGGGGATACACTACTGAAATTACCCCTGCACACCCCCTTGGTAGCTTGGCACAACCAGTGTGGGAAGCATTTGCACATAACCAACGGTAATACCATGAAAACACTACAAAAGGACACCACACCAGTTTAAAAAAAATAACCAATATTTATCTGTGCAAAGCAAGATCAAAACACAAAAAATCCATCAATAATAATTAAAATATGCACTTTGAATGAATAACCGTAAAAATGCAGTTCCTTGAAGTTGATATCTCCATCCAATGCTACTGCGATGCTGAAAACAATCAAATCCAACAGTTTCGGGCAACCACAGCTGTGCTGACCTGCATCTTGTCAGAAGACTTGTAGACAGTACCTTTTGTTCTTGCTGACTGCAGTGGTGTGTTCTGGTAGCGGTGGTCATCGAGGCTGTTGTGTGAAGCAGAGCGGTGCGGCCCATGGTGCCCTAGGGTTGCGGTGGAGACAGCGGCTCTGTGACAGTCATCCAGCGGTGTTGGTGAGACCAGGGCTGCAGTGCGAAGAGGGGCAGTGCTCGTCGCTGTGCTAACAGTCAACGTGCAAGTGGCAGCACCGGTCAAAGATTGCCAGTCAATAGGGCTGGCTTCTGTGGGACGTAGCTGCAGTGTGGGATGGGGCGGTGCTTCCTGTAGCTTATGAGAGGGGCCCCAAGACAAAGGTACAGACCACAGCAGCGATGTCAGGTGGAAACGGCATCATCAATAAGAGCAGGGCGGTGGAGTAAAGCGAGGCGGTGTGGCGTGCAGTTCCCACAGGTCACGGCACAAGCAGCGGCTCAGTGGCGGCAGCGGTCATCGTTGTTGGTGAGGCCAGGGTTGAGGTGCGAAGTGCGGCAGTCCCCTTTGCAGTGCCTACAGGTCATGCGCTGGTGGTCTTGGTTACAGCGTTGGCTTGTGGCTTCAATCTGTGGGAACTGAACCCACAGTCCTAGCTGCAGTACCGAGAGGTAGGTGAATTCTTTGCTGACCTGAACAGGGGGCAAGCTCTACCTGAAGCTCTTGGAGAAGCTCAAACAAAATTTGAAGAAAGTTCATTCCAGTCCTTTCTCTGCCCATGACAGAAGCAGCTTCTGCATGCAGGCCAACACAGCAAAGCTCCCAGCAAAGTGCTAATTCCTCTTCATAGCTTATCCAGTTCTTCTTCTTGGCATGTTTCTGAGTCCAAAAGTGTTCTAAAGTTCTGAGTTCTGGGTCCCAATGTTTATACCACATTTCCGTTTGTTCTCCTGTGACAAAGTCTCTGTGCTTATTCCAAACCAGTTCTTTCCTCTCTGGCCCAGCTTTCTGGCAGGAGGTGGAGACAGCATTGTGTAAGGTGGACCAGGCCTATTCAGGTGCGAGGAAATCCTACTAGTCTAAGTGCATCCCGGTCTATTCAGTCCAGCCCTGACTCATCCAGGAGAGGCAAGACACACCTCGAACCCCCCATTGGCTGTCTACAGTGAAACATCCCCAGCCCCTGTCACTACAAAGCCAGACAGTGAATCCACAACCCAACGGAGGCACACAGCATGGTTAAGCAAGAAAATACTCACTTTCTAAAAATTGTATTTTCAAACACACAACATAAACATAGCTTTACTAAAAGATGCATTTTTGCATTCAAGGTTCAGGTATACTAAACCCCATTTATCTATCTTGTTCCAATGAAAAGTTATACTTGTAAGATGTTACAAAGTATCACCCATTCTATCCTATGGGGCAGATGGCCTTTAAATAGTGAAAAACAAACTACATTGTAGTTTATTATCAGGACATGTCCTCACACCTGTATATGTCCTACCTTTCACATACACTGCACCCTGCCCATAGGGGTACCTTAGACTTACTTTAGGGGTGACTTACATGTCATAAAAGGGAAAGTTGGGGCATGGCATGTGGATGCACTTGTCAAGTTGACAAGGCAGTACAAACTGCTTGCAGACACTGCAGTGGCTGTTCTGAGAACCCTTTACAGGGCTAATTCTGTAGGTGGCACAACCAGTGCTGGAGGCCCACTAGTAGCATTTGATTTATGGGTCCTGGCACTCTTAGTGCATGTTACTATGGACTTACCAGTAAATCAAACATGCTGATCATGGAAACACCAATCCATAATAGCAGTTTACAATAGGATCACTTGCACTTTAACACTGAACAGCAGTGAGAAAGTGCACAGAGACACTAAACAGAGTCAAAACCTGGAGGTCAGAAAGCAAAAAGACAGGGGAAACACGCCAAAAGATGCCAGGTCTAACAGACTTCCTCTGTTTATTTTAGGTCAGTGTGGAGTTAGGCTATGGTTTAGATTTTTAAAGGCTTTGTGAATTGTGTGAAAGATTGATATTGAATAAAGCTCTTTTTTTATCACTGTTGATGTTCAGGTTCTTCGCTGGAATCTGTAGTACTATTTTTGTGATAACATTCTGAAACATATTAGAATATAGTCTTTTATATAACATTATCATATGTAGTAATGCATGTGTTAATAATGGTGTAGCACTATTTATGTGGCTGTGCTCTAGTGTATTTTATCTAGTCTCTTACATTACATTACCTTGAATTGTTACACAGTTTCTATACTGTTTCCTGTACATACCCAAAATAAACTATACTCCTACTTCATGTGTAACCAACCACACAAAGGGCTCTAAATGCCCACATAGCAACAAATGCAATCTATACCCATATAGACATCAATCATTATGCATTACATGCACATATCCCACCTGTACACTGCACTAATCATGACAACACAATATAAAAGTAGGGACAGGATTTCCCCTTTGGGTCAATTGTTTCTCATTTGAGAAGAAAAATTCTGGTCTTTTACAGACTGGCTGTGCTCCTCCTGGGTGTGTTCATCTCTAATGCTTTCTTGTATCTCAGTGACTTTCCCACAGTTCTACAACTCTACAATCCTAGGCTGCAGGTGTAAATTGGGCATCCTTCCTATAGTCAAAGCCCAGTTAACCTGCTATCACACTGCTGATAGTGAGAAGTTGTCTCCACCTTTTAGGCTCTCCAACTGTCAGCCAACATACCCACTGGACCACTATTTGCTTGAGATGTTCATCCCACAGACCCCACCTAGCTCTCAGCCCCATAACTGTTCAGGAAGCTGATGCTCTCAGCGAATCTTACTTCACAATGACCCAAGATATGGTTGACAAACCTCCTTTCACAATCCCAGTAATCATTGGCACAAATAGAGTCCATCGAATATTACCTCCCCTAGACTGCCTGCACAATAAACCACCACTCTGACACTACATACTACAAACAATAGTTCTAGTCCTCTAACATGCATGCTCCTAAACTGAAGATCAGCAGTTAAACATGCCACAGATATCGCCGAAGCTATACTTGAGAAAGAAATGGATATCACATTCCTCACTGAAACTTGGCTTAATGAACAATTGATCCCCATTCTAGACCTGCTTACACCTCCCGGCTACACCTTCCTTAGACAGGACAGACCAAGGACGTTAGGTGGTGGACTGGCAATCATACACAAAGAAGGAATCTATCTTTCCATGTAAAGACCTTAAAATACTTGACTTTCAAATACCTCAGAGTAGATCTTACAGCCAAAGGCACCTCTCCTATCAAAGTTCACACCATCTATCACCCACCTGGTAATCTCACTCTCTTCTCAGAAGAACCAACTGACCTAGTAACATAGTTCTCTTTAACTGACTTGAATGACATGTTCTTGGACAACTTCAATATTCAATGGAACAACCCAGAAGACACCACAGTCCGTGTCCTTTCAAACCTTCTTGAAATAAACAACCTCAAACAACTCTGCAATGGACCAATCCATATTAAAGGTTCCACACCAGATGCATTATTCACCAAAAAAGAGCTTGTCTCACTTCAATCCATCACACCAACATCTGGTCAGACCACCATTTCATACTGTTTAATGATCTCACCCAGTCCCATCCAACAAATATATGCACTGGTCTAGGAGAATCAAACAAAGCTCAAAACTGGAATTGGAATCCAGGGTCAGTGTCCAACTACAGTATCAACCTCTCACTCACACCATTGATGATCTCAACACCCACTATAATACAGCGAGGATTGATGTCCTTGACCAAGAGGCACCACTCAAACTAAAACAATCTAGAAAAATCCAGTTGAAATCCTTTTTCAACTCAGATCTTAACGACAAAAGGAGACAACTCAGACAGTCAGAAAGAATATAGAACCTCTCTGCAGTGCACTTCTCACTTCTAAGATTCATATAAGAAACACAACTTTAGAGAAAAGGCCTCTTTCTTTCGTGACTAACTTGAATGCGCTAAGAACAGACCCAAGGAGCTCTTCAACATCTTTAAACAACAAACTACCCTTACCTTCCCTCACAAAAGAATAGACACCAATGAACGCTGTGAAGAAATTGGCAACTTCTTCACTGATGAAAGCAGCAAAAATTCAGCACTCTATCATCCAAGTCACACATCTTTCACCCCACCAACCTTCCCCACTGACTCACATCCCTCCACTGTTGCCTCCTCCTCCGGATTTAACTAATGACCGAATAGCCCCAAGAAAAATTAATGTCAACTATGATCTCCTTTAACTGAAAAACATTGCTAATTGGTCTGACTTCAAACCTATGACAGAAAGTCAACTCCTCAATATAGTAGCTAACTTGAAGTCCACATCCCTCACTACTGATCCTCTCCAATCTACAATAGTGCAAAATGTTAACCATATCATTGCCCCGTTCTGGAAAAAAAAATCATTAACACCTCTTTCTCCTCAGGACGTATACCTGAAATCCTCCTTCTAGGCCAAATCACACCCATATTAAAAAAACAGGGGCTGGTCCTAATGACCTCAATTACCTCAGACTTATCACCAACCTTCCGTTCCAAGCCAAAACAATGGAGAAGTGCGACATACTACAACTGAACCAACATATAGACAAATTCAACCTCCATGACACATCCCAGTCAGGATTCAGGAAAGGCTGGAGCACAGAAACTGCTATGCTAATATCTCAGATGACATTCACAGACCTTGGATGAAGGTGATGCATGCCCCCTAATCCTACTTGACTTATCTGCAGCTTTTGATATCGTTAATCACCCAGCATTACTCGAGACACTCAAGAACCACACTGGTATCAATGGCATATTCCTTAAATGGTTCACATCTTACCTGCAACTTCGCTCGCAATAAATAAAAATTAACAACTGTCTCTCAAAGCCTACTCTAGTTCCTCATGGTGTACCCCAAGGCTCACTTCTCACCCCATTTCTTTTCCATCTCTTCAAGGAAACCCTTACTGGTATCCTTAACCAAGCAGGTATCAAATATCACCTATTTGCCAATGACACCCAACTTACTACAAAATTAAATCACCTAGTGACATACTACATCTGGACGAATACCTGATCAAGATACAAACTTGGCTTAAAGCTAACCACTTAAAGTTAAACCCTAACAAAACTGAACTACTACTTCTCTCCCCTAAAAACAACCCTCAGCCAATACAAGATTGATTCAAGAATATAGACTCTCTAAATTGTTATTTTACACTATCCAACTTCGTAAAGTCCTTGGGCATCATTCTAGACAAAAACATTTCCCTGAAGGACCACATTAACAACTCAGCCAAAGGAGTGCTATACACTCTTGAACACCTCAAGATAATCAAACCTTTTAGTCCGCCTGATGATTTTAAGATGGTAGTCCACTCTCTAGTCCTCTCATAACTGGATTATGGAAACGACATTTTCACAGGAACTCTGAAAATTCACCTCCCCCTAAGAACAGTTCTCAACATGGCTGTCCGGCTATTAACAGGTCTTTAATGGTTTGAGCACATCTCACCGGCCTCATGAACCTCAATTGACTACCCATCAAAGGAAGATCTATCTACAAGACTGCTTGCATCACCCACAAAGCCCTTCGGACTCATAACCCAAACTATCTCAATACCAAATGTTCAAAAGCAGGAAGAGCCAAGACTCTGAGAAGCTCAAACTCACTTCTTCTTATACCTCCCAAACTGAAAAAGAAATCCTCCTAGACACGCTCATTCTCTGAAATGCACCCAGGATCTGGAACTCACTCCCTAGAGATCTGCACTGCAACCCCTCCTTTTCGTGCTCCAAAGAGAACGCTAAATTCCTACTGCTCCTAAAATACTTTAATGCTCACACAAACTGAGTGATGGTCCCAAAGATCACACTCAATCTTACTAGACCATTTGTTTCACCTATCTACTATGTCATTCACTCCATTAACGTATGCTGTCCTAATGGCCTCATAATGTAACTACCTTGACTGCCCAACGTTTTCCTTTGCCTGTATATATGTATGTACTTCAATCAAACGATCTTGCATTATATGTAAAGCGCTCTGTTACCTCCAGGTCTAAGGCTGTATTAAAACTATAAATAAATAAATACATAAATATGTTTACCACCCTCTGTGACACTTCTGTTGAGCAGCCATCTCAACAACATTAAAATGGGTCCTTTCTGTCTTGCTTTACTTAGTTACCACTAAGGACAGGATTAGAGCTTCACAATACCTAATGCAATCTATTCTTCTGAGGGTTCTACCTGCCCATACTCTCTTGCATCTGATGCATTCGGCTCTGTTGCTTCAGTTCTGCAGATATTTATTGTTTATCTTCCTTTCCTTTTTAGAGGTTACTTTTATTCCATGCCCAGTTATCCAAATATTGTCTTGTTCTCACCCTCTTTTTTTCAGAGTTTGATCAGATATTTTGCCACTTCCCAGCTGCGCCTCCCTCTCTAGTCATCGACTCAATCTGGTCCCAAATTCTGAAACAGTGCTGTAGCCAACCAATACATCCAAAACCACTACCACAATCTCCAAACAAAAACTATTGAAACTAATGTGGGATTTTAAAGAAAATCCGCAGAGACACCAATTTGAAGTCTGCAAGTGTTTATTGACAAAAGAATAATTAATCTGGGAATCATGGAGTTGGACAACGGGGACTCCCGACACTCCAAAGAAGAACAAGCTGTCCAAGCACAGACAAGACACACATGTATATGTTGTCATACAGAGGGTAGCAATGCATATTGTGTGATTGGGCCGAGACAAAGAGGTTACCCAGGTGCAGCATCTGACATCATCGGAAAGTGCACACATGACCTTCAAACTGATGGAGAAATGTAAACTTTCTGTAATGAAGAAGCTGCAAAAAATATCCTCACCTAGAATGCCAAGCATGAGTGTGAGGGATTCCACGTCAGAGATGGGCAGAATTCGGAAGCACCGGTTAGTATTAAGAAAAAAGTTGACCGCCACCGTTGCAGTTACTCTAGGGCAATGTTTTAAATTTCAGAGAGAGTCACACCAAATGCTTCCTTTGTCCCAGTGGTCCAACCCTGGCTGAGGTCCATCTTGGGCATCTTAGGAGGTCACGTGGACCACTGTCTGAAAGTCCTACACACTCTTCCTAGAAGCACTTGAGACACTTAGCGCCAGATATAGGTAATTCGTATTTACCGATTCATATATACCAAATTTTACCGATTCGGTATTTATGAATCGGTAAATATGAAGGAGGGATATTTAGGTAAAATCGGTAATTGAATTACCGATTCTGTAAAAATCGGTATTTACCGAATCGATAAATACTGATTCGGTAATGCCCCTAGATCCATCTAGCACCCCAAATACAGGCATGTGTGCCATGTGGCACACAGACATGCCCTAAGGGCATGTCTGTCTGTCACATGGCATAGGTGTGCATGCACACATGTGCATGCACACCTGGATTCGGTATTTTACCACCCAATTGGATTGGGTGGTAAAATACCGAATCTGTAAGGCCTTTGGGACTCAGAAGAGTCCCACCTACATCTCGAAGTTACCGAATCGGTAAAAATACCGTTTCGGTATTTTACCGATTCGGTAAATTTACCGAATCGGTAAAATAGGGCCCCTACATGCCAATTCCTGAATACCGGTCGGTAACGGCCGAAAACGGCCGTTACTGACCGGTATTTCGGCTCCTACATCTGGCCCATGGTGCCACACAATAATCATGTATCTTTCCAGGGATGATATTAGGGAACTCCTTTTTGGCTACAGCTAACTTAAGTCAGTTCCCATTGATCTCTTCTGCCTTGACATTGTATCTTACATTCCTACTGTATCGAAACATATGACATATGTGCTCTGTTGTACATGACATTCTCATTCATATGTGGGTCCCTTGCTCCCTTTGCCACTGGAATCAAGTTAACCTAGCTGATGAGGGGTGTTACCCCGAAACAGGTCCCAGGATGCTTGGCAGGTCCCATGAGGCACAGGGTCAAGACTGATTTGCATATAGCTGGGTCTGAAATGGGTTTGAGAAGTGAGCTAAAGAATGACAATGGATTCAACCCAGATCTGTGACTGGGACCAAGTGTCTGAAAGGTTTCAGTGCACCGTCCTTCATCTCCTTGTGGTTCCTTTGTTCGCCCCAAGTTAGCAGGTATGCCCAGACGTGGGCCCCTTGCTCACTTTGCCACTGTATTCAAGCTAGCTTGGCTGATGAAGGGTGTTACCCTGAAACCGGTCTCAGGATGCTTGTTTTTGGTCCAGGGAAGACCTGGCTCGGCAGTTTGGGCTGGACTGTTCCCATGAGGCACAGGGTCAAGACTGATTTGCATATATCTGGGTCTGAACTGGGGTGGTGTAGTGAGCTAAAGAACGATGATGGATTCAACCCAGATCCGTGACTGGGGTGAGTGTCTGAAAAGTTTCAGTGCTCCGTCCATCATCTCCTTGTGTCTTCTTTATAAATGTACCACTAACTCTTCCCCACTGTTCAGGCCTTTTGAAGTCTTTTTTGTATGTTTATAATATGCCTAGATTCAAGCCAATGGAGATTTAACACTCTATCACCTCCTCTGACACCTGGGGGTACGTGTTCTTGACAAAAGCGTAGGAGATTTCTATTACTACCGTGATGGGATTCAAAATGTCTTGCTACAGGATATGTTGTGTCGTTATTGGATATTGCTCTAACATGTTCTAAAATGCATACTTTAGTGGGAAGCATAGTTCTGCCGATGTATATTCATTTTCATGGCCACACAAGACATTAAACCATGACAGTTGTATTGCAGTTCATAAAGCTAATTATTTTCTTAGTTTATGTCAAGCCTGGAATTTCATACTTCCAGGCTTCACTGGTCTTGCCACAGGGAAAAAACATTTAAGTTCCCTCATGGCTGATCCTCTCTTTTCGTCTGTGAGATGTCTCTGTACCAGTTGCTCTCTCAATGATCTAGTTTTCTTGAATGTAACAAGTGGGGATTCTGGGAGGTCAGTTCCTATGATTGAATCTGATTTAAGGACCTGTCAATTCCTCCTCAGTATCCATGTAATACGGTGGGCATCACTAGAGAAATTGGTGAACATTCTGAAGATATTTAGAGTGTCTTTCTCCTTTATATTGTCTTTAAGAAGATCTGATCGAGGCTTATTCTGTATGCTTCTCATGGCTCGATCTAGAACTCTCCATTGCTGCTGTCTGAAAGTAGCACTCCCTAGAGCTGTTTCTCTTGATGTGCAGAAGCTCACTATAGGGAATGCTATCTTTCAGCTTACTTGAGTGGCTGCTGGCAGCATGTAGCAACAAATTCCCTTCTGTAGGCTTCCTGAAGAGAGCTGTAGATATCTAAATTTTCAGAGACAATCACTCACAGATCTAATACATTTACAGATACTGAGCTCATCATATCCCCTGTGATGGTCGCAGCATCAGCAACTGACTATATTACAGCCCTCAACAATATTAACATTAATCTTAGATTCACAGGAGACAAGAGCTCAGTATCGGTAAATTTCTTTCTACCCTACTCTTCCTTATCACCACACGGGATGATCAAGGGGAGATATTTAGTCATGTTTTGCGTTTGATTTAGTGTATGGTTTAGGATAGAAATATTTACACTTCTTTGTATTGTTCAACACTGTTATAATGTGTACAATGAACTGGTGATGCATGATTTGCCCACTTGGGCTTTATGTGAGTCCATTTATTATAATGTCTTTGAATATGCACCAGATTTGCAAAAATATTTTCCCACTTGGACTATATTTGTGGGACCAGGAATTGTTATTAATTTCATGCATCAGAAACCCGTGTGGGACCTATTCTAGTATAGGAAATCGTTTGCCTGTACAGAGATAGCTCTTATCTGTTAGTATTATCTATGTAATTTTGAGCCCCTTTGTGATTTTATGGTTTGATTTGGTTGCTTGTTTTAGTTAATTGGGTCTGTATCTTAGCCAATTTCAATAACTCAACATATAATATGAGAAAAAGATATTCTGTTTTAGCTATTTGTACATGTTTATTGAAAATTGTTTGTTATTATGTTTACCATTCCAAGATGGTACCTCTTGTACAATGTGTCTTTCCAGTCCTATTTTGATGTTTTTCACTATGTTTAAATGAAGCGGTGTTGGATCTCGGAACAATGAATGTGTGATAAAGGCTGTTAAGGCCAAAACGCGTTGCATGAGCCAATATTTTCGATAATAAACATGTTTTGGATTCCCCTGAGTGTGGGTTCCTCTTGTCTCCAGTTCAGAGATTGGGATTTCATATACCTGGTCTGGTACTGCGCCAGGCACCCCACAACACCCCCGCTGGGCAGCGCTGACTAAAAGGGGACTGCTACTTCTTTCTCTCTCTCTCTCTCTCTCTCTCATATATATATATATGTGATTTTATTGTTTGATTTGGTTGCTTGTTTTAGTTAATTGAGTTTGTATCTTAGCCAATTTCAATAACTCAACATATAATATGAGAAAAAGATATTCTGTTTATATATTTATATATATTACCTACTGGCGGTCGCCAGTAGGTAGTTATAGTTAGGACCAAATTTCCATAGGAAGAGCATTTTTTGTTTTGCTTATAACTTTGGCGTTGTTTGATGAATCTTCATGAAATGTTCCAAACTAATTCTTTGTTCATATCAGCTTCTACGTTGAACGTTTGGGGGTGATAAACATGGGGGATCTGAGAAAAAAGGGTCCCAAAACGTGTTTTCTCCCTGTTAATTTCCATAGGAAACTTTTGTAAGAACTGGGACCGCCAGTTCTCCGGGGGTAGCATGGCTCGAGCAGGAAGGCGGCCAGGGGCTTATGTTTAAAGCAGCTACTCAACACACACATCCAATGAAACACACAGTGGGGCAATAATGGAGACCACACTAGGTGTTGTATTTGAAAAATCAAGATCTTTTATATAGGCTTTCAATTAGAGCAAGGCATTGGTAATTCATTAGCTTTTCAAATAAGCATTTCATTAAGACATTTCAGATATCACGTGCAGGTTGCATTTCCTGAGAAGAGTAATCATTTCAGTAAGGCTTTTCATTAAAACTACAGCCAGCTCATCTATGCAATGAAACATTAACTGACCCCGCCTGTCGCATCAGACTCTTGGACAGGCAAAGGGGTAATGGTATAAACCTGGAGGATCCTACAAGAAGCGACATTTATAATGCATCTAAGCAGCACATCAAACATGGACGCTTCTCCTAGACAGGAATAAAACATATCAGCAAGTACTTATCAGTCTAACAAAGAACTTCAAAGAACACAGCCTTTAGGCATTTGTGACAAGCCTTTCTTCTTGTAAATATGGGCCGGCTGCGACCCTGATCAGACCATCAGCATGTTATGGAAGTCCACCTCTGCAAGAAAATTCAGTACAGTGAAGTGACTCTCCCTCTCATTAAACAGGCTTGTAAATATGGTACACTTTAACCCTTGCAGGCTTGTAAATATGGCTCACGAAGAATAATGCAGTCTTGTAAATATGGCTCACGAAGAATAATGCAGGCTTGTAAATATGGCAAATGAAGAATAATGCAGGCTTGTAAATATGGCAAACGAAGAATAATGCAATGAGGCACATTCAGAAAGGGGCCAACAGGGCCCAGTCACAGTTAAACCCGGGGGAGGGGTGACCTCGGGCCTTACTCGGCCTACCGCCCTCCTCCCCAGGGGGTTACCTCTCTTATTCGGCCCTCCAGGGCCCTGGCGTAGTCGTCGATAAAGGGGGAGGGGTGTCCGACCCTCCTAGAGCCTCACTCGGCCCAGCGCTATGCCGGACTGGCTTCGGGGCACTAGGCGCCGGGGCCGGAGCGAGATAAAGGGGTGAGGCTCAATCGGAGGGGGGTCTCTGGCTCCGCGACCCCCTCGGAGGGGAAGTGCGGCTTTCCCCGAGCGCCGGACCTTGTCAGCGGGGCCCGACGGCAACAGCCAATGGTGAGGCAGCTTGGGCGGGGGCGCGGCCGATGACGCGGCGGCGCTCCCGCTCACGTGATGGGGCCCAGGCAAGCTTAGGCCCGTCACGGCCTGACAAACTCGGTGCGGCGGCCCTCTCCTGGTACCGGGGGCCGCCGGGGGGAAATCGATGTCGGCGCTAGCCACAGCGCAGGGCAGGCGGCCTCGGGACAGGCCGATGGTGCCGCTTAGGCGTCGTGTGGGCGGCCTGGCGCCACGGGGGCAACTCTCCTCACGGGCCTCGAGGCACCGAGGTACAGCGCTAGCGCCGATCCTGGGTAGCGCTTGGGGGGGGCTTCACAGCGCTAGGTGCTGGCAGTACAGGGAGGCAATCTCGACGATCCCTGACAGAGCAGGCAGCCTCTGATACAGCGCTGGGCAGGAGGGCAGATTACAGCGCTCCACAAGTTAGTCAGTCAGAACTGCAGGTAGGATGGGGACAATTTATAGCGCTTGTCATTCAGTTCAGAAAGGGGGAGACAGGTAGGCCCAGCTGAAGGCAGGGGATGCACAGGGCAGCTTAGTCCAGTACCTGGTCCCATGGAGTAGGATTCTTGGCGCTTGGATGGTTCTGCGCCCTTAGTTGCTTGTTTCTTGAAGTTGCTGAGGAGAGGGGGGGGGTGATGAGTTGAAGGCTTGAAGAATTTCTCCTCAGTCACTGCAGATGGGCCCTGGGGTTCCCTACCACTGGGCCAGACCAGGGGGCTAGCTTTGGACACCTCACTGAGCTTAAGAGGCAGCACCTAAATCCTGTCACTCCCAGTAGCATAGGTTCCTCACTAGGCCCTCCCGCCTAAAACTCCTGCGCGGGTTCCCCAGGTCAGTGATGCCCCAACTGACTAGAAAACGTTCCCTCCCTTGCTTATATATGCCCAGGTCAGGTGACCACTCTCTAAAGCGGGAAAAGTCAGGTCCGCCTTCCTTCTGGAAGGTTCCAGGAGCTTCCCCACTCTAACTATGGACAGGGGCTGGGTGGCTGGTGTTGCAACAATGTATGGGGACCCAGCCTGCTCCTGGCAACTAGGGTGCTACACTAAAAAGACCACGCTGCAGTAGCAGGGGCCAATGGCAGCCATGTTGAAAGTAGAGAGCACCTGCACCCTAACACAGATTAGCTATGAGAAGGTGCCCGAAGACCTAAGGGCCAGCAAAAAGTAGGTGGGAAAAATGAGGCAAGGGCAAAAAATCACCGGGAAAGATCACCCTAGGGCTGACAGGTCTAACATGCGTCCCCCCCAGCTGAAAGTGGGGAGAGCTACCCAACCTCTAGGGAGTTCTCGTCAATAAGGCGGTAAAACCGGGGGAGACCGTCAGCATTGGCGTGGTCAGCTCCGGGCCGATGTTCCACCCTAAAGTCCATCCCCTGTAGAGAAATGGACCACCTTAGCAACGTGGGGTTTTCCCCTCTCATTTGCATGAGCCAGCGAAGGGGTCGGTGATCAGTTTGAACCAGGAATTGAGAACCAAAGAGGTATGGCCTCAACTTCTTCAAAGCCCAGACCACAGCAAAGGCTTCTCGCTCGATGGTACTCCATCGCCGTTCCCGAGGAAGGAGTCTTCGGGAGATGAAGGACACAGGTTGGTCTTGGCCGTCATCGTTGAGTTGCGACAGCACGGCGCCTATGCTATGCTCTGAGGCATCTGTCTGCACGATGAATTCTTTTTGGAAGTCCGGAGTGGCCAGCACCGGAGCGGTGCACATCGCGCGCTTCAGTGTTTCAAATGCCTCCTGGCAAGCAGCCGTCCAGATGACCTGACTGGGCTGCTTTTTGGACGTCAACTCGGTCAAGGGGGCCACAATGGTGCCATATCCCTTGACGAATCTGCAGTAATAGCCAGTGAGGCCGAGGAAAGCTCGGACCTCAGTCTGCGTTTTGGGGGGTTCCCAGGCCATGATGGTCTCAATCTTGGCCTGGAGGGGCTGCACCTTACCTCCGCCCACCAAGTGTCCCAGGTACACAACAGAACCCTGTCCAATCTGGCACTTGCTAGCTCTGATGGTCAAGCCAGCACGTTGTAACGCCCGCAGCACCTCCTGGAGATGCTGCAGATGGTCCTCCCAGGTGCTACTGAAGACAGCTATGTCATCCAGGTAAGCTGCTGAGAAGGACTCCAGGCCAGATAATACCTGGTTCACCAACCGCTGGAAGGTGGCCGGAGCATTTTTGAGCCCGAAGGGCATCACTCGGAATTGTAAGTGACCCTCGGGGGTGGAGAACGCTATCTTCTCCTTTGCTCCATCGGCCATGGCAATCTGCCAGTACCCTGATGTCAAGTCAATGGTGCTGAGGTACTTGGCTGCTCCCAGCCGGTCAATCAGCTCGTCTGCCCGTGGGATCTGGTGAGCATCTGTCTTGGTGACAGAATTCAACCCCCGATAATCCACACAGAACCGAAGTTCTGGGGTGGTGCCCGGTGGAGCCGCTTTTGGCACTAGCACGACCGGACTAGCCCACGGGCTGCTGGAGGGTTCGATCACACCCAACTCCAGCATCTTGGTCACCTCACCCTGGATGCTGTTCTTTATTTTATCGGACAGCCGGTAAGACTTGGTTTTCACTGGCGGACTGTCCCCTGTGTCCACATCATGGGTACACAGATGTGTAATTCCAGGCGTGCGGGAGAACAACGAGGCGTGCTGCGCCAAAACCTGGCGGCAGTCCCTCTGTTGTTCTGGGGTCAAGGATGGAGAGAGGACAACTCCCTCTACTGAACCGTCCTTCTCCTGAGCCGCTAGAAGGTCAGGAAGAGGCTCACTTTCCTCCTCCTCGCTCCTATCCGTCACCATGAGGAGAGCAAGCTCTGATCGCTCATGATGAGGCTTCAGGCGGTTTACGTGGAGCACTCGGTGGGGCTGTCGGGGGGTCTTCAAGTCCATGACGTAGGTGGTCTGGCCTTTACGCTCCACAATCTCGTACGGACCAGTCCACCGGTCCTGGAGGGCACTAAGCTCCCCAGGCTCCATGACCCACACCTCTGTCCGGTGTCCAACTCCACCGTCCGAGCGTTGTGGTCATACCACTCCTTCATGACGGCTTGACTAGCCTCCAGATTGTCTGAGGCTTCCTTCCACAGCTTAGCCATCTGGCTGCTGGAATGCCAGCATGTAGTTGACAACATCCCGGGGAAGCTTCTTCGAAGTCTTCTCCCAACTCTCCCTGATCAGACTAAGGGGTCCCCTAACGGGGTGGCCATAGAGCAATTCAAAGGGGCTGAATCCGACTCCCTTCTGGGGTACCTCGCGGTACGAGAACAGCAAGCAAGGGAGGAGGATATCCCATCTCCGCCTCAGGTCTTCTGGCAGACTCCGGATCATCCCCTTTAAGGTCTTGTTGAAGTGCTCCACGAGCCCGTTAGTCTGGGGGTGGTAAGGAGTGGAGAACCGATAGGTCGATCCGCACTCCTTCCACATGGCCTGCATGTAGGCTGACATGAAATTTGTGCCCCTGTCCGACACCACGACCTTGGGGAATCCCACTCTAGTGAATATCCCCATCAGGGCACGCGCCACTACAGGTGCAGTAACGGTCCTCAGAGGGATGGCCTCCGGGTACCGAGTGGCGTGGTCCACTAACACCAGAATGAACCGATGTCCCGCAGAGGTCGGAGGGTCCAACGGCCCAATGATGTCAATACCGACCCTCTCGAAAGGGGTCCCGACCACTGGGAGTGGTTCCAATGGGGCCTTCAATTTGGTCCCAGTCTTGCCACTGGCCTGGCAAGTCTTGCAGGTCTTGCAATAGGTGTCAGAGGCAACTCTCATCCTGGGCCAATAAAAATGTGGGACTAGCCTCGCAAAGGTCTTGTCCTGGCCCAGGTGTCCGGCTAGAGGTATCTCATGCGCCAGTTCCATCAAAAAGGCTCGGTAGCACTGGGGGACCACTAAGGCCCTCGAGGACCCATGCACCGGAACCCTTGGCTCACTGTACAGGAGGCCATCCTCCCAATACACGTGATAGTTGCCAGTCTCCTTGTTCATCACTTGGGCTTCGGCCTGTCGCGGCATGCCTTCAAGCGTGGGGCACTCCTTTTGCGCCCGACAGAATTCCTCCCGGGTAGGACCTCCTTCCACATGCCACTCGGCAAGGGTGGGCAAATCCCCAACGGGAACGACATCCACCTCCACGGACTCCGGGGTTACCTCCGCGGGCTCCCCATCCGTCACACGGGGTGTGTCTTCCACAATACTCTCCTCTGGACCGACAGTGGGTTGGGCCGTTGTTTCAGGCTCCAACCCGGGTTGAGCTTCTTGCCGGGCAGCCGTGGACCACGTGACTACGCACGTCCACCCTGGTAATCCCAGCATCTCAGTGTGGGCCTTAAACTCCACTTCCTTCCAGGCGGTATGTTCGAGGTCATTACCGAGCAGACAGTCCACAGGCAAGGCAGGGCTGATCGCAACTCTCAACGGGCCTGACACTCCTCCCCAGTCAAAGGGAACTTGAGCCACGGGATAGTAGCTCATTCTGCCGTCAGCCAACACGGCCGGATGGTACACATCAGGAACTACCTGCTCAGGGGACACCAGCCGCCTCACTACAGTGGTCATGCTGGCTCCTGTGTCCCTCAGAGCGTCCAACTCCTCCCCATTGACCTTCACCCTCTGCTGGTACTTAGCAGTATTCGATGGTAAGGGCGTCACTGGGACCATCTCCTTATCCCCAAGTGAAACCAGGGTCAGGCCTGTCCACTCCCATTCCCTATCTAGGGGCAGCTCCAACCCAAGCGCTATACTAGCCACCCCGGGACTCTTGCCAGCAGTGGGGGCTGGGGGTCGTCTGCGACACTGGGGATCTCCCTTGTAGTGTCCGACCTCTCCGCACTCATAGCACCGGACCACTTTTGGCTGCTGACTCTTGTCAGGGTAAGTGGGTTTTGGGGAACGGTTCTGAGGTGGGGTACCTACTCCTTTCCCAAACTGTCTAGTTTGTGGGCCTCGTGAGAACTCTTGTCTTTTATCTCCACCCTCTTTCTTGTGAGGGGCGCCCTGTCCGCCTTTCGGGCCATCTTCCCCGGGGCCCTTGTGTGACACCCGGATGCTAACCCAAATATCCGCCTCCTCCGCAAGCTTACGGGGATCAGTTTGCTTGCGGTCCACCAAATGTTGGCGCAACTCCGAAAAACACTTATCCAAGAGGTGCTCTCTCAAAAAAAGGTTATACAGACCCTCAAAATCTCACACCTCGCTGCCACGCACCCAACCATCCAGAGCCTTTTGGGCATACTCAAAAAAATCCACCCAATTCTGCGTGGACAGCTTATGGCTGCCACGAAACCTCTGGCGATACCTTTCAGGGTTGAGGCCAAAATGTTTGATAAGCGCCTCCTTCATGGGGGAATACCTAAACTGGTCTGCCTTACTCCAAATACAGGAGTGAGTCCCTGACATCAGGAGGTATATACCGGTACAAACCACCTCCTCAGTGTTTCTCAGGCACCCCATGGGCAGTCAAGGCCACTTACGCCTCCAACCACCTGGCAATGTCATCCCCCTTGGTGTAACTCCCTATCACCTCCTTGGGTAACCAGAATCTGGGCTCCTGCTGAGCCTCTGGTCAGCTGCCACCATTAGGACTTCCTGGCGCACTCAACTGCGATGCTTTCAGTTCCATTTCCTTGAGCTGAAGCTCGTGCGCCCACTTTCTTTCTTCCAATGCAAATTTTTCTCTCTCCAAAGCAAACTGCTTATCTTCCCTTTCTCTCTCTAATTCAAAATTGGCAAGCTCCCACTTCAATCACCTCTCTTCCCTCCTGTCCTCGTACTCCTGCGGTGACACACCCTCCCTAGATACACTGCTCCCTGCCCCGGAACGTCTTCCTGGCAACACATTATCTGACACGTCAATGTTGAGCAGGCCTGGGTCTTCTTGAGTGTCCACCTCCCCATGTGTGACCTGTTCCCCATCCTCCTCTTCCTCTGGGTGGGCCCTTACCCATGCCCTTAAGGCGGTACGGAGCTCTTCTTTTACAGCTCTCGTCCCCACAGGCACCCCCATCCCCTGACAAAACCCCCTTAACTGCACTGCCGTGTACTTATCAAGGTCAGCCAGCTGGAACTCCATTCTGTCAGGTGAGGACCTAGATAACCTGGAAGAAAAATTCTAGGACGTAGGCAACAATACTGGTTCACACACTTTGCTGCAGGCTAGACAGTGGTGAGCAATTGGGTTTGCTTGTAGCACGATAGGTGTCCAATCAATTGCAGCACACTCTGTCCCACTGGAGGGTGTTAGGTAGATACAGGTCCTGGATCCCACCGCTCGGCACCAATGTAAGAACTGGGACCGCCAGTTCTCCAGGGGGTAGCATGGCTCGAGCAGGAAGGCGGCCAGGGGCTTTTGTGTAAAGCAGCCACTTAACACACACATCCAATGAAACACACAGTGGCGCAATAATGGAGACCACACCAGAGGTTATATTTGAAAAATCAAGATCTTTTATATAGGCTTTCAATTAGAGCAAGGCATTGGTAATTCATTAGCTTTTCAAATAAGCATTTCATTAAGACATTTCAGATATCACGTGCAGGTTGCATTTCCTGAGAAGAGTAATCATTTCAGTAAGGCTTTTCATTAAAACTACAGCCAGCTCATCTATGCAATGAAACATTAACTGACCCCGCCTGTCGCATCAGACTCTTGGACAGGCAAAGGGGTAATGGTATAAACCTGGAGGATCCTACAAGAAGCGACATTTATAATGCATCTAAGCAGCACATCAAACCTCTCATGGACGCTTCTCCTAGACAGGAATAAAACATATCAGCAAGTACTTATCAGTCTAACAAAGAACTTCAAAGAACACAGCCTTTAGGCATTTGTGACAATCCTTTCTTCTTGTAAATATGGGCCGGCTGCGACCCAGATCAGACCATCAGCATGTTATGGAAGTCCACCTCTGCAAGAAAATTCAGTACAGTGAAGTGACTCTCCCTCTCATTAAACAGGCTTGTAAATATGGTACACTTTAACCCTTGCAGGCTTGTAAATATGGCCCACGAAGAATAATGCAGGCTTGTAAATATGGCTCATGAAGAATACTGCAGGCTTGTAAATATGGCAAACGAAGAATAATGCAGGCTTGTAAATATGGCAAACGAAGAATAATACAATGAGGCACATTCAGAAAGGGGCCAACAGGGCCCAGTCACAGTTAACCCCGGGGGAGGGGCGACCTCGGGCCTTATTCGGCCTACCGCCCTCCTCCCCAGGGGGTTACCTCTCTTATTCGGCCCTCCAGGGCCCTGGCGTAGTCGTCGATAAAGGGGGAGGGGTGTCCGACCCTCCTAGAGCCTCACTCGGCCCAGCGCTGTGCCGGACTGGCTTCGGGGCACTAGGCGCCGGGGCCGGAGCAAGATAAAGGGGTGAGGCTCAATCGGAGGGGGCTCTCTGGCTCCGCGACCCCCTCCGAGGGGAAGTGCGGCTTTCCCCGAGCGCCGGGCCTTGTCAGCGGGGCCCGACGGCAACAGCCAATGGTGAGGCAGTTTGGGCGGGGGCGCGGCCGATGATGCGGCGGCGCTCCCGCTCACGTGATGGGGCCCAGGCAAGCTTCAGGCCCGTCACGGCCTGACGAACTCGGTGCGGCGGCCCTCTCCTGGTACCGGGGGCCGCCGGGGGGAAATCGATGTCGGCGCTAGCCACAGCGCAGGGCAGGCGGCCTCGGGACAGGCCGATGGTGCCGCTGAGGCGTCGTGTGGGCAGCCTGGCGCCGCGGGGGCAACTCTCCTCACGGGCCTCGAGGCACTGAGGTACAGCGCTAGCGCCAATCCTGGGTAGCGCTTGGGGGGGGGGGCTTCACAGCGCTAGGTGCTGGCAGTACAGGGAGGCAATCTCGACGATCCCTGACAGAGCAGGCAGCCTCTGATACAGCGCTGGGCAGGAGGGCAGATTACAGCGCTCCACAAGTTAGTCAGTCAGAACTGCAGGCAGGATGGGGACAATTTATAGCGCTTGTCATTCAGTTCAGAAAGGGGGAGACAGGTAGGCCCAGCTGAAGGCAGGGGATGCACAGTGCAGCTTAGTCCAGTACCTGGTCCCATGTAGTAGGATTCTTGGCGCTTGGATGGTTCTGCGCCCTTAGTTGCTTGTTTCTTGAAGTTGCTGAGGAGAGGGGGGGTGATGAGTTGAAGGCTTGAAGAATTTCTCCTCAGTCACTGCAGATGGGCCCTGGGGTTCCCTACCACTGGGCCAGACCAGGGGGCTAGCTTTGGACACCTCACTGAGCTTAAGAGGCAGCACCTAAATCCTGTCACTCCCAGTAGCATAGGTTCCTCACTAGGCCCTCCCGCCTAAAACTCCTGCGTGAGTTCCCCAGGTCAGTGATGCCCCAACTGACTAGAAAAAGTTCCCTCCCTTGCTTATATATGCCCAGGTCAGGTGACCACTCTCTAAGGCGGGAAAAGTCAGGTCCGCCTTCCTTCTGGAAGGTTCCAGGAGCTTCCCCACTCTAACTATGGACAGGGGCTGGGTGGCTGGTGTTGCAACAATGTATGGGGACCCAGCCTGCTCCTGGCAACTAGGGTGCTACTCTAAAAAGACCACGCTGCAGTAGCAGGGGCCAGTGGCAGCCATGTTGAAAGTAGAGAGCACCTGCACCCTAACACAGATTAGTTATGAGAAGGTGCCCGAAGACCTAAGGGCCAGCAAAAAGTAGGTGGGAAAAATGAGGCAAGGGCAAAAAATCACTGGGAAAGACCACCCTAGGGCTGACAGGTCTAACAACTTTAGACAAGGCTACAGGTCGAACGGGTGAACAGAATTACCCCAAATTTGGCAGGGAGAAGGGGTTTGGTCTAGAAAGCAAGCTTTTGTTTATTTGCTGTAAATCCGTTCAGTAGTTTTGGAGAAATATAAAAATGTACAGATATCTATATTTGGAATTCTGCCATCTGATTGGCTGAGGTGTTATGAGCACGAGCTTGCTGCTTATTGGCTGCAAGCTGTTGCAACCAGAAAGTGTTGGCAGCCATTTTGTGATTCCGTTGAAATGAGTAAGGGGAAAAAAGGGTGAAAAGAGTAGGAAACAGGAGGATAGGAGAACTGTAACCTCTGTGGGGGAGTGCGAAGCGAAGTACTCACTCCTACCGGTCTGAAAGTACGGTGATGCTCAGAGTGACATGGTGCTGAGATGAGATGCTGCTACACTCGGGTATGAAACTGAGAGCCTAAACCGTGAGCTCATTGCTGTAAAGTGATGTTCTCTTGTCTTTGTAGCATATCTGTGCAAGTAGTGTTAGTAGGCGTTTATACCATACAGGGAGTGGGAAGTGAACTACTGACCCCTACCGTGCATTTATACTATACCGGAAGTGGGAAGCGAAGTATTAACGCCTGCCGGTGTGAAGACTCGGGGATCAAACCGAGCTGATTGCTGTAAAGTGATGGGCTCTGGGCGCTGTAGCATACTGGCCACTGTAGTAAGTAGTGTTAGTATGCGTTTATACTATACAGGGAGTGGGAAGCAAACTACTCACCCCTACTTGTCGGAAGACTCGGGATTAAACCATGAGTCTAATCTGTGAGCTCATTGCTGTAAAGTGATGTGCTCTGGGCGCTGTAGCATACCTGTGGAAGTAGTGTTAGTTTGCCTTTATTCAATACAGGGAATGGGAAGCGAACTACTCGCCCCTTCCGGTCTCAAGACTCGTGGATGAAACCATGAGCTCATTGCTGTAAAGTCATGTGCTCTGTGTATTATTCCAATGTAAGTCATAGTAGAATGTTAGTATGTAATGCTACTAGAATGTAAGTATGTAATGTTAGAAAGTAGGGCTGTAATGAGGGGAATCTTGGGGAGCTTGTACACGGTGCTGGAGAAGACGGTTGCCTTGCTGTCTGCTCCTGTTGGTGGCTGTTTAAGCTGTCTTCTTTTCCTTCAATAAATCTACTTATCGGATCTACTGCAGTCTGCCTCTTCACTAAATAACTTTGGTGACGAGCGGGAGAAGGTAAAAAGAAGGCAGCACTCACCAATATTTTGAGCTTCCTTGTGTTCTGCTGAAGACCCATTTTCTTCGTGAAGCTGTTTCTACTCATCCCAGGGTCGTCCGTTCATCGAACATTGTCATCCGACCTCTGGTAGGATTTTTTTTTTTTGATTTTGGGCTTCCTCTGCCTCTTCTTTACACTCTGGTTGCTGTACTGCACGTGTGCAAGTAGTGTTAGTATGCGGTTATACTAATTCTGTAGTTATGCAGTAACCAATGCATCTTGGCCTTATGGAGCGCCACCTCCCAGGCGCAGCTCATACAATGTCCCGAGGTGTGCATCGGCGGGACATTTATGTTTGCGTTTACAGGGCGGGAGTATAGCTTCCACTCTGTGATAGCAAATCCTTGTTTGCCTCGTTGAAATGAGAGGAGGAAAACCTCGTATCGCTTCAATAAAGTGAATCCGTATGGTAAAAATGGGGAAAAAAATGAAGCGGGGTCTCACCCGTTCATTTAAATGAGCCACCTGGTGGGTAATGTTCCAGGGCCAATCCTATTATTATATTGCGGGGTCTCTGCAGCACTGGTGACCTTAATCCCACATGTAAATTAGGCGGGGGAGGGCACAGAGACGTTTCACAGCCTAGGGGATCGCCACCTCCTCGGGTCTTGATTACTAATTGTTCGGGGGGCTTCGAGGCCAACTCAAGTCCGGGGATCGCCACCCACCGGGGCTTTACTTAAATATGTAGGGTGGGCCTCGGCAGTCCCTGAAGCCTCGGTGGCCCTAGGCAGTGCCTTATTGATTCTATAATCACATGGGCAGTCCTCAGGGTGTTATAAAGTGATACACTCATAGAACCCTTGCAGTTGTAGAATTACCCAGGCTTCATTTATGTAATAGTCTGTTGGTTTATATTTGGTAGGTGCACTGCAAAATTACAAATGTTTTCCCTCATAACCTCCTAGTAACTGCGGGTTTTCACAATACACTACAAACAAGTGTTGTCAGAAAAAGAAGACCCATACACTCACTTATTTATTGGTAAAAAAAAATAACCTTTATTAAAACAACACAAATAAATGGAAATGCATCTTTATTCAAAGAAGCAACAGTATAACATGAAATAAGTGGGTGGGACTCCTCCGGAAGCAGCGTACAAAACCTGCAGGACAAAAAAGAAACATAAGTATGTGTGCCATGTCCAAGAGAAAAAGAAAGGTAGTCAGAATGAAAGGAAGAAAGTGAGAACCGGACAGAGAGCGAGTGGGTGGAAGGGAGAAGGGAAGGGAGAGTCAAAAGAACAGAGGGAGGAGGAGGCAGAGCGTCAGCCTACTGCATCCAGCCCTCACTGTTCACCTCCCGTTGCATGTGTGTCTGGGAGGCTGGGGTCCACGAGAAAGAGTGCGGTCCTGCAAGTGCTTAAAATGAAACAAAGATATGAATGAGGCCTGAGATTACATTATTATCTAAGGCAACATCGCTTGCCTGCACCTGTGCACCCATGCTGCTGCACCCCAGCCCCTTCCCCCGCACTGTGCTCAATTGCAGCTCCTGCGCACCGAGGCTTCACTGCTCCAACTCCGGGATGCCTCTCTCAGGGTGGCCCAGCAGGTCTCCGGTCGGGGACGGTGTCTTGATACCACGATGGAAGGCGTCAGAATTCCCAGGGCATCATCACGGGCTGAGCACCCGCTCCGCCCATTTTGGCGCAACCAACTCAGTGTCTGAAAAGGGAGAAATAATATAATGCTGGAAACGTCTTGAGGTAAATGAAGGTTTATTTCAAGCTTAATAGAGAATACCAGTTGAGTGCATCCTTCCTTCTTGAAGTACGATCTACCAACTGTTAGTGGTAATCGTGGTTCTAAGAGGAGTTGGAGTATACGAGAATACACAAGGTTAAATAATAATATGTTATGCCATCGTTCACATACAAAGGAACAGAGTGCATGCCAGAAGCATAATGTGCACATGTAATGCAGTGGTGCAAGCTTGTGTGCATGTACACTTAGTAATCAGCCCGCTACAGTGCCCCAAAACCAATGCCACGTGTCTGTGGGCAGCTCTGCCTGCTGGCTCAGGCCTACAGTACGGTCCAGCAGGTCTTTAAAATGAGACAGAGATGTGACTGAATGAGGACAGAGATCACAATTATTACGCACGGCAACATCACTTGTTCGCACGTGCGCACCCAGGCTGATGAACTCCACCCCTCCCTTAGCACGGCGCTCAATTGCAACCCCTGTGCACCCAGGCCCCACTGCTCACCTGCTGTCATTGTTGTGTGTCCAAATACGATGGCCAGTAGGGTTCACAATTCAAATCGAGATTTGATTGCGAGGATGGTGTACACCTCGTGGATCCTTTTTTTTATTGCGCATTGTGATATGCGAGGTGGATGCAGCCATACCCCCTGAGGCAGTGTGGAAGAACTGGGACATGTGGCGTTGTCGTTATCCTATTTATACATACGCAAAGTGGGCAGGGCTTGCGAACGCCAGGCCAGCACAGGGGTGTGAATAATTATCCGGGGACCTGGGCGTTGTTCAGTTCCTGCCTGGCCAGAAAGTGTGTGTCCCTGTTGCAGTTTTGACATCGCACAATCCGCAATTTACATTAATGTAGCATGTACCGGGAGGACGTCAACAATCGCTGATGAGATGCTGTCCGAAAACATTGAATGGCCAACCTCACATGTCGTTGTCAAGCTTGTGGATATGCGCAGACACGCATGTCAATGGTGTGCGGTATTATTGAAAGTGTTGCTATCACATGTGAATGTGCTCGGATGGAGGGAGGATCAGCAGTGAGGCTACGTCATACACAGTGATAACGCTCATTATAGTCAAGCAATGCATGTCAAATGTGAATCTGAAAGTCTCACATATGACACACTACTATACAGGTAAAGCCTGACAACAGAGCATACTGCAACACAAATCTACACATTACTTTTTACTTTTTGTCACATGTGATCTAGGATGTGCACTATGCCCGTGGCTGATGATACCCCTTCGAGCCAATACCCAGGCCAAAAGGCAGCACAATAATGCGCACACACACACACACACACACACACACACACACACACACTAGGGTCATCTTGTAACACACATTTGTTTTTTGATGTAACGTTTCAGATGGATGACCCTCACATGTGGAAGGCTACTGTACAGACCATGAATATTGATCAAGATGATTGTTGTATGTTGTGTGTAATATAAGATAAGTGTACACAGCAAAACACGTTTCAAAAAAGCTCTCTAAGCAGAAGAGATGTCTCTCATCAAACGCTGTAGAGAGAATGACTAAAATGGGTGGGGTCCTCCAACTGTTACAATGGGAAATGTTATGAACCAATCAAGTGCTTTTGTTTAGAGTCACATGGCAATCGCGCACCCAGTGCGCAAGAAGGCCACACCCAATGTGATTTTGAGAAAATATATTTACCATGATATAAGTTTATTACAGTTGGAGATATATAAATGTTTAAAATATTTTGGATTATCGCTTGCTCTCATATACACTTTAAACTTATTTAGATATAGTTTTGAGACAAAACAAATTGAGGGAATGGCGTACCTGCCGCGACACCATACGTCTATGATGTAACACGGGGCCAGGCAGCGTGCACTCGCCGCATACGCAAAACGCAGCGGGCGCGACCCCATACGTACATGACGTAACGTGCAGCTTGGTACTGCGTACCCGTCGCATATCAAAGTAGCAGCTGGCCCGACCTCAAACGTATATGATGCTACAAGGGACGCAGTTTCACGAACCCGTCGGATACGAAATGTGCATCATTTATGATGGTGGATAGGATTCACGTGCTGATGGAGCTTGGTACACTACCGGTACAAGACTAAAAAAAAAAAAGATGTACATATTTTTGGGGGAAGATATAAAACATGACATCATTTTTAAAGCTAAAAAAAGGATAATAGAGTTCCAAAATATTACAAAAATATAGGTTTTATAAATATTAAAATATGAAATTAACGTTTAAAAAACCTTCGAAATTCACTGAAAAAAACATAGGTTTTACAGACATTATAGTTAGGAATTAGCATTTAAAAAACCTTTGAAATGTACTAAAAAAACACAGGTTTCAGGGACGTTATAGTTAGTTGGACATTTGACTCATATAAAACCTGAGAAACTCGCCCTTTATAGTTAGTTGAGCTAACTATAACTCGCGCGCCCGCAATGCACTGCTGATGACATCACATATTACATCATGACATTGTCAGTGACATCACTGGTGACATCACTGATGATAACTCAAATGACATCATTGATGACATCATCCACATGATAATCTGATGCACATACTGATGCCCTAATATAAACTTTGATACACCCACTCTAAAATACAGACTACTATTTTTGAAACCATACACACAACAATGCCAGATACTACATACCACTGACTATTTCCTAGGTGTACACACACATCCAGTCACTTACACATGCAGTTACTCATCAATACAGTACTATAAAATGCACTCATACACCTATACATACAGTCACACTCCGCCACTCATCCATAGAGTTACTCACACACCTAGTCATTCATGCAAAAATTCAATCACATACCCATTTACTCTTGTATACAGTTATACACACCAACTCCGTTATTTATATACACACCACATCACTTATTTATGCAGATACTAACACATACTTACTGTCTTATACAATCACTGATACAAGCAGACACTCATTTATACACCCACTCTTCAAATAACTTACTCTCATGTATAGTCATTTATATACTCCAACACTCACATATACTGCCTTAAAACATATGTAGTTAGTCACACATATACCACAGAGACATTAATTCACTCACCAACACACCCATACACACACTAACTCACCCATACAGCCCTTCCCAGATGCACTTTTGAATCTATACAACCAGTGAATCACCCACTCAGACATCTATTCACAGAGTCAAACACCGCCCACACGGACACTCTGGCACCCATACAAATACTCAGACAACAAATCAATTACCCATATAGACACTCATGTAGCTACTCACTAACCCATGCAGTTGCTTACACACCAACTGAAAGATTAATACAGACGCGCGAGTTATAGTTAGCTCAACTAACTATAACGGGTGAATTTCTCTGGTTTTATATGAGTCAAATGTCCAACTAACTATAACGTCCCTGAAACCTATGTTTTTTTTAGTGAATTTCAAAGTTTTTTTAAATGCTAATTCCTAACTATAACGTCTGTAAAACCCATTTCAGTGAATATATATATATATATATATATATATTCATATTAAGATTGCTGCAGAAATGTTTGTAGTTTATGAAAAACATTTTTTTGCTTATATTGTAATTCATTTAGTTAGATATTTTATTGTTGTAAATTATATTTATTTTGATGATGTTATATATTTTGTATTCAAATGTGTATACATTGTTTAATGTTTATTGTAATTATCAGTTTAAAATGAAAAGTATTTTTTTTTGTTTAATAATGATTATGTAATTATTTTGCCAATATTATTGTTGTTGATATTGAATGAAGTGATATTTTTGATATAGCGTATGTTTATTTAAAGGTAATGGGTGTGTCGGGCATGGCTGACTTCCTTCCTGGACGAGCGCTTCTTCCAGGTGTTTGAGGGGGAGGTAGTTTCCACCAAGCAGCCACTCAGTTGATGGGTTCCTCATGGCTCTGCCCTGAGCCCCACACTCTTTAATGCCTACATGAGGCCTTTAGCGGAGATAGTCCATCCCTTCGGCGTGCGTATTGTCACCTACGCAGACGACACTCAGTTGCTGGTCTCATTGGACCACACTGAGAGGTCGTCTAGTACACTAGGCCCCTGTCTAGAGGCAGTGGCCAAATGGATGGAATCCTCCTGTCTCAGATTAAATGGGGAGAAGACAGTGATCATGCTACTGGGCAACCTTGCACCGACCACTCTGGTTTCCATCTGGCCCACATGTCTAGGTCCTCCTCCCCCCCCCCCAAACCTCAGATAAAGAGCCTGGGAGTTTGGCTCGATAATTCATTAGACTTCACTTTCCAGGCCACTAAAACTGCATCCATCTGTTTTGGGCTAATGAGAATGCTCCGGAAAGTGCTCCCTTTGCTTCCGCTCCAGGCAAGGAGAGTAATGGTTCAGGCCTTGATACTCTCCGGCCTGGACTACGGCAATGCTCTGTATCTAGAAGCCACGGTGGCAGCGATCAACAAACTCCAGGTCACTCAAAACTGTGCGGCCCGACTACTTTTTAACATTCCACGCTGGCAGTCGGCCAAACAGGCCATAAAGAAGCTACATTGGCTTCCTGTGGCTGCAAGGGTACAATTCAAGGCTATGTGCCTTGTTCAAAAAGCCATTCATCGAACAGGCCCAGCTATCATGCACCCCCTAGCCATTCCCTACCTTCCCCCCAGAGCTCTTCGCTCCAGTTCGCTGCATTTAGCTACCACGACCAAAATAAATAAAGCTCGCTGGGGCGGTCGCTCATTCTCGCACATTGCTGCGAGAACATGGAATTCCCTTCCTCTTGCCCTCAGAGAGAACAACAACCGGATGGCATTCAGAACAGCTTTAAAAACTCACTTGTTTGGAAGAGCGTGCTAACCAACCCAGTATTTCACCTTGGAAGTTCAGTTAAAGCGCTGCGAGGCCTCCGGGTAGTCTATGCGCGATACAAATATAATTTTTCATTTCATTTCATTTTCATTTCATAATATTTTTTAATTCCAATAGCTGTGTTTTTGATGTAAGGAAAATCTATATTATAATGACATTTGTGTTCCTCGATATTGCTGTTTTTATTAGTTAAGTACAGTAAGGCAATATTTTGATTAATCATATTTATTTTGAGATATTATCGACATTATGTGACCATGAGACGGACGTTTGAAAACACTGGCAGCATTACAAACCGTGAGAGGGACCCTCTACAACATTTGAAGGATTACACTCTGTGAGAGGGGCCTTTGACAACACACTATGAAAGAGATCTTCAGTATCTCCTAAAATCAATTTAATAGCACATCCCTTTCTTGGACCACCTGGAATGTGTAAGTTGTCCCACTGCTATCTATAAATAAAAAGCTTTGGTAAAGTCCACACAAAATAAAATGATAATCCTCATTAGAGCCGCCCTGTTAGCCGATTCCAAACATGTAATAATATTTTTTGTCAGTCTGAACTGAAAGTTACAACTTTCACAACTTTCCTAATCAAGGTCTATATAGACCCTAGTGTTGTTAAATCTAGAGCTGGTTTGTGACCTCTGCCCGGCCAAACAGATATGGAGATAGAACAGCTTTCAGTTCTGTGTTATTTCTTAGTCTGCATGCCTATTGGTTTACAGGAACCCACCCCAGTCCTTCGGATGATGGCTTCCTAATGTCTTTCTGTTGAGATTGACTCACCAGACTCACAAGTACAGGTGGTTGTATAGTGAAATGGTAGTCAGCAGTAAAGCTGACCTGCTGGCAACAAGGCAGAGCTGGTAAGAAACCAGAGCCTGGAGGGATGTACTGCACTTAGTAGTCCAGTGTCTATCCAGAGGCATATAACAACCTGTACACTTCCTGGATGAGTGTTGATTGTGAATTAATAAGAACAGAGGGGGGAACAGGTTGGCAGAAAAGGACTATGGGGGGGGGATGAAATGAACTCTCAGCTTCTGTTGTTCTTTTCGGGCATTTCACACCGGCCTCTCTGTTACTGTATTCTCCTTTCATAGTGTGGTGTTAGGTCAGCCTGCTCTGCTAGACTAGTAAACAGTGTTTTCTGAAAAGAGAATGGTCTGTGATTACACGTGCATGTGCAACTGGCATAATCTTCTCTAGGAGTAGGAAGGCATTCAACCTTCTCTACGGCTTGGCCCTTTGCCTGCATAAGGCCCCTGAGTGAAGACAGCTGATTCAAAGCTTATCCATGTAGCATAAGAGAGGGCAAGATCCCCATCAACCACAAAGATGGTTGGAACAGAGCCTGACAACTGCTTTTCTGCAGATCAGCTATATTTGTGTGTCATCCTCTTATGCCTGAAGGTCCAACTCAACCGTCCAAATTAGTTTTGCCAAAGGTGCCAGGTATCCATTAAAATGCAAGGGAGTTTTTGTGATAAGTTCTGAAATCTGTTATCATGGCATAATTAGCTTATCCCGCTTACCTGTGTCTAAGAGATATGATTTCCAAGCTTTGGCTGTACCTTGGACCCCTAAGCAGCAGTCCAACCTTTCCAGATGACAGTTGTAACAAATGCTCCTATCAGGTCCAATGAAAGAGGACTTCTGGCAGGCCCTTGTCCTTGGCTCACAATAATTTTCTCACTGTCAGTCAGGGATATCTGTGTCCCAATCCTTTACTATATTCACAGAGTAAGGAAATTGTAAGAACATGCAGCTGGAACTGTTCTTGTGCCCTTCCCTTCAGCATTTGGCAACACTGGGGAATAAGTCCTGGTTTAAAATCTGCCACATCATACACAAATAGCCTTTTTTAAATAATGGATTCACATCAACCTTCTAAGCAGTGGTCTGACCACAACCTCTTGCCACTTCTGGCACAGATATCAAGGCATGCTGGTAAGAAGTGATATAGCAATGACCCTGCATGACCAGTTTTTATGACTCATGCTTTTGCCTCAGACACAGGGCTGGGCAGAAAAGATTAAAAATTATAGTTACAGCCTACTTCCTTTTTTGGTGGAATATATCTATTTGCAGCACATTCTTGTTTTAAGGGGGGTGATACTGGGCCAGTCACTCATTGAGCTATGTCACAGAATAGAAACAATGTAATACAAGTGGTAACTTCCACCTAATGCCTGAGATAGGTAGAAGGCCGCACCTCTGTTGTTTAATGTTCGACCCTGTACGTTGAGTGTGTGCCATTCATTTCTTGAAAGGCTTACACCGGTATGTGCTGCTTCTCCTGATGACAGGCTCAGTTGTCTGAATTCAGAGCCCGTGGGTGGGTGTAACCTTTGGGGTAGCTCTCCTGAGTGGGGTCTGAACCACAGCTTTCTGTTCCACCAACGAATTGGCTCCATAATCTGAACTCAGACCCTGTGATTTTCTGTATCGTGTGCGGCTCTGTGACTCCTTGGGAAGGTGGGGGATGAGGATGATATGTAGTAGACAAGGGGTTGTCTTCACTGCACCATGCTGGAGGGCCCCATATTGTTTTGTTACACCACTGAGTGAGTCAAATGCAGTCTCTTCTCATGCAACAGTTTAATCATCACAAAATGTCCCACAAGCGTCCCTCTCTTTCCTACCATTTGCATCACTATTGTTTAATGTCACAACCACTTTCAATGAATATAGAAGTACGTGGGCACCGTCAATCAATCAATCAATCATTACATTTCTAAAGCGCACTACATACCCGTTGGGGTCTCAAGGCGCTAGGGGGGGTGCTGCTCGAAGAGCCAGGTCTTGAGGAGTCTTCGGAAGGCCAGTAGGTCCTGAGTCTGTCGTAGGGTGGTTGGGAGGGTGTTCCAGGTGTTGGCGGCAAGGTAGGAGAAGGATCTTCCGCCGGCTGTGGTTTTTCGGATGCGAGGGACTCTAGCGAGGGCGAGGTTGGCTGAGCGGAGGCATCGGGAGGGGGTGTGGAAGCGGATTCGGCTGTTGAGGTAGGTAGGTCCAGTGTTGTGGAGTGCTTTGTGTGCGTGGATGAGGAGCTTGAAGGTGATCCTCTTGTTGAGGGGGAGCCAGTGCAGGCCTCTCAGGTGGGGTGTGATGTGGCTGCGACGGGGGACGTCGAGGATCAGACAAGCTGAGGCGTTCTGGACTCGTTATAGTCGTTTCAGGAGCTTGTTAGTAGTTCCTGAGTAGAGGGCGTTCCCGTAGTCGAGTCGGCTGGTGACGAGAGCCTAGGTGACGATCTTTCTCGTGTCGATAGGGATCCATTTGAAGATTCTGCGGAGCATTCGGAGGGTGTTGAAGCAGGACGCGGATACGGCGTTGACTTGCCTGGTCATGGAGAGGGTGGAGTCGAGGATGACCCCCAGTTTGCTTGCGTGGTCCGTGGGTTCCGGGGCTGTGCCTAGTGAGATGGGCCACCAGGTGTCGTCCCAGGCCAATGGGGCGGATCCGAGGATGAGGACCTCCATCTTGTCTGAGTTCAGCTTCAGCCTACTGTCCTTCATCCAGTCGGCTACGGCCCTCATTCCTCTGTGGAGGTTAGCTTTGGCGGTGTGGGGTCTTCGGTGAGGGAAATGATCAGCTGGGTGTCGTCGGCGTAGGAGATGATGTTGAGATTATGTTGCCGTGTGACGTGGGCGAGAGGAGCCATGTAGATATTGAACAGTGTTGGGCTGAGGGAGGATCCCTGTGGGATGCCGCAGATGATCTCGGTCACAAGGCAGTCAGGTGTGTACAGTTAGGCAAACACCAGAGACAACAGTTTAGTAACATGAATGTGAAGGTGTTATGATCATTGACTGAGGCCTGAGGGCCAAAGAGGCACAGCCTGCCATGGAGCGACACAGCCAAGACAGAGGCAGCTGAGGGTGTGCCCAAGGCTAAGACGTACGGTGTGAAGTGGCCAAAGAGCATAAGAATGCTTTACAGGAGAATAGGTATTCAGTGACAGAGAATAATTAAAATAAACAAACAGATAAGTATCAAAAAAGGACGCTCAGGTGAAAATATCAAAAAACAGGGCAATGGATCTTGTAGATGGAACCAAGATTAAGTGCTTTGCCCTTACCCAGACTGCCTTTGAAACAGTAGCATTTTAGTTCCTTTGGAAAGCTGGATAGACAAGAGGTCGCATGCCGAGCAGTGAAAGATAGTTCCAAATTCATGTTGCATTGCCTGAGAAGGCTTGCTTCATACTGTGTTCTTGCTGGAATGTGTAAGGCTTCAAGAGAAGGGATTCTGTATTTCTTGACCTGCTGGTGTGTGGCAGAGATCTTCAGTGTTTCAGCTAGCCTGGGAGATGTGGTGTCATGAACAACTTTGTGAGCGATGCAATGAGTCTTAAATTGACCACGTGCTTCAAATTATAGCCACTGAAGAGTTAGAAGGACAGGAGTGATGTGGTCACATACCTAGGGGCATGAGAGGTGGGAAGATGCACACCAAGTAGTCCTAGTTTTTTCAATGGTTAAACCACTTGCATGCTTGCTCCGCGCTCTGCCCCATTCCGCTTCAAAGTAACCAATCAGAAGGAACCGCGTTTGGTTCCTATTCCAGCTGCACAGCCAAATGACTGAATGAATCAAGTGAACTAAATTCATATAGTTTAATCTTCTATTTATCTATTTTTACTCGGTTACTTTTGCTTCTTCTTTGTTAATTATTCCTTCAATTTGTTTTACTCATTTCTTTTCACGAAAAAATTCACACACCCCCAGGAGCATGGTGGGTTCCACATGTCACGATTTAATTAGAAATAAGCCCGATGCATGTTGGGTAGAGTCCCTTCATCAGGGGCATCTACAATACAAAAAATATATTTCACACTTTACTCTCAGTATTAAAACTGCACTCCAAATACAATTGACTGACAAATTGCATCTATTCTACTTCAAAAATATTTTCTTGATAAACAATCCATATGGCACTACATGGATATACAACCATTTCTATGAAAATGGCATCAAACAATCATTAATTCAGCAGCACCCATAAGTTGTAAACTGCTGCATGTGACTGGTGAACCTTCCGGAGTTTCCCCAACAACATTGGCATCACCTCGGTATTAATTATTAAGAATCTCATAGTTTCTGACTCAAGTGCTTCTATAAATAGGTGAAACAGAGTTGTGGAGTGAACGGATCCATGCGGAATGCCAGGTTGTAGGTTGACATTGCTAGGTAGATGCAGAGTTCCCTGTTTTAACTATTTACCATTAGTTCTATAAACAGGAACTGACTCACTTTAGAACTATACCCTTGATGCCCCATCTGTTCTTTACACATGCTAATCAGGGAGAAGTGGTTGACTGTATCTAAGCAAAATTAGCGAGAAGCACAAATAGGAAGCGGTTGCCTTAGTTGAGGAAGCGGAGTGAGCCTTCAACAGTTTGCAAGAGGAGAGTGCCTATTCTGCAGTGCTGTCTGAATCCAGATTTTAAGGTATTGATGGGGGTTTTGTATGGATGTGAAAATAAGGTTGAAGACTGCTCAGTTTTCCATCACTTTCCCTACTAAAGGAAGGGTTGAGAAGAGGCGGACGTTACTGAGGTCATTGGAATCAACCTAGAACATTTTCAAGAGGACAGAGACTTGGCCAATGCTCAAACTGTCAGGGTATGCCCCCTGCTATAGTGAGGAATTCACCAAAGTAGTTCAAGGGTGTAGCTGTTTGGAACCTTCCTTGCTGATGGAACCAGTTATTCGTCAAAAGGGGAATAGACGGTCTAACCTTGGTTATTCCTTCAACTAATTCTGTCTCTGTGACTATTAAAATGTGACCAGGTCCACTGAGATTATAGGTTCAGCTTGACATTACATGTGTTGTCAGATCTTGGTGTGAAGTGATAGTTCAATAGATGTTACTTTCACAACAAACAAATTTGTAACAACTTCACCCTATATGTGTGATGCAAGGACCATGGTATTGGATAGCTGATTGTTTGCCGATTTAGGGCCAGATGTAGGTGGCTCATTACCTGTCGGTAACGGCCGAAATTAACGAATTTCGGCTGTTACCGAAAGGTAATTGGCTTTTCTTATGTAGGGGGCCGAAATTAAGGATTTGATAATTTACCGAATCAGTAATTTAAGGAATCGGTAAATTACCGATTTCTTAAATACCGATTTGGTAAATTACCAAATTCCTAATGTAGGGAGCACTTAAATGAGTGCGTATCCCATGTTAGGATTCGTTATTTACCACCAACTACAAGTTGGTGGTAAATAACGAAAAAAAATAAAAAGCAATTTAATGCATCAAAGTGACACCCTGCCACCCTTCAATATTTTGCCCCTTTTACCGAATCGGTATTTATCGGGCCTCGAGGCCCACAGGAATGAACGGCAATTACCGATTCGGTAAATACTGAATCTTAACGAATCGGTAATTTTTACCGATTTTTAAGCTACATAGCATTTACCGATTCGTAAATACCGAATCGGTAAAATTCGGTATTTACGAATTGGTAAATACTATTTACCTACATAAGGCCCTTAATCACTTTGAATAGGCATTTTGATTGATTCTTAGAAGCATTCAGGAATGTAATGTCTGAGGACTTAGCTTGAAGATGTGAGTTTAATAGGTTCTTCTGGCAGTTCGAAGTCTAGTCAGGTTGGATAGGGAGGGGTTTGTCTAATTTTCTGAGGCATTTTCTTTCAACGGATTGGTCTTTCGGATCCTTTTTTGGTTTTCCTGAGATTGTATGGAGGATTAAAGTCAACATGCAAGGAATTTAAATTGGATCAGACTAATCAATTGTAATAGGATCCTCTGCTGTCATAAGTGTATGCTTTGCAATTATAAAAAACAGAAAGAAACCTTTACAGTTTGCAGGTTTTTTGAAATTTAAAAGATCAAGTTGTGGAGAAAGAAGAAAAGACATTAGCAGATGCTGGCATCAGAGGCTATTAGTTGAGTAGTAGTAAGTTTCATACATTCTTTGATGAAAGTGCTGTTTTTGCCAGTGCAGTGGTAGATAACATTCAATGTGAGACTAGAATGTTTGTTGGCTGACATTTGAAGTCAGGAAGGAAAGGGAGTGGACAGTGGGAAGAACTCTGCAGGTTAGAGTTTTCTTGTGGATAACCACTACTCCACCACTGTGTCTGTCTTCACGGTCACCTCCTGAATCCTATAAACTGTCAGCTCTCAGTTTTTACCCACAGGCTGAGGCAAACTTACAAAGGGAACTCCTTCAGACCACTAATGGTGAGTGAAAATTTGATACAGCACTAAATTCAGACACTGCTCTATATCTGTTTACTACTGCACACTCATCTGTGCATGCCCTGTCCTTGACAGCTAGTGTACAAGAGTCTGAATTTTAGGTCTTGCGGAAAATAGCTTTAGTTGTTGCCAGAATTCAAGATAGAAAACAGAGAATACACAGAGGTTTACAATTTTAACTTGAGCAGTTATTCATTTTGCATTGTGGTTGGAGACAAAAAAGGAATCTCTCTCCACAATTCCTTTGGATATAGTTGCCATGCCTCCAATGCAGTGTCTAACATTCTAAATTCCATATTTGTAAAGCACAACTTATCACCCCTAAGGGTATCCAGGCGCTGTGTACCATTGGGGAGATAAGTGAGCTATTGCCCCGAGCCACATAATGGTGAGCTGAGCTACCGCCGGTGATCAAACTGTGAGCCCCGTGCTCTGGAGTCAGCCTCTCTGGCCCCTTGCACCACACCTCTCCCTACAGGAGCAACCGCATCGACCACCACCGCAGGGATCATGTCAGAAACAACAGGTGCCAATCCTGCAGTGACCACACACAGCTCCTGCAACTGCAGAGACCACTGCTGGCAAACAGCAGGGAAGACAGCAGTTGCAAGAGCTGCAGCCATGCCAGCAGGGACAACAGCAGAAGCCACAACTGTAACCACAGCAAGGATACCATAGCAGAGCCAGTAGGGGCAACTAAACAGCAACCACAGCAGCAAGACCAGCCCATAACATCTATTTATACAATTTTTCAGCCAAGCAACACAAGCACTTGGTTGTGGAAAGTTTGAGATTCCTCTCACTTTTGCCTTTTTTAATTTCTAAGATCATAACAATCCATCTTGAATTGTTTGCATATTATCTTTTTGTAGGAGAAGAGGTTGGCCTCCACGGTATGGTGTATGTTCTCTTTTTCCATGTTTTGTGGCTCTCAGATTTTTTCCAGTCTGTGGACTCCCACAGCAGCTGTTGTTCTGCTTCAAAAAGAGAACTATTCTGAGGAGCTTCCCTGTTGGCTGCGCGAGTGAGCCTCCCAAGGCGCCTTCAGTCCCTACAGACGTTATTAGCTCATTAAGAAGAGCCATGTCCCTGGTGCACTAGAACGCGCAGGTATAAAGAGTCCATGCCAGAAAGACTCCTTCAGCAAGCATGCAACCAGTGACGCGTCTCAGCGCTAATGCAAGAGCTGCTCACCAGCATTGGGCATCCAGGGCGTGGCACGTGTCCCACCTGCTCCATCGTCTGCCTCATCCATGACCATTGAGAGTAAGGGGGGACACCGCTGCATCTGAGGTCTCGGACAGGCGTAAGGCGCAGATGCAGGAGGGGTGATGGAGTCTGACCTCTACTCCACTGCATCTTGGTGCTGATCTATGGGGCATGCAAATGTGTCCAATGCTAGAACCCAAGTCTATGCTTCAAATAAGCTAGAGATGAGCAGAGGCCATTGGACCAAACTAAATAGGAAAAGAGAATGAGTTTCAAAGACGAGGTAAGTGGCCACATTGCCTCATTCCAATGGACTAACCCTACTTGGCTTCACCGACAGCTGAATATGCACTTTCTGAGGCTTTATCAAGTTCTGGTTGAGCTCTGTAGGCAATGTCGAAGGATTTAAGACTTCTGAAACTCGCTGCATGCTCTATTCCACACATGCTGTTCCTCTAATTACGTGCAGGAGTCAAAATTATTAATAATGCATGATAAATTATGATTTCATACGCGGTTTTCCCAATAGGTTTGGTGTGAATGTGCAGCACACTGTACCAAACGTGGCCCCAGGTGAAGCAGGGAGTGTCGGTTTCTTCCCTGGCATCCTTTGAAGAAGCACAACCGCTACATTTGCAATCATCTTAACAGCAAGACTTAAAGAAACAAACAAGTCGCACCCGCTCAGCTGCAGGAATCTTCCATGCTTGTGCTGAGGCAAATGGTGAAAGAGAGGTGTGGAGCACAAGAAAGTACAAAAGAAAAAGGGGGCATATTACCAAGGGGGGCGATAGGCACTTTTCGCTGGTTTAGCGGCCGTTTTCGTCCACTAAGCGGCGAAAATTCTATCGCCCTATTATCAAGCTGTCGCTATCAGCAGTTAGTGACAACTAGAAGGCGATAGTGGGCGTACCCAACCCGTTAGCGACTGAAAGCAGTCGCTAACGTCGCTATCACCTATTCACAAGGCTGGCGTAGCGATGGAAATATTCCCGCTATCGCCAAAAACTAACGCCTGCTCTGACCAGTTCTTAGCCATGTTATCCAATGGGAGGTGGATAACATGGCTAAGAGCATTTCATCGCTAATGCGAGAATATCGCTGTATTCTCAGCGATATTCTCGCATTACGCCGCTATCGCTGGATATTTTAGCGCTATGGGGAAAAACTTTGCTAATAGCATGTTTTCTTTGCTAAAATATCCAGCGATAGGCAGCGATAAAAAAAAAGTCGCTAAGCGCATTTAGCGATCAATATCGCTAGTTGTTGGTAATATGCCCCAAAGATCTGCAGAGCCAAGGAGTCTGACTCAGAAGGGAAACACCTGTTCATTGGTCGGTGAGCTGTGTGTGAGTGATAGTGTGCTGGGTGTGAGTGGGGGTGTGGGTGGGCGAGTGGATTAATGCAAAGATCAGTCACATGCATGAATCCTTCCATGAGTGCAAGAATGAGTGACAGAGTGCATGCATGATGACAAATGAGGAACCACTCAAAGATGAGGTTCTTACAGACCTAGTGGCTTTGCCAGTGCTTGCTGGCACTCAGTTCGTTCTTGCTGTCTGTCCTGTTAAAGCACGCCACACATATATGTTTTTGCTTCTCATTTGTCACTTTTGTTTTCCGTTCACATATCAATTAGACCTTTTTTCGGGTCAGAAACACCCTTGAGTATCATAAGGAGTCTTTCTTCAGTAGTGAGGTGCGGCACTAAACACTGGACAAAAAATACTCTTCACAATTTGCAACCAGTATTTTTGCGACCAGTGCTGTAATCTGCCAAGCGACCTATGTGCAGATAGGTCAGTTTGCAAAACACTGAATCATACCTACCTCATGAATATTAATAATGTAGGTTGCAAATTGTGACCCACTGCAATTCACTGCCATCCCTGGGATGGTGACCAGCTGGGGTCACCAGGCGACCATGGGCCATATTATCAAGAAAGGGCGATACATTATTGCCGCTTTTATTGGCAGGAACCTGGGCTGCTATGGGAATTCTCATGGGCATATTATCAAGCCCATTATCGCCGCTTTACCGGCAGTTTCCTGCCGATAAAAGCGGTGATAATGTATCACCCTTTCTTGATAATATGGCCCCCATGTTTGTAATGCAGCTCCTTGGAGGAGGACGGACTGTGTTTAGAAAAAAAGCATTTTACAAACTTTTTAAGACTAAGCAAACATTAATTCAACCCATTCTCGCTTGTCAATATTTATCACAAATCTCTTGTGTGATATGTGCACAACACCATCTTTTCTTCCCCTTACACCCTTCAGGAGCTGCTCTTCAATCCATCTTTTGCCCTAGACCTTCCTCCCCCCTTGAGCTCCACCTCTCCAAACCTCTCTCCGCTTCACTGGTATACTTTATTGTACAGATGGATAGAAACTCGATTACAAATATAACAAAAACTCCAGTTCAAAGATGAACTTTTCAAACACTTTGACCCTCAGCTAGACAAAGAGAGGGCAAAGAAGCAGGAAGAATAAATGGAAAGACAGTGACAATGGGAGAGAGCAGAGATGACCAGGGGCTGCAGAGTGGGATGGAGGGAGAGAGAGTGTCCGGTGGTGGAGTAAGAGGCAGCAGGTGGAATCAAGACTCTGAAGCCTTAGGGTTCGACTCCCTGGATATTAGCAGCACCGACCGCGGCCTCCTGAACAAGGTTTGGCCAGCACTTAGGAGCATATTTAGAAGGGACGTTGAACCACCCTTGCACTGTGCAACGTGACGTAAGTATAATGAAAACACTGTATCTATGAAGTCACGCAACGCCACCTTGTGTGGCCCTGAGTGGCTTCATAAATCTCGACTAACTCAAAGCAGCACACGCCGCTGAATTGCGCTACTCTGTCCTGGGAAGGCGTTCCATGGGCATTCCATGGGCGTTCCATGGGCATTCATGGGCGTTCCATGGGCGTTCCATGGGCGTTTCATGGGCGTTCCATGGGCGTTCCATGGGCGTTTCATGGGCGTTCCATGGGTGTTCCATGGGCGTTCCATGGGCATTCATGGGCGTTCCATGGGCGTTCCATGGGCGTTCCATGGGCGTTTCATGGGCGTTCCATGGGCGTTCCATGGGCGTTCCATGGGCGTTTCATGGGTGTTCCATGGGCGTTCCATGGGCATTCATGGGCGTTCCATGGGCGTTCCCATGCACCCCTCATGGTTTTTTACTCATTCCAAGATTTACATAAAGTGGTAGACATGGGTATGAGCCAAAAATATACATCTTCTCAGGAAAGGCATAATGAGAGAAATATCCTCTTTCTGAGTGTGCTGCATTCTTCAGCGCGAATAGAAAGTGGAATATGCCTCCAAGGTTTGAATCCGCTTCCTGACCCAAAAGAATCAAAAATAAACAAAACGCATGGTGCAAGGGTGCAGCAGCACCAGCGCCTGGACCGAGGCAGCGATGCGATGCATTCTTTTGAGTGCGGCACTTTACTGCCCGTTCCCTGTCACTCAGCGCAGCACAGGAGGGTGACTCGCTGAGCTGCATGACAATCTCATAAATCTGGCCCTCAGTGTTTCACAAAACAAGCACTGGCAATTGTAAATATAAAATCATAAAATTTCAAACACAGAATATGAGAATCTTTAAGATCAATTTGTAATTATCACACCATCCTTGTTTTTTCACAGATAACTGGTTGAATGCCATAAAACAGCAGCTACTTGCGTTTGTTGAGCCTTTAAACACCATAGAGTAGCCTCTATATATGTTCTGCTGTTTTCTGTCTACATGTACAACACAGATGTTTGAGAGAGTTCAGCACATATGAAGACAGAACGATCAGGTGGTCACTTGTTTGTTTCGCCTTTTGCGTGTGAGGCATTCTCTGGGCCATATTATGAAGAAAGGGCGATACATTAGCGCCGCTTTAGCGGCAGGAAACTGGGCTTGATAATATGTTCTTGTGTGTTCCCTTAGAAGCCCATGTTCTGGTGTGAACCTGGGCTTCTATGGGAATTCACAAGAACATATTATCAAGCCCATTATCGCCACTTTAGCTGCAGTTTCCTGCCAATAAAAGCGGCAACAATGTATCACCCTTGCTTGATAATATGGCCCTCTGTTCTTTGAGTATATTTCGCCAGTCAAACTCTGTGTGACCTAGGGCGATACGCACCAGTCTGAATTTTAAAAAGGTGTTAGAAATCTATGTAGGGCTTCATCTTTGTAATAAAAAAAATTTGGACGTGTTTTAAGATTCTACAGATTAAAAATCTATTTGAAAATGTTGGCACAGTAAATTTTTTATTTATTTTCCTTTATAATAATAGTTTATGTTGTTTTTTCTGCATAGAAGAAAGAGTGTTTAACATTGTTATTTCATAGTCTTTAATGTTTGTGATTGTGGGTTTTCTTTTTTGTGTTCAAAATATTTTATTAGATTTTTGCAGACAAAGACAAAACAAAAAATGATACATTGTTGATATTTATATATATATATATGTATAATACAATAATGTCAACATCAAAAACACTGTCATAACAATATCTATATACCAAATATTTACAGTTGTCATAAAAGCAGTAAAATTATAAAAGTTGAAAAAGTGAACAAACGAGGCTACTCCTCAAAACATTAATTATACAACAATGTTAACAAAAGAAAAATATTGTTATTAAATGTTTTTTATAGATAAGTATTCATACAATTTTCAATTGGTTTCCATAACTGTTGAAATGACAACATATTTTTTGATGGTCCCTTATCAGATAATTGGGCACCAGATCTAATAAAAGTGACATAAGATCAACACGCTCATGTTTGTGGGTTTTCTAGTTTAGGGCCGTGCAATAGAGCTCAGAGATGGAGTTTCATGGTAAAAAAAAAAATCTGTGAGCTGTTGTCCTCTGCTTTGCTGCAATCAATAAAATAAGTAATACAATATTGTATTGTTTCAGGTTTAATAATACTTTTTTTAGACAATCAAGTCCTTCAAAGTGAGAACCGTTTGGTGCAGGTATAATCGGAATTGAGACACCGAATAAAAGGCATAAAAACTCCACAAACAATCCGATTTCTGAAAAGTTTTAAAACAAAAGTAAGGACTGCCAGGGTAAATGTGAACAAAATGTAAAACACAATTCCCAGCTATTTTCCCAGCATACAAAAAAGAGACATACAAGGTTTCATAGCTGATGCTGACAGTTCATGACATAGATGTAAGCTGTAGTTAGGATGAGACCTGAGAGTGGAATAGCATGTGGCATAACGGTCTGAAAACATGTCCAGCTGTGGTGGCAATCTGGAGACATCTATCTGAAAGCAGCCAGGCTGTCCAGAGCTGACAGAGGGGGGAGTCCTCGTTCAAGCCTCAGTCCACAGTGGGGTGCAGACCACCTCAGATGATCTTGTAGTGAGAAGGTGTGAACCTCAGAGGAAAAGTGGGTATAAGTTGAAATTTGCTGCTGTAATAATGACAAGCACATCTGCCTTTCCCCTACATTTCCTGAAAAACATTTTAAAGCATTTTTGGTGCTCTAACATCTGGTTTCCAGCTGTATCACATGGTCATTCCAAGTTGTTTCTTATCACTCCTAACCCCAAGTAAAAGATACTTTAATACTTTCTCAATTGAAGACGCAACGAGACCCCATTGAACGTTACATTGGTTACATCAAAAGACATAATGTTGGTCATTGGTAAGTTATTTGTAAGTGCCTCCATATTACTTTATTTATGTAAAAGGCTTAGTAGTTGGAGGCCCAGGTCATCAGTGTTGCGTAAGTAGGTGATCATTTTAAACCAAGTGTCGGGGCTCAGCCTTCACGGTAGAGCAAACTCGCGGGTGGACCAGCCTTATATGATGGTGTACGAAAAGGATACTGATAATGAGACTTGCACCCATCTATGTTATATTGCCACTAAAAGATCTAAGAGTGAGTTGAGTGTGTTGTAGAAACCCCATGAATACAGTTTGCACCATAGTCGGTTTCTATCGAGGGGGGCGTGAGAGAATGCAAGAGTGTTTGCAGGAGGCACAGGGGAATGCTTTGTGAGTGATGGGTGGTGCTGTGGAGCAGCAGCAGGTGAGCAGTGGCTGGGGTAGATGGCGAGGAGGATTGTGGCAGGATAGTAGATGGTGGGAGGTTGATCAGGGATAGTGGAGCTGGATGCACACCAGGAGTGGCTTGGATAGCCTTGCCTTTGGCACGGCATCGTGTGCCATTGGCTCAACCACTGTGCATGTCCGCTGCACAGCAGGCACACAGCAGAACGCATTGTGGAAACGCAAATAACAATAAAACACAAGGGCTGGAAAGCAGTGGTAATGGGCTTACGTTTGTGATTGTGTGTTTGTACCTCCCTAAACTCCTCCTTAGCCCGCCAACGCCCTCCTTATTCCTGCCTAAACCCCTCCCATTTAGAAGTAAGTATTCTTCAACATTTACTACTAAGTAGTAAGCTTAGATGTGTGAGGATCCCTCCATAGAAAAGACAGACAAGGTAGAGGTTACATCTGTAGGTTTGTAGTAAGTAAGCAGTACTACTGTGGCACTACTTTATGTATTACAAAATTAAGTTTGTAATATGCGCCATATAAGGCTGGGCGTAGCTGGCGGAGTACTACTACACAGAATTCCACGAAGTTTAACAAAAACTCTGTGAATTTCGCAACTTTGCTCCGTCTGACTCCCAAATAATAAAACAGAGACCTCATATACTTTTGGCAAAATAACAAGTGAAAATTAAAATTTAGCAAGCAGTGAGAGAGGTGATGATTTTGGGACCATCCTTAACCTAAGGAGAGAACCGAGCGGATGTCTTGAAAACAAGAGCACATCTTGCTGAACGATTCAGTGGTGGTCCCATCCTCCTAGGACCACCCCAAGCACAGTTATGGGCAAAAATACAATCCCAACCAAAGGCCCTGCAAAGCATTATGGGACGAGATTAGCAATGGGCAGTGAATATTATAGTATCAAAATAATTCTACAAAGAGCTGCAGTTCAACAAGTCGTTACTAAGTGTCCCTCATGAGTCAAATGCATCAAATGCAAAAGCATTTGAGTTGAGGGACACCTAGCAACGACTAGTTGAACTGCAGCTCTTTGTAAAATTTATAGTTTAAGCTTTCAGCTCAGCAGAGCTGTTGTCCCTTGAGGAATGGTTTGATATTGGATACAATAATATTCACTGCCCACTGCTATTCTCGTCTCATAATGCTTTGCAGGGCCTTTGGTTGGGATTGTATGTCTGCCCTTAACTGTGCTTGGGGTGGTCCTAAGAGGATGGGACCACCACTGAATCGTTCAGCATTATGTGCTCTTTGTGTTCAAGGTATCTGCTTTGTCCTCCCCCTAGGTTAGGGGGGACCCCAAAATCATCACCTCCCTCATTGCCTGATATTTTTCATTTTTAAAGTTCACTTTTGTGACTTGGTTATATGTTTTTAGCATGTAAAGTTGCTTTATCAAAGCATTTGTGGGTTAATTTTAGTAGCTGGCTCCGCTATGAGGAGGAACTGAGTTTTTGCCTGAATTCTGTGTTCTTTATGAAATGCGTATTTAACAAATCTCTGCAAACTCCGCTAGCGGAGCGGAGTTAATTGCCCAGGGTTACCTAAAACTCCATCTCTGTTATTCCATGGTGCGAATAGTAAAGGCACTGACTTGTCACCGTATCTGTTTACAGGTTACCACTGCACCTAATATGGAGTGTTCCAGAAACAGAACTGATGCAACAGAGTTCCTGCTCCTCGGATTCCAGGTTCTCCCAGAGCTGAAGCCCGTCCTCTTCCTCATGTTTGTCATCATCTACCTGTTCACTATAGTTGGGAACATCCTGATAGTGTCCACTGTATCTCTGGACAGCCACCTGCACACACCCATGTACTTCTTCCTTGGAAATCTGTCATTTTTGGAAATCTGGTACCCGACAACCACGGTGCCCATCATGCTAGCTGGCATATTGACAAATGGTAGACTCATTTCCTATGCTGGTTGCATCTCACAGTTTTATTTTTTTGTCTCCTTTGCAGCCACTGAGTGCTTGCTTTTGACTGTGATGGCTTATGATAGGTATGTGGCCATCTGTTTTCCCTTACAGTACATGGTCCTTATGGTGAAAAGGCTTTGCTTCAAGCTTGTTTTAGGTTCCTGGGTAGCTGGGTTTTCTCCACCAATGATCACAGTTTCATTACTTTGTAGATTACAGTTTTTTGGTAAAAATGAGATTGACCATTTCTTTTGTGAATTTGCACCCTTGCTAAAAGCCACCTGCTCAGAGACTCAAGTGATAGAAATGTATGTTTTTATCATAGCAGTCAGCATACTGTCAGTTCCATTCTCTCTTATCATTGTGTCTTATGGGTATATCATGTCGGCCATCATGCGGATCCCTTCGGTCACGGGCAGGCACCGAACCTTCTCCACCTGCAGTTCCCACCTCACTGTAGTTATTGTATACTTTGGGACACTGATAACAATATATGTAGCACCCACTACAGGCCATTACCTAAACCTCAACAAAGCCCTATCCCTTCTATACACTGTGGCGACCCCGCTGCTGAATCCCATCATATACACACTGAGAAACAAGGACATAAGGAAGACTTTGAGAAAAGCCTCCCATACTTTTAGATTTTCCAGGCTGTGAGAACAAACAGCCTTATTTAGGCAAAGAAAATGCTTTGAATATTAAAATCATGCTTTGGAAAGCAGGTACTTTGATTATTTAGAAACAGAAATACTGTAAAATAGAACAACCGTGGTACATATGACAATAAATTGTTGCAATGGCTAATATGTATGTATGCAATGGTATATGTAGAGCACATACCTAGCTCAGAGGCAATAGAGCTCTTTACAGGAGGAGATACAATATAGTGAGATGGTCAAAAATAGACTGCAGAGTTGCCCTGGTCGGTGTTTGTGATGTTACGGTATGATAAACACTGTGAAGTGACAAAAAAACTCTGCTGCGGTCCACAGACTTCCTTAACCGCATTGCTGCTAGGGAGATTATCCTGCTGTGCTGAAGTTCCTTAAATCCCTTTGTGCATGACGAGCTCAACTCGTCATGAGCACAGGAGCACTGTACTGCATGACGAGTTGAGCTCGTCATGAGCATGGAAGGGGTTAAGCACAGGAGTGAGGTCAATCATGCTGTTCACGCTGATTTGTAGTGCTGAGCGTTTGCCTCGTGCTGTAAAATCAGTAAGCATGGGCGTAAAATCCGTTCCTCTCGCGGAATTTGCGAATTTTTGACAAATTCGCGTTCCGCGAATTGAGCAAATTTGTAAAAAAATTCGCAATTCGCAAGCTTGCGGATTTTTTTGCTTGGTCGCAAGACTTTTTGTCCACGAGCATGCAAAAACGGCCGCGAACACGTAGTTGCACAACGCGAGCATGCAACTAGCTCATGTACGACCGCATGGGTAACCTCGCGGTAGCCGCGCTGAAAAAATTCAGCGAACACGCAAAAAGCCCTGCAAATACGCAAAAATCCCCGCGAACACGCAAAAAAAACCGCAAATTTGCAGATTTCGTGGACCGCAAATTCGCTTTTGCGCGAATTCAGGTACCGCGAATTCGCAAACTTCGCCCATACTTAAAAATCAACACAAATGGCACCAAGTGTAGCGCAAGAGCATGCAGCTTCTATCTGCTTCTAAAGTAAATGTTCTACTTGAGCAGCAGCTTCCTCAACGTGACAGGCAGGTGTCGCAATGCAAGCAGCAATTTTGGAAAAGGGGGTGGTGATGGACAGAGTTTCTAAATGATGCAGAATACTCTTACCAAGTCAAGAGATCATGGTTTTAATCCATCACCATTTTTTAGCTCAATGCACCATCACAGCTCAGAATGCAAGCAGCAGCAACCTGGCGTGACCGCCCGCACTGAAAAATCTCACCGGGAAGTGGTGTAGCATTGGATTTTCCTCGCTCGCACTCGCCAACTTAACACTGGCAGCACACAAGAGAGGAAAAACTCCGCTCCACTAGGCAGAGTTTGTCAGAACTACATGGTCAACATGGAGCGTGGAGTGTGAAAAACTTTGCAAACTCTGTGTGTGGAGCGGAGTTTACTGCTCAGGCCTACTGCAGAGTCAGGAGTAGTGCTCCTTGTGGAGGTGTGTCTTCAGATTTGTTCGGAGGTTTAGGGGATTTGGTGCTGATGCAATGTCGATAAATAGGTGGATCCAGATCTTGGCAGCATGGCAAGAGAAGGCTTGCCTTCTGACTTTTTCCTTCTTGCAGTATTTTGTCTCCACTCCATAAGGGCAATATCTAAGATCCCGGTGGGCATTGTCTCCCAGGTGTAGCTAGTTTGCATGCCAGGTGAGCTGGGTATTGTAGTTTATGACTTTATAAGTGATACATCTGGTCTTGAAAACAATCCAGGATGGAAGGGGTAGCCGGTGCAAATCTTTTAACATGGAGGTAATGGGGACTCTAAGAACCTAACAAACCATGCCACTGTCTGTAGGATGCCTTTCAAGGGTACCAGGTGGGGTATTGGGCGAAAAAATCAGCAAGCTGCTGCCTCTGTCCAAATGGGAGAGGTATCAGTCTTCTACAGTTGTTCTGAAATCGTCTTCTGGGAGAAATAGTTTCACTTCCTTCAGAAGGAAGAATTGAACCCAAGCTGTCCTGGTATTCCTGGCAATGTGTTGCTCAAATGAAGCATCTATGTTGAATGTAAATCAGAGAGATTTTGCATGGGATGTCAGCTGGGTGAGACGTCATATAGGCTTAAGTTGGAAAGCTTGGTTAGACCTGGAGTTGTTTGTTGCTTCTTGCAAATAGAAGAAGGACTACTAGCGTGTTCGTTTCCCCTGAGGCGGAAAGCCGGGGGTGTTGTAATTTTAAATTGTGTGCATTTGTAATTTATGTTCAATCATTTGTTATTTGAGAATCTTTTTAAAACTCACGTTTGAAGCCAGATATTTGCCGCATTTTGACCCCACTCCCAGCGCAGCAGATCTATTGCTGACGCTGTGGGAGGCAGGGCTCTAGGACGCCACATTAGGTGGGAAAAAGGGGTTGCGCACCAGCTGCTGGCCGCTTCCCGCCCGCCTCTGAACTGAATAAAAAGATGGCATCATCCCGTCCGCGCTGGCGGCGCGCCAAGGGCGTGCCCGTCTGCGCCCGTCCGCGCCCGTTCGGGACCAGGGGCCATGACCCCTGCCTCTCCCGGAGGACTAATATATGATTCTAGTGAATTACTTAAATTGCGACCTACCAGTAAGACACTGTGTAACCATTTGTATCACCCCTTAAATATACCAGCCCACTGTCAGCATTGTAAGATTCCGCTTAAAGTTGGCTCGTTCACCAAGACCCAGCAAACTTACAGGGCGTTCCTCCTTAACTGTAGGTCTTTGCCTAAACATCAAATGGAACTAGCCTTGTTACTTGATGAGCTTAATCCGGACGTAATATTTCTGACGGAAACATGGTTGACCCCTCATTCAGAACCTGACGTAATACAAGCCCTACCTCATGGCAATCAAATAATTAGGACCGATCGTCTACTTGGTAAAAGTGGAGGTCTGGCGATCATATTTAAAGATCAATATGTTTGTCGCTGGTCTCCTACTCCATTCTTAGACTGTGAAAGCATGTCTTTCAGTTTGGAGTTTACGCCAAATACCAGCTTTTCTGGAGTTTTAATCTACCGCCCCCCAGGACCTGCCAAACAGTTTATGTCTGATCTACCCCCAGTGGTGGCGGATCTAGCATCTACCGCCACTAATTTCACCTTGTTGGGCGACCTAAACATGCACTTCGAAGATACTAAGGACTGCAATGCACAAGAGTTATGTGCAGATCTTTCTGCACTGCAGCTGGTGCAGTTGGTTCCATCACCCACACACATTAAAGGCCATCTTTTAGATCCTGTCTTTAGTAAGTGTCTTGATCTAAAGGTAGAACCCCCAATTGCGCTCCCGTGGACCGACCATTGGTTAGCCCCTTTCGTCTGGAATATCCCTAAGCCTCCTGTACTGACCCTAGGGTCACGGGCTGTCCGGAATTGGTCCAAACTCCCACTAGATAAGTGGGTCAACGAACTACAAGCCACAAAACCATCTGTTAGTTCCGATCCTGTGGTTGCCAATGACGAATTCCACAACTGGATTACTAAGTCATTGAACATCACCCTCCCTATCAGGAAAACCTCCCTAAAAAGATCTAGGACTTCGGCTCCATGGTACTCGGAGGAGCTCAGGAATATTAAACGTAAGTGCAAGAGACTGGAGCGGAAATGGCGCTTAAGCTACTCTGAGCTAGACAAAACTCTGTACAGAAACTCTATCAGTGATTATAAAAAAGGCAATAAAGAGTGCGCAAGCATTGTATTACACACAGAAAATCTCCGAAGTCAGTTCTAATTCAAAGGAGATTTATAAGATCGTAAAAAGTCTCACCACATTACCCCAGCCCCCTGCAGACAACGAAAACTACACACTTGTTGCAATGCTTTAGCGGACTTCTTTTTCAACAAAGTTGATCTTATCTACTCCTCATTTTCTACTACTGATGTTAAGCTCCAGTGGAAGCCCGGGTGAATTTTGAGGACACCTTGGACAACTGTCCCCCTTTGTTGGTGGAGCTCCCTCGACTACATTCTGACCTACTTGCCACGTTAATGATGCAAGTAAAATCGGGCTCTCCAAGCGATCCAGCCCCCCCTAAGTCTCTGATGGCAGTTAGTCATATTATTCTTCCAGTCATAATGGAGTTATTAAACGCCTCACTTTCTACCAACATGGTCCCACTAGAGTGGAAACAGGCCAAGGTGCGGGCGCTCAAAAAGAAGCCCAATATGGACCCTCACAATCTTAGTAATTACCGTCCTATTTCCCTCCTCCCTTGGCTCAGCAAGATTCTAGAGAAACACGTTAATTGTGTATTGACAAATTTCCTAGAAAACAACTTGCTGCTTGATGTTGCAATCATTAAAATAATTAAGTAATACAATGTTGTCAAGTTTCAAGGTTAATAACACTTTATTTGGACAATCAAGTCCTTCAAAGTGAGAACCGTGTGGTGCAGGTATAATCGGAATTGAGACACGGAATAAAAGGCATAAAAACTCCATGAACAATCCGATTTCTGAATAGTTTTAAAACAAAAGTAGGGAGTGCCAGGGTAAATGTGAACGAAATGTAAAACACAATTCCCAGCTGTGTGCCCAGCATACAAAAAAGAGATATACAAGGTTTCATAGCTGCTGCTGACAATTCATGACAGGTCCTCGGAAGCTTGTTTCCGGTCCGGGGTAGGCATGGCTTGGCAGTTCGGGCTGGACTGTTCCCATGAGGCAGAGGGTCAGACTGATTTGCATATGGCCATGTCTGAACTGGGGTGGCAGAGTGGGCTAAAGAACGGTGATGGATTCAACCCAGATCTTTTGACTGGGTGTGAGTGTTTGATTGGTTCAGATGCCACGTCCATCACCACCCCCTTTTGTACCGACAATTCATGAAACAGATGTGAGCTGTAGTTAGGATGAGACCTGAGAGCGGAATAGCATGTGGCATAACGGTCTGAAAACGTGTCCAGCTGTGGTGGCAATCTGGAGACAGCTGTCTGAAAGCAGCCAGGCTGTCCAGAGCTGACAGAGGGGGGAGTCCTTGTTCAAGCCTCAGTCCACAGTGGGGTGCAGACCACCTCAGATGATCTTGTGGTGAGAAGGTGTGAACCTCAGAGAAAAAGTGGATATAAGTTGAAATTTGCTGCAATATTGACAAGCACATCTGCCCTTCCCCCCACAATTCCTGAAAAGCTTTTTAAAGCATTGATGGTGCTCTAACATCTGGTTTCCAGCTGTATCACATGGTCATTTCAAGTTGTTTCTCCTCAATCCTAACCCCAAGTAAAAGATACTTTAATACTTTCTCAGTTGAAGACGCACCGAGACCCCATTGAAGGTTACATTGGTTTCATCAAAAGACATAATGTTGGTCATTGGTAAGTTATTCGTAAGTGCCTCCATATTACAATATTTATGTAAAGGGCTCAGTAGTTGGAGGCCCAGGTCATCAGTGTTGCGTAAGCGGCTGATCTTTTTAAACCAAGTTTCAGGGCTCAGCCCTCACGGTAGAACAAACTCTGCGGTTGATCAGCCTTATGTGATGGTGTAAGAGAAGGAGGTAAAAATACTAATAAAGAGACTTTCACCCATGTATGTTATATTTCCCAAAAAATATCCAAGAGTGTGTTGTAGAAACCCCATGAATACAGTTTGCACCAAAGTCGTTTTCTATCCAGGGGGGCGTGAGAGAATGTATGAGTATTTGCAGGAGGTGCAGGGGTACACTTCGTGCGTGATGTGTGGTGTTGTGCAGCAGCATGGTGATCAGCGGCTGGGGTAGAGGGTGAGGAGGATTGCGGCAGGATAGTGGATGGTGGTAGTTTGATCAGGGACGCTGGATGCCCACCAGCAGTGGCTCAGACAGGTTTGCCTTTGGCACAGCAGCGGTGTGCCATTGTCTCAACCACTGTGCATGTCCGCTGCGCAGCAGGCACACAGCAGAACACATTGTGCGAAGACAAATAACAATCGAAAAGAAGTGCTGGAAAGCAGTGGTAATGGGCTTATAGTTGTGATTGCGTGTCTGTACCTCTCTAACCTCTTCCTTAGCCCCCCAACCCCCTCCTCACTCCCGCCTAAACCCCTCCCATTTAGTAGTAAGTATTCCTCTTTTTCCAGCCACTAATCCAGGTGCCTCCCACATTTCTACTAAGTAGTAAACTTACATGTGTGAGAATGTGTGAGAATCTCTCCACAGAAAAGACAGGAGAGGTGGAGGTTACACCTGTAGGTTTGTAGTGAAGAAGCAGCACTACTGTGGTACTACTTTATGTACTAAAAAATAAAGTTTGTAACCTGGGCCCTATAACACCATCTCTGTTATTACATGGTGTGAATAGTAAAGACACTTACCTGTCAGTGTATCTGTTTACAGGTCATGGCTGCACCTAACATGGAGTGTTCCAGAAACAGAACTGATGCAACAGAGTTCCTGCTCCTCGGATTCCAGGTTCTCCCAGAGCTGAAGCCCCTCCTCTTCCTCTTGTTTGTCATCATCTACCTGTTCACTATAGTTGGGAACATCCTGATAGTGGGCACTGTGTCTCTGGACAGCCACCTGCACACACCCATGTACTTCTTTCTTGGAAATTTGTCATTTTTGGAAATCTGGTACCCAACAACCACTGTGCCCATCATGCTGGCTGGCATATTGACAAATGGAAGGCTCATTTCCTATGCTGGTTGCATTTCACAGTTTTATTTTTTTGTCTCCTTTGCAGCCACTGAGTGCTTGCTTTTGACTGTGATGGCTTATGATAGGTATGTAGCCATCTGTTTTCCCTTACAGTACATGGTCCTTATGGTGAAAAGGCTTTGCTTCAAGCTGGTTTTAGGTTCCTGGGTAGCTGGGTTTTCTCCACCAATGATCACAGTCTCATTACTTTGTAAATTACAGTTTTTTGGTACAAAGGAGATTGACCATTTCTTTTGTGAGTTTGCACCCTTGCTAAGAGCCACCTGCTCAGAGACTAAAGTGATAGAAATGTATGTTTTTATCATAGCAGTCAGCATACTGTCAGTTCCATTCACTCTTATTATTGTGTCTTATGGGTATATCATGTCGGCCATCATGCGAATCCCTTCGGTCACGGGCAGGCACCGAACCTTCTCCACCTGCAGTTCCCACCTCACTGTAGTTATTGTATACTTTGGGACACTGATAACAATATATGTAGCACCCACTACAGGCCATTACCTAAACCTCAACAAAGCCCTATCCCTTCTATACACTGTGGCGACCCCGCTGCTGAATCCCATCATATACACACTGAGAAACAAGGACATAAGGAAGACTTTGAGAAAAGCCTCCCATACTTTTAGATTTTCCAGGCTGTGAAATTAAACAGCCTGATTTAGGAAAAGAAAATGCTTTGAAAATGTAAGTCATGCATTGGAAAGCAGGTACTTTGCTTTTTTAGAAACAGAAATACTGTAACATAGAACAACCTTGGTACATATGACAATTAATTGTTGCAATGGCTAATATGTGTGTATGCAATGGTATATGTAGAGCACAGACCTAGCTCAGAGGCAATAGAGCTCTTTACAAGAGGAGATACAATATTGTGAGATGGTCAAGGATAGACTGCAGAGTTGCCCTGATCAGATTAGTTGACTAATGTACAGGCAAAAGCAGGAAAAGAGAAGAGGAGAAAATAGAGAGGAACAGTGGGTAAGGAGCAGAAGAAGGGGCAATCCATGAGTGAGACACAGGTGAATGAGTGCCTTAAGAGAAAGATAGATACAAACTGGAGGTGGTGGTCAATAGAGAGCTTTTCAGATCCCATTGAAATGTAAACATCAAAGTATAATTCCATGGACAATGAGGGAGAGAGCACAAGACTGAGGAAGCCTTAGTGGGTTTTATTTATTGAATGACGGAATTCCACAGGGGAAGTGGAAATTACCTCCTAAATTTACCTCCTAAATTAACCCAGCTATGGGGAATGTTAGGAGAATAGAACAGAATCTAGGTTCCAGGCACTATTAATCAGCCCTCTCCAATGCATTAGTATTACCTCCCTACTTTCCTTTTGGCATTCTATTGTTGTGCTGTCTGATTCCAGAGCCATGTAGTCACCTCCTGCAAGCCAGAGGGTCTTCAGATGACATGTCTCTTAGAATATCCTCTCGCCAAGGGAGCACATATGTCAATGTCATGGTACTTATAGAGCGCACTGTCACCAGACGGTCACCTTGCGGTGTCGCCTATTCGGCTTCCTGGTGCTGATACTCATACCGCTGGGGAACACCTCCTGGCTTTCCCTGTGAAGTGTCCACTCCTGGGCACACCCAAGATGGAGGCCAGGTATCCTTAGCGTTGTTGGGGCCGGTGTGGAGGCTAAGCAAGCTATTGCCCAGAGTTGCAGAGTGGGGCCCGTGATTAGAATAGGCACCGAGGCGAGAATTATCAGGTCCAACGAAATTGAGCCCAAGACCCGCCGAGGCGGGGAATTGAACCTTGGTCCCGGGCTAGACCTCTGCATCAGGGTCTGCCGCTCTAACCATTGAGCCACACTCCTCCTCCATACACTATAGAATCCCTATTGAGCTGCTTCATCTTTAAACCCCTTTCTGGTCAAGTCACGAGTAACTGATATTATTCCATGTAGAATAAATATTCAATATGAATTATATTCTATGCTTGATTTGCTCCTTATCTCTGTTAATAAGTTCTGATTTTGATCACTTCTAAAAAAACTATCACACGTGTGAAATATAGAGATTTTTCTTTTTGAAACACATCTTAAGATGGGAACCAATGAGCTTTAAGTGTTTCACCACCCTCATATAATGAGAAAAAAAGCCCTAACTCTATTGATGCATGGGGGGCTTAGGGTCAGCTGTCTTCATTCACTGATCCATTCAAAGGTCAGTCACCTGCTCCTTGCATCCACTGCAGCGTGAAGCGTGGAGCGATGGGCCCGCCCACTCCTTCTATTGGTTGCCTTGTGCTGTGAGTTGCAGCATTTCCCTCATCATGTAAGCACATCCGGCTAAAAAGAAGTGCTCTTCTGTGCCAGGAATGGTGGGCCAGGACAGTACTATTCCAATTCCACAGTACTATCACTATCTAAAGAGGAAACTCTGGCCTTAATCCAAACTTATGATCTATCGGACCACAAGGGAGAGAAAAGAATCAAAACAATACCACCAGACTGTAACAGAACATTAAGAAAAAATGATAGAACATCCAACCCCCACAACTTACGACACATACAGCTAACACCAAATGAAGCCGAAAATACGAACCCTAATAACAAAGAAAAACTTCTGACCTGTCTTCTAATCAACTGTAGATCGGCAACCAAACATGCATCGGACATAGCAGACCTCATCATCAACAATGACATTGACCTGGCAATCCTTACAGAAACATGGCTTACGGAATCTTCATCCCCAACCATGGATCTTTTAGGACCACCGCAATTCAACATTTTGAGACTTGATAGACACAGAAAGCTAGGGGGAGGGATAGCCTGTATTCATCGATCTGACATTGAGGTCAAACAAATTCAGGCCGACCCGCTAGAATCCTGTGAGTATCTAGGTCTTAACATAAGATCAACCAACACTCAACGATGTAACTTGCATACATTTTACCACCCACCAGGAGACAACGCAAAGTTTACAGAAGAGCTAATGGAGATCATAACAGCCAACTCTTACAACGATGCCAATAACATATTTCTAGGAGATTTCAACCTTCACTGGGAGGACTGCAATGACAACCTGGTCAACACGCTTAAAGATTTCCTCATTGAACTAAACCTCACACAAGCGTGCACACTACCCACACACTCAAAAGGAGCGACGTTAGACTGGATTATATCAAGAAAAAAAGATGCATCAATCCGCGCCATAACGCCATGTGACTGGTCTGATCATCACGCCATAACATTCGTGATTCCCACCGTGGGAAAAGGCAAGACCAGACAACCTTTTAAGGCCAAAAAATGAACTTGAGACACAAAAGAAGCAAATATGTAGCTACTGGTCGAAAGCTGCGAAAGAGACTTAAAGCCACCTAACAACCTAAAGAACGTCAACGAGCTGACGGATCACTACTTAGCAGCGGTCGAAAATATTGTCAACAACACCATGCCACTAAAATTGAAAAGAATCTCAGAGAAGACTAAAAATCCGTGGTTTAACGAAGCACTAAACGAAGATAGACGCAAATTGAGAATGGCCGAAAGAAAATGGAGACAACACCCGTCAGCCATTGAACTGGAAGCACTCAGAAAAATCAGGAACCAATATAATAAAAAGATCATCAGCTCAAAAAAGGAATTTATAAGATCAGAACTGGATAATGCCAAAAACAGACCACGAAAACTATTTGAAATCCTAAAGGAGCAATCAAACAAACTAGCCAAATCAGTGGAAGAAAACTCAAAAACACCTCTAAGCTGTGATGAATTTTCCACATTTTTCACCGAAAAGGCCAAATCACTCGAGGTAGAGCTTAGAAATGCTGCGGGGAACCTTCCCACCGAACCTCGGTTTACCAACGAGGCCGACTCTACAACGGATTGCACTAAGGCAAAAAATAAGGCAAGTTGGGAATCATTCGAACTGTACGACCAGCACATGATTGCCAAGATGCTCTCAGGAATCAAACCAAACAACCACTACCAAGACCCCCTGCCTGCAAAATGCGTAAAAGAAATCAACCAAGTCCTGATTCCAATATGGACCGAAATAATAAATGCTTCACTTTCACAAGGGATCCTCCCCGACTGCCTTAAAACAGGTCAAGTTGTTCCCATAATCAAAAAACCCACAGCGGATATAACAGATCCAAACAATTTCCGCCCAGTGACCAACATCCCTTTACTGGCTAAGCTGACTGAGAAATGTGTGCAGAACCAACTGAGCCAACACATCACCAAATTCTCCTTGCTAGATGAATGCCAATCAGGATTCAGAGCAGGGCACAGCACGGAAACGGCGATCCTCCATATTATTGATGATGCGCTACAGCCCCTTGACCACAATCAAGCATGCTTATTGGTTCTCCTTGATCTGTCTTCGGCATTTGACACGGTTAACCATGAAGCATTACTGACTAGGCTACGGGACAGGATGGGATTGTCAGGAATTTTGCTGAAATGGTTCGAATCCTTTTTACAGAACAGAACGCAGCGCTTCCTGGTTAACCAATCAATCTCACTTCCATGCCCTATCTCAATAGGAGTCCCTCAAGGATCGACATTATCCCCAGATCTTTTTAACCTATACGTCGAACCACTCACAGAAATTCTCCAAAAGTCTCAAGTATCCTATCACATGTATGCTGACGACACGCAAATATACTTAAAGATCGCATCCCTAAAAGACTTGGAACGAATGAATGAGACACTAAAAATGGCACTCCAATGGTTAACTACAAACCATCTGAAGCTGAACGCACATAAAACAGAGTTCCTACTAATCTCACCACCAAGGAACAATACAGAAATAAAGGAATGGACGAAAGTCGTGACTGCGCTAAACTGCACCCCAACCCTGGTCAATTCAGCTAAATCACTAGGTATCACCTTAGACGAGAATCTAGACATGAAAGCCCACATTAACTCAATGGCGAAAAGTGCCCGCTTTCACTTGAACTACTTAAGAAAATTGAAACCTTTCATCTCAGAAGCGGACCTCAAACTGGCAATCCAATCCTTCGTTATCTCGAGGATTGAATATGGCTGCACCACCTTAGCGGGCTTACCAAAAATGTCTACGGCACCACTGAAAGCATGCCTTAACGCTGCGGCTAGACTTATCACCGGAACCAGGAAATATGATCATATATCCCCACACCTGAAAGCTTTAAACTGGCTACCTTATGAAGCCAGAATCCAAATGAAGATAGCATGTATCATACACAGAGCGCTGCACGACAACACCCCAAGGTATCTAGCCAAGAAAATTCAACTGTCCGGTGGCAACCGACCTGCTAGGAGTGCTAAGGAGTTGCTGCTATGGCCAGCCATCTTCCGAAAGAAAAAAACCTATGACAGAGCGTTCTCAGGAGCTGCCCCCAGAATATGGAACTCACTCCCTCCAAATATCAGGAAGATCAAGAATCTGGTAACATTCAAGCGGGAAGTGAAGAGCCTGCTGATGAATAGATACATTACGTAGTAAAAATCTCTGTTCACGGTTCTGATATATTACTGACCTAGTACAGTAATTTTATGGCACGAGTGGAAGCATAAACAATACTATAAAGAAAAACGTATTCTATGATATGAGAACAACTTAAAGGCTACCACTAATGGTTATGCTGACCGAACTTGAGAACAACACCATATATGAACATATACCTAGCTACCTCATATTTGTTATATATACCTGTTTTGTTATAAGTTTTAACCATAGCATATTTTAACGTGAACGTCACATGTGTTACGAATATACAGGTGTTGTACTTTAATTATTTTTATTTATGTTAACCCTCTACCTCTCCTATGTTAAGCGCTCTAATACCCACGGGTCTTGTTCGCGCTATACAAAACTTTATAATAAATAAATAAATAAATACATGCTCTTTTTAGTCCATTGTTTATTCTTTTTTCTTTTGCCGTCATTCTTGTGTGTCTAAAGTATGTCTTCATGTTACAGTAATTCAGAGCCAAAGGTATCCCTTCTGTGCAACAATAAGAATCAGACTTTCCTAGGCTATACATTAAAGCTAAAATGCCTGTTCTAAGTACATGTGTCTGCTAGGAAGGAGTCACGCTGCTCTAATAAACTTGTATGTAATTGTTACTTTTTTTTTTTTATTGTTTCTGCAAATGTACGTTGCCCCTGATTGGTGGCTTGTTTTTTTTCTTTTTATGGCACTTCCTGAAATAATAAAAAAAAATGCTGAACATCTCAACAGCATGCCAAGACCACCACTATTAGATTTGCCAATGCTTGCTTTCATCCATTCACACTGATTAGGCATTGGAACAAGTTTACAAAATGTACATTTATTTGTGTCATTTTATAACACACCGGAAAGAGCCCTGCGTTCATGAAAGCTTTTGCTTTAGCAAGAGAAATGCCCAAGTGAGAGCCATAGAAGGGAAGCACTGCTCGCTGGGGCACTTTTTACCTTCTGTTCTAAAGTGCTTAATTTGTTAATGCAAACAAAAGTGCTAGTGCCCGCAGGGTTTAGGAGTCTGCCTCCACTTCCACCCCTAGCACTGCCTACTCCCATGGCTGCAGCGGGCCACTCTCACCCGTGCCCCGGCCTGAGCTTAGTTTCCCACAGCCACCACGTGCACTTTCTTACTCTGACCACACTGTCTCTGCTGCAGCTTCACTGCACTTCTCTGAGACTACACAGGCTGCACTTATGCGGCATCAGGGACTTGGGAAAGCAGGCACATTCAAATGCCTCCTCCACCCCCCACCATTACAAGATGCCACTGCTGCTCTTTTTGTCCCTGTTTTGGGACCTTCAGGGGTCATCTGAGTGTTGAGAGGAGAACGTGGCAGAGTCCAGAACGAGTGACTTCATTGGCTGGGAAACCTGGTCACAACATATGGACAACCCAGGTCACCCTGCGATGAATGTGAGACTAGTGTTCAGTTCCGGCAGGTCAGGGAATGCTTAAAGGTCAGAGAAAAAGAAGACATGGAGAGAATGGCCTGATGCACAAAGGTGAGTTACACTTTTCACTAAGTTTACACTTTGTAGTAAGTTACTGTTTTCAGTATTCACACACTCTAGGCTTGATTCACAAATGTAAACTCACACTTCGGTGTAAGTTTACACTTACTGTAGTAACTTTTATAGTAACTTTTGTACTGCTTTGGTATTCACAAACTACGAGTCTAATGTTACTAATACTACATTTACAAGTGTAATTTTACTACTAATAACATTTCTAGTAGTAAATTACACTCCTAATTCGTGAATACCAAGAAGTAGAAAAGTTACTACAACAGGTGTAAACTTACTACAAAGCTGTAGGTTGCATTTCTTCTTCCATACTAATATTATAAAGCGAGAGCCCAAACCTTTGAGGCGGGTAATCTCAGTAACCACAGCACCAATCAAAACACCCAATACAGCGTTGGAAAGGGCAGTTGCAGCAGAAGGACATAGGCTATGCAGACGGCCACCATATTATTACTTTTCTTTTTTGCAGAGTTTTATATAGCGCAAACTTGACCTGAACTGAATCAGGTATCAGAGCGCTTTACATAGCACCAGTTACGCTACATGAGGACACACATTCATTTTTGTTAGGCACGGGGAGATTAAGTGATTTGCCCAGAATCACAGGATGTTTGGCGTCGTTACCAAGACTCGAACCCAGATCCCCAGGTCCGAGGTCGAGCGCCTTAGCCCTTAGGCCAACTCCTCTATACATTTAAAAGGTAAAAGAACCGTGCCAGCAAAGGAGTCCCTTGTGGGCGTGTCTGCGTTGTGCTGTGGGCGTGGGCTGGGGGCGTGACTAACGCTGGGGGCGTGTGGTACGGCCATCACATCGTGGGCTGTGGGTGTGTGCTGGGGCGTGACAAACGCTGGGGGCGTGACAGACGCTGGGGGCGTGTGTCCGCCCTTCATTCCATGTGAGTCGTACATACAAGAGCCAATTACGTTGCTGCGCAGCATCAAGGGGCACGCTGGGGGCGTGACACGCTGGGGGCATGAGAAACGCTGGGGGCGTGTGTCTGGCCTTCATGCCATGTCAACGCAATTGCGCCGCATCAAGGGGCACGCTGGGGGCATGAGAAACACTGGGGGCGTGTGCTACGTTCATCCCTTCATGCCATGTGGGTGGTACATTAATCAGAAGCTCGTCTGCTGTGGCCATGGGCTGGGTGCATGACAAACGCATTCACCTGGAGGCCTGGTCAGTAACGTTACTGCAGCCTCTCCTGCGCGCTGATACTGAACTCTCTCATTCAACGAAATTACACGCGCCTGCTACCATCAACCAGGGCTCTAGCCGGGCTCAGGCGGCGGATCAGTACACTAATTACACGTGCCTGATAACATCAACGAGGGCTGCAGCTGGGCCTCAAGCGGGGGAACACGCGCCTGCTAACATCAAACAGGCCTGCATCTGGGCCTCAAGCGGGGGAACATGCAAATGAGCGTGTCTGCGGGGACAATTACTGCAGCCTCTCCTACTCAACTCTCTCATTAAACGGATTTACCCACGGCTGATAACTCTCTCATTCAACGACATTACAAGCGCCTGCTAACATCAACCAGGGCTGTAGCCGGGCTCAGGAGGCGGATCACTACACCAATTATACGCGTCTGCTAACATCAACCAGGGCTGCAGCTGGGCCTTCTCCGTCCCTATTCTAATGAAACAAAAAATGTTGTCTACCGCAAGATTTTAAAATAAATTGCCCTTGCCAAATGCACACATTACACACATTCTATTTCATACCCGGACAACGTCGGGACGGGTTACTAGTCTACATAATAAAGCAAGTGGCTTATTATTGTCAGTGTTAGTGGATTCCCCCCAAAACATCTCCCTGACCCTCCCTAAAGCCCTCTTACTCTTACCCTTTAGTAGTAAATCTGCACCCTTTTCCCACCCACTCCCCTTTGTCCCTCCCACATTTAATACTAAACTCCACACTCCATGTGTGGAGACTCCGCAGTCAGGAAGGAGAACTCTGAACACATACCTACAGGGCAGTTTGAGAATCAGACCCTCAGAGTTTGGGCAGAGGGGAGGTACATGACTTGGTCTAGGCCAGTACTGGGCTTGGCACGCCTGGTTCCTAACATGGCTCCTTTCCTGGTAGGAGTAATGCCCCAGGCAAGAGAACTGGGAAGCAGTTGAGGCAAGCATCAGAGGACATATATGCACAATGCTGTTAGCAGACTTAGCATGTCCTGATAGGCAGCTCAGCCGCCCCCTTGTGGAGCAGCATTGCACAACTGCAGAACAGTCCAGGGTTAGCTGGTCTGGGGTATGTGAGCGGGTATGTGGGGTGTATCAATTGATGATTGCTGAAGTAGATGGAAGGCGCCGCCAGTGCCTACAGCTCAGGAAAGGGGACTAAAGTCCTTATATAGCGCTTAACATACTACCATTCAGGATGCAGTGAGAGAAAGAAAGCAGTGAGCAATGTACAGTGAGTGTGAGCTACTGCCCGTTGGGCACACCGGCCAGTGTAGGGTGCATACCATGGCCGGTGCATAGCACAATGCACCTGGTGCAATAATGAATCAACGGTGAATGAGAAGCAATAAATGGAGCACAGTGATCTCTGTCGAAAAAGCAGTGTGCAGAAAGCAAGGTGGGAAAGCATTGAAAACGGCAGAATTCACACCACAGCTTGTAGTGTGCTGGAATTGTTGTGTAAAGAGTACTATGCACTGAACAATTGGTAGTGCATAGTGCAAGCCAAGCAGGTGCACAGTATTGAGTAAGTAGTGAGTACTGAGCAGTGAGTCACACATGGTGTTCAATGGGCAGACTTCAGAGCAGTGAGCAGTGCTCAGTGTATACGAACAGTGACTCATGCATGTTGCACACTCATCATGGGTAAGTCACAGAATGCCTTGAGCAGTGACTGGTGCATCATGGGTAAGTTGCAGTATGCAGTGAGCAGCATGTAGAGTGTACTGAACAGTGAGCAGTGCTCGATGCTCACTGATCACTGTGCAGTGCCTGGTGGTGGGCTGTGTGTACTGAGCAATGGCACCTGTGTGCAGTCCACAGTCAGGAGTTAGTAGTGTGCACGTGCTCTTTTTCATCTCTCCTTGTGTCCACAGTCCTGCTGTCTCATGCACACAACTTTACATTGTTCTGTTTGTCTCCCACTTGTCGTCCTGCCCAGTTATCCCTCTCTGCCACGCCTTCTCTTCCCATCTTATACAGCTTTTGATGTCTGCTTTCCAATGTCCCAGCTTCAGGTCTTTGCTCATACTCACTCTCAGTCCATCACACCTCTCCTTGTGTAGTTCTACAGTGTTTTGAGGTGCCCAGATTCTGCCACTCTTCATTTCTGTTCAAGGGACGGGTGATGATGTCTACGCCTCTGGCCCCCTCCTCTCCACATTAAGTAGTTACTTCACCCAGGCTTTTCAAGAAGGAAGTTAAAGCCGCACTACTAGAAAAACATGGGTCACAAGAGAAGTATTTTGAAACTGTCATTCACCCTATTTTATATTGTTTCTTATTGTGTTCTTGTTCTTCTAATTCTATGCTCAGCGTATCTTAAGTGACAGGTCTTTTTACTGTACTGCACCCCTCCTCAGCTCTCTGTGTACACTGCTCTGATACTGTGATGGTCATGTTGGTGCTTTATAAAACACAATAAATAAATAGTAAATAAATAAATATGTCACCGTTGCTGTTGATGTCTCTACTTTCTACTTCCCAGTCTCTATCTGTCAGCTTCTCCAGGCGGCCTCTTCTTTGGATTGTCTGTATCTCTGCTTAGCACTTGCTAAAGTAAGACTTTAAGTATCACTGTGGATAGAGATGCATGAACAGAAGCAGCTGATGGAGTCAGGACATGCTTCACCTCAACAATGGCACCCATAGGTGTCAGGCAAATGTAAACAAGGAATGAAGGTGCTAAAGTAACACTTAACATCTCATGTTGTTCTTCCATAATCTAATTTTAGACTACTATACTCGTTTTTTGTGAATCTTTATATTAATCATTCATGTAAATGGATTATATGCATCATGTGCACATTGATCCCAGTAAATAAAGAACCACAAAATTGATCACTACAAAAAGGACAAAATACATAAGTTTCTCTTAACAGACAGCAATTAATTTTAGAAGTAGTTAATTATCCCTTATGGGGCTATATGCCGTCTACATGTGTTTATTCACTGTATCGGCAAAGGTTTGACCTGAAGGGATCAACAGGACAGAAAAGATAAGTGGGACATCTGAAAGGAATGGATATTAGGATAATAGCTGTACTATGTGGTGGTCTGAAAAACAATGAATGTAGTGTAGTAATCAATACTACCTTGTGCCCAGACTTAGAAGTGTAGATTTCACTAAGAAAATCAATCTGTTCAAAATAGTTTATTAAATTTGATATTAAACAATTACATTAAAAAAGAAAGTCATACAAAATACCCATATAAGACATTTATCTATAGAGAACATTAATTAAATATAAAATAGGTACAATATAGTATGAATATAAAGATTATAAAATAAAAAAGGAAGGGAAAGAAACAATCTGTTATTATTATATAAACAGTTTTTGAGTAGAGCTACACAAAGTTAAACATATGTAATTCATAATGTAGGGATATGAATAACAAGAGGTTATAAATATAAAGTTAAATAATGATCAATCGGTTTCCAAAATGAATGATAGGAGTCACAATTATAAATAATACCAGACAAAGATAAATTGGCACCTCTTCTAGTGAAAATAACCCATGACCGCCAAGCATGAACAGATAATAATGACACATTTTTCCAACATGTTGTAGTAGACTTTAGAGCGGCTGACAATACAAAATTAAGAAGTTTCAGGATACAAAAGTGTGAGACTCCTTGACAGGTCTGGAGAAGGAAATACCAACTTTGACCTGCTGATCATGTGTAGTCAAGTAGGCTGCAATCCAGTCTGGCACGAAGCAGTCAATGCCCATACATTATACATTTTTTAAAGATATTGATATAGTGCACTTGATACAGTGTAGAGGTGAGCAGGTCAAATACAGTAGATGTGTCAAGGATGGCAATTAGAAACCAGATAACAGTGTGAAAATGCACAACACATCACCACCAACCTGGAAACAGTAGGTCATAGCACCATTGAGTCTACACCACTTAGAATTCATCCAAGAGTACATTGTCAAAAGGATTTTTATAATGTTGGGAGTGATTGAACTTTGCTAAGAAATGAAGCTCTATGACAAGCTGGAAGTTATTAGGAATTTCACAATCAAATGGGGGTTTCTTTGGGAGGGGAGAAACTAGGACAATTTTAAAGGGGCTATACAGTGAGTATGTCAGGCATTGTCTTCCAGTGAATGTGCTCCAATAAGAACAGTGCAGTGAAAAGTGAATAGTCAAAAGGTGCACTGGTGCTAAATACAAGCATATTTATTTATTTATTTATTTATTTTTGACATTTGTAGAGCGCAACGAGTACCCTAGGGCGTCTTGGGGCTAATAAGTCATCTGTTTCATACTCATCGCAAGGAGGCTCATTGATTAAAAAGCCATGTTTTTAAAATTTTTCGGAATTGATAGAGTGACTGGCTCATCCTGATATTGTGAGGCAGAGTATTCCAAAGTTTGGGGGCAGCCACTGTAAAGCGACGATCACCCCAAGAAGCTGTCTAGAAGGTGCATACATTTTCAGTTGGTCTTTAAGAGAATGCGGTCCTTGATTGTTTAAAGCCTTGTAAACTATACACAAGGACTTGAACTTAATTCTATTTTGAATCGTTAGCCAATGGTACTGCCTTATTGTTCCAGATATGGACTCAAACTTCGATGTTCCTGAGATCAGACGTGCAGCCGCGGTCTGAATTGACTGTAATTTTTTTGTGACCCTGACCTGAGCATTTAGAAATAGACCGTTACAGTAGTCTAACGAGGTTAAAACTAAGGAACTAACCAAGGTTTTAATTAAGGTCTCCGGAAGAAAAGGACGAATCTTTCTGATCATTTTCAGTTTGTAATGGGCCGTTGAGGCGACCTTGTTTGCGTGGTCCATGAAGCTGAGTCCATCATCAAAAATGACTCCGAGATTCCTAACTTTTGGTGTCGGAGTGGGGGGTAATCCAAAAGCTGGTGGCCACCAGCAAGAAGACCAAACTGGAAGGAGAGGTCCGAAAATCACTACCTCGATTTTTTCCGAGTTAAGTTTGAGGCAGTTAGTTGCCATCCATTCTCCGATATCAAGCAATCCGTTTTTAAAGTTTTGTGCTACTTCTCCTCCATCACCCTTGATAGCCAACACCAACTGCGTATCGTCCGCATAAGATGTTAGGCTCATCCCATAAGCCCTGATGACATTGGCAAGGTCCGACACGTAGATATTAAATAGTGTCGGACTAAGGGATGAGCCTTGGGGGACACCGCATGGCAACGAAAGTTGGGCAGATCGAAATGGTCCCAGAGTGACCGCTTGTGTTCTATCCGCGAGAAAGGAGGCGAGAAGGCTTCTGGCTGAATGACAAATGCCCAGTTTTCCGACACGATCGACCAAAATGTTGTGGTCGACCGTGTCGAAGGCTGCTGATAAATCTAGCAGTACTAAAATTGCGGTCCCACCTTGATCTCGAATAGCCCTAACGTCATCAGCGGCCTTAATAAGAGCCGTTTCAGTCCCATGATATCTTCGAAAGCCGAATTGCGAGTCATCCAGCAATCGATGTTTCTCAATAAAGTCTGATAGTTGGGAGTTCATGGCTTTTTCGGCCACTTTGGCTAAAAAAGGTAGGCTCGCAATTGGCCTGTAATTTTTAAGTTCATTTTTATCCAGGCCGGGTTTTTTTAGTAAGGGTTTCAATAATGTGCATATGTACAGTACCACAGACTGATAGGTAAATACATTTTTAACAAGACTCAAAATGAAAGTAATTGTAAGTTACCAGCCTCGGATGGCCACCACAATTGGCTCCATACAGAAGGATCCTGCCCAAACTCAATGACCTCAGTCTTCTCAGTGTTAAGCTTTAGAAAGTTTACATTCATCCTGGCCATAATGGAGTTTAGATAATTATGAAAGCTGGCGGCTGTGGTGTCCACCCTCTGCATGACAGATACAACTATCTGAGTAAAGTCTGCATATAGGATTTTTAATAACCGTAATACAAAATACAAAAAGCCAGATGGGGAGGCAAAAGCCTCTTTCATTGAGCAGCCAAATTATGGAACATGCTACCCACCACCATTAGACTACAGTCTAATAGCTTTCTCTTTAGGAAATTGGTCAAGACCTGGCTATTCCCTCCGTAATAAACCTCGGTCGAGCCTGTGCAATGGCAACAAGTCACTACTAGCGCCAAGATGCCTCAGCAATCGAGCACTTTATAAATATGTCACTCAGTCAGACATTATCCTTTTAAACAATTAGTGCCCTGACATGTGGGGGCCTCTCTAAGCAAATACTGGATTATTCCATTCTTGTTTGCTACCAATTTCGGTCCTGATGACGACCCTACATGAAAAGTTTCAATAGGGTGGAAACATCAACATTTATACCTCGTTCTTCCAGCGCAAGATCGCCGACATCCACAACAGCTTCAGCGCAACATCCACGCACCCCACTGTCGAACCAACGCCCCCCACCACCACCCTCCGCACCTGGATCACGGTGACCACCGAGGACACAGCCAGCACGATGAACACCATCCACTCCGGATCACTGACCGACCCCTGCCCCCACCACATCTTCAACAAGGCCGACTCCACCATCGCACCCCAACTCCGGAACATCATCAACACCTCCTTCAACACCGCCACCTTCCCGGAGAGCTGGAAGCACGCCGAGCTCAGCGCCCTACTGAAGAAACCAACAGCGGACCCCACCAACCTCAAAAACACCCGCCCCATCTCGCTCCTCCCTTTTCCTGCTAAAGTCATCGAGAAGATCGTCAACAGACAGCTTGCCGCCTTCCTCGAGACGAACGGATCCCTCGACCCCTCGCAGTCCGGTTTCAGAGCCAACCACAGCACCGAGACCGCCCTCATCGCTGCCACCGACGACATCCGAGCCCTGCTCGACAACGGGGAAACAGCGGCACTCATCCTCCTGGACCTCTCTGCAGCATTCGACACTGTCTGCCACCGCACCCTAGTTCAACGCCTCAGCGACATCGGCATCCAAGAGAAGGCACTGGAGTGGATCATCTCGTTCCTCGCCGGAAGAACACAGAGAGTGCACCTCCCCCCGTTTCAATCCGAGGCTACCGAAGTCATCTGCGGCGTACCGCAAGGTTCTTCACTCAGCCCCTCCCTCTTCAACCTCTACATGAGACCTCTTGCAGCCATCGCACGCCAATACAACCTCAACATCATCTCCTACGCTGACGACACCCAGCTGATCCTCTCCCTCACCAGAGACCCCGACACCGCCAGAACCTGCCTACACGAAGGTATGAAAGACGTCGCCGAGTGGATGAAGAACAGCCGCCTGAAACTGAACTTAGACAAGACGGAAGTCCTCATCCTGGGACCATCGCTCTCCGCCTGGGACAACTCCTGGTGGCCCCCCGCCCTGGGCACCGCACCCAAGCCAACAGACCACGCACGCAACCTGGGCTTCATCCTGGACTCCTCACTCTCGATGACCAGACAAGTCAACGCCGTCTCCTCATCGTGCTTTTTCACCCTGCACATGCTCCGCAAGATCTTCCGATGGATCCCGACCGAAACCAGGAAGACGGTCACCCAAGCACTCGTCACCAGTCGACTGGACTACGGAAACACCCTCTACACCGGAACCACAGCCAAGCTACAGAAAAAACTCCAACGCATCCAGAACGCCTCCGCCCGACTCATCCTGGACATCCCCCGACGCAGCCACATCTACGGCCACCTGAGAGACCTGCACTGGCTCCCCGTCAGCAAGAGGATCACGTTCCGGCTCCTCACCCACGCACACAAGTCTCTCCACGACCTGGGCCCCAAGTACCTCAACGACCGCCTGACCTTCTACACGCCCACCCGCCAGCTACGATCCACCAGCCTCACCCTCGCCGCCCTACCACGCATCCGAAGAGCCACCGCCGGAGGAAGATCCTTCTCCTACCTGGCGGCCAAGACATGGCACTCCCTCCCCATCCACCTTCGACTGACCCAGGATCATCTCGCCTTCAGGAGACAACTCAAGACCTGGCTGTTCGAGCAGTAGCGGACCCCTTCCCCCAAGCGCCTTGAGACCCTTCCGGGTGAGTAGTGCGCTATACAAGTGTTTGATTGATTGATTGATTGATACCAGCGGATTGATAACAATTATATCAATATTTAGCACCAGCACACCTTTTACTCATTGATTCACCACTCATACTCCAGAATTGATTACTGGTGGTGTACTTTGAATTCTACGAAGGTTCACTGAGTAGCAATATCTACCAATGTGCCCTCTTCGACCACTCCTCTGTGCTACTCCGTTTAGGGTTACACATCACTACACACAGTACATCGCTGTGGAGATTCTCAAACATAGCCCTGTTGGATGCAATCTTCAGAGCTGAACTTTCCACAGCAATTCATGAATACTTTCATCTAAACATGGGCTCAGGGAGTACACTAGCAACAGTGTGGGAGGCTTTTAAGTCTATGGTGAAGGGTGTCTGTATATCGAAACAGCTGGACTTCTAAAAGCTGTGTGCAGACAGCTCCACATGGTAAAAGACAGACTAAAGCTTGTGGAAGGCAGGCTAGTGACACACCTGAATGAAGAAGTTCAGACAGATATCCAGGTCGCATTATTATCATACAGGTACACTGTAGAAAGGGAGGCAAATATTGTGGGAGGAGAGATAGCATTGGTCTTTCACCAATACTACTCTGTCTTATACACTGCCAGACTGCAATACATAGAGACACAAGTATCGGATTATTGTTAAGACATAGAAATGGCATGGCTAGATTCAGATGACCGTATACCGCTCAATGACTCCATATCCTTAAAGGTGCATTCAGAGGCAATCAAAGTAAGGCCCATGGCTCTAATTGCCTCATGGCCTAATATTACAAGGCATACAGTAAGGTAATTTCCCCAATGTCTCCTTAAAATTTATAATGAGGCCATAACATATAACTGCCATAAAGATCATAACTATTATCTTATTAAAAGCCCAGGGAAACTTCATGGCATTGTGCCGAAAAATCACTAAATTTGGGAGATATTCAGTTTTGATGATTAACTGGATGAAATCAGATTTACCCATTAACACTGGACACCTCACTGTTTACGAAGGAATTTTCACTGGATTAAAGGAGGACTCAATCAGATACCTAGGTATAAACATACATTGGGATATTGACAAGGTCATGACCAATAACTATAGCCTGATGTGATAAAACTGCATAGGCAAATAGACAAATGGATAAGGTTGCCGCTCTCATTGGCTGATAGAGTGGCTATTACCAAGACGGTGGAACTACCTAAAATCAATATTGGTTCATAAATATCCTGAATCCCCCTACTCTTTTTTTTTTTAATATTGAAAATTGAACTGAGCCTGCTAGTATGGGCAGGGGGACAACCTTGATTAAGATCGGAAATAATGACACATTGGCCAAAGGAGGACTGGCAGTTCCGGATTCTGAACTCCCCTACCAATCTGTTTAGGCCTTTTATGCCATACACTGGCCTTCGAATTAACTGGTTGAGTGCATCACCTCACGTGTGAATGCATCCCTGCGTTTGGGCACACTAATGTTGGTTCATGGTTGAAAAAACAACCGACTCCAAAGAATGTAGTTTGCTGATTCACTATTTATTAGTGTATTTTTGAATTGATAACTTCTCAATTTTCCAAATGTATATTCATTTACTCATAGTTCATGGTTAGTTATACAGTTCAGGTTAACCATGTGAGCTCCGATGCATTTCGGGCTGGGATTGCCCTTTCTCAAGGAGCGCTGTGGAATAATACAAAATTACGAGCTCATCAATGATTGGCATATGCACAAATACTTTACATTACATTACATCATCCAAGGTCGTGATGGTGATATAAGCATGTGAAAACGTGACATGCAAACAAATACGCGTGTGGTTACAAGTGGGTGCGATTGGGAACGGGGTGAGGGGTGTCTAAAGGGGAGTACGTGGAAGGAACGGCTGTGATGAAAGATGTAAGGCGATGGGAACAAGGATGCTAAACCGGATTGCGAGTGGTGGTTCAAGGAAGATAACCATTGGATCGGTGAAGTGAGTCATGCGATGATTAATAAAGCGGGGTGTTCCTTCCACGTACTCCCCTTTAGACACCCCTCACCCCGTTCCCAATCGCACCCACTTGTAACCACACGCGTATTTGTTTGCATGTCACGTTTTCACATGCTTATATCACCATCACGACCTTGGATGATGTAATGTAATGTAAAGTATTTGTGCATATGCCAATCATTGATGAGCTCGTAATTTTGTATTATTCCACAGCGCTCCTTGAGAAAGGGCAATCCCAGCCCGAAATGCATCGGAGCTCACATGGTTAACCTGAACTGTATAACTAACCATGAACTATGAGTAAATGAATATACATTTGGAAAATTGAGAAGTTATCAATTCAAAAATACACTAATAAATAGTGAATCAGCAAACTACATTCTTTGGAGTCGGTTGTTTTTTCAACCATGAACCAACATTAGTGTGCCCAAACGCAGGGATGCATTCACACGTGAGGTGATGCACTCAACCAGTTAATTCGAATTCAGCGTTCTCGGACAGTAACGCCACCTGCCGGTGCACCTAGAAATTCTTCATAAAATTTCTCGAAATTCAACACATCTTCCGTACCCATCAACCCAGCAGTGCGCCGTGCCCATTAACTCTTGTAAATACACTGGCCTTCCACAACTACTGATACCACCTATAGAGGTGGGAACTGAGGCAATGGCTCCCAACGCTTGGTACACATGTCTATAGACTGTTAGAATAGACCCGAAATTGCTTATGCAGTGTCCTATTTGGTATCATTCGCTGCACCATTTTCTGTTCAGGCGCCATTTTGAATGACCATTGAAACTAATCCTTTGCCTTTTCCGAGAAAAGCCTGTGTTAAGTTTTGTTTCTGAAATGTTGAAGTTTTGCCTCAGTAATGAATAAACTGTTTCTATTAACGCATACCTTTCTCACTAAATAGAAACCCTCTCCATCTAGTCTCGTTGCGGACGCAGGGTGAAAGGACCTTGGATTGTGCTAGTTTGTGTGAGATATAAGAACCAAAACCAATTTTTTGTATTCACTGTCCAGTTGCATCTGCCTGGAAAATTCTACTGTGGGCGTGTCTTTGCCGGGCTATGAAATGTACATATCTTAGCTCTATGTTTGTTGATTTAATTTCCCCTCTGTATCACTCTCCCAGACTGTGGGGACGGGGCTGCACTCTGAGTGTATCTGAATAAATGATTATTGGTATATTCTCCACTGTTCTTCCAACTCTTTATTTGGTGTGGAAGGCTGAGAGGTGGTCCGAGGAGACCCGGGTGGGCCCAATCGGGTCACTCCCTTCCAGCCCAAACTACAGATCCCAAGAGGTGCAGTGAACACTGTGCCCACCACCAGTAATCCATGGCACAGGATCAATAGGATAGTGGGTCGTCAGTTACTGCTCACCCCTAGGATTTCAATACTGAACAATCCTGTGCTGCCCCTGACAGAGGAGATAGTAATGACAAATATGGTCATTAATCACAGGATAATTGAAGTAAGTTTATTACACCTCAGCCATTCTGAGATGCAGGCCCCCAACTTCCCTTAAATGATCATATATAAATCAAAACAAGGTGTCCCCTTATGAGTCCAGTCTGCCTGGGCGGTACCCGCATGTAAGTGATTTTTATTGAACTGAAGGGATGCTTCATCATAGAGTTTTCACTATGGAGTCTAATACCTCCACCACAGGCTTCACTTTTTTCATATTTCAAGGGATCCTAGCAGTAAATGGTTAAAAGGTTGCCTGGGGCAAACCTGCAACACACTATGGGCCTGCTCTATCAAGAAAGCATTTTGGGATTCTGAAATAGCAAATTTTACCGATTTGCTATTTTGTAATCGCAAAATGCAATGTATGTAGGAATCGCAAAATATTTTGTGATTTCTTAACAGTCCTTAATAGCAAATCACAAATTGTGATTCACTATTAGAAAATGCATTCCCATTCATTCCTATAGGCCTATATTGGTAATAGTAATTTGTGAATGCAAATCCAAGGGTGCTAGGAGGTCTGAAACCCCCTGATGCACCCCCAAAAAGGCAAGTTTGCAAATGTGGGGCAGACACATGCCCTACACCTTTGGGCATTTTTTAAAGGATTCGCAAATTTGCGATTCCAAAATGCAAAGTCGCATTTATGGACTTTGCATCGCATTTAGGGAAGCGCAAACTGCGATTCCCTAAATGCATTTGCAAATTTAGGTAATCACAAAAATTTGTGATGGCCTATATTGCAAATCAGCCCGTTTGCGAACGCAAAAAGCCTTGATGCATCTGGCCCTTTATCATCCGATTATTGCCTTCTCTCAGGTTTTGCCTCTTCCCCTCTCCTCTTGCTTCATCAGAGGGAGGAGACAATAGCTAACATGCCCGTGGTAAATAATTAAATATGGTGGGGAAATCCAAAGTGGCAGCAACCAACCAGCAAAACAAAATTGATAAATACCAGAGACTGCAGAAAAAATGCAGGAAGTTGCAATGGCACCTGGGAAAGCTGCAGAGACACACTTTACCCCAGGGTAGGTCTTCCAGGCCATATGTTGTTATCTGCACACCAACATGGAACAAATATTGGGAAGGCAGAGTTCACAAGGCCGCCAACCTCCACTTCTACTGTGTGGCATGTAAGACAAGACACATCCAGCTTGAATGTTTGCCCCATCTGTCCTGTTTCTCCCTTCCTGCGGAAGGCTGCAGGAAAAGGTCTACCTGGCCACTGATTGTCTCTTCCACTATCTCCCTTGGTTAGCTCCTCACCTCATATGTCACCTGTTTAAATAATTCTGTCCACCACCATAGACCACCGGCCTACTCTTAACAAGTGTGCCTTGATTGAGCACCCGTACACTGGGACACGGCCTTCCACCTCGTTGCAGCAAGCAAGGTCCACTCTGGATGACGCCGGGCAGCGCAGCATCCGTCAGTCTCAAGGCAGTTCCTCTACATGCACTACTCGACTACCCCAGCTCTTCAGGCCCCAGCTCTTCAGGCCCCAGCTCTTCAGACCCCAGCTCTTCAGGCCTCAGCTCTTCAGGCCCCAGCTCTTCAGGCCCCAGCTCTTCAGACCCCAGCTCTTCAGGCCTCAGCTCTTCAGGCCCCAGCTCTTCAGGCTCCAGCTCTTCAGGCCCCTCCTCTTCAGGCTCCAGCTCTTCAGGCTCCAGCTCTTCAGACCCCAGCTCTTCAGGCTCCAGCTCTTCAGACCCCAGCTCTTCAGGCTCCAGCTCTTCAGGCCCCAGCTCTTCAGGCTCCAGCTCTTCAGGCTCCAGCTCTTCAGGCTCCAGCTCCTCAGGCTCCAGCTCTTCAGGCCCCAGCTCTTCAGGCTCCAGCGCTTAAGGCTCCACCTCTTCAGGCCACAGCTCTTCAGGCCCCTCCTCTTCAGGCTCCAGCTCTTCAGGCTCCAGCTCTTCAGGCTCCACCTCTTCAGACCCCAGCTCTTCAGGCTCCAGCTCTTCAGGCCCCTCCTCTTCAGGCTCCAGCTCTTCATGCTCCAGCTCGTCAGGCTCCAGCTCTTCAGGCCCCAGCTCTTCAGGCTCTAGCTCTTCAGGCCCCAGCTCTTCAGGCCCCAGCTCTTCAGACCCCAGCTCTTCAGGCCCCAGCTCTTCAGACCCCAGCTCTTCAGGCCCCAGCTCTTCAGACCCCAGCTCTTCAGGCCCCAGCTCTTCAGACCCCAGCTCTTTAGTCCCCAGCTCTTCAGGCCCCAGCTCTTCAGACCCCAGCTCTTCAGGCCCCAGCTCTTCAGGCCCCAGCTCTTCAGGCCCCAGCTCTTCAGGCTCCAGCTCTTCAGACCCCAGCTCTTCAGGCTCCAGCTCTTCAGGCCCCAGCTCTTCAGGCCCCAGCTCTTCAGGCTCCAGCTCTTCAGGCCTCAGCTCTTCAGGCCCCAGCTCTTCAGGCTCCAGCTCTTCAGGCTCCAGCTCTTCAGGCTCCAGCTCTGCAGGCCCCAGCTCTTCAGGCCCCAGCTCTTCAGGCCCCAGCTCTTCAGGCTCCAGCTCTTCGGACCCCAGCTCTTCAGGCCCCAGCTCTTCAGACCCCAGCTCTTCAGGCTCCAGCTCTTCAGACCCCAGCTCTTCAGACCCCAGCTCTTCAGGCTCCAGCTCTTCAGGCTCCAGCTCCTCAGGCTCCAGCTCTTCAGGCTCCAGCTCTTCAGACCCCAGCTCTTCAGGCTCCAGCTCTTCAGGCCCCTCCTCTTCAGGCTCCAGCTCTTCATGCTCCAGCTCTTCAGGCTCCAGCTCTTCAGGCTCCAGCTCTTCAGGCCCCTCCTCTTCAGGCTCTAGCTCTTCAGGCCCCAGCTCTTCAGACCCCAGCTCTTCAGGCCCCAGCTCTTCAGACCCCAGCTCTTCAGGCTCCACCTCTTCAGACCCCAGCTCTTCAGGCTCCAGCTCTTCAGGCCCCTCCTCTTCAGGCTCTAGCTCTTCAGGCCCCAGCTCTTCAGACCCCAGCTCTTCAGGCCCCAGCTCTTCAGACCCCAGCTCTTCAGGCTCCAGCTCTTCAGACCCCAGCTCTTCAGGCCCCAGCTCTTCAGGCCCAGCTCTTCAGGCTCCAGCTCTTCAGGCCTCAGCTCTTCAGGCCTCAGCTCTTCAGGCTCCAGCTCTTCAGGCCTCAGCTCTTCAGGCCTCAGCTCTTCAGGCTCCAGCTCTTCAGACCCCAGCTCTTCAGGCCCCAGCTCTTCAGGCCCCAGCTCTTCTGACCCCAGCTCTTCAGGCCTCAGCTCTTCAGGCCCCAGCTCTTCAGGCTCCAGCTCTTCAGGCTCCAGCTCTTCAGGCTCTAGCTCTGCAGGCCCCAGCTCTTCAGACCCCAGCTCTTCAGGCTCCAGCTCTTCAGACCCCAGCTCTTCAGGCTCCAGCTCTTCAGGCCCCAGCTCTTCAGGCTCTAGCTCTTCAGGCCCCACCTCTTCAGGCTCCAGCTCTTCATGCTCCAGCTCGTCAGGCTCCAGCTCTTCAGGCTCCACCTCTTCAGGCTCCAGCTCTTCAGGCTCCAGCTCTTCAGGCTCCACCTCTTCAGGCTCCAGCTCATCAGGCCCCAGCTCTTCAGGCCCCAGCTCTTCAGGCTCCAGCTCTTCAGGCCTCAGCTCTTCAGGCCCCAGCTCTTCAGGCCCCAGCTCTTCAGGCTCCAGCTCTTCAGGCTCCAGCTCTTCAGGCTCCAGCTCTTCAGGCTCCAGCTCTTCAGGCTCCAGCTCCCCAGGCTCCAGCTCTTCAGGCTCCAGCTCTTCAGCCTCCAGCTCTTCAGGCTCCAGCTCTTCAGGCTCCAGCTCTTCAGGCTCCAGCTCCTCAGGCTCCAGCTCTTCATGCTCCAGCTCCTCAGGCTCCAGCTCTTCAGGCTCCAGCTCTTCAGGCTCCAGCTCTTCAGGCTCCAGCTCTTCAGACCCCAGCTCTTCAGGACCCAGCTCTTCAGGCCCCAGCTCTTCAGTCCCCAGCTCTTCAGGCTCCAGCTCTTCAGGCTCCAGCTCTTCAGGCTCCAGCTCTTCAGGCTCCAGCTCCCCAGGCTCCAGCTCTTCAGGCTCCAGCTCTTCAGGCTCCAGCTCTTCAGGCCCCAGCTCTTCAGGCCCCAGCTCTTCAGGCTCCAGCTCCTCAGGCTCCAGCTCTTCAGACCCCAGCTCTTCAGGCTCCAGCTCTTCAGGCTCCAGCTCTTCAGGCTCCAGCTCCCCAGGCTCCAGCTCTTCAGGCTCCAGCTCTTCAGCCTCCAGCTCTTCAGACCCCAGCTCTTCAGGCTCCAGCTCTTCAGGCTCCAGCTCCTCAGGCTCCAGCTCTTCATGCTCCAGCTCCTCAGGCTCCAGCTCTTCAGGCTCCAGCTCTTCAGCCTCCAGCTCTTCAGACCCCAGCTCTTCAGGCTCCAGCTCTTCAGGCTCCAGCTCCTCAGGCTCCAGCTCTTCATGCTCCAGCTCCTCAGGCTCCAGCTCTTCATGCTCCAGCTCTTCAGGCCCCAGCTCTTCAGGCCCCAGCTCTTCAGGCTCCAGCTCTTCAGGCCTCAGCTCTTCAGGCCTCAGCTCTTCAGACCTCAGCTCTTCAGGCCTCAGCTCTTCAGGCCCCAGCTCTTCAGGCCTCAGCTCTTCAGGCCCCAGCTCTTCAGGCCTCAGCTCTTTAGTCCCCAGCTCTCCTGGGCACAGCACATTTGCTCAGTTGACTGCTTCATTCACCGTGAGGGGCCCGGTCTAGGCTCTGCATGTCTCGGCTGCCCAGTCGGGTTCTCCATGAGGCCAGTACTCTCTGCTGCTGGGAGTGCCCAACCAGGTCCTGGTCTTTGGTCAACACCCCAGTTTGAGTGCTTCATCTTGCTCCCCGCCCACAACCGAGCCAATATTCGGTTAGGTGCTGAATGCCCGCCCAGCCCTCGCTCCTGTGGTGGTCTTGTCTCAGGGGCACGTCACCTCCAGGACAGCAGGTCTCAGAGCATATCTTTGAATGGGTCTGTATTGCAAATGGATTTTAAGATGTGCTGAGATACTCGAATGCTTACAAGATTTTGTCACAAAAGATACCCTTGCAGTGGCTGAGTAAGGTTTAAAATGCATACGTTTAGTAAAAAAAATATCAAAATCTAGCCCCTACCTTGGGGCTTCCTGACTAGGAGAAACCTTTCATTTTGTTTTGTCATGAACGTAATAGATTTATACTTGGTGTATGGGTACACATGCATGGAGATAAATAAAAACCCATTGCATACTACTCGTCTACTGGTGGGCCCCGTTTCGGCTGGTCTCTTGCCTTGTTTGTGCTCCATGGTGGCAGCCACAAACCTTATTGTAGCTTCAGAAAATATTCTATTGAGTTCCCCACTAATGGTTGCTCTGCCTCATGCTGTGGTCGCAAGCCTCATCACCATGAAATCACAACACCGGTCCACTGCTCAAGAGGCACGTTATGAAATGTTATTGTTATCTGTTGCTCATATCACCTTGACCCTCTGTCCTACACTGAGCCATCTTTCAATGATGCCTCTGGGTAAGGAGGGGGAATCACATGCTTGCATCTTAGCCACTGCACAAGTTACTAATCCAGGCTTTGATTTAACAGATGTGCCTTTACCCCATTTTGTATACAGATCCTGTTTCAGAAATGACAATGGTACTTTAAATGGCAGGTACGCTGTTTGATCTGTATGTATTGTTGAGGAAAGTTGTAACCTACACCCAGTCTAACCAGCCTAGGTTTTTAGTACTTACAAGAGCTTGTATTTTAGCCAAAGGAAAAAATGTCCCTGTTCAGCCAAAATCAAAGTATGCCTTTGGGAGCCACTCACGACTTCAAGATCCTTTGGATGCATAGTGGGTTCTTGACATTAGCAAGGACTCCCACCAGAAATGGGGTGTATCATCAACTTTTTAAATGCCTCACAATTGCCGGAAAAGATATCTGAAACAATGTGCACGGCCTGTCGGAACATTCTTGCCTATTTTTCTAAAAGAATTGCTTTAACTGACTCAGCCACTGAGGATGCTGCATTGTCTAAAACTCTTGGGTATGCTGTTACAAAAAACAGACTTTAAAAGATGTGTCTCAATTGCAGGAGCAAGCCTCTGAAAGTGAAGAGCAAGCATGGTGGAAGTAGCAATGTAATAGAGATCCTGAGGAATGTGGAAAGACAGCATTCTGCATGTGGTTACACAGAAATCTCTGCTCTCTAAACTTGCAAGGTTCTATCACGGTGCAGCCCATGTTGGTAGGAACTGCAAGGGCTATGCAGTTGCAGCCCATTGGTATGCACTAGCATGTCCTCAGGGTGGGTACAGGCAAACTCCGATGCCTATGCAGACGCCGAGACTATCACTAAGACTAAAGACTTTGGCCATAATTTGAATGTTGGTCGGAAAGCCCCCGATCCTTGGTTTGAATTCCCACCTCCCTATTACGTTTACAGCGGTCAGAATTCAAACCGGTCGGTCAATCCAACTGGCTTCTGTTGGCCAGTCGGAATCACAACATAATCCCTTATGGACGGCACTTCCGCCATCTTGATTATGATGTCGGTTTCCGACAGGCTTTCTACATCGAAATTTCTGTTATGGAAAGCCTGTCAAAAAGTGACTAGCAGGGCCATCCTTTTTCTGTGGCCTCCAGTTGGGGGACGTGCCCCCCTGTAAATTCATTCACCAGGTGGCAGGCAGCCTAACAGAAAGTTTTACAATTTTCATCCTCAGGTGCAAAATGCCTTACCTGAATGCCCAACCGAAGCTTGCCACTCACTTCAGCCTGGTGATCTGGTGCACGCACGGGGGTACCAAAGGAAGACAGCTGTCCAGGCCCACTAGCATGGGCCATATCAGGACCTGCTCATCACGGAAACTCCTTTTAGATGTCAAGGCCTGTTGGATCACCGACAGAATTTCATGGGAAAGAATATTGTTGCCAAAAATATTGTTGCCAAAAATATTGTGTCTAAAATATTATTTACTGCGATATCGTACTCCTATACTTATAAGTACCAAAATATCGGAAAAATATATAATTGAAACTAATATCATCCAAAAACATACAAAAATATTGATGTTTTAATATATTTACAGTAGTAAATCATAAATAGTATAACATAAAATTATTATAATGTAAATTAAACAACTATATTTAGTACTGTATATAAATGTATACTTATATAAACACACACGTCTGTGTGTGCATTACCGTAAAAAGCATATACATATTGTTAAATAAATGTATGTATATATATGTATATACATATAAATATATATAGATAAATATATGTATACATATATATTTTCTTATACAAAATAGATACACAAATAAAAAATATAAAAAATATAAACAATTCAAGTGCAAAATATTTTAATTAATTTAGACCATAAATACATTATAAAAAATGTAAACCCCCCAAAAAAATATTAAAAATACTATAGACAATAACAAAACATTTTCAATAAGCACAAATAATATAAAATATATAAAATGAACAAATAATATTATAAAACATACTTAACCAATATTAGAAAAGGTATTGGAGTTTGGGACTATTAGATACACTATTTTCACTCCAGTCATTGCAAAAGTATGGAAAGAGTTTGTTAGAAATTGGATTTTTGGTTGGCAGAGGTATGTAGCCTGTCCAAGCAGGAACAACAATCCTTGTGAGGGTGAGTCACAACTTGCCTGTGGTCATGCTCTGATAGCTGAGCACAGAGCAGTCAGGCTTGACTTTAAAATAAATGCATAACAACTCTTTAAAAGTAGCATTTTCTAAACTGGAATTTAAAATCCAACTTCACCAAAAGTTGTGATTTTAAATTGTGAGTTTAGTGACACTAGACATATAACACCTATGTCTTTACAATTGGGAATTATACAAAAAAATGTAAAAAGGTAATCCCAATATTATCCTATGGGAGAGGTAGGCCTTTCAGTAGTCAAAAATAAACTTAGTAGTATTTCACTACCAGGGCATGTAAAACGTAAAAGTACATGTCCTGCCTTTTAAATGCATTGTACCCAGCCCTGTGGATTAGACACGGTCTACTTTTTTTTAAGTTCAAAATATTTTATTGAGTTTTCATATTGAGCAATAAACAAAGACAATACATAAAAAATATTATTGAGAGAAAATACCTAATCACAATATAGAGATACAAGAACATCAAATGAATTACCAGTAGGTATCAACAGTACAAATATTCAATGAAAACTAAAAAGGGGAGGGAAGGAAACAGCTATAAAAATATTGCGTTAACTGTAATAAAGAGGTAAAATAGCGTGGATATTGGTCTACTATAATAGCAATAAAAAAACAAGATATAAATTAGATATACATATATAGTTTAAGTAGATAAATATGTATCAACAGATTTTCAAAAAGAGTGATAAGCGTTAGAATTATGATTAATATCAGTCAAGGATAAACGAGCTCCTCTTCTTGTAAAAATAACCCATGACTACCAAGCATGAACTGATAATAGCGAAACATCTTTCCAACAAAATGTAATGGATTTTAAAGCAGCTGATATTAGAAAATAAATAGTTTACCAAGTCATTTACATTTTGCGAAAGAACAGCAGAATTGCATATTAACATTTTCAATGAAACATCATCATGAATATTTAATATCTTTTTTATAATATCCCAAACTTCAGTCCAAAATTTAAAAAACTAAAGGACAATCAAAAAGCATATGTTGTGATGTACCAGGATGTAATTTACAGTGCCAACACGTTGAAGACTGAAGAAGCTTAGCTTGAAATAAACTTAATGGAGTCCATAAAAAATTGAATAAAATATAAGAGTTAGTTTGATAGAGTGAGACAGGTAAGCAACCAGAAATACTGTTAAGCCAAATAAACCTTTCTTTTTTTTGTATTGAAATTTATGGCAGCAGCAAACCAGTAGTGTTACACAAAGTAAGACATATAAAAAAAGAAGAAAAACATAATAGATGTCCGTACAGATTACTGAATGTCTTAACAATTCCATAATTAATGTTAATTTCCTATCCAGTTGGCGATTGGAAGCCATAAATTACATCCAAAAGTTTTCTTTCTAGAGCCCTTCATTTTATATAGTGTGGTTTCAAGATGATACATAGACAAAGCTTGGTTTGCCACATAATGAAATTAGGTGGTTCCTCATCTAACCACCGGAAGGTTATACAAGAACGATATGCGGACATACAAATGAAAATGAAACCTTCATCAATGTCAGAACCCTGGTTAACCTTATTCTCTTCACAGCCAAAAATAATCAATGGCGCTGTTAATTTAATTGAAATAGACATGCTGTCAAAGAGAAAACGTTCTATATCGGCAATAAATTGACTCAATTTTGAACACAGAAAAAACATGTGGACGGCATCCGCTGCGTAATGACTGCAGCGATTACAGCTTGTCCCCCGCCCAGAGCTCCATTTGGCCAGTTTCCCTGGTGTATAATATAGCTCAAAGACAGACATAAAATGCTGACTTATCAATGGGCCATTCAGCAGTACTTTCCCAGCGATTGCAATGCTTCTCTCCAAATCGACACATTGGACGTTCAGTTTATTCTGCCATTTAGCAGCTCTAGCCGCAAGATCGTCTTCTACATTTTCCAGAAGTAACTGATATAGAGGGCCTATTTTGTACCGATGTTTAATCGCTTCAAAGATCGCGATTTCTTTTCAATCGCCTTATCTACTAATGCATTGAAAGATATTTGGCTTAAATCGCAATCTTTAAGCCAAATATCTTTCAATGCATTAGTAGATAAGGCGATTGAAAGTTCATTATTCCAAAATAATGAATCATATTAATGTTGGTTCCTAGATAATTAGATAATGTTTGATATAAAATAGAAACACCATGAGATAATGTAGAAGCAGTTTGAATATACATTGATAACTCAGATTTAACATTAGAAGGAATAACAAGGAAATTAATCTAAAATTGAATTACACAAATATTCATATTTGGTAAGGTTGGATTGAGGTAAACTACATTTTGTTTGTAAAGCCTCGAATGATATGAAAGCATTATTATAATAGACATCTTTAAGATAAGAAATACCAACATTAAACCATGAATACCAAAAAATGATATTTCTATTCTATTTAATTTAATGACTATGCTATGCCCTAATGACATGTCTTCTGTATTAAACACGGGAGATTGAAAAATTGAATCTAAATAATTAAAATCAGCTTAGTGGATTTAAGAATAACAGATTTATTTAAAAAAATTTATTTATTAGATATGGTTAACAAAGTGGGTAATGGAAATGGTTTAACTATTGATTTCTCGAAGCCAAATAGGTGGATTATTAAAAAAGGAATGATTAAACTATATAGAACTTTGTTTTAAAATAAAAGCTTTATGGTAATAAAAAAAAGTCAATCCAAAACCTGCATTACTTTTGGGCATTTTTAATTTCTTAAAACTAATTCGAGGTGATTTGTTATTCCAAAGATATTTGGAGAGAAGTTTGTCAACATCCATATAAAACTTTAATGAAAATTGAGTCGGAATCATGGCAAGGGTGTAGAAGATTTTAGGAGCAATAGTCATTTAAATAGAGTCCATTCTTCCCCAGCATGAAAGGTGAAGTGAAGACCATTTGGATATTTTATCTTTAATATAATTTAAGATAAAGTCACAGTTCAATGTTATTGTTTATTTTATAGATGATGTGGAAAAGTAAATTTTGCCATGTTGTATGTGCCTACGTGTTCCCCATCTTATGTTATATGTGTATGATCGATATGCATGTATTCCCTTCTGATCGATTAAAGACGCAATTACAGTTGTGTCCATCTCTAGTATGCCAGTTTCCAGTCCTCGTGAAAACAACGAATATCAGGCCTATGTAAAGCTACGTTGCCACGTTTTACAGTGTGCACGTTAATTCATTGAATTATCCCCGTTTCTAGGCCTCAAAAGGGCCCGGACTCAGATTCAGCTCCTGTTTCCTGAACCCTCTCCAAGGAGCGATACAGCCCCCACCTGTATCCCTGACCCTTAGCTTACTTTCATGCCTCGCAGTGCCCGGCTCGGCCTGGCTCTGCCTCCCAGTCTGCCAAGAGTATGTTATGTTTCTAGTTATCAGTCCAGCCCTCCTTCTCTGCATTCCTAAGCTACTGAATCGCATCAATAGTTTCCGTCATAGTCTAGCCTTTATGTCTCCATGTAAGAGAAATACTGTATTAATATTCATAGAATATTCCTCGCACACACAATACATATAGAATTATGCATGCACCAGTCTTAATGTCTATTAGCCTTTGCCCTGATAACTTTTGGATTCTATCAACATGTACTCTAAACATCAGATACCAGATAGGCCCTGGGTACATGTCGCTCTGACACTCCAGACTTTAGTCTCCTCTTCTAGCGCAGAAGTCATAGCCCCCAGTTCTCCCTGGTAACACGTCATTGCCAGTTTGCGCGCACCACTAGGTTAGAGGTCCCAGCTGCTCAGGTAGCCCCCTCCATGTTTCCGCCCCATTTATGACATATTCTGTTACGTTTGCATCACATGTCTATGTATACGCCCTGTACACGCCTTCTTGTTACATCATCTTACCCTTATCTTTCGCGACTGCTATGAACCACGCCTACTGCTACGCCTACTGTATTGAATGTAATGTATTTGTTTAACTATAAATATTGTGCACTGTTATTAAAAGTTACCCCCTTATGCTCCCAGATCCTGCCCCCGGCAGCTGCCATCCTATTCCCGTGCAGGCTGTCCTGTTCCTGTCCTTTATGCCTATTAAAGCCTGTAAACTCCAGCTACCTCGAATCTTGACTCTTATTTATTGAGCTACCTGTTTATTGATTATTTCTGAAAAATAGATCCGGTAATAAATTATTTATTTACCACATAATGGCGCCCGAATAGGGACTTGCCCTTTCCCCACGCGCCGGAGAAGCCACGCAGGCCCCCTGATCCTCTGCAGCCGTGACGGAACCATACAGTGCACGTGCAGATATTTCTGCTTCAAGTATCCCTCAGGCCCACGGAGGAGACGGAGGTTGCGGTCCAGCGTCCAGACGAGGCGGTGGAGGAACGCGGCGAGTCCCGACCAGAGCCCAAGCCGAGAGTCCAAGGTCCGAGGTATCCGGAGGCCCACCTGTAACTGAAGTCCGAAGTTCGTCCGTCCGTCGTCGTAGCAGTCCAGTCCAGTCCGAGGCCTTCCGTTCTTGCTGCCCGGTGAGTACCGTTGCTGGGGTAGTATCTAGACAGGGTCAAAGTAATTTGTCTCTGGTCCGTGGGTTTGGGTACACAGATCCAACACGAAGTGTCCACCTAGGTGGATGCGGGTCCTGACGTGTCTCTTTATGGGACCGGTAAGTTTCGTGCTGTTTTAGCAGTGCATCTAGTCATTCTAGTAAGTTTCTGTTCCAGTAAGTTCTGTTCTCGAGAAATTCATGTGTTCTGTTCTCAGTATACCAGGTAATATTCTGTTCGAACTGTTATTCTAAATGTTATTCCATGTGTTTTCCATGTCGTGGTATGAATGATTTGTTTTTCAAGTTATTACCGTGTTTATTGTGTATTGTATTGTGTCCAGATTCCAGTTTAAAGTCATGCCTCTGTTCTCGAAGTTACGTCAGTTAAAAACCAGAAAAGGTCTGCTCGAAGAAGCAGTTCCTGTCCCGCCTAGGGACAGTCCAGGTCATTTTATGTATCATAAGCATGGCATAAGTGCCATATTATATCTAGACTTATGGGTCGAGTATACTAAAGATCTAGAAGAGAAATATAGATGGCCTGTATCAGGTACATGGGATGCCGAGTGCATCATGCGAGTAGAAGAAGCATTATGGAAAAAGAAATCCAGACAGTCCCAGAAAGATGCCATCGAGTTATGGCGCAAAGAATCTCATAGAAGAATCGAAAAAGAAATCAGAAAGACAGAATTAAGTAGGGAATCCTCAGAAAGAGCCCAAGAAAGGGAATTAATCGAAGTAGGTGAACGAGTTAAAGCCGAACAGTCAGACAGACAGAGAAATGCCCTTATTAAGGGTATGTATCCTCTTCTTGCCGAGGGCTTGCCAAAAGCAACCCCGGAAGCACCGAGTAATTTTCCGCCGCCATTAGTTCCGATTAAGCTACGTCACAAACCGACCGCAGCTGATATTTTTCTCTCGTCCTATTTGGACGACACGGTCCCAGAATATGCAAATCCTGTTCCGCCAGCTCCCGTAAATAATGTAATTCCTGTTCCTCCAGCCACCGGGGCACCCGTTGCAGTACCTGTTACGGTACCCCCGGTCCAGCCTACAGTACATGTACCCGCTACATCAGTCACTCTCCCAGCCCGTACAATACCCGTCGATGATTCTAGTCAAGGGGCCTCGGGGGGAAGTCCTCTTGGAACCCTGCCTCAGCACAGACGTCTGACATTAATCGAGTTACATGCACGAGCGTTACAGCGTTCGCCCAAACATCAGTCCGTTGCCGATATCAAGCGAGCCCTTACCGAATGCCGTTATGATCCAGTCCCAGGCGATGATGGTATGGTCCTGTATTCATTGCGTGTAAGAAGGGTGACCGAATATTTGGACACCCTACCGAATATGAAAGAATATCTAGACAGAATATATCGTTTCATCCGCACAGGAGTAGATCCAGGAAGTATTGGCGATGCCATGTCTCAAAGAAAAGTCGAGATTCAACTCATGCTTTTAAAGTTTCTAATTAATTGTTTAATAAGAGAACAAGATTATCCGGATAAAGATCCGGAAGAAATGAAAGTCCTGACCAGGTGGAGTGACCACATAGCCGAGGGAAGACACAAGACACAGAACTGTATAGACAGTATGTACAAGAAAATCCGTAGGGAAATAATAAAGTTACACGAGAAACGAAAAACAGTACAAGTAAGCGAGAAAGAAGACAACTCTTCTACTGAAGAGGTAGACGACGAGAATCCCACCAGAATAGCGTATGTAGGTAGAACTAGACTTCCCGACCGACATTCACGCCTAGAACACAAGAAAGTTTTTCCTTCTCCAGCACCAGAACAAGGTTCTCTTGAGCAAGTATTTCAAGCTACCGATCACATTCTGAAATCACGAATCGGTTATAGTGAACTTAGTACTATGCATGAACAAGAACTAGCCCGATCAGCAGTCCGATGGACTACTGATTCTACCACTTTTCCAGACGAAATAGTGGCACAAATGTTTCTGAAACTGCCCCCAGCCGAGCAGCGACTGGTGGGTATGTATATGATCCAGCACCTCATCACTCTGTATGAGGGACAACATTCTGACCCAGGTCCGTTACATGATGTTCTGAACGAGTTGCTCCAGTATAGATGGAAAGGTCTAGGTACCGATTTAATTAGTATCATTCTAGAACAGCGCCACAAATATCGAACGTTTCTGAATCCGCATTTTGTTCATGTCTCACCTCCAGAAAGTAAATCATTTTACATAGATAGACAGCATCCATTACGAGAAGTACATCCAGTCAGGACAGCGGGTGGTGAGCTAGAACGAGTATTTGTTTACACCCCTATAACCAAGATGGAACTCTTAGAGATGAAAAAGTTAATTCCCTGTCACGACAAAGATCCAGCAGGGTTCCATCGAGAATTAAAAGACATGCTCCGTATGGGAGAATACACGTATCCTGACATCATTAAAATGTTAAAGGTTCTGTTGCCCGCAGGGGTATATGAGAAACTCAAGGAAAAGGAATGGGAGGTGGGAGAGAAAAAGATAGATTGGACAGCTCTAGAAGCTGAAGATACTTCACGAGTACCAGGTACCGGTCTAGGGGGTAAAGTTAAAGAATTGCCCGAGTTATTGATTCAGGTCTTGCTAAGATTACTAGCCACGAAAAAGGAAGATTGGGATGCAATCTCAGCATGCAAACAGAAACAGGATGAAGACACTAGTGATTTTTATTCTAGATTTGAAAAATGTTTTATTATTAATAGTGGTTTGAAGACAAGTAGCGAGTCATACCCTCATCTTTTTGTTACAAAACTAGTCGAGAATTCAAGTCCACAAGTTAAAAATCGAGTTTTGAAAGTCGAAAGTAGTTGGCAAGCTAATACCCCGTCACAAATGCTCCAGATGCTCCAGTATCACCAGAATAGAATCAGGGAAGAGCAAGAACACGAAAGGAGACGTATGAAAGACACGAAAATGAAAGTATTAGTTGCACAATCTGTTCCACAAGACAGTCAGAAGAGGGGTCCGAATCAAGTCAGTCATCCTGCAGCTCCCGTTAAAGGGACTTGCAATTATTGTAAACAGCCAGGTCATTTTATAAACGAGTGTGCAGTTCTGAAACACAACATAGCTACTGGTAAAACTAAAGAAAGACCACGTCCGCCTAGACAAGAACAAGTATCACAGACTTCTCAGCCACCACAGAATGCACAACAGACAGTTCCAGCACCGCAGCCTATCGCTGCAACACAGCATGTTACACAGCAGATGTACCAGTATGCCCAGTCAGAGTATCCAGAGTATCAACAGTATTCATGAAACAGCCTAGAGAGGGAGGTAGGCTTGCCTCTCATCGAGATACCTGTAGATCAAGAGGGTCCCTATGTACACAGTCAAGTATTAGGGAAAGACAGAAAGTTTCTGATTGATACAGGGGCAAGTAGGACTACTATCAGTCACGACGAGGTTCCAGGGGCTCCGCTCTCAGGCTCTAAAAATGTTTCCCTTGGATTTTCAGGAAAGCCAATTGTTAACGAGATTTCAAAACCAGTTTCCCTAGAAGTTGGTCCATTGTCCCGAACTACTGATTTGTTACTTACTAAATCATGTCCAGAAAATTTGTTAGGCATTAAAACATTGAAAGAATTAGGTGCAGTTATTTGCTGCTCCCCAGAAGGAGTCCGATTGTTTTTGCGTGACTTTAAAGGTCACTATGTATTACGTGATTTTGATCCAAGGTTACTAAATGTTCCGCAGCATCTATGGGCGCAAGGTCCAACTGATGTAGGATGTATGCACATCACACCCCATCGTGTGACTCTCAAACAAGGTATAGTTTTGCCACGAATCAGGCAGTACAGATTGCCACCTGAGGCTGTAGCAGCCTTATCCAAAATTATTGACGAGCTCATTGCTCAAGGAGTAGTTGTAGAAACTGACTCCAATGTATGTAATTCTCCTATCATTCCAGTCATGAAACGTACTGATCCCAATGCACCTCCAGTATATCGATTAGTGATTGACCTTCGAGAGCTTAATAAATGTATCATACCCCAGTATCCAGTAGTCCCAGATATTTCTTCCCTATTGACAGCCATTGATTCTGAAGCTACATTTTTCACTGTTATCGACCTCAAGAATGCATTTTTCAGTGTTCCCATTCATCCAGACAGCCAGTACCTTTTCGGTTTTTGTTTAAATGGAAGGAGCTATAAATTCACACAAGCTCCTCAAGGTTTCACAGAAAGTCCTAGTATTTACAGTCAGGCACTTAAGAGACAACTAGACAATATTCATATGCCAACTGACACTGCCCTGCTCCAGTATGTCGATGATCTACTGATCACAGCCCGTTCTGAACGTGACTGCGAGCGTGCGTCACTCACGGTTCTGTATTTCCTGGCCGAGCAGGGGCACAAGGTGTCCCCTTCCAAATTACAATTCTGTGTCCAGCAAGTGATCTACTTAGGCCACTTACTGTCCAAGTGGGGTAGGCAGTTGACACCAGATCGTATCCAGTTAATAGCGAGTCTTCCACAGCCCAAGACACAGAAGGAGGTACAAGCTTTTATTGGCCTCACTTCTTATTGCAGACAATGGATTCCTCAGTATGCATTTCTAGCCAAGCCACTGATACAGTTAACGACACAGGAGGCAGCCGTATCGACTGTCCTCCCTTGGACATCTGAACATACACTTGTTTTTAATGAATTAAAGAAAGCCTTATGTCAAGCACCTGTTCTAGCAACACCGAACTACAGTAAGCCTTTTACACTTTTTGTCACAGAACGTGATGGTACTGCATTATCTGTTCTCACACAAGATCAAGCCGGACAGTACAAGCCCTGTGCTTATTTTTCGAGCACATTAGATCCAGTAGCCCAGGCTCTGCCTGCGTGCCTCAAGTCAGTTGCAGCCACAGCTCTAGCTATCAGACAAAGTGATTCCATAGTATTAGGACACTCCCTGACAGTACAAGTTCCACACTCCGTGGAAGTTCTTTTAAACCGAACACAGACTCAGCACTTGACAATTGCACGTTTAACAGGTTATGAACTGACACTGTTCCAGCCACACATAGATATCAGACGCTGCAACGTTCTAAATCCTGCTACACTGTTACCGTCAGTTACTTCAAATCCTGCCACACATAACTGTGTGGAAGTTGTTAACACTATGACTAAGCCAAGACAAGACCTGACAGACATTGCATTACCTAATCCCGACCTGACACTTTATGTGGATGGTTCATGTATGAGAACTAGTACAGGAGAACTAGTAGCCGCGTATGCAGTGACTACTGAAACTGAAGTTATAGAAACACACCGTATTGACACCCTGTCTGCTCAAGCAGCAGAGCTAGTCGCTCTGACCCAAGCCTGCATACGTGCCAAGAACCTGAAAGTAAACATATACACAGATTCACGTTACGCATTCGGAGTTGTACACGACTTCGGAGTACTCTGGCAGGAGAGAGGTTTCATGACTTCTCATGGAACCAAGATTCAGCATGGTCTCCTCATTCAAGCTCTGTTAGATGCAATACATTTATCGCTATCATGAAGTGCAAGGCACATACGAAAGTTATTGACATCATTTCCCAAGGTAACGATCTAGCAGATCGAACAGCCAAGCTTACAGCTCAGACTCCAGACATTCCAGTTAACACGATACTGACACTCACTCCAGATCAGACTACTTGTATGACAGTTAAGGACCCTACACAAGATGTCATAGACATACAGTTACATGCTACTCCCGAAGAAATCAAGAAATGGTCCGAACAAGGAGGGGTCCAGACAGATCAAGGATGGGTGACGAAGGGAAAAGCCACATGGTTTCTCCCCGACTCTATGGTTCAAGTCATTATTAATACCGCACATAGTCCAGCACATTTAGGAGAAAAAGCTATGCTAGACAGTATTCAGAACCTTTGGTTCAACAAGCATTTACGAGCTGCAGCCAAGCAGAAAGTCCGTACCTGTATGATATGTTGTCAGTTCAATCCAGGTAAAAGTGTCCCGGTGGAACAAGGTGGATTCCAACCTCCTGACCACCCTTTTGAAGTCCTCCAGATGGATTATATCCAGATGGAGCGATGTCGAGGTTTCAAGTATGTCCTCGTAGTTGTATGCGCTTTGTCCAGGTGGACAGAAGCATATCCAGTTCCAGATTACACAGCAGCGACCACTGCCAGGCAGTTGGTTCGTGAATTCTTTCCCCGCTATGGACTCCCTAGGGTCGTGTATTCTGATAACGGCCAGCCATTCTCATCAGAGTTAATGAAACATGTTTCCCTTTTGTTAGGGTACCAGTGGAAGTTCCATTGTGTGCGCCATCCTGAAGCAGCCGGTCTCGTAGAGAGACATAATCAGACCCTGAAAATCCGTATTGCTAAGACATGTAAAGAGAAAGGTGAAAACTGGCTAGTTGCCCTGCCAGTTGCTTTATTCTTCATGCGGATGGTTGCACATTCCAGATCAGGTCTGTCCCCGTATGAGGTCATATTCGGCCGCCCCCCAAACATGTGGGGTACACCTAGACCCCGCAGTATCACAGATGTTTCCAGTAATATGTTGACAGATTACCTAGCTTCCTTGATGTCTGCCCTACACTCTTGTCGTTCGCAGGTTGCCGCTGCATTTCCAGACAATACTGAAGTGAAACCGCATGAGGTCATTCCAGGCGACCTCGTATTGGTCAGGAACTTTGATCGTTCAAGTCCGCTGGAGCCTCGCTGGAAGGAGCCAAGACTAGTCCTTCTGACCACCCGTACGGCTGTGAAGTTGGAAGGCCGCAAGGGTTGGGTCCATCTGTCGCATATCAAGAAATTCCATGGAGTCCGGAAAAAGACATTTTTAAAGGACATTTCTAAAGACTGTTCCATTTCTAGAGACTGCCTGAAACCAGACATTGATCTAAATCCTGAACTGAAAGTTCCTCTGATAGAGAAAACTCCGCAGCAGGAGTATAAGTTAAAGCTCCGGTCTAGTAAAATAAGTCAGCCAGTTTAATTGTCTAAGTCCCTCTCGGGTGAAACGGTTAGACAGGTATCTGACATGTATGAGATAGACCCCCATAGTGAGAGAGTTAGTCAAAACTCTATACGATGTATCGTTTTTCTAAGTTTCTTATTGTTTCTAAGTTTGATGGTTACCTGCACAAGTTATGCATTACATTTATGTTTTCCAATTTCTCATGTAAATAAGTTTACTAATGCTACAGTAGAACACACATTTAGTGATCTGCCTCCTCACGAGTTATCCTATCGTCTTGCTATGCGCAATAACACATTTATCAGAATGTTACACTATTCACACCAGACCAGCAATGCTACTAATTGTTGGGTGTGTGGTCGACTCCCCCCTTTCCAGACACCGAAGGGAGTTCTGCCACTCTTTCCTTATCCGTTTTCACATAATGGTTCGTGTGGAGCATGGTCCACGTTAACGTCATCCTCCAATGATATGTCCCTTCTGAATAGAACATGTTTTCCAGACAAGCAAGGTTTCCCCCATAGAACAGGGTTAGATCTAGAGAATGAAGTTTATAATTTAGGTAATTATTCTTCGAATTTTATGGTCCTGAATGTTCAGTCTGATACTACTCCAGACTTGCCTGCTATTTCAGTACTACCAGTCAAAGGCGAATTATGTGTCAGAAAGAATGGTTCCGCACATGTAGGACATAGTGATTGTACTACTATTGTCAAGTATAGTGACAGTGGGAAATCTATTTTCAAAGCCTCACGTCATTCTTATTTTGTTTGTGGTCAGACCGCATATGTTCGTCTGCCCCTCGATTGGGATGGAACCTGTTACATTGCCTTCCTACTGCCACCAGTTTTTCTAGCCCCATCTGATTATCACAGAAACACACATCTAGTACACGTCAGACATAGAAGGGAGATTGAGTCCCCAATTGTCGATCAAACTGAAACTACTCTAGAACAGTATCAAGACTTCAATAAAGGTTTCTTCTTCTTTATAGGACCTATCCAGAATAGTAAGTTAATCCGTAGGTTAACCAGAACCCTTGAAGCAGTAGTGAATGAGACTACTTCTGCTCTAGGTAACTTAACCGAAGAGCAATCTGCTATGAGATTTGTCGTGCTCCAAAATCGTCTCGTTCTTGACGTCATACTGGCCGATAGAGGAGGAGCATGTAGAGTCATCGGATCTAGTTGCTGCATTTTCATTCCTAATAACGCGCCGTCTGTTTATTCAGCTATAACCAGACTTCACAAAATTGCCCATCAGTTACACCAGAATCCAGGCACCTGGACATGGTCCGGTTGGCTCTGAAGTATCATATCTGCCTGGGGATGGAAAGTATTATCATTCCTAGGTATTGCAGTAATGATCATATTCAGTTGCTGCCTCTTTATACAATGTGGCCCTGCGATTTGCGGCATGTGCGCTACCTCTTGTATTCCTAGTCCTAAATCCCGCTCCAAGACAATTCGAGACGAGCAAATGATGCTATATGAAATGATAGATGGTATCATGAATATAGATGTTTCCTGATGGAAACGTAGGGCACAAGGAGGGAATGTGGAAAAGTAAATTTTGCCATGTTGTATGTGCCTACGTGTTCCCCATCTTATGTTATATGTGTATGATCGATATGCATGTATTCCCTTCTGATCGATTAAAGACGCAATTACAGTTGTGTCCATCTCTAGTATGCCAGTTTCCAGTCCTCGTGAAAACAACGAATATCAGGCCTATGTAAAGCTACGTTGCCACGTTTTACAGTGTGCACGTTAATTCATTGAATTGTCCCCGTTTCTAGGCCTCAAAAGGGCCCGGACTCAGATTCAGCTCCTGTTTCCTGAACCCTCTCCAAGGAGCAATACAGCCCCCACCTGTATCCCTGACCCTTAGCTTACTTTCATGCCTCGCAGTGCCCGGCTCGGCCTGGCTCTGCCTCCCAGTCTGCCAAGAGTATGTTATGTTTCTAGTTATCAGTCCAGCCCTCCTTCTCTGCATTCCTAAGCTACTGAATCGCATCAATAGTTTCCGTCATAGTCTAGCCTTTATGTCTCCATGTAAGAAAAATACTGTATTAATATTCATAGAATATTCCTCGCACACACAATACATATAGAATTATGCATGCACCAGTCTTAATGTCTATTAGCCTTTGCCCTGATAACTTTTGGATTCTATCAACATGTACTCTAAACATCAGATACCAGATAGGCCCTGGGTACATGTCGCTCTGACACTCCAGACTTTAGTCTCCTCTTCTAGCGCAGAAGTCATAGCCCCCAGTTCTCCCTGGTAACACGTCATTGCCAGTTTGCGCGCACCACTAGGTTAGAGGTCCCAGCTGCTCAGGTAGCCCCCTCCATGTTTCCGCCCCATTTATGACATATTCTGTTACGTTTGCATCACATGTCTATGTATACGCCCTGTACACGCCTTCTTGTTACATCATCTTACCCTTATCTTTCGCGACTGCTATGAACCACGCCTACTGCTACGCCTACTGTATTGAATGTAATGTATTTGTTTAACTATAAATATTGTGCACTGTTATTAAAAGTTACCCCCTTATGCTCCCAGATCCTGCCCCCGGCAGCTGCCATCCTATTCCCGTGCAGGCTGTCCTGTTCCTGTCCTTTATGCCTATTAAAGCCTGTAAACTCCAGCTACCTCGAATCTTGACTCTTATTTATTGAGCTACCTGTTTATTGATTATTTCTGAAAAATAGATCCGGTAATAAATTATTTATTTACCACAATGATGAGAATAGAATACCAAGATATTTAAATTTATCCTTTTGCTACATAATTTCATTCATGGCGATCATATCAGGAGTACAATAAACATTTAAAGGAAACAATTCAGTTTTATTAGTATTTAATTTATATCCAGAAACTGGAATACTTCGAAATATTTTCTAATAGGGAAGGGAATGAGTATATAGGATCAGTAATAAATAAAAGTACATCATCAGCATAAGCTAAGGTTTTAATAATAACGTCCTTAATATTGATCCCTTAATATTATCACATTTTCCTATAAAAGTAAGTAAAGGTTTAATATAAGAAACAATAGCGGGGAAAAGGGGCAACATTGTCTTGTACCTCTAAAAAAAGAGAATTGGTTTGAAACATGTCTATTGATAAATAAACGAGCAGTAGGAGCAGAATACAAAGCAGAAATTATGCGGATAAATATGTCACCAAAATTAAATGCTAAAATATAATGAATAAGAATCGCCAGTGAATTTTATCAAAAGCTTTCGCAGCATCTAATGCTAGAATTCCTGATTGTAGTTTTAAAGTGGAACCTTGTTCAATAACATGTAGCAAAGTTCTTGTATTGTTGGCAGAATATCTATTCTTCATAACCCCTGATTGATCTGGATGAATAATAGAATCTAACACAGGGGATAATCTAGAAGCAAATATTTTAGCATATAATTAACAATCTTGGTTATTTAAAGAGATAGGACGATAATTTGACACAAGTGTGGGATCCTTATCAGGTTTGGGAAGTACAATACCTAAAGCCTCTGTAAAAGAACCTGAGGTGATTCCTGTAGAACCAAAAAAGGTAAACAGTTTAAATAAAAAAGGAATAAGTTGCAATTGAAATTATTTGTAAAACTCAGCAGGAATGCCATTGGGACGAGGAGATTTATCTTTTTAAGGAGATTTTATGGCTGATAGAATTTCATCTTGAGTAATGGGTGAGTCAAGCCCAATTTGATCTGATTGTGAAATCTTGGGTAATCTACATTTAGTTAAAAAAGAATCAATTAATGAGACATCATCAAAATGTGGTTTGTCATAGAGAGGAGAGTATAAATCCAAACATTAATTACCAATATCATGTTGGAATAAAGCAATTTTACCACTAGGACCATGAATTGAATTTATTTGAGTTTTATCTTTTTTTCATTCAAATAATTAGCTGAAAGTCTTCCAGATCTGTTGCCATTTTTAAAACAAAATTTGGTTTTAGAATTGGAAATCTGAATGCCAGCTCTTTTGCTGAGGATTGAGTTAAACTCATATTGAAGTTTTTTGTAATTTGACTCTATATTGAGGATCATAAGATGTAAATAAAAAGGGCATCATGTGCATGGCGGGCAGACTTTTTCTACCCGCCATAGCCCCGGGAAATGGGACCGCCCACACTGCATGCAACAGTACCGCATGCAACAGTACCGCACATACAATTAGGATACACTGGCGGGTGCATTCTAATTGAAAAGAAAAATATCTGCTTTGCAACTACCTAAATATTCTAAAATTTGGGTACGCTTAACTGGGTGTTGTAAACCTTTAACATTTAATCAGACTACTTTAATATTATGAACATTAGCCATGATAGAAAAGAAAGAGAAAAAAGGTCAAGAGGAGGAGATTAAAAAGTAAGGAAAGAATATGAAAAATAGTAGCTCCAGAACAGGCAAAAAGGAAAAAATAGGAAAAAGAATAGACAAACTAACATACAAAAGACGCCAACAAATGAACATCAATAACAAAAGTGAAACGCTCAAAACCTTAACATGCATGACCAAACCGTTGGAGCCCAGTGGGAAATCTATAATAAAATATTCAGTCAGAAATATGTAATTAAATCAGTGTTTAAGTAACAGAATTATGCATAACCATAAATTGCTGTGAACGTTGGTCCAAGAGGAATTTAAAACCCTCTGGACGATCGAAGAACCAAGATAAATACTGAAATACACATTAAAGCATTGCTCAAGTTACAAAATCCTGTGTATCCATAGAATGCTGTGAACGTTGGTCCAGAAACAATTTCAAATTCTCCGGACGTTGAAAAGACTTATAAAAATTGTCTTTCCAAATTCTCATTGTTGAAAGATCATAAAGCTATATAACAAATGGAAGGAGTACCACCAAAGATGAGGTTAAACAGCCAGTATTGGTGGAATGAGACCCTGAGTGGGAAGAAGAAGTCCTTCTTTGTTTTTTAAGGAACCCCTCACTCACCGACCTGGTCGGTGACATGCTTCATCATCGGGGCCACCTTGACAGCCGAATGCCGCCAAGGTGTGCTGCGACACCTGAAATACAGTGGAGCGGGTATGTGAGTGATGAATGTGAAAAAAAGGGTCAGTGGGTTAAAAATTGTCCTGGTATGACTTAATATAATTTATTCTAAGACTACTGGACAATGTTAAAATAGTGTGTGTAGATACAATGAAGGCTTTAATAGGACCTAGTGTATCTGAGGTATGTGATAGGTCTACATGTTTCAAACCATGGGTGGGAGTTACCGATTTTTCTTCAGGACCATAAAAAATGAAAGGAGTTGGGTGGTCAGGGTACACTAACGCCCTGCCATACCTGCAACCCTTTCAAGAACCTAGATAGCAAGTTTGCTAAATGGTAAAAAAGATTTGCAACCAAGTATGGTTACAAAAAAATGACAAAAACCTGTGAAAAAGATAAAGGATTATAAGTCACAAAGGGTAGTTTACATGCCTGTAACGTAGTGAAGTGACGTGGTCCGTTCTATCTTTGAGTCATTCCACAACCAGTATCAGCGAATTGTGCAACGTGCGGTGTACCTGAATAGTTTGTGGGAACAAACAGTTTCCTTAAAAAGCACACCTATCAATGTTGGTGTGATTGTGTACATAGAATTCTATGTTTAAACCAGTCATACACAGGCTACATCGTGCGTGCCTAACTCATGACTGTGTTTAATTAGTGTCAGGAAATTGCCGACGTGGTAATATGCCAACTTGATCCAAAGTAACAATACAAACAAGACAGAACAACACACAACATATATATTGCCAGAAATTAAATAGTGCTCACTTCTCAGTGGAGAAATGCTTGCTGCACGGGGATTGAAGGGATTGTGGAATGACTCAAAGATAGAACGGACCACGTCACTTCACTACGTTACAGGCATGTAAACTACCCTTTGTGACTTATAATCCTTTATCTTTTTCACAGGTTTTTGTCATTTTTTTGTAACCATACTTGGTTGCAAATCTTTTTTACCATTTAGCAAACTTGCTATCTAGGTTCTTGAAAGGGTTGCAGGTATGGCAGGGCGTTAGTGTACCCTGACCACCCAACTCCTTTCATTTTTTATGGTCCTGAAGAAAAACCGGTAACTCCCACCCATGGTTTGAAACATGTAGACCTATCACATACCTCAGATACACTAGGTCCTATTAAAGCCTTCATTGTATCTACACACACTATTTTAACATTGTCCAGTAGTCTTAGAATAAATTATATTAAGTCATACCAGGACAATTTTTAACCCACTGACCCTTTTTTTCACATTCATCACTCACATACCCGCTCCACTGTATTTCAGGTGTCGCAGCACACCTTGGCGGCATTCGGCTGTCAAGGTGGCCCCGATGATGAAGCATGTCACCGACCAGGTCGGTGAGTGAGGGGTTCCTTAAAAAACAAAGAAGGACTTCTTCTTCCCACTCAGGGTCTCATTCCACCAATACTGGCTGTTTAGCCTCATCTTTGGTGGTACTCCTTCCATTTGTTATATAGCTATTGAACCTGGGGACTGGGAGTACCCTTCCGTCCACTCAAGTGGATAAAATCCCTTTGCTCTCTATCTCTTGTTAAATATATATTGAAAGATCATAAAGGCCATATTTAAAACCAAGACTTCTCAATTGAGGGCGAAGTTCGGAAAAATCCTTACGAGTCTTAACAGTATCTTTGGCGAAGTCTTGATGAACAAATATCTTATTGCCATTGACCATTGGGGAAGGAATATCCTGTGCAGCTTTCCTTAACAAAACCAAATGATGGTGACCTAAAACCTTGAAAATCATTTGTCTTGGTTTAGTAAGGCGAGGATTATGGTGAGACGGAATCCTATGCGCTTTATCAATCTCAAATTTCTCCAGGAATTTTATACTAAAGAGACCAGGTAACAAATTCTCCAAATATAGTCTGCAATTGGAACCTTCGACATCTTCTGACAAATTAAAAATACGCTAGTTATATTGCCTATTACGATTTTCCAAATCCAGAAGGAGAGTAGACATAGTGCTGTGAAAGCATCAATTTTAACTTTGTTTTCTTGAATTTTAATTGAATTGTCTGAAATTGTTATTGACATACTAGCCATATCTTTGCTCAGGTTTTTCATTTCAAATGCAATAGTGTCAGTATTAGCATGAAGTGCTTGAAGTTCTTCAAGAATTACATTTTAGGAAGGTTCACTAGATTCCACCACTTTAGATTTTAATGGAGGAGGAGAAATTTGCTGCTTCCTTTTATTATGAGAAGCTTGCGCAATTTTATTATCCATTTTTTTAACGTGAAAGATGATGGTAGAGAAATAAGTAGACTGAATAAAAAGAAGCCAATTGTAGAAAAAATGCTTGAAAAGAAAAGCTGGTGCAGCAGCTAGAATAGTCTGTAGGAGTGGCTAGGCCAAATCCAGACCGTTTCCTGAGTAATCACTCCGCCCCTTGACAAGAAAAATGGGCTGTACCTTGAAGCAGAGCATGGAGAGACAACCGGAAGGAGAAAAACACCTCTCCAATGTCCAGAAGATCGTGAAAAACAGCCACAGCAGCAGGTAAGGTCTTAGAATGTAGAAATAATCATTTCAGGTAGATTTCTGACTGGAAATCTGCACTTAATCTTCGAAAACGGGCGATTCCGGCGCGGAGCTCACCAAGTGGCGGCCCTCTTGGATCGGGCGCTCGCGCTTCTCCGACATGGTCTACTGTTAGGGTGACTTAAAGGTATAGAAACGGACGGTTTAGGCCTGGCAAGAGAGTTACCCTGCCAGGTCGAAATGGCACTTTAAACTGCACATACAGGCCCTGCAGTGGCATGTCTGAGTCATGTTTAGAGGGCTACTTAAGTGGTAGGCACAATGAGTGCGTCAGGCTCATTAGTAGCAATGAATGTACAGGCCCGGCACATGTAGTGTACTTTACTAGGGACTTTTGACTACATTAAATATGCCAATTAGGTATGATGCAATGTCGCCATGTTTACAGGAGAGAGCACATGCACTTTAGCACTGGTTAGCAGTGGTAAAGTGCTCCGAGTCCTAAATCCAACAAAAACAAGTTCAGAAAAAGAGGAGGAAGAAAAACGTTTGGGGTGACCCTTTAGAGAGTGCCATTTTCCCAAAATGTGGGACATCGAGGTAGTTAGATTTGCCCCATCCCCCTCAAAACAGTACAACAGTAGGGAAAGAGCTGGACTTCAGAGGGGTTAAATTTACTATTCCTACCACAGATAGTGCAATGGTGGGGAAAGCATTGGACTTTGGAAGAAGTAGATTTCCTATTCCTTCTCCATCATTCAGCGCAGAGGTACAGAAAATGTTGAACTTTGGAGGGATTACATTTACTATTCCAGCTCCAGTCCAAGCAGCAGTAGGGACAGCGTTAGACTTCAAAGGGGTTATATTCACTATTTCCACTCCAGTCAGTGCAACAGTAAGGAAAGTGTTGGACTTTAAAGCAGTTAGATATACTATGCCTATATAAGTATGAGCAACAAAAGGGAAGTACTTCACTTCAAGCATATTATATATAAATAACTGTATTAATAAACCACTAATATAACCATAATTAATATTAAAAAATACATTTATTTGTATTAAAAAATAGAAACAATTAAATATATTAGCAAACTAAGAAAGTAAAGAAACAATCTAATTACATATGATAAATTAAACTTTCCTAACTACTAAAAAGAAGATAAAATCATTAGAAGTAGATCTAATTTTAAAGTAATACATAATAAACGATTCAAATAACAAATATAGCACAAACAAACTTTCACAAACGAAAATAAAATAAATTAGAATTGTTAAATCCCTTATACATTTAAAAATATCAATGATTATTAATTAATTAATGGCATATAAATATCAATTATTATTAAACATGTACATTTCTTTTCTTCCCAACTAATTCATCCTAAAATAGTAAAATACAGCATTCAAAATACACGTGTAATACACATATAAATACTAAAATCCATAGAAAAATAAATTCAACAGTAGAACAATTTCATAATTAATAAGAACTGAATTGATTTGCATGGTAATCAAATTACAAATAATGTTTCAGTAAATAAAATACATTTAATTTTAAATAATTTTTCACCCTTTACCTACCCCAATAAATCCCGTAGCCCACACCAAAAATATAACTAAATCAGTGATAAACAATGTACATGATAATTGATTACATAATTAATTACTGATTAATAAATAATTGTTAATTAATTAATTATTACTTAATTAACTTTCCACTCTATACCCCTACAAAGCCAGCAGCCTGCACTTAAATTATAACTAAAATCAAATTAAACAATTCACATAACGAATATGCAATTACTTAATTAATTAAAAAATAATAAATAATTGTTAATTAAATGTTACTCAAATTATGTTCCACGCTATGCCCCCACAAAGCCAACAGCCCACTACAACACCATAAATTACTATTAACAATGAAATTTTTTTTATATATCACTTGAAATTACTAACTATATTTTAAAAAATTAACAACAATTAGACAAACAATAGTCATACATAAAATTAATATATTAACTAAAACACATTAAAATGATTAAACCATATGTTTACTTTAGTTTAATCGACATGGAGCAAACTAAATAACATGATGGTGTTGGTGCAAGAGGAGAGCAACCACAAACCCTGTATGACCCTGCCCTTGCTCGATATTGCATTGCAGCGCCGGCCCAACGAGGAGCTGCCCGAAGATGAAGCATGACACCCCTGAGGTGTGTAAGGGCTCTGCCTCCTGAAGGGGACCTCAGGTGCTCCCCCCTTCTCTCCTCCCCACTTTCTAAGAAACTGCACTCCGTTGATTGTACTTGTGCTTTTTCTATCACCATGTAGGCCTGTATATGTAATTTATGTCAAAGTGTGCATAGATGCCACGCCTCTTTGTGGACAAGCTTTATATATTAGTCAAATCTTTTGAACTGATCTATGCTTGTTGCCAAAAACGTTGAAGGAGAAGACATAATACAACAACAGCTGAGCAACGTGTTTTAAAAGTCAGCATTTGGCATGCATTCAGGGATCATTTACTCGTGCATGTATTCATTTGGGGGTAAATCAAGCTCTGCAAATGATCTCGCAGTCACCTCGGAGCGCTTCAAATGGATGCAAAGATGGGGACGGTGGATGGATTCCAGATTCCAGGGTCAGTGACCGGGAATGGTCAGCAGCTGTTTGTAATCAGCTAGTAATCCCCTCTAATCACCTGTGCTGATGGCAGGATGGTGACTTCTCATAGGTGTGTCAGTGGAGTCTGGGAAAACCCTAGAGATGGGCAGGAGCTACTTTCAGGCATTGAACCGGCAGTCCAGGGTTGTAGTAGGTGCATGAGAAGGATAGGATACTGCTACAGGTGAATCCTACACCTGCTGCAACAGATACAACCTCCTTATTTTAGAGCATGAGTTCTAGTCTTAAGACCTGACTTAGACGATGGAGACAGAGGGAGTACAGTCTATTTAGGTAGGGGAGAAGATGTAATCCACCACGCTAATGGACTACCACTCACCAAATATGCATATCTCTACCGGCCAAGCAGTGATCTATGTTTCTTAACTTGTCAAGGTACAAAAGTTTGGTAGATGGCCACCATCGGTTTGGACAATCGTTCACCAAATTTCACCAACGTTTCTGTTTATCAAAAAGTAACCTCCAAAGAAGGATTGTTATTGAAAAACAAATAACTAATGACTCTTACAATCAGGGAGTCTTGTCCCTGTGCAAGGGGATCATTATTTGTGTATTTTCTGTACATCCTACAAGGTTTTGTCTGGGCAGACAAAAAAAGACATCACATTGCTCACCCTATATAGGGCAGATGGTGGAATTCCCTTCCTTCCACAACTCCTACTTAACTCTAAGAGGCTCATCTACAAGTCTCTAGCACAGGCTTGCGCTGCTGTTGCGTCACTTTTTTGATGCAATGGTGGCGCTTTATTAACTACACCTTATGAAGTGAAAAATGAATCACTTGTTGTCTGGCTGGGTCAGTTTTTCCAGCATTGAATTTGACTGTGTCGCGTTTGTCTTTAATATATGTGCCATGGGCGTTCCATGGAAAACTCCCCGGTAAAACTTCCAAAGTGGCACATTGTCGTGGAGCAGGCCGCTGCTCTTGCAATGCATCAAAATCGCTACGCCTGTAAAACCCAGGCATAGGACTGACGCATTGGCTGTTGAAGAGGAATATGACCAGCTGAAGTGACTTGAAAAACTGTGTAAACTGCAATCAAGTCACATTCCCTCTACAGGTAAGTGCACACATAAGGTAGGTAACACAGCACATGACACGTTGCACACCATTATGAACTCATTTCACATGTACATAGGCATTATGGCACACATGAGTACATTATGACCACTTATATATGTGACATCCAGGAATAATATAATAGAGCACAAGGGGAGTTTTTCACTTTTTGACTCTCAATTGCATTGGTGCCCATATGGTTGGCTACTTGCATCAGTCTAAACCGATGCATTGCCTCTTTGTTGATGCGTTGCTGATAGTTGGGTGAGTTTTTTGACCCACTACAGCAATGCACCACCTTTACCCCAAATGCCTTGCGGCATACTTCTCAATGATATGTCAGAACTTTTGATGTATCCTCAGGACCTTGTGCCAAGGAGTCCCGTATTGTAACCAATGTTGACACTGGTGCAATAAAACAAAGCAGCGATGCGTCAGTTCTTGTAAATGATGCCTTGAATGGAGTCTTTAGGTTAAGTGGTTGAGTCTCAGAGATTATCCTCACGCTGGATGTTTAACAGAGCCCTCAGCTGTCGATGTGCACGGTCTTTCAATCTAAGGCTCAGGGAATTGGATAAACAGCCTCATTGAGACGGCTCCCTGCAGGCCTGATCCTGTGCCTCCCTCATGGCGCCTGTCTCCCCACAGACACCGGTAGCTCATTAGGAATAGATGTCTCTGGAGCTCTATAAGGTGCAGCTATAAACAGGTCAGGCTGGCGAGCCTTGTTTCAGCAAGAGAGGATCTGACGGTGAGCTGAGTGGCCTCCTAGAGTCACTGTGGCCACTGGAGGTGCATGACCTGTGTCCCCCCTGCCTGCTTTAGAGTCACCTCAATGCAGTCGGTGCCCAGGAGCAGTCACAGTAAGTGCCAGAAGTGCTTGCATCTCTCTGTGGCTTCCACGGTTTGACATGCATGGGAGAGGCGGGTGCACATGACTGATCTTCCAGCAATAGACCTCTAGATTATTCTACTCATGTTTCATTATAGGTGACTGTTATGAGATGCCCCCCAAAACTCCCACAAGCATGTATTCTGAAAATGTGTGCATGAACATAAGGGTAATTCCTGCATTTCTGGCCACTTTCATCTTGAGAACACTTCCCTTTTCATGTGTGGTATTTGTTTTTGAGGTTTCCAAAGAGGTACAATACCAGAGCACTGTATGGCAGTGGGAAGCATATGGTAAAGCCTTAGAATCAGTGCTTAATTTGAGCTGGTGGATTCCGGTCCTCGGCACCAGCACTTATTTGTCAACACCAGCACTTATGACAGATGCCACATGGTGGTGCTGTTTGTGTAATTTAGAGACGAGTAGAACAACAGTTATTTATTAATTCAATTTACATTAAAATCAACTAACTCCTGTGATCCAAGCCATTCTTATAACTTTGGGGCATCAAATATACTGAATTGTCGCACGTGTAGCAGTGTGATGGTTCAAAGTTGTCCAGGTACTATCTTTGCCAGAGCTGGCACATACAATGGTATTACCAGAAAGAAGAGGTCAAAGAGAGCACAATCCTGAAATGCATGTACATATAAGACTAGTAGGTCATATAGTCATAACAGCATTGAGACTGTAAATAATCTGTAGTTTGCAAATTTTAGGACAGAACAGATCAGTAGATAAAGGTCATGTTCATATCATCATTTTCTTTATTTGAAGATCCATAAAATTTGAAGTTGATAAAAAACAGCCAACACGTGTATCGTCAGTACTATCAATAAGTACTCAGACTTTTTCAAGGCTATAGAAACGAAATATCACGGCGCATGTATCCTCTAGTCATGCGATTGCTTGAATGGTGCAGCAGGTGCAGTGGGACTGAGGACACAAGCTCTAGGGACCTCACTAATCCCAGATTATTACAAAACTTTACTGCTAAACAAGACAGTGAGATAAGTGCATTTATCTGGCAGGCAATAGGGTCCTGATTTAAACGATGCATTAGGTGCTGTAGCACCGGGACCAAAAGCTCTAGGAACCCCACTAAACAACTAATATTGCTATAGTTTGCTAATAAAGAGGCAGTCACAAGTGAACTTATTGTGTAGACAACAGGGTTATGATTTGAAATTAGGCCTGGGCGGAGTTCGCAGAGTTTTGCTACGTGGAACTCCGCGAAGTTACAAAAAAACTCTGCGAAGTTCCACCAGTGGCGGAGTGCAATGCGAACTGCAGTTTGTGCTACTATTCCTGCAGCTCGGGTAGTAATTCTACCCGAGTGGCAGCTCACGCGCGAACTTACCATTCGAAATCGCAAACTTACCATTCACTATTGCGAGCGGGGAAAAAACTGTGCTGCAGATCGCAAAGCTGAGTTTTCTGCATTGCACGAGCTCTGCTGTGCAGAGTGCAGAAATCTCAGCAAACTCCATGAACAGAGCAAAGTTCACCGCCCAGGCCTAATTTGAATGGTGCAGCGAGGCCACTGGCACAAGCTCCAACATTTGTCATGACCTCCTTGAAACACCTAATATTGCTATATTTTACTACTATGTATGCAGACAAAATTGCAGATATCTTGCAGTTAAAAGGGCTTTGATTTGAATGATGCAGTAGGTGCATTGGCAAAGGGGTCGAAAACTCCAGGGACACAGGTAAATGCAGAATATTGCTAAACTTTACTACTGAACAGGCAGTCACAAGCGCTGTTACCTAACAGGTACAAGGGCCATAATTTCAGTGGTGCAGAAGGTACAGTGACATCGGGGCCAAAAGCTCTTGGAGCCCCTTAAAACAACATATATTGCAACATTTTATTACAAAACAGGCAGTCACAAGTGCAGTTACCTTATGGTGATGATTTGAAAGGTGCAATAGGTGCAGTGGCACTGTGGCCAAAAGTTATCTTAACTCCTCTAAACACCAAATATTGCTATATTTTACTACTAAACAGACAGACACAAATGCAGTTATCTTGCAGACACTATGGGAATGATTTGAATAGTGCAGCAGGTGCAGTGGCACCAGGTCCAAAAGTTGTCAGAACTATTCTAAACACATAATATTGTTATTACATCAATTAATTCTATTACTTCCCTATTTATTTTTAAAATGTTTGCTTTTACTTACACACACTATACCACTAGTAAATAGCTGTTTGTATATAAACAAATCATAACACTTTAACAGACGCTCTGTAACTTATATTGTACAACTACTCAGCAAGCTTCATAAATGCCTTAACGCCGTTGAGCTTTTTAAAAGTTGGAGTAACTTTGTGTGTATTCTACCATTTCTGCTCAGCACGAGCATTGTGCAAGAGGTGTCCCATATGCCAAGAATTATATCTTATGTGAAAGGATTTTCTTCAAGTACCCCATAAGGAAAACATACCTTGCTAATCTTTTTTCATACTCACTCACATATTAGCTCACTCACTCACTCACTCTAGCTCACTCTCAGTATAACTCACTCTCTAATTTAGTCTCACTTATTCTTACTTGCTTTGACATGCTCATTCTCACTTAGTTACACTGTCCATCATGCACACATGCAACATTTTATAGGGTTTTATTCTAGTTTCTTACTTTCAGGTAGCCTAGCTCTTGAGCTTTAGCTGATAGTACTGGGTAGTCTCTCAGGGCAGGAACACAGCTTCTTGCAGCCTCCAGAACTGAAACAGAAAGCTGGAGTCAGGGCGTAGACTACACCTGTAAGTTTCTTGCCTTCTGTCAGAAGGTGGGGGGGGGTCTGTGAGACTCCTGACACCCCACTCCCCCATAACGAGATAGTAGAGGTTGTGGTGACAGCATAATTGATGGTAGCACTGGGTCCTGTAGGTATTAAGGCAGAAGCATCCAGAGCTACGTTTAATCAATCAATCAATCAGAGTACTTGTAAAAGCGTGCTACTTACCCGTGAGGGGCTCAAGGCGCTGAGGGGAGGGGGGGTGCCGCTACTGCTCGAAGAGCCAGGTCTTGAGGAGTCTTCTGAAGGCGAATAGGTCTTGGGTCTGCCGTAGGTGGGTAGGGAGGGTGTTCCAGGGTTTGGCGGCGAGGTAGGAGAAGAATCTACCGCCGGAGGTCGTTCGTTGGATGCGGGGGACAGCGGCGAGGGCGAGGCTGGCGGAGCGGAGCTGGTGGGTGGGGGTGTAGAAGCTTAGTCTGCTGTTCAGGTAGGCTGGTCCGGCGTTGTGGAGTGCTTTGTGTGCGTGGGTGAGTAGCTTGAAGGTGATCCTCTTGTCGATGGGGAGCCAGTGTAGGTCTCTCAGGTGGGGGGTGATGTGACACTGAAGCATGTCACTAATGTGGACATCCCTGATGCCAAACTGGTGCCAGTTTTGATCAATCTCTGAGGGCTGGTGCTTATATGTGACAATGCCAGCGATCACCCAGCTATCAGCCAGATTTACTGCCTTAAGTAGTAGCACTGTACAGCCTTTAGTATTGTATTATACCACTAATTAATAATAGGTTATTGTTCACTATGGGTATTATAAAATAATGGCAAGTTTTATTCTCAGAATCCCCTCTGTAGTCAATTATAAAGAAGAGGCATTTTAGACCTGCTTTTTCAGTTTTTTCTGTGATTGTAGGATCTTTTCCCAGGGATCTTCACAAAACCTCCTTTTACCCTTGTCTTATTTCTGATTCATGTGATAGGGTCCAGGACAGCATTGATTGAGAATGGGATTCTCATTACCTTATGCAAGGCATTGAGACTGAAAGTAAGGGACCCATTATGATGTTGGGCAGATTGCCACCGCCAGCCTGGCGGGGGCAATCCGCCCGACATCCACACTCGTTTTACCCCCCGCCATATTAGTAAGGCGGGGGGACCTCGGCGGACGGAAAGACCGCCCGCCGCTTTTCCGCCCTGGTTGCCTTGCGGCCAGGGCGGAAAAGGAATAACATGGTGGCGGTGTCTATCAGACACCGCCAGCCATATTATGATGGTTGTGTTTAGGTGCATTTACGCGGCGGCGATGCCACCACGGAAAGGCATGCGGTCTTCACTCTGGGGGCCCCCTGCGGGCCCCCAGAGTGAAGTATAGGTGGGGGGTGCACACGAGGGTTTGCATTAACAAAGCGGCAGGCACCCCACGTTGCCTGCCGCTTTGTTAATGCAAATGCGGAAATGCATTTTTAGCATTGTGGCGGGCGGTGAAGAGAGTACCGCCCGCCACAATGCTAAAAATGCAGGATGTGTCCGCCACTGTGGCGGGCACATCCTAATACCCCCCACGGGACCCCCGCCCTTATGGCGGGTGGTTCTGAATTCCGACAGGATGGCGGGCGGACAAAGTCCGCCCGTCATCCTAATGACCCCCTAAGTATTCAGTTTTTACAGCTGCAGAGTTTTCAGTCTTGGCCAATGTTACCGACCCTACAAGCTTTAAGATTCTTGGTGCCTCATTTATGAGAAGTGACGCATCGCTGCATTAAAGCAACGATGTGGCACTTCTCAGTGCGCCCTCCTTGCGACATGATTGATGCGCCAAATTTATTGTATGACGCATTATGTTGCAAGGAGTTACAGATACGTCAGTATTTCTGACGTATCTGTATGGCGCAAAAGTGACGCATTGCTGGAGTGTGTCACAAAATTGACGCAACTCTGACAATGTGTCCTTTCACATGGGGCAAGCCCCATGTGAAAGGGCCTGCATCAGTTTTACGCCTGCCTATTGACGCATTTGTGACCTAGAAGTGGCGCAGTGAAATCTTATAGATTTCACTGCGTCACTTCTACGACCCTTTCTTGCACCGGAACGCCCCCCTTCATACATTATCCCTGGTGCAGGTATAATGTGGCGCGGGGGTTTACAAAGTGACGCCTCTACCTAGATGCGTCACTTTGTAAATATGGTGCAACAAGGCATATTTTTTACCCTGCAGGTGCGTCACAAAAAGTGATGAACCCGCGGCCCTAAAAGTGACGCACAGCCTCATGAATGAGGCCCTTAATGTCCAAGACATTCCTCCAAGAGTTAGACCCCTGATACTAACCTAGCAATGTTTTGTGAAAGATTGCACTTCTCTAATGTGGGCCACTTTTTTGATTTGCAAGGGTCTATTTTTAGTCCCAATCCTACCTTGAAGCATAGGGATTTGAAGTAAATCCTTCCTTCACTGGGGCCGGTGGAGGAACTGTAGAGAGGGTGAAAAGTGATCATAGAGTAACTAGACAAAATATTGAAAAAAATATATAGAATGGACAAAATATCTAATTCAAAATATAAAATGGATATAATATCGAATGGACATAATATAGTAGTTATTAATATCGAAATGCAGGTTAGTAATATCGATTGTCAAAATATCGAAGTACATAATATAGGCATTAAAATATATTGAATATTTAATAATATCGATTTTTTTAAAAGTGTTTTGCATGTTAGTATATGTGTTAAAAGTGTATATAATTGTTTTAATATATGTTTATTTTTTTTAAAGTAATGAATTTTATGTTATTTATTTTTGCGTAATTTAATTCCGTAGCGGGTTGTGGATTTATAAAGGAATAGGGTGGAAAGTAATCTAATTATAGTAAGGAAATAACTATTTTTAGGAATTATTAATTATTTTTAATTTAATTTTCCGTTTTAGTTCAGTAGCGGGTTGTGGGTTTATAGGGGTATAAGGTGGAAGTCAATTCATTGTAATTAAGTAAATATTTTTTATTGATAATTAATTTATTGTTAATTAAATATTAATTGGTAATTCATTTGTATTCATTGATTAATTGATAGTTATGTTAATTGTATTAATTGATTATTCGAGGCAGGTTGTGGGTTTATAGGGGAATAGGTTGGGAAGTAATTTAATTGAAATTAAGTAATTATTGAAATGATTTTTGTGTATCGATAATTAATGTATTGTTAATTAATTATGAATTGGTATTTTTTATAACTTATTACATTTTTTGTTTTGAAAATTAATTTGTTGTTAATTAATTATTGATAGGTAATCAATTAGTAATAAATACTATTTATTGGTATTTATAAATAATTAAGTATTACATATTTTGTGATTGGTAATTACTTTTAATTACATTTTTATTAGTATTCATAATTTTTTTTTATTTAATTATTAACTCATTACTTTCCCTACTGTTGCACTCTCTGGAGTGGGAATAGTAATGTTACCCCTACGCTATCCAACACTTTCCTTTCTGGTGTACTCACTGGAGTGCTAATAGTAACTTTTACCCCTACATTATCCAACGCTTTCCCTACTGCTGCACTCTCTGGAGTGGGAATAGTAATTTTTACCCTCCCGCTATCCAGCGCTTGCCCTATTGTTGCACTCACTAGAGTAGGAATAGTAATTATTACCCCTATGCTAGCCAATGCTTTTCCTTCTGTTGGACTCTCTGGAGTGGGAATAGTAATTTTTAACCTCCCGCTGTCCACCGCTTTCCCTACTGTTGCAATCTCTGGAGTGGGAATAGTGATTTTTACCCCCTACGCTATCCAACACTTTCCCTACTGTTGCACTCTCTGGAGTGGGAATAGAAATTGTTACCCTCCCGCTATCCAGCACTTTCCCTACTATTGCACTCCCTGGAGTGGGACTAGTAATTTTTACCCCTACTCTATCCAACGCTTTCCCTACTGTTGCACTCTCTGGAGTGGGAATAGAAATGTTTACCCTCCCGCTATCCAGCACTTTCCCTACTGTTGCACTTGCTGGAGTGGGAATAGTCATTTTTACCCCAACGCTATCCAACGCTTTCCTACTATTGCCCTGTCTGGAGTGGGAATAGTAATTTTTACTCCTACACTTCCCAATGCGTTCCTTACTATTGCACTCTCTGGAGTGGGAATAGTAATTTTTACTCCCATGCTATCCAACGCTTTCTCTACTGTTGCACTCACCGGAGTGGAAATTGTAATTTTTACCCCTACGCTATCCAACGCTTTCCCTACTGTTGCACTCTCTGGAGTGGGAATAGTAATTTTTACCCCTACGCTATCCAGTGCTTTCCCTACTGTTGCACTCACTGGAGTGGGAACAGTACATTTTACCCTCCCGCTATCCTATGCTAAAATAATGATTTTGTATATTAAGTTAATATACATATGTATTAAAAAATAAAAATGCATGTTTATTTTTTTTACTTACATTAATTATTTTTTAATTTTAAGGTTATTTAAGCATTTTTAAGTATGTTTTATTTAATTATATTTAGTATTTTATTAATTTTACATTACTTTTGATACATTTAAAAAATTCGATATTTACCAAACTATATTATTTACAATGATATTTTGGATTCAATATTTTTGTACTTACCTGTTCAATATTTTGGCATTCTATATTTTGTCCACAATATTTTGGCAGGTCGATATTTTCCTCCTCGATATTCTGTCACTGATCCGATCACAGCATAAGATTGTTTACTTAATCATCATCATCATCAGTTAGTCTTTATTCGATAATTTTTCAATCATAAAAGACACAATACAATGATAAAAGTGTCATTAAAAGGATATCACCTTAAAAACATACAGTTCTTACAAAATGTATTATCAACATTATCGAAAGTCCCTACCAATTATATAAAATTTAATAACTATAAAATCGATTTCATACAAAACCATTATCTTACAAGATCTACCGGGGGGATACCCGCTTACCAATGGTGTACTCAAATAGTAGATGTAGTTCCTAGAGCAGCAAGATTTTTCCTTCGCAGTGCCCAGGACCAGCTAAGAAATGTTGTCGTGGCAATGACAATGTCTGCTCGAGTGTTCATTACCAAGATACGCAGAGCTATCATACTCGATCTGGTACCAAGGTTGGAACACAGCCGCTTGAGCCACCTGCGGCGGGGGCCCTTATAGGCTGGGCACACAAACAATACATGGTATATCGACTCTTCCTGAGATGGACACGAGGGGCAATTAGTATCTAGAGTCTTGTTCCATTTTGCAGTGAAAGATCTTAACGGGAGAGTGCCCACTCTAAATTGATGATATAATTTCAAGTCACCAGATTTCGTAATCAGGTTCCAGTACGCTTCTGCTGTCACTGCAAACTTGTGTTCCAGGAAGATACCTGTAAGCTAGTTACTGCCCACCACTGACAGGGAGTTCTTAGTAATTCTATCCCAATAAAGTGCTTTGTACTCATTTTTGTTGGGAAATAAATTCCCTATTGGGTCTTCCCACAGGTGTCTGAGCCCCATGTCAAACAAATTGCACTTAAGCTTCTGCAGCCATTTGATTTTGATCATTTCTAATATGCATTAGCGCATTGGCGTAGGACGCCAATTCTGGGGTAGTCCATAGCCTCCTCCAATGAGCTAGGGATCTAAATTTCGCCACCTCATCAAAGGAAGTACAGCCTAGGTCTAGTAGCAGGGTCTTAATAGGGGTTGATTGTGGGAGGGCGGTCAATGATCTCAGAAACTTATTTTGTGCCAGAACTAGGGGTGATAAGTTTTCGAACCCCCAGAGTTCGGACCATATATATTATAGAAGCTCTGATTTTCCCATTATAAATCGATAAAGCCGGCCCCACCGGGTTAGTAGTTGAAAGTTGATGTTCTTTTAGTAGGGCTCCTGCTAATTGGTTGTGCCTAAGAACTAGGACGTCTAGCTGGGGTGTCCAGTTCATCCTCCTACCCATAGTCACTCCTAAATATGTAAAGATATCAGTTTGTTCCAATGGTGCTTTATTCATTTCTACTCTGCCTTTAATAAGTTTATGTTTGTGCAGCACCATGAACTTAGTTTTGTCAACGTTTACTATAAGATCATGGTCGTTGCAAAAATCTGTGTAACTGTCAAGGACGCGTTGCAGACCCGATTGAGTTTTAGATAAGATTAAAGTATTGTCTGCAAACATTAAAAGTGGAATCCTTGAACCGGCAAGAGTTGGAGCATTGGTTGGATAATTCGTTTAATAATTGATTACCTTGTTTATAAACAAGGAGAATAGGGTAGGGGCAAGGACACACCCTTGCCGCACTCCCTTATTAACTGGGAACTGATCAGTTAGTTCGCCCTGCTGTCCCCACCTTACCTGGCCGTTGTTCGCCTCATGCAATTTGATAATAAAAGTTATAATTTCTGGAGGCATCCCAGCCTCCTTTAATCAGTCCCATAGCTTATGGCAGGGCACTAAATCAAATGCTGATTTTAAATTAACAAAAGCTGCATAGAGGGTCCCCCCTGCTAGGATCACTGTACTCCAATAAATCATCATAAATCTAAAAACTTGATCAATGGTGCTGACATGGGGTCCTAAACCCGCTTGATAGGTAGATAATACTTTCTGGTCTACTGCCCATTCGTTAACCCTACCTAGCACAAGTCTAGCCACTATTTCTGTAAAGTGTCAATTAGGCTTATCGGCCTATAGTTGCTAGGACTGGCACGGTCACCTTTTTTATATATGGGAATGATTTCAGCCCCACGTCAAGTGTCTGGTATTGGTACACCTCTAGCAATGGCATTTATGATGATAAAAATATATTCTGTCCAGTTCTTCCTATCAAACTTATAAATGTTAGCCAGGATGCAGTCCGGGCCGAAGGCTCTCCCTGCTGGAACCCCAACCAGGACCCTTTCTATCTCCCCTTTATCAAATATTAAGACATCCTCAGTTTTAACCTCAGGGTAGACTGTTACATTACTTGTCAAGGAAGCACATTGAGCTTGATAATGCTCCACCCAAAGTTCAGAAGGTACATTTTTAACTGGTGTAGACTCAATCACTCCACTGCCCCATTTGACTAGTTGCCAGAATTTAGTCCAGTTCTTCACCTTACTGGCATTAGTTAAACTTACCCATCTATCCTCATCAAAGTCCTTCTTTGCCTTCATTTGTACTTTTTTATAATTTGCCTTGCTAGTTTGACCTTGTGGGGTGCTCGTGTCTGGATTGCATTTGAAAGATGCTTGAACGCGACTCCACATGCCTCATCGTACCATTTGGCTGATTTTTTTATAGTATGCCTATATGGTCTTCCGTTTTTTGTAAACAGGGCTTTTAACTTAGCAAATAGATCCTCATGAACCTTCATGAGATCTAAGAAAGAATTATCATGGATATCTGTAGAGCCAAGCACTAATTGAGTTTCTTCAATAGTTGACTCAATCTGCTTTAGGGTGCCGTCATCTTCTGAGACTACTGCCCATTTCAACCGACGGCAATCTTGGGACATAATTACTTCTCCTATAGCGGTTTCCAAAACAGCCTTGGGGTGATCCAATCCCTTCCTAGCTAAGGTTAGTAGAAGTGGATCATGATCACTCTCCGGTCTGTGGTGGACCAGCATGTCCACAAATCTGGGCCATAGCTCCAAGCTAAGGAGGATGTAATCAATTCTGCTACTTCTGGTCCCATTATAAAAGGTATTAATACCTTCCATATCTGAGAGAGATCTCCCGTTGGCAGCCCTAAGCCCCCTCCCTAGGGATAAACTTTTTCGTTGCAACGCCGCCTCAGACCATTTATTAATTGGTGGCAGCGATAGAGACGGTATCCCCAATTCTGATCTTCCTCCATGCTGAGGCTGTAGTCATCTAGGCCTAGGGGCTCGAATGCGCAGTTTAGATCACCTTTGATGACCAGGACATTTAGGCCATCTGAGTCATTTATAAATGTGTCCAAGAGGGCAATAGTTGGTGAGGCTTTCCCACCCGCAATCCCTCTTGAGTACACATTGAGTAGTATAAAATCTGGCTCTCCCTCTGAGCAGACCTTGATGGCAAGAATATCAGGGCTATCTCTTGATAATTCCTCTATTTGGAGCGATATCTGTTGCTTGGCCCATATTAACAATCCCCCGCTACGTCTCCCCTTACTGTTTGCAATTGCCGCTTTGCCAAAGGCCAAGTAGCCTGGGGGGCAAATCATATCTACCGACCAAGTCTCCTGGAAGGCAATAAAATCATACCCCTCAATAAAACATGACCAATCAGAAGACAAAGTTTCGGTAAGTAAGCCGGCAATATTCCAAGATAACAGGGAAATTGGGGAGGGGTGTGTACCCTCAGAATTTGCGGAAAGTGATGGAAGCTCCATGCAAGCCTGGCTCTTATCCTCCATTTGGTGCAATCCTTTTTAGGGCTTTGGAGAGAGATAGGACAACTATCTGATTGCTCTACCAGAATCGGGGTAGGTGAATGTAGTCAATCGCATAGATCTAAGTCGGATAGTGGGGCGAATCTATTGGACAAAGGGACGTCTGTTGGTCTTTGTACTAATCCGAAGGGTGCCCGTATTTGCCTATCCATCTCTTGACATTTCAGCACATTAGAAAGACAGGGCGTCGGTTTGTAGAAATGCCCTAATGGTAGAATAGACACTTTATCAGTATATCTTCCTGGCATCCCTCCCAAATTATCCAACAGAAATCTTGTTACATGAACATTATTAAAATTGACGACTACACAGTCACCATTCCCTTCTTTCCTAGAAGGGTCAATCCATGTTGTTCATCTAGCTGTAATCATATGCTTTTCAACACCCTCCTCCCAAATCCCACGTCCTTAAGTCGAGTATTAACACAGTGCAGGGCTTTAAGTAATAATTGGTTGGTGGTTTCAGTCTGTGCTACCCGCAAGGATGTAACAACAACCACTAGAGGGGCTCCTGCTGGAGGAAGATGAAGGGTCGTTGGGTTTGGTTGCACAGCATTATATTCCGAGCCCCTGGTACCTTGTGGTCCAATAGATGTACTAGCTCGTCTAGCCAAAGGACAATTTTTTCAATTGATGTTCCTAATTGGTGCTGTTGCTGCTACCACTCTACCATCACCCGCAGTGCCCATAATTGATTGGGCAAATTCACCTGATAGATTCCGTAGGTCAGCATCATTCCTATGTAAAAGAGCTGGGTTTTTTTGTGGTGCTGAGGCTGCATCAGTAGACACCTTGGAAGCAGTTTGTTTCATTGTCTGTAGACACGAAGGCTTAGGTTTGGCTGTAACCGAGGTTAGCACCAGGTTCCCTAGATTACTGGATATATACACAGCTGTTGTTTTAGGTTGAGCAAGAAGTCCCTCTGAGAAAGAAGAACCTGACTTAACCTGGGATTCAGGGTTTGTTAGGCGTTCCTCGATCCGGCTAAGTCTGTAGGTAATTGGACTTAATAAGGTTGATAATAGGTTTTCGAGTCTTCTCCACATTTCCTCATTAGAGTTCGAGCTAAGACCACTCATGGAAACAAGGTTGAAATCCGACCAGGCGGCAGCAGCATTGTCTTGTGTGCTGCGCTCGTCTACTGAGGCACGTCCTCCGCTTTTATTGGTCCTTGGCGCTTTCGCAATGGCAGGCCTCTGTGGGCCGCCTCTCCTTTATCCTTTTTACTGCCAGTTCGGGAATGGATTGATTGATTTTATTTTTGTTTTTGGGTATAGATCTGGCCGACGTTCCTAGGGGCATGCTGGAAGCAGTTTTAATTGCGGCTACTGGTGATTTTACAGTGCCCTCCAGTGACCCAGTTGGAGAAGTCACAGAACCGCTTGCCTCATAAGTAATCGCAAGAGTGTTCAAATTAACACCAGAGTAGACTGAAGAACGAGCTGTAGCAATTATGCCCAGGGAAGATCTTTTAGTTTGTTGCGGGTCCAAGGATAAGCAGCGTTCTGTTATCGCTATCTCTTTTTCCAGAACTGACGTTCCCCATAGTATACATTGATCTAGTGCCCCCGCCACACTACTACCATTAAGTGCACCTATCCTCTTGCCCTCTCGCTTGCTCATCTTTGATGTTAATATCAGAGCCCAAACAGTCACTGTATTCACGATGAGATGAATATGCGCTATTTAACAGGACGGACCTTGCAGTGAAATCGATTTTAGAGGGGGGGGCCCGGCCCGGCCTCGTCCGGTCTCCGACGGGCTCAGATGGGCCCGCCCTTGGCCCGGGCTTCGCCCTGCGCGTGCCCATGCGCGTTCCACGAAGCGGGAGCAGCGAGGTCCTAAGTAGTCACCACAAGGCAAGCAGGCTCAGGTGCGGGCAAGATCCACAGCCCCCTGGGACTTGCAGTCCCTCGCGGTATTGGCGTCCTCCTGCACACAAACGAAATCCAAATTCCAGGCTTACTAGCACTTTTCTGGCATAGGCCGGTATCTGGAAAATCTGTGTGAATGCGCGGCAGTTGGCAGACTCCATGATGTTAATTAAGGCCCTGGAAAATACTAGTTGCCCATAGGAAATTGAAGGAATTAGCTTGGCTCTTATGGCCTTTCGGATAGGCTCAGTTGTTGTGCTGTAATTTTGATATGAGATTGCAAAGGGTGTACTTCACTGCCTTAGATTTGGCTTCAATAGTTGCAATGAGAGCTGTAAGCTTGCCATTACTCGTGGTCCATACCCCCAGGTAGTTATATTTGATTGTTGTTAATATTTTACATGCATTTAATATATGGACTAAAACACATAAAGATAATTAAAAAACAATATATTTTACAACGATATTATTGAAAACGATATTAACACCAACAATATTCTTGACAGCGATATTACATACCTGAAAACAATTTATAATATTAACAACAATATTTCTGCATCACAACATTTTTGTATCACAATATTTATTTTATAATATTTCTGTAACTCAATATTTTTCCAAACACCGGCCAATCTAAGTGCTCTAACCTAGTCAAACACAGATGAGGGGTTTCAGGGGTGGCTTCAGAAGGAATAGAGGCAGAATTCAGGAGTGGGGCATCCCAAATACAGAATTATTACTATTTAGGGGACTACAAAGAAAACAGAGGGGTTGGAATAGACTGAAATCTGATATCAGATAGAGGCAGGGACGGGAAGCCTCGGAGGCGAGTGAGGAGTAGTCAATATCATTAGAGATGAGGAAACTGAAAGTGGCACTTTGGGTAGTGAAAGGTAAGAAAAGGCCAATATATTAAGTTGAAGTCAGTGATGGTAATGAGGATAAAAAGTGGCACTAGCAAACACCATATCAGTAAAAGAACAGCAATGAACAAGCATTGGGAAACAAACCGCAAACCACATTAGAGAAATATACTGTAATAAAGGGAAAAAATAAGGTACACATGCATTTCAAGAAAAGGAGAGTTTCCTTAGCTGAGAGCAGCAAAAGATATGTTGATTCTATGGGGTGAAGACATTTTATTATCAGGACACCACAGATGTTCTGTCTGTCATGCCCTGCTGCTGAGATGGGGTAATAGACTAATATTACATATGATGTGCACCAGCTTGCCAAGCCACAAGTTCACATGACAGCTGTGTTTCTCTTGTGTTAAAACTCTACACGCTTTAACTTACTATGTGTTGTCTGTAAATCTCTTTGCAGATGAGGAATCCAGCAGACATGGAGTGTTTTGGGAACAGCAGCAGTGCAGTAGGATTCATTCTACTGGGATTTCAGGCTGGGACAGCTCTGGAGCCCCTCCTCTTCCTCCTCTTTCTCTCCATCTACCTCTTAACAGTAGCTGGAAACCTCCTAATTGTGGTCACTGTGACCCTAGAGAGCCACCTGCACTCACCCATGTACTTCTTCCTGGGAAACCTGTCATTCTTGGAAATCTGGTACCCAACAACCACTGTGCCCACCATGCTGGCTGGCATATTGACAGGCGGAAGGCTTATCTCCTATACCGGTTGCATCTCACAGTTCTATTTTTTTGTATCCTTTGCCGGCACAGAGTGCATCCTTTTAACCGTGATGGCTTATGACAGGTACGTGGCCATCTGCTTTCCCTTACGCTATGCAGTCCTGATGGACAAGGGGCTTTGCCTGAAGTTCGCGGTGATTGCCTGGATGTCGGGGTTTTCTCCTCCGGTGATCACAGTCAGCTTCCTCTGTAGACTGCAGTTCTTCGGATACAAGGAGATTAACCATTTCTTCTGTGAGTTTGCACCCTTGGTAAAAGCTGCCTGCTCTGACACCTCTGTGATAGAGATGACTGTCTTTCTCCTAGCCCTCAGCATGTTGTCCATCCCCTTTGTTCTAGTCATAGTGTCTTACACTTACATCATGTCCGCCATCTTGAGAATTCCTTCTGCGCTAGGCAGACAGCGGGCCTTCTCCACCTGCAGCTCACATCTCACTGTGGTTATCGTATACTTCGGGACACTGATTTCAATATACCTGACACCAACATCTGGCCACTACCTCCATCTCAACAAAGCCCTATCCCTGGTATATACTGTGGCGACCCCACTGCTGAACCCCATCATATACACTCTGAGGAATAAGGAGATACAGAGGACCTTCAGGAAAGTTTTCAGGAAGGCTGGAATTCTCAAAACCTGAATGCAAAGACAAGAAACTATTCTAATGCAAAAACATTGACATTAAGTGTATCATTAGGGAATACAGGTGTCCGCTCAGAGCCAAGGTATTACAATGAACTGGTCCTTTGCATCCTAAGTCTTCAATGGTTTTGAAGGCACAATGACTACTAAATGGTGAAATTAACAGTTGACGACTAAAAAGCTTGTCAGACTTCCCACATGTTCCTTCACAATGAGCATCCTAATGAGTTCATATAAAATAATGCCCATGATTGGAATACTGTCCAAAAAATACATGTGAGGTATTTATCCCTTTCATTGTTGCGCCTTGTCACAGAATGGTTTTCAAAAGTTGCCCTTCTTGCAAATAAAGGATTGCATTCTTGACACATTTATATTTGAACTCATATTTCATAAAAATGAAATGTTATAATTTAAGGAGTTTCTTAACACTGAAAATGGTAAAAGAGAAGGTCTAATGTAGCAAAAACAGTCTAAGGCTAGAAGGAAACAGGCTGATTGTAAGTTGATGACCCTCCCTGCTCTTGGTATGATAGAGATCAGGTTTTATGAAATAGACTCAGACCCTCCAGGGGACATGCCGGAGCACTAAGCAGGGGTAACCATTTCAACCGGGGAGTAACGTCTGCCAACAATACTCCAAAAAGGCATACAGAGTAGGATTATGCTTGGTAATGAATATACACTGGTCCATCATTCCACTGATCTATGTTTGAACACGATATGCCAATAAGCACTGTTATTTGCACAAATATTAGGGCATGTGTAACAGATATGGCAATAAGTGTTAAAGGTCACTGCCTGAAAGAAAGGCATTTTGTATCAGCAACCTTGACACACTCACACCTGATGGACTCAATAATGATAGTAAAATAGATATATTGATGTAGTTTTTTTTTCATATTTCCTACTCTTCTTAGGGACACTGATGTTAAAAAAGCCCTTCCCGCTGTACTCTTGGCTTGTCGAAATGCTCTTCGTGGACACAAAAATGGTCTATGTCACTTTGTGGTTTAGGTTGATCCTACCTGTTGAACGCATCCCTTGTGGTCAGAAACATTGATGCAACCCTGGCATCCCCTGTCCAGGAAGTCCATCTATATGAGGCATGCTTTGTGGACACTCTTTAAACACACGCATTGTTGTGCTAAAGATACAACTCATTCCACATTAATATTATTCTCAACAGATGGATAGATGAATACGGGTCATTCAGTATCATTGATGGTACGTCAGCCTCCAATGTTGCTCTAAGATCCATGAAACATGTAATATTTGCATTCCTCTAAGAGTTTGATATCTTTATTCCTTTGGGCACCTGAGACACTCAACACCTCCCTGTCTGTGTCTCACCTATTTACATAATGTGGTTGTGTCTGTCGTGAACAAGGTGCCCCCACCCTCATGGGTGTGCCGAGCAGCATGGCAAACCAACAGGATGGCTCAAGGATGTTGGAGGAATAAGAATACATCATTTGCAACAAGCTTTATTGCAACACTTAATAATGGATGTGAAGGCACCACTGCAAGCAGGACATGTTATGTTATGTTATGTTGTCTTGTAAAGCGCATGGCTACCCCAGCAATGGGGCGTCCCAGCGCTGTAGACCACTGGGGAACCCGTCCTGGCTTTCCCTGTGAGATGATCCCTGCTGGGTATCTCGAAGGTGAAACCAGGCATCCCCAGCGTATGTGGGGGGCCGTTGTGGAGATGAGACAAGCTTAATGCCCAGAGTTGCCGAGTGTGATCCCTGGTTAGAGTAGGCACCGAAGCGAGAATTATCGAGTCCGCTGACCCTGGTCCATTACCCTGCCGCGTTGGGAATTGAACCCTGGTCCCGGGCCGTCCTCTGCTTCCGGGTCTGCCACCTCTAACCAGTGAGCCACACCACTCCACAAGGACATCAAGGATGCTTCGGCATGGACATTCATGGTAGGTCAGATGTGTACTCCAATAGATTCATATAAAGTCCCAACCTATTGACTATTGATTAGAAATGAACAAAGCCTCTAAGCAGTGAGCACACACCTACAAAACTCTCTGAAATACAAATAAACACAAGGGCAGCAATGGAAACCAATCAGCATCCTGCTTTTTCCACAGCATTGATCTATGAAATGAAGCTGGTCTCATGATAGATCCTTCTTGCAGATGTACTGAAGTCTGTAATTATTGCTGTAGTCGTTCCAGGTGATGTGTCCTGGGAAAGAAAAAAGAAGAAGGAAGTCAGTGCATTCACCTCGGGTGCGGCTCAATGTTAACATGAACCTGATCCTTAAATAACGAAGACCCCGCCGCAGTCTAAGACTTTATGCCATACACTGCAAACTGTTGGGACCAGCTGCTAAGAACATGAAAATGCATGATATCTTTGCATTAGAAATATAACATTCTGCTGTATATACAGGTTTTGTATGACAAATAACAAATAGACATTTTTATGTTCAAATCATTATTTGATTGAAAAACATTTTGTGCAAGTCAGACCAGCAAAGAAAAAAATCTAAGACTAATTATAGAACTCAACATTCTAACAGTGTGCACCCCTCCCCCTCCCATCACCCTACAGGATCTAAGAACTGATCTGTGTAAGAGTCTCACAGGGATGGGACCTAGTGTCAGCGTCCAGCAGGGGGCGTGCTTGAAGTCTCAGAAGGGCTGTACTCAGCAACAGGTCCGAGCTAGACTGAAGCATCTCTCCACTGCACACACTGTGCTTTTTTCACACACCCTGGTACACAGGGGTTTCCATCTTTCTCAATGACATCAGAACACCATGTTTGCAGTCCTAGGTTTTTCAGTTAAAAATATTCTATTTTGCAGAAGTGTCAATTCAGTTATTTCAGTGGCAGAAACCCATGGCTACAGTACCCAGAATGCATTGGGTTGTCCGATAAAAGCCAGGAAGTGAAAATTCAAAAAGGAGCAAGGTGGCAAAGCTTAGCTATTGGAGCAATCCTTCTTCTAAACACCAGGGGCTGTATTACAGAAAGTACCCCAGGGGCATAACGGGTATGTGATTTGCTTTGTGTGCCCCGGGGCACATTTGTATTACAGAAAGTGACGCAGATGCTTGGGCGGCCTCTTCTGTAATACTCATAGCACTGGCAAAAATGTAGCGAGGGAATAAGGGACATAGGAAGAGGAAATAAGGGAAAGAGGAGGTAGAAATTAGGGAAAGAGGAAAGGGGAATAAGGGAAAGAAGAAGAGGAAATAAAGTGAAAAGAAAAAGGAAAATATAGAAAATTGTAAGGAGAAATAAAGAGGAAAGAGAAATATGGTAAAAAGGAAAAGAGGAATTACGGGAAACAGGAAGAGTTAATGAAAGGAAGATGAAGAGGTAATATGGGAAAGAAGAAGTAGAAATCTGGGAATAAGGAAGTAGAATCAAGGTAAAAAAAGAAAGAATAAGGGAAAGAGGAAGTAGAAATAAGGGAAAGGGGAATAAAGGAAAGAAGAAGAAGAAATAAAGTAAAAAGAAAAAGGGAAATAAGGAAAAATAAAGAGGAAATAGAAATATGGTAAAAAGGAAACGAAGAAGGGGAAATAAGGAAAAGAGGGAGTACAAATATGGGAATAAGGAAGTAGAAACAAGAGAAAGAGAAAGGGGGAATCAGGGTAAGAAGAAAAAAGAAACAGTAAGAGAGAAGGAGAGAAAGAAAAAGCTGAAATAAAGAAAGAGGAAGTAGGAATAAGGGAAACAGGAAGGGGGATAAAGGAAAGAGGAAGTAAAAAGAAAGGGGTTAAGGGGAAGAGGAAATAAGGGAAACAGAAAGAGGTAATAAAAGGAAGAGGCAATATGGGAAAGAAGAAAGTAGAAATAAGGAAAAATTTAAGAGATGAGGCAAATAAGAGAAAGATGAAGTAGAAATCTGAGAATGAGGAAGCAGAAGCAAGGTAAACAAAGAAATAATAAGGGAAAGAGGAGGAGGAATTAAGGGCAAGAAGAATAAGAAATAAGGGAAAATGAAGTAGAAAGAAGAGAAAGAGAAAGGGGGAATAAAGGTAAGAGGAAGAGGAAATTAGAGAAATAGGAAGGGGAAATATGGGAAAGAGGAAATAAGAGAAACAGGGAAAGAGGAAGTAGACATAAGGAAAAGATGAAGGGAAAATAAGAGACAGAAGAAGAAGAGGAAATAAAAGAAAGAGAAAGGAATATATGAAGAGAAAGGGGAAATAAAGAAAAGAGGGAGAGGAAATAAGGGAAAATGAAAGGGGAACTAAGGAAAATGGAAGTAGAACTATGGGAAAAAAGAAACAATGAGAAGAAGAAGGGGAAATAAGGGAAAGAGAAGGTAGAAATTAGGAAAAGAGGAAGAGGAAATAAGGGAAAGCAGAAGTAGAAATGTGCCTTAGAAGGCGATTTCAATTTCAAAATGCTCTTCTTACTTTTAATGATTGTTTATAGAATATTTTTGCTTGCCATGTAATCCTATTGGTGTTGTGTCTGTCAGTGAGAACGTCCTGCAAAAGCCAAGGCAGATAACAACAATTCTTGTGCAACATACTTTAAAGTTTTTTAAGTGACAGAATCCCATTAAATTATATGTTAATTTCTGCACAACATTCGGGAGCAATAAAAACTATGGGGAAACCCGTATAATCGATTGGATCTAATAGAGGTAATAGAGTCATTATAATGTAGACTGTTCCAAAGGCAATTATTTGGAAAAATATAGACGAGGTAGAAAAAAGAATTCCTAATGTGACCAGAAATATGCAAGGAAATTCAAAATGTAATGATTAGATTAATGGTACTCAAGACTCCTCTTATAACGATTCCAACAGGTTTCAAGGTGCTACATATGTCGACTCAGGGCAAAGGTGATCAAGTGAGATGATGTGAATGGATATATATATACACAGTGCACTACACAAAAAACAAAAGACAACAGAATAATCACTTATTAGGAAATTAATTGCATATATGGGAATATAAAGTCATGTAACCATACATGACTGATAGTCCTTCCAATAAATAAACATTTAATTGATACAAAGTCAATGTTTCAACCTGTAAAATAGGAATTATAAAGGGCCTTCTTCAGGACAATTGTGCTACCTGGCCTAGCTAAGGCGAGATCTCATAGCAGAGAAGATAGGAGGAGATGAAAATGAGATTGTCTGAATAAAGCAGAGAGCTCCTCTTGAGTTAAGAAGACAAGTGTAAAAATGTTTCTAATCTCTGGGTCCCAGTGTGCCACCATGAAAAAGTGAAAATACTGTGGGGCTCCATGCAATCTCAATACTGCAGGCTTCCACCACAAAAATCTCATTAAGTCTTGGGACGTAGCTTTTGTTCCCCTATTTATTGCATGTTCCAGTAAAGCCAGGGACATCATTCTTGAACTTCGGATTGGTACTGGTTCTGGCTGGAGAATTTGTGGCTTCAAATGGATGGTGTTGGAAAATTACAGTTACTGTTTTTGCTACCTGAAAATGAAGTTTAATGTAACCCCTTCATTGCTAGATTATCCCCTCTTCTTGGCTGATGGAAAGAAGATACTGCCTCTATTTGTGGTTTGGATCGCAGAATGAAGCGCCAGTCACTATCTTTACAATGAAGCTATATGAAGCTATTTGATTGTGTTATTGCCATCGCTAGATCTATGCAGATCATTCAAAACAAGGATTTTGATGTAACTAAGGATTTCCTAGAGCTTTATAATGACAAATAAGTTGCAAAGTGCATTGAGGAGAGGACATTTGATCAAATTGGTGGTCTCCTGACGTAAACAATAGGTGACACTACAGGAACCTAAGCCGACCTTTAGGAACTGGGCACATATCGTGAATTGAAAAAAGTGCCAGCAAGGGAATTTGTTTATTTATTATTTATTTATTTATTTATTAAAAACATTTATAAAGCGCGAACGAAGGCCCTGAGGCATCTCGGCGCTGAGGTCTCTGCAGTGTTTAACCAGCAAGGGGAACTAAGTTTTATTGATTAAAAAGCCAGGTCTTAAGTTGTTTACGAAGAGACCATAGGGAGGTACTCGTTTTAATTGCGTGTGGAAGAGTGTTCCAGAGTTTCGGTGCAGCTACAAGGAATCTTCTGTCACCCCACGCGACCGATTTGGTGCGTGGTACCAGTAGTTGATGTGAGCTGGCTGAACGTAACGTTCTAGCGGGACGGTAAGGAATGAGGTTATGAATAAAGAAAGCAGGTCCCACATTATGTAAAGCTTTATATACTAAGCAGAGGGACTTGAATTCAATCCTCTTTCTCACCGGCAACCAGTGCAGCTGTCTTATAGTTGCTGACACTGATTGGTATTTTGGAATGCGCCCGAGAAGCCTGGCGGCAGCATTCTGAATGATTTGCATTTTTTGCAGCACTTTCTCTTGAGCACCCAGAAACAAAGCGTTACAATAGTCTAAAGTAGATAAAACCAGGGAACTAACCAAGGTTTTTCCGGCGTTCTCAGGTAAGAAAGGCAGGATTTTTTTTATGAGTCGTAGTTTGTGAAAGGCTGAGGAGGAGATCTGATTTGCATGAGGTAGAAAGTTCAGGCGATTATCAAACACAACCCCCAAGTTCCTCACCTTGCCGATCGGATCTGGGGGCTGACCCATAGATGATGGCCACCAAAGGGAGGGCCATTCCGGGGATAAGTTGCCAAAAATGACAACTTCCGATTTATCGGAATTCAATTTCAGGCAATTGGAGGCCATCCAGCTCTCTATTGCCAACATGCCTTGATTGAAATTGATTATTTACAACAAGGGGTGGTGATGGACAGAGTCTCTGAATTAAGCAGAGTACTCTCACCCAGTCAAGAGATCAGGGCTAGATCCAACACCGTTTTTTAGCTCATTGCACCATCCCAGTTTCAGAACCTGGCTGTATGCAAATTAGTCTGTCCCTGGCCCAGTGCATCATGGGAACAGGGCAGACCAGACTACAAAAGCCAATTCTTACACTGGGAAGGAAACAAGCTTCCGGGGACCGGTTTCTGCCATTTCAGGCGTCTTCGGCCCGGCTTGCTTGAATCCTGATGGTGCAATGAGCAAGGGACTCACATCTGAGTATACCCTTCCACGCTTAGGGTGGACAAAATTATTTACAACAAGGGGTGGTGATGGACAGAGTCTCTGAATTAAGCAGAGTACTCTCACCCAGTCAAGAGATCAGGGCTAGATCCAACACCGTTTTTTAGCTCATTGCACCATCCAAGTTTGAGAACCTGGCTGTATGCAAATTAGTCTGTCCCTGGCCCAGTGCATCATGGGAACAGGGCAGACCAGACTACAAAAGCCAATTCTTACACTGGGAAGGAAACAAGATTCCGGGGACCGGTTTCTGCCATTTCAGGCGTCTTCGGCCCGGCTTGCTTTTATTTGCATATAGCCAGGTTCTGAGCTGGGATGGGGCAGTGAGCTAAATAACGGTGATGGATCAAGCCCTGATCTTTGGACTGGGTGAGAGTGGTCTGCTTAATTCAGACACTCTGTTCATCACCACCCCCTTTTCTGAATCGTTTTTGGACACTATAGGTGTGGCAGGGTATACTCAGACATGAGTCCCTTGCTCACTGCTCCATCAGGATTCAAGCAAGCCGGGCCGGAGAGGCTGAAATGCCAGAAACCGGTCCCCGGTAGCTTGTATCCTTTCTGGTGAAGAATTGGCTTGGTAGTTTGGTCTGCCCTGTTCCCATGATGCACTGGGCCAGGGACAGACTAATTTGCATATAGCCAGGTTCTGAGCTGGGATGGGGCAGTGAGCTAAATAACGGTGATGGATCAAGCCCTGATCTTTGGACTGGGTGAGAGTGGTCTGCTTAATTCAGACACTCTGTTCATCACCACCCCCTTTTCTGAATCGTTTTTGGCCACTATAGGTGTGGCAGGGTATACTCAGACATGAGTCCCTTGCTCACTGCTCCATCAGGATTCAAGCAAGCCGGGCCGAAGAGGCTGAAATGCCAGAAACCGGTCCCCGGTAGCTTGTATCCTTTCTGGTGAAGAATTGGCTTGGTAGTTTGGTCTGCCCTGTTCCCATGATGCACTGGGCCAGGGACAGACTAATTTGCATATAGCCAGGTTCTGAGCTGGGATGGGGCAGTGAGCTAAATAACGCTGATGGATCAAGCCCTGATCTTTGGACTGGGTGAGAGTGGTCTGCTTAATTCAGACACTCTGTTCATCACCACCCCCTTTTCTGAATTGATTGAAATTGATGGCAATCCTAGGCCCATCATTCTTGACAGCGAGGACCAGCTGGGTGTCATCTGCGTAGGAAGTAAGACTCATCCCATGTGCCTTGATGACTTTGGCAAGGTCCGACACATAAATGTTAAATAGTGTCGGACTCAGGGATGAGCCTTGAGGAACTCCGCATGGCAGTGACAAGGGGGATGATTTAAAAGGTCCGATAGTAACAACCTGGGATCTATTTGCCAAGAATGAGGCCAGAAGTTCCTTGGCGTTACCTAGGATGCCCATGCTTTCGACACGATCGACCAGAGTGACATGGTCAACCGTGTCGAAGGCCGCCGATAAGTCCAGTAGAATGAGAACTGCTGTTCCACCTGAATCCCGGAAGGATCTAATGTCGTCCGCCGCCTTAACCAGGGCAGTCTCTGTTCCGTGGAATTGGCGGAAGCCGAACTGTGATTCATCCAGTAGCTTATGTTCCTCGATAAAGGATGATAGTTGAAGATTCGTGATTTTTTCAACTACTTTAGCCAGGAGTGGAAGATTAGCGATAGGACGGTAGCTTTTAAGTTCATCCTTATCGAGGTTGGGTTTTTTAAGGAGAGGTTTTATGAGGGTCTTTTTTAACAACTCTGGATAAATGCCTGTGCAGAACATAGAGTTGCAGATAGCAGTCATGGATGGAAGAATCGTTTCAATAATTGGACGTAGGACTTTCAAAGGACATGGGTCTGTAGCAGAGCCGGATTTAATAGATGATATGATATTCCGTACCTGGAGGTGGGATGCTTCTATGAACTGCTGGAAGGTGGGGCCTTGATGGAAAATAGGAGGATTCGGCAAGTTGGTTACATTATTTGCGAAGGCCCGATAGATGTCCTCGACTTTACTAAAAAAAAAGTTTGATAGATCGTCGCAAAGAGATAGGGAGGGGGGAGGGATCAAATCGGTGGAAAAACCAGCTAGCTGTTTGGTGGTTTCGTATAATAATTTATTAGAATTTTTAGCTAAATCTATTCTTTCACAATAGTATTTTTTCTTTGCCTCACCGATTAAAATTTTGTATTTTGCCACTGCATCTTTATACTTGGATTTGGCTTCGTCTGTGTAATCTTTCCGCCAATGCCTCTCTCTGTTCCTACACTGTTGCTTATGGGTACGTAGCTCCTCTGAGTACCATGGGGCCGACGGGACGGATCTATTACGTGACCGTTGTTTGATCTGAACCAGTCCTGTGGGCGCGGAACTTACCCAGTCATAAAATTGGGAGATAGCAATATTGGGATCAGTATATAACAGCGGAGTGGAATCAGTAAGAGTTGTCTCCAGCCTAGAAGTGTCTATATCGTCCCATGCCAGGTAAGGTTGGCGGGGGTTAATGCATGATTTGCCAATAGGAGAATCCTGCACTGACAAAGATGCCAGAATAAGATGGTGATCAGACCAGGTAAGGGGAAGTATTTGGGCGACTTGCAAGCCCGCTGCATTAGTGAAGATGCCATCCAAAGTATGGCCTCCTTCATGCGTGGGGGAGTTAACCAGGGAGTAAAGACCAAAAGTGGTCATGTCTGCTAGGAAAATGACAGTGTCGGGATTATCTGGTGTGTCAAAATGAAAATTAAAATCACCTAAAATCGTGAGGGAATTATCTAGGGCGGATGTTTCCAATGTGGATCTAAGATCCGAAATGAACTCATTCCTGGGCCCTGGAGGGCGATACAGAAGGATCCCTTTGAATGTGTAGGATGGGGACAGGTTAATGGCGAATTCTAAAGCTTCACAAGAAGATCGAGTGATGGTTTTAGTCCTTACGGAGAAGGAATCGCGTGCAATAATGGCAATGCCGCCGCCTTTTTTCTTGAGTTGTCTATCCAATCTATATATGGTGAACCCGCTTGGTACAGCGATCACTAGATCAGGGTCGGACGCATCGTCCATCCAAGTTTCAGTCATGAAAAGTAGATCTATTTTGTGATCATTGATTAGCTCGTAAATGTCCTGACGATGTTTACCCAATGAACGGACATTGGTAAGGGCGACAGTGTAAGATGTCATAGAATTGTGTTTATTACAGGGGGGTGGTTTATGGATAGAAGGTATAAAGGCTTTGCAGCCCAAACAGTGTGCAACCGGGCTAGTGGGCAAGGAATAAGGGTTTGATATGATACAAGCCTGAAGGGTTGGGGGACGTAGCTGCCGAAGCTGGGAGGCGGAGTAGTAGCCTCCTGGTGGCAAGGGATGGGAGCCAGGGGGGGTGGCCCTAGGCCCGGGCCAGGCGCGGACGGGCGCAGACGGGCTTGCCTTTGGCGCGCCTTCGGCGCGCCGCCGGCGAGCCCGCTGCGCGGCCGGGCGGGTCTGTTGTTTATAAGAAGATATTTAACAGAAAACAGACTTAGGTATTATTTATGTCTATTAGTCTGATCCAACATAATTGGTATCTGTTCACAACTATATCGTTTGTCTAGTTCTAAGACAAACAGGAGCAATAAAGCAAAAAAGCAGCAACACTGGAAATCTTTTTTATCAAAAGATATTTCTTTTATGTATATTTTTATTCATAAATTCAAAGGGTACATATCAACCATTACAATAGTGCATTTTAAAAGTGGTGAAGCAGAATGCCGTGAGCTGAATATAAAGTGTGAGCGAGATTGAATCAGACATACTTGGGGGTGCAGAGGGTTCTCCCCTCACAAGAGAATTGGAGAAAAAATAGATGTACATGAAGTATTTTCAGTATAACTTTGAAAAAACCTTGCTACCGTTTGAAAAAAATAAGTAAGCAAATGGACTCACAAACAGACTTGTCACTCTCCCTGCTCACACAATGCTCACGCTGCAATCATACCGGAACCAGGAGCCACCCGTGCAGGTAGAGCGGCAGTCGGTGGGGTCAGGTTGGGGGGAGATTCTACAGATGACCATGAGGAAAATTAAATAAATAATTAATTTTCCTTTATCCACATCTGTCAAAATCCCTCCACCCACCCTTACTGATCTTACCTGTACAGGCTGTGGCTGAAGGGAACACTGTCCACCTTGCACTCATACAGCATCCTCACTCACTCGAGACTCATACAGGCACACCACTTACACTGTACTCATAGAGTGGCCCCACTCACCCTGCACTCATGCAGGCACACCACTCACCCTGCACTCATGCAGGTGCACCACCCACCATGCACTCATACAAGCACACCACCCACCCTGCACTCATACAGGCAAACCAATCACACTGCACTCATGCAGGCAAACCACTCACCCTGCAATGATGCAGGCACACCTCTCAGCCTGCGCTCATGCAGGTAAACCACTCACCCTGCACTCATACAGTGTCTCCACTCACCCTGCACTCATGCAGGCACACCACCCACCCTGCACTCATGCAGGTACACCACTCACCCTACACTCATACAGTGTCCCACTCACCCTGCACCCATGAAGGCACATCACTCCCCTTGCCCTCATACTGTGTCCCCACTCACCCTGCACTCATTCAGGCACATCACTCCCCTTACACTTATACAGTGTCCCCACTCACTCTGCACTCATGCAGGCACACCACCCACCCTGCACTCATGCAGGTACACCACTCACCCTGCACTCATACAGTGTCCCACTCACCCTGCACCCATGCAGGCACATCACTCACCTTGCCCTCATACTGTGTTTTCCACCCACCCTGCACTCATTCAGGCACATCACTCCCCTTACACTTATTCAGTGTCCCCACTCACCCTGCACTCATGCAGGCACACCACTCACCTTGCACTCATACTATGTCCCCACTCACCCTGCACTCCTTCAGGCACACCACTCACCCTGCACTCATACAAGCACACCACCAACCCTGCACTCACACAGGCACATCACTCACCCTGCACTCATTCAGGTACTCCACCCACCGTGCACTCATACAGCATTCGCACCCACCCAGCTAACATACAGACACACAACCCACCCTGCACTCATACTCATGCAATGGAATTTAATTTACACAACAAACAACACAATTGCTCAGCATATATCCATGAAAACAGCACAGGCTTGTGTAATTGCTGCCTGCTTTTGACTTCTTTCTGAAAGTATGCAACATTTTGACTGCTAGCCGTGCCTGTGTTTTTACCTACCTAATGCAGACATCGAGCTCTCCCATAAGGCAGCCAGCAAATCAATGGAGACATGCGGGCTGAGGCTGCAGCCTGGTTTCAATCCCCAAAGGCGCTCACAGCTTCATAAGGGTGGGCATTGGGCAGCACTGATACCCGCTCGCGGCAAGGATCATGGCCAGAGCAAAACGCATCATGTCAAGATAACGCTACACTCTGTGAATAACAATATGGGCTTGACCCGTTACTTCTACCCTCACATGTAACAACTGCCAAGTACACTGGGGTTCACGTGTTTGCTGACACCTAGGGCAGTATTACGGTGAATGGGTATTTTCATTACTTGCGCCCTTTTACCATCAATGCACTGCCCCAAGGCCAGCTGTAAAATCATGCTGCCCTGGGGGCAGGGCATTCAAGTGAAAAACAGAACAGCCGCTTTACAGCTGCGCTATGTTTTTACAGTGCAGGTGACAGCCACCGGCACTTTGCAGGGGGATTAGAGACCCCCTTGTGGGAAGGTGCAGTTAGTGACTGCACCTGCCTGAAAGGGGATATCTGGGTCCTCTCTCCTGAGGGCTGGCATCCGGGGGAGCAATGACAGTGTGCCACCTTTTAGATGGTGCACTATCAGTGTGCCTCCTGAGGACTTCTTCTCATCTGCGGCCGTGTCTCTAACATGGCACGGGTGCAGAGGCAAAGGGATTTCCTCATTTGCATGGGGCATGCCCCCTTGCAAATGAGGGGGTGCCCTAAGCGTATAGCGCTGGTGCTTTATGAGTGTCAGCTGCCCCTTCTGTAATAACAAAGTGCCCCGGGGGGCATGCAAAGCAGGCGCTACTGGTCATTGCGCCCCAGGGGCACTTTATGTAATGTGGCCCCTAGTCAGCCCTGCCTGTTTTGTATCAGGCGCTAAATATTCACGTACATTTGTCTCAGTACGTAGCGCTTAACAACCTATTACATCCTTCTCAGTCCGGCTTTCGCCCGGGATTCTCCACAGAGACTACTCTTTTAGATGAAAAGCCCTCTACGACCTAGGACCCGAATGCCTCAACATGCGACTTTCCTTCTACACCCCCTCCCGCCGACTACGATCGTCCAACCAAGCCCTCGCCGCAATTCCGCGCATCCACAGATCCACCATGGGGGGAAAATCCTTCTCCTACTTAGCGGCCAAAACCTGGAATTCCCTCCCCACCCACCTCTGCCTTACACAGAACCACCTCTCCTTCAGAAAACAACTAAAAACCTGGATATTCGATAAGTAAAGGACCCCCCCTCCCTCAAGCGTCTTGAGACCCTCTGGGTGAGTAGTGCGCTATACAATTTTCGGAACTTGAACTTGAACTAGGTGTGACGGAAAATCTACGCCTGCATTTGGATCGAGGGGAAACTGCTGCACTGATATTGCTCGATCTCAGTGCAGCATTTGATACCGTATCCCACAGTATCCTCCTTAGATCCCTTTCTAATAGTGGCATTGGTGGTAAAGCCCTGGACTGGCTCTCGTCCTTCTCGAAGGACCGGACCTTTCAAATTTTCTCCCATTCATCCACTTCCAAAGTTTACTCCTCCCCACACGGCGTGCCCCAGGGTTCTATCCTGAGTCCCCTCTTGTTTCATCTTTATGTTATCCCTTTGGCTCACATGGCTCAAAAGTCTGGGCTCAACTTATTCACTTATGCTGACGATTCACAAATAGTTTTTTCTTTATCTCAAGCTGGCCCCACTATGTCATCCCCTTTGCAAATGGGACTCAGTGACATAGCCAGTTGGAGGAACAGCAACCTGCTTAAATTAAATGGCGGGAAGATGGAGGTTCTGGTTTTGGGCAAAAAGCGGGATCTCTGGAGCCCGAGACACTGGCCTTCAGCTATGGGTGCCCTGCCGGTTCCGTCTGACCATGTGCGCAACCTTGGAGTGACCATCGACAAGGGGCTATCTATGAAGGACCAAGCCAACAAAGTGGCCGCCACCTGCTTCATCATCTTGCGGTGGCTCAGAAAAATCTTTTGGATGCTTCCCTCGAATACCCAGAGATCTGTGGTTGACGCCTTGGTGACCTCCAGATTGGACTATGGTAACGTGCTCTATCTGGGATCCACCAAGGCGGTCACACGCCGTCTCCAATTAGTCCAGAATGCCGCTGCTCGGCTCCTTTGCGGTTGTCGTAAATCTGACCACATCACGGAGCGTTTGACGGAACTCCATTGGCTCCGCATTGAAAGCCGTGTAAATTTCAAGGCGCTATGCTACATGCACAAGATCAAAGCAGGTGTAGCTCCCCTTTACCTTCAGTCCCTTGTTATGCCCTTCTCCCCTTCTCGCTCGCTCCATTCCTCTTCTCAATATTTATTCTGTGTACCCAAGTACAGATTGTTCAGAATGGGTGGCAGCGCCTTTGCCAATCTAGGACCCAGACTTTGGAACTCCCTCCCTCTGGCTGTTCGCATGGAGGTCAGCCATGCTAGCTTTCGCAGAGCGGTGAAAACTTGGCTCTTTAATCAGTAGGTCTCACCTCGACGGGTGTCAGGTTGTTTTTTTTGTCAATCAGTGCCGGGAAACCCTCACAGGTAGCTGTCGCGCTCTATAAACTTAATAAATAAATAAATAAAGTGAACCAAGCCCAGGGTCACAGGCCTTTAATGCCCAGAATGAAATAAATAGAAAGTTATTGAAAAATGCAGCGCCAGCACCCCAAAGACACAACATTGCCTTGTGCCTTCAGTGCGAGTAATCTCTCGTCCAGGTGGCACATTCGCAGTTGTTTTCACTTTTCCTCCTGTTAATAAAAACATTTGCATCAGATTACTTATTGTCTGAAACAAACCACCATGAAGCCTTTTAAAATGACTAAGGGCCTAATTAAGATGTCGGGTGGACGTGCGGTCTCGGATTGAGAGATCTCCAGTCGGTGCTAACGACACCGCGATTACAAGGCGACCGCACATGGTGCAGTCACCCTCTGCCATTTGACTATGGGAGCTTTTGTTGCGGCCATAAAGTGGCCGTAGCACAAGCTCCTACCTCAGGGTGCCTGCCACATGGTGCAGGGATTAGCAGGGGGGCACTATAGGTGCTCCTTTGGCCCCCAACTGGAGGCTGCAAGGTGAAGGGGGCCTGATTTCCATGTCAGAAAGCCCACATGGAAAGCCTGTCATAAACTGACATAATCCCTAAGGCAGAAGCACATAGGGATTACGGTCAGGCCTCTGACTGGCCTCTGGGCTCCTTGAGCCCATCAGAATCAAACCGGAATGACCGGCTGGTTTCACTTTTGACCCCCTGCATTGTAATCCGGTGGTCGAATCTGAAACCGCGATGAGACTCGGAAAGCCTCCGACCTGTGGTCGGAGACTTTTCGACTCTCGGCGTAATCCAGCCCTATGTGTTTTCTGTCTTATTGTTAGGGGCAATGCCCACTTCACACCTTAAAACCAGCTGTTTTTCGACACTATAGCAAAGTCACTTTTCTAATAAATATCCACCATGTGGTGGGAGAAAACTCCAAGAGCATCAGTGACATTGATTTTTTTTTTCAAAAACATATCCTCGCTTTGGGGGGTATTATCTTTAAAAAATGTAAACAATGTCAGGATGCCATCACGAGTTAGCGGGTTAGCGAGCATTACGCAACTTCTACAAAGTGTGAATGGTGTGCGATACCTGGACCCTCCCATCATTCAAGTGGTTTCTAAACATGTATGCGTTGTGTGTGTGTTGTGTGTGTGTGTGTGGTCTGCAAATGGTAACAATGAACGTCTGTTGGTGCAATGTACTTGCAGTATTTGTTTGGCATCATTGTGTTTCATTATTTGCCATACTGTGCTATGTTGATATATGGTTGCACCCACATTGTGGCTTAGCTGTGGTTGTTGTGGATGTCCTGAAACAGCTAGCCAATGACACATCTGCTAGCCACAGCCAATATTTGATAGCTGTAATTCCCCCAAATGACAGGGTTTATGCCTGCAAAATCTTTGTTTTTCTATTTACTAAAATCATTTTACAAGTTGAAAAAGCATTCCTAATTCGCAAAATGAATATTAGAATCCATTTCAAATCAGAATTACAAGGCGGTGTGAAAGGAATATTCCCTCATATTTCCTAGTTATTATGGAATTTATCAAGGTTTTTCAACCCCTATTATGTTTGCAAACTATTGATTAGTTACCAGCACCTCAAATGATGAAGTAACTGATTTATTGATGTATTCCAAATCGAAAATATTGTTTTTTTAAGGCCACACGGGTTCCTTTAAAAAATTAGAAGTGTTTAAAAAAAAAAGTTGCCCATTTGCAAACATGGCAATAGTGGTTCACTGTTCTAACTGGGCCACATGTCTTCAAGTGTAGTAAATCACAGGGTGTTGCGTCTTGACTCAGTAATATTCATTAGGGAGGTTGAGGAGAGTGGCAAATAGCATCATACCTAATTAATAATAATTAGGCAGATTATCCTGCAACCCTTTGCAAATGAAGATTTTGCAGCACATCCTATTAGCGCACAGGATACATCACAAAATCAGAGACATGTCGCAAAATGTTGGTGCACTATTTGTGATCAGTTTTGTGGCCGATCTCTTAGTCCATCAAGTTAAGCCTTTTCAAAAGGCTTAACTTTTCTGTACTGAGAGCTTTCCAACCTTCCAACCTTTTCTGTACTGAGAGCTACTTATGTTCAATAAAACACATTAACAGCTACTAATATTGTCAGTGTAGTATAATTTAAATTTCTTTATATGTATATTAATTCAACCAAGCAAAATCTTTCTAATTTAATAAGCTGGGCTGCACACAGGTGAGCGACTCAGGGTTAGCTCAAGAGCTACAGTAGCTCACGAGCTACTGGTTGGAGACCCCTGGTACATAGACTATCTTCATAAGGAATTGGCATATTTCCTGTATCAGAGATTTTCTTTCCATTTCTAAACCTCGGATAGAGCGGACTCCAGGACTTGCTGCTCTGACCCACTTGCTCTGCCCAGTTTCCAGTTTCCATCAACTGTTCGCCGGACCCGCTCCGCGGGTCCCGCAGCACAAGGACTCTACTGGGGTGTGTGTGGCAGCGCTACAGGGCTGCGAGCGTGACGCCAGGGACTCCAACAACCAGGAGTCCCTGCGAGGCCAACACCTGACACCTGGCCCTCTCTGCCTGTCAGCCACGCCCCCAGCGTACACGTATATAGACAGATCAAGACCGGCGTACGCGGGACGCACACGGAACGAAGCGCGGAGCGAAGCCCGGGCAAAGGGCGGGCCGTTTGAGGCCGTTCGAGGACCGGAGAGACCGGGAACGGGCCACCCCCCTTGGTCGGAACTATTATACCATCCCATCTGCTACACTCCCTGACTACATAGACCCAGGGATGAGTACCAGGGAAACAAGGAGCAAATCCACGCTGGCCGCGGCTGGAACTGCAAAAGGAACCATTGACAATTACTTTGTCAAAGCAGGATCACTTCTGATAGACGAGATTACGGTACTCGAAAGACGTATCTCCCAAGAAATCGATTGGGTAAGGAGATCATCTATGGGCCCGCTGGCTCTGGCCAAAACACCCGAAGGAAGGCCAGAACCTCACACTTCCATCCATGAGGGTTTAGGGCTAAATCAGTCAGTTATTAACCCAGACTTTACCATGGAGGCCCTAAATGATCTTGAGGACATGAGCCTAATGACTCTACCCATGGGCCAAATACCACCTAACCCACTTAACCCACTCCTGATTCCCAGCCAGGACTCGCCCATAGTCATTATCAGCGAGAACAGCCCCGACCGCTCAAGGGGAGCAAAGGAAGGGGCAATTCCAAAAAGGAAGAAAGGGGGGCACACTAAAGGAGGATGCAAGCCAAAAACATCTAAGCCCATCCCCCAAAAGGACGCTGCTAGTTCTGGTGCTAACATCTCCGGACATCCATCTAAGACTAGTGCAGATGCCCCACCAAATGCTATTGCATCGACGGAAACATCACCTCACTCCACTAACATCTCTATGGAACCCTCTAGCAAGGACATTACACTCGCAGACATAGGTACACTGCTTAGGTCACTCTTAAGCCCCCTTGAAGCCCGGCTGATAAAGATCGAAGCCAGGCTGGTTATCATTGAATAATCCACAGTCTAATTGGCAGACAGTCTCAAAATAGAAACTAAGGGAGCCAAAGGGGGGTTAGACCAAAAGCTTAAAAAGAGCGTTGATTCCATAAATATAATGAAGAAAACTGGCCCAGCCACTCTTCATAATACACAACATAAACCTAACCAAAACAAGACTCCACAACCCATGGCCACTGTAAACAAAACCGCTCCACCAACACAATCTCAGGTACTGGTACTTCCACCCCCAAACACATCTGTAAACCCTAAAGACAACGCTAATCCTTCTGATAAAACACAAAGCGATCCAAAACCTGTAGACAATATGCAAATTAATCCACGCAAAATCAAACCTGTAAATTTACCACCTGAGGCGTCCCCCTATACAGTGATCTTGGTGGGTGTCCCCGAACTATTACCCACTGCCATAGAGACGACTGCCTCGCTCAAGAACAAAGTTATCAACTGGTTGTCTATATACAGACCTTTTCCGCAAGGTACAACCAGCGATGTTCTCATGGTGAGACGTGTCCCTTGGGTGGGTAATTTGAGAAAAACAATTAGAGGTGACTGCGTTGTGGTCAGTTTTAGTGAACCAAGGACAGCCTCCTACATCTGTAGCTGGGATCTTGACGACTGAGGGAGTAACATCCAGCCTCTTCCTCTCTCATTCTTTTACCCATCAAGGATGTATACACTAGAAGATCCCAGATGGGGGTATCACCAAGAACTATTGGGAGATTGGGAGAGTAATTGTGCTGGAAGGAGGGAGCCCCACTGTCATAGGACCTTGGGGCCGAATACCTACCCACACATGGCGACGAAGAGGGCTGGGAGAAAAGCACTAGGAGGAGGGGTGGATGGGGTGGTAGAATGAGAGGAGTCCCGGGGCCACATAGAATGCACCACCCAGCCTACTTCCCCACTTCTAATGGGTACAGCAGCCTGGAAACGGTTGACTGACTGCCAGAGTATAAAGCCAGGGGTTGGCATCAACTTTATCCAATAGATGGCTGTGAGGACATATTTACCGACCATGAACGTGCCCAGCCCCTAGAAGAATTAACAACTGCTCCCAATGAACTTAGTCACTGTCAAGACTCTGGTAACCTTAAAACAGATACACTGGGAATTAGTAGTAATTTAGGGGCTGCCCAGGGGGAATTATTACAACACCCAACGGTAAATTCTGCCGCAAAAGAAAACAGCCACTCTAATACTGAGACACTACCCCTAAGTCCTCCAACATTCAACATGATTTCATGGAATGTAGCTGGGCTTGGCAACAAAATGGATTGCCCGGAGTGGCAGTCTTTCATCAGCTCAAAAAGTATCTGCCTCTTCCAGGAAACCTGGGCAAGAGAGGATTACACATGCCCAGGGTTCGCAGGGTTCTCCAAATACGCCAAATGGGGGGGAAGGGGACGACCGTCAGGTGGGCTGGCAACTTTGGTCGCCTCCCATCTAGGCTGCCAGGCCAGGTGCTTAACTGTCGACTCTGAAGACATCTTACCTGTCCTGCTAGAATGGCCAAATTCCGCAAAACTGGTGATAATAAACGTCTATTCGAGACCCACTGCCATATCATCCGAATCAAATACCATCGAAGAACTCTCGGTTTTCCTGAGCGAAATCCCAAGGGATTGTTCTTACGTGGTTGCAGGGGACCTGAACTCACACTATGAGCCACTTCCTGGCCTTCTTGATGGACCCTCCTTAGAGGAGGATTTAAGATGGCTGATACCCGCCACGGTGGCACCCCCACCAAGAGCTTGGACCCCCCTTGCACTCCAGTTAACCGCACTCACCCTTAACCATGGTTTAAGGGCTTGCAATGGCCGCACCAAATCAGACAACCCAAGCAAATGCACTTTCAATAAAATAGGAAGTGAATCCAGACTAGACTATGTTCTGGTCCAACTCTCATGTTGGTCACGAATTATCGACTTCAGGGTTCTGGATAGAGAGGACAGTGACCACAATGCCCTCGCACTCGAATATGCCATGCCAGGCATCGAGGACATGAGACCGGATAAAGAAAATGCAGCGACAGGGTTACTTCTGGAGAATAACAGGAGAAGAGTTAGGTGGGGAAAACTGGCCACTAGTGGCGATAAACTACCTAGTCTCTACGCCAGAATTACCCCAGTGCTGGAAAAGGCATTTGCTCTTGCAAAGGAATTAGATAATGGGGAAAATAGAGAGCAGTTATGGCGAATCCACGAAGATCTGATTAACACCCTGGAGTCAGATCTATTTGTTAATGGAGTAGGTAGAAATAGTGGGACATACAAAAAGTCCTGGTATAACGCCACATGCCGGGACTCAAAACGAGAACTTCTTCTCGCAATAAAAGCGCGTAGATCCGGGGAGGAGATAAAAACAAGAAGACGTGCTTACAAGACATTGTTGGCAAATGCTAAGGCCGAATGGGACCAAAAACACTGGGAGGAACTTTCTAGCGCGCTAGCCACGAAAGACTCTCGTAAATTTTGGCGGCAAGTTAATAATGGGTCAGAAGACCTCCCCTCAGCAATCAAACCCAACATTGCCCCGAGTACATGGCAAGAGCATTATCAATCCTTATATGCAATGGAGGATCCGTTGGAAGGTACTCCCCATTGTACTATTCAGAGCAACCAAGAGGGTGAACCTTATACGGAAAAAGAAGTCCGCGCTGCAATTGCAGGGTTGGCAGGAGGGAAAGCCCCAGGCCTCGATGGGGTGCCAGGAGACCTTTATAAGCAGGAGCCAGGGATATGGGCTCCCTATCTCCTGCTGATATTCAATGCGGTTCTCAGGGGTATAGAGGTTCCCGACACTTGGCTGGGCGCGGAGGTGGTCCCAATATTTAAAAAGGGACCCCCTCTGCTCCCAGCCAACTACCGCCCAATAAGCCTCATCGATGTTTCGCAGAAGCTTTTCGGTAGGCTAATATTGGATTGGTTGCAGAACTGGTTAGAGGAAACAGACACTCTTAGCCCATACCAGGCAGGTTTTAGGAGGGGGGTCTCCACAGTTGACCAAATATTAAATCTTATGTACTGGAGGACTGCGTTGATCGAGGGCGGCACCTTATACACGGTCTTTGTGGACCTACGTGCCGCCTTCGATCTAGTACCAAGATCTAAATGGGAGAGCTAGGCGTTGCGAAAGACATCCTTGCAATCCTGATGAAACTACATTTAAACAACTTCGCACGGGTCAGGTGCGGGAGAAATGGTAATCTAACTGAAAGATTCCCCGTTCGCAGAGGGGTAAGACAGGGTTGTGTGCTCGCACCGACCCTGTTCTGCCTCTTTGTGAACGGGGTAATCAAGCACCTGACTGGGATTGCCAACACCGATGCCCCAAAATTGACCGGTAGCAGGGTGCCCGCAATTATGTTTGCGGATGACACCCTGCTCCTGTCCAAATCCCCGATGGGCATACAGCGGGTGTTAGACGCCTTTCTGGAATTTTGCACAGAAAGGGAACTCGAAATCAACCCCCAGAAAACGAAATTTATGATATTAAACCCTATGTCCTTCAAGCGGTCAAATCCTCTGCTTGGCACAGTGCGTTTGGAAAGGGTCCACACAATAGAGTATTTGGGGATAACCCTAAACCAAAACCTCACGTGGGGGGCTCACCAGATCAAAGCGAATATGAAGCTGGCCCAGAGGGTGGGTGGTATCATGAGGATTACGACTAAGTCAACATATCGCCCTCTTAGCCCTGCTATTCAAATATATAAAGCCCAGGCGCGGGGTGGAGTTACCTATGGGGGAGAGATATGGGGTCACAATTTATCATCTAATTTGCTGACCACAGAAAACAAATTCCTAAGGCAGCTGACCGCCCTCCCGCCAAGTACCCCACTCCTGCCCCTGAGACTGGACTTGGGTCTGAGGCCTATTACGGAGGAATTAGGGCTCAAACCATTAACATTCTGGCGTCGCATTTGGAGCAGCCAAGATCTTACCTCCTACAGATCTGAGTTACAAGAATTCTTATCTCTCCCTAACGCCACCAAGATCCCTTGGATAAATAATATCAGGAGAACTTGTGAGACCCTTGGATTACCAGAACTATGGTCACATCCAGAAAGTACAAGTACCATGATTCCAAGGAAAGTGCTCTCCAGAGCATATTACGACAAAATGCTTCACCGAGCCCTGGACAGTGTACGAGAGGGATCTCTGACACATCGTTTTATCACAATCAAAGACTCGTACTACCTTGAAAGTGTCTTGGATGGCATGACTCCTGTCTTAACAAGAAAACTATTTCTGCAATGGAGGTATGGGACCCTTCCTCTGAGGTCCTTTACTAAAGCATGGTCCTCCGGGTCCCCCACAGAGACGTGCCCTGCATGTGCTCACACTAAGGAGAATGAAGCACATGTGATTTTATCTGCCAAGCTTATAAAAAAAGCAGGAAATTTTGGCTTATCCCCATCCTTAAAAACCTGGGATTTAGAACATTTCAACCTGCATTTACAGTTCTAAAGACAGATTTATCACCGCCAACTGTGTTTGCCATGGCCAAATTTCTAACTGCAATGTGGCATGTCCGAATCCGACACATTAAGATGGCAAGAGACCCTTGAAACTCCCTGCCCTTGTTTTATTATTATTCCTGTTTTACTACTTCCTTATGTATTAATACTAATGTTACACTGATACTTTGGAATTTTAACGATGTGATATTTTGTATATCTTTTATAATCACCAGATCGAAATAAAGATTTGAAATTGTATCAGAGAAGACACGTGTACTTTGCTATGGCAGTGCTGATGGACGCAAACTGTGTGTAACTTTTGAGAATATTCAAAATGCACAGCAGGACTGGCCGGTTAGGACAACAACCATGTGGCACTAAAAGTTTGCAAAATAAAGAAACATTTTTAGGCCTGGTACAGCACCATACATCTTTTGTACCATATTTTTCTGACCACTGTCTCCCCACTCACCATCTATCTCCTGAAATGATCCAATATAATATTCATGTGCTAAGCCATCAGGCTGCCCAGGTCCAAAGTGATCAAAGTCCCAAGCAGTTCCATCCGTCCAGCTCCCTATGTCCGGATTGTTGTTATTCTAAAAAAATAGATCAAAAATGTTATAGAGGCACCAACCTGTGAGCTCCTGTATTACTGTATACAAGTCACAGAGGCACCAACCTGTGAGCTCCTGTATTACTGTTTACAAGTCACAGAGGCACCAACCTGTGAGCTCCTGTACTACTGTAAACAAGTCACAGAGGCACCAACCTGTGAGCTCCTGTACTACTGTAAACAAGTCACAGAGGCACCAACCTGTGAGCTCCTGTACTACTGTAAACATGTCACAGAGGCACCAACCTGTGAGCTCCTGTATTACTGTATACAAGTCACAGAGGCACCAACCTGTGAGCTCCTCTACTACTGTAAACAAGTCACAAAGGCATCAGCCTGTAAGCACATGTACTACTGTAAAAAAGTCACAGAGGCACCAACCTGTCAGCTCTTGTCCTACTGTAAACAAGTCACAGGGGCACCAACCTGTGAGCTCCTGTACTACTGTAAGGATCACTGACATAATATCAATAACACAAATATCGATGTAGCAAAATATCGAGTAAAAAATATAGAATACAAAAATATCAAACTCCTATCTCCAAACAGGTAAGTGCAAAAAAATCGAATCAAAAATATCGTTGTAAAAAATATAGATAGTCAAAATATCGATTTTTTTAAACGTCTTAAAAGTAATTGAAAAATAATAAAATATTAAATATAATTAACTTAAACATAGTTAAAATACTTAAATAACCTTAAAATGAATACATAATTAATTTAAGTTAAAAAAAATAAACATACAATTTAATTTTTAAATAAATACATATATATATAAACATAAAATTAATACAAAATATACAATATTTTTACCGTAGATTAGCGGGACAGTAAAATTTACTATTACCACTCCACTGAGTGCAACAGTAGAGAAAGCGTTGGATAGAGTAGGGGTAAAAATGACTATTCCCACTCCAGTGAGTGCAACAGTAGGGAAAGCGTTGGATAGCGGGAGGGTAAAAATTACTATTCCCACTCCAGAGAGTGCAACAGTAGGGTAAGCGTTGGATAGCGTAGGGGTAAAAATTACTATTCCCACTCCAGAGAGTGCAACAGCAGGGAAAGCGTTGGAAAGCGGAGGGGTAAAAATTACTATTCTCACTCCAGGGAGTGCAACAGTAGGGTAAGCGTTGGATAGCGTAGGGGTAAAAATTACTAATACCACTCCAGTGAGTGCAACAGTAGAGAAAGTGTTGGATAGCGGGAAGGTAAAAATTACTATTCCCACTTCAAAGAGTGCAACAGTAGGGAAAGCGTTGGATAGCGTAGGGATAAAAATTACTATTCCCACTCCAATGAGTGCAACAGTAGGGAAAGCGTTGGATAGCGTAGGGGTAAAAATTACTATTCCCACTCCAGGGAGGGCAACATTAGGGAAAGTAAATAATTCATATATCATTAAAAATAAATTAAATATTAATACCAATTACAAATTAATTAAAAATAATTACCAATTTAATATATTATAATAATTAATCAATTAAAAATAATAATAAAAAAAAATTACCTATTAATACAAATTAATTACCAATAACAATTAATTAAGTAACAATTGAAAAATAATTAACAATTAATTCCCCAAAAATACCAATTAATAAATAAAAAAAATTAATTAATAACAATTAAATTACTTCCCTCCCAATTCCCCTTCAAACACACAACCCGCTACAGAAAATACATTAATAAAATGAACATAATTATCAATTAATAAATTAATAAAAATGAATTACCAATTATATTTTAATGAATTACCAATTAAAAATTAATTAACAAATAATTCAAAATAAATAACAATAAATAAATTAAAATATTTAATTAGTTATATTTAAATTACTTCCCACCCTATTCCCCTATAAACCCACAACCCGCTCCAGAATCATATTACGCAAAAAATAAATACCATAAAATTAATTAATTAAAAAAATAATAAAATAAAAATACACTTTTAACACATATACTAACATAAAAAACACTTACATATTATTAAAAATATAAATATAACTTACTTACCTAAAATCGATATTTTTGTTGTCTATATTCTGTCCATCAATATTTTTGTTGTCTATATTCTGTCCATTCGATATTTTGTCCATTCTATATTTTGGATTCGATATTACTGCTATTCTATTCAATATTTTTGTACTCTATATTCTGTCCATTCGATATTTTGCCCATTCTATATTTTTAACTCGATATTTTGCCCATTCAATATTTTTTACTCGATATTATTACTGTATACCCTACTGTAAGTCACAGAGGCACCAGCCTGTGACCTCATTTACTACTGTAAACAAGTCACAGGGGCACCAGTCTGTGAGCTCCTGTACTACTGTATTAGAATTGGGGGTCTCTAGTTGGCACAGGTAGGTACTTGTGACAAATAGGAACCCTCTCCTCTAGTCAGAGTAAGGGGGATTACACTCCTAAAATAACCCCTGCTCACCCTCTAGGTAGCGTTGCACGAGCAGTCAATGCTTATTTCAGAGGCTGTGTAAGTTAAGCAGTTGTGACCACATACAGTAACCCAGTGACAACACTACAAATGGACACCACACAAGGTTTTATATCAAAAATAACTATATTTTATATAGATTACCACAAGACCAATAAACAACAAAAAGAATCCACAGTACTATTAGATTTCAAGAGTTCTTGCTAAAAGGCTTAAATCAAGATTCTGTGCGGGACGGTATCCTGGTCGGGCTACAGCGTTGTTGAAGATAACAGAGTCTAGCAAATCCAGCGGACCACGCCGGTACGGGCCCACTCAAATGTCGACAGACTCAGTCACAGTACCTGTTACTTGGGGGGGGCCGGCACGGATGTGCGAGCCGCTTCCGGCGATCGTCGCGGTGCAGAAAGGAAGCGTTGCAGGACGCGTTGTCCCTCAATGCGGTGCAGGCAGCGGCCCGTTGACAGAGTCGGTGGAGCCAAGGCTTGCGTTGCAGGGCGAGACGGTGCTTCGATGCGATGTTATCTTGTGGTGCGACGAACGAGCAGCAGTTCGGGAGCTGGCGTTGATCAGTCCGGACACCGGCGCGAGTCGGGCAGTGCGTCGCAAAGCGTGCGAGGCGGTGCCCAACTCCGGTGCAGTCCAAGAACTCGAAGTCAGCAGCAGTGACCGCGTCGGTCAGACCAGTTTGATTCGTCGTAGCGAGGCATTGCACATCGCGGAGTCCTTCCAGTAGCGGTGCAGGCTACGGCTCGTTGACAGCATCAGGACGGAGTCGGTGAGCTCAGAGCTTGCGTTGTTCGAGGCGGACGTTGCTTGGTACGGTGCCTACAGGACACCAGGCCGGTCGTGAGTGTCGGTCACAGCGCCCTGCCTCTGTAGTCACTTCTTTCCAGCAGCAATTCACAAAGGCTGGTGAAGTCCACTGGTCCTGGGACTTCGGTCAGGGGGCAAGTTCTCTTCCAAGCCTTTGGAGATCTTTTGCAGAAGGTGAAAATAAAGTCCATGAAGTGCTTTCTCCTCTCTTAGGCAGTCAGGCAGCCGCTGCAGGCCAAGCCCATAAGCGGCACTTCAGCTTGGGGATAGTCTCTTATCAGTTTCTTCAGGTTCCTTCTCCTCAGCAGAGATTTCGTCTTGTAAATCCAGAGGTGATCTAATTTCATGGGATCAGGGTCCCAATACTTATACCCCTAAATGCTTTGTTCTCTGAGGGGAGAGGGGCCTGTGCCCAGTTCGAGCCAGTTCTGAAGCATTCTGTTTACCAGACTTCTCCTTTCCTTACACGGCGCAGGGCAGGCACATCAGACGCTCCACAGGAGGTGGAGCCAGCATTGTGGAAGGAAAGTACAGTCCTGGGGCACTTTGTTGACAGTCTTCCTTCTCTTCTTCCAGTGTGCAGGGCAGAGCCATCAGACGCACCACAGGGGGTGAAGCCGGCATTGTAGAGGGAAGGCTCAGCCATATTCAGGTCCCAGGTGCAACTCCTCCCTCCCATATAGATGCAGATCTCTCTATTCACCACCGGGTTGCCCAAGCCTGTCTCTTGGAATCCCCAGCGCTGTCACTCACATAAACCAGACGAAGGAATACACAACCTCGCAGAGGTGGGCTCCAATGGTTAGGCAAGCAAATACCTACTTTCTAAAAGTGGTATTTGCAAACACAGAATATTAAAATAAACTTCACTAAAAGATGTATTTTATTATTCAGTCCAGGCATACTAAACTCACATTTCTTCCACGTTCTCTGAGTCTGCTAGGATTATAATCATGTAACAATCCAGTAGCCCATTCTGGCCTATGGAGAACAGGTAGCCTTGCAATAGTGAAAGACTAACATGGCTGTAATTCACTATTAGGACATGCCACACACATCAGGGCTTGTCCTACCTTGTACTTACAATGCACCCAGTTCATGGGCCTACCATATGGGTGACTAATATGAAGTCAAGGGAAGGTTTAGGGACTTGCAAGTGGGGGCACTTGCCCAGTCAGCATGACAGTACTAGACTGCACGCAGGCTCTGCAATGGCAGACCTTAGACACATTTTATCAGGCCGCTTCCGTGGGTGGCACAACCAGTGCTTCAAGTCCACCAGCAGCTTTTGAATTTACACGCCGTGGGCACACTCAGTGCACTGTACTAGGGACTGACAAGTAAACCAAATATCCAATCATGGAACCACTAATCAATGCATCAATTTACAGTAGGGAGCACTCCCACTGTGGCACTGGACAGCAGTGGCACAGTGCCCAAAGCAACTAACACCAGAAAAAACACATAAGGCAACAGCAAAAATGGAAGGGAGACCCACGCCAATGGTGCCAGATCTAACATACTATAAACAAGTCAAAGAGGCACCGACCTGTGAGATCTTGTACTACTGTAAACGAGTCACAGAGGCACCAACCTGTCAATCAATCAATCAATCACTGAACTTGTAAAGCGCACTACTCACCCGTGAGGGTAAATGTAAATGTAAATGTAAATGTAAATGTAAATGTAAATGTACAGGAATTTATATAGCGCAAATCACCAAGCGGTTTCTAAGCGCTTGCTTAGGGAACCCGTCCTGGTATTCCCCTGTGAGATAACCCCGGCAGGGTATTCGCAAGGTGAAAGCCAGGCATCCCGCCGCGAGGGGCCGTTGTGGAGATTAAGCAAGCTATTGCCCAGAGTCGCAGAGTGTGAACCCGTGAATCGAGTAGGCACCGGAGCGAGAATTGTCGAGTCCATGGACATTTTAGGATTCAAGACCCCGCCGAGCCGGGAATTGAACCCTGGTCCCGGGCTGACCTCTGCTTCCAGGTCTGCCTCCTCTAACCAGTGAGCCACACTTCTCAGGGCGCTGGGGGAGGGGGGGGGGGGGGGGGGCTGCTGCTACTGCTCGAAGAGCCAGGTCTTGAGGAGCTTCCTAAAGGTGAGCAGGTCCTGGGTCTGCCGCAGATGGGTGGGGAGGGAGTTCCAGGTCTTGGCAGCGAGGAAGGAGAAGGATCTGCCTCCGGAGGTGGTATGTTGGATTCGTGGGACGGCGGCGAGGGCGAGGATGGGGGAGCAGAGCTGGCGGGCGGGTTTGTAGAAGTTGAGTCTGTTGTTCAGGTAGGCAGGTCCGGAGTTGTGGAGTGCTTTGTGTGCGTGCGTGAGGAGCTTGAAGATGATCCTCTTGTTGATGGGGAGCCGATGAAGTTCTCTGAGGTGGGGAGTGATCTGGCTGCATCGGGGGAGATTGACGATCAGGCAGGCCGAGGCGTTCTGGATGCGTTGTAGTCGCTGTAGGTGTTAGGTCAGGATTCCTACGTAGAGTGCATTGCCGTAGTCCAGCCGGCTGCTGATGAGGGCTTGGGTCACCGTTCTTCTGGTTTCGATCGGGATCCACTTGTAGATCCTGCGAAGCATGCGGAGGGTGTTGTAGCAGGAAGAGGAGACGGCGCTGACCTGCATGGACATGGAGAGGGAGGAGTCGAGGATGAATCCTAAGTTGCGTGCGTGGTCCCCGGGCGTCGGTGCTGTTCCTAGTGTTGTCGGCAACCAAGAGTCATCCCAGGCAGAAGGGATAGGGCCGAGGATGAGGACTTCTGTCTTGTCCGAGTTCAGCGTCAGGCGGCTGCTCCTCATCCACTCGGCGACGGCCTTCATACCCTTGTGGAGGTTATTTTGGTGGTATGTGGGTCCTTGGTAAGGGAGAGGATGAGCTGGGTGTCGTCGGCGTAGGAGATGATGTTCAGGTCGTGTTGGCGGGCCACTTGTGCGAGGGGCGCCATGTAGATGTTGAACAGCGTCGGGCTGAGGGATGAGCCCTGGGGTACGCCGCAGAGGAGGTTGGTTGCTTTGGATCGGTAGGGTGGGAGGCGGACACTCTGGGTTCTGCCAGAGAGGAAGGAAGTGGTCCAGTCCAGAGCTTTCTCCCGAATTCCGGCTTCTTGGAGGTGTGTTCTTAGTGTGTGGTGGCAGACCATGTCGAAGGTGGCTGACAGGTCCAGGAGGATGAGGGCTGAGGTTTTGCCGTTGTCTAGTTGGCGTCGGATGTCGTCTGTGGCGGCAATGAGGGCGGTCTCGGTGCTGTGGTTCTGTCTGAATCCGGATTGCGACAGGTCTAGGTTGTTGTTGTCCTCGAGGTGGCGGGTCAGCTGTATGTTGGTGATTTTCTCAATGACCTTCGCCGGGAAGGGGAGCAGGGAGATGGGGCGGAAGTTCTTGAGGTCCTTGGGGTCCGCCTTGGGCTTCTTGAGGAGGGCGTTGATTTCGGCGTGCTTCCAGCTTTCCAGGAATGTCGCTGAGTCGAAGGAGATGTTGATGACCTTTCGTAGTTGGGGTGCGATGGTGGCGTCTGCTTTGTTGAACACGTGGTCTGGATAGGGGTCTGCTGGTGATCCCGAGTGGATGGAGTTCATGATCTTTCGTGTCTCGTCGTCATTGATGTGGGCCCAGGAGGTCAGCTGGTTGGTGCAGGTGGCGTTCTGGGTGGGGTCTGTCGTGGTCGGGGCTGGCGTTGCGTTGAAACTGTCGTGGATGTCGATGATCTTGCGGTGGAAGAAGGTGGCCAGTGAATCGCACAGTCTTTGCGAGGGCGGGATGTCGTTGGTGTTGGCGCTGGGGTTGGAGAGTACCTTCACGATGCTGAAGAGTTCTTTGCAATCAAGTGCATTGTTGTCCAGGCGAGCTTTGAAGGAGGAGCTCTTGGTTGTTCTGATAAGTTGGTGGTGTCTGCGAATGGCGTCCTTGTGGGCAGCATGGTTGTCTGACGTGCTCCTGTACTACTGTAAAATAGTTACAAAGGCAGCAACCTGTGAGCTCCTGCACTACTGTAAACAAGTTACAGAGGCACCAACCTGTGAGCTCCTGTATTACTGTATTACTGTATACAAGTCACATAGGCACCAACCTGTGAGCTCCTGTACTACTGTAAACAAGTCACAAAGTCACCAGCCTGTAAGCTCATGTACTACTGTATACAAGTCACAGAGGCACCAACCATTGAGCTCCTAGACTACTGTAAACAGGTCACAGGGGCACAAACCTGTGAGCACCTGTACTACTGTAAGTCACAGAGGCACCAGCCTGTGAGCTCTTGTGCTACTGTAAACAAGTCACAAAGGCACCAGCCTGTGAGCTCATGTACTACTGTAAACAAGTCACAGAGGCACCAACCTGTGAGCTCCTGTACTACTGTAAACAAGTCACAGAGGCACCAACCTGTGAGCTCCTGAACTACTGTAAACAAGTCACAAAGGCTCCAGCCTGTGAGCACACTAGCGGTATCAAAAGTCTTCCCGCCCTTTTCCAATCACAACTATGACTGACAGCTCACTCAAGGGACCTCGGCGCATTTTGGCGCGGTGGCAAGTTACAGGCACACATGGTCAGTGGAGACAAATCTTCTGGCAGCTGCAGCTTACTGATTAGCCAGTAGAAAGTACTCCAGTTGAGTAGAGGTATTGCACAAAACGGTGGCATCTCGGTGGATAACTATGCAGGGCAGGATTCATTCTGGCACGAGGCTCCTGTCACCAAAATTAAACTTCAACAGGAAGCACTTACAGATATAAATAAAGCAAGTGCCCGAATTGAAGCTCAAATTCAGTAACGTTTTAATCAGCCCAAAACATTAGTGGGCACGGTCGAGGCTGGGCAAGTGTGCTTTAACCCCATATCTGCCGTCGGAAATTAGCTGTAATACTCGAGGGAGGTCTTTGCATCCCTGAGTTTCTCGAGCACAACCCCCGTGTAGTTCCTGTGACCAGGAGGCTGCTTTCTCCTCACCTGCTGCCCTGCTCGCTCTCTGACCTTATACAGAGGAGGCATGTGAACATGCATAGACGCCCTGCCCGTTTGGCCCTGCACCACACACTAGCGGTATCAACCGTCTTCCCGCCGTTTCCCAACTATGATGGACAGCTCACTCAAGGGACCTCGGCGCCTTTTGGCGCGGTGGCAAAGTTACAGGCACACATGGTCAGTGGAGACAAATCTTCTGGCCCTTTACGCAACTGCAGTGTAGGAAAAGCACTATACATTTACCCAACGAGGTAGCACTTACTGATTAGCCAGTAGAAAGTACCCCAGTTGAGTAGAGTGCAAATCGCAAATAAATCCGCGAGTTCGCAGATTTTGGTTGCGGTTTCGCGTGAATTCGCGGACCGCAGATCAGCAAAATTCGCCCATACTTAGTGCTAATATGGCACCACCGAGCACATTACAAGTTGCATCACTCCCTCCCGATCCACTGTGGTGTGCCCGCCATGGAAAGAGTGGTGGTGAGGCAACTCAGGGGGCCAGTGTTATGTCTGTAAAGGGGGATGCATGCAGGGGGGGGAAATGTTGTGCCCCCTGCATGTTTGTACACCCAATTTCTGCACAAGTAGAATTGCATGACATGGTGCTTTTCTCTCTATGTAGGAATGTGCTACAACACTCCCTTGGAGCTGACTTTTTTATGGCTCTCCTTTGAGCCTTACAAAGGCTCAGCATTGGGACGGCTTCCACAGGACTGCCTGCCAGAATTAAACTCTTAATCCAGCAGGCAGTCTGACTACGTGTTTGGCGGTCTCACAGCAGGTCTGGCATTGTGGCCTGCTACAAGACCCCCAAACTACTAATCAGACCCTTAGTCACTTTTTTGGAAGTCGAAAATCTCCAGCGGGCTGAGGCAGGGGGCTGTAGTAAATGAAAGTTCCAGGAGGCCGTGTGCCCCTTTGGTAAAGGACTACTGGACAGAATTTGCTGCTGCAGAGAGAACATAGTGGAAGGTGCCTTGCAGTCAGGTGGAATGGCGATACACCTTGAGCAGATAGAACCGCAGGTGTGTCCCAGTAGCCAAATATTTTCCAAGTCTCAAGTTTTGGATTTTGGCCATTTGGGTAGATATAGCACCACCAGTTGAGATGTTAGAACTCACTCTGGCTAGGACCAGGTGAGGATTCCAGATTGTGGAACCTTTTCTGTCCCAAGGCTCTAACCAGGAGGCTTCCAAACTAGCCCTTGGTGTCACTCTAGCAGTCCCGGGTGCAGGCGATGAAGTAGGGCTCAACCAGCAGGGCATGCCCCTGAGGGTTTTTAGGCAGATATCAGGAGACAAAGCAGTCATTCTAGGTGCAGCAAGGCAGTGTTGTGTTCATAATCACCAAGCAGGCCAGAACAGCAGGAAGTCCTCTGAGACTCCTACCACATAGCCTTAGCAGCTCTAGATGATATGTTATGTTACATGTGTTTGTAAAGGGCACTATCTACCGCAAGGATTTCCTGGTGCTGAGGCTATTCAGATAAAATATTGAAAACAAAATATCGAGGAGCAGATATATCGAGTTTGAAATATCATGATGCACAAATATCTTTGTTAAAAAATATCTATGTTCATATTATTTACAAAAATATTGTTGTTAACAATCTCGTTTTATAATTATTTTTATGTATTTTAGTATATATTTTAAGTGTATATGTAGAAATTATTTGTATAATTATATTTAATGGTTTTTAAATGTTTTTAAGTTTAATTCAAGAGTTTATTGGTATTTTTAGTGCTGTAGCGGGTTTGGGTGGTTTATAGGGATACAGGGTGGGAAGTAAATTAATCAATTTTAAATTAATAATAAAAATTCCATTGATAATTATTTTAATTGTGTAATTCTTTTTTATTACATTAACTTTAAAGTGTGGGTTGTGGGGTTAGAAGGGGTATAGGATGGGAAGTTATTTAATTATAACTATCTAATAAATTGTAAATTGTTCATTATTTAATTGATAATTATGTAAATTGTGTAATTAATTTATATTGTCATAATCTTTTAGGTGTTGTTTGTGGTTTTTGCAGGGGTGAAGGGTGTGAAGGAAATTCATTATAATAATTAAAGTTGATTATCAATAATAATGTAATTGATTATTGCTTATGTAAACTGTATAATTAATCTTTTTTTAAAGTTATATATGAGGTATGGGTTGTGCTTATAGGGGTAAAGCGTGTAGAGTGTATTGAATATAATTAATTTATTATTTGATGATTGTTAATAATTGTTTAATTGATAACTTATTATGTATATTATGTTATTAAGGTTTTTTATATATATTAGGTGCACTTTGTTGGGTTTCTAGGGATACAGTTTTGAAACTTAAATAAATATAATTATTTTATTATTAATCAATCTTAATTGTTTAATTGATAATGAACTATGTAAAATTTGGAATTATTATAATTTCAAGATATCATTTTGGTGTGCTTTGTTTACTTTGTGGGAGTATATGGTACGATATTTAAGAAAGAAATTATAGTGTTGTGTTTGTATAATAATTTCTAATTGTGTTATGCTAATAATTGTAAATAATGTTATATTTGTTAATTGCTATGATTGTGAAAATATCGTGTGGCATTGTAATTATATGATTTTTTTTAAATGTACAATATTTAAAAAATATTGTAATATATATGCAATTTTTTCAATAAAAACTATTTACATATTTTAAATTTGAATACTTATATTTCTTGATATTTATTGTAGTTGTTGAAATATTTTATTTGTTTGAACTATACTCTCTCTATCGTTGCACAATATAGTAGTAACAATAGTAAATATTACCCCTCCTGAGTCCAACTATTGCCCTACTGTTGCACAGACTGAAGTGGGAATATTAAATTCTACCCCTCGACTATTGAAAGCTTTCTCTAGTTTTGCAAAGACAGGAAAACCCTTTCCCTACTGGTACACTGAATGGAGAGGGAATAGTAATTTGTGCCCCTCTGAAGTATATATTTTGTTATTTCTTATGGAGTTTACAAAGCATTTGTAATTTGTAACATACATTTTAACTATTTTAATAATAGTTTTAACTTATAGATGTTTAACTAAAGATAAACATAAATATGATTTGAAAAATATGTGCAAAATCATGTATAGATAATTTAAAATTATTTAAATATATTAATGTTTACTATGTTTATATTAAAAAAACAATATTTTTGTGCTCAATATTAGTGTATAACAATATTTTTTCTCAATATTTTTGTTATTTACATTATAAGTATAGGATAACGATATTTTAGTACTCAATATCTTTGTCACAATATTTATGTCCCACAATATTTGTGGTTTTGATATTTTGTCAGTGAACCAGTGCGAAGCTTAGCCCTGCCTATGGTAGGTTGGGTAATTTAAAAGACAGGTCTACAGCTTCTTGCAGAATTCACGACAAGAGGAGGCAGCTCTGCTGTGGAGCGAGAGGCTCTTCCATGCTCTAAGAGCAATGTAGGAGAACGATTACCCTAGATGTGATCATTTCTCATTTCCTTAACTGACCCTTATCGAGTCTAACCCCTGTGTGTATATGTCAGGTTCTGCTGCCTTTGTGAGTATAACATGACAAGCATAACCACAGCAGTTCATTGGACCACTGGCCCTGTGATTTCATTCTCAGTCCAGCAGAATATCTCACACTCAGCCCTTGGTCTTTCAAGTGTGACTGTACAATATTGCCAGGGTCATACCTTATCGTTTGCCAGTGTGACTGTATAATATACCCTGGGTCGTATCTTATCATTTGCCAGTGTGACTGTACAATATACCCCGGGTCGTACCTTATCATTTGCCAGTGTGACTGTACAATATACCCTGGGTCGTATCTTATCATTTGCCAGTGTGACTGTACAATATACCCCGGGTCGTACCTTATCATTTGCCAGTGTGACTGTATAATATACCCTGGGTCGTATCTTATCATTTGCCAGTGTGACTGTACAATATACCCTGGGTCGTACCTTATCATTTGACAGTGTGACTGTACAATATACCCAGGGTCGTACCTCATGATTTGACAGTGCTCCAATCCAGTAGGCCTCACTATTTCTATAGTCGTGTAATCTTCCCATCAGAAGGTATATGAAGTGATTCTCTTCTTCGCTGTGGATGGATGCAAGATGAGCCCCAACATTTTTACAATTTTCCTTGAAGGAGAGAAAGAGATTAGTTTGTGGGGCAGAGGATGAACCTACCATTCAGTTGCTATTTCACATCAGGTCCATACAGGTATAAATTATAATGCCTAACTCTTGTGTCTTTGGAGAAGATGAACCCCTAAACACCCTCTGCCATAGTGCCCTCAGCTCAGAGTGAGCTGCCTTCAGCCCTACCATACCTCTTCAGTTCAGGGTAGGAGCTGAGATATTTTAATCTGCATTTGCACTTTAAACCTTGCACTCTACAAAGAGGGAGGCAGTGTTTTGGGGAAAACCATGACATTGAGAGACACCTTCCTGGTCAGCGCTCTAGTTGTTCCCACCCGGCACCATAAAGCGAATCCTGGGGTGGTCGCTTTGTTGGCGTGATGCACTGTCACCATGCGCTTTGAGGCACCACTGTATTTAGATGTCTGTTTTGTGAACTCTGGCATCTTTTAAAAGCTAAATACTGCAATCCATATATTGAAACTGAAATACTTAAATCTGTTTTTTTTAAAGCAGAGATATTTTAATCTGGATTTGCACTTTAAACATTGAACTCTGCAAAGAGGAAGGTGGTGTTGAGGGGGAAAGCTATGATGTTGTGAGACACCTTCCTGGTCGGCACGCTAATCATTCCTGGCCAGCACCATAATATTAAGCCCGTGTTGAGGTCACGGAGTGAACGTTTGCAGTGAGCACAATGTTGGTGAACCAAAGACGCGCCAAAGGAAGCCCATCTGTGCCTGTCGATGTCCAAATGGGACTAGAGGCCAGGATCCCTGCTCCAACCCATCTAAATAAGTTAATGTATTCCTCATCACAACTACTAGGCCTCTGGGGGTCCATCAAGGATAACTGTCTCCATTCAGTCAATTTGTTTAAGGAGGAATCTTATTGCAAAAACTGCTTAAAACGTCTCCACTGCACCCACAGTCCTTAAGTCCGCAATACTGCTGTGTAGCTAGTTCATATTATTTATCAATTGTAGAAGTCGTCCACACCACAAATTGGAACCGTTCTCATTTCTAGAAGAATTAAAACCTGATGTGATACAGAAACCTGGCTCCACACAGAGTCAGGGCCTAACCTTGACCACGCATTGCCCTTGGACTACTAGATTTGTTAGAAAGACCGAGAAAACAAGAAGGGCGGGGGACATCCCACAATACTTAAGGAAGCCTTTAGATGTTTCCAGGAACCACTTCCGCTTCTGAACTGTGAAAGCATGATCTTCGAAAATCTCATTGTACCCCACATATACCTTTTCAGAGGCACTTCTTTACCAGCCTCCTGGCCCGAGCGGACGTTTCACCTAGGTCCTGCCCCACACAATATCTAATTTGGCAAGCACAAAGCCAGCTTTACCATATGGAGAAACCTTCATAATCACATGGAAGAGCCGGTGGGCCCACACGTTTCCTAGCTCATGCAAGACCTCTCCGCCATTCAACTCACCCTGGTTCCACTTATGCAAAAATGCCACTTGCTTGACCCTAACTTTCCAAACAACACAATGTGCTGAACCTTCTCCCAGTGATGTGGCCTGACCATTTCATGACCCCTATGGTCCTCAACACTTGAAGCTCTCTCACCGCCCCCAATCCAAGTACCTGGAGAGACTGCATCTGGGATAATTTGCATAATGAAACTTGGATGCAGACTCTTGACTAGGACTCTGTTTGCGGAGTTTACTGAGTTTTCTGCACTCCGTTGAGCTTGCAAAGTGCAGAAAACTCAGCATAATTTTTTCCCTGCTCGTACTTGTGAACGGTAAGTTGGCAAACGTGACCAGCCACTCGGGTAGAGTTTCTACCCGAGCGTCAGGAAGATCAGCACAAATGGCAGTTCGTACTGCACTCCAGCACTTGCAGAACTCCGCTGAGTATTTTGTCAGTTTGCAGAGTTACGCGGAACTCCCCAAACTATGCCCAGGCCTGATCTTGACACTTCGAGCCCCAACTTGGGCACTGATCCCCAATTGCAAATGCTAAGGTCTCTTAGTGGATTACACGAGCGCTCGATCAAATCATGCCCATAAAAACCCATACCATATGCTCCAAAGACAAATTTACTCCTTTGTTTACTCCCCAATTTTGCACACTAAAACAAGAATGCAAAAAGCTGGGAGGAAATGGAGGAAAGACTAAAATGAAACTAGCAAATCAGATATTGAGAATTGATAAGGAAGTACCATTCTGGAATCAAAACTGCTGAAGTTGCTTATTATGATGCTAAAATCAACAAAGCCTCAACTCCCCACATGAAATATTTGGTGCACAGTCAAAATATCGATTCCTAATTATCGAACTACATTAATATCGAGTTGAAAATATCGAAGGTGAAGAATATCGAGGTCAAGAATATCGTTGGACAGAATATCGACCCTAAGGTAAGTAATATCAAATTTTTTTATATCGATGTAAATAATATCGAAGTTAGTAATATCAATATCAATTATATCTATGTTACTAATTTCGATGTTACTAATATCCATATTTGTTTGTTGTTATGTATTTTATTATGTATTTTATATGTATGTGTTATATGTGTTTTTTAAGTATGTTATTTGTTTTAAATAATATGTGTACTATTTTTTGTATATTAAAAATGTTATTTTTAATTTAATTTTATGTTTTAGTACTGGAGTGGGTTGTGGGTTTATAGGGAATAGGGTGGAAAGTAATTTAATTATAGTAAATTAATTATTATTTTTTAGTAATTGTAAATTAATTTTAATTAATATTTACGTTTAAGTTCTGTAGCGGGTTGTGGGTTTCTAGGGGAATTGGGTGGGAAGTAATTTAATTGTAATGAAGTAATTATTTATTTTTTATTGGTATTGATAATTTTTTTATTTCTAATTAATTATTAATTGGTAATTAATTATTTTAATTGCTAATTAAATTTTTTAATTGGTAATTAAGGTTTGTAATTGGTCATTACATTTTGTAATTGGCAATTATTTTTTTAATTGGTAATTAAGGTTTGTAATTGGTAATTACATTTTATTAATTGGTAATGAATTTGTTTAATTGGTAATTCATTTTTTACAATTGGTAATTGATATTTTTAATTGTTAATTACTTTTTATTAATTGGAAATTTATTTTATTAATTGGTAATTAACGTTTTCATAAAAAACTTTTTTTATTTAAAAATAAATTTATTGTTTACCATTTTTTAATTGTTAATCAATTTTTAATTATCAATATGTTTTTTGTCTTGAAAAATATTTTATTGTTCAATATTTATTATTTGGTCATTTATATTTATTAATGAATATTTATTAGTATTTTTTGTTAATGTATTGTTAATTAATTATTCAATTGTAATTATGTTTTTAGTAATTATTAATGGGTATTTGCAAATGATGTAGAGTTATTTAAAAAGTAAATTTTTAATTATTTTATTTACAACAATTATTTATAAGTATGCTATATTTAACTTCTACGCTATCCAATGCTTTCCCTACTGTTACACTCTCTGGAGTGGGAATAGTAATTTTTACCCCTACACTATCCAACGCTTTCCTTACTGTTGCACTCTCTGGAGTGGGGATAGTAATTTTTACCCCTATGCTATTCACTGCTTTCCCTACTGTTGCACTCTCTGGAGTGGGAATAGTAATTTTTACCCCTACACTATCCAACGCTTTCCTTACTGTTGCACTCTCTGGAGTTTGAATAGTAATTTTTACCCCTACGCTATCCAAAGTTTTCCCTACTGTTTTACCCCTACGCTATCCAACGCTTTCCCTACTGTTGCACTTTTTGGAGATGGAATAATAATTTTTACCCCTGCTCTATCCAACATTTTCCCTACTGTTTCACTCTCTGGAGTTGGAATAGTAATTTTTACCCCTACGCTATCTAATGCTTTCCCTACTGTTGCACTCTCTGGAGTTGGAATAGTAATTTTTACCCCTATGCTATCCAACACTTTCCCTACTGTTGCACTCTCTGGAGTTGGAATAGTAATTTTTACTCCTACGCTATCCAATGTTTTCCCTACTGTTGCACTTTCTGTAGTTGGAATAGTAATTTTTACCCCTACGCTATCCAACGCTTTCCCTACTGTTGCACTCTCTGGAGTTGGAATAGTAATTGTTACCTCTACGCTATCCAGCGCTTTCAAAACTGTTGCACTTTTTGGAGTTGGAATAGTAATTGTAACCCTACGCTATCCAACGCTTTCCCTACTGTTGCACTTTTTGGAGTTGGAATAGTAATTTTTACCCCTACGCTATCCAATGTTTTCACAACTGTTGCACTCTCTGGAGCTGGAATAGTAATTTTTACCTCTAAGCTATACAACGGTTTCTCTACTGTTGCGCTCTCTGGAGTGAGAATGGTAATTTTAATTTCTATGCTATCCAACATTTTTATTACTGTATTTTTTTTAACTTATGGATTTTTAATAGTTTTTTTATGTATTTAGCTATTTAATTTTTTTTAATACATTTAGATAATGTAGTATATAATTTATTTTAAAAATATTAAAGGTATATTTAATTTTTTTAAGTTATTAAACGTAATTCTTTACTTTTTATTTATGTTTTTGTTTTATGTTTGTAAATGTATTTGTAATGTATAATTTTTTTATTAATTTATACATTATTAAAATAATGATTACTACTTATTGTTCGGTATGTATATAATATATATTTTCTGTATATGTTTAATTAATGTGTTATTATTATATATGTATTATGTATTAATTTTAAACATTATTAGATATTTTTAATTATGTTTATTTTATTTATTAGTGTTATTTACTTCATTTTACAATAATTTTTTTACAGAAAAAAACGATATTTTTAACTTCGATATTTTTGTACTTACCATGTTGTAGATAGGATGTCGATATTCTTGCCTTCGATATTTCTGCATCGATATTCCTGTAAGTCGATATTTTCTAGGTCGATCTTTTGTCAGTGATCCAAAATATTTCAGTTCATCGAGGCATTCCTGGAGCCTGCCTCTAACGGCTCCACCCATGAACAGTCAGTACCCAGGTGCAATGAACTTGCCAGATTTTTTACCCAAAAAATCACAGACATCTTCCTAACTTTCCAAGAATCTTCCAAGGATATAAACCCCACTCCCAAGAGAAACAAGCAGGAAGAAAGGAATACTGGCCTTTCATTAATATCCAATGTGACATTAGAATGCTTTGCGGCTCTTTTTGGCAAAGTGATATCGTGTACTCCACTAGATCCTACCCCACCAAATATCCTTGCTAAAGGAGCAGAAGACATCTTCTCTACTAATGCTAAATCTCTCATTAGCAAAAGGAATCACACCATTGGCATGGAAACAAACCATGGCAAAAGCTTTATTAAAAAAGCCTACACTGGACCCCCTCCATCCAGAAGATTACAGACCCATCTCACTGCTTTCTGGTCTGAGCAAAATACTTAAAAAACCTGTTAATCAGTACCTTTCAGAATTCCTAGAATTTAATAATATTCTACATCCAACCCAAGCAGTGTTTCGACCTCAGCATAACACGGAAACCGCCCTCTCGGAGGTAGTGGAGGAATCAAAGAGGCTGCTGGATCGGGGAGGCTCTGCAGCCCTCATCCTCCTTGACCTAAGCACCCTCTTTGATACTGTAAACCACAACAATCTTATCGAAAGAATTTCCAGTGGTGGACTCTCAGGACCTGCCCTGAACGCGCTCAACTCTTTCCTGAGAGACAGAACCTTCCAGGTCTTCGATGGACCCTGTACGGATCACTGAAAGAATATCGACTGAAAGAATATCGACCATCAAAAATATCGTTGAGAAAATATCGACAGTCAAAATATCGAGTTTCTATCTACAAACAGGTAAGTACAAAAATATCGAGTTAAAAATATCGTTTACAAAAATATAGTTGTAAAAAATATCGTATTTACTAAAAACAGTGTTAAATTAAATTAATATTAATAATGAATTACTAAAATATACTTAAAATTACTTAAATTAACTTATAATAATTAAATAATTAATGAAAGTTAAATAAATATTTTTTTATTTCATATTTATTAAACATATATATATAGTAATAAAATATAATAAAATAATACCCAAAAACTGAAAACTGACCCTGAACCCTAAAAATACCCCTTTACCCAAAAACTGAAAACTGACCCTGAACCCTAAAAATACCCCTTTACCCAAAAACTGAAAACTGACCCTGAACCCTAAAAATACCCCTTTACCCAAAAACTGAACACTGACCCTGAACCCTAAAAATACCCCTTTACCCAAAAACTGAAAACTGACCCTGAACCCTAAAAATACCCCTTTGCCCAAAAACTGAAAACTGGCCCTGAACCCTAAAAATACCCCTTTACCCAAAAACCCAAAACTGACTCTGAACCCTAAAAATACCCCTTTACCCAAAAACCCAAAACTAACCCTGAACCCTAAAAATACCCCTTTACCCAAAAACCCAAAACTGACCCTGAACTCTAAAAATAAAAACGATATTACTTCACTTACCTTAAAAACGATATTACTTCACTTACCTTAAAAACGATATTTTGGCTGTCGATATTATGTCCAAACGATATTTTGGAGTCGATATTATGTCTGTGTACCACCCTGTACCTCTGACACACTCCCTCTGAGCTGTGGAGTACCGCAGGGCTCCTCACTAAGCCCCACGCTATTCAACCTATATGCACCCACTGGCAGACATTGTATCTCCAATTGGGATCTCCATAATCTCTTATGCCAAGATATCCAACTGGTTTTCCCTCTTACTCCTAAACAGGATCCCCAATCCACCACTTTGGGCCCGTCTGGAGATAGTTGTGTTGTATGGAATTCTTAACATGTACTATATTGCACTCACTTGTTGCCGTTCGGTGTAGCCTTTACTATCTCAAATCTAAACCCCCATTTTCTGACAGACATTACACAGTCTGCTGTTCAACATAGTGATCGTCAGTTTCTTGGCTGAGCCAGTTAACGGATCGCAGCATCGGAGGATGGGCTCCATGCAAGGAATGAAGAAGAATAAAGGGGCATATTATCAAGGGGGCAATAGGCAATTTTCGCCGCTTTAGCTGCCGTTTTTGGCCGCTAACGGCGATAATACTATCGCCCTATTAGCAAGCTGTCGCTAACAGCAGTTAGCGACAGCTTGTAGGCGATAGCGAGCGGTTTGGGGCCCGCTTTGCATGTCAGCGATATTTATCGCTAATGACATGCAAAGTGGGCATAGCCAACCTGTTAGGGACTGAAAGCAGTCGCTAACATCGCTATCGCCTATCACCAACACAGGCGTAGCGATGGAAATATTCACGCTAAGCGCGAATATCTCCAAAAACTAACACCTGCTCAGACCAGTTCTTAGCCATTATATCCAATGGGAGGTGGAAATAATGGCTAAGACCCTGTTAGCGATAATGCGTGAATATCGCTGTATTCTCACCGATATTCACGGATTTTGCCGCTATCGCCGGGGATTTTATCGCTTTTGAGATAAACGTTGCTAATAGCACATTATCTCAGCGATAAAATCCTGTGATGCGCGGCGATAAAAAAATTGCCGCTAACCCTACGTAGCGATAAATATCGCTATTTGTTGGTAATATGCCCCAAAGTTTCAAAGGATATTCATAAACTTATGGAATACTTTCTTCATTGCTACCTCCTTACAACATAAATTTGGCGACGAGGATGATTTCTAGTGTTTCTATTAGTTAATTGGAAACTCGGAGCCCACCTCACTTGGCGTACATCTAGTTTGTCAGCAACGACTGAAGTGTCAGTTTTGATGCGTCAATTCACATAGCACAAACAAGTACATTTCTCAATGAAATGTACTTGATGTGCTATGTGAACTGACGCATACGAAAAGTGCAGGAAATGCTGTGGCCCATTATTGCTCACTGATCGTCATGCTGAGCAAGCAGTAATCTGAGAAAATTTCAGTCTTTACAATCTCTTGGCACGCTTTTAAGCTGGTGAGACTGTGTTTTCATGTGGAATTCACAAAAGTTTTGGAACAGGATTGTAAGCTGGTGAGACTATATTTTTATAATTGAGGTGCAAAAATGTGTGTGATTTTGATCGTGTTCTTTGCTTTTTTCTTTATTTTCATCTTCTTACTGGAACTGTAAGTGACTGAGGGACCTTCTTGATTATATTTCCGTCACCAGTGTATGTGTTCAATATCAAAATTGGAATTTGATAAAAAGTTGGGAGAAGTACTGCACAACAACAACCACCACTTTTCCTAGATGTTCCCAGCAAACCTAAATTAGAGTGGCAGCATTAGTTAAGAGTCTTTAAAAATTTCTTAGTGGCTATAAATGGTGTAGGTTATACTTCAACACACAAGGTGATGGACGGAATGTTGCACATTGGCAAAACATTCACCCCCAGTCACAGATCTGGGTTTGATCCATCATTATTTTGCTCACCACGCCACCCCAGTTCAGACATGGCCATATACAAATCAGTCTTGACCCTGTGCCTCATGGGAACAGTCCAGACCGAACTGCCAAGCCATGTCGTCCCTGGACCGGAATCACGCATCCTAGGACCGGTTTCTGGCTATCAGCCGTCATCAGCCAGGATAGCTTGACTCCAGTGGCCTAGTGAGCATGGGACCCACATCTGGGCATACCCTTCCCACATAGGGTGAACAGCAAAAGACACAAGATGATGGATGGAATGTTGCACAATGGCAAAACATTCACCCCCAGTCACAGATCTGAGTTTAATCCATCGTTATTTTACTCACTCCGCCACCCCAGTTCAGACATGGCCATATGCAAATCAGTCTTGACCCTGTGCCTCATGGGAACAATCCAGACCGAACTGTTAAGCCAATTAGGTTATAGTTCCGCTAGAAAAAGTACTTCATAATTTGCATTAAATTCCTACTCCAGGTGGGGAGGCAGGAGATGAATGGAATGTGTGTATTGAAGCTGCAAATAGATTACAGAAACAATTTACAAAAGACCCTACTGTTGTTTTAGAATGGTTTAACTTTTACTCAAGGAAACAGAATTGTGATGAGAGTATTGATCAATATGTAGCTGCCTTACGTGTTCTAGCTAGCTCATGTTACTTTGAAAATGTAAAAGATCAATATTTGAGGGTTCAAATTTTGCTTAATTGTTATTTTAAAAATGTACAGGAACATTTACTATGTTGCATGAACCCAGCTTTAGAAGAGACTGTTAAAATTGCCAAAGGGATTGAGAGATCAACACTTCCTGTAAAATACTATCAACACCAGCAAAATTCTGTTTCCAATACAAATGTGAATGCAATAAAAAGTATTAAAAGGTAGTAAATTCAGCCAAACTAATCCATGTTACAGGTTTTGGGCACATGAAAACTTGGGTAACAGTACCACCTGTCCAGCACTAGGAAACAAATGTAATAGGTGCAGAAAAATTGATCATGTTATGAAAGTGTGCAGGAGTTCCAGTACTGTTAAAAGTCAATTGTATACCTAGGTTACACAGCAGTACTTACTCGAGGAGGAAAATAGTATTAATACTGTAACTATTTTAACTTTAGAAGTTAATTGTCCAGAAGATGTGTTACTGTCAACTCTGATGCTGGCAACATTGCTAAGAACAAAGGACTGTATTGCATAGTTCAGATTAGTTTGGTGAATCTGCAGATCATGGTGGATTCTGGATCACCTGTCACTATGTTGTCTGAAGAAACATTTAGGTGACATTGGAGTTCACAGTTGCTTGAGACACCTGACATTAAAACTGCAGCTTATGGTGAATCAGAGATTATCATCACCAGAGGGCATTATGTGGACACCTTACAATTTTTCGGGAGATCCATCTCTACAAAGATTTATATTGCTACCAATGGTCATGATATGATAGGTTGGATTGACCAAGGTAGACTTGGCATAGTGTTAAGAACTGGAACCACTGTTATGTTCGTGGAGAAGAATTATGCTGGTGTTGATAGTATTTTGCAAAAATATGCTTCTGTTTTTTCTGAATCTATCAGAACTGTCAAAGATTTTGAGCATGAAATAATTTTGAAACCGGGTCAAGCACAAAGTTAGAGATGTCCCACTTGCTGTCAGGAAAGATTTATGACATTTAGATCAATTATGTGCTGAGAAAACCATTGAACTTGTTAGTGCTGATGAATGGGTCAGTGCCATTGTAATCGCAAAAAAAGGATGGAAAATCCACTTGCGTGCAGATTTGCACTCCTTAAACAAAAATATTATAATTGATTGTCACCCTCTTTCTAAAATTAATGAGTTAATTTCCACCTTGGAAGGAGCCAAAATCCCCAGTAAAGGCAGCATAGCTTCAGATTTTACATAAAATAGAGCCTCATTCCCTACGTACTTTTATCACTCCTTTTGGAGCATTTGAGTACTTACGGTTGCAGTTCGGCCTTGCGTCGGCGGCAAGCAGATTTCAGAAAATGATGTTCACGTTATTTAAGGATGCATCTGGTGTCTTGGCATTCCAGGACACACCTTGATATTTGCTAAGGATGTATTAGAGCACAATCAGTTTGAGTTTGAGTTTAAAGCATTTATAAAGCGCACGTTCACCTGGCGTTTTCATGGCGCTGTAGTATACTGAGCCCAAGAGGGCAGGAAGATCAGGAAGGAGGGGGAGAATAAGACAGTTATCATGGGAAGGCTTGTGAGAAAAGAAAGGTTTTTAGCGCCTTTCGGAAGAGTGAGTATTGAGAGGAAGATCTGAGGTGGCCGGGGAGAGAGTTCCAAAAGGCGGGGGCGAGTGTGGAAAATTTCGTGCCCCCCCACTTTTTACATCTAAAGAGGGGGACTGTCAGCAGTTGTTGGGAGGATGAGCGTAGTTCCCTGACGGGGGCGTAGGCTTTGATTTCCGAGGAGATGAAGGCAGGGGCTGCGCCGACCCGAGCCTGAAAAGTGATATAGCCCATCTTGAACAGAGCTCGTTCTCGAATAGGGAGCCAGTGCAAGGACTTGAGGAGCGGAGTGACATGGTGGGATTTGGCCAGGTTGTAGACCAGGCGGGCAGCCTGGTTTTGGACTAGCTGTAATCGCCGCATACTATAAGCGGGCATGCCGCAGTATAGGGCGTTGCCATAGTCTAGGCGAGAGATTACCATTGCCAGGACAATGAGTTTTAAGGCAGAGAAAGAGAAGAAACGGGAAACTTTACGGATAGTGCGGAGTGAGAGAAAAGAAGAGGACACCACAAAGCTGACCTGGGAGTGCAGAGTGAGTTGGTCGTTCAACTTAATCCCGAGTGTTTTCACAGAGGAAGATGGAGAAGGGGGGGACCTAGAGAGGGGGGCCAGAAGAGAGAAGTCCAGGGACTGGAGCAACCACCTGTCAAAACCAGCTCAGTTTTGTCTGGGTTTAACTTCAGGTGGTTGTGATTACTCCAGTCCCGGATAAAGATCATAACAGACTGGAACTTCACCATAGACTCAGGGGAAGGGGACAAGGTGAAAATAAGCTGAAGGTCTTCCGCATACTTGTAGACGGAGACCTCCATTTGCTGAAGGGCAAAAATAAGAGGGGCAATGTATAGATTAAATAAAAGAGGGGAAAGGGAGGAGCCCTGGGGGACCCCGCATTGTACTTTCCGGAGGTCAGCCGAGAAGTCACCTAGGCGTACTGCCTGGGTGCGGTCCCTCAGGAAGGAGGACAGCCAGACCAAGGCCGAGCCTCCAATCCCCGCCGCTCTGACACAAGACATTAAAATGGAATAATCAACCGTGTCCAAAGCGGCGGATAGGTCGAGGAGGACCAGGGCCTGGGGGTGGTTAGTGTCCATGCCCTCTCTGAGGTTGTCAAGGACCGATAACACCATGGACTCCGCGCAGAGCATAGTATGAGGCAGGGAGGGTAGCTAACAGAGAAGGGAGGGAGTTGTCGCAAAACCAAGTCTCTGTAAGAAATAAGAGATCCGGTTTGTGCGAGTCCAATAGAACGAAAAGTTCATGACAGTGCTTAACTGCTGACCTAGTGTTAAGATAAAAGACGGATAAGGTGGTGGGCATAAGGGGAGCAGGGGGGAGGAAAGGTGAGGACGAGAGAGAAGGGAGAGGACACGAAGCTGTCAATCCCAGTCTGCCGATGTGCGAAATCACAAGGTCATCCAAAGGCCAAGGGCCTTGGAGGCTGTAAAGCTGCGCAGAAGAGTATTGTACAATCTGGGCATGGTGGAGAGCCCCTACAATGGTAAACTAGACAAAGTTTTATAAATTTTGCCCAAACATGACATGAGTCATGACTGTTTTAAAAGACAAATGTAGATTCTTAACAGATAACAAAGATAACGTATATTTAGGACAATGTATCACTGCACAAGAAATTAAACCTAAAGAAAGATCTGATCAGGGCTCTCAACGAAGCACCGGCACCCAGTAACGAGGTTACGCCAGATTTGTTTGTGGGTATGCCACCCTTATGGAATCTTTTAACAGAATGTTTAAAAAAAAGATACATTTTGTGGGAGTCCAAAAGAACAAACTGTTTTTTAGGATTTCAAAGAAATCTTAACTCATGCCCTTGCTTTAAAAACATATGTAAGTGGTCACAAGTGCATTAGAACAGTAAAAGCCACCTCAGTGGGCTTAGGCGCAGTATTGTGTGAGAACTCAGAAGACCTAATCCGCAGAAGCTACAGTAGCTTTTGCTTCAAGAGCTTTATCTTCCACCGAAAGGAAATATAGCACAACAAAAAAGGAAGCACTTGCATGTGCATGGGGGATAGAAAAAATTCAGAAATAGTTCTAACATAGTCCTTTTTAAGATCCTGGTTATCACCTACAGAGCTGTAGATCTTCAGGACCTAGGTATCTGAGGGCGAGAGTCAAACCGTATGTGATGCATCGCCCCTCAGATCCTCATCAGCCTCTCAGCTTTAGGTTCATCTCAGTCAGTCAGAAATACTTTATTCGGTTCATTACAAAAACCACAAAAGTATACAGAAAAAAACGGAGGGCCAAGGTACCAAATTACAATATGGTCAACAGACAGCAAGAAATATAAAAAAGATAAAAACTGTACAAAATATATGTAGAATTCATATGCAGATTTAAAAAGCATACACAGATCCTCCAATTTACTTAAAAGTCATTATTTACAAACTCTAAAAATAGACCATGCAAGACTTTTAACTAGAGCTGAATAGTTTTTTCCTTAGTCTCATGGCTATGGTTAAAAATGTTGCAACATTAATGATTTCCCACATATTGGACAGTAACTGAAGATGCATTAAGGCCGGTTACCCTTGTCTAAACCCTTCATCTTTTAGTAGGGGTACAATGAATTTTTTCCGAATGTCCGTAAAATAACCACAGAAGAACATGAAGTGAGCAGTGTCCATTATCGAAAATCCATCACAAGTACACAGTTCTAATTCTGATGCCTTGGTCCAGCATGGGCGCCCAGAGAGAAGGAGATGAAGTTTGTTCAGCCTAAACTTAGTTAGTAGATATCTGTGGTTAGCATTGTTAACAACCTTCAGATACGGTTCTAGGTCATAATCTGTTGTTACTACTAACTGATGAGCTCTCACGGTTGACTTAGTCAACTCGGGACCTTCTCTATCCATCCCTTTGTGCAGCCTAAATAAATAGGTTCATCTCAAAAGGCTGCAAATCAGTGGCAGCCCTAGGGACTAAAGCCTGGAATTCTCTGCTTATCAGACAGAACAAATTTTCAGGAAATCCCTGAAAACCTGGATCTTCGGAGCCTCAGATGCCCAAGTTTTTTCACTTATCTGATTTTGCAGGACACACGCTGAATCTTGTGAATGGGCTCACCATAGCGCCATGATACTCCTCGGAGTGACAGTTGCGCTCTACAAATACCTCATACATACATACATATATTTCTTATTGGCATGTTTCCTATTTTTTTATTTCATAACTTGTCAACAATGGCTATTTTGTATAAAGGATTGAAATATATGCTGCATGTCATCTAAACTGTTAGTACCTTTTATTTTCTATTTTTGGGTAATAATGTGAATTGTGATTTCTATGATTGATTATATGTTTTGTATGGGACAGGAATTGTTGAATTTTGGTAATTTTAGTACTGGATGCCGGTCTTTTAATTTATGTTTTGCTTGTGTTGTAACATATATTTTTAAATTGTGTTAAATATTCCATAGAGTGTAGGCAATAGTTTCTAAAGGATGTAAACTCTTTATAGAACATAGCTTACATTTGCCTGTTCTTTTTTGACAAATTAGGGTAGAGATATAGTGACAGCTATTTTGTTGTAGCTCTTGAAACATTTCCCCTTTTTAAAAATTGTATTGAACTGCTTGAGAGGGGTGTTATTTGCAAATTGTAGTTTGGAAAAATGTGTCCCAACTTTCAGTTGCATTGTTGTTTTTTGCTTCCTTTTTTAAGATGCTTTCATAACAGTCCTGCCACTTTTAAACCTGGGGATTCACCAGTATCTGCAGTGGGGTATGTGGCCTATACAGGCTCATTCAAAATAATCTAATTATGGGGATGGAAGGCGATGTCAGTTTTACAAAAATGGATTTGTCAGTAGATAATCATGGTTTATGACTTTTTGTGGATGGATACATATAAGGAGGCAGTGTCGGCTCCTCTGCAATGGTGGAGGAGCATCGCCCCACTGCCTGGCTCAGAGTCAGTAAATGAAAAATAAAACAATGTCATTGTTTAAATTTTCATTTTCCGGTTCTGAGCCAGCTTGTGAAGGGAGGGGTGGGCATTGGGAGGAGGAGTGCAACATACACCCCGCTCCCTAAGTGTCTCAGGCCGACTAAAACATACATGCGCACTTAGGTTTTCTCCAGCCCAGTTGCATTGAGCAGCTGGGCTGGAGAAACCCCAGAGACTCCCTGGTCCGAGCAGGGCATCTTTCCTCCCCGCTCAGACCAATCCCCGCCCTGCTATTATGTGAGAGCAGCGCAGAGATTTCAGGGAATCTGGGACACGGTCCCAGTGCTTGCTGGGACCAAGAAGGACTGTGCCGAGTGTGACGCTGGAGTCAGCTCCAGGTAATTTATTATTTAAATGTATTTTTTTGATAAACCCCTCAGCGTGCTTTCCATCCCACGCTCACCCACACCCCCTCCACCCACTCCACCACCTCTTTATTGTGGCTGCTGTGACTGTAAGGAGAATTCATTTTTTTAAATTTCAAACAGAAATTTACTGTTGATGAATAATTTTGCACTAATAGCTTTTTTTAGGGGGTTTTTCATGAAGCTTGATTAAAATGGAAATGAATCCCTGAATTTGTGTGAGTGGAGAACTTTTCTATAACAGGAAATGCAACGGCAACTCAAAATTTATGAATGTTTTTTGGGGCTGCATTCTTGGCTCTGGTGTGGATAAATTGAATGAGTTGAGTGTAGATGAGGGTTTGCTTGTTTTTTTATTGTGTGTTTATTATTGGTGTCAAATTAGTGGTCATGGATGGTATAAATATGAGGAATAGGAGGAATATTATTTAAAAAGATGATTTATTACCTATTTTGGCCATTTTGAATTATTTGGAAATTGAATTCAGTGGTAAAAACCATAACCCTTTTTTCATTATTTGCATTAACTTAATTTAAATATTGTTACTTTGTTACGTGTGGTTGTAAATTGGGGGAATTTGAATTTGCTCTGTGCATAATTTCTTTTATATTGCCTTTTATCAGTTAATTTATTAACTTAATTACACTATTAAGTTGACTTACTTTACTGGGGGCGTTGCCAACAAGATGGCAAAGTAGTCCCTCATCAGAGATGTTCCTATGTTTATTTTTTTATATACTTTACTATACGTCTCTTGTAGTTCTCAATATTTGTGTTGCTTACGATATTGTAGTTCTCGATCTTGTTATGCGCCATTATATTGTCCTCTCGATATACTAGCACATAATTTTGTTGTCGTTGATAATTAAATGTGTTACATAGTGAACATAGAAGTGGAATATTTCTGTATTCAATATTTGGATAGAATATGATTGTATGTTGCATTTGGTGTTGGTGTTGCACACGCTATTAAGTGTGTATACAGTAGAAGCTGGCATAACAAATGAAAGCCCAGCTATCCAGGTGCTCTGTTGAACTTTATTGACAAAGTAAAACAGGGTCTTTCAGCAAAAGCTTGCCAAAACCACAAGGAAATAGCGCAGCGTGGCGCTGCGAACAATTCTGCAGCGCAACGCTGCATCATTTACAAGAATACGGCGCACCCCTGTGTTTTCCCTCGCACTAAAAAAAGCTGCCTAGTGCCAACACAGACACAGTGCAAGGATGCCTGCATTGCAGGGATGATTTGCTGAAACAGAGGCACCTTTGTTCCCTAATGCAAGTGTGGCTGCGTTGCAGGGAATCATCCCTGCAAGGCAGACACCCTTGCACTAGGGTGCACCCTTGCACTAGGGTGCACCCTTGCTCTATGGTGCACCCTTGCTCTATGGTGCACCCTTGCACTATGGTGCACCCTTGCTCTATGGTGCACCCTTGCTCTATGGTGCACCCTTGCACTATGGTGCACCCTTGCACTAGGGTGCACCCTTGCTCTATGGTGCACCCTTGCTCTATGGTGCACCCTTGCACTATGGTGCACCCTTGCACTAGGGTGCAAGGGTATCTGTATTGCAGTGAATTATTGGTTATGTTCAGGAAGGTAAACAATCTTTAAAGGCATCCAGCTCTTTCTATGCGTGCTTCAGAATGCAGCACACATAATAAGAGAAAAAACAAGCATTTCTCCGTGCTGCATCAGTCTAATCTGTTTTTGAATGGCGTTAGTTGTGGTGCTGCCACACCTTTAAACAAATCCTTGTAAATCTGGTGCAGGGTAAAAAAGCAATGGGTGATTTGGTGGAACGCCCACAGCAACACCCATTGCCCACCCCTTTCATGCAGATATCTGTGTGAGAGGGTAGCATATTTACAAGGCGTCATTAAGCCAAGCTAAGTGGTTTAACTTCAATTTTAAATTTGGAGCAGGAAATTGCACCACCGGGACGTCGGTAAAAGTAAACGTTGCCCCTCAGTGTCTCTATCTCTCACGGGGTGTGTGTCTTCTCTCATGTCTCAGTCCTGCCTCTCTGTCTTCTCTTCTGTTTCTTCCCTCCTCTGCTTTCCTTCTTAGTCACTCTTGAATCTCACCCCACCCCCTGACTGCTCTCACCATTGATTGATTCATTTGATTGACTGACAGATTAACCCCTTGCATGCTTATGACAGTGGAGCTGTGCTCATGACGAGCTGAGCTCGTCATAACTGCCGCTGCCCGCCCACGCGCGGCTAATTCCCCGCCTGTGCTGGTGTTCTATTGTAGTAGGTGGAGTCATGACGAGTCCAGCTCGTCATGAGCACTGCTCCACTCTGCAGCATGACGAGCTGGACTCGCCATGAGTACCGCGGCGCCGCGCGCAGCCCCTCCCCCGTGCACCGTGGGGGAATTAGCCCCGCGTGGAAGGGGTTAATGGATTTACTCATTGATAGTTTAATTGACTGATTTATTGCATTGATTGATTAATTGACTCAAGATGGATCAATTGAGGGATTCATTGATTGATTTGGTGATTGATTGACTAATTGTTTGATTGGTCTATCGATTGACTGATTCATTACTTGCATTGACTGATTGATTGATTAACTGACTAAATGACTGATTGATTGACTGATCGAATTTGAAAAGCATGCGCTACAGTTCTGTAACTCGCCACTATGGTGGCAAGGTGCCCGCAACGCTGAAGAAGAGCATAAGTAATGCATGTAATCCCCTCAATATCATATGAAGGTTTTTTTAAACCGTGGAATGAAGCGTTTTGCACCTTTTCTTCCAGCAGTGAGCTTCAGGACCTTTGCTTTTCCACTGTGTCTAGTGGAAAATCCCTCTTGTGTGTGTCTGTCTCAGGATTCATTTTTATTTTTTAGGGTCTATATTGCTAGTGTTTTTGGCCACAAGGCAGTGAGTGGCTGCGGAGCACTCTGCTGCTTGTGCTATTCCTAAACATGGTAATTAATTTCATTAAACTAATTGGGAAGTTTCACTTTTCTGAAAGCCAACCCTAGGCGTACACAAAATACAATTGCAGCATAAAAGTCAAGCACCACAAATTAACAATTAGACTTTCATCCCCCACATGTGGACTCCAGGCATCAGGTACGCAAACTCCAGTACAGAAGGTTAACAAACTTAGAGCCTCATTTATGAGGTCCCTTGCACTGAAGGAACATCACGTTTTGGGACATTCTATGGTGCAGAAGCCTGCTCCACATTTACAAGGCAGCACTAAGCCACTTTGTTTGGCTTAATCCTGCCTCGTAAATATAGTTCCCTTTGACTCAGCTTTCTGCAAAAAATTGGCGTGCATTGGATGTTGCTGGGGACGTTCCCAGCCACATCAAGGGCTTTTTGAAACTGCCCCAGTGAAATCATGTGAAATCATAAATCTGAGCGGTGCGTTGCCAGATTTGGTGTAACACCGCACTCTGATATTTTTTAGTAAATATGTCCCTAGGTGCGTCTTTTCCTTTTCTAACGTGGTAGAGGAGATCTGCCAAGGAACAGAGGGGCATATTCTCAAGTTATCTGCACTTTATCACAGCAAAAGTCAGGATAAGTTTACCGCCCCATTCACAAGCTGGTGCAAACAGCTGATGTCACCAGTTTTCCAGAACTAGCAGCCGCAAAAAAATCACCACAGATGACCCCCGCAACTATTGCTAATGAGATGCAGAGTAGGCGTTCCCTTGCAAATACCCGCAAAAACACCACACCTCTACATTCTCAACGACCAGCCTGATCGGCGATAAGATCACAAAACACGCAATATGGCGCGTTAGCACCAGAAAACTAACACCTGCTCTGACCTGGTGCAAAGTCAGACAAAAACCTGTACCAGAAAAGAGAGTCCAACCCAGAGCCACACCTGAAGAACAACAGATGCCATGGAGCCACGGAACATGCGTTCCGGACACCCAAGAGGGCCACACCACCCACCCCCAACAACCCTCCTCCCCGGCCCACCCACCCCGGTCAAAGACATGCACATCAAATACACGGAATCATGTACCAAATAACCTGCATGATGTCGCACAATCACATCTGGTGACATGCATGTGTCGTCACAAAAATGAGCATCACACATTCACCTTCGAAGCAACAAATGATAATTTATTAAAATAAACACAGAAATGAAGACACATGACAGCAGCCCTCGGGACAATCCGTAGGTCACAGACTGCAATGCAAACATCATGATCATAAGGTGTGTCCTGCACACATCAAGGGACAGAGATAGAGTGAAAGAGAGAGAGAGAGAAAGAGAAGGAGGGAGAGAGAGAGATAGACGGACAGAGAGGGGGTGAGAGATAGACTGACAGAAAAGGGGAGAGAGAGATTGAGAAAAGAAGAGAGGGAGAGAGTAAGCTGACACTGCACACCCAGGCCACACTGCTAACCTGCTGCCACCGGTGTGTCTCCAACCACGTGCCGGTATGTAGTGCAGTTCACCAGGTCCCACATCTGAGACAGACCCGTCATCTAACACAGCGTCCAGATACCTGAATGGCAACGTACATACAATTGCACAAGACATCATCACCTGAACGCCTCTGCGCACCCAGGCAGCTGCACCCCAGCGCCTTCGCCTCCCAGCAGTGTATGCCCGCCCCTACGCACCCAGGCCCCACTGCTCACCTTCTGCAATCGACGTGTAGAAAAGAGGGCCACCCATGCGCTGCTGCAAGCCACAAGCCCGGGGTCCACGACATGGCACCCTCCACATCGTGCAGCCCCGCTCAGCAGGATTACTCCATGGCAGAGGACATACCAGTGCACCCGGCCTCATCGCAGGCTGCACATCTGCTCAGCCTCATAGGAGCCACTAACTCTGTGATCCAGGATATGACGCCACATGGAGGTAGGCCCGCACTGCCCGCTGGCTCAGGCCTACACTGCGGTCCAGCAGGGCACACAAAACCTGAGCCGTCCAGACCGCCAGGACTGTGCATCATCACAGGCTGCACACCTGCTCAGCACTTAAGGTGCCCCTACCTCAATGCACCAAAAGTCACCGTCCCGGGGCGGGCCGCTGTGTATCTAGTGCCACCAAATCTGTGCCTCCACAGTCATGGACCCTCTATGATTGGGTATCATGGTGAGGATGCCATCATTTCCCATCCAGGCATGCAGTATGTGATGTGGCAGGCCCCTAGGCCCCCATGCCTACATGCACACCACACGGATACACCCAAAGAGAGGTTGGAAATGGCGTTGTGCCCGTGCGCCTAGCCCTTTTTGTTGGCGAGGTCACATGTGCTGTGACGCATGTGCTGGATGGGTGTAGTGTGGGTGTAAACCAGCCGTGAGGTAGTGGCCGTGGCATGCTGACAACTAGACCTGTGAGCAGCAGATCACTACAGGGGAGTCTTGGCACATGTGGCTTTCTTGTCCCACGCTTGTCAGCATAAGCGTAGTGAGCTGAACTGATGTATGCCACTCCAGCGTAAGGGTTTGAACAATGACCCCAGGGCTCTGTGCGTGGTTCCGTACGGGGCTGGGCAAGGAAGTAACAAATGCGTGTGTCGTTGTTCTTACGTCAGTGCAACCCAGACGACAATAGGCAATGAGTCACATGGACATAAAAGGAATTCACTGACCCTACATTCACCCATACTACAACACTTGAAAGACCATTGAGACAACACATCTGTGTGATTCAGAGTGTTTATTTCACATTCATTAGAGTGTTGCATCTGGAGCAGTACAGGGCCATGCAAACCCCATATTCAAATGTTGGCCCGTGGAGGGCCAGCCAGAGTCATTCAGGGAATGACAAGTCCAAAGAAGTGGAAGAGTTCAGTCCGCAGTCTGATAGCTGTGTCATTGGCGATCAAATAGATTATGGCAGTCCATGTCGAGGTCCAAGGTGAGTGTCGCAGAGTGTATCGGGGGACAGTGGAAGGTGATGATGCAGAGGGCAGAACCAAGCTGAAACCGGCCATGAGTTGGAGATGGATGCTACTGCTTCCTTCTGACCATGAGAGCAGATTCATACTCATCTACGTCCTCTGCTGTTCCATGTGCCTCATGTGGTGGTGCTGGCTTTTCCGCAGCACTGTGTGGCGGTGACACCTCAGGGGCCAGTGGTGGAATGTCTGCCGCACTGTGTGGCACTGACACTTCACAGGGCTGAGATGTGGATGCAGTGGTAGCAGTAGCATGCATCTGCGCCAGGCCTTGTGGCAGCAATGCCATGAGGATTGTTTTGAGGTTATTGTGGAACCCAGCTACCTTTCGCCGGTGTGCAGACGTGGCAGCCACTCTTTCCGCATTGGCGCGCTCCATGTTCTCCATGAGCCTCTGCATGAGTCCCAACTCCCGGGCGAGCTCACTGGAGCCACTTTGACTAGACAGTCATTCTTGTCTCACAGTCTCTAGCGATGTCAGCCATGGTTCGTTGGAGGGCATGGAGTGGACTGTGGGTATCCGTTAGGGACTGTGAGTGATCCCTGATGGGACTTAGACATCCACGTATGGCATCTAGTTTGTCTGCCATGTGGTCGAAGCCCACCCGCACCTGTTCAGCCCGCTGCTCCTGGCATCCCAACACACGGCATTGGAAGGCCTTTTGTTCTTCGTGCGGGTCCTTGGAGGCAGCCGTGGTGGTGAGTGCTGCCTGCAGTGTGGTCTGTACAGGGGGTGGGTTCTCCTCGTGGCAGCTGGGCTGCCCTGCTCCTAAAGGTGGGCTGCGGAGATTATCAATGAACTCTCAGAGGGTTTCGGAGTCAAAGGTGTCATGGTCCTCTTCATCATCAGAGAAGAGAGGTTGGGACTGCTCTGCAGGAGGTGGTGATCGTCCCTCTGCAATGTGAATGGGAGATGCAGTTTAACAATGTGTTCACATGTGTGTTGTCGCACTGTACATGTGTACATGTTTACATGCAGACTGCATGACTGTGTACATCGTGGCTGTTTCGGAGGGGCTGCCCGTTTGCTGTGGGACAGTGGACATTTTGACAACATCACAGCTGTGTGTTTGTACTTGTACATTATCAACTCAGATTTCTCTGCAATGCCACTTGTGATTGGGCAGTTTCTACACCCAGTTGGCACCAGTTGTGTCCTCTGATCTGTGATGAACGTGTTGTGATTTGTGCCACTTCGTTGTCAATGTTGATGTGTTGTGCACGTGATGTGTGTGTGCCGCATTTTTGGGGAGTCACCCCAGCACCTTTTATTTGGCTGCCCCTTATCCCTTACATGAGGTGTGCCTCTGACTTCTTTGCTTATGCAGTGCTGAAATGAAAGGTTGCATCCTTGGGTACATCTTTATCTTGGTGGGATTTGGGGTCTGGGCCATGAATTGTCTGCAGATGTGCTCGACTAAATTGGACATGTGTGCCATTGTGCCCATCTCCCCGTCCCCCCAGTCCCTGGTCGTTACTCACCCTGTTGCTGTTGTGTCCGGTCCTGTTGAGCAGTGTCCGGTCCCCCAACTCCTGCCACTGTCTCCCACTGATGACTGTGGACACCATTTCCTCCATGTCGTCCAGCTCCTCCTGTGGCGCAGGACTGCCACCTCCAGTCTGCATTGCTGCCTTCCGGTTGTTGTCGAGTTTCAGCTTGGTTTTGCGATTGATGTAATTTCAGCGCCTCTTGACCTCGTCCATTGTCCTCTTCAGCATTCCAACTGCATTCACCTTGTCCACAATGGCCTGCCATAGTCAATTTTGTTTGTCGCCAATGACACAGTGGAGATGACGAGCAGGTGTTGATGGTGTTCGACCACCACCTGCTGACTGAAGCGCTTCTTCCTACTCTTCTTCTCCTTGGCCTTCCCTGACCCCGAGGTCTCAGGCAGGTCCTCCGGGGGGCTTATAGGGTTCTGGTTCTCCTCCTTACTTGCTCCAGCAACATCCATGGTTCTTCGCTGTTGTTTGGCATTTGTTTGTCTGTTTTTTTTCACCTTTTATGGTGATTGTCCCCGCCTGACACATGTGGATTGCAGGCCTGTGGCTGGTTTTCGCTGATTTTTGTATCGCGATTGGCCTCATCGCATCTTTTTTTGCGTTCGTGTTTCGCATTTTGCACTTTAGCGGTGTGGCGTTGATTTTAACACGCCCATTTGACACGTTGTCTGGTGACTATCGCATGGTACTGCCATGTTGTGAATACTTGATTGACACAGTGTAAATTTCCCGCGATGGACTGCAATGTTGTTGGTTGCTTTAAGTTACTTTTGTGATGATTATAACACGTTCTTGAGAATATACCCCCGAGTCCGCTACATTCGCCTGGAGAATAATCAGCGGGAACAGCGATGACTTGATCTTTGAATGTGGTCCTGACTGAAGTTCAGAAAAAGCTTTTCTCACATTTGAACCCATGGGCTGGTACTCAAGGAGCAGCCCCGTAAGATTCAGGTATATCTAAAGCAAATTAAATGCAGGTATTGACCTTTTGCTAAAAGTTTTGAAGTGCTAAGTATTTTTTTTTCAGACTTTTTCATAAAAGGACATTTGTTGCTAGGAGTTAGTGGAAGTGTGTATTTGAAAAGAGACATATTCCCAAAATATTTTTTAATTGTGATTGTTGCTTTGTTATAGGGTCCAAAAACAAATGCAATGCTGCCCCTTGGTACAACATTACTGCCAGGGCAGTGAAGAGGTTACTGTTTTAATTCCAAAAAGTGTCTTTCATTAAAACAAATCCCAATTTTAATTTTTATTATCACTTAACCCAACATCATAGGATATTTGTCTAATTTTTGTGTCATTTTAATCTGCAAGTTTTTTTAATAATGTTTTGAGAATGTTATTTTATTTATTTCATACCTGTAATCTAGTTACGATATTGCTTTGCGTATGCCATGAGTACTTTTCACTGAAGAAGGCCCCTTGCTGGCTGTGCCTAGACATGAAAGAAGAGTCCAGGGGCCTCATTTATGAAAAGTGACGCATCGCTGCGTGAAAACAGTGATGCGTCACTTTTCACTGCGCCCTCCTTGCGAGACCAATGATGCGTCATATTTACAGTATGACGCATCATGGCGCAAGGAGTTACAGATGCGTCAGTATTTCTGATGTATCTGTATGGCGCAAAAGTGACGCATTGCTGCAGTGTGTCCCAAAAGTGATGCAACTCCAGCAATGTGTCCTTTCAAGGGCCTGCGTCAGTCTTACGCCTGCTGTGAGGCAGGCGTAAGAAATTGACGCATTTGTGTCCTAGAAGTGGCGCAGTGAAATCCTATAGATTTCACTGCTTCACTTCTATGACCCTGTTTTGCGTCAGAACGCCCCCCCTGCATACATTATACCTGGCGCAGGTATAATGTAGCGCAGGGGTTTACAAAGTGACGCCTCTACCTAGATGCGTCACTTTCTAAATATGGTGCAACAAGGCACATTTCTTACGCTGCTGGTGCCCGGCAGCGTAAAAGTGACGCACGGCCTCATAAATGAGGCCCCAGGATTCCCCACTGAAACCTGCTTTTACTTTTAGGTACTAATTTATTTAATCTATGTGGCAGCTCAAGCATATGTTATGCAATGTTATGGAAACTTTTAGAGCGCACGATTACCCGGAGGTGTCCTGGCGCTAGTTACTTCTCCTTAATGCAGAGCTAGAAAAAAGAGGGTTTAATTATCAAAAAGCCAGGTCTTCAACCCTTTCCTGAAAGCTGGAAGATTGGTGGCCTTTCTCAAATGGAATGGCAAGTCGTTCCAGGCTTTTGCTGCACATGAAGATAACTTCTGCTGCCCCACTGAGCTTTTTTTGTTGGTGGGACTACGACTAATTTGGCTCCCAGAGATCCAAGAGGTCTTGTTGGTCTATACCATTGAAACTGGCACCTTAAATGGTCTGGTCCCAGACCTTGAAGTGCTTTAAAGACTATGCAAAGAGATTAAAAATGCACCCGCTCCTCACCAGGAGCCAGTGCAATTTTTTTATCTCTTTGGAAATTGGGGAGAACTTGGATGTGCCCGTAAGTAATCTGGCCGCGGCATTGTGTAGCAGCTGGAGTTTATACAGATGTTTTTGTTGTATATTTAGATAGAGGCTGTTACAGTAATCTATCCTCGCCATGACCAATACTGTAACCTCTGTTTGCCGGCTCCCCAAAGGTAAAAGCTGCAATACCTTCTTAACAGTTCTCAGGACATGCGCTATTATTGAAGTTACTGCATTTACTTGGGCCCCGAAAGAGAGTTTCTCACGTAGTAGTATTCCCACGTTTTCACCTTTTTCGAAGGTGTAGGGAGTGACCCCATGGAGGCAGGCCACCAATTAGGCATCCAGAAGTTTAGATCATTCCCAAACAGCATTACCTCCGATTTACCTGGATTAAGCTTTAGGCAATTGTCTGCCATCATCTCCCAACCGATTCCATGCAGGCTTGAAAACGTTTATCTATTCCCAACTCTTGGCAGGTAACAGAGACACCACAATTTGAGTGTCATCAGCATAGGACGTGATCCCAAACCCGAATGCACTGATATGAGAGCCAATGACGAGACATACACATTGAAGAGTGTGGGGCTCAGTGAGGACCCCTGCGGTGCACCACAAGGCAGTGAAAAGGGTTTGGACTGAAATTACTTCGGGAAACAATCTGTCCTCTTGTCTGATAGAAAAGATTTAAGAAGACTCCAAGCTTTCCCCTGGACCCCACAGTCCTTGAGACGGTTCATCAAAATGTCATGATGGACCGTATCAAATGCCGCGGACAGATCCAATAAGATCAGGGTTGCCCTGCCTCCTCGATCCACTGTTTCCCTGATCTCCTCTGTGGCCTTAATGAGAGCCAACTAAGTGCTGTGTCCCTCTCTGAAGCCATATTGGCAGGGATCCAAAGCTTGGACTTCCCCCCCCAAAAAGTACTGACTTGATGATTCACAATTTTTTTTACCATTTTTGCAGGGAGAGGAAGACGAGAGATCGGGTGGAAGTTGTTGGAATCCTTAGAGCCCAGGTTTGGCTTTTTCAGAAGGGGCAATATTGAGGCCAACTTCCAAAGCTTGGGGAACTGTCCTGTTTCAAACATGCCATTAATAATGGATGCAAGAGAAAGAGTGATCGGACCGGGGCCAAATCTGCAACCGTCACCGGGCATGGACCAAACGTGAGCCCGATTTGGCTCCCATTAGGAGCTCAAGAGTAAATAAAAATAAATAAGAGTATCGTTTACAGTCAGTGGTGCAAATTTGTCCAAGGCAAGAGGGGAATCCTCTTGGGCTTAGAAACCTTCTTCGCCATGTTCAGCCCAGCATCATTGGGCCTGCTGAAGACTGAGAATATGCTCTCCACTTTATTTAGGAAGAATTTGGCAATCTCCTTACATAGTTCCTGACTAGACTGAACTCTAACTGGGCTCAAGGAAGCCAGGCTGGAGACAGTTCTAAACAACTCTTTGGCTGAGTTCTTCGCCAAATCAATTTGGGTCGAATAGAAGTTTTGTTTCGCTGAGAAAATAGCTTGTTTATCAATATGAAGGCTAGATTTATACAATTTCGTCACTGCTTCCTTGTAGCCTTTCCTCCAATTATGTTCACAGTGTTAACAGATCCGTTTTAGATTTCTCACCTTCTCTGTACACCATGGAGCGGAGGGATGTGATCTTTTGGGGTAAACAGTTTTTAGTGGAGCTATTTTATCACATGCTTGTGCAAGCCAATTGGTGTAAATGGAGGTCGCCTCCTCTATACCCTGCGGTAAATGACTTACTGTGGTACTAAGAAGCTCCTGTAAAACAATCCTATCGACTCTCTTCGAGACTCTAGTCTCTATCTGTCCTTTGGGATAATTACTCCTCTCATGCTGAGCCGCAATAGTTAGTTTGAATTGGACAGCAGCATGGTCACACCACCCAAGTGGTAATAATCCTGTAAACGACAGAACTAGATGGTTATAAAAAATACCATCCAGGGTGTGTCCTGCTACATGTGTCGGTACCCTAGCATGTTGCTTAAGATCGGCACTATGCATCATGTCCATCAGTATTGCAGTGTGAGGGTCAGTAGAGAGCTCTAAATAAAAGTTAAAATCTCCCAAAATAGTATAGGTGTTACAACAAAGACCCTCTTCCAACAAATTACCAAGAGGAACAGCAGACGAGTTTCTAGCTTCTGGTGGATTGTACAATAAAATACCTTTATAGGTATGATGGTCGGATAGGCTGAAATTAAAAGACAAAGCCTCACAAGCTGTAGTTGAAATGGGCAGGAATACAGCTTTAATAGAGCTATGGTAAATAACTGCCAATCCACCCCCTTCCGTAACCGGCCTATTTAATGCATGGCAGAGAAACCCAGATCTCACAAAAACCCTACAGCCCCCTTCCTGGATAGTATAGTACAGAGCAGTGCCCCACACTGACTCACTGTGGCAGAGTGGAGGGGCATCAGGGCCAACAGATGAAAATATACTGTCACGGGCCGTGAAGAGCGTACTGAGAAGTGATAGGAACAGCACTGTGTACTTTTTATTGCTGTAAACCCTGTTGTATTAAGTGATAGAAACAGTTCTGTACTTGAGGGTGGAGGGGTGCTGGCGATTATTGCAACGGACGCAGGTGAGAGCGGGGGGAGGCTGCCCCCAAAACATGTTCCACCCAGGGAGGACCGTCCGCCCACTCCCCCTTGCTACACCATTGCATCATTGTGAAAAGGCAGGACACACATCATGGACTGAATCGCCTGCTGGTCCTAAGTTTCCATTGGACCCTATATTCCTATAAACTGGTTTATTCATTCATGATTTCCTTTCCTTTCACCTTTGTTGCTCTTCATTTACTACTCTGTCTGTAGCTCAGGTTTTCATTGCTTTGATGCACTCCTTATTCTTCTCTTCTAACTAACATCCAGTGTTCAAAAGACACAGAGGAGTCTAGGAAGGGATGCTTTTGTCATTACAAGATGTGCTCTGAAACTATGGATCACAATTGGACTGACATCCAAACTCATTCAAAGTAGGCTGAACGACCTGGAGATGGAATGTAAGGCTGCACTCACATTCAGTCCACTGGCCGTTGTTCGTCATTATTGGTCGGATGTATGACAGTACAACGCGTGCTTTCACAACGCGTACCGTTACCACGCAGGTTTTACAACGCAAGTCATTACAACGACTTGCATTGGGGGGCGTTGGATAGTGAATAGTTTAATTTACTATTCCAACTCCAGTCCCCGTGGATAGTAGGGAAGGTGTTGGATAGTAAATTAAACTATTCCCTATCCTACAGCGCCCTCCAGTGCAAGTGGTTGTAACGACTTGTGTTGTAAAACCTGCGTGTTAATGGTACCGCGTTGTGAAAGTTTCGTTCTAAAGGATGTTTCCCTTATTGGTCATTAATGCGCTCGCCTTTCTTTTTCTAATTAGAACATTTTCAGTTTCTCGCTAAATGACTGTGAACTGAATTACCTCACCGTTTTTCCAGCTGACCGGGCCGATGAAAGGCTTGTAGCACGAGTCCCGGTACTGAACCCAGCCGTCGTCACAGCACCCCTGGTAGCACAAGCAGTGTTCCTGAGGCAGAGCTGAAAATAACGTGATAAAAGGAAGGCTTCAGCTTAAAAATTAACTTCAGTACTGATTCATTTGAAGAAAGTATTGTCTTTTTACCAGGCCGCCGGGTTAAAAGTGAATCGTTTCTGTCGTTTACCTGGCCACTGGCTAGATAGTCGAAATGATTTACTATTTGGCCATCAGCCTTGAAAATAGCAGAGAAACGTCATTATTCATCCGGCCTTTGACTAAGTAGTAGAAGTTCTGCATGGATTGGCTGGCAGCTGTGTAAATAGTGGAAAAACATCATTAGTTATCCAGCTGTGTGGTAAATAGTAGAGATGCTGTACTGTTTGGCCGGCGGCCATGCAAATAGCAGAAAAGTGCTACTATTTCCCCAGCCGCTGGTTGAACAGTAGAGATTCTGAACTGTTCAGCAGGCAGCTAGGGAGACTTTTCTTCTTCGGCCCTCTGGCACTGGTACTCTTAGTTCCTATGCTGTGGGTCACCCTGGTTCATGTTGTTCTTGTCACCCTAGAATAGGATGACCCTGAGTCGGACACTCTTGGACCTTTTGATCTTGGTCCCACTTGACCTACACTTTCTCGTCCTTTGTAACCCCCTGGTCATTCTAATCTAGGGTCTCCCCGTCTTGCGAACCATGGTCCTTTCTGGTTGTGGTTTACCTAGTCCTGATCTTTCTGCTTCTGGCCTCTTTGTCCTCCTTGATCTGATGTCTGTGGTCCTGTTCCTCCTGCCACTGGTCCTTCTCTCCATTGGTCTCCTGGTGTTGGTTCTCTTTGGTCTGTCTACGTCGGTCTTCTACTCCTGCCCTGGTTATCCTTGTTCCCCTGGTCCTGGTTGGTGTGCAAACACCCCCCTAGCCCATCTTGCTATTATGGTCAGGGCATTCTGTTCCTTCTACCTTTGGTTATTCTGTTTCTTCGGGCCCTTGTCAACTGGGGCCCAATCCCCCTGTTCAACATCCTCCTGGCCCACATGTTTCTTCTTACCCTGGTCCCAGTTTCCCTAGAGCTGCCTTTCATTGTCCTGGTCCCCTGTGGCATTGGTAACTCCCTTCCTAATATATTAGGTTTCCAGGGACTGGTTCTTCTCATCCTGGTCCTCGTGGCTTTGGTCATCCTAGCCCTCGTAGTGGTCAACCTCTCGGCCCTTATTTTCCTTCTTTCCATCCTCCTCCTACTTACTTCTCCAGCACCCCCTCCACATTGATTTTAGTCAGGTACAGCCTCAAAGCCTCAAAGCCTATGCCACAGATTTTTTTTGGCTTCCAGATTTCTTTTGCTGAGACAAAAAATCACAACTACCATTCCCAAGATGCATTGTACAGGCGACTAAAATGGCAATGTAGCTGAAGGGGCAGCTCATGACATGCAACCAATAAGCATCAAGGCCCTAAACCTACTCTGCTGGGTGAATAGTTTTAAAAATGTGTTTCTTCAGCAGGCAGCTGAGTGAACATCTCCTTTGAATTGCCCAGACACATTACTAACCTGTCTCCTAATTTCACTTTCCTTTTCCACAGAAGCCATATTACACTGTTTCACTCAATTTACCTCCCACAAGTTCCTCAAACCATCGCTCCCCAAATAACCAATTACCTACTGCATATGTACCTCTTTCTAGAGTCCAGATCAAACCTATCTGTCTGCATTCCCTGTTGGCATCTGCTTGTTGACTGCTGTTGTGTTGTTAGATTTGAAATACTAAGCAAGTACAGTTCACCCTAAACAGAATTCTAAAGCTAGCACGCGGCATTCCATTAGGAGCCTAAGAAGAGGCCAGCTCTCAAAAACCGTTACGAAGATTAAAAAGCAATGTATTCTCATTAATGAATTAAACATTTATGGAAGATTCTTTAAAACTATACATATCCTGATGGTTCTGTTTGATTTCTAAGGCCTCCCCCCCCCCCTGTGCTTAGCTTTTTTGGCTATTTAGGGTAGTTTGCGCTTAGGCCCCCGTACCATTTTGTCCACATAAGATACCCACATCAAATTTGCGGCCTTTTCTCCCAGCATCTTAAGGCCTCTAAAGTTACCCAAGGTTTGTAGATTCTCCTTGAGAGGACCCCGAAATTAGCCAAAATACAGCAACATTTTAGGTATTTTGGGGGAAAATAGGGGAAAAAAAACTGCAGAAGAAAGCGTCTGTTTTTTTCTGCAAATCGTAATAAAGGATTTGTGGTGCTAAAATCAGCATCTTCCCAGCTTTGAGGAACAGGCAGACTTTTGTCAGAAAACCAACATTTTGTAAACAGTTTGGGCATTGTACTGGGGCATAGCCTATTTTCCTATTTTTGGTACTTTCAACCTCCTGCTAGAAATGGGTGTGAAACCAATAATGAATCTCAGAAATCTATACATTTCTGATAACTAGACGCGATTCTGAATTCAGCAAGAGGTCATTTGTGTAGATCGTTCAAGGTTTTCCTATACAACCTAACAGTTGATCTAAAAAGCATATAAATTGAGTAAAAAAAACAGCCACTTGTGCCTTGGTTTTCACCTGTAACTTCGTCTAAGTATGGCAGATTTTTTAAAGCATCTTTTTGGTTGGGGGGGATATACAGGACTTGTAGGTTCACCAAAAACCTGAGGTACTATGAGCCAATATCTGAGCTGCGCCTTGCAAGGGGTTTTCATTGTGTCTGGGTATTTGACCCTTTTTTGAGATGTGTTTAGCTGTGGATTTTGAACTCTAGCTCAGCCGGCGACCAGGGAAACCTAGGAAACCTGTACATTTTCTAAAACTAGACACCCAGGGAAATCCAGGATGGGGTGACTTGTGTGGGTCTCATCAGGTTTTGTTACACAGAATCCCTTGCAAACCTCCAACTTTGTAAAAAAAACTAATTTTCCTCCCATTTCTGTATATAGCAATTCATTTGGTAAAATATAAAGAGTTAAAAATAGGTTTCAAGGAAACCAATGTATTTCGGAAATGGGACCAAAATATGGAGATTAGAAATTGTTGGTACACATACTAGCATGTGAATTAGAGTGCATAAAAAGGCAATATGTAAGAAGACTTGTCCTGCTGTTCTATGTTCCCCTAAGCCTCCAGATAAAAATTAGATCACTTGTGTGGGAAGGCCTAGTGCCAGTGGCATGAATGACCCAAAACGCAGCGTGGACACATTACATCTTTCCAGTGAAAACTGACCCCTTTTTGTAATGTACCTAGTTGTAGCTCTCGATTCAGAAAAGGGGGTGGTGATGAACAGAGTGTCTGAATTAAGCAGACCACTCTTACCCAGTCCAAAGATCAGGGCTTGATCCATCACCGTTATTTATCTCACTGCCCCATCCCAGCTCAGAACCTGGCTATATGCAAATTAGTCTGTCCCTGGCCCAGTGCATCATGGGAACAGGGCAGACCAAACTACCAAGCCAATTCTTCACCAGAAAGGAGACAAGCTACCGGGGACCGGTTTCTGGCATTTCAGCCTCTTCGGCCCGGCTTGCTTGAATCCTGATGGAGCAGTGAGAAAGGGACTCATGTCTGAGTATACCCTGCCACACCTATAGTGGCCAAAAACGATTCAGAAAAGGGGGTGGTGATGAACAGAGTGTCTGAATTAAGCAGACCACTCTTACCCAGTCCAAAGATCAGGGCTTGATCCATCACCGTTATTTATCTCACTGCCCCATCCCAGCTCAGAACCTGGCTATATGCAAATTAGTCTGTCCCTGGCCCAGTGCATCATGGGAACAGGGCAGACCAAACTACCAAGCCAATTCTTCACCAGAAAGGAGACAAGCTACCGGGGACCGGTTTCTGGCATTTCAGCCTCTTCGGCCCGGCTTGCTTGAATCCTGATGGAGCAGTGAGAAAGGGACTCATGTCTGAGTATACCCTGCCACACCTATAGTGGCCAAAAACGATTCAGAAAAGGGGGTGGTGATGAACAGAGTGTCTGAATTAAGCAGACCACTCTTACCCAGTCCAAAGATCAGGGCTTGATCCATCACCGTTATTTATCTCACTGCCCCATCCCAGCTCAGAACCTGGCTATATGCAAATTAGTCTGTCCCTGGCCCAGTGCATCATGGGAACAGGGCAGACCAAACTACCAAGCCAATTCTTCACCAGAAAGGAGACAAGCTACCGGGGACCGGTTTCTGGCATTTCAGCCTCTTCGGCCCGGCTTGCTTGAATCCTGATGGAGCAGTGAGAAAGGGACTCATGTCTGAGTATACCCTGCCACACCTATAGTGGCCAAAAACGATTCAGAAAAGGGGGTGGTGATGAACAGAGTGTCTGAATTAAGCAGACCACTCTTACCCAGTCCAAAGATCAGGGCTTGATCCATCACCGTTATTTATCTCACTGCCCCATCCCAGCTCAGAACCTGGCTATATGCAAATTAGTCTGTCCCTGGCCCAGTGCATCATGGGAACAGGGCAGACCAAACTACCAAGCCAATTCTTCACCAGAAAGGAGACAAGCTACCGGGGACCGGTTTCTGGCATTTCAGCCTCTTCGGCCCGGCTTGCTTGAATCCTGATGGAGCAGTGAGAAAGGGACTCATGTCTGAGTATACCCTGCCACACCTATAGTGGCCAAAAACGATTCAGAAAAGGGGGTGGTGATGAACAGAGTGTCTGAATTAAGCAGACCACTCTTACCCAGTCCAAAGATCAGGGCTTGATCCATCACCGTTATTTATCTCACTGCCCCATCCCAGCTCAGAACCTGGCTATATGCAAATTAGTCTGTCCCTGGCCCAGTGCATCATGGGAACAGGGCAGACCAAACTACCAAGCCAATTCTTCACCAGAAAGGAGACAAGCTACAGGGGACCGGTTTCTGGCATTTCAGCCTCTTCGGCCCGGCTTGCTTGAATCCTGATGGAGCAGTGAGAAAGGGACTCATGTCTGAGTATACCCTGCCACACCTATAGTGGCCAAAAACGATTCAGAAAAGGGGGTGGTGATGAACAGAGTGTCTGAATTAAGCAGACCACTCTTACCCAGTCCAAAGAGCAGGGCTTGATCCATCACCGTTATTTATCTCACTGCCCCATCCCAGCTCAGAACCTGGCTATATGCAAATTAGTCTGTCCCTGGCCCAGTGCATCATGGGAACAGGGCAGACCAAACTACCAAGCCAATTCTTCACCAGAAAGGAGACAAGCTACCGGGGACCGGTTTCTGGCATTTCAGCCTCTTCGGCCCGGCTTGCTTGAATCCTGATGGAGCAGTGAGAAAGGGACTCATGTCTGAGTATACCCTGCCACACCTATAGTGGCCAAAAACGATTCAGAAAAGGGGGTGGTGATGAACAGAGTGTCTGAATTAAGCAGACCACTCTTACCCAGTCCAAAGATCAGGGCTTGATCCATCACCGTTATTTATCTCACTGCCCCATCCCAGCTCAGAACCTGGCTATATGCAAATTAGTCTGTCCCTGGCCCAGTGCATCATGGGAACAGGGCAGACCAAACTACCAAGCCAATTCTTCACCAGAAAGGAGACAAGCTACCGGGGACCGGTTTCTGGCATTTCAGCCTCTTCGGCCCGGCTTGCTTGAATCCTGATGGAGCAGTGAGAAAGGGACTCATGTCTGAGTATACCCTGCCACACCTATAGTGGCCAAAAACGATTCAGAAAAGGGGGTGGTGATGAACAGAGTGTCTGAATTAAGCAGACCACTCTTACCCAGTCCAAAGATCAGGGCTTGATCCATCACCGTTATTTATCTCACTGCCCCATCCCAGCTCAGAACCTGGCTATATGCAAATTAGTCTGTCCCTGGCCCAGTGCATCATGGGAACAGGGCAGACCAAACTACCAAGCCAATTCTTCACCAGAAAGGAGACAAGCTACCGGGGACCGGTTTCTGGCATTTCAGCCTCTTCGGCCCGGCTTGCTTGAATCCTGATGGAGCAGTGAGAAAGGGACTCATGTCTGAGTATACCCTGCCACACCTATAGTGGCCAAAAACGATTCAGAAAAGGGGGTGGTGATGAACAGAGTGTCTGAATTAAGCAGACCACTCTTACCCAGTCCAAAGATCAGGGCTTGATCCATCACCGTTATTTATCTCACTGCCCCATCCCAGCTCAGAACCTGGCTATATGCAAATTAGTCTGTCCCTGGCCCAGTGCATCATGGGAACAGGGCAGACCAAACTACCAAGCCAATTCTTCACCAGAAAGGAGACAAGCTACCGGGGACCGGTTTCTGGCATTTCAGCCTCTTCGGCCCGGCTTGCTTGAATCCTGATGGAGCAGTGAGAAAGGGACTCATGTCTGAGTATACCCTGCCACACCTATAGTGGCCAAAAACGATTCAGAAAAGGGGGTGGTGATGAACAGAGTGTCTGAATTAAGCAGACCACTCTTACCCAGTCCAAAGATCAGGGCTTGATCCATCACCGTTATTTATCTCACTGCCCCATCCCAGCTCAGAACCTGGCTATATGCAAATTAGTCTGTCCCTGGCCCAGTGCATCATGGGAACAGGGCAGACCAAACTACCAAGCCAATTCTTCACCAGAAAGGAGACAAGCTACCGGGGACCGGTTTCTGGCATTTCAGCCTCTTCGGCCCGGCTTGCTTGAATCCTGATGGAGCAGTGAGAAAGGGACTCATGTCTGAGTATACCCTGCCACACCTATAGTGGCCAAAAACGATTCAGAAAAGGGGGTGGTGATGAACAGAGTGTCTGAATTAAGCAGACCACTCTTACCCAGTCCAAAGATCAGGGCTTGATCCATCACCGTTATTTATCTCACTGCCCCATCCCAGCTCAGAACCTGGCTATATGCAAATTAGTCTGTCCCTGGCCCAGTGCATCATGGGAACAGGGCAGACCAAACTACCAAGCCAATTCTTCACCAGAAAGGAGACAAGCTACCGGGGACCGGTTTCTGGCATTTCAGCCTCTTCGGCCCGGCTTGCTTGAATCCTGATGGAGCAGTGAGAAAGGGACTCATGTCTGAGTATACCCTGCCACACCTATAGTGGCCAAAAACGATTCAGAAAAGGGGGTGGTGATGAACAGAGTGTCTGAATTAAGCAGACCACTCTTACCCAGTCCAAAGATCAGGGCTTGATCCATCACCGTTATTTATCTCACTGCCCCATCCCAGCTCAGAACCTGGCTATATGCAAATTAGTCTGTCCCTGGCCCAGTGCATCATGGGAACAGGGCAGACCAAACTACCAAGCCAATTCTTCACCAGAAAGGAGACAAGCTACCGGGGACCGGTGTCTGGCATTTCAGCCTCTTCGGCCCGGCTTGCTTGAATCCTGATGGAGCAGTGAGAAAGGGACTCATGTCTGAGTATACCCTGCCACACCTATAGTGGCCAAAAACGATTCAGAAAAGGGGGTGGTGATGAACAGAGTGTCTGAATTAAGCAGACCACTCTTACCCAGTCCAAAGATCAGGGCTTGATCCATCACCGTTATTTATCTCACTGCCCCATCCCAGCTCAGAACCTGGCTATATGCAAATTAGTTTGTCCCTGGCCCAGTGCATCATGGGAACAGGGCAGACCAAACTACCAAGCCAATTCTTCACCAGAAAGGAGACAAGCTACCGGGGACCGGTTTCTGGCATTTCAGCCTCTTCGGCCCGGCTTGCTTGAATCCTGATGGAGCAGTGAGAAAGGGACTCATGTCTGAGTATACCCTGCCACACCTATAGTGGCCAAAAACGATTCAGAAAAGGGGGTGGTGATGAACAGAGTGTCTGAATTAAGCAGACCACTCTTACCCAGTCCAAAGATCAGGGCTTGATCCATCACCGTTATTTATCTCACTGCCCCATCCCAGCTCAGAACCTGGCTATATGCAAATTAGTCTGTCCCTGGCCCAGTGCATCATGGGAACAGGGCAGACCAAACTACCAAGCCAATTCTTCACCAGAAAGGAGACAAGCTACCGGGGACCGGTTTCTGGCATTTCAGCCTCTTCGGCCCGGCTTGCTTGAATCCTGATGGAGCAGTGAGAAAGGGACTCATGTCTGAGTATACCCTGCCACACCTATAGTGGCCAAAAACGATTCAGAAAAGGGGGTGGTGATGAACAGAGTGTCTGAATTAAGCAGACCACTCTTACCCAGTCCAAAGATCAGGGCTTGATCCATCACCGTTATTTATCTCACTGCCCCATCCCAGCTCAGAACCTGGCTATATGCAAATTAGTCTGTCCCTGGCCCAGTGCATCATGGGAACAGGGCAGACCAAACTACCAAGCCAATTCTTCACCAGAAAGGAGACAAGCTACCGGGGACCGGTTTCTGGCATTTCAGCCTCTTCGGCCCGGCTTGCTTGAATCCTGATGGAGCAGTGAGAAAGGGACTCATGTCTGAGTATACCCTGCCACACCTATAGTGGCCAAAAACGATTCAGAAAAGGGGGTGGTGATGAACAGAGTGTCTGAATTAAGCAGACCACTCTTACCCAGTCCAAAGATCAGGGCTTGATCCATCACCGTTATTTATCTCACTGCCCCATCCCAGCTCAGAACCTGGCTATATGCAAATTAGTCTGTCCCTGGCCCAGTGCATCATGGGAACAGGGCAGACCAAACTACCAAGCCAATTCTTCACCAGAAAGGAGACAAGCTACCGGGGACCGGTTTCTGGCATTTCAGCCTCTTCGGCCCGGCTTGCTTGAATCCTGATGGAGCAGTGAGAAAGGGACTCATGTCTGAGTATACCCTGCCACACCTATAGTGGCCAAAAACGATTCAGAAAAGGGGGTGGTGATGAACAGAGTGTCTGAATTAAGCAGACCACTCTTACCCAGTCCAAAGATCAGGGCTTGATCCATCACCGTTATTTATCTCACTGCCCCATCCCAGCTCAGAACCTGGCTATATGCAAATTAGTCTGTCCCTGGCCCAGTGCATCATGGGAACAGGGCAGACCAAACTACCAAGCCAATTCTTCACCAGAAAGGAGACAAGCTACCGGGGACCGGTTTCTGGCATTTCAGCCTCTTCGGCCCGGCTTGCTTGAATCCTGATGGAGCAGTGAGAAAGGGACTCATGTCTGAGTATACCCTGCCACACCTATAGTGGCCAAAAACGATTCAGAAAAGGGGGTGGTGATGAACAGAGTGTCTGAATTAAGCAGACCACTCTTACCCAGTCCAAAGATCAGGGCTTGATCCATCACCGTTATTTATCTCACTGCCCCATCCCAGCTCAGAACCTGGCTATATGCAAATTAGTCTGTCCCTGGCCCAGTGCATCATGGGAACAGGGCAGACCAAACTACCAAGCCAATTCTTCACCAGAAAGGAGACAAGCTACCGGGGACCGGTTTCTGGCATTTCAGCCTCTTCGGCCCGGCTTGCTTGAATCCTGATGGAGCAGTGAGAAAGGGATTCAAGCAAGCCGGGCCGACGACGCCTGAAATGGCAGAAACCGGTCCCCGGAAGCTTGTTTCCTTCCCAGTACAAGAATTGGCTTGGTAGTTTGGTTTGCCCTGTTCCCATCATGCACTGGGACAGGAACAGACTAATTTGCATATAGCCAAGTTCTGAGCTGGGATGGTGCAGTGAGCTAAAAAACGGTGATGGATCAAGCCCTGATCTTTGGACTGGGTAAGAGTGGTCTGCTTAATTCAGGCACTCTGTTCATCACCACCCCCTTTTCTGAATCATTTTGTCCACCATAAGCGTGGAAGGGTATACTCAGATGTGAGTCCCTTGCTCATTGCACCATCAGGATTCAAGCAAGCCGGGCCGACGACGCCTGAAATGGCAGAAACCGGTCCCCGGAAGCTTGTTTCCTTCCCAGTACAAGAATTGGCTTGGTAGTTTGGTTTGCCCTGTTCCCATCATGCACTGGGACAGGAACAGACTAATTTGCATATAGCCAAGTTCTGAGCTGGGATGGTGCAGTGAGCTAAAAAACGGTGATGGATCAAGCCCTGATCTTTGGACTGGGTAAGAGTGGTCTGCTTAATTCAGGCACTCTGTTCATCACCACCCCCTTTTCTGAATCATTTTGTCCACCATAAGCGTGGAAGGGTATACTCAGATGTGAGTCCCTTGCTCATTGCACCATCAGGATTCAAGCAAGCCGGGCCGACGACGCCTCAAATGGCAGAAACCGGTCCCCGGAAGCTTGTTTCCTTCCCAGTACAAGAATTGGCTTGGTAGTTTGGTTTGCCCTGTTCCCATCATGCACTGGGACAGGAACAGACTAATTTGCATATAGCCAAGTTCTGAGCTGGGATGGTGCAGTGAGCTAAAAAACGGTGATGGATCAAGCCCTGATCTTTGGACTGGGTAAGAGTGGTCTGCTTAATTCAGGCACTCTGTTCATCACTGTTAGACTTGGGCCTTAGGGCAGGTTCACCCCTAATCTTTTTGCCTTTATTTGTGACCCTGTGTAGTGATTTTTGGGTCTTGGCGCACTTTTTCCCTGTGTCCCAGAGTGAAAGTGCGTGCGTGTAGTATGGCTGGCCTGCTCTCCCATAGGAATGCATGGGGAATGTGTGTGCCCTGGTAGTTCCTGATGTGTGGGGAGTGCAGGCTCGAGTTTAGTATGTATGAACTCGTGAGAGTGAATGCTGCGCAATGGTATGTGCGGCTTGTATGTGTCTAGAAGGGAAGTGCTACTTCTGGACATTGATGTATGTGTGCAGTGAGGATACTGGAGCGTGATTGGCTGGAGCTGGCTGGCATGCCAGGCTCCAGGAAGTCTGGATGGGTCTGCCCGGTGGTGAGTGAGAGATCAGCATGAGTGATGTGTGGGAGGAGTAGATCTGTGTCCTGGATGGGCTGGGTTTTTCCCCACACAATGCTGGCTCCGCCCCCCTGTGGTTTGTCTAATGACCCAAGCCTCCCCAGTGAATGAAAGGGGTGGTTGGGCCATCAAGGGTACTCCCAAGCCAGCTGCAACTGGTTTCCCCCCACCCTGCACCTCCTAACAAAGGATTTCCCTGTATAAATATGGGGCTGTGTCCCCCCAGAAATGGTTCTACTTGTGGATCCTTGCCAGAGGGGGCTGTTGCTGCTGCTGGGGCCAGGAGGACCGCCACTTGGCTTGTCTCCCTGCCTGGAGACCCAGTGTGCTGGCTCTGGCCCTGCCTTGCCCCCCTGCCTGCCTCCAGACCCTGCTGGAGCCTTTGCTTTGCTCTTAGCGCTTGGGAGCGCTTATTTGCCCACTAGCGCTGTGGAGCGCTTTATTTTTACCCCTAAGCGCTGGGCGCGCTGTATTTTGATTCTAGCGCTGTGGAGCGCTTTGCCTGCCTAGCGAGTGCCCACCTCGCTGACTTTCGCCGATTTTCGGCGTAGCGAGTGCCACCTCGCTTTATCTTTTAATTGGGGAGCCGGTGCCACCCGGCATTGCCCCGTGTTCTTTTATTTGATTGCGAGCCGGAGCCCACCCGGCATCGCCCGTGATCACCGCCGCAGCCCGGGGATGCAAGGAAGCAGCCGCTGACGTCACAGCCCGGCCGCGCTGGGATTGGCCCAGCCGGCCGAGCCTTCCGCCGCGTCATCCAGCCAGGCCAAAGGAGCAGGAAGCGGCCGGCGCGTCGTCCCGAGGCTCCCGATCGAGAGGAGAGCCCCGGAGTGGCAGAGGAGCCCCGAGCCGCCCAGCGACCCAGCCGGTGAGTGAGGCGGGAGAGTAGAGGAAGGGAGGAGGGCGTCGGGGCACGTTGTCGGTGCCCGCCCCTCCCCTTCTGTGTGCGGGCCGAGTGAGGCCCTAGCTGTGTCCGAGCCCAGAGAGGCTCTGTGGCATTCGAGTGAGCCCCGAGGCTCTGAGGGGCATGTGATTGATTTATTGAGCCCCAGGAAGGCTCCCGCCCCAGCCATAGAGGATTTACGAGCCAGAGGAGCTCGTGGGGGGCACAGTGGTTCTTCGAGCCCAGCGAGGCTCATCGCCCTCATTGATTGCGAGCCAGAGAGGCTCTGGGGGCATTCTTATGATTTTAAGAGCGCAGAAGCTCTAATTGCGCATTTGTTTTGCGAGCCACAGAGGCTCTAGGGGGACACAGGCAGCTAGTTGGTAGCAGCCCCGAGGCTCCCACGCTGTGTCTCCCCACCATTGTTCTTGAGCCCACCTGGCTCCAACGTTGCCTACTCGCTATTTACAACTGTCCAGCACTTAGTGGACAGTTGCTACGTTTAGGCTTTTGTGTCTGTGCTGCCTGCGCAGACCCCTGACTTTGAGACTCAGGGCATTCCGCCCCTTTCGAGGCCAGTTGGCCTGAGGGACATTTTGAGTGTTGTGCTACATGCACCCTGCGCATTGTGATTTCTTTGCTATATGATTCTTGCGCAAAAGTTCTAACCTGCACCTCTGAATGTGTTTTAATGTTACATGTGCAATTCTTGTTTATTATTACCTTTGCTAAAAGTGACCTGCTTAGGTAATGCCTTGTTCTTTTATTCCCCTTTGCTAAAAGTAACCTGCTTAGAGGAATGTTGATGTTTGATTGCCTTTGCTAAATGTTACTTGCCTAGGTGATTATTTTAGGTTTCCTTCCCCCTGCGTGATTTCCCTACAGAGACTAGGGTGGCGTAGGAGGTGATAGGTTTTCCTTCCATAGGTTTCCTTCTCCCTGCGTGATTTCCCTACAGAGACTAGGGTGGCGTAGGAGGTGATAGGTTTTCCTTCCATAGGTCCTGATGATAAGGTCCTAGCTCCCTGCGTGATTTCCCTACAGAGACTAGGGTGGCGTAGTAGGTGATAGGTTTTCCTTCCATAGGTCCTAGCTCCCTGCGTGATTTCCCTACAGAGACTAGGGTGGCGTAGGAGGTATTTTCTCTTTACCAGTAGTTACTGGTTGTATGCTACATTTACTACTTCTGTGTTACAGTCATTATATGTTGATGTGCTAAAGTGTTATACCTACCAGTATTATTTCTAACAAGTGCATACCCCTGACAGTGGTCCAGGTGGCCCTGTCCTGTACATAATCCCTTGTAAATCTTGCCCGTGCCTGTTGGCACATTGTAAAGTGTGTGTGTTATCTAATGTGTTTTTATTATTATAATACAAAGGCTATTTTTGATATAACCTTGTGTGGAGTTTCCTTTGTGGTGGGCCTTTGGTTGTTGTCGCTGGGGTGCGCGCGCAAACGCTTTACACATCGCCTCTGAGATTAGCCGTGCTGCTCGCGCCACGTTACCTAGAGGGTGAGCGGGGGTTATCTTGGTGTGTGACTCCCTTGCCCTGACCTTAGAAATGGTGATCCCTGACTGACCTCGACGCGAGTCTTGGCCGGCCAGGGTCCCGTTTCTAACATTGGTGGCAGCGGTGGGATTGGACTTGCGTTTGCGTTGTACCACAGTGGCGACAGGCCACACTTCAAAACTCTGCAATTTTAGATAACCACATTTTTGGGATTATTGTTTTTTAGGGAAGTTCAGTTTTGCTTCTCCTGAAAGGTGTCATTTGTATTTTGTCCAGTACCTTGTTCCCCGCCCTGCTCCCAGAGTTTGGTACCTGTGTCGCTAGTGGTCAGGTTGAGATAATCAGGGGTGGTAGAAACTGCCTTACCGGTCCGAGGGGAGGGTGTGTGTGAATGAGTGGTGTGTTACACTGGACAGTGGAGTGCAAGTTCTGAGATAGGAATCTTGCTGAATTTTGTTGATTGTATACTCCTGTTTAGCTCAGACCCCCAGGTTCCCTGTGTGATCTCATCTCTAGAACGTCTGCCAAAATGGAGCCTGTTTTTGATCTCAGTGATCTAGTTTGGTACAGTATGCAGGAGTTGGAAAGGTTCTGTAGAGAGAGACACATAGGGGTGGATGAGTCAGATACTGAGAACCAACTTAGGAACCACCTGATCCAATGGTATAAGGATCAAAGGGATCTTGAGCGCAGCGAGGAAAGGGACCAGGCCACATGCCATGAGGGTGGTGAGTCTGTGGGGAGCCCTGAAGATTCTGATGAAGAATGTGAGTTGGATGATGACAGTGGTTGGGCCCCAGCAGATAGTGAGGACCCCATAGGTAGGGAGTCCCTTGCTGGGCCCAGTGTCAGTACCAGCGCCCCATCCCTTGTCCTGTCCCCAGAAGAGTGGGAAGATAGGGAGAAAGAAAGGGAGCACCAGTTAGCGATGGAACAGCTCATGTTAGAGCATGCCCAGGCTATGGCGCAGCTAGAGATCGAAAGACTCTTAGCGCAGGAGAGGATAGAGGTGGAGAGAAGGGCCATCATCCGTGAGAGAGCAGCCCTAGAGGATAGACTCTCCCCTGCGCACAGTTGTAATTGTCTGGATTCCCCAGAGAGGGTGGAGTCCAGTGGTGGCAGCTTTTTAAATATAAGTGTAGACAGTCCCACTCTCAGTTCCCCGAGTATGGTGCCTGTTTTCCCAGAAGAGGAGTTAAGGTTGAGATTCAGGAATCTTAGAAAACTGCCTCACCAGTCTTGGGAAGATTTTGAGGACGAATGTTGTGGGACACTGTTTGATTGGGTAAGGGTTCACACGGAAGATGATTTTGACATCTTTTTTGATTTGATTGTCAAAGAGCACCTGCTCAGTTGTTGTTCACCAGGGTTGCGCACACACCTGTCGGGGTGTGGATTGTCTGGCGCATGTGAGCTGGCAGCGGAAGCAGAGCGATGGGACAGTGCGAGAGGTTCTTCTGAGTCACTAGTGAGTGATTCCAACAATAGTGGGTCAGGTGTCTTCCAGCCCAGTGTGGTGGAGGAGGGTGAGAGTAGCCCAGCTAGGTCCTTGGTTAGTGAGGAGGGTGTAGGGGCTGACTGCCTGTCTCAGTGGAGCGGGAGTGAGTGTGTGACCGAGAGTCCCCAAACGCCCGAAGCCTTGTCACAGAGTCTGGATGGTTCCTTTAGGGAACACCAGGAAGGGAACCTAGACTTGCCTGTTAGTTCACTTGAGGGAGATCTCCTAGTGGGTAGAGAACCTGGAGCATCTGTAAGCGGAGCTTCCATGGTTATAGAGTCTGGCAGTACTGCTCCAGTAGGGAGAGTACCGGAGTCCAGCGTGAGGAGTGATTGGGGGAGTTCCCCAGTGGAAGAACCAGTGGGTCAGGGACTACCCAGTGGGGCTAGGATCCCGTGTAGTGACCATGGTGACACCACTTCTGTGCTGGGGGATCTTTGCGCACTGTCAGGTGGACAGGAGGCGGGAGATCTGCGCCAGGCAGACAGTCACCCAACATATGTGTCATTTGCTAGCCTCAGGGGGATGGTGGGTGAGTCCCCAGAAGTCCTGGAGTGCCAGGCATTGGTTCCACCGAAGGTTTTAGACCAGAGGTTGGATGGCCAGGTTCAGGATCAGCCTGACCTGAAGGGTGGGACTACTGTAATCAGTGTCCTAACCAGTTCTTTCTCCAGAGGTACCGCCCCGGTTGGGAGGGAGCAGGACTCTGGAAGGGGGTGCAGAGGGTGGGAGAGCCCACCTCTGACCCCGGTACCACCTGAGGGGTTAAACCCTAGGTTGGGAGAATGTTGTTTAGAGGGAACCCCTCGCAGGAGGAGGAGGAACCCTAGGAGAAGAGGTAAGGGGAGGAGAGCCTTCCCTGAGACTCCTGGTCCGCCTGAGGTTGTAGACCCTAGGCTGGAGAACCAGTGGCAGTCTAGCCCTGTCCTGCAGACAGGAAGAGTGGAGCATGGCTATTATGTGCCAGGGGTTATTACCCCCCACTTTATGAGTAGGCAGGATCCAGTGGTACCTGGATGGCCTAGGGCCTGGTCCTGGCCGAGGGCAGCTGGAGAGTATCAGTGGGGTACCCCAGTTAGTCCCTACAGTAGTTTTAGAAGGAACCCTAGGGGTTCACCGTGGCGTAAAACAGGAGGGTGTCCCTGCAGTTGTGGGCCCGCGTCCTTGTTTTATCGCCCCAAGCAGGGAAGCCCATCACGGTGGTGATCGGTCTGCCCTGCGTTTTGGCTGGAAGGGGGTCGTGTTAGACTTGGGCCTTAGGGCAGGTTCACCCCTAATCTTTTTGCCTTTATTTGTGACCCTGTGTAGTGATTTTTGGGTCTTGGCGCACTTTTTCCCTGTGTCCCAGAGTGAAAGTGCGTGCGTGTAGTATGGCTGGCCTGCTCTCCCATAGGAATGCATGGGGAATGTGTGTGCCCTGGTAGTTCCTGATGTGTGGGGAGTGCAGGCTCGAGTTTAGTATGTATGAACTCGTGAGAGTGAATGCTGCGCAATGGTATGTGCGGCTTGTATGTGTCTAGAAGGGAAGTGCTACTTCTGGACATTGATGTATGTGTGCAGTGAGGATACTGGAGCGTGATTGGCTGGAGCTGGCTGGCATGCCAGGCTCCAGGAAGTCTGGATGGGTCTGCCCGGTGGTGAGTGAGAGATCAGCATGAGTGATGTGTGGGAGGAGTAGATCTGTGTCCTGGATGGGCTGGGTTTTTCCCCACACAATGCTGGCTCCGCCCCCCTGTGGTTTGTCTAATGACCCAAGCCTCCCCAGTGAATGAAAGGGGTGGTTGGGCCATCAAGGGTACTCCCAAGCCAGCTGCAACTGGTTTCCCCCCACCCTGCACCTCCTAACAAAGGATTTCCCTGTATAAATATGGGGCTGTGTCCCCCCAGAAATGGTTCTACTTGTGGATCCTTGCCAGAGGGGGCTGTTGCTGCTGCTGGGGCCAGGAGGACCGCCACTTGGCTTGTCTCCCTGCCTGGAGACCCAGTGTGCTGGCTCTGGCCCTGCCTTGCCCCCCTGCCTGCCTCCAGACCCTGCTGGAGCCTTTGCTTTGCTCTTAGCGCTTGGGAGCGCTTATTTGCCCACTAGCGCTGTGGAGCGCTTTATTTTTACCCCTAAGCGCTGGGCGCGCTGTATTTTGATTCTAGCGCTGTGGAGCGCTTTGCCTGCCTAGCGAGTGCCCACCTCGCTGACTTTCGCCGATTTTCGGCGTAGCGAGTGCCACCTCGCTTTATCTTTTAATTGGGGAGCCGGTGCCACCCGGCATTGCCCCGTGTTCTTTTATTTGATTGCGAGCCGGAGCCCACCCGGCATCGCCCGTGATCACCGCCGCAGCCCGGGGATGCAAGGAAGCAGCCGCTGACGTCACAGCCCGGCCGCGCTGGGATTGGCCCAGCCGGCCGAGCCTTCCGCCGCGTCATCCAGCCAGGCCAAAGGAGCAGGAAGCGGCCGGCGCGTCGTCCCGAGGCTCCCGATCGAGAGGAGAGCCCCGGAGTGGCAGAGGAGCCCCGAGCCGCCCAGCGACCCAGCCGGTGAGTGAGGCGGGAGAGTAGAGGAAGGGAGGAGGGCGTCGGGGCACGTTGTCGGTGCCCGCCCCTCCCCTTCTGTGTGCGGGCCGAGTGAGGCCCTAGCTGTGTCCGAGCCCAGAGAGGCTCTGTGGCATTCGAGTGAGCCCCGAGGCTCTGAGGGGCATGTGATTGATTTATTGAGCCCCAGGAAGGCTCCCGCCCCAGCCATAGAGGATTTACGAGCCAGAGGAGCTCGTGGGGGGCACAGTGGTTCTTCGAGCCCAGCGAGGCTCATCGCCCTCATTGATTGCGAGCCAGAGAGGCTCTGGGGGCATTCTTATGATTTTAAGAGCGCAGAAGCTCTAATTGCGCATTTGTTTTGCGAGCCACAGAGGCTCTAGGGGGACACAGGCAGCTAGTTGGTAGCAGCCCCGAGGCTCCCACGCTGTGTCTCCCCACCATTGTTCTTGAGCCCACCTGGCTCCAACGTTGCCTACTCGCTATTTACAACTGTCCAGCACTTAGTGGACAGTTGCTACGTTTAGGCTTTTGTGTCTGTGCTGCCTGCGCAGACCCCTGACTTTGAGACTCAGGGCATTCCGCCCCTTTCGAGGCCAGTTGGCCTGAGGGACATTTTGAGTGTTGTGCTACATGCACCCTGCGCATTGTGATTTCTTTGCTATATGATTCTTGCGCAAAAGTTCTAACCTGCACCTCTGAATGTGTTTTAATGTTACATGTGCAATTCTTGTTTATTATTACCTTTGCTAAAAGTGACCTGCTTAGGTAATGCCTTGTTCTTTTATTCCCCTTTGCTAAAAGTAACCTGCTTAGAGGAATGTTGATGTTTGATTGCCTTTGCTAAATGTTACTTGCCTAGGTGATTATTTTAGGTTTCCTTCCCCCTGCGTGATTTCCCTACAGAGACTAGGGTGGCGTAGGAGGTGATAGGTTTTCCTTCCATAGGTTTCCTTCTCCCTGCGTGATTTCCCTACAGAGACTAGGGTGGCGTAGGAGGTGATAGGTTTTCCTTCCATAGGTCCTGATGATAAGGTCCTAGCTCCCTGCGTGATTTCCCTACAGAGACTAGGGTGGCGTAGTAGGTGATAGGTTTTCCTTCCATAGGTCCTAGCTCCCTGCGTGATTTCCCTACAGAGACTAGGGTGGCGTAGGAGGTATTTTCTCTTTACCAGTAGTTACTGGTTGTATGCTACATTTACTACTTCTGTGTTACAGTCATTATATGTTGATGTGCTAAAGTGTTATACCTACCAGTATTATTTCTAACAAGTGCATACCCCTGACAGTGGTCCAGGTGGCCCTGTCCTGTACATAATCCCTTGTAAATCTTGCCCGTGCCTGTTGGCACATTGTAAAGTGTGTGTGTTATCTAATGTGTTTTTATTATTATAATACAAAGGCTATTTTTGATATAACCTTGTGTGGAGTTTCCTTTGTGGTGGGCCTTTGGTTGTTGTCGCTGGGGTGCGCGCGCAAACGCTTTACACATCGCCTCTGAGATTAGCCGTGCTGCTCGCGCCACGTTACCTAGAGGGTGAGCGGGGGTTATCTTGGTGTGTGACTCCCTTGCCCTGACCTTAGAAATGGTGATCCCTGACTGACCTCGACGCGAGTCTTGGCCGGCCAGGGTCCCGTTTCTAACAATCACCACCCCCTTTTCTGAATCATTTTGTCCACCATAAGCGTGGAAGGGTATACTCAGATGTGAGTCCCTTGCTCATTGCACCATCAGGATTCAAGCAAGCCGGGCCGACGACGCCTGAAATGGCAGAAACCGGTCCCCGGAAGCTTGTTTCCTTCCCAGTACAAGAATTGGCTTGGTAGTTTGGTTTGCCCTGTTCCCATCATGCACTGGGACAGGAACAGACTAATTTGCATATAGCCAAGTTCTGAGCTGGGATGGTGCAGTGAGCTAAAAAACGGTGATGGATCAAGCCCTGATCTTTGGACTGGGTAAGAGTGGTCTGCTTAATTCAGGCACTCTGTTCATCACCACCCCCTTTTCTGAATCATTTTGTCCACCATAAGCGTGGAAGGGTATACTCAGATGTGAGTCCCTTGCTCATTGCACCATCAGGATTCAAGCAAGCCGGGCCGACGACGCCTGAAATGGCAGAAACCGGTCCCCGGAAGCTTGTTTCCTTCCCAGTACAAGAATTGGCTTGGTAGTTTGGTTTGCCCTGTTCCCATCATGCACTGGGACAGGAACAGACTAATTTGCATATAGCCAAGTTCTGAGCTGGGATGGTGCAGTGAGCTAAAAAACGGTGATGGATCAAGCCCTGATCTTTGGACTGGGTAAGAGTGGTCTGCTTAATTCAGGCACTCTGTTCATCACCACCCCCTTTTCTGAATCATTTTGTCCACCATAAGCGTGGAAGGGTATACTCAGATGTGAGTCCCTTGCTCATTGCACCATCAGGATTCAAGCAAGCCGGGCCGACGACGCCTGAAATGGCAGAAACCGGTCCCCGGAAGCTTGTTTCCTTCCCAGTACAAGAATTGGCTTGGTAGTTTGGTTTGCCCTGTTCCCATCATGCACTGGGACAGGAACAGACTAATTTGCATATAGCCAAGTTCTGAGCTGGGATGGTGCAGTGAGCTAAAAAACGGTGATGGATCAAGCCCTGATCTTTGGACTGGGTAAGAGTGGTCTGCTTAATTCAGGCACTCTGTTCATCACCACCCCCTTTTCTGAATCATTTTGTCCACCATAAGCGTGGAAGGGTATACTCAGATGTGAGTCCCTTGCTCATTGCACCATCAGGATTCAAGCAAGCCGGGCCGACGACGCCTGAAATGGCAGAAACCGGTCCCCGGAAGCTTGTTTCCTTCCCAGTACAAGAATTGGCTTGGTAGTTTGGTTTGCCCTGTTCCCATCATGCACTGGGACAGGAACAGACTAATTTGCATATAGCCAAGTTCTGAGCTGGGATGGTGCAGTGAGCTAAAAAACGGTGATGGATCAAGCCCTGATCTTTGGACTGGGTAAGAGTGGTCTGCTTAATTCAGGCACTCTGTTCATCACCACCCCCTTTTCTGAATCATAGTTGTAGCTCTCAGCTGGCACCTAGGGAAACCTAGCAAAACTATACATTTTTGAAACCTAGATACCCAGGAGAACACAGGATGTGGCTTCCACCGGGTACTGTTACCCAGCATCCCTTGCAACTGCAAAAAAAAATATTTCCTAGAATTTCTGTGAATGAAAGTTCTGCAATCTGTGGGGAGCCACAAACTTCCACCCACCCAACATTCTCCAGAGTCTCCCGATAAAAATGTTATCTCACTTGTGTAGGTAGGCCTAGCGCCCGTGACAGGAAACAGCCCCAAACCCAACATGGACACGTCATATATTTCCAGTGAAAGCTGACCCTTTTTGGGGATGTGCTTAGCTGTGGATTTTGAACTCTACTCAGCCCAGGGAATGGAGGATGGGCTCTCATCAGGTTTTGTTACCCAAAAACCCTTGACTCTTGCAAACCTCAAACTTTGTAAAAAAAAAAAACAACACATTTTTCTCCCATTTCTGTGATGGAAAGTTCTGGAATCTGTGGGGAGCAACACACTTCCACCCACCCAGGACTTCCACAAGTCTCCCGTTAACAATGGTACCTCTTTTGTGTGGGTAGGCCTAGTGCCTGCAACAGGAAATGGCTCAAAATGCAACATGAACACATCACAGTTTTCCAGTAAAAACGGACCCTTTTTGTAATGTGCCTAACTGTGGATTTATAACCCTAGCTAAGTTGTTAGCTTGGAAAACCTAGCAAACCTGTATAGTTTTGAAAACTAGGCACCAAGGGGAATCCAGGATGTGGTGACTTGTGTGGCTCTCTCCGGGTTCTGTTACCCAGAGTCCCTTGCAAACTTCAAGCTTTATAAAAAAAAACTACTTTTTCTCACATTTCTTTGATAGAACGTTCTGGAATCTGTGGGGAGGTACAAACTTCGACCCACCCAGCATTCCCCTAAGTCTTCTAATAAGAATAGTACCTCACTTGTGTGGTTAGTCCTAGTGCCCGCGACAGGAAACACCCCGAAACACAAAGTGGACCCATCACATTTTGCCAGTGAAAACGGGCCCATTTTTGCTAGTTGTCTAGCTGTGATTTTGGAGCCTAGCTCAGCTGGCAACTAGGGAAACCTAGCAAACCTGGGCAGTTTTGAAAACTAGACACCCAGGGGAATCCAGAAGGGGCTGACTTGTGTGGCTCCCACCAGGTACTGTTATACAGAATCCCTTACAAACTTCAAACTTTGTAATAAACACATTTTCCTCACATTTCTGTGAAGGAAAGTTCTGGAATCTGTGGGGAGCCACAAACTTCCACACACCAAGAATTCTACCAAGACTCCAGGTAAAAATAGTACCTCACTTCTGTGGGTAGGCCCGAAACAGTATATGGTCCTAAACAGACTATGGAGACTTCAAAATTATTGATCACAAAAAAGACTTAGTTTTGAAAGGGTGTAATCTTTCTTTTTGGTCCCAAGCTCTGTGGGGTTCTAGGGAAACCTACCAAAACTAGACTTTTCAGAAAACTAGAAACCCAGGGGAGTCCAGAGAGGTGTGGCTTACATGGATTGCTTAACTTGTTCCTACCCAGAATCCTTTGCAAACCTCAAATCTAGGTAAAAAACAAATTCTCACATTTCTGTGTGAGAATGTTGTGGGATCACCAGGCCAACACAAAGTTCCTATCACCTAGTGTTGCCCCAGGTCTCCCTATACAAATGCTACCTCACTTGTGTGGGTGGGCCAATTAACCACGACAGGGAAGGGCCCAAAACATTTGGTGGAGACATCAGAATTATCTACCACAAAACAACCTGTTTTTGCAAAGGGGGCACCTGCATTTTTGGTGCCGGGCTTGGCGGCCATCAAGGGAAACCTACCAAACCCAGACAGTTCTGAAAACAACACACTGGGGGAGTCCAAGGAGGTATGGCTTGCGTGGGTCCCTCAACATTTTCCTACACAGAATCCCCTGCAAACCTAAAATTTTGGCCCAAAAAAATCACATTTTCCTCACATTACTATATGGGAAAGTTTTGGGATCACCAGGCTGACGCAAATTTCATGGCAGCCAGCTTTCCCCCAGGCCCCCAATAAAAATGCTACCTCACTTGTGTGGGTGAACCAAGTACCCGTAACCAGGAAGGTTCCAAAACGTTTTGTAGAGACATCAGAAATATCTATCACAAAAAAACTGGTTTTGCAAAAGGGTCACTAGCGTTTTTAGTCCCAGGCTCGGTGGCTATCTAGGGAAACCTAGAAAACCCAGACAGTTCTGAAAACTAGACACCAGGGGAAGTCCAGGGAGGCGAGGCTTGCGTGGATACCCCAAAGTTTTCCTACCCAGCATCCCTTAAAGAAAATCTCAAATTTAGCACCAAAAAAAATCTTTTTCTCACATTTCTGTTTGGGATCACCACACTGGCACAAATGTGTTACCACCCATCATTTCCCTCGGTCTCCTGAGTAAAATGATAACTCACTTGCGTGGGTGTCCAAAGCAGAGTCAGCCAAAACAACTAAAATGCCATTTTAGGCAGCCTCCACCCTCACGCTTTCAAGAAATAATAATCCCTGGTTCTTAGTAGGTTTTCTGCCTCGGCAGGTCAGGGGTAATAACACCCATCTGCTCCCCTTGGGGGCAGAAAGACTGGTATTATTACGGACCGTGGTGGTGGGGTCATTGGCATGCCCATTGTGGGCAGTCCCCACCTCTCTCTTTTATATAAAAAACAATAATCTGGGGGGCAGAAACACTGTCCTTTGGGTTTTTTGGGTGGTGGAGGCATTAACATGCCCATTTTCGGCAGCCCCCACCCCTATGTTTTACAAAAATCCCTGGTGCCAAGTGTGCTTTCTGCCCCCTCCCCGGGGGCAAAAAGACTGATTATGCCCAAAAATATTGGGGGGAGCTAAGGCCCTTGCCCACTCCCCCCTCCCTGGTGTCTAGTGGTGGATCCCTGCTTGGGGATCATCCTCCCACAGTGATCCATAAGCAGGAATCCACTTGGGATGTGTACCCTTGGAAAGGGGAGATTCAAATCAGATAATACGTCATCTACGGTGGTTGTTAGGTGATGTTCCTATTGAATAGCAGCGTTCAGTCAGTGCATATCCACCCAAAGGTGGGCTGCCCCTGGCTGTATGGGCTTAGGCACTACGGCAAGTGGGGAAACCATGGATTGTACCCCATGACTTCTTCTATCACATCCAATTGCTCTTCTGCTATCCTTCTCTACCAGTGGCCTCAGGTGGAAGGGGACTCTTCTGTGTCACAGTGCCACAAGGCGGGCCACTTGGTCAATGTGGAGGTTGACTTTCACACCTCTCAGGGACCTAAGGCCCTGAAACTTTGTCAGAAAGTCTTTCAGGATTGCATCCAGTAGGGTGTCCTAAATGTTTCAGGCAAAGAACCCCAAGCCCAGGTCTTCAGCGTGTGGCAACTGATAATGGTACCTGTTCTCTCTTTGGTGATATGGAAACGGGCCCACACATTCAGGTCATTTTTGAGTTATCACTTGCTCAGTGTTACCTGCTGGCGGGAGCGAGAGTCGACAGCCCTATGCAAAGACTGTGGGTGGCATCGTGTTTGGCTGAGACGGGGCTTTGGTTTGAGAAATTAGGACATGTCCAGGACATTCACTGAGGCACCGGTATCTATCAGGGCCAATACTGGTACAGCGCCTATAGCTACTGTGCACATGAGGAACAGCATCCTGACGTTGCTCACTAGTAGTGCGGTGAAATTAGTGAATACGTATTCCTCATCATTATCTAGGGTACTTCTCTCCTGGTCTGGATTCATGAACCTGTCTGCCCCTGGGAGGTTTTATCTATTGGTATGGTAAATGGTATGGTAAAAGATACTTCCGTCACTGATTTCCAAACCACCATGACTTTTATCAGTGAATGGATGTACCACAGTCAACTTAAACTAAATCCAGATAAAACCGAGTTGGTCTTAATTGGAGGTCCCCATCACCCTTGGAACCCCAGCTTCTGGCCGCCCTCATTAGGCTCCGCTCCCAACCCTGTCAACTCTGTGAAGAGTCTCGGAGTAACAATCTGCAGCGACCTATCGCTTAAGCCCCATATAAACACAATAGTCTCCTCCTGCTTCTTCCACCTTCGCAGAATCCGCAAAATCAGTAGATTCCTAACTAAAGAAGCTCTTATCCTTGTCATCATGGCCCTTGTCACCTCTCGCATCGACTATGCGAATGTTTTGTATGTCGGCATTCCATCATACCAACTCCACCGCCTGCAACTTGTACAAAATCAAGCAGCTAGGCTTTAAAAGCCAAATAAATGGAGATAAAACTATCGCCCTATTTACAAGTGGGTGCTAACATGCATTAGCGCGTTAGCGCCTGTTTTCCCGATGCCTCGTTTTGCATCTCTAATGAGATAGCCAGGAGGCTGCGACTCAGAGCAGCTGCACAGAGAAGGAGATGCCAGGAGAGGATATTCCGAGCGCACATTACCATCTTCCAGCGCACTGAGGAGGACATCCATACACACTACAGGCTGGATGAAGAGAGCATCCTTGATTTAATTGAGGAACTCAAACCCTTTCTTGAACACCCCACATGCAGGACACACTCCATCCCCACCCACATCCAGGTCCTGTGCACACTGCACCTCTTGGCATCAGGTAGCTTCCAGGGGGTGATAGCCTCAGCAGGAGGGGTGTCACAGAGTGCACTTTCGTGCTTTTTCCACGCATTCCTTGATGCCATGGTACAGAGGCTGCATCACCACATTCACTTCCCAAGCACACCACAGGCACTAGACCAGACCAAACAGGACTTTTATCAAATAGCCCAATTTCCCCACGTCATAGGATGCATAGATGGGACACACATTGCAATATCCCCCCCTCCCAGAATGAGTACGTGTTCAGGAATCGCAAATCCTACCATTCCCTGAACATACAGGTAGTGTGTGATGCCAACACATCATCACGGACATTGTCGCCAAATTCCCTGGCAGCACTCACGACTCTTTCATCTTCCGCCACAGTGGGATACACCGTAGACTCACTAGTGGGGAGTTTGGTGAGGGCTATCTACTAGGTAAATACATTTGAACAGAGGCCACACTTGGTAAGGATAATTAAACAAAACCGATGCCAATACTGAGCGAATTATTTTCAAACCTTACCAGGTCTTTGAAACAATTGTTATGAAATATAACATTAACAATTTGCATTAAAAAATTGCAGCATATAAATTTATTAATACTTCTTATTGAATTATTTCACTTTTTAAACATAAATCTTCTTACATGGAAAATACAAAGCTTTTATATACAGACTATATACAAAAAATATACAAAAACGAATATCAGCATAAAAATTGACCTATACACACTTCACACATTCTTGGCCGTGCAATCAACAAAACCATTCATACAACACACGAAAACAGTAGTTGGTCTTGGTGTCAAAATAAACTATAGTTGTAAACTCCAGGTATTAATCCTTATCGTTCTATAATGTCAACGTTTTTAATGGAACAACTCAAATGAGTGGCAGAGAGCTTGTATTCTTCACTAACAGCCGTTGTGAAAAAACGCTTTTTTCTAACAATGACCCAAGACCACATGGGTCGACGCGTTTCAAACCCCGCAAAGTGCCGGGGTTCTCATCAGGACCACAAATAACGCTTAATTCGTTCTCGTTCTCGTTGCCGGCGCCGGGGCGGGTGGCCGAGTCACTCCGCTGGAATCACGGGGTGCACACTTCGGGCGGGAGGGCTGCTTAATCCACCTTCGCTCGCTGCAGTGAGCGAAGGTGGATTACGAGAACGATCCCACGGCGAACCAGACGCCCTTGGCTAAGCAAGCAGCACCCGTGTGCACTATCCTTGGAAATACATCTTGGTTAAATGAGGATTTTGAAACAAAGGAATTAAGCGTCACATGTGGTCTTGGGTCATTGTTAGAAAAAAAGCGTTTTTTCACAACGGCTGTTAGTGAAGAATACAAGCTCTCTGCCACTCATTTGAGTTGTTCCATTAAAAACGTTGACATTATAGAACGATAAGAAGGATTAATACCTGGAGTTTACAACTATAGTTTATTTTGACACCAAGACCAACTACTGTTTTCGTGTGTTGTATGAATGGTTTTGTTGATTGCACGGCCAAGAATGTGTGAAGTGTGTATAAGTCAATTTTTATGCTGATATTCGTTTTTGTATATTTTTTGTATATAGTCTGTATATAAAAGCTTTGTATTTTCCATGTGTGAAGATTTATGTTTAAAAAGTGAAATAATTCAATAAGAAGTATTAATAAATTTATATGCTGCAATTTTTTGATGCAAATTGTTTATGTTATATTTCATAACAATTGTTTCAGAGACCTGGTAAGGTTTGAAAATAATTCGCTCAGTATTGGCATCGGTTTTGTTTAATTATAGTATTGTAGGCTCAGCCTTGCTGAGTTGTGAGTCAAGGCCCTTTGTGTTTTTTGACACTTGGTAAGGATAGCATGCGCATGACAGTGTTTAACCATATACCTCCCACCCCACAGGTGACAGTGCGTATGCGGTCCGTGACTTCATACTGCCGCCCTACCTGAATCCGACCAATGCAGTGGAGCGGCGGTACAACAGCGCCCACATCGCAACAAGAGCAACCATTGAGAGGACATTTGGGATATTGAAAAGCAGATTCAGATGCCTTCACAAAAGTGGAGGGGCACTACAATACAGCCCACAGACCTGTTGCAAGATAGTGGTATCATGTGCCATGCTGCACAACACCACCAACAGGAAAGGCACACCGGTGGAGCTCAGTGAATCTGACACATCAGATGTGGAGGGGCCTGCTCCAGGACCTATGCCAGCCGGTTTACATGGTGCAGCTGCTGGGCACCAGAGGCGGGATGAGATCACACGTAACTATTTTTAGGTAAGACAAAATGACACAATGCTATATATCAGCTGTCAGACTGTGTTTTTTATTCCTTAACATCAGGATTATTAACGTCACACAGGCTAAGTGATACACAATGTCCTTCAGAATGTCCTGCACATGTTCCTGCACAGTGCAAATATCACATCAGGGGAAAGTGTCCATGTGCAGTGGGTAGCTGCACCCATCCTGTGGTCCCATGTACATCTCCTCACTAACGGCGGTGGTGGGAGGAAGCCCCTGTATCGGGATGCACAGTGCCTCCCTCACTAGGGCCACTAGGCCTGGTGTTACGGCCACTACGGCGCCGCTCCATGGTGGGTGGGGGGGTGGTGCTGCTCCATACTGATAGGGCGTCCTCATCAGTGGGGGTCAGAACTCCTGGCCCAGTAGTGCGTACTGCGCGCAGTTCATCCACAGCCGTGGTGACCTGGAGTAGGGCCCTTGCCACTTCCTGGCTATTGCGCGCCACCTCACGCTGCATGCAGATGATGCGCCTAGCTAATACACTGGTGGCAGAGGACAGGCGGTTCACAGCCCGGGTATACAAGTCCAGGCACTGCATCTCCCTATGCCGAGCTGCACGGTCGGCCCTGAGTTCGGCACACAGTGCCTCCATGGCACATGTCATGTTCCTGAAGCCTGCCCTGACTTCCCTTTGGTGTGACTTGATGTTTTTTGCTTGCAGGCGCTGTACCTGCAACATGTTGAGCTCCAGGCCAGCAAACACGGACCCATCCCCTGGATCCGCACCACTGCTGGGAGCATGGGACCTGCGCCTGATTGGACCAGCTGCAATTGGTTCTGCACGTGGGCGCTGTTGTGGTTCTAGCTGTGTGGTATCAGTTTGGCCATCACCATCAGTGTCCTGGCCCTCGTCCTCCAAAGGGGGTAGTGGGCGCACAACATTCCGCCTGCGGCGCTTAGGTGGGTTCACTGGGCTATACTCGTCCTCAGATTCATCCTCCTGCGTAGCCGCTGGTCTTGTAGGGGAATTGCCCTGTCTCACACTTGCTGTTGGCAGTGTTACAGTTGATGCTGTGGACGTAAAAGCACACATTTATTTTCTGTTCCGACTTGCACTTGTAAAATATTAAATATCACTATTTGGGGTTACATGTATCGTGTTTTTTCCTTTCATGATGTGCACAAGCATTTGGGGATTGGCTTGGTGTAAATGCACCACTGTAATGTGCATGTGACTACATCTCCCATAATGCATTGCAGTGTGTGCTTGTGTACCTGCACTGGCCTTCTAGTTTTGTTCTGCTCCTGGGTCACTGCTGGGTGTGTGGGGGTAGTTGGGGGGTGTCAGGGGTGTGATGGCATGCCTCTTACCTTGTCCTGGTCCCGGGGGTCGGAGCTGTCCAGGTCGGCCACGCCCATGACGCTTTCTGGAAGTAGGGTTCCCTCCACCAGTTCCTCCAAATGTGTTGAGTCAGTGGCAGTGGAGGTCCCTCCGCCAGTCTTCCTGGCTTCACCCAACCTGGCAGCCACCTTCTCCTTGGAGCGCTGGCGCATATCGTACCAGTACTTCCTTAAATCTTCCACCCACCTGTGTGTTACCCCAACAGCATTCACCTTTTTGTTGGATGTCTGCCGAAATGCGCCTCTTCCTTGTCTCAGGCACCTGAGAGATTTTTTCCCAAACAGCATTTCATGGCTTGTGACCATCTCTTGAATAAGCACTTCCAGCTCAGCCTCAGAGAATTTCTGTTTTCTTTTCTTCTGGTTGTCAGCCTGCTGCTGCTGGGGGGTGTCCTGGCTGGAGCTCCCTCTCCAACACTCCTCTCTGTGAATCAGAAACTCAGGTGCAGCATGGGTAGTCACACTTCCTGGTTGTGATGTCATCAAGCTGCACCTGAGTTTCCGATTCTCAGGTTTGCGAAATTCGCTATTTTGCGATTTTTCCCATTAAGGAATCGCAATTTCGGACATCGCAGATTAATTTCATACATACCGTCTTGCGATTCTGATTTTTTTGCGATTCGCAAAAACTCGCTAATTCAGAATTGCAAAACTGCAGCTTGATACATATGGCCCTAAATGCCTTAGAGGGTGACAACTTCTCAGAGGCCAGGAAACAGGGGATTTTATTGCAATATATACAAACATCTGGATGTAATTGAACTTGGCAATGATGAGGGCCAACCGAAAGAGATTTATGATATGTCCCTTAAAATGTTGAAAAAGCGATTTGGTCCCCGCATCTATCACACAGTTCAAGCAAAATCTGAGAAAGTGGGCAATTACATAGCGTTCCTGGAAGGTTTAGTGAAAACATAAGAATTTGGTGACCCATCAGACTCGCTTAAAAAGGATCAGTTTGTGCATTCATTTAATGACACTAGTGTTCGGGCAAAACTCTTGTGTCAGAATCCATCATTGAAGGAGGTGGTAGACAAAGGGCAAATACCTCTGGATGGGTCAAGCAGATTAGGAGCATATTTCCTACAATGGTGGAGAGAGTGTACAACACCACTGTAGGAAAGAAGACAAGTGAAGACAACAACAAAAAAGCATTAAAATCCCACATGGTGGTAAAAGAAATTCTAGGTTCAAATGTTTCAAGTGTGGAAGCCCTAACCACACGTTTAATAGTACTGATTGTTTTGCATGCGATGTAGTCTATAGGAACTGTGGAAAGAGTGTCCATTATGCTCGCATGTGTAAGAACACTAGGGTGCATGATGTGTATGAAGTACATGAGGGTTATGAAAAGGTTATATTACATGTGAAGAGCTCAGTGAAAGGTGTCGACAAAGTAGAAGTGGATGTTGATGTTGGACGAATCAGAATGCCTGAGTGTGAAATGACCATTGTTGGGAAGAATCTCATGGTCCTTGCCGATTCTGATTCTCCTTACACACTCATAAAAGATAAGAATTGGGAAATGATTTATGGGAAAGGAAATTCCGAGTTGCTACCGCCAGACAATCATAAGGAGAGCTACCGGGGTGTGAGGATTGATCTGATTGATTTTACTGTCTTGGACATTGAATTTAAGGGTAGACAGTAGGCAACGTTTATATGGCCAAACGTGGGACACCCTCTTATGGTGGCTGCACCAGAGAGGCCGGGTTATTATTCTTAGTCCTATCTGTGAAGAACAGGTCCTACTAGCTGCCATGGTGGCAGAAAGTTTGGATGTTTTACAAGAATTTCAGTATGTGGTTAGAGATAAGGTGGGTTTATTTAAAGATTTCCAGTACAAAATAGTTTAGAGAAACAATGCCAGGCCTGTAGTGCAAAGAATGAGAAGGGTCCCAATTTGATGTTGAAGCCACTGTAAGAGAAGATTGATAAACTGTTGTTACTGGGGTGATCGAGGAGATTGATTTATCAAAGTGGTTGGCTCCCATTGTGATGGCTCCTAAGGACAATGAGTTCAAGATCAGGATGCGTGTGGAGCTAAGAGACCCAAATCAATGTATTTGGGTGGATCGTCAGCCTCTGCCCAACATAGCAGAGGTTTTAGTACTACTTAAGGATGTAAGAGTATTTAGTGTGATACGCCTATTGGCTGCGCACAATCAAGTGCAGCTGCATGAGGACTCCAAGGCACTGACATCCTTTGTGACACCACTACGGCATTCAGGTTTGTGAGATTGCCTTTTGGCTTAGCCTCAGCTGCAGCATGTTTTCAACGTCTCATGAAAAATGTTTTTAAAGGGATTGACTCTGTGGCTTTTTTCCAAGATGACATCTTGGTATGCAAAAGGGACACATAGAGTCATGATCTTGTCCTAAGGCAGGTGCTAGCACAACTGCGGGACAGAGACCTCACACTAAAAAGGGAGAAATGCAAATTTAGTATAATTTTGGTTTCCTACTTGTGCCATAACATTTACGGGGAGGGGATCAGTCCCAATTTGGATCTAGTCAAGTCCATTTTGGAATCACCTACTCCCACCAATAAGGACTAGATCAGGCCTTTCATGGGTCTCGTGGAGTACTGTGCCAAATTCATTCTAAATTGTGTCAGTGTGATACAACCAATCAGAGTACTCCTCAAGAAATGGGTAGGTTTTGATTGGTCTGATTGCGGAGATGCTTTTGGTTTAGTCAAGGACAGTATAGCTAAGATGACTAGCTTGGCACAATGCGATTAAACTAAAAGAACCATCCTCACCATGATTGCAAGTATGAAAGGATTGGGAGCGGTGCTGTCCCAAATAATGGATGGAGAAGAAAAGACGGTGGCCTATGCCTTCCGCTCCCTGAGTGGGGTCGATGGGAGATATTCAGGGATAGAGTGAGAGGCATTCATGTTTAAGTAGGCAGTGCACCAGTCTGTGGGGTAAGCAGTTCATTTTGGGGGATGAACCATGAACCATTGGTTCAACTGTTAGGGTGCAAAAATGTTGATAACAGCACACCACGTAACAAAAGGTGCATGGAGAGTTTTACTCCACCCAGGTTTAATATAGCCTTATAGCCCGCCGTAGAGGGCTATACCAGCTATTAAAGGCCCTCTTCGGCGTTAAAGGCCCCGAGCCGAAGGCGAGGGCCTTTAACAGGGGAGAGGGACTTTAATAGCCGGTGTAGCCCAGCTACGAAGGGCTATAAGGCTATTAGGACATTCTGCCACTAGAGGGCAGAATGTTCTAACAAAAAAGAACAAAGCCTTATGGGAGCGTGAGGGGATTGAATCCCTTCGGGCTCCCTGAAGCCTTTGTTCACAGCCAGAGCTGTGAACAAAGAAACATTGGAATGTTGGAGCTCGAGGCTTATACCAGCCATTACAAGCCCGGAGCACTCCATTGTTTTCAATGGTGCTCCCAACATTCCAATGTTCTAATAACACGTATATTTAGTAACTCAAATTTCCTAATTGAAAGGGACTACTTTTAAGCCAAATTCAGTCTCTGAAACGAAAGAGCCAGGGTCTGATGTGAGGTTACCCATTTACCATATGTTTTGGTGGGCAGAGGCCAAATATGATTGACAATTTAACAAACCAATGAATGAAAATGGCGCCCTGAAGCTCCTGTATGTATGATATATTGTGTGATTTTATTTGCAAAAGTAATATCATACAAAAAATCTAGGCTGTGTCAGAGGAAAGACTTAAAACATGAAATCAATGACACAGATCTGCAAATCATTTCTCCTGCAGCTGCTCAGTGGACTGCTCACCCCAGGGACAATACTCAGAAAAGACACAAATCTCACCTGGGGTGAAGGCTGAGATGCTCAGAGCTAGGAGGAGGATTCCAAGCATGGCGGCTGCTGAGGAAGATGCTCAGAGTGAACCTGTCTGAAAAAGAAACACAGCTTTACCTCCAGCAGTTAAAACATTTACAAAGCAACTTCAGCAGTGAAAACGGATGTTTGTATTCATCCGCAACAGCAGACAATACCCTTGTTCGCCTAGGTGAACCCCCAAACTGTTCCATGCAAAACGTATGCAGAGATAGTGAGAAATGCACTTCTAGGGCAGTGAACAAACCAGGGAAGACATGCAAGAAGGCCAAGGGGATTCCTTGCAGTTTTCTATCTAGACCATCTGACTCCTTGACGTAAAAATCGTCTGCACTAAGGAGTCTCTGGCACCCCCAAAGTTAGCTGTATTGGGGGTACGTGTGGCTGCAGTGGGGGAGGGGTGTAATCACCAGGCACCCGGGCAAATAAGTAACAAAAAACTCAGTTTTGCGGGTTATTCCAGTCCACCTTTCATCCACCTGGCTCTTCCCCCCCAGAACTGTGGCTTTTCTCTAGAGTTACTGCATAAGAGGCCATTAACGCGTGTTACAGCCCCATCAGAACTACCCGGCCTCTCGTGATAAGGCTCCATTGAGCGTGCTACTTTACTTAGAGGGGAGAGAGGTGAATGGACCGCTACTTACCGGTAATCTTCATTACCCCGATTAAGGTCCTCCTCGTCCCATTCGTTACTATATAAGGCTGTCCCACCTCCTGACAGGCTCTCCAACATGCTAGTATTCTTTTTGATGAATAAAGCCCCCCCCCTACCCAACTCCATGCTTGCTAGTAAAAGAAGGAAATTTCATTAGGAAATAGCTATTTAGGAAATGCTACACCATTCGTTCCTATTGACAAAAAAAAGTTCAATGGGTACGAATGGTTTTGCATTTCTTAATTTTTGATTTCCTAATAGGAAATTGCAAATTTGGAAATGCAAAACAAAGGGTGCTTATTAGCATAAACCCCCACCCCCCCTTGATGCAACCGCAGACAAAGTGGTGCACATATAAAGTGCACATATGCCCTAGGGGCAAGTGTGCGCTTTATGGCACTTTAAAAAAAGCTTTTTGAGGTGCTTTTTTAGAAATTGTACATGGTTACCATCAACTTGAAGTCCACAGGAAATGCTTTAAACATGTGCTTAGGAAATGGCAAATAGGAAAACCCTAATTGTTATTCTACCTGGTAGAAATAGCATTGAGTGACTCCCTATCTTTGTAAATCAGGGAAGGCCATTTTGCATTTCTTAAAGGGACGATATTGCGATTCGGCCCATTAGGAAATACAAAAAGCTTTTGTACATATGGCCCTTGATCATCACCACCCTCAGGAAAATGTGGGAGAATAACCTCCTGCTGTAACTGGAACCGGGAAGACATCTTAGGAAGAAATGCCGGATCCAACCTGAGTATAACCTTATCAGGCAGGATTTGCAAATAGGTATAGGACATCAATGAAGCCCCAACTCCCCCAACCTCTGGGCCAAAGTAAAGGTTAAAAGAAAGGCCATTTTAGCCAATAAATAAATCAAGTCTGCCTCTAGTAAAGGTTCAAAAGGGGGCAATTGTATACTCTGAAGAACATTAGTTTTGTCCCATGAAGGAACAATTGCTTTGGGTGCTGAAGCCAAATACTCTTTAAAAGGTGGACCACTGAAGGAACAATGCATTCCAGATCCTTCCCAGCTCCCCTACAGGCTCTAATGGCTGGCCACTGAGCAGCCAAAGTAGAAGGGGTCAAATTCTGTAACAAAAATCCCTCAGAAATTCAAGAATCTGAACCGGACCCCCTTCACCGGGTCCACCCTGTGAACCACACGCCACTTAGCAAAGGAGCCCTAGTTTAGGACTTTAAGAGTGGATTACTTACAGGACTTTTGAATATCCACTGACAACAGAGAAGGGCACCCTAAAGTCTCAAGTGTTAATCGCTCAACAGACAAGCCATCAATTTCAGTTGACGGAGACGGGGGACTGACAGAACTGGAACTATAGCAGGGACAGAATCACATTTAGGAATTGTGAATATTTTGAAATTTTTAAATGGTTGGTGATATACAGTTTGTAATCCCCTAGTTAATGAGAAGTGAGGGGCTATAGCAGAGGAAATAAGTATAAGATATTCAATCTGCTTTTTATGAAGTACTGATATATAAATCACCAAGAGGACAGGGTTATTGTTGTATTGATGCAGAATCACCGGCAACCTGACAAAAGTGCCCGGGGATAAATGAAGCAACAGAGGGAACCAAAGGCGATGAGGCTAAAAGGGGGATATCAAGATCATCAGCACCTTCTCCGCCCGAATCTTCGGCAGCACCATGGGGAGGAGGGGAACCAGAGGGAACACCTGCAGAAGCCCCAAAGGCAAAGGAATCAAAGGGTCATCCACTGCCCAATCCCGTGGACAAATCACCTCTGGACAAAACCTCTCTAGGAGGGCATTGTGGAAAGAGGAAAAAAGGTTGATTCATGGCTCCCCGATCAGGAGATAAATGTTGTGGAAGAGGGTCCTTGACATATGGTATAGGATCGAGGAGGGCAGATTGCAGCGCAAACTGTCGGCATGATAATTGAGCTGATCTTGGATGTAAATGGTCCTCATGGCAATGAGATGAGTCTCTCACAACAACAATCAGGGTGGCTAGATGATTGAGAGTGGCACAGTTCAAATAGCAACGCAACATCTGATTGTCAGTACGAATCAGCAGATTCTCACCCAACAAATGCGACTGAAAGATCTGAACTACGCCCCAAATCACTACCAAATTCCTCCAATTAGAGGAACCAACCCTGTACTTCTGATACCACTGAAACCCCTTCAAGAAGGCAGAAAAACTGCCCCTGTCTGTGTGTCGCCCTGATAAACTGCAACCATTAGACAGGGGTTAGGTGCGACTTCACAAAGTTCAGACTGAATCCCAATTGTTGAAATAGCCCAATCATTGCCTCCACTGCTGTCAGAGACTTAGGAAGAGAGGAAGCACAGATTCAACAATCATCAAGGTAAGGAAATACTGAGAAACCTTGAAATGTAAAACACCCACAGCCGGAGTCGATACCTTGGTGAAGGTCAGAAAAAACCACAGCAAAGAAACCGCTCTCCTCGCCGCAACAGACGACATCTGCACCCTACTGGACAAAGGAGAAACAGCAGCCCTCATCCTCCTCGACCTCTCAGCGGCGTTCGACACAGTCTCTCACCGTACCCTAATACGCAGACTCCACAACGCAGAGATTCAAGACAAGACCCTCGACCCATACATACGATGGTACAATCCCTCCTCAAAACAAACTCTAACTCAAACCTGTACTGATCCATACATACATAGGTACAATCCCTCCTCAAAACAAACACAAACGTAACCCTGTATTGACAAAGCACAAACGTAACCCTGTACTGACCCACACATAGGATGGTACACTCCCTCCTCAAAACAAACACAAACTCAACCCTGTACTGACCGATACATACAATGGTACAATCCCTCCTCAAAACAAACACAAACTCAACCATGTACTGACCCATACATACGATGGTACAATCCCATCCTCAAAACAAAGCACAAATTTAACCCTGTACTGACCCACACCTAGGATGGTACACTCCCTCCTCAAAACAAACACAAACTCAATCCTGCACTGACCGATACATATGATGGTACAATCCCATCCTCAAAACAAAGCACAATGCTGTAGTGATTGGATGCTAGTAACCCTGTAGTGACCCATCCATACAATGGTACACTCCCTCCTCAAAACAAACACAAACTCAACCCTGTACTGACCCATACATACGATGGTACAATCCCATCCTCACAACAAAGCACAATGCTGTAGTGCTTGGATGCTAGTAACCCTGTATTGATCCATCCATACAATGGAACAATCCCATCCTCAAAACAAAGAACAAACTTAACCCTGTAATGACCCACACATAGGATGGTACACTCCCTCCTCAAAACAAACACAAACTTAACCCTGTACTGACCGATACATACAATGGTACAACCCCTTCCTCAAAACAAAGCACAATGCTGTAGTGTTTGGTTGCTAGTAACCCTGTACTGACCCACACATAGGATGGTACACTCCCTCCTCAAAACAAACACAAACTCAACCCTATACCGACCTATACATACAATGGTACAATCCCTTCCTGAAAACAAACACAAACTCAGCTCTGTACTAACCCATACATACAATGGTACAATCTCACCCGCAAAACAAAGCACAAACTTTACCCTATGCTGACCCATACATCAAATGGTACAATCCCTCCTCAAAACAAAGCACAAACTCAACCCTGTACTGACCCACACATAGGATGGTACAACCCCTCCTCAAAACAAACGCAAACTCAACCCTGTATTGACCCAAACATACGATTGTACAATCCCTCCTCAAAACAAACACAAACTCAATCCTGTATTGAGGCAAACATACGACGGTACAATCCCTCTTCAAAACAAACACAAACTCAACCCTGTACTGACCGATACATACACTGGTACAATACCATCCTCGAAACAAAGCACACACGTAACCATGTACTGACCCACACATAGGATGGTACAATCCCTCCTCAAAAGAAACACAAACTCAACCCTGTATGGACCCATATATAGGATGGTACAATCCCTTCTCAAAAGAAACACAATCTCCACCCTTTACTGACCCATACATACGATGGTACAATCCCTCCTCAAAACAAACACAAACTCAACCCTGTACTAACCCATTCATACGATGGTACAATCCCTCCTCAAAACAAACACAAACTCAACCCTATACTGATCTAGACATACGATGGTACAATCCCATCCTGAAAACAAAAACAAACTCAACCCTGTACTAACCCATACATATGATGGTACAATCCCTCCTCAAAAGAAACACAAACTCAACCCTGTATGGACCCATATATAGGATGGTACAATCCCTTCTCAAAAGAAACACAATCTCCACCCTTTACTGACCCATACATACGATGGTACAATCCCTCCTCAAAACAAACACAAACCCAACCCTGTACTGACCCATACATACGATTGTATAATCCCTCCTCAAAACAAACACAAATTCAACCCTATACTGATCTATGCATACGATGGTACAATCCCATCCCGAAAACAAAAACAAACTCAACCCTGTACTAACCCATACATACGATGGTACAATCCCTCCTCAAAACAAACACAAACTCAACCCTATACTGATCTATACATACGATGGTACAATCCCACCCCTCAAAACAAACACAAACTCAACCCTGTACTGACCCATACATACGATGGTACAATCACTCCCAGGATGCCGAAAGGGTGCCAGTGCTGGGGGAAATTACAGATATCCACTGTATTAGATAAATACAGTGCATTCCTGCCCTTTCACGTTGCCGTAGCACAGCACAGCAAGATGACTTGCTGTGCTGCCCTACACCAAATCTCCATCAATCCGTACTCCAGTGTCTGGAATCATATGCTTGCAGCCATCCAAATGCCCCAACCCTGTTCCAATTCAGGAAATAGCTGTCGAGACACGTCCATAAAGAACATCACATCATGATGAAATAACAGTCCACTTTCACTCTTAGAAACCAGCTACTCCACCAACCACACTTAGGGCCTAATTATGATGGTGGTTATCCTGTGAGGAACGGTTCTGGCCGAAAGGGAGTCGGCAGTCTCGCCAGACAGATTACGATCCGACCGCAGTGCAGGCGGTCAGAAACATGGCTCTTAGGATTGAGGCTTGTGCTGCGGCCCAAAAAAGGGCTGCAGCACAAGCCTCACTGTTAAGAGGCTTGTTTGTGAACATCCATGCACCTTGTGATAGGCACCATGCAGTGACTGCCACACAGCGCTGGGATGTTTAGGGGGGCACAGAACCCATCGATGAGTGCCAGCAGGGGGAAGTGGGTCCTGCTAGGGGCCCCAAAAGTCAATTTCTATATGTCTTTTCATGGCATGCGGACAGCAATGAAATGGCCGGCGCAAAGGGACATTGTTATCCCTACGGCAGTGCCTGAGGTGGTATCACCACTATTATAGGGATTGCAATTCATCTGACGGTCCAACGGGCCCCTTATGCCCGTCGGATGTGTGGCAGACGGTGTCTCCAACAGCCCACCATCCGCCCACCATCCTAATGCGTGGGCAGTCCTGCAGGGGCAGATGACGGTGGGACCGCCAAGTATGGCATGACGGTGGCAGTCCCCCTGCCATCGTAATCAGGCCCATAGACTATGTCTTTGCCTTGTACAGTCTGCTGATTTTTGGCTAGGTTTGCAATATGTAAATGCATTCAACTCACATCACCACTTTGGCTGCTATCAACAGAGCACAAGATGTCACAAGCGCCAGCAGACGAGCATGCATTTGTCAATAACATAACAAACACCCAACCCCTTTATGAGTCACTGGACATGAACATGCAACTCTGCCCAGGGTCACACAGGGAAGAGAAATCACTCAGATATAAAACTCTTTCGATCAACAAAGACAAACTTCACTGAACCCCCAAACACAAAACACAAAACAAGAGATACCTGTGATCAGATCTGGAGCTGCTTGCACAGTGCTGCTCCTGGAGGAGAAAAGCACTGCGCTGACTGTGTGATAATATATATGTCTATAGCACCCTGTGCTTGTTGACCATGTGTTTGTAACAGGAGAAGTGCCGGACGTGCTCAAAGACTATAGTTAGTCCGCAGGTCAATCGTGTTCGTGGAAGGTTTGGACCCGTCAAAGCAAAGCCTGTTCAAACAGAGCTGAGATTAGAGCTTGCGAGCGGAGAAGGCCCAGGATGTGGGATGGACAAAGCTTCCTGGGCAGCTGTGTCTGCGGTAGAAGGAATGCCACCTGCTGTGTGGTGTGGTTTCCATCCCTCCTTTGTGAGTGGCCACGCTCTGCACAGCAGAAGCCAAGCTCCATGTGTGCACAACATGTGAGCACCACGAGAACAAACAGCTGGGTGCCGGCTGCCCTTTCATCCCTAGGCAGACATAAACATCCTGTGACATGATTCATGAAGTGATACAAAAGGGTATGATGGACGGAGCGTTTGAACAAATCAAACACTCACCCCCAGTCACCTGATCTGGGTTTAATCCATCTCCATTCTTTAGTTCACTCAGTCACCCCAGTTCAGACATGGCTATATGCAAATCAGTCTGACCCTTTGCCTTATGGGAACAGTCCAGCCCGAACTGCCAAGCCATGTCTTCCCTGGACCGGAAACAAGCATCCTGGGACCGGTTTCGGATTCATAATCCTCATCAGCCAGGCTATCTTGAATCCAGTGGCCAAGTGAACAAGGGACTCACGTCTGAGTATACCCTGCCAACTTAGGGCGAACAAAGCGATACAAAAGGGGATGATGGACGGTCTGGGAAAGACATGGCTTGGTAGTTCGGACTGGACTGTTCCCATGAGGCACAGGGTCAGAGCTGATTTGCATATAGCCAGTGTCTAACCCAGGGTGGTGTGGAGTGCAAAAAAACGATGGATTTAGGCCCAGATCCTTGTACTGGGGTGAATGTATGACATTGTTCTACATTCTGTCCATCAACTGTGTTTTTTGCAATTTTCACCCCGAGTGGGCTGGGTATGCTCAGACGTGAGTCCCAGGCTCTCCACACCACTGGAGTCAAGCTATCCAGGCTGATGAAGGCTGATAGCCAGAAACCGGTCCTTGGATGCTTGATTCCGGTCTGGGAAAGACATGGCTTGGTAGTTCGGACTGGACTGTTCCCATGAGAGACAGGGTCAGAGCTGATTTGCATATAGCCAGTGTCTAACCCAGGGTGGTGTGGAGTGCAAAAAAACGATGGATTTAGGCCCAGATCCTTGTACTGGGGTGAATGTATGACATTGTTCTACATTCTGTCCATCAACTGTGTTTTTTGCATGATTCATGAAGTGGCATCCATAAAGTTAACTTAATGCCACTAAAGAAGTACATGGCATATATTTTATTAGAACATTGGAATGTTGAGAGCTCCATTGAAGACAATGAAGTGGCTCAGGGCTTCTAATGGCTGGTAAAATCCTTGTGCTTCAATGTCCCAATGTTTGTCCCTCTCTTTCTTCCTTTTAAATTCAGAACATTCTATCCTCAGTGGGGGGAATGCTCTAATAGCCTTAAAGCCATCCACCTCTACTGGCTGGTAAAGGCCTTCTCTCTTGTTATAGGCCTTCGCATGTGGCTCATACCTATGGCTCAGGGCCTTTAACAACCCATAGAGCCCTTGACAGCCATCTATAAGGCTATAGTAAAGCACACAGAGACAAGGGTTAATACAAACATGTTACAGCTTGATTTGAGGGTGCGGACCTCCATGATGTGTGGCTCACCCCCTAAGGATGATTTGCCCCACTTGTCTCCAGTAAGGAAGAACACTCATGCTGAACGCAAAAACCCAACTGCAGGGAGAGCCTGCGGCTCATGGAGAGGTGTGGCCAGCCCATCTTTAGTCATCCATAGCAGGAGCAGTCCCCATGGCTGGAGGGCCTGGCAGCAGCAGACAGCAGTTGAAAGTATGGAGTACAGAGAGAAAGACTGCAGGTGTGAAGGCTCAATACATTGAATACAACAGTAAAACCCATCAAAACATGCCTGTCAACAAAAGCATCAAGCTACACCTGATTCTGAAATCTAAAACTGCCTTCAAGTTTTGTCATTAGCATAATACTTTAGTTTATTCTTGGACGATGGAGCCGGAGCACCCATCCTTCAAGGGTTCCTGCAAAAAAATATTCAGTATTTGAAAATCTTGCACTAACTACAAGTCACACCTTAGTGAATACTTAGTCAAGTTACAGATCAATGTGTGATGTGCAGCCTCACCCCCTTGGCAAGCAAACCTCTGCAGGGCACATGGTTCAGGTCCCCCCAGGGCCTGGGAGGCAAGGAAGCATGGACAGAAGCTGTCACTGTGCAGAGAATGAGCTCAGAACAAGTGGCAACCCCCTGCCTGCCCCTCTCAGTGACCGCTCCAGCAGAGACCTCCAGACCACTCATTCTGTATGTCTCAAGGAGTGGGTGTAAGAGGGGGGAGGTGTGGCTAAGCTTCAGGGGGCTCAGTGGAGATGACGAGACCTCTTCTAGGTGCCACTAAGCATGTTTATTAAAGAGGGGACATGTGGACAGAGGACCTCTTCCTAGAACTGAGCAGTACAGAAAGCAGCCGCAGCCCCCACAGGTAAATGCTGTGGGGCAGTGAGGGGGGGTGGGGGCGGGGCAGGGGGGTCAAGTGGGATCCAACATGCGAGGGCAATGAGAAAATGAACTAAATAAATAAAACCACTTACCTTGTACTCACGGCATGGCCGAAGTCTGTCATGGGGTGAGCGCAATGTAAGGGTTTTTATTTAGTTGTTTGCAATGTAAGGGGTGTTATTTATTTATTTAGTTAGTTTTTACATTTCCATCACATGATGGATCCAGCAACCCCCTCCCCGCCCCAGCCCCGCCTCACCGCCCCACAGCATTTACCGGTGAGAGCCACGGCTGACCGAAAGAGACTGCCATACCCTCCTGTTTGGCACCCCAAATACAGAACACATTCATCTGGAGGCAGAAACCAAAAGTAAACTGGTACCTACAGCCCGTATGGAAACACCCGTATGCCAACCAAGCACAGACACCTCACACTGGAGACTCTCAGTCTGAACAATAATTAAAAGTGAGAGCTCAGCTCCACACACCAAGACCAAAGGCTGCTCTTTAAGCATTCATTACACAGGCAGAGGCCAGGGCTGTTTTGCAGTAAAGGCGAACAGTCCCAGTGTGTGCCACGGATCACCTTCAGCTAGATGCGCTGTGCAAACAAAGGAACAGGGCACTCTATGAACGATAAAGCGTTGGCCTCAGGGCACTGTGTTAGGGAAAGATGGACTGGCTGATTGAAGCAGGCAGTCCCGCTTTCACAGTATAGACGGCACCCAGCCTGCACTTTCAAGAGCGACAGAGATTCTCCTGCAGGTGGGTGCAGTGAGTAACAGGGCATACCTGCTTGGGATAACTTGCCTCCAGTGACAGTAGAAAGCTCACCCAAGCACCCCACAAAAACCTGGAAGTCCTTCAACCCCATCCCGGAAACCGAGATCCTCAAACTGATCTCTACCTCCAAGCCAGCCTCTCACGTCCTTGAACTGATTCCCACCGAACTGACCAAAAAAGTGAGTCTCTCCACAGCCCCGTTCTGGTGCAAGATCATTAACAGCTCCCTGAGAACCAGCATTATACCTGAATGCCGCAAAGTTGGCCAAGTCACGCCACTACTAAAAAAAACAGGCCTAGACTCCAAGGAACTGAATAACTTCAGACCCGTCTCCAATCTCCACCTCCTAGCTCCCGAATGGATAACCGCTATCAAAACGCAATCCCCTGCTCGTCATCTCTTCCTGATATTGTAGCTCTAAGACTTACCTCCTCCCTGTTATTTGACCCCCAACTGCTCCTCCCCCCTTAATTGGTTCAACCCCAATTTAACGTGCACTCTCTGAGGTTATCTCAGGACTCACGAACTACCTCAATGCTGCTCAGCACACTTGGATTTCCGAACCTATTATGTAGAACCCTGCTTTATTGTATAACAACGTGCACTCTATGAGGTTATCTCAGGACTCATGTACTATCTCAATGCTGTTCAGCACACTTGGACTTCCGAACTTATATGTAGAATACTGCTTATTGTTTGAATCTTGCTCAAAAGCTGTTGTGAAGCGCTCCGATACCCTCGGGTCAGGCTAGCGCTGTATAAAACTCCTTAATAAATAAAAATAAATAAATAAATGGCTGAGGTAACCACGGGACCCCTTTTCTCCCTTACAGTAAGCGCGCCAGCTGGAGACCTCCGTGCCCACGTTAATAACACAGAACAGGCCCAGAGGCAAAGCGTTTCCAATATTTGCATGGAGTCACGCCCACACACAAATGAGGGACCAGCAATAAGGATCGCACCAGTGTAACGTGTACCTTTGATATCTGTATTACAGAAGGGGCTGCAGATGTGTATGTAACACCAAAATACCCCTGGTGGACAGAAATCAGGTGCACACACCTATTGCACCCCATTTACATAATACAACCCCTGGACTTACCAAAGTGGGCACAACACAGAGAGTAAAGCACCTTCCGCAGAGAGAAAACATATCTTCGACCTTGTGGAGTCTGACATGACACAAGGAACTTCCTAAAAGAACCATCCGATGTTGTAACAGAGCTTATAAATGAGGTATGAGTTAGAACAGGCAGTGACCAGTGGGAAGATTGGCTCAGTGCTTATTTTGAGCCAGTGGTAGTCACTGGGCATCACAGGTGCTCTTTTCTGCCCACCGACACTCTTTTGTCCCCTCAAGGGAATCGAAAATTGTGAATAGCAGTCGCATATTGTGAATGTTACCATGTCCATCCATGATAACATAAGCAAACCAAGAAGTAAAAAGGTAGTGTGCCTGTGCTTGCAGCAGAGGAGCTGGGATATATGTGCAGTAGGTGTAAACACTGCCAGGAAGGTGCCCAGGATGCCAACAGAAAAAGGAAGGACAAGCTCAGCAATGCTGAACCTGAAATACTAGTTGAGGAGTGAGTGGCTGAAAAGGAAATCATTTTTGGAAAGGTCTCATTCAATGCCCCAGAGTCTACCCCCAAAAATTATTTTGGCACAAAACAAGAATTGTATTAATGCAGCTGGAGTCACAAACCATACATCTTACGAAGTGAGAAAGAGGTGGCATGGCCTCCGATTATGAGCGAAGGAGAAGTTAATATCAAGGTGAAGGGAGGCAACTGCGACTGGAGGTGGACAGAGTACCAAAACTCTACCTACTGCGATGGAAGAGCTAATTGCAACAGCATTTCAACTAGAAGCTTTCAGTGGTGTATCTACAATTGACATTTCAAGCCAATAATGACTAGAAGTGTAAGAGAAGTGCTGTATAATATCTATTGCAATATTGTCCATAAGTCAATGTGTTGTACATGATAGAAATGTAAAACCATTTCAATATCAAACTACCTTTTGAAATCACTATCTTGCTATGTATAAAAGCATGTTTTGTTTGCTAACAACTTTGGCGCCATTTGACAAATCTTCATTAAATATATAGAACTAGTTTGCCACTCATTCCAGTTGCTGTGTGGAAAGTTTTAGGGCGAATCGTCAAGCAGGGGCCTAGAAAATGGGGGGGGGGTCTCAAAACTAATTTTCCCCATGCAGTTTCTCATACAGATTTAAGACACAACTACAACCCGAGCCGCTGAACGGAAATACACCAAATTTAGCAGAAAGCTAGATCTTGGTCCAGAGAGAGTGCATGTGTACTTTTGGTACATCTGTTGAGTAGTTTTGAACTTATTAAAGAAAAAAGATGTATGTATATCTAGAGATGTAGATTTACGGTGGATTCCCTGCAGTGGATCCGCAGATCAACGCACCAACAGCAATGCCCTGATTGGCTGGCCACAATCTGAGAGAAATGTTGCAGCCAACATTTTGTGAATCAGGACATGGGTCCCGGAGGGGGATAAGAAAGTAGAAATTGGATATAAGGGGTCAGAATAGAAGTATCTTGATGGAGGTGTCGATGAGGAACCCCTCATGGGGAAGAAATTGCTCTAAATGTTTTTTGTGTATGTTGCTGTGTAGCAGATCCAGGACCCAATTTAAAAACACATACAACCACTCTCAGACCCACTCACACACTCTCTCAGACTCCCATACAACCACTCACACATTCACTGATATATCCATACACCCACTCAAGCCCCCACTGACACACCCATACAGTCACTCACACACCCGTACAGCCTATCATCCACCACTCCAAGACTCACGCAGCCACTTACACACAACCTCACATACCCACCCATAACAAACTCACACACCCACTAACATACCCCACAATCACTCAGACATCTACTCACATACCCTACAGCACTCACACACCCACTGAGAGACCTGAATAACCAACCATACACCCATTTGCATACTCATGAAGCCTCTTACACACCCACTTACTGACCCAGTGAACCACTCATACACCCACTCACAGACCCATGCAGCCTCTCACATGCCCACCCAGATACTCAAACAGGCACTCACACATCCACTTACACACCAACACAGCCACTCACACACCCACTTAAAAACCCATAGAGCCATTCACATACCCATGTATACTCTCACACATCCAGTCAGGCATCCATACACCCACTCAAGCACCCACTGACACACCCATACAGTAACTCACACACCCGTACAGCCTATCATCCACCACTCCAAGACTCACGCAGCCACTTACACACAACCTCACATACCCACCCATAACACACTCACACACCCACTAACATACCCACACAATCACTCAGACATCTACTCACATACCCTACAGCACTCACACACCCACTGAGAGACCTGAAACAACAACCATATACCCATTTGCATACTCATGAAGCCTCTTACACACCCACTTACTGACCCAGTGAACCACTCATACACCCACTCACAGACCCATACAGCCTCTCACATGCCCACCCAGATACTCAAACAGGCACTCACACATCCACTTACACACCAACACAGCCACTCACACACCCACTTAAAACCCCATAGAGCCATTCACATACCCATATAGACTCTCACACATCCAGTCACGCATCTATACAGCCACTCATACACCCTCCCACACCTCCAAAACGTCAGTTATATATCCACTCAGAGAACCACTCATAAACCCACTCACAGATCCACACAGCCACTCACACACCCACTTAAAACCCATAGAGCCATTCACATACCCATGTATACTCTCACACATCCAGTCACGCATCTATACAGCCACTCATACACCCTCCCATACCTCCAAAAATTCACTTATACATCCACTCAGAGACTCAGAGAACCACTCATAAACCCACTCACAGATCCACACAGGCACTCACACACCCAGTCACACACTCATTTATATACTGATACAACCACTCATACAGCAAATAAGTCAAGGACAAAGGGGGAATAAAGGAAACAGGGAGACGAAATAAGGGAAAGAGGTAGTAGAAATAAAGGAAAAAGAAAGGGGGAATAAAGAGAAGAGGAAATAAGGGAAAGAGTAAGTCGAAATATGGCAGAAGGGAAAAATTAAAAGAGGAAGGGGAAATAAATGAAAGAGGAAGTAGAGATATAGAATAGAGGAAATAAGGGGAAACGAGCGGGGGACTAAGAGTAAGAGGACGTAGAAACAAGGGTAGGAGAAAGGGGGAATATAGGGAAGAGGAAATAAGGGAAACAGGAAGAGGAAATAATGAAAAGATTAAGGGGAAAGAAGGGGAAAAGGAAGTAGAAATATTGAAAAGAGGAAGCAGAAATAAGGAAAAGAGGAAATAACTGAAAATGAATTCAAGCAAATTAAACATTGTAAGTGTTGTATACCTAAAATATATCATTCTAAATATCAATTAAAAAAAATTAAGATTTAAAATAATTACAATTACTACTTATTAAAAGAAAAAATTAAATGTAACATTAAACCATAAATTTAAACATTTCTACTAAAATACATGAAAGAATAAACTCTAAAAGTTAGAATTTTGCAATAAGTTATTAATAAAAAATATCTGTAATATTGTCAACATAAATTAAAAAATATAAATTGTAATATGTTTAATAAAGTATCTATAAAATGTATCAAAACAATGAAATACATTTTAAAAAATAAGTAAAAATTAATATTAAAGTTAATATATTTTTTTAAATCAATTAATTGTAACAATGTTCCCATAAAATGAAAATATGAAATGTATAATTACCAAAACATCATACTATTGCCCATACAGCAAATTAAAAAAATTGAAAGAAACGTATTTTAAAAATCTCCCCAACCTTTTTCTCTATAAACCCAACACTCCCTTTTATATAAAAATAAAACATACAAATAAATATAAAATCTAATTAATACTTTAAAAAGTATTTGTATTTGCAAATGACATAAATGCAAAACATAAATGTAACACACAAATTAACATAGAACACAAATTAAATACTACGAAAACATACTTAATAAGCCCTAAAAATATTATATATAATCTTTGCTATTTCTGTCCACAAATTTTTGACATCATGATATCCTTGAGACAATATTGTTTTTTTTCACAATACTGTTTATTTGCTACTTTCTTCAAACATCATCTCAGTTATCCCTGAAACAAATATTAACTATGATGAAGTAACTGGACTAAGTAATTACGCATTCTTTGTGTGATGTAAATTACCAAAATTGCACAATTCCACCAGCATGCGCAATAAAGAGTAATTCGGGGGCAACAATCCTCCAACGGGAGCAGAGCACCGATGGACCAAGTGAGAGAAAGTTGCAGCTGGTTCCTGCTCTCCGTGTCCTGTAGAATTTAGTGCTAGTTTCTTTGCTCAAAAGGCACCCTCAGAGCATTTTGGAGAAAGTAGTGCTAGATGCGGGATTATGCTTCTCACACATTAACGTTTACTTTGGGGAAATTTTGTGCAAATAACGCTAGAACTAATTACGCCAATTTCACCCACCCCCAGTATTCGGGGACCTCCAGCTGTCAGTGGTGCTGTGGAAGGGGGCGTGGCAAGGCCCTCCATCTCTTTACGCTCAAGACAGGAGGCATGTGCCCCTTCTGCACCAGGTATTTCTAGGTCTTGGCTACAGACACCTTTAGCTGTCTGTTGGGGACCTGTGGTTTCCAGTGCATTGCTATTCACTTTTAGTGGTAAATGGTTCATCCCCTTGATCTTGATTTGATTGCTTTGTTGTTGATCTAACTTTGTAATTCAATGGATTTCCTCCCTATTTGTGTGTTTTCTCACAAAGTAGCACTTCATTCTCACTGTGTTTTTATTGGTTGATTTATTCTTCCACTGCTGACATCAGACCTGGATTGTACTACATGTAAGGGGCTACTGTGACTCACTCTCTCTCTCACTCCCTCATATTCACTCTTTACATCCCATCCCTATTCCCAACCTGATCCTTCGGGTATTACTGAGTCAGGGATAAGGAGAGAGAATAGACAAGAATGCTCCCACCGTCTCCTATAGTTCTACCTTCCTTAACGCCAGCGATCTAAGGGGGTGTTTTCCCTATTTGACCACCTCCCAGATCTGCACTTGGTATGAGAGGGGGAAGCCCCTCCCACAGTCCTTCCTGCCTCCCCCCTGTCATCAAATACTAAACCTATCAAGAGGATTTACATCAGTTGTGGCCATCATGCATATTCATCTGTTTGGACTATCTTGGAAACAGGCAATAAATTCATCTCTACATCAATATCGCTTCTGACGTACAAACAAATTTCCATTCACTGGAGAAGGTGCTGACACCGCCGTGAAATATTGTTCAAGTTAATGATAACGCCCATTATGAAAATAAACTTGTTTATACTGGACCAGCGAAATATTGGGAAGACTAGTGAAGACAGTGGAGGGGCAGAGGGCATTAACAACCGGTAACGTCCTCAGCGGTGCTATGGAAAGTACTGTTGGTTTTCACCTTTGAAGGTGGATATGAGCATGGAGAGGCTCAGCTTCTGCCCCTTTTCCTTCCATCTTTCATGAAGATGAGATGCTGAGCCTGCTCCAGGTGGGTCATGTCTCACAGGGATAGAATATCCGATGATGACGATGATGATGATGGTAACGCTTGATCTCGCATCAACATTTTTAACACTGACTGGGGGTCACACTCATTAGGATCCCATCGCAGAGATTTGGGGGTGGAAATGGCAGTCCTTGATAGGATGATCATTCTTTACTGCCCCCTGCTCCCCATTCTACCCCCTTGAAAGGCTCCCCACAATGTTGTGCATTTTGACTCCAAGTTGCCCTTCACCTGGCAAAGGGAAGAGTCAAAACACTCAATCACATCCACATAAACATCCAAGCAGCTGGACAGAAGGCTGCAGTGTCTGAAGACGAAAGGAGGAGCTGTCACCCATGGGCACTGTGCACTGTGCAATCAGACATAACCTGCTTCACCAGGCAATAACAGAGATCTGGCACAGTAGGACCTGGAGGTCTTCTCTAGAATCCACAAGGGAAGGGAACGGGATTTCAAGCCTCGTGCCCAGTCTACCAGAAGGTGCAAACCTTCAGGAGCAGTCTGGCTCACCTTCTGAGGAGAGCATCATACAAGGAGGAACAGCAACCTGTCAGCAGGTGCAGGCAGCACAGCAGGTAGAGCAGGCACAGCTGGGATCAGCAGGTATATCAAGCACAGCCGACACAGCAAGCTTAGCAAGCACAGCAAGCACCGCATGCAGAGCAGATAGAGCAGGTACAGCAGGCACAGAGACAATGGACACTGAGCAGGCACAGCATACACAGCTTGCAAAGCAGGTACTGCAGGAACAGCAGGCACAGTTAGGCTCAACAGGTATATCAAGTACAGCAGGCACAGCAGTTGCTGCAGGTGCAGCAAATACAGCAGGCACAGTAAGTATGTCAGGCACAGCAGAGTCAGAAGGAATGGCAGGCACAGCAGACACAGCAGGCACTGCAGGGTCAGCAGGCACAGCTGGTGCTGTAGGCACAGCTGAGTAAAAAAGCACAGCAGGAACAGTACGCCCAGCAGGTACAGCAGGTTCAGCAAGCACAGCAGGTACAGCAAGCAAAGGAGGTACAGCAGGCTCAGCAGGTACAGCAGGCACAGCAGAGTAGAGTAAACAGGCACATGAGGTACAGCAGGCTCAGGAGGCACAGGAGGTACAGCAGACTCAGCAGGCACAGCAGACTCAGCAGGCACAGCAGGCCCAGCAGGCACTGCACACTCCCCTGAAGTTGGAAAGCACAGAGTAAGAGCGGCTCACTGAAGAAGGTATGGAGCCCCGACAAGGTCCCCTTCCCCTTCACCCGCATCCCAGCAGCTCCTGTAACGCAGTCTCACCTGAGACACGTGACAGCTGCCTGTCTGTGTCTCACCACTTTACATAATGTGGTTGTGTCGGTCGTGAACAAGGTGCCCCCACGACTGTGCCGAGCAGCATGGCAAACCCACAAGATGGCTCAAGGACATTTGAGGGACAAAAATACATCATTTGCAACCAGCTTTATTGCACCACTGAAAGATGGATGTGAAGACACCACTGCAAGCAGGACATCAAGGATGCTTCAGCGTGGACATACAAGGCAGGGCAGATAATTATTCCAATAGATTCATATAAGGTCTCAACTTGTTGACTGTTGATTAGAAATGAACTGTTGTGAGGATTCTGTTCCTAGACAGAACTGTGCACAAAGACCTAGGACATCAGTGAACTGTGGTGTACCAGAAACTCACCTCCGTACCTATAGAACCCCAACCAGCTAGCATCAGTCTCTCATTAGCTCTTCGTCCTGCAGCAAAGGAACCAATGATTAGACAACCCAGAACATGCGACTTAGTACAAACTCAGGAATGGTGGGAAGTGAGAACACTCTTTTGTTATACTCTCAACCAGTCCACAACAAGAGTAAAGAAGAGACACGGTAAGGTTAAAATATTTATTTTAACGACGTGATCTCATGTGCAGTGTCTAAGCCAACATAAGCAGACATATGATTAAAAATAATATGGTCAGCATGGTTACAACTCCATAAAACACAAAAGGAGAAAGCATATTATAATGCAGGTGAAAACAGGTCCTATAATGCCTAGTTTTATCGCCCTCCCTATATAGGAACTATGTATTATAAACTAAAGAAGGTCTCTTGGGCTTATTTTGGGGGACCCCATTACCTGTCTGCACAGTAAGAGTAAATTACATCTGGATCAGCTTAGGCTCTCTCCATCCCTGGAACGACAATCTTCCAAGTGTGTGAAATCCTGGCGAGTGTGTAATAGTAAGGGCGCCAGAATCATAGTTGGCTCACAGCTGCCAAATTGTTGTGTCTAGAAAACGTAACTCGACTATGCCGAAAAACAGCCACCATGTTTAGATAACCTTGACTGCTTCAGCACTAACTGTGCAGACAAAAGGCACAATGTAAGTCTGGAGATGTTGAAGACAAAACCTTTTCTCATGCGAAGACCTTCGTGAAGGCTAACCTACAAAAACAGCTATGCAGTGTCGTGTGCAAAAGCAGCAAAAGGTAAAATGGCGTTTAAACATCTAACAAGCCATGCTAACATTACATGCACGCAAAGCAGGCCGCAAGCCATACTACAGGACAACGCCTGTAAGCAGTGAGCACACACCTACAAAACTCTCTGAGATTAAAAAAAAAAATACAAGGACAGCAATGGAAACCAATCAGCATCATGCTTCTTCCACAGCATTGATATATGAAATGAAACTGGTCTCATGATAGGTCCTTCTTGCAGATGTACTGGAATCTGTAATTATTGCTGTAGTCATTCCAGGTGATGTGTCCTGGGAAAGAAAAGAAGAAGGAAGTCAGTGCCTTCACCTCGGGTGCGGCTCTATGTGTACATTAACCTGATCCTTAAGTAACGAAGACCCCGCCACAGTCTAAGACTTTATGCCATACATTGCAAACTGTTGGGACCATCTGCTAAGAACATGAAAATGCATGAATATCTTTGCATTAGAAACATAACATTCTGCACTGTATACATTTGTCATAAGTAGTTTCAGGTTTGGTATGACAAAGGTCAAATACACATTTTTATTTTAAAATCTGTATTTGCTTGTAAAACATTTTGTGCAAGTCAGACCAGCAAAGAAAATAATCTAAGACTAATTATAGAACTCAACATTCTTACTGTGTGCACCCCTCCCCCTCCCATCATCTAACAAGAGCTGAGAACTGGTCTGTGGTAGAGTCTCACTGGGATGGGACCCTACTGTTGGTGTCCAGCAGTGGACGTGCTTGGAGTCCCAGAAGGGCTTTACTCAGCAACAGGTCTGAGCCAGACTGAATTATCTCTCCACTGCACACACTGTGCATTTTTCCCACACCCCTGTTCACTGGGGTTTCCATCTTTCTCAATGACATCAGAGCTCCATGTTTGTAATCCTAGGTTTTTCTGTTCTAAATAAAAAAAAAATAGCAGAAATGTCAATGCAGTTATTTCAATGGCAGAAACCCATGGCTACAATACCCAGAATGCATTAGGTTGTTCTTTTATGGATATTTTATATCCGAATAAAGATTTATTGAATTGAATTATGTTGTCAGATAAAACCCAGGAAGTGAAAATGTTAAATAGAGCAAGGTGGCAAAGCTTAGCTATTGGAGCAATCCTTCTTCTAAACACCAGGGGCTGTTTTACGGAAAGTACCCCAGGGGCTCAATGAGCAAGTACGCTGCTTTGAGTGCCCCGGGCACTCTTGTATTACAAAAAGTGCCTCAGATGCTTGGGCGGCCCCTTCTGTAATACTGAAAGCACTGGCACACATGTAGCACCAGTGCCATCCTAAGAAGGCAAGGGAATCAAGGTGCGTCTGCGCCGTACCATAGATGTGGGCGCAGAGGTAGGTGGTGCACTGGGAAAAAGAAAGTAGAAATAAAGGAAAGAGAAAGGGGGAATAAGGGAAAAAAATAGAGGAAATAAGGGAAAGAGGAAGTAGAAATATGAGAAAGAGAAACACGAAATACAGGAAAATGAAAGGGGAACTAAGGGAAAGAAGAAGTATAAACATGGGAAAAAGGAAAAAAAGGAAAAGGGGAAATAAGGGAAAGAGAAAGGGAGAATAAAGCAAACAGGTAAAGAGGAAGGGAACATAAGGAAAGGAGATGGGAGGAACAAGGGAAACAGGAAGAGGGAATGAGAGAAACAGGAAGAGTAAATAAGGGAAAGAGGAAGTAGAGATAAAGGAAACTAGAAGAGGGAATAAGAGACACAGGAAGAGGAAATATGGGAAAGAGGAAGTCAAAATAAACAGGAAGAGGGAACAATGGCAAGAGGAAGGGGGAATAAAGAAAGAGGGAATAAGAGAAAATGGAGGAAGGCCAGATTGGGCAGTAGTTGCCTCTCCTACCTGGCTCCCAAACTCCGGATCAGGCCGCCCTTGGATATTAGATCTCAATCGGTTCGGTCTAAATTCTGAGGATTACTAGAAACGTGGCTTTTTCCAGCCCAGCAGTGAACTTACCCTTTCGTCTGAGTTTTTCTAAGCTGACCTTTAGCAACTGGGCACATATTAATCATTTCACAATTGCCATCAGAGGGAAGTTAACAGTGACATTTCTGTTAATAAAATGAGCACCATGATTCAAGCCTTATTTAGATTTTTAGCAAACCCTAAATAGTTACGTTTTTATATATCAAATTTAGATTTGGTATACACCCCTTAAGTAGTTTTACCAAGTCCTGTGGGGTGTGCAGACAAAATATTGAGTTGGAAATTTTGAACTTCAGATATATCGACTCCTAAATATCATCAGTGCAAAATATCGGCAGCACGAATATCGCAGTCAAGAATATCGTTTTGAAGTTAAGACATTTTATTTTTTAAAATATAAAAGTCAATAATATTGTTTGCAAAAATATAGTTGATTAAAATATTTTTAATTAGTGTTATGAATTTTAGTATATATTTTAAATGTATGTGAGGTGTTTTTTTGTATTTGTATTGTTTATGTTTATTAATGTATGTGTTACATTTTTATTAGTTATCAATTTTATTTTAATTCAATTTTGTGTTTTTTAGTACCATAGTGGGTTGTGTGTTTATACGGGAATAGGGTGGAAAGTAATTTAATTATGGTAAATTAATGCTATTTTTTTATCTAACAATATTTATTTAATTGAGATGTGATAGTGTTAATTACGGGGAGTACTTTATTGGTGAGAGTGTTGGATAGTAGAGAGGTAAAAATTACTATTCCCAGTCCAGTTAGTGTAACAGTAGGGAAATCATAACAATGATATTTTAAGGTTCGTTTTGGACAGTGTTGATAGGAAAATATCAGCCACTACAATTCCTGGAAAACTGTCAGGCGTTTCTTACTATGGTAAGTGTTTTTGGGGGTATGATCCCTTTTTAGGAGAAATGGGTAGGAGAATTTTACAAGGTTGGTCTAAAATAAAGAAGCGCTGTACTGTATTGAGAAAGCCTATATCTCTTTCCATGCTGGGCAATATAATAACAATTTTACGAAATATTTGCTATTCCCATTTGGAATTTTTGTTATTAAAACTTTGCATGTTATGGTTATTTTTTGGGGCCTTTAGGATCTCAGAGTTATTGGGTAAGTCACCCTCTCAGGAGCTAAAAGCCTCTAATGTCATAAGCACAAAACAGTCTCTGCGTATTTTATTAGAATCCTCAAAAACAGATCAAAAAGGTAAAGGGACTACTGCGGTATTGCGGAAGCTCAGCGGCACGCTTTGCCCAATTTCGAGCATCGAACGCCTATTCACGAGAATTTGTTTTTCACCACCAGGATGGTTCAGTTTTAAGAGCTTCCCAAATGTTAGCAGTCTTATGGAAAGCTTTACGTATCTTAGGTCTCAACCCTACGGAATTTGGTACACATTCATTTAGAATAGGCGCGGCCTCAGAAGCTGTTAGAGGGGGTTTTAAGCTGCAATAGATTAAATATTTAGGCTGCTAGTCATCTAATTGCTGTTGAAAGTATGTTAGAGATTTAGACGAGTTATAGATCTGTTTTGGTCTTCCTAAAATCTTTTTCTCTTTAACTACCCTGTTGACCCAACTGCAACCATGGCAAGCATCTGGATCGTCGGACACTCCTTTATTAAGTCGGCAGCCAAACAGGCTGAACAAAACCATAATGGACTTAACCTAGGACATCAAGATTGATTGGTGGGGAAAAAGTGGCATGCGTTGGGGTCAATTGTTGCCGCTGTTAAACTAGTTATGATCTTCTAAGCCATGCCCTAATGTACTACTTATTAATTTGGGGGAAAACGACTTGTGGTTGGTAAACTGCGAGTGTTTTGCAGCCAATATTGCAGCCGCAAAACAATCTTACATTGAAGTGTGAGTCACTATTAGGAAGGGATGCCCTTGGCACACACCTTCCTAATAGCGAGTCGCAAACAATATTTTGTAAGTCGGTAATAGGTTACCAACTCGCAAAATAGGGTTTGTAAATAGGGCAGACCCATTTTGCGGTCACAAACAGGCCAATTTCCCATTTGCAACTGCAAAATCGGTAGAACATCTGGCCCAAGAGCTGTTTAAAAAAAAGAAAAGGTTTCCCAATTGGAAATGCAAATACAACAATAGTGGTTCACTGTTCTAACTGGGCCACATGTCTTCAAGTGTAGTCAATCACAGGGTGTTGCGTCTTGACTCATTAATATTCATTAGGGAGGTTGAGGAGAGTGGCAAAGAGCATCCTACCTAATTAATAATAATTAGACAGATTGTCCTGCAACCCTTTGCAAATGAAGATTTTGCAGCACATCCTATTAGCGCACAGGATGCATCTCAAAATCAGAGACAGGTCGCAAAATGTTGGTGCACTATTTGTGATGTTTCTGTGGCCGATCTCTTGGTCCATCAAGATAAGCCTTTGCTACCTAGACTATCTTCATAAGGAATTGGCACATGGTTCTGCTCCTCTTTCCCTTTTCCCCATTTCCTATATTAGAGAAGACACATATACTTTGATATGGCAGTTGTGGTGGACGCAAACTGTGTGTAACTTTTGAAAATGTCCAAAATGCACAGCAGGACTGGCCAGTTAGGATAACAACCATGTGCCACTAAAAGTTTGCAAAATAAAGAAACATTTTTTGGGCTGATACAGAACCATACATCTTCTGTACCATATTACTCTGACCATTGTCTTCTCACTCACCATCTATCTCCTGCCAAGATCCAATATAATATTCATTTGGTAATAAATCAGGCTGCCCAGGTCCAAAGTGATCAAAGTCCCAAGCAGTTCCATCCGTCCATCTCCCCTTGTCCGGAATGCTATTATTCTGAAAAAAAGAAAACAACAGGTCAAACAAGTCACAGAGGCACCAGCCTGTAAGCTCCTGTACTACTGTAAACAAGTCACAGAGGCACCAGCCTGTGAGCTCCTGTACTACTGTAAACAAGTCACAGAGGCACCAAACTGTGAGCTCCTGTACTACTGTAAACAAGTCACAGAGGCACCAGCCTTTGAGCTCCTGTACTACTGTAAACAAGTCGCAGAGGCTCCAGCCTGTGAGCTCCTGTACTACTGTAAACAAGTCACAGAGGCACCAAACTGTGAGCTCCTGTACTACTGTAAACAAGTCACAGAGGCACCGACCTGTGAGCTGAGGTTCCGTGACGATTTTGTTCGTGTTTGTAACATTGTCGTAAATACATAATTTTGGTATCAGTGAACCGCAAATGATCCTTTTAGTATATCCTGGTGTTTTCGCTATGCTACGAGCAAGAGCACTCCTGTTACAAACACATTTCTGTTCTACCCATGGCATCCATCTTAGACACGGAAGCCATTTTGTACTCCTTGCCCTCACATAGTCAATGGCCACACAATGACCTCTTTTCATTTAAGGACACGTAGGCTTTAGCCGGCGATTCACCTTGCGAGTGACACGTGCACCTTAGGCCAGCAACGCTGTGGCAGCATGACTCGGCAAGAACTGCCTCCCCAGCCTGAGGCCAGTCCTGCTATACTGGTTCTTGTGTTTGTTGGCCTGATCATGATTAGGCGGCCGAAGCTGGTAACCGTGCCCATTTACGACCCACAAACATCTCTTATCCTGTCTTTCTATCTTCCACACCTGGCTCTGCTCCTTTCCTTCTGGGCCTTTATTAGGGGGAGGTAACGAAATTTACGATGAGGCGGTCCGGGTCTTGAATGAAGAATTGACATGGGATTATGATGGACTAGTGGGAACCCCTCATTCGTAATGTTTTGACATCAGATACTGTTGACGATTCCTGTGCAACGCCAAATATTTATTGTTTAAAGACACGAATGTTTAGAACTGTGGTAACATGTAAAGAATTTGCCCCGAGCAGAATATTTAGTATATAAGGAACAACCCTCTTTGTACAAATTGAACAGGCTCCTAGACACTGCCCGTGTGCAGTTTCTGTGACTTCTGTGTCCCTGCAGTAATAAACCTTTGGTCTTTGACGCCACCATCGAGAAGCCCGTGTTTCTGTTTGTTTGTGCACCGAGACAGGTTGAACTCCGGGGTCTTCGGGTGTTGTCCCTGACACCTCTGGACGGAACCAAAAAGTCCAGAACTCCAATTGGCGCCCAACGTGGGGCGACGTCATTCGGTACCGGTCCAAAAGCCTGAAGAGTTCGAGGAGCTTCGTGTGAAGATTTCAGAGGGAGGCGCCCCACTTCATCGATCCCGGCATATCGCAAAAGTGGCCCCGACGTTCTCTTCCGCGAGGGTTCCCGTTCAGACGGCTGCAGTGGTCCGTTGCCTTGACCGTCGCCCTGTCTTGGACCCGAGGTGCAGTCCTTAGTACGGCGAGACGTGACGGGTTTCTCCTTGGTGACGTCTTCAGTACCTCAGTTAAGTATTTTGTGAGGGTTGCTCCTGTTTGGATAATCCTTTTAGTTCTCAGTTCAGTTCAGTTCTGTAAGATTATCACTGGTTATTCTGGTTACGATAATCATTCTGTTCAGTTCAGGTATCGATACATTTGTCAGTTCTGGTAGGCCTAAGTTCTTGGTTCGAGTGCGCATCTTTTCTGTTTGTGTTTTGTTTGTTTTGTGTTCCGGATTATAAAATGGTAAGTCGGAAAAATTGTATGTTGTCTTGTTTTAGTTGCAACAGTGATTCCCAGTTGGAGGACTCGTGTTTGGTTCCTCCGATTGGAACTCCCCTTTATGATCTATATTGCAAATTTGGTGTGGGCCCTATCTCTTATAACGAGGTATGGATCCGCTTCACAGAGAAAGATGGTGTCCTTAGTTGGCCACTACATGGTAGTTTTGAACCTGAAGTTCTCGATAATCTAGAAAGAAGGTTGTTTAAGAAGAAAGCCCGGCCGGCGATGTTTGATTCTTTCCGTTATTGGCGAAAAGAATCTAAACAGAGAGAAATTAAAAAGTTGAAGAAAGAACAGAAAGAGCAAGAGTTGACTTTAGAACAGTCTGCTAGGCAGCTGCAACTCAACGAGTCTGAAAAAGCGATGGAGGTGGCCAATAGAGAGCGTAATTTAGCGATAGACAAGTGCTATCCTGCTTTACCATCGAGTACGGCTAAGATAGTAGAGGACCCTGAAAAGGATCCCCTGTTGTCTTACTTGTTACGATCACCCCCACCGTATGCACAGGGTGCTACGGCTCCACCTATACCGAATGTTCAATTACCGGTTGCTGGACAACACGGTGTCCCTGTTCCCGCTCCCCTGAATCAAGTTCCAGTACCTCCTGTGGTCAATATTAATGTTCCTTCGACAACCCCTCTTCCAGGGTTGCCGTCTTCTTTACCTATGCCTGTGTCACTCACACCTGCTACTTCACAAGCTATTTTTCCTGCTACTCCTACTGTTCCTAATCTATCTGTTCCAACTGCTACTCTATTTACTGCTTCTGCTAATATTATGACTCCACTTTCTGTTCGTCGGAGAATCACTGATTCTGTCTCCAATATTCTATCTCCCTTCTATAAAACTCTGATTAAGACTCCTACCTCTGACTCTGTACAGAGGCGTAGTCAGCTTCCCAGTACTGAAGAAAGAGGAATATTAGATTCCACTGCTTTTAGATGGGTTTCAAAAGTTGGAAGATATAATGTACAAGATGTATTAGATACATTTATGCAATGGAATGAACCGACACAACGATATGTGTTCGATGAAATGTGTTTCCTTCTACGTGAGGAATTGGAAGAGGATGACCCTGAATCAAATCTAGGAGAATTAATTAATGTTCAGAAAGAGTTTGCTGCAGGTATGATAGTCGGTCAAAATATAAAAGAAGCGATGGAACTGGTTCTAAGTTATAGGACCGACTCATCCCTTCGTTCACCGAGAGAGTTAGGGAAACGCAGTACAAAACAAAATCGTCAATACCCAATGAGAGAGGTTCCACCAATTTGGCGTGAAGCTGTGCAAGCTAATGCACCGCTTGGTATTGCGGCCGCTCCGGCACAATTCCAGAGAGTATGGATACATATTCCATGGAAGCGAGCTGAAGTATTAGCAGTGAAACAGGCCTTGCCAGATCCGCGTAAAAATCCTGCAGGGTACTACAAAGAGTTGGCTCAAACAGTTGACGCTTGTGTATTGAATCTTGCTGACATAGATCTGCTATTTGGTAATGTAGTACCGCAACCAATTTGGGCTAAAATTCGTAAAGAGAATCATCCAGTTGCCCTAGGTGGTGACTGGGCAGCTATAATTGCAGCGGATGGTCAACAAATAGATGGTTCCAAACCAGAACCCCTAATTGCTAATTTGCCTGGTAGAATAATCGATTTAATGAAAACCTTGATGCCAGCATTACGCGTTAACTGGGACAAATTGTCCGCGTGCAAACAGAAGAAAAACGAAAGCGTCTCCGACTTTTTCACAAGATTCGAGGAGACTTTCGTGGATCATAGTGGTCAGGATATGAGCACAGAAGGAGGCCAGAGATTATTTGTTGATAAATTTGTGCACAATCTGTTGCCAGAACTTAGTGGTAAATTAAAGAATTCTGAAAGTGCGTGGGCTGTCTCTACGACTGCGCAAATACTTGCGACTGCCCAGTACTATGAAAATAGGGATAAAGAAGAGAAGGAAAAATCAGATAAAAAGACGAAAGATTTAAAAACTAAAGTACTTTTACAGCAAGCTTATCCGCCTCGCACTAATCAGACTAATATGCAGCAAGGGTCATATCAAAGAACGGAATATAATTTTCAAAGACCACAATACCAATGGAATCAATGTGCTTATTGCAAAGTGGAAGGTCATTACAAAAATGAGTGTCCAGTTCGGGCACAAAATAATGCTGCGGCAGCTCAGAGAGGTCGTGGTAGTTCTATGCAAAACTCTAGAGGTCGAGGACGAGGTGCTATGCCTCCGCAGACGAGTGATCGCCCTTCTAATTATTTCGACCAGCGAAATGGACAATCTGCCCAACAGAATAGGTCTCCACAATATCATGTTGAAGACTATTATGAAGCTAGTGAGGAAGGTCAGCAAAGTGAGTACTAGGACAGCCATGGACAAAGAGAGGGAGTAGTATCAGTTCCAGTAGATCAAAGTGGGCCTTATGTCGCAGTAGCAACATCAGGTATAGTCGAACCGTTTCTGTTGGATACTGGTGCAGCAAAAAGTTCTATCATACATGCGAAACTCCCTGGCGCACCTTTGTCTGGCTCAACAAACGTTTCAGTAGGTTTTTCGGGCGCCCCTGTTCATAACCCTGTTTCTGGTCCTTTGTCTATTTCTGTTGGACCCCGTCAATTGAAAGCACCCCTGATTTTGACGACAGGTTGTAATGAAAATCTGCTTGGTTTAGACTTGTTAAAACGCCTGTACGCGACATTGTACTGTTCTCCAGCAGGAGTACAGCTTACGTTGGGTAAAAGAATAATCTCTCCGATGTACTTGTCGATGGATGCGCTCCCACCAGAGCTGCGTTCACTCCCTGATACTCTTTGGGCGACTGGTCCTAATGATGTAGGTCTATTGGAAATTCCACCCTATGTAGTAACTTTGAAAGCAAATGTCAAACTTCCACGAATTCCACAATACAGAATCTCTAGTGAAGGTGAGCGTGCGCTCCTACTGATAGTGCATGATCTGATTGAGAAAGACGTTATAGAAGAAACTAGAGGTAATGTCTGTAATAGTCCTGTACTGCCTATTTTGAAACGAACTGACCCTACAAAACCTCCAATATATAGGTTTGTAATTGATCTCAGAGAGGTTAATAAAATTGTGATTCCACAGTTTCCTGTGGTTCCAGACATTACTGCATTGTTAACGTTGATTCCTGCTACAGCAGCATGGTTTTCGGTTGTCGACTTGAAAAATGCCTTTTTCAGCATTCCGATAGCCGAAGAAAGCAGAGATATCTTCGGTTTCTCTCTAGGAGGACGAAGCTTTAGGTTTAAACGCGCTCCACAAGGCTATTGTGAAAGCCCATCCATTTACAGTCAAGCATTAAAAAGCCAGTTAGATTCCTTCGTACTTCCTCTTGGTTCTGCTTTAATACAATATGTCGATGATCTTCTAGTGGCTGCTGATGACAAGGAAACTTGCAAAACAGCTACGATTTCTTTATTGTATCACTTGTCAGATTTGAATCACAAGGTGTCACCTTCAAAAATGCAATACTGCTGCCAAGAAGTGACCTACCTAGGTCATCTCTTGTCAAAGGAGGGAAGGAAGTTGACCCCAGAGAGAATAAAAGCAATTACACAGATGAATGTTCCTAGCACTCAGAGAGAAGTACGTGCCTTTTTAGGTATTACCTCATATTGTAGGCAATGGATCCCGAATTTTTCTCTTTTAGCAAAACCATTGGTAGCCTTGACTGGGAAAGGTGTTCCGAGTCCGGTACCATGGTCTGCAGAATGTCAACAGAGTTTTTCTGAATTGCGAAATGCACTGTGTTCAGCACCTGTATTGGGTACACCCGACTACAGTAAGCCATTCACGCTCTATGTCCACGAGAGAGAAGGTTGTGCATTGAGTGTGTTGACGCAGAAATTTGGTGATAAACAACGCCCTTGTGCGTATTTTTCATCAACATTAGATCCAGTAGCTAGAGCGTTGCCTAGTTGCTTGAGAGCTACAGCCGCAGCTGCAGCTTCCATTCGACAATCTGCTGGTTTAGTAATGAACAACATGCTAGTGGTTATGGTTCCTCATGCGGTGGATACACTCATGAACCGAACCAAGACGCAACACCTTACCAGTGCTAGATTATCAGGTTATGAACTGACACTGTTAGCTAGTCATATTCAGATCAAAAGATGCAATGTATTGAATCCAGCAACATTGTTGCCGACTAGCCAAGAGTCGAGTGATTCCGAACCACACGACTGTTATTTCAAAACTGAGGAAGAAACAAAAGGACGAATTGATCTAAAAAACACTCCGTTGTCAGATCCAGATGGCACGCTGTATGTTGATGGGTCTTGCTTCAAATTGGAGAATGGTGATGTGACTGCTGCTTATGCAGTAACGACCTTGAGTACGATTGTGGAGACTGCAAGAGTGAGTCAGAATTCTGCCCAGGCTGCAGAATTGATCGCGCTAACAAGAGCGTGTGTTTTAGCTAAGGGAAAGAGAGTGAATGTGTTCACAGATAGTCAGTACGCGTTCGGCGTGGCCCATAGTTTTGGCCGTTTGTGGAAAGAGAGAGGTTTCATTACGTCCCATGGGACTAAGATTCAACATGGTCAGCTAGTTAATGACTTGTTGGAATCTCTAACCTTGCCGACTGAAGTTGCGATTGTGAAATGCAGTGCTCATAAAGCAATCACGGATGATGTTGGTCGTGGGAATGCTTTTGCTGATGAGACTGCAAAACAGACAGCTAGAAATATGATGAGTAGAATGTATGTTGCAACGTCTGCAAGATGGATTTCTGAGTCTGGAATGTGTGAAGACACAGTGGAAAGCGTGAAATAAATTCAGAAAGAGGCGACTGAGGAGGAAAAACTTGCATGGAAAGAGAGCACGGGTAAATTGGACTCGAGTGGGTGTTGGATTGACTTGTCAGAACAACAGCGTTGGATGTTGCCTGATGCGTATGTGCTTGCAGTAGTAACGATGGCACATGGAACAGCGCACATCAGTTCAAAAGGGATTTGTAAGATGTTGGCTCCGGTCTGGAAGAATGATGGGATTAGTAAGTGTGCAGAGAGAGTGGTGAGAAATTGTATGGTATGCTTGATGCATAATCCTGGCAAGGGAATCCCCACACCTGTAGGTCACTTCGCTCCTCCTTCCTGCCCCTTCGAAGTGATCCAGCTAGACTTCATTCACATGGATCGTTGTAATAACCTGAAATACGTCCTAGTGGTAGTTTGTGCTTTCTCCAGATGGATCGAAGCATACCCGCTAAAGGACAATACTGCCTTATCCACTGCCAAAATTCTTCTTAAAGAATACTTCCCCAGATACGGAATGCCACGGATTGTATGGTCAGATAACGGAAGTGAGTTCGTAGGGAAAGTTATGCAGAGTGTGTGTGCCGGTCTAGGGATTAGACAGAAGTTTCATAGTGCGAACCATCCCCAGTCCGCGGGTTTAGTCGAGGGTTACAATGGCACCCTTAAACTGAAACTTGCTAAGATACAAGCATCCACGGGTTTGTCCTGGCCAGACGCATTGCCTTTGGCTTTGCTATCAACAAGAGCAACTGTACATTCTAGAGTAGGGCTTAGTCCTTATGAAATAGTTTTTGGTCGTCCTGCAAATGTTTGGGGGGTACCTAGACCAAAAGAATTCAAGCAGCTGGAATACCCAATGTTAATTGATTACCTTTTCGACTTGACTGCTAAATTGAGTCTTATTCACCAACAGGTTTTCGATGCATTGCCAAAGCCACCGGAGAGTCCAGGCCATCAGCTGAAACCAGGTGATCAGGTGGTCATTAAAAATTTTGCAAGAACGAAAAATCTTCAGCCCAGATTCATTGGCCCTTTCCAAGTCCTACTAGTAACGAGAACTGCTATTCGTGTGGCCGGAAGGAAAAACTGGATCCATACGACACATGCCAAACGTGTGCCTCTGCCACTTCCTTACGACAACTGGGTAAAGAAAGGAATCGGTGCCTCTGAAACGGGACAAGTCCCCAGGTTCATACCTTTCAGCGATGCAGAACTGATCACTGATTCACCAAATTCTGACTCTCCTCCTGAAACTGCTCTTTTGAACCCTGAACATTTGTCATCCACACCCAACGAACATTTGCCATCTGCACCAAAAGAACATTTGTCATCTGAAAACGTGAACATTGCAACGTCGGCTGAAAATACATTGTTTCCAGACCAGACAGCTCCTGCAAAACTGAGATACAACTTACGTTCTCGCAATATGGACAAATAAAGCAGGAAACTGCCTATTTTCAGATTTGAATTTCCTATACATTGCCTCCAGCCAGGAAGTTTGCTAAAACTTTGTATTGTTTCTTTTTGTTTTAAAAATTGCCTTGCCGTCTGGGTAGCCGTAGGGTCGTGGCTGTGTGCCTAGTTGAATCTGCGGGGGTCAGACACAAGGTCGATCTTTCTGTTAGTTCTGGGAACTCCCAGGGCTGATAGAGGCATTTTCATCTACGTACACATCATCAGTGGTCGCGAACGGTCGTAGAAGATGGAGCTTCCTGAGCTGCAACGAGAAAATGTAATTTATGTTCGTAGAAATAGACTGTACAGAATACTTCACAGCAAATGCTTTCTAATGCAATGTGCAGTTACATTTTTAATTGTTTTGATAATGTTGGTGGGTGGAATCGTCTTTGGTGTACATTTGATTTTTATGCCAGTAACTACAGTACCTCCCCTTGATCCTACTACTTCTACGGTTTCTTCTATGCATTCTTTTCACTCATTTCCTGAACACGAACAAGCTCGACGCTCAGAATTTATTAACAATACATTTGTACAGCTCTTGCATCAACACCAACTGGTAGTTAATACTACAGACTGCTGGGTGTGTGGCTTGATACCTCACACTATGGATAAAGGCATTCCCTATCTAGTCTTGCCTTTTAGCTACAATGGATCATTTCAGGCCTTTCAGACCATTTTTTCATATGCCCTTGAGACCTATCCTCCGCGTCCACCACGGTCCACTAAATACAACTCAGCCAACAAAGCTTTAGTCCAGGGAATCATTGACATGATTAAAGACGTCAATAATACTCCATCTTACCCTAGAGATGAATTACGGGTGTATTTGAGTTGGAACTCTACAGAGTATCGCCTTAGTTTGGGAGAAAGCAAGCGTAAAAGCTCCACTTCAGTTTGGGTCGTGCCTCACCGAGGTCAGGTCTGCTTACAAGGAAATGGGAGAAATCTGAGAGCTCAGCTAGGGAGGAGTGAGTGCGTTGAGACTTACGTATTTCCGTCTAACTCCTCCCCTGCCTTCCTGACTGCTAGGGGTACCTACTTCATCTGTCAGGACAGAGCATATACATGGCTGCCTGCTGACTTTTCAGGTTCATGTTATATTGCTCGATTGTTACCTCCGACATACACTGCTTCTTCAGATTATCACAAGACCAGAGTAGCAAGAGGTGTCTTCAGCAAGGAAGATACCGCTGGTCAAGAAGCTGGAGACTTTTTCAAAGGTTTCCTTCCGTTTTGGGGACCTATGGCCAATAGTAGAAATCTACGTCAACTAACACGGGTAGTTGAATCTACTATTACAGAAACTGCTGGTGCCCTTAGTAACTTAACAGCTGAGCTTCAGGCGGATCGTCTCATGACGTTGCAGAACCGTATGGTTCTAGACGTAATACTTGCAGATCGAGGTGGGGTATGCAGAATGATCCAATCGAGCTGCTGTGTCTTTATTCCAAATAATGCTCCAACAGTCTATGAAGCGATCTCTAAGCTTCACAAGATTTCCGACTCTATACACGTAGATAAGGGAAACTGGTCCTTCATGGAGTGGTTTTGGACTCTGGTATCAGCGTGGGGATGGAAGGTTCTGATGGTCATTGGTGTCATCCTAGTATTTCTGTTCTCGTGCTGTCTTATTATCCAATGTGGTCCCGCTCTGTGTAGTCTCTGTGCTGCAACCTGTTTCAGAAAACCACCTGCATTAGGAGAAAAGGCACGAGACAGGATGATGATACAACAACATGTCACTGACCTAATGAGCATAGAATTAGATTCTGACTCTGATATAGACTGAGGAATTGCCTATGTAAGGGCAAAAGGAGGGTCTGAGGTTCCGTGACGATTTTGTTCGTGTTTGTAACATTGTCGTAAATACATAATTTTGGTATCAGTGAACCGCAAATGATCCATTTAGTATATCCTGGTGTTTTCGCTATGCTACGAGCAAGAGCACTCCTGTTACAAACACATTTCTGTTCTACCCATGGCATCCATCTTAGACACGGAAGCCATTTTGTACTCCTTGCCCTCACATAGTCAATGGCCACACAATGACCTCTTTTCATTTAAGGACACGTAGGCTTTAGCCGGCGATTCACCTTGCGAGTGACACGTGCACCTTAGGCCAGCAACGCTGTGGCAGCATGACTCGGCAAGAACTGCCTCCCCAGCCTGAGGCCAGTCCTGCTATACTGGTTCTTGTGTTCGTTGGCCTGATCATGATTAGGCGGCCGAAGCTGGTAACCGTGCCCATTTACGACCCACAAACATCTCTTATCCTGTCTTTCTATCTTCCACACCTGGCTCTGCTCCTTTCCTTCTGGGCCTTTATTAGGGGGAGGTAACGAAATTTACGATGAGGCGGTCCGGGTCTTGAATGAAGAATTGACATGGGATTATGATGGACTAGTGGGAACCCCTCATTCGTAATGTTTTGACATCAGATACTGTTGACGATTCCTGTGCAACGCCAAATATTTATTGTTTAAAGACACGAATGTTTAGAACTGTGGTAACATGTAAAGAATTTGCCCCGAGCAGAATATTTAGTATATAAGGAACAACCCTCTTTGTACAAATTGAACAGGCTCCTAGACACTGCCCGTGTGCAGTTTCTGTGACTTCTGTGTCCCTGCAGTAATAAACCTTTGGTCTTTGTCGCCACCATCGAGAAGCCCGTGTTTCTGTTTGTTTGTGCACCGAGACAGGTTGAACTCCGGGGTCTTCGGGTGTTGTCCCTGACACCTCTGGACGGAACCAAAAAGTCCAGAACTCCAGAGCTCCTGTACTACTGTAAACAAGTCACAGAGGCACCAACCTGTTAGCTCCTGTACTACTGTAATCAAGAGGCACCGACCTATAAGCACCTGTGCTACTGTAAACAAGTCACAGTGGCACCAGCCTGTGAGCTCTTGTACTACTGCAAACAAGTCACAGACGCACCAACCAGTGAGCTCCTGTACTACTGTAAACAAGTCACAGAGGCACCAGCCTGTGAGCTCCTGTACTACTGAAAACAAGTCACAGAGGCAACTACCTGGAAGATCCTGTACTACTGTAAACAAGTCACAGAGGCACCGACCTGTGAGCTCCTGTACTACTGTAAACAAGTCACAGAGGCACCAGCCTGTGAGCTCCTGTACTACTGTAAACAAGTCACAGAGGCACCGACCTGTGAGCTCCTGTACTACTGTAAACAAGTCACAGAGACACCGACCTATGAGCACCTGTGCTACTGTAAACAAGTCACAGAGGCACCAGCCTGTGAGCTCCTGTACTACTGCAAACAAGTCACAGACGCACCAACTAGTGAGCTCCTGTACTACTGTAAACAAGTCACAGAAGCACCAGCCTGTGAGCTCCTGTACTATTTATTTATTTATTTATTTATTTATTTATAACACTTGTAAAGCACGCTAATACCAATCGGTGTCCTGGCGCTGAAGTGGTACCTCCCTGAGATTTAGCCTTCCGAACTAGAGGGTGAAGAGCCATGTTTTCAGATTTTTCCTGAAAGCCAACAAGTTCCTATGGTGTTTGAGGGCTAGAGGAAGGGCATTCCACGCCTTTGCTGCTCCCCTGACAAAACCTCTGCCCCCCCAGCGCACCTTCCTGATACAGGCTGTTTTAATCAGCCCCATACTGGCCGACCTTAGTTGTCTGCCAGGTCTTTACCATTGGAAGAGCTCCTGGAGGAACACGGGGCCCTAACCATGTAGTGCCTTGAAGGCAATGCATAGGGCTTTAAACAGAATCCGCTTCCGCACCGGGAGCCAGTGCAGCTTCTCCAGTTCTCTGGTGACCGAGGAGAACTTGGGAAGGCCCCCTATAAGGCAGGCGGCCGCATTTTGTAGAACCTGGAGTTTGTTGAGCAACCCCTGTTGGGCCTACAAAAAGAAGGCCATTACAGTAGTCGAGGCGCGACAGCACAAGTGCCGTCACCACCGTCTTTCTGCTCCCCCCCGGTAGGAAGGGGAGAACCTTCCTGATGATTTTCAAAGTCCAGGGTGGAAGAGGTAATCGCCTTGACTTGAGGTTTAAAACAGAGCTGATTATCAATGACAACTCCTAAATTCTTCACCTTTGGAGCCGGAGATGGCGGGGCTCCCATATCTGCCGGCCACCACTTAGAGCTCCAAAGGTTAGCGTTCGACCCGAAGATAAGCACCTCGGTGTTCGAGGAGTTCAATTTTAAGCAACTCTTTGCCATCCATGAACTGACTGCTGACATGCAGTGCTGAAACCTGGCTGCTACACCCAGCTCTTTCCCCGGAAGCACAGACACCACAATCTGGATATCATCTGCATAAGATGTTAACTCGAACACAAAAGCTCGGATCACCAGGGCGAGAGAGGATACGTAGATGTTGAATAAAGTGGGGCATAGGGAGGGTCCCTGAGGGACACACCCAGGGAGTTCGAAAGGTCTTGATTTGAAGTCTCCCATTGCCACCACTTGAACCCGGTCTTTAAGGAAGGCTTTCAGAATGCTCAGAGCTTGACCCTGGACCCCGCAGGACTCCAATCGGTCCACCAGAATAGCATGGTGGACCGTATCGAAGGCCGCAGACAGATCCAGTAGTATCAGCACTGCCTGGCCCCCATCGTCCAGCACCTTCCGGACCTCCTATGTGGACTTAATCAGAGCGGTCTCAGTGCTGTGTCCTTCTCTAAACCCATGTTGGGCTGGGTCCAGACCCTTCGAGGTACGCAGAAATGAGCAGAGCTGGAGATTCATGGCTTCCTCGATAAGTTTTGCCGGCATCGGCAGTCTAGCTATGGACCTATAACTATTGGGGTCCGTAATATCCAGTGAGGATTTCTTGAGTAGTGGGGAAATTGATGCCCGCTTCCAGACATTGGGAAAGTCACCCTTCTCAAACATCAAATTGAAGAGGTTGGCTAGAGTATTCGCTATTGGAAGTGCTGCCAGCTTTGCAATTGACGTGGGGCAGGGATCATGGGGAGAACCCAACTTGGTTGCCATCAGTAATTTTAGAACGTCCTCGGAGCGTACTGGCTCGAAAGCCAAGAATTTAATCCCCGAAGAAACGGCAAGAGGAGCCCTATGAGGCCTCTCCGAGAGACTCTGAGCCACCTGCGGTTCTAATGTCGTAAAAATTGCTTGAACTTTGTTCAGGAAGAAATTAGCCAGGGATTCGCAGAGTTCAATATTGGGAGGCGCAGTCACCGGTTTAGGGGTGGTTACTACTGAAAACAAGTCACAGAGGCACCAACCTGTGAGCTCCTGTACTACTGTAAACAAGTCACAGAGGCACCAGCCTGTGAGCTTCTGTACTACTGTAAACAAGTCACAGAGGCACCGACCTGTGAGATCCTGTACTACTGTAAACAAGTCACAGAGGCACTGACCTGTGAGCTCCTGAACTACTGCAAACAAGTCACAGAGGCACCAGCCTGTGAGCTCCTGTACTACTGCAAACATGTCACAGAGGCACCAACCTGGAAGATCCTGTACTACTGTAAACAAGTCACAGAGTCACCAACCTGGAAGATCCTGTACTACTGTAAACAAGTCACAGAGGCACCAAACTGTGAGCTCCTTTACTACTGTCAGCCTGTGAGCTCCTGTACTACTGTAAACAAGTCACAGATGCACCAAACTGGGAGCTCCTGTACTACTGTCAACCTGTGAGCTCATGTACTACTGTAAACAAGTCACAGAGGCCCCAGCCGGTGAGTTCTTGTACTACTGTAAACAAGTCAGGGAGGCACCAACCCATGAGCTCCTGTACTATTGTTCACCCCTGAGCTCCTGTAATGTAAGTCACAGAAGCAAAAGACTGTGAGTTTCTGTACTACTGTAAATACGTCACAGAGGCACCGACCTGTGAGCTCCTGTACTACTGCAAACAAGTCACAGAGGCACCAGCATATGAGCTCCTGTACTACTGCAAACAAGTCACAGAAGCACCAACCTGTGAGCTCCTGCTGTAAACAAGTCACAGAGGCACCAACCTGGAAGATCCTGTACTACTGTAAACAAGTCACAGAGGCACCAGCCTGTGAGCTCCTGTACTACTGTAAACAAGTCACAGAGGCACCAACTTGTGAGCTCCTGTACTACTGTAAACAAGTCACAGAGGCACCAGCCTGTGAGCTCCTGTACTACTGCAAACAAGTCACAGAAGCACCAACTTGTGATCTCCTGTACTACTGTAAACAAGACACAGATGCACCAACCTGTGGGCTCCTGTACTACTGTAAACAAGTCCCAGACGCACCAACCTGTGGGCACCTGTACTATTGTAAACAAGCCACAGATGCACCAAACTTTGGGCTCCTGTACTACTGTCAACCTGTGAGCTCCTGTACTACAGTAAACAAGTCACAGAGGCCCCAGACTGTGAGTTCTTGTACTACTGTAAATAAGTCAGGGAGGCACCAACCTGTGAGCTACTGTACTACTGTAAACAAGACACAGACGCACCAACCTGTGGGCTCCTGTACTACTGTAAACAAGTCCTAGATGCACCAACCTGTGGGCACCTGTACTATTGTACACATTGTAAACAAGCCACAGATGCACCAAACTTTGGGCTCCTGTACTACTGTCAACCTGTGAGCTCCTGTACTACTGTAAACAAGTCACAGAGGCCCCAGACTGTGAGTTCTTGTACTACTGTAAACAAGTCACAGATGCACCAACCTGTGAGCTCCTGTGCTACTGTAAACATGTCAAGGAGGCACCAACCTGTGAGCTCCTGTACTATTGTTAACCAGTGAGCTCCTGTAATGTAAGTCACAGAGGCAACAGACTGTGAGCTTCTCTACTACTGTCAAACATGCCAGAACCACATCAGCTTTGTTGACCTCCACTGAACTGTAGGCCAAGGGCTTCCATCTCTGATCTATCCTGCTCTTCCAAAACTACTCGCTTCAGGAACATCATACGTGGTTCAGAAAATAAATAGCAGATGAAGTACTGTCTCTGACCTGTTTAACCTAGAGTAACCTGCATCATCACCCCCCTCTGTACTCTCAGGACTCCTGTGAGCCCTCATGGGAAGATTAGCAATGACTCTAACTCCGCTCCTAATGACCTCTCCTCAATCTTGAGGGAATACGCCCCAACTTGTAAGCTGCTCTCCGATGACCTTAACCTCCTGGTCGCACCTGAATCTTTGAGCGCAGCGTCCGGATGTTGGTCCTTCAGCATCCTTGGCTCCCTGTCCTTGATGCTCTTCCAGCTCAGGAGCGTTCTATGGTCCTCCAACATCCTTCAAGAGTCCTATCTCCCAGGATCTCCTTGTGTAAGAAGAATCCTTAATGCTCACCTCGGTTGAACACTACACTTGCCACCTTGCATACGTATACATGGGATACTTGTGAGCGACATCAGGGCTGTGACAACCTTCTCCCATACATTCCTTCCATAAGCTACTCTATAACCTCCAATAACTGCTTATCCGCCAAGGAACTGTTGTGGTGCTCAACACTTCTTGATTAAATGTTCTTGCCGCTACCTCAAAAATACAAATACAAAATAAATCAAATTCAATACCTAGATGAGAGGACTTACCTGGATCGCCTTTTCACCCAAGCAGAGGCCCAATGCGTCTTCTTTGTTACAAAGTTCAAGTAACCGTAGAAAAGGACTGGAGGCCTATATATTCATTATAGCTTTTAATCCGACATAGAAAGATATTTCCTTCCAAGACATTTACTGACTGACCCAACTCACTTATGTCATGTTGACCCAATTACCCCTTTTCATGCTTCCACAGCTCAGACAGACATTCCTTAGCAGCTATTAGCAGTTCATCATTACCTTGTTTAGGAAGAAACATCAATGTGACAGTGTTTGTACTAAAGTTCCCCTAACATCAAATTCCAACCCACAGGCTTTGGCAGACGATGGTTTAGGACTCTGGGAGCACCCCCTTCTTCAATGTCAGCTAGGTTTTGAGTGAAGCGGAGAGATCACACTGTGGCACAGAAGACAAGGCCCCTGGCATAATGTTGCCTCATGAGCTGTTTTAGAGGAGCCAGTGAAAATAGGGCTTTTTGAAGCAGTTTGGGTGTGTATGATTATTAAAGCATTTCCCAAAAATTCAAGTTCAAATTCCCCTTAGGTAGGTGAGGTAGTCAACGATCGAGGGGAAAGGCCAATTGTATCTGAACCAGAAAGCTGCATCATCTAAAAGATCGAAGCTAAACCCCAGACATTGTGTTGCATAAGATTGGGTCAAAGTCGAAAAATATGTCTGACTGCAATGGAGCGTTGGTTGGATACAAGAATGACTGGGCCCGTTGTCGCTTATCTTTGGCCTTAGAAAAATTATGAAGAGATTGTTCTGAGAAGGTAAAGTTCAGCGGGGCTGTGTCCAAGGAGGGAACGTCATCATCAGGGAGCTGCTGGGAGAGGTTGCAGTGAAGATTTCTACATTTGGACTTAGTCATTTTTTTTAAAGTCAAAAATCTCCAGCAGGAAGATTCAAGGGGCTTTAGACGAAGTTCCAGGAGGCCGGATACCCCTTTGGTGAAGGACCACTGAACAGGATTTGCTGCCTCTGAGAAGAACATAGTGGGAGCTGCCTCGCAGTCAGGTTGACCAGCGATGAACCTTGGGTGGATAGAGCAGCAGGTGTGTCCTGGTCTTCTCTCGGTTCTTAGAGCAGTATTTAACCATACATTTTCCAAGTCCCAAGTTTTGAATTTTACCTATCTGGGCACCTTTAACACCACCACTTGAGCAGTTAGGACTCACTCTGGCAGGGCTAGGTGAGGGTTCAAGACCATGGGAGCCCTTTCTGCCACTGAGGCTCTGAACAGGAGGCAAGCAAACCAGTCACTCTAGTAGTCCTGGGTGCAGATGATGAAACTGGGCTCAACCAGCAGGGCAGGCCTGTAAAGAGTTTTAGGCAGACCTCAGGCAGCAAAGCAGTCTGTCCAGATGTAGCAAGTTCCTGTTCTCAAGTACCAGCAGACCACAGCAGCAGGATGTCCTCTGAGAGCCCTACTGCATAGGCTAACGTCTAAGTGTTATGTTATGTGTATTTGTAAAGCGTACTATCAGCCGCAAAGATATCCTGGTGCTGAGTCTAGCCCTGCCTACTTTAAAAGCCAGGTCTTCCACTTCTTGCAGAACTCCAGACGAGAGGAGGAGTCTCTGCTGTGGAGCGAGGAGCTGTTCCACGCTCTAGGAGCGATGTAAGAGAACACCCTAAATGTGATCATTTCTCATTTCCTTAGCTGACCCTTATCGAGTCTGCCCCAAGCCTGTTGTGTATATGTCAGGTTCCGCTGTCTTTGTGAGTATAAAATGACAAGCATAACCACGGCAGTTCATTGGACGCTGGCCCTGTAATGTAATTCTCAGTCCTGCAGATTCTTTCACACTCGCCCCTTGGTCCTTGAGGTGTGATGGTACAATATACCAAGGGTCGTATGTTATCATTTGACAGTGTGACTGTACAATATACCCAGGGTCGTACCTTATTGTTTGACAGTGTGACTGTACAATATACCAAGGGTCGTACGTTATCATTTGACAGTGTGACTGTACAATATACCCAGGGTCGTACCTTATTGTTTGACAGTGTGACTGTACAATATACCAAGGGTCGTACGTTATCATTTGACAGTGTGACTGTACAATATACTCAGGGTCGTACCTTATCGTTTGACAGTGTGACTGTACAATATACCCAGGGTCGTACCTTATTGTTTGCCAGTGTGACTGTACAATATACCCAGGCTCGTACCTTACCGTTTGTCAGTGTGACTGTACAATATACCCAGGGTCGTACCTTATGATTTGTCAGTGTGACTGTACAATATACTCAGGGTCGTACCTTATCATTTGACAGTGTGACTGTACAATATACCCAGGGTTGTACCTTATTGTTTGCCAGTGTGACTACAATATACCCAGGGTCGTACCTTATCATTTGCCAGTGTGACTGTACAATATACCCAGGGTCGTACCTTATGATTTGTCAATGTGACTGTACAATATACCCAGGGTCGTACCTTATCATTTGCCAGTGACCCAGGGTTGTACCTTATCATTTGTCAGTGTGACTTTCCAATATACCCAGGGTCCTACCGTATTGTTGGACAGTGTGACTGTACAATATACCCAGGGTCGTACCTTATTGTTTGCTAGTGTGACTGTACAATATACCCAGGGTCGTACCTTGTGATTTGTCAGTGTGACTGTAAAATATACCCAGGGTCGTACCTTATCATTTGCCACTCCTCCAATCCAGTAGGCCTCACTATTTCTATAGTCGTGTAATCTTCCCATCAGAAGGTATATGAAGTGATTCTCTTCTTCGCTGTGGATGGATGCAAGATGAGCCCCAACATTTTTACAATTTTCCTTGAAGGGGAGAAAGAGATTAGTTTGTGGGGCAGAGGATGAATATACCATCCAGTTGCTATTTCACATCTAGTCTACACACGTATACATTACAATGCGTCACTCTTGTGTCTTTGGAGAAGATGAACCCCTAAACACCCTCTGCCATAGTGCCCTCAGCTCAGAGTGAGCTGCCTTCACCTCCACCATACCTCTACAGTTCAGTGTAGGAGATTAATGTTAGTGCAACGTGCTGCCCCCACGCGCTTCGTGGGGGGGGGCACCACTGCTTTTAGAAGTGTGTTTTGCAAACTCTGACAGACATGTTTTAAAAGCTACATTTTGCAATACGTTTCTAAAAACTGAAATACTTGAATCTGGTTTTTTTTCTCAATAAACTGAGATATTTTAATCTGCATTTGCACTTTAAACCTTGCACTCTACAAAGAGGGAGGCAGTGTTTTGGGGGAAAACCATGACATTGAGAGACACCTTCCTAGTCTAGTCTAGTCATTCCCAGCCGGAACCATATAATGAAGCCCGTGTTGAGGTCACACAGAAGTCACACGCCTGCGAGCGCAATGCTGGTGAACCAAAGACGCGCCAAAGGAAACCCATCTGTGCCCGTCCACGCCCAAATGGGACTAGAGGCCAGGATCTCTGCCCCAACCCATCTCAATAAGATAACTTATTCCTCATCTACAAGCCCTCCGGGATCCATCAAGGACAACTGTCTCCATTCATTCAGTCAATTTGTTTAAGGGGGAATTTTATTGCAAAAACTGCTTTAGGCCGCTCCATTGCACCCACAGTCCTGAGGTCCTCAACACTGCTGCGTCTAGCTGGCACACGTTTTTGATCAATTGTGGGTCCCTTCCACACCACAAATTGAAAGGAAAACCGGATGTAATCTTTCTACCAGAAACCTGGCTCCACGCAGAGTCAGTGCCTGACCTCACCCAAGTTCTGCCCTCTGACTACTACATTTTGTCAGAAAGACATAGAAAACAAGTAGGGTGGGAAAATGTCCACAATACTTAAGAAAACCTTTAGATGTCTCCAGGAATGCCTTGCACTCCCAGACTGTGAAAGCATGATCTTCGCTATCTCATTTTACACCACATATACCCCATCAGGGCCATTTCTATTATGGCCCCCTTGCTCAAGCGGACATTTCATCCAGGCCCTGCCCGACGCAAAATCCAATTTGGCAAACAAAAGGCTAACTTCACACATGGAAGATCCAGGCTCATGCAAGACCTCCCCGCCATCCAACTCACCCAAATGCCACTTGCTTGACCCTATCTTTACGAACAACCCTCCCTTAAATGTGCTGGACCGGCTGCTCCTTGTGATTTGGCGTGACCATTTCATGACCCCTCTGGTCAGAACACTCAAAGCCCTCCCCCAATCCCCAAAACAAATAACTGGAGATACCGGAGATGTGCCATATTGGATGATCAATCTTGGATACAGGCTCTTAACACTTAGAGCCGCGACTTGGGCCCTGAAACCCATTTGCAAATGCCAGTCTCAAAGTGGATTACACAAGCACTCGATCAAAGCATTCCCATAAAAACCCAAACGAAATGCCGACAAAGATAAACCCGCCCCTTTGCATACTCCTGACTTACGGACGCTAAAACAAGTATGCAAAAAAGCTGAGAGGAAATGGAGGAAAGACTATAGCGAAAGTAGCAATTCATATTAGTGAGACTTAAAAAGGAGCTACCATTCTGAAATCTAATCTGCTCAAGTTGCCGATCATGATGATAAAATCAACCAACTCTCCACGTGAAATATTTCAGGTCATCAAGGCATTACTGGGGCCCACATCCAACGGCTCCACCCATGAACAGTGAGTACCCTGGTGTAATGATCTTACCAGATTTTGTCCCCAAAAAATCACAAACATCTTCCAAACTTTCCAAGAATCTGCCAAATACTTAAACCCCACTCCCAAGAGAAACAAGCAACATGAGCATTAGAATTCTTTGCAGCTCTTTTTGGCAAAGAAATATCGGGTTCCCCAATAGATCCTGTCCCACCACATATCCTTTCTAAAGCGGCAGAACACACCTTCTTTACTAATGCTCAATCTCTCATTAGCAAAGGGAATTGTACCCTTGGCATGGAAACAAACCATGGCAAAAGCTTCATTAAAAAAGCCTACACTGGACCCCCTACATCCAGAAGATTACAGACCCATCTCGTTGCTTCCTTGTCTGAACTTGAACACATGTTAATTAATCCCTTTCAGAATTCCTAGAATTTAATATTATTCTACATCCAACACAAGCAGTGTTTCGACCTCAGCATAACACGGAAACCACCCTCTCGGAGGTAATGGAGGAATCAAAGAGGCTGCTGGATCAGGGAGGCTCTGCAGCCCTCATCCTCCCTGACCTAAGAACCCTATTTGATACTGTAAACCACAACAATCTTATCGAAAGATCTTCCAGTGCAGGATTCTCAGGACCTGCCCTGAACTCGCTCAACTCTAACCTGGGAGACAGAACCTTCCAGGTCTTCGATGGTCCCTGCAATTCCGACATACTCCCTCTGAGCTGTGGAGTACCGCAGGGCTCCTCACTAAGCCCCACGCTATTTAACCTATATCTGCCCGCTGGTAGACATTTGGGTTCTCCATAATCTCTTACACTGATTACCCCCAACTGGTTTTCTCTCTTACTTCCAAACAGGATCCCCAATCTCCCAATTTGGGCCCCTGTCTAGAGAGAGTTGCCAGGTGGAGGAACAAATCCTGTCTCAAGCTAAACGGGGATAAGACTTAGCTGATGATACTAGGAAACAGTTTCAATCCTCACTTGAGACTGGGCTGGTCAGAATGCCTGGGTTCACCTCCCGCCCCCAAGACAGCTATAAAAGTCTGGGAGTATGGCTAAACACATCTTGGTCCATGGAAGCCCAGGCTATAAAGCTCTCAGCCAGCTATCCTTGGAATGCTCCGTAAAACCCTGTACTTACTCCCCCTACACTCCAGAAAGCCTGTGGTCCAGGCGTGGATTCTTTCCCATCTGGACTATGGAAATTCACTCAACCTAAGAGCTCCAAAATTTGTCACCAGCCAACTCCAAGTGGTACAGAACTCTGCAGCCCAGATCCTGTTGAATATTCACAGACACAACTCAGCCCAATAGGCCTTAGCATCCAACCACTGGTTCCCATTTGCTCAGAGGAAGAAATTCAATGCCCTCTGCATATTCCACAGTGCCTTGTCAAATAACGGCCCCCCGCTGTTTCTCTGCCTCTGATCTGCTACTACACTCTTGGTAGAACCCTTTGATCTTCTAACGCCCGACAGGCAGTGGCCTCCCATCATAAAGAAGGTGAGAAGTAGGGGAAGGTCCTTCAGCTATAATGTGGCCAAGCTATGGAATGCCCTCCCTCACACTTTGCAAACAACTAACGATGAATTGCCTAGAAACTTTTGAAAACCTTCCTATTTGAAATCATATCTCTCTAGAGTACTTGGTTTAGACTGTGTTGTACTGATAGTGCCGGGATGCCCACGGGTAGCTGCATGCTCTATAAATGCTGAATAGAATAGAAGAATAGATTAGAACTGAATAGAATAGTATAGAATACAATACAATACAATACAATGGAATGGAATAGAATAGAATTAATAGAAAAGAACAGAATAGAATAAAATGAAATAGAATAGAATAAAATAGAATAGAATAGAATAGTATAGAATACAATACAATACAATACAATGGAATGGAATAGAATAGAATGAATAGAAAAGAACAGAATAGAATAGAATGAAATAGAATAGAATAGAATAGAATAGAATTCAATACAATACAATACAATACAATGGAATGGAATAGAATAGAATAGAATAGAAGGAATAGAATTGAACAGAATAGAATAGAATAAAATAGAATAGAATGGAAAAGAATAGAATAGAAGGAATAGAATAAAATGGAATAGAATGGAATAGAACGAATAGAACAGAACCAAACCGAACAGAATAGAATAGACTAGAGTAGAATAGAATAGAATAACGCTTTGCTCAGATGAAAAAAGCACTAAGGATTTTTCAGTCAGCGCTATACATAGATTGATCAATTGATGGATTCACTGATTGACTGAACAATTGATTGGTTGCTTGATTGATTAACTGATTCATTACTTGCATTGACTGATTGAATTTATAAAGCATGCACTACATTTCTGTAACTCGCCCCTGTGGTGGCAAGTGTCCCATTACCACTGAGGAAGAGTAGAATTAATGCATGTAATCCCCTCAACATCATTTGAAGAGGTCGCTCTAACTGTGGAACATAGGGGCATATTATCAAGGACCGGTGTTAAAATTATCGCCGTTTTATCGGTAGGAAACTGCCAATAAAACGGCGATAATGGGCTTGATAATACGCCTTGTTAATTCCCATAGAAGGTCATGTTCTGATGTTAACATGGGCTTCTATGGGAATTAACAAGGGAGTATTATCAAGCCCATTATCACCGTTTTGTCTGCAGTTTCCTGCCGATAAAATGGCGATAATTTTAACACCGGTCCTTGATAATATGCCCAAAAGCTCTTTGCATGTTTTCTTCCAGCAGTGCACTTCAGGACCTGTGCTTTTGCAATGTGACCAGTGGAAAACCCATCTTTTGTGTGCATGCCTCAGGATTTATTTTTATTTTTTAGGATCTATATTGTTAGTGTGTTTGACGACAAGGCAGTGAGCTGCTGCTAAGGAGCACTCTGCTGCCTGTGCCATTCCCAAGCATGGTAATCAATTTCATTAAATTAATTGGTAAGTTTCACTTTTCTGTAAGCCAACCATAGGTGTACACAAAATACGACGGCCGCTTAAACTTCAAGCACCACGTGTTGACAATTAGACTTTCATCACCCACATGTGGGACATAAATCTATCAAACGGACAGACCAGAAGCCAAGAGGAACTCCAGGCATTAGGGGGCATATTACCAACAAATAGCGATATTTATCGCTAAGTAGGCTTAGCGGCAATATTTCTATCGCCGCGCATCACAGTTTTTTATCGCTGAGATAACGTGCTATTAGCAAGGTTTATCTCAAAAGCAATAAAAATCCAGGCGATAGCAGCGAAATGCGTGAATATCACTGAGAATACAGCGATATTCACGCATTATCGCTAACAGGCTCTTAGACATTATATCCACCTCCCATTGGATATAACGGCTAAGAACTGGTCTGAGCATGCCTTAGTTTTTGGAGATATTCGAGCTTAGCGCGAATATTTCCATCACTACGCCTGCCTTGCTAATAGGCGATAGCGTCGTTATCGACTGCTTTCAGTCGCTAACTGGTTGGATACGCCCACTTTGCATGTCATTATAGATAAATATCGCTGACATGCAAAGCGGGCCCCAAACCGCTCGCTATCGCCTACAAGCTGTCGCTAACTGCTGTTAGCGACAGCTTGTGAATAGGGCGATAGAATTATCGCCGCTTAGCGGCCGAAAACGGCCGCTAACGCGGCGATATTCGCCTATGCCCTTCCTTGGTAATATGCCCCTAGGTGCGCTAGGTAGAACAAGTTGAATAAGCAAACTCCAGCAGGTGATGTTAAAAAACACAATTGGGTCTCACGTGCATGTTTGAAGGGGGAACAGGGGCTAACTACAACCTTACAGTTTGAAACTTCAACAGCTTGGTACAGTGGTAAAGTCTGCAGAATTTTAAACTATACTTTTTTTTTTATTTGGCTTAGAAATGGACAACTATTTAAAATAAAAGCATTGGTCCACATAGTTTATTTTGATTGATGCATCACAATAATGATTATTTTTAAGGTATTAGATAACTGTCACCCAGGATCCAATGTACTCCCTGTTGTCTGGCAACTTCTGCCTGGCTGACCTTCCACCAGAAAAGCCTCAATTAGAGACTCTCACACCTTTGTTTCTGCTAGAAGAGAAGTAAAAAATCTGTAAATAGGTCACAGAGCTGAGATTTCCCAGGACAAAGGGTATCCTTAGATTTGACAGCCTCTGCCAGAAACAGAATGGCACAACATTAATGAAAAGGCTGAATAGACAAAGAAATGACCGCTGATTTGGGACACCAATATCAGAGGAAGTTTGATTCTACAGCCCGGCCAAATCCCCCAGATGGTGCAGAGCTAGAATATCGATGTATAAATATTGATATACAGAAATATCGAGGTCAAAATATCAATGGAAAATATATTGTTATCAAGAATATAGATTGTTAGGTAAGTAATATCGATTGCAAAAATATCAAAGTGTTAAATATCATTTACAGAAATATAGTTGCTAAAAATATCAATTTATTATTAATGTTATGTATTTTAGTATTTTGTAAGAGAATTGTTTGTATTTTTTGTATATGTGTTAACATTTCAGTAGTTAATATTTTCTTTTTAAATACAATTTTGCATTTTTAGTTCCGTAGCGGGTTGTGGGTTTATAGGGGAATAGGGTGGGAAGTAATTTCATTATATAGATTGTATTTATTATTTATAGTAGTTAATTATTTTTTTATTGAATTTTGCGTTTTAAGTTCCGTAGCGGGTAGTGGGATTATAGGGGAATAGGGTGGGAAGTAATTTAATTATATTACATTTATTCAATCATTTATATTTATTAATAACTGTATAATTGTGATGTTATAGAGTTAAATGTGAACATTAATTTATTAATAAGTGTTTGATAATTTGTTTTTTAAATAATTTAAATTAATTACTTATTAATTAATTATGGTAATTGTTAAATTCACTTTAGGTGTGTGTTGTGGTGTTTATAGGTGTAAATGATGGGAAGTAATGTATTTTTTATTGATGAATTATTAATTGTTTATTAATTCATTTGCATAATTAATTAGTAATTAATAAATATAAGTGTGTAAATAATTTTAGGTGTGTTTTGTGGATATTATAGTGTTAAACAATGTATAATTAATGAATGTTTATTATCTTTTTTAATAATAATATATTTAAATTTCAATAATATTTATGTTAATAATGGAAATAAAATGTATTAAAAATGTTGATTTTTTTTATTGGTGTAGTATCCAGCACTTTCCCTACTGTTGAACTCGCTGGAGTGGGAATAGTAATTTTTACCCCTCCGCTATCCAACACTTTCCCTACTTTTCGCTCACTGGAGTGGGAATAGTAATTTATACCCCTCCACTATCCAACACTTTCCCCACTGTTGCCCTCACTGAAGTGGGAATAGTAATTTTTACCCCTCCGCTATCAAACACTTTCCCTACTGTTAAGACTCACTGGAGTGGGAATAGTAATTTTTACCCCTCCGCTATCAAACACTTTCCCTACTTTGCACTCACTGGAGTGGGAATAGTAATTTTTACCCCTCCGCTATCAAACACTTTCCCTACTGTTGCACTTACTGGAGTGGGAATAGTAATTTTTACCCCTCCGTTATCCAACATTTTCCCTACTGTTGCCCTCACTGGAGTGGGAATAGTAATTTTTACCCCTCCGCTATCAAACACTTTCCCTACTGTTAAGACTTACTGGAGTGGGAATAGTAACTTTTACCCCTCCGCTACCAAACACTTTCCCTACTTTGCACTCACTGGAGTGGGAATAGTAATTTTTACCCCTCCACTATCGAACACTTTCCCTGTTTTTCATTCACTGGAGTGAGAATAGTCATTTTTACCCCTCTGCTATCCAACACTTTCCCTACTGTTGCACTTACTGGAGTGGGAATAGTAATTTTTACCCCTCCGTTATCCAACATTTTCCCTACTGTTGCCCTCACTGGAGTGGGAATAGTAATTTTTACCCCTCCGCTATCAAACACTTTCCCTACTGTTAAGACTCACTGGAGTGGGAATAGTAATTTTTACCCCTCCGCTACCAAACACTTTCCCTACTTTGCACTCACTGGAGTGGGAATAGTCATTTTTACCCCTCCGCTATCAAACACTTTCCCTACTGTTAAGACTCACTGGAGTGGGAATAGTAATTTTTACCCCTCCACTATCCAACACTTTCCCTGTTTTTCACTCACTGGAGTGGGAATAGTCATTTTTACCCCTCTGCTATCAAACACTTTCCCTACTGTTAAGACTCACTGGAGTGGGAATAGTAATTTTTACCCCTCCACTATCCAACACTTTCCCTGTTTTTCACTCACTGGAGTGGGAATAGTCATTTTTACCCCTCTGCTATCCAACACTTTCCCTACTGTTGCACTTACTGGAGTGGGAATAGTAATTTTTACCCCTCCGTTATCCAACATTTTCCCTACTGTTGCCCTCACTGGAGTGGGAATAGTAATTTTTACCCCTCCGCTATCAAACATTTTCCTTGCTTTTGCACTCACTAGAGTGGGAATAGTAATTTTGACCCCTCCGCTATCCAACATTTTCCCTGCTAAGTAATTATTGTGTTGAGAATTGTATGTTTTTTTTATAGTTTAATGTATTAATTAATTATAGGATGTTTTATTTTATTTAAAATTAGTGATATATGTATATATTTTATTTTTATATAATTTAATAAGTTTATAAAATAAATAAAGATAATAGGTAATAAAATGTAATTAAGTCAATGTATGTATATGTACAAATGTTTGAGTGTTTATATTTTTTAATTAAGTTTATTTGTTATGAGATGTGTGGTGTGGCCTAGTGTGTATGTTTCCAACCAGAAGTCATAGTAATAATATCAGACTGTTGAAAGGCAGCTGAAGATGGCTTTGGAATTTTGATATAATTTGCTTAGATTATTAATCTGAGCGTAAATTGGAAAACTTATAAGGCACCTCAACCATCACTAGCAAGTTAGAGAGCTGTTCGACTCCAAGACGACAAGAAAAAGAATAACTCCTGTCTGCCTGGGATGGACTGAAGACTCTCCCTGATTCCCTTTGAATCTCTGACTCTAAAGGTTTCTGTTAGAGCCACAGAGCCCACAGGAAGACGAGAGACCCAGGAGCAGCCCAGGGTGCATATTTACAAGCCCCTTTTGCCACTGGAGCGTCACTTTTTCTGAGGCTCCTGTGGCGTAGCGCCATTTCCCATATTTACTTAATGTGGCTTAACGCCACCTGGTAAATATGCGCTTTTCCGCTGTAGTCCTCTGCGGCAAAGGGGCGTGCAATGGGTGGTGCAGGGGGCGTTCCACCACAAAACCCATTGCTTTTTGATGATACCTCTGAATTTCAAGACTGAGGCAGCGCCAAAAATGCCAGAAAGTATCTGGTCTTAGTAAGGCGATATGAGGGCAGGGCAGTAAAGAGGTTACTGTTTTAATTCCAAAAAGTGTCTTTCATGAAAAAAAATCCCAAGATTCCTTTTGAATATCACTGAAACATAGGATATTGGTAAACAGCGTTTACAACGCAATTTTTACCATGCACTACCTTTACCATGCAACTTTTACAACGCAAGTCGTTACAACGACTTGCGTTGGGGGGCGCTGTACGATAGGGAATAGTTTAATTTACTATCCAAAACCTTCCCTACTATCCACGGCGACTGGAGTTGGAATAGTAAATTAAACTATTCACTATCCAGCGCCCCCCAACGCAAGTTGTTGTAACGACTTGCGCTGTAAAAGTTGCGTGGTAAAGGCATGCGTTGTAAAAGCATGCGTAGTAACGACATACATCCTATGATATTTGTCTATTTTTTGTGTCAAATGAATGAGTAGTTTTTTTTATTTTTTATAAATGATGTTTTGAGAATGTCATACCTGTAATCTAGTTTTGAGGTCACTTTGTGTGTGCCGTGTGTACTTTTCACTGAGTAAGGCCTTGCTGGCTCTGCCTAGATATGAAGAAAGAGTCCAGGATCCCTCACTGAACCCTGCTTTTACTTTTAGGTACTAATGTATTCAAATGATGTGGCAGCTCAGGCATGTCTAACAAAAACCCCACAGCCTCCCTCTTGGATGGTATATTACTGTGCGGTGCCCTACTCTGACCCAGAGTGGCAGAATAGAGGGGCCTCTGGTCCAACAATTGAAAATATACTTTCACAAGCTGTGAAGAGCATCCTGAGAAGTGGTAAAAACAGGACTGTACTTCTCATTGCTGTAAATCCTGTTGGATCAGGTGTAGAAACGTGTCAGTGCTGTAAACCCAGTTGAAAAACCAAAGGAAATGATGGACGGAGCGTTGACAATACAAACAATCACCCCCAGTCAACTGATCTGGGTTTAATTCATCACCGTTCTTTAGCCCACCCCAGTTCAGACATGGCTATATGCAAATCAGTCTGACCCTGTGCCTCATGGGAACAGTCCAGCCCGAACTGCCAAGCCATGCCTTCCCTGGACCGGAAACAAGCTTCCGAGGACCGGTTTCTGGCATTTCAGCCGTCTTCAGCCCTGTTGAGTCATCATTGTAAAAAGGCAGGACACACATCATGGACTGAATCACCTCCCTGTCCTAAGTTATCATCAGATCTAGTGGAGAAGTTGTGGCTCACTGGTTAGAAGCGGCAGACCCTAAAGCAGAGGTCAGACCCAGGACCAGGGTTCAATTCCCGCCTCGGCGGGTCTTGGGCTCAATGTCCGTGGACTCCATAATTCTCGCCTCGGTGCCTATTCCAATCATGGAGTCCCACTCTGCACCTCTGGGCAATAGCTTGCTTAATCTCCACAACGGCCCCAGCAGCGCTAGGATGCCTGGCCTCCACCTTGACGGTGCCCAGGAGGGGGCATCTCACAGGGAAAGCCAGGAAGGGTTCCACAGCGGTATACAGCGCCAGGATGCCCCGAGATGGGGCGGCAGTGCGCTTTACAAGTATACACACATTTACATTTACATCCCATATTCCTATAAAACTGGTTTATTCCTTCATGATCCCCTTTCCTTTTGCCTTTGTTGCTCTTCATTTATTACTCTGTTGCTCTGGTTTTCATTGCTTCAATGCACTCCTTACCCTTCTCAGACTTGCTTCCAGTGGTAAAAAGACACAGAGGAGCCTAGGAAGGGATGCTTTTGTCATCACAAGATGTGCTCTGAAACTGTGGATCACAACTGGACTGACATCCACACGCGTTCAATGTAGGTTGAACGACCAGGAGATGGAATATAAGGCTGCGCCCACATTCAGTCCACTGGCCATTGCTGGTCATTATGGGTCATTAATGCCCTCACCACCCTTTCTCTAATTATAACCTTTCCAGTTTTCCATTAAATGACTGTGAACTGAATTACCTCTCCGTCTTTCCAGTTGACCGGGCCGATGAAAGGCTTGTAACACGAGTCCCGGTGCTGAACCCAGCCGTCGTCACAGCACCCCTGGTAGCACAAGCAGTGTTCCTGAGGCAGAGCTGAAAATAACGTGATAAAAGGAAGGTTTCAGCTTAGAAATGAACTTCAGTACTGATTCATTTGAAGAAAGTAGCATCTATTTACCCGGGGTAAATAGTGAATTTTTTCTACTGTTTTCTTGGCCACTGGCTAAATAGTTCAAAGTATTTAGTATTTGACCATTGGCCTTGCAAATAGCAGAAAAACATCACTACTTACTCGATTCCTGTCTAAATAGTAGAGATTCTGCACTATTTGGCCAGCAGTTTTTGGAAATTTACCGCCCACCCTCCAGGCTTCCATCATCCTGTGCTAAGGGAGCCCGCTTGGAAATGAGTTGCCATCCCAGCTTGGGGGTTGTTAGCTCTGCGATGGTTTGGGACAGCAATTGCACTCACAACATATCAATAAACTCCTTTTTGAATTGGAAAGGGAAGGAAAAAACGCCTTTCATAACCCCTGCTATTTGCATTTCAGTAACATTCACAAAAATCCTTTTACTAGTCTAAAGAAATTTCCAACTTATAAAAAGCACATAATAATAAGTACTTTTCTGGTCACAACCCTTGTGATTTTGGGACATGCGGCTCTTCTTGCTAAAACTGGCCTAGCTGCAGGCACTAACTTATAGGTTTAAAGATCCCAAATTTTTTAATGTTTCCAAGTCATTTTGACAGCCATGGCACAGACAGCCTCTCCATTACACCCAGGTCCAAGACATAGGGGTCCATTAGGATGGGGGGCGGATCGCCCCCGCCAGGCCGTCGGTAGCCACCGCCATCCGTGTCGGAATGACCCCCCACCATATTATCATGGCTGGGGGGTACGCAGCAGATGGAAAGACCGGAAAAGCGTTCTATATGGTGGCGGTGTCTATTAGACACCGCCAGCCATATCACAATGGGCATTTTCCAATGCCTTTCCGTGGCGGCATTGCCGCCACAGAAAGGCATGCGGAGGCTACCTGCGGGGGCCTGTTGCGGCCCCCCAGGGATTCCCGGGGGGTGAGGGTTGCACATGCGGGGTACCTATGGTACCACCCTGCATTTCAAAGAAGAACGTGGCAGGCACCGCGCGGTGCCTGTCACATTGTGCTTTGAAATGCACCACATGTAATTTTACCATGGCGGCGGGCGGTGCTTTGAGCACCGCCCGCCGCAATGGTAAACATACAGGATGCGCCCGCCACTGTGGCGGGCGCATCCTAATTACCCCCACGGGACCCCCGCCCTTATGGCGGGCGGCCCCTTTCCACGATGAGATGGCGTGCGGACTAAGTCCGCCCATCATCCTAATGGGCCCCATAGTATCTTGGGAGGCCCTTTTACGAAGCTGCCTCGTGCTTTACAAATGCTCCTATTCCTTTGGATTTACCTGTAGATGTAACTAATGATAAGGATGAGAGGAACCTTAGTAAAACTAGTTAAAGCTGTTTACTCTTCTAAAGCTATGTACTCACTCTAATTCAAAGAGCCCTGGGAATGTACACGGGCCACATAAGGGATTACCAAAAGGCGCTATGTTATGAGAACACCTCCTTGTCTGCAGAATTCTGCAATTAAACATTCAGGTTCAGTTCAATAAAAAAATCTGTCTAAAATACCTTAAAACAAAGATTTGTCAAAGCAAAAATCAGAAATGAAAGCATACCCAAGTAACATAGAGGCATATAGGGGCCCATTACGATGGCGGCCGTAACGGTGAACGGGACCGCCTCCAGAGGTGCGGCGGTCTTGCTGTGCCCATTAGGATGCGGTGGCCACCCTGGCGGTTGCATCCTGCACATTTAACATTGTGGCGGGCGGTGCTGTAAGCAGCACCCGTCACAAGGTTAAATGTGCATGTTGTGCATTGGCATGCACAACGTGACAGGCACCGCTCAGTGCATGCCACCTTGTGCATGCCAATGTAGGGGGGTACCAAGTGCAGCCCCCCACCCCTCAGGGGCCTGCAACGCACCTCAAAGCAATTCCCGTATGTCTTTCCATGCGACATCGCAGCCATGGAAAAGCCTTCTCCGCCAGGCATTCTGATATGACACCGCCACCATATGAGGCCCGAGTTCCACCTAGCAGGCAATCAAAACAATTGCCTGCCCACGGCGGTTGAATAATTTGAACCTCGACGCATTTGATCAAGATGAGCAACCATTGAATAAAGGATCCAAGACTTTTAAATAAATTAATCTTATTGTCTTGGCAAGTTATACAATAAAGGGCTATACAACACAGGAAGTTAATTCCCTGAGGCCAGTCGTTTGGAAGAATTCACAGATTTAACACGCATACTGATTTATACAGAGTCCGATACAGGGACAGTTTAGTGGGGACCCATATCAAGTTTTGGTCGGAGTACCTCTATTTTAGGAGTTAATATAACTTGAATAAGAGACAACGTATTATCTCGTCTTGAAAAAGGTGATGCATATCAAGTCACAAGTCAACACCGAAACGCGTCGACGCATATAACCCAACATTAAATCAGAGGAACTATTAATGGTGCTATCAGCTGATATTATTGGCACCGAATGTATTGATTCAAATCGGATTATTAATTCAAGATGTTTTCTAAATGATTCACTTTCTCTTTTGTCTCTTATGTATACTTTATTGGTATATCAAGTATGTTTATGAGTATATATTCTTTTTAATATTGTGATTTTATGCACTTTTAAATATTTGATGTTATAATTGTACAATACATTTTTAATAGATCTTGTATTATTTCGTTTTTCATATAATAATTTTAATTTTGGTTTTGTCATGTATGGTTTAGGAGCATTCTGATCTCTGACACTAGTGTGATTGAAGGGTGTTTGAATTAGTACATTATCACTAAAATATTCTCCAAGGGGCCCTTTCCTTTGTTGATTATATCAATACCCAGTCCCTTGGTTGGTGGGTCACTCCCTTTTTTTTCTGGACAGGTATAATGTGGCGCAGGGGTTTACAAAGTGATGCATCTACCTAGATGTGTCACTTTGTAAATATGGCGCAACAAGGTGCAGTTTTTACACCGCTGGTGCGTCACAAAAAGTGACGCACCAGCGGCGCAAAAGTGACGCAAGGGCCCATAAATAAGCCCCTGTGTTTCTTCGGGCCCTTGTCAGCTGGGTTCATATCCCCCTGTTCCACATCCTCCTGGCCCACCTGATCCGTCATACCCTGGTCCCAGTTTCCCTGCGCTGCTCTTCATTGTCCTGTTCCTCATCGTCTATTTGTTCCTGGTCCCCTCCGGCTTTGGTGACCCCGGTCCTATTAGATTAGGTTTCCCTGGGCCTTGTCCTTCATGTTGTGGTCCTCGTGGCTCTGGTCATCCTAGCCCTTCTAGTAGTCCAGAATTTGGCCCTTATTCTCCTACTTTTTATCCTCCTACTGCTTACTTCTCAAGCACCCCCTCCACATTGACTTTAGTCAGGTAGAGCCTACAAGCCTATCACACAGATTTCCTTTTAAGCATCTAGCATTTGTTCATGCATTTGTTTAGAACTTTTTAAAAGATTTAATGAGGTAGTAACTGATTCCATAAAGCTTGTGCTTGCATTATAAGTATAGAACTTTCCAAGAAAGATTTAAAAGGCATTGCGGAAGAGCTATTGTTGACCAGAGTATTTTATTAAGGGGGATTTTAGTTGAATGCTTCAATCTATACCAGCTCATATGAAGGCACATTATCTGGCTATTGTTTGCTTTGTGAGTCCAAATTCTAAATGAATCTGTGCCAGTGACACATTTTCTGGAATCTTAAAAGCTTGTCTGAGCCGTCGTCTTTGTGGGGCGCCAAAAGAAGACCTTCTTCCACTGGTCATTATTTTCCTGTACTTAAAGGAATGCTATTCTATGCTATGCTTTGCGGTTATATATGTAGCGCATAGCTGCCCCGGCAAAGGGGCGTCCCAGCACTGGGATCAATGCAAGACGTATTGAAAAAGGTCTTCAATTCAAGAGGTATTTGAACCTGCATGCACGGAGGTCCTCATCCGTGGCTCCAACCCTTCAGCCTGGGACAACTCCTGGTGGCTGACGGCACTAGGGGCAGCCCTGACACCCACCGACCATGCACGCAACCTGAGAATCATCCTCGACTCAACGCTCTTAATGACCAAGCAAGTCAACGCCGTCTCCTCCTCCTGCTTTAACAACCACCGCATGCTCCGCAAGATCTACAGATGGATCCCGACAGATACAGGAAAGACAGTCACCCAGGCCCTCGTCAGCAGCAGACTCGACTACGGAAACACCCTCTACGCGGGAGGCCCGACTAAGCTTTTCAAACGACTACAACGCATCCAAAACGCCTCGGCACGACTGATCCTCAACCTACCATGCCACGGCCACAACACCCCCACCTGAGAAACCTGCACTGGCTCCCCGTCAACATGAGGATATCCTTCAAGCTCCTCACCCACGCACACAAGACACTCCACAAGACTGGCCCAGCTTACCTCAACAGACGGCTCTCCTTCTACATCCCCAACCGCCAGCTACGCTCCGCCGACCTCTCACTCGCCACCGTCCCGCCCATCCAAAGAACAACCACAGGCGGGAGATCCTTCTCCCAGCTCGCCGCCAAGACATGGAACACCCTCCCACTGAGCCTATGACAGACCCAAGACCTGCTGACCTTCAGGAGGATACTCAAGACCTGGCTGTTCGATCAGTAGCGCCTCCCCTCCCCTCCCCCCAGGCACCTTGAGACCCTCACAGGTATATAGTGCGTTTTATAAAAGATTGATTGATTGATAAGGCCATTATTGCTTGTTTAAATCATGGTGATCTGATTCTGAATTGTCGCTTCATTAAATTTCTCACTAAATTTCAACATGTTCTGGATAATAGGCACGGTGAGGCTCACCTCGTCACTGCTCAAGGTAATAGTAGCACTTGGGTATAATCCAACTTAAATATAGATGCTAAAATATCTGTGAAACTTCAAAAAGGGATACAGAATGCAAGTATGATCCAATAAATTTGGTCTCAGGAGAGCAGACCATAGTGGATAAACTATTATGATCAATTTGTAATGTAGATTGGTGATTGAATTCAGCACGTTTATTCTTTTTTTTACTAAAGTATTTTAGGTATATACTTGTGAGGTATTTCTTGTCATTTATATTCCTGGCTATGACTTTAAACAATATAACTCATTCAATCAGGGGGTTTATAAAGCGCGCTAATCTCCCATGAGGGTCTCAAGGCGCTGCAACTGATTAGATAACTGAAACTGATTAGTTGGTCGGAGATGCAGGTCTCTATGGTTTTACATAGGTTTGAAGTTAGAGAGAAGATGTTATGTCCATAAACACAGGCAGAGCAATGATCAAGAGAACAGCAGAGGAGTTATTCCCAGAACATAATGGATAGCACACAGCATTCCCTGATGACCACTCCAGCTCCTGGAAGCCTCACCAAAGAGCGCTCAAGCCAACATTTCAACACTAAAGTGACCTAACAACACAGCTGCAAACCAAAACATGACAGAAGATTTGTGTATTTATGTGGATTTGTTTATATAACACAACTGCACCTGGTGTTATTAAAACGCTTTACAATTGGAGCAACTATACCTTGAAGTTAGTTCAGAGGTGATAACCGCAAACACTGCCTATGATGTTATGTATAAGGTAGAAGGAGGTCCGGTTGATGGAGGGAGGGGGTGAAAAAACTTGCAACCTCCAGGGTTGGTGTAAGAAGCGCGTTGCCTGGGATGAACAAGCTAAGCCAGGTTTGCAGAGACGAGCACCACTTTGAGAATTAGACTAAATGACGTTCAATTAGGAATAGTAGTGTCTACTGAAGGAAGACAAGTTGGGTCATTAATTAAGACTGGGGTCAAGTTAGGCTTTTTCATTATTGGGGTAATCTGTCAAACATCTAACAGTTTGGAGAAGACACCTGTAGGATAATATATTGTAGATTAGGTAGCACCTCATCTGTTCAAAGGGGTGGATATTCTGTTCAATGATGCTGGTAGAGTTTATGCACGCATTCTTCTGTGCAGAAGCTCAATGTTGTAACTTTCTTTGTCAAAGAATCATGGCTCACTTACATTTCATGTGCAGTCATGATTCTACCCTGGTGATAACAGAGCACTGAGTAGAAAGTTGGTTAAAGGACAAAGAGCTGAGCAGGTTGTGCTACACGTTGGTGGAATAAAGTTGATATAGACTTCTTGTGGCCTCAGAAGAACTTCTTAACATTGATAACAAGTTACCTGTGAGGGGCAAGACGTCCACCAGCACCCCTCAGAAGCTTCATTTGAACTCGGCCTCTTTCAGCATTTCCAATACCAACCTTCAATCATTTTCAAGAGTTCCTATTGAAGTTGTGTGGACACCATGAGTATCCTGATAGTTATGCGGTTTAGCTGACTTGTTAGTAGGTTCAGTGAAATTTTTTATTAATTCACCACAATGACAGTTACGCCAACTGCGTGCTGCTCTCGCGCGCCTCGGATTCTTTAATGGGAGCAGGTCACACGCAGGACATTATCTCCTTCTCAAGCACATACCTGGGGGTGCTTTCAAGTAATTCCTGACGTGAGAGAACCACAGTGTGTACCTTGGGGAGGATTCCAGGTCATGTGGGCGGGACGCATCCTACTGAGGCTGCTGCTTGAGATGCCCAGTAATTTAACTGAATGTCGCATCAATATTCTGGATGCTTGTGGATTTCTGGTGACTTCCAACATCGCCTAGCTCCAGTATTTTTATTTTAAATTATTATGTTAGTCTATTATGTGCAGAGTTTTATTTTACTTTGTTACTTGAGGAGTTAATATTTTAGCCTGGTATTTGAGTTTTTATTTTAGCTAATTCTTTTGATCTTTTATTTTAGTTTACTGTTTGTACTTACTTACAGGTTAACATGGTCGTAACAGGCATATCACAGCCTCCACAGTTTTTATCAGACTGTGGTAAGCCACTTCTACCCTGGAAGAAGTGGAAAAAACTTTTTGACTCATATCTACTTCCCTTAGGGAATAAAAAGCTCTCAGAGGCAGGAAACAGGGACTTTTATTGCAATATATATGAAAGTCTGAATGAAATTGGACTTGGCCATGACAAGGGCCAACCAAGAGATATTTAGGATATGACCCTTAAAATGTTAGAACAGCACTTTGGTCCACGCATCAATGTTGTCATGGAGAGACACAAGTTATTTTCTAGAGTTCAAACAAAATCTGAGAAAGCGCGCAATTATATAGCATCCCTGAAAAGTTTAGTGGGAACATGCAAATTTGGTAACCTGTCAGACTTACTTATAAAGGATCAGCTTGAGCGTTATACTAATGACACAAGGGTTTATACTAAGGAAACACTCTTGACTAAGAATCCATAATCGAAGGAGGCAGCAGACATAATGGAAGGAATAAAAAGCACCTCCTGTTGAGTCAAGGAGATGAGGAGCACACCTCCTACAATGGTGGAGAGAGTGTCTAAAGCCATTGTAGGGAAGGAGATAAGTGAAGACAGCAAAAAAAGCATTAAAGAACCCACACAGACTAAGGGGAAGGTTCAAGATAAAGATTCCAGGAGCAAATGTTTAGCCTTAACCACTTGTTTAATAGTACTAATTGTTTTGCATGCGATGTAGTCTGTAGGAACTGTGGAAAGAGAGTCTGCTATGCTTGCATGTGTAAAAACACTAGGGTGCATGATTTGTATGAATTACATGAGGGTTGTCAAAAGGTTACATTACAAGTGAAGAGCTCAGTGAAAGGTGTCAACAAAGTGGAAGTGGATGTTGATGTCGGACAGATCAGAATGCCTGAGTGTGAAATGACCATTGGTGGGAAGCAGCACATGGTCCTTGCCGATTCGGGTTCTCCCTACACACTCATAGGAGATAAGAGTTAGGAAATGATTTAAGGGAAAGGAAATATACATTTGCTACCCCCAGACATTAACTCAGAGGGTTACGGGGGTGTGAGCATTGATCTGATTGGTTTTACTGTCATGCACATCGCATTTTAGGGTAGACAGACAGTAGGCAAAGTTTTTGTGGCCAAACGTGGAGACATCCTCTTAAGGTGGCCGCACCAGAGAGGCTTGGGTATTATTCCTAATCCCAACTGTGAAGAACAGGTCCTACTTGCTGCCATAGTGGCGGAAAGTTAGGAAGTTTTACAAGAATTTCAGGATGCGTTCAGAGATGAGCTGGGTTTATTAAAAGATTTCCAGCACACAATAATTTTGAAAAACAAGGCCAGGCCTATAGTGCAAAGAATGAGAAGGGTCCCAATTTGATGTTGAAGCCATTGCCATTGAAGACACTGAAAAAACTTTGTCCTTGGGGGTGATCGAGGAGATTGAATCATTGACGTGGTTGGTTCCCATTGTGTTGGCTCCTAAGGGCAGTGAGAGCAAGATCAGTATATGTGTCGACCTGGGAGACCTTTATCAATGTATTTGTGTGGATCATCAGCCTCTGCCCAACATAGCTGAGGTTTTAGCATTACTTAAGGATGCAGGAGTATTCAGTGTGATAGACCTATTGGCTGCCAACCATCAAGTACAGTTCCATGAGGACTACAAGGCACTGACATCCTTTGTGACACCACTAGGGGCATTCAGGTTTGTGAGACTGCCTTTTGGCTTAGCTTTAGCTGCAGTGTCTTTTCAATGTCTCATGGAGAATGTACTTAAAGGGATTGACTCTGTGGCTTTTTTCCAAGGCGACATCTTGGTATACGGAAGGGACACACAGAGTCATGATCTTGTCCTCAGGCAGGTGCCAGCAAGACTGAGGAAGAGAGGCCTCACACTAGAAAGGGAGAAATGCAAATTTGGCATACACGCGATTTCCTACTGTATCAGCGAAGGGCAGAGTGTTGTAGAGGGCAATGTAGAGGATAATGTACAGAGTCAAGGTGGTGTTCCTTGTGGTCATTGACTCAAGAAGAAACCTGTTCATTTGAAGAACTATGTCTGAGGCGAGGTGGCAGTTGGGTCTTGCACGGTTTCACGATGGTTCATAGTTACATCTGCATTTAATTGATTTGTGTTAGACTGACGATGATGTTTTACTCAGTGTATATTATTGATGCTGCTGGCTGTTTGTTTAAGAACTATATAGTGTTCTATTTTGGTGCTATGTGTGGTACGGTGAAGGAACATTGGGAGGAGAACATAGAATGAGAGACTGTTGGAGGTTGGCGTTTGGGAAGTGTGGAGAAGGAGTAAAGCTGTATGCCATGCCGCTCCTAATGCTGGACATGTGTTTGCTGAAATAAATTAAACCAACCTCACCTGCATAGCGTGATCATTTTAACACTATGCTATTTGTTTTCATTATCAGTTTTATCTTTCTTTGGTAGGTTCCTCCAGTATTGTAATGTAAATATGTCATTTATTTATTTTCCAATTTTCTTCGTTTTCGTTTTGTTAATATTTTCATAGTCAATTTTTTGTCCACATATTTGAGGGGTGATTGCAGAGTTCTCCATTGTGTAATTCACATTTCTGTTGTACAGTTGATAAGGGGAGATGTGTTTTAACTCACTTTGTCAAAGAATCATGACTCACTTTCATTCCATGTGAAGTCATCATTCTACCATGATGATAACGGACCACTTAGCGGAGAGTTGGTTGAAGGGCAAAGAGCTGAGCAGGTTCTGCTACATGTTGGTTGAATAAAGACGAAGATGTAAACTTCTTGAAGCATCAAAAGTACTTCTTAACACTCAGTCACTTACTGTTCTATCTGTTTGCATTGTTTGCCCTAAGATGGCAGGGTATGCCCAGATGTGGGTCCCTTGCTCCCTTTGACACTGGATCCAAGCTAGCCTGGCAGATGAAAGTTGACATACCCTGAAACCGGTCCCAGGATGCTTGTTTCCGGTACAGTGAGGACCTGGCTTGGCAGTTCGGGCTCGACTGTTCCCATGAGGCACAGGGTCAAGACTGATTTGCATATTCAAAGTGAGCTAAACAACGATGGTGGATTCAACCGAGATCTGTGACTGAGGGTGAGTGTTTGATAAGTTTCAGCACTCCGTCCATCATCTCCTTGTGTTTGCATTGCTCGCCCTAAGTTGGCAGGGTTTGACCAGACATGGGTCCCTTGCTCACTTTGCCACTGGAATCAAGCTAGCCTGGCTGATGAAGGGTGTTACCCTGAAACCGGACCCAGGATGCTTGTTTCGGATACAGGGAAGATATAGCTTGGCAGTTCGGGTCGACTGTTCCCATGAGGCACAGGGTCAAGACTGATTTGCATATTCAAAGTGAGCTAAACAACGATGGTGGATTCAACCGAGATCTGTGACTGAGGGTGAGTGTTTGATAAGTTTCAGCACTCCGTCCATCATCTCCTTGTGTTTGCATTGCTCGCCCTAAGTTGGCAGGGTATGACCAGACATGGGCCCCTTGCTCACTTTGCCACTGGAATCAAGCTAGCCTGGCTGATGAAGGGTGTTACCCTGAAACCGGACCCAGGATGCTTGTTTCGGATACAGGGAAGATATAGCTTGGCAGTTCGGGTCGACTGTTCCCATGAGGCACAGGGTCAAGACTGATTTGCATATTCAAAGTGAGCTAAACAACGATGGTGGATTCAACCCAGATCTGTGACTGAGGGTGAGTGTTTGATAAGTTTCAGCACTCCGTCCATCATCTCCTTGTGTTTGCATTGCTCGCCCTAAGTTGGCAGGGTATGACCAGACATGGGCCCCTTGCTCACTTTGCCACTGGAATCAAGCTAGCCTGGCTGATGAAGGGTGTTACCCTGAAACCGGACCCAGGATGCTTGTTTCCGGTCCAGGGAAGACATGGCTTGGCAGTTCAGACTGGACTGTTCCCATGAGGCACAGGTTTAAGACTGATTTGCATATAGCTGGGTATGAAGTGGGGTGGAGAAGTGAGCTAAAAAACAATAATGGATTAAACCCAGATCTGTGACTGGGGGTGAGTGTTTGATAAGTTTCAGCACTCCGTCCATCATCTCCTTGTATTTGCAAAGCACATAGACCTGCCATTTTATATCTATAGGTGTTTCTGCATTGACTGGTGATTTTAGTCTGTGTCTAGGTGAATGTTCAAATGAGTTGATGAGTTGATAAATGCATGGGTGCGTAGTGCAGTCATTGATCAGCATAGTGACTCATTTTTCACTTTCATCCATCCATGCACTCATTGGAATGCAGCCCTCAGTACAGAAATACACTTAGGAATTACATGAATAAATGTGTGCAGGAAATAAATCAGAGAGCGAGCAGTAGCAAATGTGTGGAACAGGCAATGAATGTGGTGTTTGACTCAGGAATGAATGATTGAATGTGCAGAATTGAATGAGTGCAGCAGAGAAAGAATGAGTAGAGGAATGAGTGTGTGAATGTACAGGGCTGAATGAGTGGAGTAGAAAATGAGTGAGTGACTACAACAGTGAATGTGCGTACAAGAATTAATGAGTGCAGAGGAGTGTTCAGGAGTGAATGACTGCAGCACGGAATAAGTAAGATAAAAAAAATGAATAATTGAGTATACAAGAGTGAATGACTGTGGCAGTAGTGAGTGAATGACTACACACAGTGTGCATTCAACAGAGAGTGGGAGGCTGAAGCACTGAGGGGCCCTGCGTCACTTTTGCAGCACGTAAAGTGGTACATGTGTGACGGGGCTTGCAATCTGATTCATGAAGCCACGCAAAGCCACCCTGCGTGGCTTTGATTGGCCTCATAAATCATGTGTAAGGCGACGCAGCACAGATCGCTGCGTTCCCTTACTCTGCACCTGGGAGGCGTTCCATGGGCATTGCGGTGGGTTTTCCCACGCAACACCAATTGATTTTGATGCTGCCCTAAATTTACAAAATCATGTATCCCTGGGGAATCGACAAATCTGCACACCTCTGAAGGCGTAATGAGGAGAAATACGTATATTTTGCCAAATAATTTCCTCTCTCCCTGTGTGCTGAATTTTACATTGAAAGTAGAGGTGGGCGGAATTTGCGTAATCGCGTTACGCAAGTCTCTGCGAAACGGTAAAAAATCTCCGCGAACACGTAGAAATTCCTCAAACACGTGGAATTGCTTGTTCGCTACGCTTTTTTACTGTTCGCAATCGCTGTTTGTATGCTCGGGGGGAAATATCTCCCGAACACGCATTTTAAGAACGCGAACAAGCAAAACTCGGAACGCGACATTACCCAAATTCCGCAAATTCTGCAAACGGAACGGAATTTACCACCCAGATTGTTTGTGTGCAGGAAGATACCCCTTTGTGCACAAAAACAATCCTGGCTTGAACGGAGGCCCCCTTGCACCATGGTGGAAGGGTGCCTAGATTGGTGCTGGGCTGCTGAAATGGTGCCAGCGAAGGGTGAAAGGGGAGGAATGCACCGTATTGCATAAATACGGTGCCTTCCTGCCCTTTCACTTTGGCATTGGGTAATGCATCAAGGTGCGTTCCTGCGCTTCCCTACGCCATCATCCACAAAATGAGGGCCGGAGGGCTCAAAGCAATGAGTGAGTGCATTTGAGAGAATGTGAGAAATGAGATTGTGAAAGTAATACTTCTGACGGTCTGTTGCCAGATCCATAAAATAAACACAGGTGCAGCAAAAAAATCCAAAATGAAATCTCCAAGGTGCCGAGGAGACCTGGTAGAGGAGAAGGGGTCACAGGGCTGTCCATGCTGGGATGAACTTGTTAGAAACACGTGGAGGTGGCACCTGACACAATAACACACTAGAACAAAAAAAAAGCCATTCTTTGTGTGAAAAGAGCTGCTAATGCACTATAAAGAGGGCGAGCTGCAGCCCTAACGCAGGTAACTATCAGATGCATGCTTCACACATGTGCACGCACACACACACCTATGCTCACACACTTTCACTCTCATGCTTGTGTCAAGTTTTGTGGGCCTCATTTATAATATTTTGACGCACAGCAGCTCAGGGTGTGTGCGTTGTATGCAGGAATGTTTTTGTGCAGGAAAGGACACCTTCCTGCACAAAAACAATCACCAGAGGAGTTTTCCTCTTTCGATGTGTGCGGCAGAATGCAGCACACATAGGAAAGGTAAAAGAGAAGAAATAAAGGTATTTCTCCTCGTTGTGCCTCCCTTGCTCCTCCCCTGGGGAGCGGTTAGAATCTGACTCATTCCCGGGTTTATGACACTGTAAACCTGGGATGTGTCAGGTTCCATGGATGTTGCGTGGGAACTCCCAAAGCAACACCCACGGAACGCTCCTTTCACGCAGAGTAATGCACGAAAGGGGCCATATTTACAAGGCCATGAAAAGGCGCGCAAGATGGCTCTCCAAGGCCTTGTAATAACACGTATATTTAGTAATTCGAATTTCCTAAGTGACAGAGAGAGACTACCTTTAAGGCAGATGTGCACATTGTGCACAAGCAGAAGCCAGTCTCTGAAATTAAAGAGTCAGGGACTGATGTGAGGTTACCCTTTAACCCTATGTTTTGGTGGGCGGAGGCCAAATATGATTGACAATTTAACAAACCAATGAATGAAAATGGTGCCCTAAAGCTCCTGTATGTATGTTATATTATGTGTGATTTTATTTGCAAAACTACTATCAGATGAAAAAGCTAGGCTGTGTCAGAGAAAAGACTTAAAACGTGAAATCAATGACACAGATCTTCAATCCCTTTCTCCTGCAGCTGCTCAGTGGACTGCTCACCCCAGGGACAATACTCAGAAGAGACACAAATCTCACCTGGGGTGGAGGCTGAGATGCTCAGAGCTAGGAGGAGGATACCAAGCATGGCGGCTGCTGAGGAAGATGCTCAGAGTGAACCTGTCTGAAAAAGAAACACAGCTTTACCTCCAGCAGTTAAAACATTTACAAAGCAACTTCAGCAGTGAAAACAGATGTTTGTATTCATGCGTAACAGCAGACAATACCCTTGATTACCAGGTGAACCCCCAAACTGTTCCCTGCAAAACGTGTGCAGAGATAGTGATAAATGCACCCCTAGGGCAGTGCCAAAGCAGGGAAGACATACCATGAAATGCCCATTGCGCCCCCGGGGCACTCTCTGTAGTACAGCCCCAGGGATATTATTCCATTAATGTCAGTGGGTCCATTGCGGTGACCTGAAAGGTGACTCTATTAAAGTCAATGCTGCTGTTGAGCTACAACTGAACATCAGTTTCAATCAATTCATCACCAAGCAAAGCGATGCTTTGGTCATTCACACTGGGTCCCTTTCCCTAAGACATCACAAGAGCAGGGAAACACAAAGGGCCTCATTATGAACGGAAAGCATTCTGACCGGCTTGTGTCTGAATGGTTTCCGACCGAATCGAATTCAGGGAGTCCGACCAACCGATTATGATGTTTCCAAACACTGTTTAGTCGGACTCCCTTTGACTTCAATGGGAGTCTGTGTTCCGACCGGCAACACAGGCTCCCATTTAAATGTTCTCGGAAATCCTTACACCCTGTAGCACACACCCCTTTTGGTGCCTGCCACGCCATGTATGGTTCAAAAGAGGAGACCGAACCAGAGGCCCCAGGGTGAAGGGGCGCCTACTACAGGCCTACAATGTCAGATTCCGACAGCCAATCCATATTGGTCAAATCGATTCAGAAAGGCTGTCCAGATCCGACATCGTAATGCGTCGGTTGGAAACACGGTCCATAGACCTGTACGATTTCGCTCCGACTGACTCGGTTTCTCTGAATGCCAGTCACAACAACCGAACGGGTTCAGACTATCGTAATCGTTTGGTCGGATGTGTTTCAGAGTCGGTCGGAAACGCGGGTCCCAAATCAGATTTGAATAAACTGAATCCCGTTCAGAGCCTTTCCGATCGACATCGTAATTGGCCCCAGAGTGTCTGGTCTCTAGAGCAATCTTTGTTCTGACCCCTCATCGAAGAGTCGCTTCATATCACTGCAGCAGATATCACAAAAATATGAAACCTCTTCTACCTGCAAGGTTCATATCCTATAAACTAAGGTTGGCATTATAAGTCTACTTTCAAGACAATCCTGAGGCTGTTTTCAAAATCCATCAAACTAGGGTCTGGTTTCAGATGGACAAGGAAAAGGGTCGATACCCTCTGCCTGCCTGAAGCAATCCCTTCTTTTAGAGGCGGGTGTTTAACTGATGGTATAGACCCATGACTTCCCCATATTATGATACTACTGTAGAACTTGTTTTCCCATTTAAAAAATCTAGAATCATATCTCTTACAATGGGGTAGATCCCGTCTTCAAATACGGACTGCGTTCTGTGACCGAGCCATGTTGATTTAGAATCAACGTTGAGCGGTGACAGAACACCGTCCGTATTTGAAGTAGGGATTTACTCCATTGTAAGAGATATTCAAACACCAGTGATGCAAAAATTACTTAGATGGAAATTGATTATTCTGTGACAATATTGAAAGCCTTTAGAAAGCTCCAGGCTCAATAACCCGAGGGGGTGAAACACGTGTTGGCTGTTACTGATCCAATTAAAGTGGTGCTATGAACACACTGGAATGATTCTGTTTGATTTTTTAAACAGGAAAACGTTAGCATTATAGGTAACTAAAAGGATCTTAGAGGAAGAATTATTGTCCCAGAGACAAAGAACTTTATAAACTGGCTAATAATAATAATACCAACAGCAATAATATTACCAATACGTGGTGAACGTCTCGTCTGGACATACGCTGCATACATGTATTAAATACAACCAACGTACCCCGCGGTGTTCTTTCTAGCGGAATCCTCGCGGTATTAGAAGTATAAAAGTACTCACAATGAAAATCCCACTAGAGAGCAGCAGATTACTTTAAACTGATCTTCACTCTATTAATAGAACATTCTTAACAGCAAGAAGCTTTTCAACAAGGGGTTCATTTTACACTTCACCACAAATGATAACACCCACATTCAAGAAGCACTTTTGATGCTTATTTTTATGGCAATCCTGAAGTGCTAATAATGTAGAGTCATAGTGGATATTTCCCACTCTGAGCATCAACAACCGTCATTGGTTGTCATGAAGGACAGTACAGTGGTGGAGAGAATCCAGTTACTGTAAATATGTGTTGATAACATAGATGGATTATGTAGGGTTTGCTCTTCCGCGTCTTTATTAGAGATGTAAGTGTCCCTCACAGTTTAACTGTGAAGGTTAATATTATTACAAGCAGTTAACCCCTTGCATGCTGCCGCGATTCTGCGCCTGTGTGGCAAAATTGCGAGTGGGCTGGTTTAAGACGGCCCCCAGCCGTCATCAGCACACGAGCGCCGTAGTGTATGACGGATGGGGGCCGTCATCAGCATACAAGGGGTTAAAGAAGTCCAGAAAGTTATTTGCATCAGGGAGGCAGAGAATCAGCAACACAAGAGGTAAATGTAGTGTATGTGTCACCTCCTCGGCCTGATGTAGTGAGAGGGCTGGAGTGTTTCGGTGTCATAAAGTAAAGAGCCACAGGAGCAGGAGAGTAGGGCTGGAGTGTGTAGTGTCACAGAGTAAAGAACCCCTGGAGCAGAGAGTATGGCTTGGGTGCGTAGTGTAAGACTGTAAAGAACCCCTGGTGCAAAAGAGAAGGGCTAGGGTGTGTAGTGTCAGACAGTAAAGAATCCGCGGAGCAGGAGACTAGGTCTGGACCAGTGCTTTAAATGGACCGGTACTCACCAGTATGGCACTTTTTTATTTTCTCCACTTGAGTCCCGGAGCTTTTCCTCAGAGAAGGAGAGTACTGGTACTCACAGGGGGCCTGGCTTCGACGCAAGTGTTATTGCTCATAAATTCATGTGTGTCTTTCAAATGGGGGAAGCCTCGGCTGAGCTGGTACAAGAGCACCAGAACAGCATCTCTTGTCTAGAGGGCACAGCAACATATTTATGCTGCTGTGGAATTTATGAGAGATTTAAAAACAAAAAAGTATTATATAAACAGAAAAACTGACAGTTTTTGACAGTTTTTCTGTTTATAATACTTGTATTTTGTGATTTTGTGTTTAAAAAAAATCTTTCTGTATTTGTAATTTACCTTTGGATACAATATTACAGATAAAGGTACAGAGATGTAATTGGTAATGAAATCACTGTTTTAAATGTTTTTAATCGTTGTGTTTTAAATGTCTGGTTTACAACCAATAGTGTTTAAATAAAATAATTGGAATTGATGCAAATTATTGCTTATTGTTTATTGTCCTTTAGGTAATTGCTTGTTTGGAATTACTGCTATAAAGTCTCAACTACCTCAACACTCATTATTTTCTCTCAATTCTTTGCATTAATTATAGATGCTATTGCTTGCTCATATGTATGACAAGTACCATGATCCGCATCTGAAGAAGGTTATAATATTTACTCGTATATCCATCGCGGTTACAATCATTGTAGCTGAAAAGGGGTTTCTTTGTTTTTGCGCTTGACAAACCTGTCCCTTTTCTTAGCATTAGGGCTTCTCCCTTATATTTTTGCATTTTGCTAGACCTCCACAAGGCCATCTTTTGACATGAAAAGATTTCTCTTCATTGGTCTGAACTGCTGGCTCTGCATTTTATGCATTGAGAGTTGGAAATGTATCCTAATTCATTTTGTATGGCAATAAAACATGATCAATATGAAATAAAAATACAAGGCCCCTTGAGGGTCAGCCACCAATGAGATCAGAAGCTTCAAGAGTGACAGAGAGAAAAACATATATTCATGGTGCCTCACAAAACCATTTCTCTTGGAGTGTTAAATTCAGTTTTGTAATAAAAACATTCAAGTAACCAACTTTGTTGCTCCGTTGAATCCATAAATGTTCCAGACCAAGGAATTGCGAGATTTTCCAAATTATTGAAAGAGAGTCCTAATACGAAGGCCGGTGATCCCACTAATTATTCTAGAGATATTCTGATGTTCCACAAAATAGTTTCATTAAGACACTTATGTAGACTCACCAATGAGTCTCCGGCTCTATTCACTACAACAGCATCAAAAGCCACCAACACGCTGACGACTGAAGAAGGGTCCTGAAGCACCATATCGAACACAATTGTCACGATTCCCTCCCTGTGCTCTCGTGCCCACCACCAGGGGGCCGAATTGTGGGGCTTTACAGTGTTCTAATATACCTCCAGACACTCACCTGCATGCATATCCTGACTTCCAGGCATTTGGACACTTTTTAGGAATTGGCATCCATTCCCAATCCATGCCGGGTTCTGTGAAAGCCAGCCTGCTTATACCTGAAGCCAGCCTACTCATGCCTGAAACTACATTACCTAGAATTCCCTGCTCACTGCTGTGTCTCCACCCCTGCAGGCCAAGGATCGGTGGAGGAATTCAGCTCACCTTTGGCTGGCTGCTGCTAGCCTGCTCACACCTGATGCATATGATTACTGTGAGCTCTTTTAAGCCCCAGCTCCCTTCAGGCCAAGGTTGGTCATTGTTTACCGGTGAGACCAATCCTTGTTTCCAGTGCTCCTGAGCTTTTGCTATTCTTGTTTCCTGAGCTTTAGTTATGCCTTGTTCCTGACCTGCAACTGTTGTCCCTGTTTCGAATTAGCACTGCCTGCAGGGCCACCCTGACCCCTGAGCCTTAGTATTGCTTGTTCCTGAACTGCAGCGGTTTCCCTTCTCCTGAATTAGCACTGCCTCCAGTGCTTCCTTGTTTCCTGAGTTCCTGAGCTATAGCTATTCCTTGTGCCTGAATTAGCACTGCCTGCAGTGCTCTTGTTTCCTGAGTTCCTGAGCTATAGCCGTTCTTTGTTCCTGTTCCTGGGCTTCAGCTATTTCTTGTTCCTGATTTGCACTGCTTGCAGTGTTCTCTTGACTCCTTAACTCTTGAGCTGTAACTATGTCCTGTTTCTTGAACTAGCATTACCTGTAGTGCTACCTTGACTCCTGAGCTAAAGTAATTTCCCTGTTTCCTGAACCGGCACTGCCTGCAGTGCTACCTTGACTCCTAAGCTCTAGTAATTTCCCTGTTCCTGAACTAGCACTGCCTGCAGTGATACCTTGACTCCTGAAGCTTTGGTAATTCCCTGTTCCTGAACCGGCGCTGTCTGCAGTGATACCTTGACTCCTGAGCCTTAGCTCACTTCTTGTTCCTGCCCCAGCACTGCCTTCTATGCTTCTTTGTTTTCTTGATTCCTTAACCTGCACGATTCTAGTGTACCCTTGTAGCCTTCCCTTCTGTATATCCCTTTTCAGTCCCTGCCTTTCTTCCCATTTCCTTGGTTCCAGTTCTAGTTTTCTGTCTTTCTATTCTGCTGTCTTGCTTCTGTTACCTTGTATGTTTGTTACCTGCTTTCTGCCACGTGTGCCCTGTCATTCCCTTCCTTTCCTGTTAATCACTCCTCCTTGCTAGCTCCTTGTTTATTGTGCTTGTGTTTAGTTCTACCCCTTTGCTGTTACTGCCTTGCGCGTTCCTGTTTGATCGCCAGGATCCGTGGGCACAGCTGACTACCTAGGTGGTGTTTCTTGTTCACTGTGAGTATTGTCTTTGAGTTACATTTATAACATCACTATAGGTATAAGCTACACAGACCCTGGCTTTGCATGCATATCCTACATGTGGGTATTTGCAGTCAGTATCTGTAACAGCAATTGTGGGTAAGAAACTTACTGAGCTTCAGTCTTACCGCGTGGAGCTCCAGAGTGCTTTACCCCACACCCCTTTATTGTTAATGTTGTTTCATATATATGTCTTGCACGTTCGTCCTGGGTGTAGTTAGTCTGAATGCTAAATTGCCTTGTGAGTGTCCTTCCTTTCTGAGTCTTACCCATCTTGTTCACTTGTACAGGCTTCCCCTTTGGATCCCTCCTTCTCCTCTGACTCCCTGTATGATCCTGGGCAGCGCTGTACTCCTCTTCCTGTGTAAGTTTTCTACCCAGTGCCCAATTCTTGCCCAAGTCCCTGACTGTGTTCCCCACATAGTCCCGGACAGTCCCTGACAACAATAGGCCCACCTTGCCACATCAGAAACATGAGACCCACGTGTAGGCTACACCTGACAGTCTATTAAGTTGACCAAACTGTCCCAGCTGTTCTTTTTCTTGCTAGGCCCCAAAGTGTTTCTCTCACAAGACATCTCCTCAGCGAGGCGCAGCTCCCCCATGCCTGCCTCCGCCCCCTCGTTGTACCAACCAACTCATCTTGGTCAACAACTGGCCAAAAATCCCCTCTCATGTCCTGCGCTTACCCACAGAAGCCACAAGAACATAGGAACTTAATAGCGCAGGAGGAAAACGTGGGGCAACAGTCTGCTTTCACGTCGTCTAAATTTCTCAATTGATCATAATTGTTTTCGCCAGCTTCCCTTATCGAAACTTACGACAGCAGCGTGCCAATAACACCTGCATATTTTTTAAACGTGTTCTGCCTTTTTTTAAGGATTCTGAGAAATGATAATAAACGATTTCGATAAACAATGTCTAAATAGAGACAGGATGTGCGTATCATTGACGTACCTTTGACATATGTGAGATGTTAAAATATGAACTTGTACAACATAAAACATCTGACCACTGTCCACTCGTGGGATTTGCCTTACTGTGTTGATGAGACACAAGTGGGCCGTTCCCAATTCGACCGGCCGATCGTCAGTGTACTTTATAAAATTCTTGTTTTAAATATTCAGTATTTGCAAATGTATTTTTAGATAGCATTTTTCTGCGCATTCATTTTAATGCATTTTGCTCCATATATAATCTAATGCATGATTTTCTCACTGCATTTTAACCAGGGATATATTTCTCCCATAATGTTTTAAAAGTGTTCTCCTTTCATATAAACCAGAATGCTATTTTTCTCTTAATATTGCATTGAAGCCTCTCATTACATGCTCATGTCATACTTTTAACATGCATTGTGATTCATTCTGTCTTTGCTTAGACACAGCTTTTCGTTGTTGCCCTCAATGTGTTTCCTTTTTCACTCCAGGCTCGGAGTGGTTTACATGTAATAAAGTGCAAGCAAACCTGATTCAACTATAAATGTTTACATGTGTATTTTCTCATATTTTGTAGAAGCACCACCTCAAATTAAGCTGCCTTGGTCCAGTGCCCCAGGACCACAACATTTCTCTGCTCCAGACATCCAAAACAGAAAACACTGCTTGCACCTCGCCCAGACCTGGATGTCCGGTGCCAGCGGAGGCTTAAACCCACCGAAAACAGATTTCCTGCTGTTTGCCAAGAACTGCAAGCAACAGAATCAGTGACATGAACTGGAAAAGATCTGATGCCACATCTCTCAGATCCACCCTGGATACTGAACTCACCCTATGAATGCCTCCTACCAGCTCTTCCAAAATTAAGTAAAATCATTTTCAGGAACTAACTCCAGTAGTGCATCCAGGCCCTCAGTCTTTCACAATTGGACGGTGGTAATGTCCTGCTTCCTCCCAGACTCCACACTGGTCCCCAGGGCATCCTTCATGCAGCATCACTTACTTGATTGAGGAACCTTAAGAAGTATATCCACTTCCCCCCCACCTTGGTGGAACTCCTTTGGCTCCCCTCGCCAGTCCGCACCATCTTCAAAACCAGCTGCATCATCTACAAAGCCAGCATGACGGACACCGCTGCCTACCAGACGGACAAACTGACCATGTTAAGTGGCTATCTGTAGACCCGCAGCCAAGATACTGCCAGACTGAGGACGAAGAGGTGCAAAAAAGGAATAATCAGGGCAACAAACGTTCCTCTATGCACACAGGGGCATATATATGAGCCACTCGGGCCCCCGTAGTGTCACTGTTTGTGACGGTCTGGTGGGGCAAGCCACAAAATCATAGTTATGAGACCACACAAAGCCACTTTGCGTGTCTTTGAATGGCCTGTAGATATGAAGTACGGTGAGGCAGCGCGGGTAAACAACCTTTACAACGAAACTTTTACAACGCACTACCATTACAACGCGGTCATTACAACGCAAACTATTACAACGCATTGCGCTGGGGGGCGCTCTAGGATAGGGAATAGGTTAATTTACTATCCAATAACCTTCCCTAGTGTCCACAGGGACTGGAGTTGGAATAGTAAATTAAACTATTCACTATCCAACACCCAAAAGCGCTATGCGTTGTAATGGTATGCGATGTAAAAACCGCGTTGTAAAGGCAGGCGTTGTAATAGCCTGCGTTGTAACGTCATACATCCTACTCTGCGCCTCGGAGACATTCCATGGGCGTTGCGGTGGGTGTTCCCACGCGCCACCCATGAGTTTTGATGCTCCCCAAGATTTACGAGCCATTGTAAACCTGGGGATTCAAAAAATCTTAAGCCTCCCCCCCTTATTTTTTCCTTTCTGTGTCTGCCTGCATTCTGCCTCCCAGGACTTTTTGTGCAGGAATGTGCCCCTTCCTGCAGAAAAGCAATCCTGCCTGCAACAGAGGAAACCTTGCGCCATGGTGCAAGGGTGCCTGCTTTGCTGCTAGGCTGCTGAAAGGGTGCCAGCGCAAGGACAAAGAACAGGAATGCACAGCATTAGATAAATATAAATTCCTTCCTGTTTTATTTGATGGAGGGCAGCACAGCACGGTGACTCGCTGTGCTGCCCTACATCCAATCCCCATGAATCTGCCCCACAGGGATGTGGAACCATATACTTGCCTCCATCAAGATGCCTCAGCACTGCTCCAATTCGGGAAACAGCTGAAGAGACGCCTTTAAAGAACACTCCATCATGATCAAATAACAGTCCACTTTCACTCTTAGGAACCAGCTGGTAAACATCACTTACAACGAAACTTTTACAACGCACTACCATTACAACGCGGTCATTACAACGCAAACTATTACAACGCATTGCGCTGGGGGGCGCTCTAGGATAGGAAATAGGTTAATTTACTATCCAATAACCTTCCCTAGTGTCCACGGGGACTAGAGTTGGAATAGTAAATTAAACTATTCACTATCCAACACCCAAAAGCGCTATGCGTTGTAATGGTATGCGATGTAAAAACCGCGTTGTAAAGGTAGGCGTTGTAATAGCCTGCGTTGTAACGTCATGCATCCGAACCAGCTACTCCACCAACCACTCTTACACTATGTCTTCGCCTTGTACAGTCTGCTGATTTTTGGCTAGGTTTGCAATATGTAAATGCATACAACACACATCACAACTTTGGCCACTGTCAACTGGACACAAGATGTCACAAGCGCCAGCAGACGAGCATGCATTTGTCAATAACATAACAAACACTCAACCCCTTTCCATGTCACTGGACATGAACATGCAAGGTTGCCCAGGATCACACAGGGATGAGAATTCACTCGGATATAAAACTCTTTCGATCAACAAAGACAAACTTCACTGAACCCCCAAACACAAAACACAAAACAAGAGATACCTGTGAGCAGATCCGGAGCTGCTTGCACAGTGCTGCTCCTGGAGGAGAAAGGCACTGCACTGACTGTCTGATAATATATATATATATATATATATAGCACCCTGTGTTTGTTGACCATGTGTTTGTAACAGGAGCAGTGCCGGACGTGCTCAAAGACTATAGTTAGTCCACAGGTCAATAGTGTTCGTGGAAGGTTTGGACCCGCCAAAGCAAAGCCTGTTCAAACAGAGCTGAGATTAGAGCTTGTGAGCGGAGATGGCGCAGGTTGTGGGATGAACAAAGCCCCCTGGGCAGCTGTGTCTGCAGTAGAAGGAATGCCACCTGCTGTGTGGTGTGGTTTCCATCCTTCCTTTGTGAGTGGCCACGCTCTGCACAGCAGAAGCCGAGCTCCATGTGTGCACCACGAGAACAAACAGCTGGGCGCCGGCTGCCCTTTCATCCCTAGGCAGAAATATACATCCTGTGACATGATTTATGAAGTGGCATCCATGAAGTTAACTTGATTCCACTGAAGAAGTACATGCAAAAACAACAATTGATGGACAGAATGCAGAACAATGTCATACATTCACCCCAGTACAAGGATCTGGGCCTAAATCCATCGGTTTTTTTCACTCCACACCACCCTGGGTTAGACACTGGCTATATGCAAATCAGCTCTGACCCTGTCCCTCATGGGAACAGTCCAGTCCGAACTACCAAGCCATGCCTTTCCCAGACCGGAATCAAGCATCCAAAGACCAGTTTCTGGCTATCAGCCTTCATCAGCCTGGATAGCTTGACTCCAGTGGTGTGGAGAGCCTGGTACTCACGTCTGAGCATCCCCAGCCCACTCGGGGTGAAATTGCAAAAAACACAGTTGATGGACAGAATGTAGAACAATGTCATACATTCATCCCAGTACAAGGATCTGGGACTAAATCCATCGTTTTTTGCACTCCACACCACCCTGGGTTAGACACTGGCTATATGCAAATCAGCTCTGACCCTGTGCCTCATGGGAACAGTCCAGTCCGAACTACCAAGCCATGTCTTTTCCAGACCGGAATCAAGCATCCAAGGACCGGTTTCTGGCTATTAGCCTTCATCAGCCTGGATAGCTTGACTCCAGTGGTGTGGAGAGCCTGGGACTCACGTCTGAGCATACCCAGCCCACTCTGGGTGAAAATTGCAAAAAACACAGTTGATGGACAGAATGTAGAACAATGTCATACATTCACCCCAGTACAAGGATCTGGGACTAAATCCATCGTTTTTTGCACTCCACACCACCCTGGGTTAGACACTGGCTATATGCAAATCAGCTCTGACCCTGTGCCTCATGGGAACAGTCCAGTCCGAACTACCAAGCCATGTCTTTTCCAGACCTGAATCAAGCATCCAAGGACCGGTTTCTGGCTATCAGAGGTGCAGAAATCCCAGCATGCAACAGCGCAGCCTTTTGTCTCCAGTCTTTCGTTGACATGAGCGTCTCCCTGCCTGTCTCATGTACAGGGGGCCATTTCAGTGGGTGTTCCATGTCTTAAAGAGATCACTGGTTTTGAGGTCTGGTCACTAAAGTTCCTTCTTTGCTGGGACTCCCTAAGGAAATGCTCTCCCAGCCAGGCATCCAGATTTTCTTTCTTTTTACTATTCCTCAGCCCACCAGACATGCCTCGTACTAGTGCATTTTGCTCCCTAGAGCCTGGAACATATTCCCAACAGGAAAAGTATCGATAACTGATAAACAAGCCCCCATGTTTCCATCTGCACGCCCCTGGCCGTGTGTCCAGTGCACTGGCCTCGGAAGATGAGCCGTAGGGTGAACAATAAGTAACTCACCTTTCATTTCCAACCATTCAAATGAAGGTTTACTTAAAATTATTCAGTTTTTTAATTCAGAAATGTTTAGTATGACTTTCAATAGCATTAAAGTACTCCTATCAGACAAGAGTTTTCTAATTGTTCCCCTATTAAAATGTTTAACTCACAGATTGTTGCAGTAGTAAGCCACTTCTCCACCTTTAAAAAATTGTTTGGAACCTGTCCTTCCTTCTCTGTCTATGACAGTCTCTTTTAAATTCCCTACTTGTTCCCTCTCCATTAGCTTAGAGACTGGTGACACTAATGACTGTGGAGCAGCATAGTCTCACCCAGGCTTCTCCAACGAGTAGCTCATGAGTTACTGGGAGCTCTCGAGCTACCTGTGAGTAGCTCTTGTGTGTCCAGTTCAGCCTGCTAAATTAGGAGCTTTTGTTTGGTTGAATTAATCTATGCATGCTAAATTGAAAAGTGTGTACTTGATATGAAAATGTGTGCATTTGAGGGAATATCTATGGGGGGGGGCGTGGTCTGGCCTCGCAGGAGGATGGCCGCCTGAACACCAAGCTCCGCTTGGGGGGGGGACTTCTCTTCCCAACGCGCCTAGGACTTCAGTGCCAAAATTTTTTGCAAGCTAAGTGAAGCGGCAGTGGGTGGGCAATTTATTAGATGCCTCTGCCTTTCCTTTGTGCTCTTTTTGACCGTCTCATATTTCCCTCAGAAGACGTGCGTCGGGCCTTTCGCCGCAGCACCAATCCCTGCGACTCTCCTGTACCAGGTGCGACCGCTCCCTTCACATGTAAGGCTTATCTCAAACACCTGCCTCAGGACATACAAACTATCCAGAGGAGGAGCGTGATCGCACTGGAAGGCTATTAGGGGAGCAACTTCTCGCTTGCATGAATAATGGCTTATGAGCACGCTGGGGCAGGTTTATTGCTTCTGGGGCATCTCTGCTAATCAGCAGAGATGCGCCAGAAGAGTAGCGACGCATCTGCCCACCCGTGCGCCACCACTGATGTGCCGCATTTACAATGCAGCGCACCGTGGCGCATGGATGGGCAGATGCGTGTCGCATCCCCCGTCAAAAAGGCGGCGCTTTGCTAGAGTTGCGTCGCAAGCGAGATGCATCTCCAGCAAGGCTCGGGGGTGCTCTATCCGTAGCATGCTACGTCAATCCTTACACCTGCTTCAAGCAGGCGCAGGGTTTTCATGCAGCATAGCCTCAAAAGTGACTGAGCCACTTTTAGGAGGCGTTCCTGCGCCGGAACGCCCCCCCTGAGCCGGAACGCCTACATGTGGCGCAGGGCTTTACAACGTGACGCATCTCCCAGATGCGTCAAATTGTAAAAAATACCCCGCAGCATGGCGCTGGCTTTGCGCCGCTGCTGCGTCACAAAAGTGATGCAACGGCAGCATAAAAGAGGCGCAAGGGGCTTGTACATCTGCCCCGCTGTCATTAGAAGGAATCAGCTGACGTGATATCTGTCACCATTTTGCCTTCGCGTTGTTCGTTTTTGAAGTGCCAGACAGCCTGGCTCCAGGGAAGAGGTTGTGAGGGGAATTATGTGCTATGTGCTGCCATCTGCCCGGAGCCAAGCTGCCCCCTCCTCTCTATCTACCTCTGGCAGAGAAGAGGGAGCATTCCTTTCCACAGAAACAAAACAAAACCCACCTTCTGTTACACAGGCAGCTTCACCAAGAAGATTTCAAAGAATTCTACTGCCACCTTCTGGTTTCAAAACAAAACACCGCTGACAAGCACAGCTCTTGCTTGTCAATTATTAGCATCCTGGATTCTCGCCTAGCTGTGGAGCTGTACATATAACACTCTCTGCCTCCTGCTCTTCTGTAGCAGCTAGTGTGACCATTATGTGTTCTATTCTAATGATGACTCATTACCCTTTCATTTGCCAACAGCTGTGACGAGGGAGCACCTCAGTTAGAGTGCCTGCATTGCTAGAGACTAGGGCTAGATGTAGGTATCCAAATACCGGTCGGTAACGGCCGAAAATAACGATTTTCGGCTGTTACAGACCAGTATTTGGATACTGAGATGTAGGGGCATAAGAAAATGCAGATTCGGTAATTTTACCGAATCGGTAAAATTACCGATTCGGTAAAATTACCGAATCTGCATTTTGATATGTAGGTAGCACTGTTCGTTATTTACCACCAACTATTAGTTGATGGTAAATAACGAATTCCTATGCAAATGCATATATGTGCATTTACAACTGTGACATGTGGCACACAAGCCCTAATCAGGGGTGCAACAGGGTGTCAAAGTGACATCCTGCCACCCTTGAATTTTTCGGTAATTACCGATTCAGTAATTGACATTCATTCCTATGGGCCTACAGGCCCATAGGAATCAATGGCAAATACCAAATCGGTAAATACTGAATCGGTAAAATTCGGTATCTCTGAATCGGTAAATCCAAATTACCTACATCTAGCCCTTACTTTCATGCCTAGATTGAATTGCTTGAGAGCGCCCTTTTGTACCAAAGGGAGATAATAACAACAAAGCATTTTTTAAACTATTTTGCTCAGTATTTTTTTCTATTTATTTTTTATGGCAATTCCAACGGGAAAGAATCACTCTCACTAGCACGAATGAGACCCTGGCGGAAACATTTTCAGTCAACTAAGTGTGACAGCAGCGGCCAGCTGGGTTTCTTTTGGATACCTCTGCCTTTGCGCTGTGAATGTACCTGGCGCAACAGTCTTTCCCTCAGTGAAGGTGCATCGGGCATTGCGATGCAGAGCAAATTCCAGGCTCTTCCGTAACTGCTACTTGCCGCTTCTCCCACATGTACAGTTTACCTTAACACGTGAAGAATGGAGTGGTAATAATAACATTCGCCTTTCTTTCCGCTCCTTTATGGCAAATTGGTAGGGTCTTTAATACCAATTCTTTATTCTATTTTAACAATGCCTTACTGACTCACCTTTTGCTTGCAGCTGTTAACACAGAACACTTTCGTTAGAGTACATGCTGTTTTGTAGCCTTTCAATTTTTACTACATAAACTAACTTACTCAAGAGCAATAATTTTACTTACATACAAAAGAGGCAATTAAAACACAGAGCATTTCATTCAGCATTTTTTTCATAATAGAATCCTATAACTCCGTTTCAAAACCTATTATCTTAGTGCTGCCATTCATCGTTCAATTCAGGCCACCTCAGCCCTACAAATTAAGCTCCTTCTGACTGTCATTTTACATTCACTCCATTGCTACTACGACAATAATTTTATGGAAGGGGCAGTGCAGTATGTATCATATACACAAGCCAGGGCCAATCTCCACACTCATCTCCTTCTGGTATGTACCTTTTGCACTAACTACGTTACTGCAACAATAAGTGGTCTCGTCGCTACGGAAGTGCAGTGTCTACCAAAAATATAGGGCAGATACCCTTGTCTATCATTGTCATGGTTGACTGATTCCGCCTCAACCACAGTTTCATTATTGTTTCGCTATTGATTTTTCCTCATTACAACTATTTCCTCTGCTAAACTTCCTCCCCACTACCATTTAAATAAGTGGTCTCGTGCTACTGTTATTTGTACTTTTTTACTATTCCACAGACAATATCCAAATGCCTAATTTCAAAAACGTGAGTAAGAACTCTAAGCAGCCTCTTTTCACAGAAGTAACCAAACAACCCCAAAGTATGTCTGCGAAAGGATCTAACCTCACCAGTATTTAACCCATCCACGGCTACCTCCTCTTCAATGTCAGGGGCAACTATGGATCGCATTTTACAAGAACTCTCAACTATCAGCTGCCGTTTGACAGATTTAGACATTAATATCTCCTCTCTCACCACAGAGACCAAATCAATCAGAGATGAGTTTGTACAATTCAATGCTAAAACAGATGGATTGGGCCAACGACTAACAGCAGTGGAAACCAAGATGGATTCTATGCAAAGCAGAGATCAACAACTCTTACTTCTCTGTAGTCAGCTCGTTGGTCTGGAAGATCGCAGTCGACGAGATAAAATTAGTTTTTTCGGCTTCCCTGAAAAGATTGAAGGTCAAAAATGTTAGACCTTCCTATGCAATGTCCTTCCCAAATTGCTGGATATCTCCTTCACTTCACTGCTTGAAATTCAGCGTGCTCATCGTATCGGTCCTCGGCGTGCTGCCTCAGATTCTCGACCACGACCCCTAATTGCTTGCTTTTTACGGCATGAACAAGTACGCCAAATACTACTGGCAGCACGCACGCAAGGCTCCTACATCTATGCTGGCCATGAAATCCGTATTTCATCTGACTTTTCCCGAGATACCAATGAACGGAGAAAGGCTTTTCTCTCTATGAGGCCCCAATTACGGAAAATGGACATCAAGTATGGTTTATTTGATCCTGCTTGTTTCTGCATTACCAAAAATGGTGAATCCAGAGACTTTTACAACCCAGCTGATGTACAACACTTTATAGATGAACTGCATATTCAGGACATGGACATACAACATACATCTATTGAACAGTTACTTCAAGATTCTCATCATCCTCCACCACTAGTTGATGCTTGATGACGTACCATTAGCGAAACTCGACCTCGTGGTAGAGGTATTAAAAGATCAATTCGTATTCATGAAGACAAAATCTCTGCCCTTCAAATAGTATCTACTTTTACGCAAGATCTCCATTGAGACAAATCTAGATCTCCCTTAAAATCTGCCTAGGATGAAGAATGACTGTGCTAATATTTATATTTACGGTCTATGTAATCGATAGTTCAGATTTTACCTTGCATAACATTTATTTTCTTTGATATTGCATACTTTGGCTCATAATGATGTGATTGATAACTCATATCTTCTTTACACAAAAAAGAGAGTCTACCTTCTATAACGGGGGCTATCTGTCTTCTCTGCACAATTGTAGTTTACGTACTTTTCTCTGTAAGTTAGAATTATAGATATTTTACTATGTCCCTTCACATCTTCTTAGCTTCACTTTTTCCTTTTACTATTTATTACTAGCTATGTTATTAATATATATTAGACTAGCAGCCCATCCCGACGTTGTCCGGGTATGAATTGCTGCCAGCCAGTAGTATATTGTTTTGTAGGATTTCGTTTTGATAGCATTTCTTATCTGTGACAGGCCTGTGAAACGCTCCGATTCACAGTGCACTGCTGATGCACTTAAGAGTGCGCGTTCAGTAGCGTGTGAACTCGAGTTTCCCTACTTTATTTTTCCTTGCAATATTATATAGCGCGAACTCGACAACATGGCATGAGCACAATTTACATTACAGAAGAACACATTCATTTGTGGTAGGCACGGGGAGACAAAGCGATTTGCCTGGAATCACAGGATGTTGAGCTGATGCCGAGATTCGAACGTAGCTTCCCAGCTCTAAAGTTCGCAATTCTAGAACTTGTGGCGGGAGGTGTGTCTAAAAGTGTATGTCGGTGCTGGCCATCAATGAGAGAGACCTGTGCATTTTTCAAATGGGTGGTGAAAAAATATGAGTATGTTGCTGGAGATGTGGGCCGCAGTGCACCAATGTACTTACCGGAGGAGGGTATACACCCATTATTCCGCAACTTTCTTTCTGCATACCATCACTCTGCATACTTTCATTACGAAAGTACCATGACTCCGCAATGCCATTATAACGCATGGCATTACATTTTTATATGCTTTTACCGCGCATACATTTACAACGAAATTCATTGTAAATGCATGAATGGTAAAAGCATGTTTTTTTTTAATGTTTGGATAAGGTAAGTATGGGTATAGGGGTATATTTTTTGGGGTACTGAGATATATGTTTTGGGGTGTTTGGGTATTTTAAGGGTTCAGATATAGTTTTGGGTTATGGGATACAGGGGTATTTTTAGGGTTCAGGGCTAGGTTTGGGTTTTGGGGTACAGGGGTGTTTTTAGGGTTCAGGGCTAGGTTTGGGTTTTGGGGTACAGGGGTATTTTAAGGTTCAGGGGTAGGTTTGGGTTTTGGGGTACAGGGTTATTTTTAGTGTTCGGGGCAAGGTTTGGGTTTTGGGGTACTGGGGTATTTTTAGGGTTCAGGGGTAGGTTTGGGTTTTGGGGTACAGGGGTATTTTAAGGGTTCATGGCTAGGTTTGGATTTTGGGGTACAGGGGTATTTTAGGGTTCAGGGGTGGTTTTGGGGTACAGTGGTAATTTTAGGGTTCAGGGCTAGGTTTGGGTTTTGGGGCACAGGGGTGTTTTTAGGGTTCAGGGCTAGGTTTGGGTTTTGGGGTACAGGGGTATTTGAAGGTTCAGGGGGAGGTTTGGGTTTTGGGGTACAGGGTTATTTTTAGGGTTCAGGGCTAGGTTTGGGTTTTGGGGTACAGGGGTATTTTTAGGGTTCAGGGGTAGGTTTGGGTACAGGGGTATTTTAAGGGTTCAGGTCTAGGTTTGGGTTTTGGGGTACAGGGGTATTTTAAGGGTTCAGGGGTGGTTTTGGGGTACAGTGGTATTTTTAGGGTTCAGGGCTAGGTTTGGATTTTGGGATACAGGGGTCTTTTTAGGGTTCAGGGGTAGGTTTGGATTTTGAAGTACAGGGGTATTAGAAGGGTTCAGGGCTAGGTTTGGGTTTTGGGGTACAGGGGTATTTTTAGGGTTTAGGGATAGGTTTGGGTTTTGGGGTACAGGGTATATTTATAGGGTTAAGATGGGTTAGTGTTTAAGGGTGTTGGGGTATTTTAAGGAGTAAGGGTGGGTTATGATTATGGGGTGCAGGGGTATTTAACCCCTTCGCTGCTAGGCCTTTTCCCCTCCTGTGCTAAGCCTTTTTGGGGCGATTTGGGATAGTGCGCCCTTAGGCCCCTGTAACTTTTTGACCACATAAGGTATCCACGCCAAATTTGTGTCCTTTTCTTCCAACATCATGTGGATTCTAAAGGTGCCCAGGGTTTGTGGATTCCCTTGGAGGGGTCCCAGAAATTAAGCAAAATACAGTGACATTTTAGTTTTTTTCAGAAAAATGGGAAAAACGGGCTGCAAATGAAAGCGTCTGGGTTTTTCCCTGCAAATGGTATCAAAAAAGAGTTTGTGGGGCTGAAATCTCCATTTTCTCAGCTTTTAGGGAATGACAGTCTTTTGTCAGAGAACCAACATTTTTCACACAGTTTTGGCATTTTTCTGGGACATAGCCTATTTGTGCTATTTTTAGAGCTTTCAACCTCTTTCCAGTTAATGGTAGAAATGAGTTTGAAAGCAATAATGGATCCTGGAAAGCTATACATTTTCGAAAAGTAGACAACATTCTGAATTCAGAAAGGGGTCATTTGTCTAAATCCATGAAGGTTTCTTTATAGAAACTAATAGTTAAATATTTAAATAATTGAACATTTGTTGAAAAAAACAGCCTTTTGTCTCAACGTTTTCACCTATAACTTCTTGTAATTTTGACAGCTCTTGGAAAGCAATATACCATTACATCCGTTAGACCGTCCTGGTTGTGGGTATATATAGGACTTGTAGTTTCAACAAGAACCCGACGATCCCAGATCCAAAAACTGAGCAGCAACTTGCAATGGTATTTTATTATTTACTGGGTATAGAGCACTTATTCTTGGAAAATGTATACATGGAAAAATCGGTATGAAAAACACCTATGTATTTCTGAATTGGGTACAAATTATAGAGTTTAGAAACAGTATATATTTGCACATATTCAAAATTGGGAATACTCATACTAGCATGAGAATTATTGGTCATTTTTCAAAAAGATTTTTTTTTTACACAATGTCTTTCATTGGGAAGGGAGAAGTGCATAAAAGCTCAATAGGTAATAACAGTTGATTTACAAATCTGAATTACCCTAAGTCTCCCGATAAAAACGGTACCTCACTTGTGTGGGTCGGCCTTGTGCCTGCGACAGGAAACGGTGCAAAATGCAACGTGGTCACACCTCAATTTTGCAGTTAAAAATGGACCCTTTTATGGCAAAGTGCCTAGCTGTAGTTTTTGCACCCTAGCTTTGCCGGCACCTAGGGAAACCTAGCAAACCTATACATTTTTGAAAACTACACACCCGGGGAATTTAGGATGGGGTGACTCGACTGCCTCCTACCAGGTTCTGTTACCCAGAATCCCTTGCAAAGCTAAACAATTGACAAAAAAACGCATTTTCCTCACATTTCTGTGGTGGAAAGTTCTGGAATCTGTGTGAATCAACAAATTTCCACCCACCCAGCGTTCCCCCAGGTCTCCCGAAAAAAATGGTACCTCACTTGCCTGGGTCTGCCTAGTGCCTGCGACAGGAATCAGCACAAAACGCAACGTGGTCGCACCACAATTTCGCAGTGAAAATGTGCCCTTTTTTGGCAAAGAGCCTACCTTTTGTTTTTGAACCCTAGCTCTGCCGGCACCTAGGGAAACCTAGCCAACCTATACATTTTTGAAAAGTAGACACCCTGGGAAATTCAGGATGGGGTGACTCGACTGCCTACCACCAGGTTCTGTTACCCAGAATCCCTTGCAAAGCTAAGAAATTGACAAAAAAACGCATTTTCCTCACATTTCTGTGGTGGAAAGTTCTGGAATCTGCGTGGATCAACAAATTTCCACCCACCCAGCGTTTCCCCAGGTCTCTCGTAAAATTTTTTACCTCACTTGCCTGGGTCTGCCTAGTGCCTGCGACAGGAAACAGCGCAAAACGCAACGTGGTCGCACCTCAATTTCGCAGTGAAAACGTGCCCTTTTTTGGCAACGAGCCTACCTTTAGTTTTTGAACCCTAGCTCTGCCGGCACCTAGGGAAACCTACCATACCTATACATTTTTGAAAACTAGACACCCAGGGGAATTCAGGATGGGGTGACTCAACTGCCTACCACCAGGTTCTGTTACCCAGAATCCCTTGCAAAGCTAAGAAATTGACAAAAAAATGAATTTTCCTCACATTTCTGTGGTGGAAAGTTCTGGAATCTGCGTGGATCAACAAATTTCTACCCACCCAGCGCTCCCCCGGGTCTCCCAAAAAAAATAGTACCTCACTTGCTTGGGTCTGCCTAGTGCCTGCGACAGGAAACAGCGCAAAACGCAACATGGTCGCACCGCAATTTCGCAGTGAAAATCTGCCCTTTTTTGGCAAAGAGCCTACCTTTCGTTTTTGAACCCTAGCTCTGCCGGCACCTAGGGAAACCTAGCAAACCTATACATTTTTAAAAACTAGACACCCAGAGAAATTCAGGAAGGGGTGACTCGACTGCCTACCACCAGATTCTGTTATCCAGAATCCCTTGCAAAGCTAAGAAATTAACAAACAAAACGCATTTTCCTCACATTTCTGTAGTGGAAAGTTTTGGAATCTGCGCGGATCAGCAAATTTCCACCCACCCAGCATTCCCCCGGGTCTCCTGAAAACAATGGTACCTCACTTGCCTGGGTCTGCCTAGTGCCTGCGACAGGAAACAGCGCAAAACGCAACGTGGTCGCACCTCAATTTCGCAGTGAAATCGTGCCCTTTTTTGGCAAAAAGCCTACCTTTTGTTTTTGAACCCTAGCTGTGCCGGCACCTAGGGAAACCTAGCAAACCTATACATTTGTAAAACCTAGACACCCAGGGGAATTCAGGAAGGGGTGACTCGACTGCCTACCACCAGGTTCTGTTACCCAGAATCCCTTGCAAAGCTAAGAAATTGGCAAATAAAACGCATTTTCCTCACATTTCTGTGGTGGAAAGTTCTGGAATCTGCGTGGATCAACAAATTTCCAGCTACCCAGCGTTTCCCCGGGTCTCTAAAAAAAAAGGGTACCTCACTTGCCTGGGTCTGCCTAGTGCCTGCGACAGGAAAAAGCGCAAAACGCAATGTGGTCGCACCTCACTTTCGCAGTGAAATCGTGCCCATTTTTGGCAAAGAGCCTACCTTTTGTTTTTGAACCCTAGCTCTGCCGGCACATAGAGAAACCTAGCAAACCTATACATTTTAAAAAACTAGACACCCAGGGGAATTCAGGATGGGGTGACTCGACTGCCTACCACAAGGTTCTGTTACCCAGAATCACTTGCAAAGCTAAGAAATTGACCAAAAAAAAGCATTTTCCTCACATTTCTGTGGTGGAAAGTTCTGGAATCTGCGTGGATCAACAAATTTCCACCCACCCAGCATTTCCCTGGGTCTCCCAAAAAAAATGGTACCTCACTTGCCTGGGTCTGCCTAGTGCCTGCGACAGGAAATAGAGCAAAACACAACGTGGTCGCAACTCAATTTCGCAGTGAAATCGTGCCCTTTTTTGGCCAAGAGAATACCTTTTGTTTTTGAACCCTAGCTCTGCCGGCACCTAGGGAAACCTAGCAAACCTATACATTTTTGAAAACTAGACACCCAGGGAAATTCAGGATAGGGTGACTCGACTGCCTCCTACCAGGTTCTGTAACCCAGAATCCCTTGCAAAGCTAAAAAAATGCATTTTCCTCACATTTCTGTGGTGGAAAGTTCTGGAATCTGCGTGGATCCACAAATTTCCACCCACCCAGCGTTCCCTCAGGTCTCCCTGAAAAAATGGTACCTCACTTGCGTGGGTGGCTCAAGGACCCGCAACAGGCAAGGGCCCCAAACCTAATGAGGCAACATCAAAATAACCTATCACTAACCAACCTGGTTTTGCAAGGGGGTTCCAATGAGTTTTTGGTCCGGGGCTCAGCGGCCATCTAGGGAAACCTACCAAACCCACACATTTCTATAATGTAGACACCCGGGGGCTTCCAAGGAGCTATTGCTTGGGTGGATACCCCAACGTTCTCTTACCCAGAATCCCTTGCAAACCTCATTTGTTGCTGAAAAAAATCATTGTTTTCACACATTTTTGTGTGGGAATGCGTGGCACCACTGGGCTCACACAAATTTTCTCCCACCCAGTGTCCCCCCAGGTCTCCTGATAAAAATGGTACCTCACTTGCGTGGGTGGCTCAAGGACCCGCGACAGGCAAGGGCTCCAAACCTAAGGAGGCGACAGCAAAATAACCTATCAATAACCAACCTGGTTTTGCAAGGGGGTTCCCATGAGTTTTTGGCCCGGGGCTCGGCGGCCATGTAGGGAAACCTACCTAACCCACACATTTCTGGAAACTAGACACCCGGGGGAGTTTAGCGAGGTATGGCATTCATGGGTCCCCCAAGGTTTACCTACCCAGAATTCCCTGCAAACCTTACAATTAGGTAAAAAAACACTGTTTCATACATTTTTGCGTGGGATCTCCGTGCCGGCACAAATGTCCTACAGCCCAGTGTTCCCCTTGTTCTCCCGAGTAAAATGATACCTCACTTGTGTGGGTGCCTCAAAGCAGAACAGGCTAAAAATGAATTTTTAAAAATTGTAGTGTTTGGGATTGACAAATTAAGCACCTCACCTTAGTCACAGGCCTTTGGCCCACCTACACAAATGAGGTATCATTTTACTCGGGAGAACAAGGGGAACACTGGGCAGTAACCTCACCTTAGTCACAGGCCTTTGGAACACTGGGCGGTAGGACATTTGTACCGGCACGGAGATCCCATGCAAAAATGTATGAAAAAGTGGGTTTTTTTACCAAATTTTAGGGTTTGCAGGGAATTATGGTAGGAAAACCTTGGGGGACCCACGCATGCCATACCTCGCTGGACTCCCCCGGGTGTGTAGTTTCAAGAAATGTGTTGGTTAGGTAGGTTTCCCTAGATGACCGCAGAGCCCCGGGCCAAAAACTCATGGGATCCCCCTTTCAAAAACAGGTTGGTTAGTGTTTGGTTATTTTGATGCCGCCTCCTTAGGTTTGGGGCCCTTGCCTGTCGCGGGCCCTTGAGCCACCCACGCAAGTGAGGTACCATTTTTATCGGGAGACCTGGGGGAACACTGGGTGGGAGGAAAGTTGTGTGAGCCCAGTGGTGTAACGCATTTCCACACAAAAATGTGTGAAAAAAATGATTTATTTCAGCAACAAATGAGCTTTGCAAGGGATTCTGGGTAAGAGAACATTGGGGGATCCACGCAAGCCATAGCTCCTTGAAAGCCCCCGGGTGTCTACTTTGTAGAAATGTGTGGGTTTGATAGGTTTCCCTAGATGGCCGTCTAGCATGGGGCCAAAAACGCAGATGTCCCCACTAGCAAAAGCTGGAGGTTTTGACATAGGCGACTTCAACATTGACTCTGTCAAACCCACCAGCTTTTGAAAGTGTGGTCATCTGGGTATTTGGCCCCGTGCTAGATGGACATCTAGGAAAACCTACCAAAACCACACATTTGTACAAAGTAGACACCCGGGGGCTTTCAAGGAGCTATGGCTTGCATGGATCCCCCAACGTTCTCTTACCCAGAATCCCTTGCAAACCTCAATTTTTTGCTGAAAAAAACATTTTTATCACACCTTTATGTGTGGGAATGCGTGGCACCACTGGGCTCACACAAATTTCCTCCCGCCCAGTGTCCCCCCAGGTCACCTGATAAAAATGGTACCTCACTTGCGTGGGTGGCTCAAGGACCCGCGACAGTCTAGGGCCCCAAACCCGAAGGAGGCGACATCAAAATAACCTATCACTAACCAATCTGGTTTTGCAAGGTGGGGTCTGCCCAAGACGGGCATGCCAATGCCCCCACCCTAATAAAAATTTGCCTAAAAAAATCCCTGGTGCCTAGTGGGCTTTTTGCCCCCCCCCCCCCAGCGGGGCAGATTAGGGGGTAATGCCCCCATATGCCCCTCAGGGGGGGTCAGAAAGACCACTAGACGCCAGGGAGTTTTGGGGGTAAATTTTAATTAGGGTGGGGTCCGCCCAAGACGGGCATGCCAATGCCCCCACCCTAATAAAAATTTACCTAAAAAATCCCTGGTGTCTAGTGGACTTTTTGCCCCCCCAAGGGGGCAGATTGGAGGCTACTGCCCCATCAGCCCCCAGGGGGGGCAGGAAGGTTGTTATTTTTGTGGGGAAGGGGGTGGGGGCATAGGCATACCTGTTTTGGGCAGCCCATCGAAATTTAAATTTGCCCGCAAAAGAATCCCTGGCATCTAGTGGGCTATTTGCCCCCCCCGCCGGGCAGATTGGGGGGTAATGCCCCCATATGCCCCCCAGGGGGGTCGGAAAGACCACTAGACGCCAGGGAGTTTTTTGGGTAAATTTTAATTAGGGTGGAGTCTGCCCAAAACGGGCATGCCAATGCCCCCAACTTAATAAAAATTTGCCAAAAAAAATCCCTGGTGTCTAGTGGGCTTTTTGCCCCCCTGGGGGGCAGATTGTGGGCTACTACCCCATCTGCCCCCCAGGGGGGGCAGGAAGGCTGTAATTGTTGCGGGGAGGGGGTGGGGGCATGGGCATGCCTGTTTTGGGCAGCCACACACTATTTCATATTTGCCCCCTCAAAAAATCCCTGGCGTCTAGTGGGCTTTTTGCCCCCCCTGGTGGGGCAGATTGGGGGCTAATGCCCCCAACTGCCCCCCAGGGTGGGCAGAAAGTTCACTAGACGTTAGGGAGTTTTTGGGGCAAATTTTGATTAGGGTGGGGTCTGCCCAAGACGGGCATGTCAATGCCCCCACCCTAATAAAAATTTGCTTTAAAAAATCCCTGTTGTCTAGTGGGCTTTTTGCCCCCCCCCAGGGGGGGCAGATTAGAGGCTACTGCCCCATCAGCCCCCAGGGGGGGCAGGAAGGCTGTTATTTTTGTGGGGGGGGCATAGGCATGCCCGTTTTGGGCAGCCCATCCAAATTCAAATTTGCCCGCAAAAAAATCTCTGGCGTCTAGTGGGCTTTCTGCCCCCCCCCCCCGGGGGGGCAAATTGGGAGCTACTGCCCCCATCTGTCCCCCAGGGGGGGGCAGAAAGTCTGTACTGGTGGCGGGGGTGGGGGCATTGGCGTGCCCGTTTTGGGCAGCCCCAACCCTAAAAAACAAGTGCACACAAAAAAATCCCTGGTGCATAGTGGGATTTCTGCCCCCCCGGGGGGGCAGATTGAGGGCTACTGCCCCCATCTGTCCCCCAGGGGGGGGCAGAAAGTCTGTAATGGTGGTGGGAGGGTGGGGGCATTGGCATGCCAGTTTCGGGCAGCCCCCACCCTAAAAAAAGTGCACAAAATAAAATCCCTGGTGCATAGTGGGCTTTCTGCCCCCCCGGGGGGCAAATTGGGGGCTACTGCTCCCATTTGCCCCCCAGGGTGGCAGAAAGGCTGTAATGGTGCCGGGGGGTGGGGGCATTGGCGCGCCCATTTCGTGCAGCCCGCACCCTAAAAAAAGTGCCACCAAAAAAATTCCCTGGTGTATAGTGGGCTTTCTGCCCCACCCGGGGGGGGGCAGATTGGGGGGCTATTGCCCCATATGCCCCCCAGGGGGGGCAGAAAGACTAAATACTATACATTTATTTATGGGGGGAGTGAAGGCCCTTGCCCAAGAGGCCGCTCCCCCCTCCCTGGTGTCTAGTGGGTGGATCCCTGCTTGGGGATCGCCCTCCTGGGGCGATCCCCAAGCAGGGATCCACTCGGGAGGGGTACCATTGGAAAGGTGATACCTCTCCTGTCTTTCTACGTGCTCAGGGGGCTGAGATAGCCAACTGAGCATTTAGAAAGCGAAACTGAAATGAGCCTAAAGGCTCATTTTAGTTTTGGTTTGTGTTCAATGATCGTCATTGAACAGAAACCAGGGAGGGGGCCTCGGGAGCTGGGGAAGCTCTTCCCCAGCTCCTAAGGGGTGAAAAGAAAATCCCTCTGCTGTCTGCAGCAGAGGGATTTCGTGCCCCTGGCCTCATGACGGAATGGTTCCGTCATCAGCACAGGAGCACCGATGCTCATGACGGTACCATTCCGTCATGAGCATGGAAGGAGTTAAAGGGAGTAGGGTGGGATTAGCACACAATATGAGACATGGCATGAAGGGCGGAACGTACCACACGCCCCCAACGTTTGTCACGCCCCCAGCACACGCCCACAGCACAACGCAGACACGCCCACAAGGGACTACTTTGCTGGCACGGTTCTTTTACCTTTTAAATGTATATGGTTGGCGTCTGCATAGCCTATGTCCTTCTGCTGCAACTGCCCTTTCCAACGCTGTATTGGGTGTTGTGATTGGTGGTGGGGTTCCTGAGATTACCTGCCTCAAAGGTTTGGGCTCTCTCTTTATTATATTAGTATAGATAACATCTATGTTTATAACTACATTTGGTTCTTAAATGTTACCTATTTATTGATATACATATCTATTTACGCATATATTGTTACCTATCAATTAATAGTTGCACATATTATGCCTTTACTTATAAATCCATGGATTACTGCATCTTTTTATATACTTCTACATTCATGGATGAATACATAATTTAATATATATATTTCCCTTTTATTAGTTCTTCCTCAATCTTTTCTATATTCTTAAATTATAGATATTCCACTCTTATAATATCTATACTTCTGTGCATATACAAGTTTATGCTACAGATTTTTTCTAATATGATACGTCTTTTATATACATATATTTATATCAGTTTTAGTTTACTCTATTTCATATGTGCATATTTATTCTTTAATAAATATTAATTACAGTTATTAATAATCAATAGCTTATTCTGCATTTTGGCTTGTATTTAGGCGATATTGTATTCATGTATATATTTTTATATATCTTTTGTACTCTATCAATCTATCAGGTAGATTCATCAAGCATTTTTGCGAGCGCAAACGGTGCGAATCGCAAAATTCGGCCGTTTGAACCCGCAAAAATGGCATTTGAGATTCATCAATGGATAATAAACTCGCAATTTGAAAAATCGCAAATAATTGCGATTTCTCAAATTGCGATCGCATTTAATGAATCTCAATTAGAGATTCCTTAAATGCTATTCATGAACCTTTTAAAAATTGCAAAATCGCAATATTGGGCCGCTATTTACCGCGAAGTGTAACTTCGTGGTAAATAGCGGTCACTCAGAAAAATGCACTTTAGTGCATTTTTCTAAGTTGGATGTTACACAAACACATGTCCTTTGGACATGTGTGTGCGCAACATCAGTCGAGATCTCTACCGGAACCCCTTTAGACACTCCGTGTGCTTCAGGCGAACATTACCTTCACTGGGTTTATGTGGCCATCCATGCCCTTCATACCCATAATGTGAAATAGAACCTACATCCTACTAAGGTTCTTTCGAGGCGATATTATTACGTCACAGACTAAGTATCTATTACCTGTTTTTTTTACATATTTAGCCGTATTTTAGTTCCATAGCTGTCGAAACTATTGTTCCTGATAGTCCTATACCGGACACTCAATAAGGTTTCACCTGGTCTTGGAGGGCGTAGTGAAAACAATCCTAATCCAATTCACTTCGAGCACTTTACCAGACCACCAAGTATTTTTGACTCAAACAGTAGCTTTCTGATAGGACCTTGTTCCGATCCTGCATTACATATAATTTTACTTGCTCCTTAGTATCCCAAGCATTTCCCCACGAATTTTTAGAATCTTCAAGTGGTTCTCCCGAAGAAGGTGTGTGTCACGCCGAAACACGCGTAGAGATTATTAATTAACCCACTTGGTTGTTTTTTATGACTGTATTTGTTTTTATCTACACATGATTATTGATTTAGAATATGAATGGATATGTTGAAACTTTCTATGATTATAACTGTGATATACTTGTGATTTTTAATCCCTTTTTTCATGTCATGTATATTTTAAAATAAATGATTAATACTTATCTTCATGCTGTTTTTGTTAATTTCTCCTGTACACTGCATTAGTCTAATTGTGTTGTGTCTGTATTTTTTTTGTGCCATTGTACCTAATATCCTTAAGGACCCCATAGTTGCCTAGGATTGTTATTTGTATAAATATGCGCAACATCAGTCTACATTTACATATCAGGGGTGCTACAGGGTGTCCTTTGGACACCCCTGGCACCCTTGAATTCGCATCCTTATTTGCGATTCGCTAATTGCTAATCGCAAATAAGGAATGACTTCCCATTCATTCCTATGGGACTTTGGCCCATAGGAATGAATGGGGAGTCATTCCTTATTTGCGATTAGCAATTAGCGAATCGCAAATAAGGAAGATGTAGAAATCGCTATAAATTTTGCGATTTGTACATGCATCCCGTTTTGCGAGTCTTTAATAGAGATTCCTTAATAATCGCTATTAAGGACTCGCAAAACTGGACTTTGATGAATCTGGGGGTACGTCTCTTCCCTTTCAGCACTCACTTTTCTATATACTTGGCTCTTTCTCTCTTCTTTACACACACTTGGCTGCTCAGATTCTTTTGTTTCTCCTACATAGTCCTCACCATGTTTCAACCCTCTTGGCGGGGGCCCTACCCGCGGCGGTGCTCTAGTGAGCCCAGACCCACGGCTAAAGTTCTTCTTTTTCCTTTCATTTTGATTTAGTTTTTCATACTTTTATCTTTTACATTTATTTTTCTTATTTCTGACATCTTTTTTCTTTAGATTCCTTTCTCCTACTAGATTTCCTTATACTACACGTTATCCTATTAATACTCTCTCTCTTTCCCTTTTCCTTCCCTCCCCCTCCTTTTTTTTTTTTTACACTATACCTTGGATTACTCACTCACTAAATCTTGCACTTGCTCTGTACTTCATTTCTACCTTCATCTTAGTTAATTACTTTCTTAACTTTTTCAAGCGTTTAGATTTCCAATTGAAGTATGACTACTACTCATTCTCTGCGGGTTATAACATGGAACGTAAATGGTTTAACACACCATATAAAAAGGAAAAAAGTTCTTTCCTATCTAAATTCAATAGGAGTAGATGTGGCTCTCCTTCAGGAAACTCATCTTGAAGCATCAGAATCTGAAACATTACGCAGAGAATGGGTGGGTAAAGTCTATCACAGCAGCATTCATACAGACAGATCCTCAGACACTACCCCCATTCGTAAATGTGGAGTGGCAATTTTCATCTGTAAATCTTTACCAGTTACAATCTCAAAAACATGGGAACATCCATATGGCAGATATGTGTTTGTCAAACTGCGTATCGGAGATACACACCTTTGCATAGGATCCGTTCACGCCCCAACAGGTACAAAAAATGTATTTCTTCTTCAATTAAATCGCATTTTGTCCGAGATTGGTGCTTCCTATACCTGATAGGCGGGGATTGGAACCTAGTCAGAGATCCAGTGCTCGACAAAACAGGTCCTCTTGACAAGAATAATGCAGCGGACAGAGATCTTATGGGCGATATTATTGAAGATCAAGGTCTGATTAATCATTGGCGCCTTTCACATCCACTGCTACTATTCCTTTCTTTCTCTCACTCATGGTACCTTCTCCAGACTGGATTATTTCTTTATCTCACAAAGAGTTGTTCAGTTAGTCCATGAATCTCAAATCTTAGAAGCATCAATCTCTGATCATTCTCCAGTTTTATTCTCCCTTCAGACAGGCCTGACAACACCGAGACGCAAACCTTGGAGAATGAATATTCAGCGCTATAAAACTCCTCTCTGTGAAACACAGCTTCAAACCCATCTTCAAATATATCTTTCCCTTAATCAGGGATATGTGCATTCAAGCAGAACCCTATGGGCTGCAGTCAAAGCTACCATCAGGGGTCAACTTACGAAAGATGCGGCACAGGCCAATAGACAAAATCCTATGCGACTGAAAGAGTTAGAACAGGATATTGAAACGTTCACTCAATTATATATTAAAATACCTCTCTTACAACATTGCAAGTCCCTAGAGCAGGCACGTATCGCATTGAACAGCCTTTTTACATCCAAAGCTGAGTATGCTTTACAAAAGATGAAAGGACGTCATTATGAACATGGGGAAAAGGGAGGGCAAATCCTAGCGGCCCAATTGTGACAAGAAGAGGTTGCAATGGCTATCCCAGCCATTAAAACATCTGGGGGAAATATATTAACTCATCCACAGGATATTGTCAATGAATTTGCTTCTTACTATCAATCATTATATACCCCAGACGCACAAACAGACCACAACAAAATGCTTTCTTTTCTTTCCCAAGTAAATCTCCCTTCTCTGTCTGACGAAGACAGAGCACTTCTTGAAGGGGAAATTAGTAAAGAAGAAATTTTACAAGCAATTACTAAGCTCCCATATCACAAAGCCCCGGGAGAAGATGGTTTCCCTGCAGAATTCTATCGCTGGTCATATGAACAAATAATTGACAGTCTCTATACAGCTTTTCAGGAAGCAACCAGATGTATATCTAATAAAGCGATCATTGCAGTCCTCCCAAAACCGGGCAAAGATCCATTAATATGTAGTAGCTATAGACTCATATCTCTTCTGACTTTTGGTATCAAAATACTAGCTAGTATCCTCGCATCTCGCTTGCGTAAACTTTAGCCTTCTTTAATTCATCATACCCAAGTGGGATTTGTACCTGGACGTTCCTCTAAACACCATCTGCGTACCTTGGCACATACGCTCCACTCCGCCAAATCTCTTCAGAATGATGCATTGGCTCTGTCTCTTGATGCAGAAAAGGCAATTGATCGAGTGGAATGGCCATATCTTTTTCATATTGTCATATAGCTACTGTATATCTTTATAATGTGTTAAGTTAGCATAGGCTCATTAAATGTTTAAACACCATTTTTCCTTTTGCTGCTTCTGCACACAACACTTAATTGTTGATTTAGCTTTCAACCTAGTAGTTCGTTGTGGTTTACATGAGAATAATATGTTATTACTCTGATATCAGCTTTGCTTAATAAACTATGTCTGTACAGAGAGTGCTGAAGCTTCAGGAACAACACGATACAGAATTGTTATGAGGTCTGATCTTCGCGCCTTCATAGACATAACATAAGTGCAGCTTCTGCCAACTTTGGGTTTGAGGCGGGTTTTATATTGCTTTGCTTAAGGCACAAAAACACACTTGATGCTGTTCGCATGCAGAGAGAGCTGGTGTATGCTGATGTGATCTCTTCAATCTAGGATCCTGAGGTATGGGCCCGCCCAAATTCAACCCAAAGAGACCTTTTTAGCTAATAATATAATATGCGAGTTAGGGAGGGTGAGAAATAAGTGTTGTTAACCCTTATTAATTTACAGCATGGTAACATGTTGTCACCGTTCGCTTTCTATGGACTAGTAACTATGCGTGTAACCTTGTTTCTGATAATATGTTTACTTGTATTATCTAAGATACTGCGCCTGAGAAGACGGCATTAGTAAATAAACATTTCAAATGCTCACGTGTTCTTCTTTACTCCATGTTCTGGTTTGAAATGATTGTATAACGAAAGAGTGCTCATGTGTTCCATGTAACCTGAGGTTTGTAAGTTCATGTTCTGGTTTGTCAAAACATTGGGAGTTGGTTATGACCAATGAGACACTGTAGCTAGCTCGGTAAGGGGTTTGTTGGGTACTAAGGTGAGTTTTGGGTCACCCTAATTCGCTACGGTTCCAATCCTCTGTTCACAGTTCTGTGGGAGAACAGAAACCCTGCTACATGGCGCCCAACCGTTGGTGGTCTTATATCATGGCACTCGAGTAGTATATCATTCAAACCTTAACCCCTTCACTGTCGTTTCCGGAAAACGGTGGTGTCGGTGAAACCTACCTGTTTTTTGTAATAGGTCTTTTTCAAGCTTGAATCTTTCTAAACGGTTTCCTTGAATTACTACCCAGTTGTGCTACGAAGTTAACATTGTTTTTCAGTAGTTCTGGTGAAATCATGGCTGTGGCTGTGGCCATTGCGCAGCATAGTCGCATTGCGGTGCGCACCCATCTACAGACATACCAGGTCCCGTTGGAGGGCATGGCTGTGATTTTAGTGGTGTGTGCAGATCCGGCGTACCCATTCGAACTGTTTTACTCATGGGTAACGTTTCCGGCAGTGGACGCAACTTCTGGTTTGTTCCACGCCTACACACCCTCCCCTGTACCGGCTGAATATACACCGTACAGGGCACTGGAGATACCTATTAATCATTGGCAGCATCGCGTTTGGTTTGATGGCGCCCTCCCCCACTCTTTGTCAGCTGCGAGGTTGGGTCCACTTTCCATTCCAGGTACAAATTGGCCTGCTTTGGGTGGATTCACCCCGCACCCGAATCATGGCGCTTGTCCCCTTGTGGATATTCGTAGACTACACGTTGTCTCGATTGCTGTGATTCGTGCATTAGTGCAATACATAGGTCGACATCTCCCGGGAGGTCCCCAGGGGGGTGCGGCCGTTCAAACGGACCGTGGCAGTTTACGCCTGAATCCGGTTATGGTAAATTCGGTTTTTGGTCAGCGTCCCGTTGATAACGATGACTTCCCTTTCTGGCTTGCAGAGAAGTTTGACCAACTGGAGGCTGTGTTTCCGAATTCTACTCCTGCTGATAAACATAGAATGTTGACGATCACTTTACCAAAGGATTTAACTCCTGAGCTCGTTGACTGTGAAAGCTGGGGAAAAACTTTTGCGGCCGTTTATACGAGGTGTTTCGGCACCCCGTCCATGTCCGCACTGCCTGAGATCGTTAAGCGTGTTCAGGATGATCACGGACCGGAGGCAGCGGTTGAATTGGGTATGCGCCTGTGTGGTTCTTTTGAGATTTTAAGCGATCTCATACTCTCCAATATTAAAGGAGATGCGGTGAACTTTCAGGTGTCGAATGCTTTGGCTGCTCTGCCCGATGCCGATAAACCCTGACAGTTCGCTAAGATAGTTGTGGCTGCATATAAAACTATTGGCCGCACAAGTAGAGGTCTGAAATATTTTCCAGTCAAGGAGAAAAAACAACCACAAGGACAGTCTGCTGCGGCGGATGTCCAACCCAAGTCCAAAAAACAAAATTGGCCTAAAAAACAGACACAGGGGAAGCAACAAAAGCAGACTCAGGATTCTTATCCTGCACCACAAGTTCCTGCGCCGACAGAAAAAGTTTATGATTTGCGCGATCGCGCGATGATTAAATCACCTGATCGATTTCAGGTTTCTGATCAACACTCTCCTCGTTCCTTTTAGGACTCATCGGCCCCGAAGACCGGTGGAGGAGGAGGCGGTAGGGGACGTGGTGGCCAACAGGGACGTGGCCAGCCCCGCCAGACTGACGGCGCAGCAAAGCAGGAAGATTCTACGCCGAAGAGACCGCAGTTTGCGAAAAAGAAAGTCGCAGCCTTAACAGCGCATCGATATGCCACAGATAGTGAGAACGCGGCTTCGGAATCTGACGTGGGCTCTGACCTTGCTGGACAGCGCGGCGGAGATTACCATCGTCAGAGAGGCGCTGCGTCCACTACTGAGGGTGACAGCGACTGATGTCTACGTTGTAATTGAAACAGCAGACACGAGACTTGCTCCCCCTGAGAGACTTTATGAAATTGTCCTGTTAATTGAAGGTGACATACAGCGTACTGTAAAAGGGGTGTTTTGGGAAAGTCTTTCGTCTACATATGATATTTTGCTTTCGGAGGCTGACTGGCCCCCACCATTTGTGCTCGCGGCGCCGCGAGGGGAGGAGGTAATCCTCCCCAGTTTCGCGAACACTGTCTCGAAAGAGCATGCGCAGCATTTTGCAGAAGAGTGGGCTCGGGCTCTCGCACCGGCTCTGTACCGTAACCAATGTGGTTGGGATAAATTGTCTCCTTGCCACGAAATTCCGTTGCGGTCTCAGCCGCAGCCTCAACCTCAATATCCCCTTCGGCGTGAAGCAAAATCTTCCGTCGCGGAAATCCTTGAACAATTGGAATATCAGGGAGTTATTGAAACATGTGTGTCACCGATGAATAACCCTCTTTTTACTGTGACCAAGCCTGATGGATCATATCGTTTGGTATTGGATTACCGGCATTTAAACTCGCATTGCCGTAACTGTGCAGTACAGAATACACACGGCTCTGCCCTAGTGGATAGTCTAGTGCGTAAGCGTTTTAAAACAACGCTTGACATTTCCAACGGTTTCTATGCCCATAGATTGGATAGCTTCAGCTCCCAACGGACCAGTTTTACGTGCGCTGGGGTCCAAAAACAATTCCGGCGTCTCCCAATGGGCTATAAGAATAGTCCAGGTATTTTCTACCGCACGCATAGTCTCCCTTTTGGAGAGTATCGACACAGATGCTTGCTCGTATGTGGATGACATCTATCTCACAGACGACGAAATTTGGATGCATCTGTGTCGAGTAAATTAAATTATTTGTAACTTTGCAGACATGGGTTACAAATTTAACTTTGCAAAATCGCACATTGCTGAGTACACAGTGTTGTTCCTGGGCTATGAGCTCAACAATGAAGGTAGAGGTTTAGCTCCTCACTTCTTGGAGAAATGCGCTCTGTTGCGCGCTCCAACAACACTGAAAAAGTTACAGTCTGTACTGGGTTTTTTAAATTTCGGGAGGACATACATTCCGGAATATGCCCAGCGTATCAAGCCTTTGTATGCTCTGATACAACCTACTTTTTCAAAATCATGCTGGCTGCCAGAGCATTCAGCCATCTTGCAGTCCTTGCAGGCTGATCTGCTCGCTTCTAAATTCTTACTGACTCGTGATAACCACACAAACCTGGTGATAAGAATTGTTCCTGGGACAGTGGGTTTCACGTACCTCACTTTTAATGAAGGAGACACAGTACCTATTGCTTACAAGTCACACTTGTACACTTCGGCTGAAATGCGGTTTCCCACTGTGGAAAAGGTTTTAACGGCTGTGCAGATGGCGATTCTTAAGGAACGCGCTCTGTCACAGGGGAAACGCATGTTGGTTGTAACACCCTGTCCTCATTTGGAGGCAGTCACGAAAGCCAGTGTACCAAATTCAAAAGCTTTACACCCTCGGTGGATTCAATGGGCTGCGTCCTTGACGTCCACAGATGTCACGTTTATTTTTGACGCCTCATTACGGTCGCAAGAGTACTTGCAGTATGAGTTTGTTCATCCTGCTCCTCTGGCTATGCGACCTTTGGAGGACTTCCATTGCATCATTTACACTGATGGCTCGGCGCAGGTTGCGCATGGCTCTAAACACGCCTACGTTTCCGCTTGCGCCATTGTGGTCGGTGCTATGTTGGACGATGAGTTCATTTCCAGAGAAGTGCACACATTGCCACTGGGCGATTGCACCGCACAATTGGCAGAGCTTCGTGCTCTCTTACTAGCGTTGGAGTACGCTGATCCTAGTGTTACTACTCTTATTGTAAGTGATTCTTTCTACTGTGTCCAGTCTTACAATGAAAACTTGTTCTTTTGGATTCAGAATGACTTTCGTGATTCCAAGGGTAGCACAATAAAACACAAGCTGATCTGGGTTCGAGTGGCAGTGATGAAGCAAAGCTTCGCATATTTTGCGGCTTGCCGAAGTCAAGAACCTCGTTTATGTATAACCAGGTAATCAATGTACGTTTTACTAACATTTATATTAAGTTTGAGTGAAGTTTATGACGCTTGCCTATGTGTTTTTCTAACTATATTAATTCGTGTTGATAAAAATGGCCGCCGCTTGTATTTAGTTACTGCGCATGTGTCAGCCACACTCACGTGTCCTGACGCGTCTGCAGAAGTGGAGGGAAAGTTATGCGCATGCGTAATTCATAGCTGTGCTTATCATGTGGTACTGCTCGTGCCACTGCTCTTGTGACCGTGTCAATGTAGCTAACATTTAAATGCAATAGTTTTATTTCTTGATGATGAGTCAAAAGTACAAATCCTGTGATGTATTTTCATAATGACATTATTATGTATTAATTTGTTTTTCGCTTACTTTTTATGTACCGCGGGGAATGGGGTTTGTCTGTGCCGAGAACCATTTTGGAGGTCCTTCTGCGCCTGCGCGACCTGCCAAGGCAGAGCCAGACCTTGAATGATGGAACTCAGCCAGTTGGCAGTGATGAGCAAGATGCTCCTGAGAACGACCCGAAAACTCGGCTGAACCAATCATATGTGCTCACAGAGCAACAATGTTAAAGTTGCCATTGTATTTCTGCACCAGTTCTCATGAGAACCCCAATCTAGTTAGGCGGTACCCTATTATGCAAATGTAGGCTTGAAACTCTATGTCGTGATTGGTGTGTTACCCAAATCCTACCTTAGGACCAATCCAAATTGAAGGATTCTGACACTTTGCAACATTGGGGGGTGGTACACTGACCCCAAACTGTATATCTACCCTGGGTTCACCTAGTGAACCGTCCGACTTGTCTGGTTTAGCTGACCTGTCACTGACCCAACGCACTCAATAGGTGACTGAAGATACAGAGCGCTGCGAAGCACTCTGTCCGAATTTGACCATAGACTGAGGTTCTACTGAACCTTAAAGTGCTGGCAAAGCACTTAGCTGGGAGTTCGCTGACCCAATCGGGGTCTTGATCGATAGCTGCAGAGCGGGTGGAGCGCAGGCGTTGCTTCCGAACTGTGGGTTCCGGTCCGGTCCTGAAAGAGGGTCCTGTCCTGAGGGTTTGCTGTCCTGTCCTGAGGGTCCTGTCCTGATTCCTATTCCGAGGGTATCCTGTTCTGTCCTGGGTGTCCATTCTGCACCTGCTGTCCTTTGAGGGGTATCCTTCCTTGAGGGTTTCCTGTCCTTAACTGACCCGTGGCCAGGGTTTGGTTTCCACACCTTTCTAGGTAAATATTGCTCTGAAACTCTTAAATCTTGCACCTTCTGAATTTCTAACTTTTGCTTTAATAAAGTTCATCATTGCATATGTTACATTTTCCATGCTTTTCCGCAACTATTGAAAGTCAATTACATATTTTTCAAAGATTTTGTTCCTATGTCTTCTCACTGGTTAGAAATTATATTTTGCATTGCAGTTTGTAACTTTATGATATGGTCTAGAACTTCATTGCCTAGATTGTTCAAAGGCCCATTCACCTTAAGTGAAGCGTGTTACTCTTTATAGGCCCTCCCATAGTTATTCATGCATAAACTGTCCATGCTTAAACATTTCTGAGATTTTATAGTATTTTCCATCTGCATTTCATATTACATTTGAATGATTACCCTGTCATTATTTCTTTATGCCTATATAATTTACGTTATCTTGGTTATTGATTGCCTTATTTTACTGTATCTCATGCAAGAAAATAATGAATTTTAGATAAACATTTTAAACTTCCAGTTGTCCGTGGTCATTTAAACAGTATTTGAATGTTATTGTTTGGGTTTGTATTTTGCTGCCTTTCTTTTACAGCTAGCTCCCTGATTCATTGTGGTCATTAGGTACCCGCATCGGTGGATGGTAAGTCGGGTGCACTGAAAATTATTAGCAGGGAACACACACACATCAACTTGGTAGAGCTCGTGAAGTCACCTGATCGATGTATATGGTGATTTGAAAGTATATGGGCCCTGAAGCCGGAAACGGCGAAAAATATTGGTCGGGTGGCCTCGCGCGCTCTATCAGTTTTCTGGTAGCTAGAGGATGGTTAGGGACTAGTTGAGAGTAAGGCAGGGATTAGTTGGACTAGTTGAGTCGGAAGCTGCTAGTATATTGATGCTGCTAGAAGAGCGGCTGTTCTAAGAGACCTGATCATTCTCTTGTGAATACGCTGCTGAAACTCATGAATTTTTGCCTTTTTATTATTCTTGTTCTTATATTGTTATATGTATTAATCCATGCGTTTGTCAACCGTTTAGTTCCGTGTTGTCCAAACTCCCCGGGGAATTGAAAGGGCAAGTGGTGAATAGAATCCATTGTCCTGAGGTCACAGGTTCGAGGAAAGTTAGGTGCAGGTTAGGATAACCGGGAAGCACTAACTAGGGTTTTCTGAATACATGTGTGAATAAATGACAGTAACGGGGTTCATTGGCAAAATTCCCATAGTGGCGTAACCTAGTAAGGGTCACATCGGAAGAGTAGCAGGTTCCTCGGAGCTAGCGTGAAAGCAGAGGGGTCCGCTGAGAAACCTTAAACTCGGAATATATCCCGGAAAGAAGTGGATGAGTTTAGGGGAATAACAGGTTCACCGATGCTAGAGTGAAGGGTAGGCGGAAGGGATCTGCCCGCAGGAAGTGAAAAGTAAATGGAAGTAGTTTACTTGCAGTAAAACAATTCTTTCTCTGTCTAGACACTTGAGCACTGTGGCAGATGTGTATTTGTTGTAAAATAACCAAGCACTGAGCACTTTAAAAGAAAGAAAGTTTCCGTTACCTTGTGAAGGGAGGGAGTCAGTCGCGAAGCGCCTCTGACGTCACTCTGTGCCGCGCTGGGATTGGTAGAAGCAGCGGGCGGGTAGCGGAGCTGGAATTGTAAAGGAGGGGTGAGCGCCGGAGCGTGGGAACTGTCTCACGAAGGGGCCGCGCACCCATTGGCGGAGCTTATTTAGTGCCGCGCACCCATTGGCCGAGATTATTTAGAGTCGCGCACCCATTGGTTCCACGAATTTCTGAAGCGCGTTCTGATTGGAGGTAGTTTGTAAACAAAGTTTAGCGTAGAAGTCGTATGTGGCACTCGCAGACTACAGGAACTCGACCTGATCCAAGGCACCTAGGGTTTGAAAGGGATCAGTGGAAAACTAATAGATACGATATTATGTACGGAACAAAGAGAAAAATGTCCCTTATAAGTAAAGTGAAAAATTATTTTAAAACGGACAAACCGATTAAATCTAGAGAAGGTGTTCTTGTCCCACCACCTAATACTCCTGCCTCATTCATGATGTTTGACCGAGGGTACAATACCTGTGTGTGGTTGGAGAATTGGGTGAAATACACAAAAGATGACGGAGTATTGGCTTTTCCGTTAGATGGTACTTTCAATGGTAGGATCCTATTTAATTTAAGGACTCGGATGAACGAATTGCATCCCAGACCGAGACTAACGCAGTATGAGGCATTAGAGGAATGGGAGATTGAGGCTTTTGAAAGAGAAAGACCCCGAATGGACAAGGGTTTGACCAAGTGGTACCCCAGGCAGAAACAGGAGTCCAGGGATAAAAGGATGAAACAGTGGAGGCAGAGCATGATTGTTGAGGGTCTGTTTCCCATGATGCCGGCATGTCATAACATTGGAGCGGGTGAGAAAAGTACTGAAAAATGTAAGCATTGGGGGGCCCTGGGGGAATCAGATGATGAACTAATAGATGACATCTGTACCAGAAGTCCGCCACCTTACAATGAGGGAACCCGACCTTCCAGTGTAGGAGATGCTCCCCGACGCCACTTCCTAAAGGAAGAAGACAGGTCCCTGGGACTGGGAGGGGGTGGTCAAGTATTGCCCTATCCTGAAAAACCCGAACCGGCGGAAACAAGGGATATATATCCCAAAGTGCCCGCGAGCCAGGAAGAAAAATATTCACGTACGAAAATCTTTTTTCCCAGACCCTTGTATGAAAGCGAAGAGAAACCATCGAATTCAGGACTGCCTTTTGTTCAACCTCCATATGGGGAAGAGCGCAGGTCCTTTAATACTGGAACTTTATTCCCGAAACCAAATTATGGGGGAGGACCAAGTGAAACGCATCCTACTGCCCCGAGTTTTACTCCTCCATTGACCCCACAGATATTACATGACACAACTTTAAGAAGGGTACTAGTGGAAAAGGAGCAAGAGGCTCTAGCTAGACAAAGGACAGAAATAATTCAGAAAATTTCCCAGTTAAATACCAGTCCTGAGGCATTGACTATTCCAGTAACTATTGGACCGGTGGTCCCGTTATACGGAAATGGTCAGGGAAATCCGATTACTCCAGTTATGACCCCAGTCATGGCAACCCCGAGACAGGAACCGATCATCATAGATGATCAGTCTAGTGAGTGCGAGTCTGAAGTTGCGTTCTTGGACTTGCCAAACAAACCGACCGGAAAGGGAATACAGCAGAGGCATAACCCTTTTAATACAAAAGAAATTAAATTAGAGTCAGCAACAGGTACTAGGAATGTCTCTCTGGTAACTCCGGATGAAATTGAGAGTTGGAGTCGTGAATTAGAGAAACAGACTCCGCAAACGAAACCTTTAGACCTCTACAAACTGAGGGTCGAAATAGAAGAATTAATGGCAGGAAATGTGGGGTTGGATCGATTGAATACCTACTCTGAAGAAGAATTGTCGTTCATATGTAAAAGCTTTACAAGGAACACCAGAGTGCTCCACGAAAAACTGACCGAAACAGCAGTTAGTATGGGGGTAGATATCTCAAAATCCAAGCCCTTACAGAAACCGTACAGAGCAGACTTCTCAGACAAGGATATAGAGCACTTGAATGTGGCGGGGAAGAAGTTGCAGATTAAAGAACTAATGGGGGTACTGCAGAAATGGGGAGATGTGGAAAGATGGAGAAGCAGGTGGGCGAAAAAGAGGGAAGAGGTTCGCTCTCGACAAGCGACTCCTGAGTTTGCTTTAAGGGAGGTAGAAAAACCTGAGCAGTTATGCCCCATGCGCGAAGTTCCAGGAGGGAAATATGTGCATGTCCCCTGGTCTAGGCAGGATATTGTGTCCTTTACGAACGATTTTCCAAAATTACGAGAGAAACCAGTCGACTGGTACAGGCAGGTGGAGAGGTTCGTGAAGGTACAGAAATGTCTGTGGAAAGACCTGGATGGGTTTTTCGACATTGTGGTTCCAGTAGATTTATGGACCCAGTGTAAAATAGCCATAGACTGGCCCAGTGAGGAGTACCCAAGAAATAAGGAAACAGGGGAGCCATCAAAGGATGTCATGCGAAAATATGAGCAGGTAATTCAGCATTTGAAAGAAAAGGTGCCCGCAAAAGAAACTGATTGGACAAAAATAGATAGAACAACACAGGAAAGGGACGAGACAGTGCACTCCTTCTATGAGAGGTTATTGCAGGTATTTAAAACATACAGTGGTATTGATAACATCGATTTGAAGGACATGACGCACTTTATTTACAGGTTTGTAAATGGTTTAAGACCTGAAATTTGTCAGTGGATAAAAGATAATAAAATCTGTTGGCATACTAAGAAAATGGATGAGGTCCTGCGGTACGCTAAGTACTGCGAGGACGAGATGGCAGAAAAGAAAAAGGCCCTTAAGGAAAAGGTTATGTGGGCTCAGGTGAAGCTCGCAGAACAGCAGGAAAAACAATTGAGTAACATGGTTAAAAATGCTGAGAACAAAGGTCCTGGGGGAGGGGGTGGAGGAAAGCCCCGGCCCAAATTTAGCAGGGAAGAGGCTATGAAGAAATTTCCCTGCCATCAGTGCGGCGAAATTGGACACTGGCGAAACGAGTGTCCCCAATTATTAGACGATAATGCAAAAACTCCTGATTTAACTCCACAGACGCAGAAAGAAAGACCAAGAAAGACTCAACCCTAGGTAAAAACAGTCCAGGTGCCTCGAGCACCTAAACAGGTATACAGGGGAAGACAGGCAGAGGGTGAAGAGATAGAAGTTTGGGAAAGCGGGGAGAACAGAAATACAGCAACTTCGCAGTATCTGCTAAATGATACCTTCCTTTGTAATGATCAGGACTGACGGGGCCTGAGAGGGGAGGACGAGGAGTGCGTACTTGGCGCTTCCTTGCCGGTAGACCAGTCTGGACCATATATTGAAGGAAAGGTTGACGGAAATGATGTCACCTTTCTGTTGGACACTGGCGCTACCCGTTCTACTGTAAGAACAGTGGACGTTCCAAACCTACCCCTCTCGGGAGAAAATATCCAAGTAGTGGGTGTATCTAATCAATTGATTAGTACTCCTGTTACCGAACCAATGGAGATTTCAATTGGAAATTTTAAACAGATGCATAGATTTGTCGTCTGTGACACCAGTCCAGTGAATCTACTGGGTCATGATTTGCTGTGCAAAATGAACTGTACCATCTTTTGCACACCAAAAGGTGTTGAAATACAGACCCCAGATGAAGATGGCATTTATAAATTATTGTTACTTAGACCTGACTCAGAAATTAAAAGATTGACCCTGCAGGACTTGCCCCAAGAACTCCAGGAAGCCGTAAAGCCAGAGGTGTGGGATTTCACTGGAAAAGATGTGGGGTTGATGAAAGATGTGGACCCCATACAGATAGCCATCAAGGACAATGCAGTATATCCTAACACTAGGCCCTACCGAATGAATGCTGAAGTGAAAGCAGGTGTCACTCTGGAAATACAAAAATTATTAGAAGGAGACATCATACAGGAAGTGATGAGCAGCCCATGCAACTCACCGATTATGGGCATCAAAAAGCCTAGTGGCAAGTATAGGGTAGTGCAAGACCTGAGAAAGGTTAACAAAATTGTAGTTCCTTGCTGCCCTATTGTCCCGAACCCTGCAGTGATATTGTACCAGATTCCTTGGGATGCTGAATGGTTCACTGTGATTGATTTATGTCATGCATTCTTTTCGATACCCCTGCACCCCGACAGCAAATTTCTTTTCTCTTTTGCCTTCGAGGGTCACGTGTATTGTTGGAACCGGGTCCCTCAAGGGTATACAGAGAGCCCCTCTATCTTTAATCAGATCTTGAAAAAATGTCTAGAGACTCTAATCTTACCTGGGAACTCTGTGTTAGTGCAGTACATAGACGACCTTCTACTGGCGTCTAAAAGTCATAGGGACTGTGTAGTTGACACCATTGCCCTCCTAAATCATCTGTGTGAGAAAGGGCATAAAGTGGCCCCTGACAAACTACAGTTCTGTGCGAAATCAGTGAAATATCTAGGACACCAAATAGAAAAGGGTGTCAGAAAAGTCACCTCAGAAAGAGTGAGAATAATTCAAAAGATGCAGTTGCCCCGTACTCAAAAAGATGTCAGAATGTTCCTGGGTGTATTAGGGTACTGCAGGCAATGGATTCTGGGATTTGCAGTCTTAGCCAGGCCTTTGATAAAAATGACCACGAGAGGAATGCCAGACATTGTAGAATGGGACGATGAAAGCCTAATGGCTTTCACAAGACTGAAAAACTGTCTGTGTACAGCCCCTGCGCTGGGAATGCCAGATTATTCCAAAGAATTTGCCTTATTCTGTGACACTCGCGATAATTGCGCATTGTCAGTCCTAACTCAAGAACATGGCACGACCAGAAGGCCTGTGGCCTATTTCTCTGCCACTTTGGACCCAGTAGCTGCTGGGTTACCAGGCTGTCTGAAAGCAGTAGCTGCTACCTGTGCAAGTTTGGAACAGAGTGAGTCCATTGTCATGGGACATCCTGTGACCGTGTATGTTTCACATGGAGTGGTAATTCTATTGACCAGAACTAAAACACAGTATCTCACCCCTAGTCGGCTGACTAAATACGAGAGGATTCTTGTGGGTGCAGCAAATGTAAGCATTGTTAGGTGCGGTATTCTGAACCCTGCCACTTTACTCCCCGACCCCTTGGAAATAGAAGGTGGGGATGATGATGAACATGACTGCATTGACCTGACAGAGTTCAGTACTAAACCACGCCCAGACATAAAAGAAGTGCCATTGCCTGAACATGATAAAGAACTATTTGTGGATGGTTCCTGTCTAAGACATGAACTAGGAGGCCTGAGTGCTGCTTATGCAGTAGTGTCTTTCACAAAAATTGAAGAAGCAGGTTACCTATATAACATCAAGTCTGCACAAGTAGCCGAATTGATAGCTATGATAAAAGCTTGCAAAATTGGGAAGGACTTACGCATAACAGTGTATACTGACAGTCAGTACTGTTATGGAGTTGTGCATGACTTTGGCCAATTGTGGCTACAGAGGGAATTCATGACTTCTTCAGGTACTCCCATTCGGAATGCAAAGGTTGTTCATGACCTTTTAGAGGCCATCCAGTTGCCCAAAGAACTGGCAGTGGTAAAATGTGCTGCTCATAAAAAGAGCATGGACAAAGTATCACTGGGAAACGATTATGCTGATCGAGTGGCCCAATGGTGTGCCAAAGATCGATATATTGTAAATCCAAAACGAGGGGGGCCAGGAACCAGCTGCCAGCTTCAGGTGTTTGAAGAAGTGCCTACATGGGATGAAGTGAAAGAGTGGCAGGAATCGGCTCCTTGGCAAGAAAGAGAGAAATGGAAGGAGGATGGGTGTAGACCGAGACGTGTGGATGGTGTGATTTTGGGCCCAACTGGTATGCCTGTGTTACCCCGACACTTGCTTGGCACAATGGCAAGATTAATACATGAAGGATCACACATTGGTAGGGATGCCATGATTCTGGTATTTCAACAGACTTGGTACAGTAAGAAGTTCAGGAAGGTAGCAGAGTCCCTCTGCCAGAGGTGCCTGTCATGTCAACAGATGAACCCAGGCAAGAGGACAATGGTTGAACTGAGCAAGATAGGGAGATCAGGGGGTCCCTTTGTAAGGATACAGATTGATTTCATCACCATGCCCCGTTGTGAAGGGAAACGATATGTCCTTGTCATTGTTTGCGTATTTTCAAAATGGGTAGAAGCTTACCCTACTCCCCAAAGTGACGCACTGACAGTAGCGAAGTGTTTACTAAAAGAACTGATACCTAGATTCGGAATACCATACATTATTGAATCAGATAAGGGTGGACATTTCCAGAATGAAATACTGGCTGAACTCTGTAAGGCCTTTGGAATAAGGCAGAAACTCCATTGTGCATACCACCCAGAGGCTTCTGGAATAGTGGAACAAGTAAATGGAACTATAAAAAACAGACTAGCAAAGCTGACAGATGCTACTGGCATGACCTGGGTGAAGGCCCTGCCTCTGGTCCTAATGGGACTGAGAAGTGTTCCTGACCGCAAGACAGGCCTAAGTCCCCATGAAATCATTATGGGAAGAGTGATGAGACAAGCATGGGTGCCAGGAAGCAAACTGTTGAGTATTACTGATGATTTGGTGCTTGAATACTGCAGAAGATTGGGTGACCAAGTGCGTTCTATCTCTCGCCAGATTGGAGACGACGGCATCCTCAATCCAACGACTCCTCTCCACAACTTGGTTCCAGGAGACTGGGTCAAAATAAAGAAGCACACTCGATCCAATTGTCTGGCACCAAGGTGGGGAAAGAAACGCCAAGTAATCCTGGTAACAACCACTGCAGTGAAGGTCGCAGGTGTTCCCCAGTGGATCCACGCTGGACACACCCAGAAGGTATTACCAGACAAAGAATTTGCAGAAGAAGGGCAACCAGCAGAGGACCCTGCAGGAGCCAGTCCAGAAGCAGCTGGCAACGAGCAGCCCAGCACCAGTCAGGTTGCAGGAACAGCAGACGTTGGCCCAGGAGTAGTTGACTACGAACTGCCAAGAATCCAGCCTGCTGAAGAGGTCCAGGAAACTGAGCCAGGAGTAGCTGAAGACGAGCTGCCAAGCATATGGCCAGAAGAATGGATACCGATGATTGATCTGACCGAAGATCCTATCAGAACAAGAGAGCGACTTAGTGAAGGTAGAGAGTGGACTAGTCAGGAAAAGCAAGGCACAGGCGAAGAACCTCAGCCGCTTGAGATTCACATCAAAACTGAGGAAGGAGAAGGTCAGACAGGGACAGAGCAGGTGTTCGATACACCCCCGCTAACACCTGATGCAGAAAAAGGAGAGACTAGAAATAGAGTGATAGTTCGAGCAGAAGAAAATCAAGAGATCGAAGTGCTTGAACAGGATCAGAGAGGGTTAGAAGAACGGGTTCAGGAAACAGAAACAGAAACCAAGACAATCGAAAGCCAAAAACAAAATATTCCTGAACAAGGCCAGATTAGCAACCAGGCAGAAGAATTTGATGCTAGCCCTGGAACTAGCCAGATAGGGGAAGTAGAAGAAGAAAGTAGAGAAGAATTGCCACAAGATAAAGAGAACAAGAGAATAAGAGAAGAAAGTGAAGTCCAAGTACCGACTAAGAGACTAAAGAAAAGAAACAACCGTGAGCCTAGGTTTGTAAAAAGATTGAGACTAAGGATAAAAACAGTGGAAGAAAAACGTGCAGAAGCAAGAAGAAGTGCTCGGATAGCAGAGCAAGAAGAAGACTCTTCCAAAAGAAGGAGTGAACGAATAAAAAGACAAAACAAAAAGTACAAGTCTCCAGAATGGACACTGGTTTTGGAAGAACTTGAAGATCTTGATATAACTGACGTGAGCGACGGAGAGCCCGTCCCTGAGTACTCAGCTGAAGAAGAAGACGAACCACCGTGAATTTGCACAAAGTAAGCTAGTTGTGTAAAGCCAAAAAAGAGGGGACGAGAAACTCCTTCTGAGCCAAAATGTCTGATTCAACAGTGAATGGTAGACCTAGTTGCAGCCGTTTTAAGACGTGTTGCAAGGTGTGTATATGTAGTGTAGTAGTACTGATAGTTATCTGGATAGGATTAACAATTTTCATTCCCTTTGCTGTAAGTAAAGATACTAACATTGTCCCTACTGAAGTTGTAAATACTGACAGTGAGGAGCTAACAACACAGAGTGTAGCAAGACATGAAAGAGCCCTGAGACAAACAAAACTTAACTTAGAAGCATCAGATGAGGGAGGACTACATTATCATGGAGTTAAGAACAAAACACACTTAAATGTTTTCGCAAACTTGTTAATACACTATGTAGAGACTATGGAAATTGAAGATTGCTATGTCTGCATGAAGCTACCTACTTCTGTGGCTGAAGGCGTGACATACCATCACCTGCCATTGACATATGGAATCTCCTGTAGCATTTTAGCTAGTTTATTTTACAAAAGAGGACCGTTACAGTACTATTACTCTAACAATGACGTGATCTTTTCTGAACTTCCTATACGTGGGAACTTGAATCCTGTACATACCAAAAGTGACACCATAAGATATATGGGAGACTACTTTCTGACTATAGGTAACATTGACATAGCAGACGCACACAGAGATAACTTGACTTGTTCTTTGCGTGAGCAGGAAAAGATGTTCCTGAACATGGCAGAGAAAAGAAGAATTAAAATTCAAAAGAAGGCTAATGACGAAAGTCAGAAAAAGCCAAAGTGGGCAGAGAACATGGAAGGCACCTCATCTGGTGGAGCGGGTCCTGCTCTGTTGCTGGATTTTGAAAAGAAAGGCAAGCTATGTCTTCACCGCGAGAAGACTAGCTATTATAATAATGTTTTCATTGGTTCCAGTGAATGCGAACATAATTACAAGGTAATTGGAGGATGGGGTTTCAAAAATGGGTCAGAGCCTGTGTTTCCTGGAATTTATTATATTTGTGGGGACAAGGCTTATTTCAAATTGCCGGATCACTGGTATGGAAGCTGCTACTTTGGCATTGTCTTCCCGAAAATATACCATGTGAATGGGAAAGCTGGAAGCAATGAAGATACTAATGGCTTAGTGCGTAGTAAAAGAGAAAGTATAGGTGAAATTATGGGTAGTATTTTCAGTGCACTGATACCTGGAGTGGGAGTGGTTCTGAACACTCACAGAATTTGCAAATTGTCTACTATAGTGGATGTGCTGTCTACTGAAACAGCTCATGGATTTCTGCTGGTCAATACTGAAATGGTTGCGATCAGATCAATGGTTTTGCAGAATCGACTTGCTCTTGACACCTTATTAGCGAAAGAGGGCGGAGTCTGCCGGATGTTGAAGGCGCAACATTGTTGCACTTATATTCCGGATAAAAGCGTACAGATCAAAAGATATGTGAAAAACATTACTAATTTGGCAAAGGAACTCAAACCACTCGAGGTTGATAGTGCCTGGAAGAGACTGGTAGATGGTCTCTCAAATGTAGGTCATTGGCTTGCTAGCATAGGTAAAAGCTTATTGTTCAAAATTCTGATGCCAATTGGTATTATAGGTCTTATTATACTTTCCATTTTCTTATGCTGTAAATACCGCAAGCGCACCAAAAAGCACGAGGTAAATGCCAGAGGAGTGAAACGAAGTGTGGATGAGATTGAATTAGAGGAAGTGAATGATCAGATATACAAAAAGGTGAAGACTTCTCACCCTACTAAAACTGAGAGAGAAAAGTTAGAACGGTTGCTGGAAGAGATAGAACTTTATAAAGTGTGAAAGAAAGTTGGCATCTGGTTCCATTATAATTTGTGATGATAGTAAATATCATCAAAGAGGGGATTGATGAAGCAAAGCTTCGCATATTTTGCGGCTTGCCGAAGTCAAGAACCTCGTTTATGTATAACCAGGTAATCAATGTACGTTTTACTAACATTTATATTAAGTTTGAGTGAAGTTTATGACGCTTGCCTATGTGTTTTTCTAACTATATTAATTCGTGTTGATAAAAATGGCCGCCGCTTGTATTTAGTTACTGCGCATGTGTCAGCCACACTCACGTGTCCTGACGCGTCTGCAGAAGTGGAGGGAAAATTATGCGCATGCGTAATTCATAGCTGTGCTTATCATGTGGTACTGCTCGTGCCACTGCTCTTGTGACCGTGTCAATGTAGCTAACATTTAAATGCAATAGTTTTATTTCTTGATGATGAGTCAAAAGTACAAATCCTGTGATGTATTTTCATAATGACATTATTATGTATTAATTTGTTTTTCGCTTACTTTTTATGTACCGCGGGGAATGGGGTTTGTCTGTGCCGAGAACCATTTTGGAGGTCCTTCTGCGCCTGCGCGACCTGCCAAGGCAGAGCCAGACCTTGAATGATGGAACTCAGCCAGTTGGCAGTGATGAGCAAGATGCTCCTGAGAACGACCCGAAAACTCGGCTGAACCAATCATATGTGCTCACAGAGCAACAATGTTAAAGTTGCCATTGTATTTCTGCACCAGTTCTCATGAGAACCCCAATCTAGTTAGGCGGTACCCTATTATGCAAATGTAGGCTTGAAACTCTATGTCGTGATTGGTGTGTTACCCAAATCCTACCTTAGGACCAATCCAAATTGAAGGATTCTGACACTTTGCAACATTGGGGGGTGGTACACTGACCCCAAACTGTATATCTACCCTGGGTTCACCTAGTGAACCGTCCGACTTGTCTGGTTTAGCTGACCTGTCACTGACCCAACGCACTCAATAGGTGACTGAAGATACAGAGCGCTGCGAAGCACTCTGTCCGAATTTGACCATAGACTGAGGTTCTACTGAACCTTAAAGTGCTGGCAAAGCACTTAGCTGGGAGTTCGCTGACCCAATCGGGGTCTTGATCGATAGCTGCAGAGCGGGTGGAGCGCAGGCGTTGCTTCCGAACTGTGGGTTCCGGTCCGGTCCTGAAAGAGGGTCCTGTCCTGAGGGTTTGCTGTCCTGTCCTGAGGGTCCTGTCCTGATTCCTATTCCGAGGGTATCCTGTTCTGTCCTGGGTGTCCATTCTGCACCTGCTGTCCTTTGAGGGGTATCCTTCCTTGAGGGTTTCCTGTCCTTAACTGACCCGTGGCCAGGGTTTGGTTTCCACACCTTTCTAGGTAAATATTGCTCTGAAACTCTTAAATCTTGCACCTTCTGAATTTCTAACTTTTGCTTTAATAAAGTTCATCATTGCATATGTTACATTTTCCATGCTTTTCCGCAACTATTGAAAGTCAATTACATATTTTTCAAAGATTTTGTTCCTATGTCTTCTCACTGGTTAGAAATTATATTTTGCATTGCAGTTTGTAACTTTATGATATGGTCTAGAACTTCATTGCCTAGATTGTTCAAAGGCCCATTCACCTTAAGTGAAGCGTGTTACTCTTTATAGGCCCTCCCATAGTTATTCATGCATAAACTGTCCATGCTTAAACATTTCTGAGATTTTATAGTATTTTCCATCTGCATTTCATATTACATTTGAATGATTACCCTGTCATTATTTCTTTATGCCTATATAATTTACGTTATCTTGGTTATTGATTGCCTTATTTTACTGTATCTCATGCAAGAAAATAATGAATTTTAGATAAACATTTTAAACTTCCAGTTGTCCGTGGTCATTTAAACAGTATTTGAATGTTATTGTTTGGGTTTGTATTTTGCTGCCTTTCTTTTACAGCTAGCTCCCTGATTCATTGTGGTCATTAGGTACCCGCATCGGTGGATGGTAAGTCGGGTGCACTGAAAATTATTAGCAGGGAACACACACACATCAACTTGGTAGAGCTCGTGAAGTCACCTGATCGATGTATATGGTGATTTGAAAGTATATGGGCCCTGAAGCCGGAAACGGCGAAAAATATTGGTCGGGTGGCCTCGCGCGCTCTATCAGCAGAACTTAAGGCTAAGTTGCCGCTCGTTTTTGTGATTCATACTCTCGGCCACCAGCGTGTTGGGGTTCACGCTGTCGGTAACTCGCTTGCTGATGAGGCAGCGAAATCAGCAGTGTCTACATACTCAGTTGCAGCTGTTACTAGGTCCAGCACTAAGATTGATAGTGACATCTTGGCGGCTGTTGCTGCCACTGAGAAGGGAGGTAAACATCCTACGGGTTTCCCTTCAAAGTACACATACCACTTAAGTCCCGAAAAGGTTCCTTTTGTAAAAATTCCTGATGTTGGAGAACGTTTGATTCCCAACTCGGATCGCAGGGCTGACTTGATTACAGCGGCACATGAAGGTGTGGCGTCTGCGCATGTGGGCGTCTCGGCCACTGTAACTCAATTACAACAACGCTTCTGGTGGCGGGGACTGTACAAACAGACGCGTGATTATGTCCTTCTTTGTGACATTTGCCAGCAGATTAAACCTTCAACTGCCACGCGTCCGCCACAGACACAGTTGTACATTTCTAATAAACCACTGGGTTGTGTTTATTTAGATCACTGCGGTCCTTTTTCATCTGATACTGCGTATAAGTACATCTTAGTAGCAGTTGATTCATGCACACGCTTTGTGTGGGTATGGCCCCATCGCAGCGCTGATTCACGTACTGTCATTAGAGATTTGCGTGTCTTTGTAGGGATTTTTGCCTGTGGTACCTTCCATTCGGATCAGGGTCCGGCTTTTGCCTCTAAGGCGTATAAGGACGCCATGACTTCGTTGGGAGTCCAAGTCAAGTTTTCGTCTCCCTACAGACCTGAGGGTAACAGTGTAGTGGAGCGAATGAACCGTGATTTAAAGCAATCTTTGACAGCTCGAGTTATAGGCACTGGCAGAAACTGGCTGACCCACCTCTATGGCGTGCAGCGTGCGCTTAATAATCTCCCTAGAAGGTCTCTGGGTAGGCGGACCCCATACGAAATGCTCTTTGGCATCAAGATGTACGTCCCTGACCTTGACGGTCTAGACTGTGTGGTTCGCGCCACTTCCTTTGACGCAGATGAACATTGCAATGTTTTACAGAATCTACAAAAGACCAGAGACAGTCTTGCAAAGGAACATTTGCCCTCCACGTCGGATGTTGCATTGCAGATCCCGGTAGTCGGCTGGCTACCCCAAGTTGGAGAACTGGTTCGTGAGAAGATCGATAACAAGAAAGAATTTGGTCCTTCCTATCGGGCTCCGGTTCCAGTGCTTGGAGTGAAGGGCACAAGAACAGTCGTATTACCACCTCTTCCTGGTCGTAAGGAAAACAGGTTTATTTCAATTGACAATGTCAAGATACACAGAGTGGCCGATTCTTCTTAGCATGACACCGGCTGTTTCCTGTCCTTCCATTGTGAGAAATTCAGTTTTGCCCACTGCTTCTAATCATGAAACTGAAGTAGTCATTGAATTACCTGCGATTTCCAGTCCTTTATTAAGTACTTTACCCGGTGCAGATCAAAATGAAATAGACTATACATATCCCACTGATTTATCCATGCCTGACCTGCAAGCACGTTTAGCCACGGAATCCAGATTTTCATTTGACTCTGTTTCCCTTGCCTCGAAGAAACCCTCTCGTTTTGCAGTTTATGCCAGCTTGTTTAATAAACATTTTTTGATTCCCCCTTGGACATATATTTGGCTGGTGCTTTTTTCGATATATCTTTTTATGTCAATTGGTTTTGTATTTTATTTTTTCCGGTTGGTAAATGGACACTATGTCGAGGAAAGAACATGCATTCGCCATCTCAATGGAACTTTGGCCCCCCTTTCCTCATCGCATTCTGCACATAGACTGAGAAGAGACTTGACATTTGTTAACATCACTGCTTGGCCTGTCCTTGATGGGATCGTGTGGGATGCCGTTCGATTTCAAATTCATGGCTCTACGGAAGTTGTTAATGTCCCTAACGTGCTTAGAGTTAATATGGGGGATGTGGTGAAACAAAACATACGTTCTGATGATTGGGATGTTCAGGCCGTAGAGTCTTTGTTTTCTGATTTGAAATACTATGCTGCCTTTGATGCTGAAGATTTATATTTAGAATCTGCTAATTATGGTGATTTGTTTTGCTTTCAACATTTTGGCAATCACTTCTTGCATAAAACAACATCCAGAAGGAATACTGTGAATTATACACAATGGGAGCATTGTCCGGCTCCTATACAAGGCAGTTCAAGTACTTTTTTGAAAAAGTACACATATTTTACTGACTTCAATCAGTCTAATCCCGAGTCCTTTTATTTCAAAATGACGCAGAAGCCTATGTCCAAGGTTAGACTTACCGATACCAAACTATTGTATTCGAAGTCCTTTCTTGATCAGCTAGCTGTTGGCGGTTATGAATTATGAAAGGAAACAATTGACCTAAAATCAGTTTGGGGTTCTAAAGACTGGCAGGTACAAGGCGCTGAGGCTTTGCACCGTGCATGTCTCATCTCAAATCAGATTTTGTTTTTGAATTCTACTATTTCACAAACGACATGCTTTGGATTGGCTACTGCTAAAAAACTAAATTTTCCTTCTATCCCCGAGTTAGAGGAATATTCAGGCTGGAGTAATTATACTCAATTTTCCATTAGGGACTTACAGACCCTATTGCTGAATTCTTCCTTTAACATATCCAGTATAGACCCAAAAGGTTGGCTGGTGTGGCACAAGAGTGCTGATTCTTGTCAGCGCCGTTTTCTGGGTTTGTCTGACGGCTTTGCTCAAGTTAAACCAGATTCACGTTTTGAAACTGAGCATTCTGTCACAACTTACTCTGTGGGTAAATTATGTCAAACGTGGCTGAAACATTCTAAATTATCTGCAGTTAAATTACATCTTGCAAAAATAAATGATGATGTAGATTTAAATGATTTCATAAAAGGCCCGGCTAGTGGTAGGTCGAAAAGATGGATATATGCTGTCTACAATGAAATCTGGAAAACATCACAGATTGAGGCAGCAACACGACTTAGGGCTATAGATCAAGCAAATCTAGAGAAAGTGCTTGCAGTGGTAGACAATAGTATTAACATGCTTTCTTCCCGCATTTACACTTTAGATAACATTGTGTCTTCTGTAGTGGATATTGTGCATGATGAAGTATCTGTGTTGTACCATGGTCAGAATCAATTGCGTTCTATCATGCAGTTTGCATGGACCCTGCAAACGCTTAAATCTGGCAAGGTGCCATGGAGCTACATGAATGTTTCTTCTCTTTTTGCCCCCTTTAATTTAACTGACAAACAACGCTTGCTTTCTATGCGAGATGCTTCTTTTTCTATGTTACATATTGAGAAATTGGAGTCCTTGCCTTTTTCTGTGGCAGAGGCCTCAGCTGCAACGTGGCTTATCCACGGTCTGATAACATTACCTTTTGCTTTGTATAAATTTACTAACTGTATGAAATATGTTGCCATAGGTCGTTATGAACCTTTGGGTAGTGGTTTTCTCCATGAAGTATGGTCCCTTCCTTTCACTTATAGATGTTTGAAGGACGGCCAGGAAGTTTATCTAAATGGGGAGGAATGTACAGAAACTCCAGATCACTCGTTAATGTGTAGGCACAAACAATTACACGGTTCTTGCAACCAGGACCGGCCAAACTTGGCTTGTGTTTTAAAAGGCACTCCTGTACCAGCAATCACCCCGACTTTCACCTTGTTGGAGAATGGGAGTTATTTACTTTTGAATAATGAAGATTGTTGCGGGTTAATTAAAGGTGTAGCTTATGTGGTAACAGTAAGTGAACGTGTCGTTTGCTGCAGAAATGTTCTGTACCCACCCACACATGAAAATAGGGAGGTTTCCATTTGGCCACGCATACCAACCTTGAAGGCAGAGTTCAACGGCATGACTAGACTAAGGGCTCTATTGTCCCAGAAAGAAGTGGTCTTGAGTTCGGCTCGGGAAACTTTCGTGCTTCACATAGCTAACACCCGGACTGAGGTTCAGGCCCTTTTAAATACTGATTTACCGTTGCATTTTGGCGAAATGATACATTCTATCTTTAACGCGTCCTCGACATCTGGGCTAGCACATTTTTTTTAAAACTGTTAGCAGCGGCCTTGTGACTTCATTTGAGAAGATATTTGGAGTGATCCCTAGTTTCTTTCATTCCATTTTTTCGAGTCTGTTTGGTGGATTCCCGGTTTTACTGGCACTAGCGGCAGGCGTCCTAATTGTACTTTGCTTCCTTAAATATGGATGCCCCACATGTGGAAGAAGCCGCCCAGCCCCTGCTGCCGCTGTTTCGCAACCGGATGCTTGAATATTTTGGCACACTGCCACTTGCGATTTTGAGCACGGCATATGGATTATCGTTTCGATTTTCCTACTTCACCTGTGTCCAACCAGTGTTTCACTGCCTGAGTTGTGATTTTGATTGGGCCATTGATTTGTGTCTCTGCGGACCGGTTTCTCCTGACGTCGATTTTAATCAGCTGATGAGTCCTATCACTACTCACGAGTTGGTTTGTTCTGACGAAAGGATTATGGCCTTAGCAGCGGTGCATGGACTAATGGGTCCCTGGGACTTATTCGCAGCAGCGCAGGATTTCTTGGAACTGAGCTTTCTTGAGAACCCACTGAGTTGTCCTCTGATGGTAATAGAGGCTCCTATACTTGAGGAACACGTATGTTCTTTTCCACTTTTGAATTGGATGGCTGAACTGTTTTCGGATGAAGACGGTGATTTCATGCTGGAGGCTGTTGCTGCATATTTTGCTTATACGGTCTTGTCCTAAAAACGTTTCCATGGTTTAATTCCGGACATTTGACTTTCAGCTTACATATTTTTGCGATTTTTAGTACATTGATTAATTTCCCAGACCTATTGACTTGAGCAAAATATTAACATTTTTTAAAGTATTTTCATGGCTCGCAGTTCTTGAACTCTGCTTTCATGAAGTTGCCCTTATCTTATCTTATCCGTCCTCGGATCATGGGGGGGTGTCATATAGCTACTGTATATCTTTATAATGTGTTAAGTTAGCATAGGCTCATTAAATGTTTAAACGCCATTTTTCCTTTTGCTGCTTCTGCACACGACACTTAATTGTTGATTTAGCTTTCAACCTAGTAGTTCGTTGTGGTTTACATGAGAATAATATGTTATTACTCTGATATCAGCTTTGCTTAATAAACTATGTCTGTACAGAGAGTGCTGAAGCTTCAGGAACAACACGATACAGAATTGTTATGAGGTCTGATCTTCGCGCCTTCATAGACATAACATAAGTGCAGCTTCTGCCAACTTTGGGTTTGAGGCGGGTTTTATATTGCTTTGCTTAAGGCACAAAAACACACTTGATGCTGTTCGCATGCAGAGAGAGCTGGTGTATGCTGATGTGATCTCTTCAATCTAGGATCCTGAGGTATGGGCCCACCCTAATTCAACCCAAAGAGACCTTCTTAGCTAATAATATAATATGCGAGTTAGGGAGGGTGAGAAATAGGTGTTGTTAACCCTTATTAATTTACAGCATGGTAACATGTTGTCACCGTTCGCTTTCTATGGACTAGTAACTATGCTTGTAACCTTGTTTCTGATAATATGTTTACTTGTATTATCTAAGATACTGCGCCTGAGAAGACGGCATTAGTAAATAAACATTTCAAATGCTCACGTGTTCTTCTTTACTCCATGTTCTGGTTTGAAATGATTGTATAACGAAAGAGTGCTCATGTGTTCCACATAACCTGAGGTTTGTAAGTTCATGATCTGGTTTGTCTAAACATTGGGAGTTGGTTATGACCAATGAGACACTGTAGCTAGGTCGGTAAGGGGTTTGTTGGGTACTAAGGTGAGTTTTGGGTCACCCTAATTCGCTAAGGTTCCAATCCTCTGTGCACAGTTCTGTGGGAGAACAGAAACCCTGCTACAATATATGTGTACACATTTGGTTTAGGGTCCCAATTTATACAAAAAGTACAGTTATTATAACAACACCCTACCGCTCAAGTGAATTGTGGAGGTTTCCTTTTAGACCCCTTTCCAATTTCGAGGGGAACAAGTCAATGTTGTCCCCTATCTCCGCTTTTATTCCTTCTTGCTTTAGAAATTTTAGCAGCAGCAATTCGTCAATCAATTGATATTGTAGGCATCTCTCTTCCGGTGGGAAACTAGAAAATGTACCTATATGCTGATGACATATTACTCACTATTACTGATTTACCACGTTCTCTGCCCTCAGTGCTTCAAATCATAGAAGAATTCTCCTCTTTCTCTGGTTATAAAATTAACTGGGATAAGAGTGAAGCACTTCCAATATCCGATGGTACAACTAAATCAGCCATTCAGGAATTTCCCTTCCACTGGAAACGCTCACAAGTAAAATACCTTGGTATCCTGGTAAACAAGGGAACGATTGGAATGGTTGCAGATAATCTCGGTCCTCTGATCACACAGATGCAGCAGGATTTTGACAAATGGAAAATATTAGGATTATCTATGTGGGAACGGGTTCAAGCTGTAAAGATGGTCACACTTCCCCGTTTTCTCTATACTCTTGGTATGCTTGCCCTTCACATACCTTTATCTTCCCAACGCCTTATAGATTCTAAAATTAAATTCTTTATCTGGGGCTCTTTTTAAACCCCGTCTAGCTATACAAAAACTGAAAGTACATCATTCCCATGGAGGTCTAAGTCTCCCATCCATAGAACAATACCATTTGGCTTTACAAATATCCCACATCATATACATGCTGCAAGATAATTTTCATACAACACAATGGGTGCACGTAGAGCGTCATTTACTATCCGCTGCACCTGGTCTCTCAGTTCTTTATACCATAGGTACTAGTCGCCAAGACCCTCGCAAATCCACTATTGGCTTCAATGCGTAAAACGTGGCAGAGAGCTCATCGCCTCTTAGGCTGTAACCCACGTATTCATAGTAAAGCTCCAATATGGAACAATACTGCCATACGTGTCAAGGGCAAAACCATTTCCTGGCCCCAATGGAAACAGGATGGTATTTCTACTGTAGATCAACTTATACATACTAGTGAGCTTAAACCCTTTACCCAATTAGCTGGAGAATTTGGTCTTCCATCGCATCAATTCATGATTTATACTCAACTTCATCTCTGTCTTACCAAAGCCTTGGGGGCATGCCCATGGTCTCTCCAAACTTCACCAATCCTATTCTATCTATATTCTTGGAGGACTCATAAAGGAGTCATTTCTGGTTTATATACAAAATTCACATTTCATTTATTCTCCCAACCCTTATCATGTGCTCTTCGTCTCAAATGGCAAACACGCCTTTCGCTTACATATAACGATGAAGACTGGCTTACTCTTTTGGAAACTTTAACCAGAGGAGTCAGAGAAGCACGACAGAAATGTTGCTTATTTAATATTTTACATGACTGGCATTGGTCATACTAATTATTGGATATGTGCTATTTCTGGTTGTGACATAGTCCACATCCTCTCTTCTTGCCCTATCATCCAATCCTATTGGTCCTACATAGGTCAGGTTTTACAACACACTCTGCCTTTGGATTTACCGTTAACAACAGCGATCATTCTTCTGCATGATTTACGAACTTTACCACACCTTTCCAAACCACAATGCCCTCTTTTATAAATCGCCCTAACCACAGCTAAAATCTCCATACTACGGCAACAGAAATCTTCGACTCCACCCACTTATACCCCTATAAACCCACAACCCGCTACGGAACAAAAAAACACAAAATGTAATTAGATTAAATTTAATACTAAAAAAAAGGTAACACATGTATTAAAACATAAACAATACTTATACAAAAAAATCACATAACATACATTTAAAATATATACTAAAATACATAACACTAATTAATAACAATATTTTAAACTATATTTTTGCAAACAATATTAATGTCTTCTGTATTTTAAAAAATCGATATTACTTACCGTAAAATCGATACTCTTGACCACGAGATTCTTTCTCCCGATATATCTGTGTCACGATATTTCTATCTTGATAATTGTGTTAGTCGATGTTACTGACTCGATTTTTTGTCTGAATACCCTTGGATGGTACTACAATCTTATAACATCTTGAAACCAGCAGCATATCTACGCAGAACATACTCGGTGCACCTCAAGAAGAAAAGGATGGTCGCCCGTTGTGGTACAGTGCCTTCGCTGGACGACCAACCAACCTGGAAATACAGCGGCCAGTCATGCAGACTATGCGGTGAGGTAAAGGAGGGTATTGTCCACCTGGTCTGTATATGTACATCGCGTTTTACTTTTGAAAAACATTACTACTGACAGAAGCATCAGAACCTGCAGGATGGCTCTAACAAAACGCTGTAATCCATCTGATCCTCAGATCAACCGTAAATTTATGAAATTCTTGATTTTAAGTGACAAACTGTTTAAATGCGGTGCTACTGCTATAAGACATTCTAACATACGGGACATTCAAACTAATTTCTTAATAAGTGTAAATAATGTTTTAGGTTTTAGAAGCACAGCAACACTTTACTGATATTAAACACTAACGTCAACGTCACAGTTTAATGGTTTTTGGTGTTAATAATACAACTATACTAGAAACAACAAAAGAGTGACTGTAGGATCACACCAGAGAGGCCCAGTGCCTCTCTGGTGTGCTACGATGCCTGAATTACAGCAGAGCAGGTTTTTTGTGGGGGTGGAAGTGAAAGTGATAGGTGGTGCAATTTTAAAAGGTAGCCGGTTTTAACCTGAAAACTAATTTATTTAAGGCAAACTTGTGACCGTTAAAACAAGTGAAACGGATACAGAGCCATTCGATTTACGCGAAATGGTGAACAGAATTGGTTGACATGTTTCGGCTTATAATTACAATTTGCTAAGCATTCATCAGGACCCTAAGGCGCACCCTGACGTGTGGAACAGTGATGGTGGTAAAACTCACGGTTCTTCCAATGTGGCCTCCTGGGATTTCCTAGACCACTAGAGCTTGCAAACGCAATGCGTTATGCATCATGGGTCCAAGGGGAGGGGAAATCGTGTGCTGATAGGATTTCTATACGCGCACACTCCCGCTGTAAACCGCACGGTGTCCTCCTTGGCCCGAATGTTGAGTGCCTCTTTCCCTCTCTCTCTTGTTGTTGGTATATGTTAATAATTCAAAGGCACTTGTAATTTAGTTTTAAGAAATCATTAGGAATCATGCATTGACATTTTATGTGTTATTGACGTAGAATTGAACAAATGGCAATATTGTTATTGTTTTTTGATTTACTTAAGTAATTATAACTTTATTTGGTCACACAGCTATAACCATAAAAGTACATTTAGAAATACAGTAAAACAAAATCACACAAAAACACAACAAAAACGCAGCACCATAAAACGTATTGTACAAACAAAACATGCGGCTATCGATGGGGATTAAATACACAGGGCTTGGCCGGGTGAAACAACAAGGTATGTCCATAAATAAATGCAGCATTTAGAAAATCAAATGCTACTAAAATAACCCAACGTTACATAACACCGAACAACGAATCATATCAAAGTTCCTTGTGCTTTAACCTGGAATAACATTACGTTAAGGCACATAGCTAAAAAAAAAAAACACTGTTACTTTGATCGAAAGCTGAAAGGATTTCCAAAAACAATAAAGATTATAGTGACACAGCATGCAGCTTGCAGGGGAGTTATATAGACTGGGCTGAGCCGGATTTAAACACAACATTTCCATAGAAAACTAGAGCATGTAGAGAATCGAATGATACTGTAATGACCCAACGTTACATACGGATGGTCATGGAATCATATTGCAGTGAGCCCTGCTGCACCTGAAATAAAAGATACATGAGCCCATATATAAAAAAAAAACCTCTTTTCGAGAGCACACCTTGGCAAGAGCTCGAAAGGTTTCCATAACCAGGAGACACATTTAAAATGTTCAAATATCACAATTTACTCTAATAATGAAACAAGGAAACTCAGTCATAATAAATACCCTTATGAAAACATGGCGCCTGCTTTCTCCTGGTGAGAAAATGTCATCGGATGACATATGTAAGAAACCCTCTTAGTTAAGACAGGCAATAGAAAGTGACAAATCTCCACCTATAGGTACCTCAAAGGTAAAAAAGTAATTTCCGTCTGAGGCTGAAACATCATATTAATGTCCCCGCCGATGGTACAGGTGGGTTTGAGGCGATAATAGATAATCTAGTTAAGACTTCTAGGGCCATATTATCAAGAAAGGATGATACATTATACCGCCTTTTAGCGCAGAAAAATGCCGCTAAATCGGCGATAACAGGCTTGATAATAGGCCCTTGTAAATTCCCATTGAAGCCCAGGGTCTGGTGTTAACCTGGGCTTCAATGGGAATTCACAAGGGCCTATTATCAAGCCCATTATCGCCGCTTTAGCGGCAGTTTCCTGCCTATAAAAGAGGCGATAATGTATTGCCCTTTCTTGATAATATGGCCCCAAGTTCATGCGTCTCATGTCTAAGAATACCCAAGGCCTCTGTGCAGGTCCCAACACCAAGGTGATGACAGATTGGATTAACCTCCTCGGTGCGTGGTGAAGTGTGCATTGGGCAGAAAAATATAGCCTGGATCACCGCTCCCCTGAGCACCATCCAGGAGGGACAAACCCCCCTGACACCTCTCTCCTCTTCCATTCGGCGTCAGCATGTTCAGGGGAAGGCAGACAATTCTAAAGCAAAATTAAAAAGGTTTAGCAGCATGCGGAATAATCCTATCCATAAATATGTCATATTTGGGTGAACACTTGTGGGTTAAAAGCTTGTCGGGAAGACCCTCCGAACGAAGTTCACGCCAGACTCCTGAAAGCATGGGGTCCCACTCGAGGCGCTTGATCTGAGCGCCTACATATCTTGTCATACATTCTCAGGGCCTCATTTATGAAAAGTGACGCATTGCTGCGTGAAAACAGCGATGCGTCTCTTATTATTTCGCCCTCCTTGTGACATGCTGGGTGCGTCATATTTACAGTATGACGCATCATGTCGCAAGGAGTTACAGATACGTCAGTCTTTCTGACATATCTGTAGGCCCCAAAGTGACGCATTGCGGGAGTGTGTCACGAAAGTGACGCAACTCCAGCAATGTGTCCTTTCACATAGGGCAAGCCCCATGTGAAAGGGCCTGCGTCAGTCTTACACCTGCTGTGAGGTAGGCGTAAGATATTAACGCAATGGCATCCTAGAAGTGACGCAATGAAATCTCATAGATTTCCCTGCATCTCTTCAATAAATCAATCAATCATAGCATTTGTAAAGCGCACTACATACCCGTGAGGGTCTCAAGGCGCTAGGGGTGGGGGAGCTGCTACTGTTTGAAGAGCCAGGTCTTGAGGAGTATCCTGAAGGTTAGGAGGTCTTCGGTCTGCCGTAGGGGGATGGGGAGGGTGTTCCACGTCTTGGTGGCGAGGTGGGAGAATGATCTGCCGCCGGCTCTCACTCTTCGGATGCGGGGGACGGTGGCAAGGGGGCAGTCAGTAGAGCGGAGCTGGCGGGATGGGGTGTAGAGGCTGAGTCGGCTGTTGAGGTACTTGGGGCCCAGGTCGTGGAGAGCCTTGTGTGCATGGGTGAGGAGTCTGAAGGTGATCCTCTTGTTGACCCTGAGCCAGTGCAGGTCTCTCAGGTGGGGGGTTGTGAGAAGTTGGCCTGATATATGATGCTCACTAGTTCTAGTGATCACCTTGTATCAGTCCAAACAACCCTTATGGTGATTGGTTGTAAGTCAACCTTATAGTGTGAAGCCAGCTGTTTTACCACAATATAACCCCTTGAATACCAAGTGAAAGGACACCACACAGGTTGTTATGAAAATAAACAGTATATTTATTAATAACAACACCTCTGAACTCTTTATGAGGTCAGAGGGCTAAGCACATGACAATCTCTTACGAAAAATACTACAAGTCGCACAAAATTACAATGGTGCCCTAGGGGCAAGACAAACCATATACTAAGTAAGTGGAATGTGAAAGTCGATAATAGCAATGGAGCTGTCCAGAGGCTGTAAGATCGAAGGGACCACGCTATACTAACTTCAGGTAAGTAATAGGAGGCCCACGGAACGCGTGTGCAGAGTGTGAACTCACACGCGAGATGCGTAACAACGTCTATGGACAGTGCAGTTCAAGTTAAAGGTGAGTACGGACAATCCTGACTAGGTAGGACTAAAATGACTGTGGAACTGGACACTAGGACAGTTAGACTACCCTTGAGCACCGAAATGCTCTTGTTACCTCACCCACGGGCCGCGGGTGCACAGGTGTCAAAGTGCGTCGGGTTCTCTCGTTGAAGTCAATGGAGCCTGAAAGAAAAGATGCTGCAGGCGACCAGGAGGAAGATGTCCGGTGCAATCCAAGGGTGGATCGGTGAAGAAGAGGACCTGAAAGCAGAGGGGACAGTATTCAAAGTCACTAGCCAGTGACTGGAGTAGAACCAGGAAGGAACCAGATGTCGTCGTCGTGATCAGGTGAAGAGTGGAGGCTTGACTCTGCAGCCACGTGGACCAGGAGACGTCTTTGACAACCAGGATGGAGGCACGAGCTGTCCCACGCAGGCTCTCGCGGTCGGCAGTGTCGGATCTGGGATTGGACTCAACAGGCCTTGGCAAAGGCAACCCACACGGTGAAGGGAAAAGGCGTCTGGTGCGAACTAGGAGAGTTCGGTGTGCCCCTCTTTTGGAAGGGAGCAAGGGCCAGTCTGGAGCAACCAGACCAGCACTGAAGATTCAAAGGTTCGTCGTCTAGGAGGCCACTAGCCATCCGGCAAGTGACCAGACAACGCGTCGAGCAGCAACAAAGCCGAAGGGCCCCAAGTAGATCTCGTGGATGCTGGAGGGCTGATCTTCGGTGCAAGGGCTGCTCGGGGCTGGGGATTCTCAGTCCCCAAAGCACTTGGTCTAGTTTACCTCGGGAGTCATGCTGGAAGCGAAGTGCAGGTTCGTTCAAGATGGCCGGTCCCACGTGTCTCGTCACACCCACGGGTCTCAGCTTTGCTGCAGATGTAGGTAGAGGTCGGAGAGGTCTGGGAATCCGGGTCTCGTCGGGCTCTGAAGTCCGGATCCTCGAGGGAAGACGACAAAGTGAAGCCACTGGACGCTTGATGGTGCCTGCAGTTGCAGGGTGGACACTCCTTGTCCACAAGGGAGATTCTTCAGTCTTCTGTGGAGCAGAACGTCGAAGGCCAGAATTTCTTCTTGTTGAATAGTTCAGGATAATCTAATTTGGAATGGGACCAGCTCCTACCTTTATTCTCCTAAAGGGGGCTGCACTACTGACTAGGTCCCTCCCCTGGGTGGGATCAGGAAGGGGGGTGGTTACACCCCCTATCCTTTGTCCGGTTTCCCGCCAGAGCTGGGGCTGGGATGCCCCAGCAACTGGTTTGAACCGGTGTATGCACAGGGCACCTTGTGTGCCCCAGGCATGTCTCATTCCTTTCAGGCCTCCCTACCTCAATACACAAAATCCTGTCTGGGGTGGTGCTAGCACCTCCCAAGGCAGGAAACCCTTTGTCCAGGCCATCCTCGCTGGAAGGACTCCCAGCAGCAGGAGGTCAGACTTGTGTCTGTGGTGGCAGCATCCATTTTGTGATGCTGAGGCTCGAGTTAACTTTAACCGGGGTTCACAGTTACATACATGTCGTGTCCCTCTAGTAGGGTGGAATGCTACCCCCGTCGCCAGAATTGGCGAGGGGGTAGTATTCCAAATCGTATGACACCTTACTCGACATGTTTTGGTAATGTTATACCAGAGTTATTATTTAACCGCGAGGTTGATAATGCACTTAAGAGTATATGGTATAGCGTTATCATGGAACAGCTATTAGGACTTGATTCCGCAAGCTGCAAACGGGCTCAGCTCATGCCAGAGCACCATCTCACATAATTCCAAGCACTCTGCCTTCAGGATTGATAAGGCCTTCCATAGGAGTGACTGATAGGAATATATGTGTCCATTTTAGGGTTAGATATAGGTATACTATATCTACAGCAAAGGGTGTTTACACCACCTTGCCCCAGCTGTCATGCAGCCAGTTGTGTCAGATTTAGATGGCCAGCCAGGGGTGGCATAATACATGCGTCAGCCCCTGGTAGGCCCTGGGTACACCTATGCCCTGGGTACAGGGACTGATAAGGTGGCCCTGTACCAATTGGTAAATGCACCTAAAGTACATGGATGTCAATTTAGAGAGAGAACAGCTAGGCTGTGGGTCTGATTAGCAGGCCCACAGCCAGGGAAAGTCATAAACCAGTGAAGCAAAAAGCAAAAATCTGGGGTGACCATAGGATTGCAGACCCCACTCTCCTACATAACCCCCCCCCAAACTTAGGGACATTAAACTAACCTTGACCAGGTGAGTCTTCCTGTTCTAAGTGGAAATACCTGGAGAAACTATCTGCATTGCCATGGTCAGTCCCTGGTCTGTGCTCCACCGTAAAGTCCATCCCCTGTAGGGAAATGGACCACCTAAGAAGTTTGGGGTTTTCACCCTTCATCTGATTTAGCCATAAGAGGGGCTTATGGTCGGTCTGAATCTTGAAGTGAGTTCCAAACAAGTATGGTCTCAACTTCTTCAGGGCCCAAACCACAGCAAAGGCCTCCCTCTCTATAGCTGACGAACGTTTCTCTCTAGGGGTCAGCCTTCTGCTTATAAAAGCAATGGGCTGGTCATGACCATCAATATTCAGTTGAGAAAGAACAGCTCCCACACCCAACTCAGATGCATCTGTTTGGACAATGAAGGTTTTGGAGTAGTCAGGACTCTTGAGAATAGGTGCAGTACACATGGCCTGCTTTAGGTCATCAAATGCCTTCTGACAGCTAACTGTCCACTGAACTTTCTTTGGCATTTTCTTGCTTGTCAAGTCATTAAGTGGTGTCACAATGGACCCATAATTTTTAACAAACTTCCTATAGTAACCAGACAGGCCCAAGAAAGCTCTGACCTGTGTCTGGGTGGTTGGAGGAGCCCAGTCCTTTTTGGCCTGTATCTTGCTCTCCAGTGGTTGAACCTGGCCTCCCCCCACAAGGTGGCCCAGGTACACAACCTGACTCTGCCCTATCTGGCACTTAGTAGCCTTGATAGTGAGGCCTGCCTTTTGCAGGGCCTCCAAAACTTTCCTCAGGTGGATCAGGTGATCCTCCCAGGTGGAGCTAAAGACAGCAATATCATCTAGATATGCTGCACAGAAGTCATCCAACCCAGTGAGAACTTGGTTCACCAACCTTTGAAAAGTGGCAGGTGCATTTTTCAAACCAAAGGGCATCACCACAAACTGGTAATGACCTCCTGGGGTAGAAAATGCTGTTTTGGCCTTGGCATCCTCAGCTAACCTGATCTGCCAATAACCAGCTGTTAGGTCAAATGTACTTAAGAAAGTTGCAGAAGCCAACTTGTCTATCAGTTCATCTGCCCTAGGTATTGGATGGGCATCTGTCTTAGTGACAGCATTGAGACCCCTGTAGTCTACACAAAACCTCATCTCCTCTTACCATCCTGGGTGTGAGGTTTAGGCACTAGAACTACAGGACTAGCCCAAGGGCTCTCTGAGGGTTCAATGACTCCCAATTCCAACATCTTTTGGACTTCTTTCTTTATGCAGTCCCTGACGTGGTCAGGTTGCCTGTAGATTTTACTCTTGACAGGCAGACTGTCACCAGTGTCCACCCCATGGGTGCACCAGTTTGTCTGACTGGGGGTCAGTGAAAACATTTGCCTGAAGGATTGAAGAACCTGTTTACAATCCTCTTGTTGATGGGCAGAGAGGCTGTCAGAAAAGACTACACCATCTACTGATCCATCATCAGGGTTCTGAGTGAGCAGGTCTGGGGGAGGGTCACTCTCTTCCTCCTGCCCCTCATCTGTGGCCATGAGCAAGCCCATGTCCTCCCTGTTGACAAATGCTTTGAGCCTGTTTACATGAAGCACCCTGTGGGGGCTCCTGGGAGTTCCCTTGTCCACCAAGTAGGTGACCTCTCCCTTTTTCTCAATGATGGTATGGGGTCCAGACCATTTGTCTTGGAGAGCTGCTGGGGCCACTGGCTCCAACACCCACACCTTCTGTCCTGCATGATACACAGTTAGGACAGCCTTTTGGTCATGCCAAGCTTTTTGAAGTTCTTGGCTGGCCTCAAGGTTTTTAGATGCCTTCTCCATGTACTCTGCCATCCTGGAGCGGAGACCAAGTACATAGTCCACTATGTCAAGCTTAGGCTTTTTGAGAGGTAACTCCCATCCTTCCTTCACCAGACATAGGGATCCTCTTACAGGATGCCCAAACAGAAGCTCAAAAGGGCTGTAACCAACCCCCTTCTGTGGGACCTCTCTGTAAGCAAACAGGAGGCAGGGTAAAAGGATGTCCCATCTTCGCCTGAGCTTTTCAGGTAACCCTTTTATCATCCCTTTGAGGGTCTGGTTGAATCTCTCAACAAGCCCATTGCACTGTGGGTAATATGGTGTGGTGAATTTATAATTGACACCACACTCCTTCCACATTGCAGTCAAGTATCCTGACATGAAGTTTGCACCTCTGTCAGAGACAACCTCCTTAGGAAACCTCACTCTGGAGAAAACTCCAAGTAGGGCCCTGGCCACAACAGGAGCTGTAGTGGTCCTAAGGGGAATAGCTTCTGGATACCTGGTGGCATGATCCACTACCACCAGTATAAACCTGTGCCCAGATGCTGTTGGGGGGTCCATTGGTCCAACAATGTCAATCCCCACTCTTTCAAAGGGAACCCCCACCACAGGTAGTGGTATGAGGGGGGCCTTTGTTGTGCCACCTGATTTGCCACTGGCTTGGCAGGTGACACATGAGCGACAAAACTCTTTAGTGTCTTCAGACATATGAGGCCAGTGAAAGTGTGGGGCAAGCCTGTCCCAAGTCTTGTTCTGGCCTAAGTGACCTGCAAGGGGAATCTCAGGGGCTAAGGTGAGAAGGAAACCTCTAAGAGACAAGGGGATGACCAGCCTCCTGGTAGCACCAGGCTTGGGGTCTCTTGCCTCAGAGTATAGGAGTCCATCTTCCCAATATACCTTATGGGCACCTGTAGCATTCCCTGCAGCCTCAGCAGCAGCCTGCTGTCTGAGGGGTTCAAGAGAGGAACAATCTAATTGGGCCTGCCTCAAGTCTGCCCTGGAAGGTCCCCCTGTCCCAAGAAACTCAACCTGAGGCAGGGGGGAAGGCTCTGCCTTAACCGTACCATTCCTTCTCTTGGGTAGTGTCTGGTCCATTCTTCTAGGATCCAGCACTTGTTCAGCTGGGCATTTCTTGGCCTGTGACCTAGTCACAGCAAGGACATGTGAGGAGAGACCTAGCATTTCTACATGAGTCCTGTACTCCACATCTGACCACAGTGAGGATTCCAAATCATTGCCCAAAAGACAATCTACTGGGAGGTCTGAACTAACTACAACCCTTTTGAGCCAGTTACCCCTCGCCAGGAGAAATTAACAACTGCCATACTGTGATTGGTAGTGACATTGCTAGCATTGGTCACTAGGTAATCTGAACCTAGCATGATCTGGTCAGGGTCCACAAATGTTGGTGTCACCATGGTGACACTGGCACATGTGTCCCTGTAGGCCTGAGCCATTTTTCCATTAATTAAAGGTGTTTGTCTGTATTTGCCCAGAGTACTAGGACTTACAGTAGGGGTCACATCCATGTCCCCAGTACAAACAAGAACTGCCTGAGTAGGAATTCTAACTAAGTCAGAACCCACCTCAGTTCCCAGGGTTAACCCAGCTATACCCTTGGGAGGTACAGTACCACTACTAACTGTACTAAGGGGTGCAGGTGTTTTAGGGACAGTAGTGGTAGGAGTTTGGCCTTTCTTGGTGCACTCACTAAACCAGTGAGTCTTACTTTTACAGTATTGGCACCATGGCTTCTTAGGACCATCATTCTTCTTCTTTTGGGAAGTTTGGGACCCACCCTCCTTAGGTTGTTGGGGCCCTGTTGAAGACTTCTGGTCCTTTTGCTTATTCTCATTACCCTTCTGGTCTGCTTTCTTCTGGCCACCACCCTGGTTCTGGTTCTGCTGCTTGACCCTTGTCCTGACCCATCTGTCTGCCTTCTTTCCCAATTCTTGGGGAGAGGTCAGATCTGAGTCAATCAAGTGCTGATGCAACAACTGGTTCTGACAATTATTTAAGATTTTCTCTCTCATAATTAGATTATACAATCCTGTGTAATCAGTAACTTTACTTCCCAGTAACCAGCCCTCCAGAGCCTTAGTGGCACAATCCACAAAGTCAGTCCAATCTTGAGCCTGAGTTTTCTGGGTATCCCTGAACATCAACCTGTACTGTTCAGTGGTTAAGCCAAACCCATCAATCAGAGCAGTTTTCAAGACTTGGTAATCATTTGCATCCTCATCTCTAACAGTGAGGAGTTTGTCTCTACCTTTACCTTCAAAGGAGAGCCACAAAATAGCTGCCCACTGACTCTGGGGTACCTGCTGTACTTTGCAGGCCCTCTCCAAAGCAGTTATTCACTTGTGGATATCATCCCCTGTCTTATAGGGGGGCACTATTTTACTCAGGTGTCTATTATCAAAACTCCTGTCTCTATTCCTAGGGATATTGCTGCCACCAGTGGGGACTACCCCACTCAACTGTTGCTCTCTAGCAAGGCAAGCTTCTCTTTGGCAAGGGCAAGTTCTTCCCTCTGGATCCTCAGATTAGCCTGCTTCATCCTTGCTTCATGCTCTCTCCTCTGAGGGGAAGTCATTCTCCTCTGAGCAGAGGCATGAGAGTGCACAGATCTATTGGAGTCCCTAGAATGAGATCTATCTCTCCTAACTCCAAAGTTAGGCCTGCTCAGGGTCAGTACTGGGGGTCCCCCAGATCCTTCCCTATGTAGGTCTAAGTTGGCCCTTGTGAATCTGCTGACTATCACAGAGCCATTGTCTGCCTCATCCCCAGACTGGTCCTCTTCTTCCTCCTCCTCTTCTACATTCTCTGTTTCAGGGAGGTCTGGATCTCCAAGAGTACCTTCTAAGGCTGGCATGCTCCCATCTGTGTTAGAAGCCTTTCTAGCATCATATGTCTCTAAGAGACCTAACAGAAAGGGAGTGTTAAGTTAGAACCCTGTTTCAATTTCCTGGAGGTACACAATTGTCTCATCTCCTAGAAACTGAGAGCTGCATATCTGGAAAGGACCAGTGGAGGGTCACTAACCACTAGGGGACTCTCTGAAGTCTCTCCATGGGTAGACATGCTTTCTAGTGAGGTGTAAGTGATGCACCTACCTACACTATGGGTTTTCCTACTGATCCCTTGCTAAGAGTTGTAGTCAGGGTGTGCTAGGCCCTTTCTACTACAACAGATGGTTCAGTAGAACTCAGAGTATTTCTAAGCTTGTTATATGTACCTAGGTACCTTATGTGATCTTTCAAATGATATTTCAAGATTATATGTGGTAAAAACAACAGCAAGCTCAAATCCCACCGCTGCAACAATGTGAGAAGTTGGCCTGATATATGATGCTCACTAGTTCTAGTGATCACCTTGTATCAGTCCAAACAACCCTTATGGTGATTGGTTGTAAGTCAACCTTATAGACCAGCTATCCTAATGGTAGCATGGACAAAGCAGTCTTAGGCTAAACTCTTTTGGCATGTGAAGCCAGCTGTTTTACCACAATATAACCCCTTGAATACCAAGTGAAAGGACATCACACGGTTGTTATGAAAATAAACAGTATATTTATTAATAACAACACCTCTGAACTCTTTATGAGGTCAGAGGGCTAAGCACATGACAATCCCTTACGAAAAATACTACAAGTCGCACAAAATTACAATGGTGCCCTAGGGGCACGACAAACCATATACTAAGTAAGTGGAATGTGAAAGTCGATAATAGCAATGGAGCTGTCCAGAGGCTGTAGGATCGAAGGGACCACGCTATACTAACTTCAGGTAAGTAATAGGAGGCCCACGGAACGCGTGTGCAGAGTGTGAACTCACACGCAAGATGCGTAACAACGTCTATGGACAGTGCAGTTCAAGTTAAAGGTGAGTACGGACAATCCTGACGAGGTAGGACTAAAACGACTGTGGAACTGGACACTAGGACAGTTAAACTACCCTTGAGCACCGAAATGCTCTTGTTACCTCACCCACGGGCCGCGGGTGCACAGGTGTCAAAGTGCGTTGGGTTCTCGTGTTGAAGTCAATGGAGCCTGAAAGAAAAGATGCTGCAGGCGACCAGGAGGAAGATGTCCGGTGCAATCCAAGGGTGGATTGTTGAAGAAGGAGACCTGAAAGCAGAGGGGACAATGTTCACAGTCACTAGCCAGTGACTGGAGTGGAACCAGGAAGGAACCAGATGTCGCCGTCGCAATCAGGTGAAGAGTGGACGCTTGACTCTGCAGCCACGTGGACCAGGAGGCGTCTTCGATGACCAGGATGGAGGCACGAGCTGTCCCACGCAGGCTCTCGCTGTCCGCGGTGTCAGATCCGGGATTGAACTCAACAGGCCTTGGCAAAGGCAACCCACGCGGTGAAGGGAAAAGGCGTCTGGTGCGGACTAGGAGAGTCCGGGGTGCCCCTCTTTTGGAAGGGAGCAAGGGCCAGTCTGGAGCAACCAGGACAGCAGTGAAGATTCAAAGGTTCGTCGTCTAGGAGGCCACTAGCCAGCTGGCAAGTGACCAGACAATGCGTCGAGCAGCAACAAAGCAGAAGGGCCCCACGCAGATCTCGTGGATGCTGGAGGGCTGATCTTCGGTGCAGGGGCTGCTCGGGGCTGGGGCTTCTCAGTCCCCAAAGCACTTGGTCGAGTTTACCTCGGGAGTCGTGCTGGAAGCGAAGTGCAGGTTCGTTCAAGATGGCCGGTCCCACGTGTTTCGTCACACCCACGGGTCTCAGCTTTGAAGCAGATGTAGGTAGAAGTTGGAGAGGTCTGGGAATCCAGGTCTCGTCGGGCTCTGAAGTCTGGATCCTCGAGGGAAGACGACAAAGTGAAGCCGCTGGATGCTTGATGGTGCCTGCAGTTGCAGAGTGGACACTCCTTGTCCACAAGGGAGATTCTTCAGTCTTCTGTAGAGCAGAACGTCGAAGGCCAGAGTTTCTTCTTGTTGAATAGTTCAGGATAATCTAATTTGGAATGGGACCAGCTCCTACCTTTATTCTCCTAAAGGGGGCTGCACTACAGACTAGGTCCCTCCCCTGGGTGGGACCAGGAAGGGGGGTGGTTACACCCCCTATCCTTTGTCCTGTTTCCCTCCAGAGCTGGGGCTGGGATGCCCCAGCAACTGGTTTGAACCGGTGTATGCACAGGGCACCTTGTGTGCCCCAGGCATGTCTCATTCCTTTCAGGCCTCCCTACCTCAAAAAAAAATCCTGTCTGGGGTGGTGCTAGCACCTCCCAAGGCAGGAAACCCTGTGTCCAGGCCATCCTCGCTGGAAGGACTCCCAGCAGCAGTAGGTCAGACTTGTGTCTGTGGTGGCAGCATCCATTTTGTGATGCTGAGGCTCGAGTTAACTTTAACCGGGGTTCACAGTTACATACATGTTGTGTCCCTCTAGAAGGGTGGAATGCTACCCCCGTCGCCAGAATTGGCGAGGGGGTAGTATTCCAAATCGTATGACACCTTACTCGACATGTTTTGATAATGTTATACCAGAGTTAGCATTTAACCGCGAGGTTGATAATGCACTTAAGAGTATATGGTATAGCGTTATCATGGAACAGCTATTAGGACTTGGTTCCGCAAGCTGAAAACGGGCTCAGCTCATGCCAGAGCACCATCTCACATAATTCCAAGCTCTCTGCCTTCAGGATTGATAAGGCCTTCCATAGGAGTGACTGATAGGAATATATGTGTCCATTTTAGGGTTAGATATAGGTATACTATATCTACAGCAAAGGGTGTTTACACCACCTTGCCCCAGTTGTCATGTAGCCAGTTGTGTCAGATTTAGATGGCCAGCCAGGGGTGGCATAATACATGCTTCAGCCCCTGGTAGGCCCTGGGTACACCTAGGCCCTGGGTACAGGGACTGATAAGGTGGCCCAGTACCAATTGGTAAATGCACCTAAAGTACATGGATGTCAATTTAGAGAGAGAACAGCTAGGCTGTGGGTCTGATTAGCAGGCCCACAGCCAGGGAAAGTCGTAAACCAGTGAAGCAAAAAGCATAAATCTGGGGTGACCATAGGATTGCAGACCCCACTCTCCTACAGGGGTGATGTGGCTGCGGCGCGGGATGTCGAGGATCAGGAGTGCAGAGGCGTTCTGGATGCGTTGGAGCCGTTTCAGGAGTTTGGCCGGGACTCCTGTGTAGAGTGCGTTGCCGTAGTCCAGTCTGCTGCTGACGAGGGCCTGGGTGACCGTCCTTCTAGTCTTTCTAGTTGTGGTGGGGATCCACTTGAAGATCCTGCGAAGCATGCAGAGGGTGTTAAAGCAGGAGGAGGAGACGGCGTTGATGTGCTTTGTCATGGAGAGGGTGGAGTCGAGGATGACCCCAGGTTTTGTGCGTGGTCGGAGGGTGTAGAGGGTGCTTCTAGTGCCGTCGGCCACCAGGAGTCGTCCCAGGCTGAGGGGGTGGAAGCGAGGATGAGGACCTCCGTCTTGTCCAGGTTCAGCTTCAGACGGCTGTTCCTCATCCAGTCGGCGTTGGCCTTCATTCCTTCTTGAAGGTTGGTTTTGGCGGTGTGGGGGTCCTAGGTGAGCGAGAGGATCAGCTGGGAGTCATCAGCGTAGGAGATGATGTTTAGGTTGTGCCGTCAGGCGACGTGGGCAAGCGGTGCCGTGTATACGTTGAACAACGTTGGGCTGAGGGATGTTCCTTGGGGTACGCCGCAGATGATTTTGGTGGCTTTGGAGAGGAAGGGGGGGGATGCGGACGCTCAGGGTTCTCCCGGTGAGGAAGGAGGTGGTCCAGTCCAAGGCCTTCTCTTGGATTCTGGCGTCATGGAGGCGTGCTTTTAGTGTGCAGTCAGTTGTTTGTTAACGGCCTTTTCCATGACCTTTGCCAGGAACGGGAGCAGGGAGATGGGTCGGAAGTTCTTTAGGTTCTTGGGATCCGCCTTGGGTTTCTTGAGTAAGGCTTTGATCTCTGCGTGTTTCCAGGTCTCAGGGAAGGTCGCTGTCTTGAAGGAGATGTTGATGGTTGTCCGGAGATGGGGTGCTATGGTGCTGCTGGCTTTGTTGAAGATGTGGTGTGGGCAGGGGTCTTCTGGGGATCCGAAGTGGACGGTGTTCATGATCTTGATGGTGCCGTCATTGTTGATGTTGGTCCAGGCGAGCATGCGGTTGTTGTGGGTGGTGGCCGTGGGGGCGTGGTGCCTGCAGTTGTCGGGGTGATGACGGCGTTGAAGTTGTCGTGAATGTCTGCGATCTTGCGATAGAAGAAGGTGGCCAGTGAGTCGCACAGGTCTTGTGACGGTGGGATGTCGTTGGTGTTGGGTTGGGTTGGTGTCTCTTCAATGAGGCTTACTTACGTGGGAACGCCCACCCTGCATACATTATACCTTGCGCAGGTATAATGTAGCACAGGGGTTTACAAAGTAACGCATCTCCTTAGATGCGTCACTTTGTAAATAGGACGCAACAGGGAGTATGTTTTACGTCGCCGTTGCGTCACAAAAACTGACACAACAGCAGAGCAAAACTGACGCGAAGCCTCAAAAATAAGGCCCTAAGTCTTTCCACACCTCAGACAGGTGCTAACTAAGGCGGAGCTCTTTAACCGCCTGAAGCCAAGGCATGGAACAGTTCTTGTCAAGAGCAATCACCTCGTTAATGGCCGTTCTGTAAGAAGCCAACCCAGGGGTTGTCCATAGACTAATCCAACACTTTAGGATTCTCACCCTCTAAATATTCAGATCCAGCCTCAGAGGAAGCAGACAGGTGCTACTGGGAAAATGGAATAGTGACCTTCGGAACCTGTTTTCTGTTCTTGGTAATAAGCTGGTGTCACTGTAGCCCCAGAGCTCCTCCCCAAAGAGAGCGCCGCTCAATGCAACTGCACTGTAGACCCCAAGGACCCCAAAGGCAGGTGATAGTGCCCTGCTTGAAGTGAGCCTGTGAATGGCTGCAGATAGGCATTTGTATATTAGAGTGTATTGACGTAGATATGTAAATGTGCTTTGATTTGCATATTTGTACTCGCTTGATTAGAATATCTGTGTTCACATACATTTAAGTTTATATGAGGCAGCATGGCAATTATATATCCTTTGTGTCTTCTTCATTATCTTCATTTCTGTGCACAGAATACTCCATCACAAACGTGACAGATATCCCGTCCGCTCTTTTACAGGTGCATTATATCCTACTGCAGCTGTAATATGGCAGACGCTTGTGGCGGATATCCTGTTTGCCGTGTTACAGGTGCATTATATCCTATTGTAATACGGCAGACGCTTGTGATGGATGTCCCATCTGCCATGTTACAGGTGCATTATATCCCACAGCCGTTGTAATATACGGCAGATGCTTGTGACAGATATCCCGTCTGCTGTGTTACAGGTGCATTATATCTTACGGCCATTGTAGGACAGCAGACACTTGCGACGGATATCCCATCTGCTGTGTTACAGGTGCATTATATCCAATGGCCGTTGTAATACTGTGGACGCTTGTGACGGATATCCCGTCTGCCGTTTTACATGTGCATTATATCCTGCGGCCATTGTGATACGGCGGATGCTTGGGGCCGATATCCCATCTGATGTGTTACAGGTGCATTAAATCCTACGGCCATTGTAATATGGAGGCCGGTTGTGGCGGATATCCCGTCTGTTGTGTTGCAGGTGCATTATATCCTATGGCCATTGTAATACGGCAGACGCTTGTGGTGGATATCCGATCTGCTGTGTTGCAGGTGCATTATATCCTACAGCTGTTGTAATACAGCGGACTCTTGGGGCAATTGTAGGAGAGTGGGGTCTGCAATCCTATGGTCACCCCGGATTTTTGCTTTTTGCTTCACTGGTTTATGACTTTCCCTGGCTGTGGGCCTGCTAATCAGACCCACAGCCTAGCTGTTCTCTCTCTAATTTGACAACCATGTACTTTAGGTGCATTTACCAATTGGTACTGGGCCACCTTATCAGACCCTGTACAGTATACCTTAGGTATCCAGGGCATAGGTGTACCCAGGGCCTACCAGGGGCTGAAGCATGTATTATGCCACCCCTGGCTGGCCATTTAAAACTGACACAACTGGCTGCACGACGGCTGGGGCAAGGTGGTGTAAACACCCTTTGCTGTAGATATAGTATACCTATATCTAACCCTAAAATGGACACATATCCTCCTATCAGTCACTCCTATGGCAGGCCTTATCAATCCTGAAGGCAGAGTGCTTGGAATTATGTGAGATGGTGCTCTAGCATGAGCTGAGCCTGTCTACAGCTTTCGGAACCAAGTCCTGTAGTTGTTTCCATGATAATGCTATACCATATACTCTTAAGTGCATTATCAACCTCGCGAGTAAATGCTAACTCTGGTATAACATTATCAAAACATGTCGAGTAAGGTGTCATACGAATTGGAATACTGCCCCCTTGCCAATTCTGGCGACGGGGGTAGCATTCCACCCTTCTAGAGGGGCACGACATGTATGTAACTGTGAACCTGGTTAAAGTTAACTCGAGCCTTGGCATCACAAAATGGATGCTGCCACCACAGACACAAGTCTGACCTCCTGCTGCTGGGAGTCCTTCCAGCGAGGGAGACTTGGACAAATGGTTTCCTGCCTGGGGAGGTGCTAGCACCACCCCAGACAGGATTTTGTGTATTGAGGTAGGGAGGCCTGAAAGGAATGAGACATGCCTGGGGCACACAAGGTGTCCTGTGCATACACCGGTTCAAACCAGTTGCTGGGGCATCCCTGCCCCAGCTCTGGCACGAAACCAGACAAAGGTTAGGGGGTGTAACCACCCCCCTTCCTGGTCCCACCCAGGGGAGGGACCTAGTCAGTAGTGCAGCCCCCTTTAGCAGGATAAAGGTAGGAGCTGGTCCCATTCCAAATTAGATTAATCCTGAACTACTCTACAAGAAGAAACTCTGGACTTTGACGTTCTGCTCCACAGAAGACTGAAGAAATCTCCCTTGTGGGCAAGGAGTGTCCACCCTGCAACTGCAGGCACCATCAAGCGTCCAGCGGCTTCCCTTTGTCGTCTTCCTTCCAGGATCCAGACTTCAGAGCCCGACGAGACCCGGATTCCCAGACCTCCTAGACCTCAACCTACATCTGCAGCACAGCTGAGATCCGTGGGTGCGACGAGACACGTGGGACCGGCCATCTTGAAAGAAACTGCACTTCGCTTCCAGCACAACTCCCGAGGTAAACTCGACTAAGTGCTTTGGGGACTGAGAAGCCCCAGCCCCGAGCAGCTCCTGCACCGAAGATCAGCCCTCCAGCCTCCACGAGATCTGCGTGGGGCCCTTCTGCTTGTTTGCTGCTTGACACGTTGTCTGGTCACTTGCCGGCTGGCTAGTGGCCTCCTAGAGTACGAACCTTTGAATCTTTGCTGCTGGTCTGGTTGCTCCAGACTGGCCCTTGCTCCCTTCCAAAAGAGGGGCACCCCGGACTGTCCTAGTCCGCACCAGACGTCTTTTTCCTTCACCGCGTGGGTTGCCTTTGCCAAGGCCTGTTGACTCCAATTCCGGATCCGACACCGCCGACAGCGAGAGCCTGTGTGGGACAGCTCGTGCCTCCATCCTGGTCGCGAAGACACCTACTGGTCCACGTGGCTGCAGAGTCAAGCGTCCACTCTTTACCTGATCGCGACAACAGCACCTTGTTCCTTCCTGGTTCCACACAGGTCACTGGCTAGTGACTTTGAACACTGTCCCCTCTGCTTTCAGGTCCTCTTCTTCACTGATCCACCCTTGGATCGCACCGGACATCTTTGGCACCTATGCACCCGCAGCCCGTGGGTGAGGTAACGAGAGCATTTCGGTGCTCAAGGGTAGTCTAACTGTCCTAGTGTCCAGTTCCACAGTCGTTTTAGTCCTACCTAGTCAGGATTGTCCGTACTTACCTTTTAACTTGAACTGTACTGTCCATAGTCGTTGTTACGCATCTCGCGTGTGAGTTCACACTCTGCACACGCATCCCGTGGGCCTCCTATTACTTACCTGAGGTTAGTGCAGCGTGGTCCCATCGATCCTACAGCCTCTGGACAGCTCCATTCCTTTTATCGACTTTCACATTCCACTTACTTAGTATATGGTTTGTCGTGCCCCTAGGGCACCATTGTAATTTTGTGCAACTTGTCGTATTTTTCGTAAGAGATTGTCATGTGCTTAGCCCTCTGACCTCATAAAGAGTTCAGAGGTGTTGTTACTAATAAATATACTGTTTATTTTCATAACAACCTGTGTGGTGTCCTTTCATCTGGTATTCAAGGGGTTATATTGTGGTAAAACAGCTGGCTTCACATGCCAAAAGAGTTTAGCCTAAGATTGCTTTGTCCATGCTACCATTAGGATAGCTGGTCTATAAGGTTGACTTACAACCAATCACCATAAGGGTTGTTTGGACTGATACAAGGTGATCACTAGAACTAGTGAGCATCATATATCAGGCCAACTTCTCACAGCAATTATCCCATCTGATGTGTTACAGGTGCATTAAATCCTACGGCCATTGTAATACGGCAGACGGTTGTGACAGATATCCCGTCTGCTGTGTTACAGGTGCATTATATCCTACGGCCATGGTAATATGGTGGACTGTTGCGACGGATATCCTTTCCGACGTGTTACAGGTGCATTATATCCTATGGCAGTTGTAATATGGTGGACTTGATATCCATTACACAAACTCTAAATCAGGCCCTATGTCAGGTATGTTTTGTGTTGATATTTTTTGAGATGAGAGAGCTGGGTGCATTAATAGGGTTACTACTGCACTAACACCCACACATACTTTGTGATCCTGGCCATATCAGTCAAGCCTATCCACTTCTGCCGCCACAAGTGCAATGAGGCACAATATACAAGTATCTCCTCCCGGCGAGCATGCTGCAACACTCCGTCCGCCAAATTCTGTTCCTCTGGCAGAAAGTAGTTTTGCATGTGTCAGACTTGTGGTGCCTCTGGAGCTGGAGGTAGCAGGACATGTTACATACAATCTGTGGGTCGTCTGGGTTAAATGTGAAGTTTGATGAAGTAAACTGGCTTTCGTGCATTCGTGCATTCGTTGTACTGATATAATGTAACATACGTCATAATCATGGATTTATTTCATGGTTTGACACATAATCGCTCGCAATTCATTTATGATTATTCTTACAGTGCATATCTTTTACATCAGATGTAAGTTTCACAACTTTGTAAGCAATAACCCAACACATTTCTGCAAGTTGCGTAGCTACACAGCACTGTGTGACATATCAGTACACAGGACACGTATGGATTCTTCTGTTTTGTGTATATTTGCAGTGTATACATTAATGCTACCACAACTGTCATTCATGTTGAAAGATGAGATTACTTTCTCCAGTTTGTGTTCCTTCAACAGCACACACTCCCCTTTGTGTTATTTATAGGTGTGTTCTTGTCCCCAGTGATGTGTCTGATCCAACCGAACATACAGACACCTCAGAGACATGCACTGTTGTGAGGTAATCTACATTTGTATCACACCCCTACGTACATGTATGACAACCCTAAGAAAGATGTTGATGGCATGATGAAAATTCCCTTTACCTACACAGTTTATTTGGCTGACAATTTTCACATTATCTACCTTACCAGACTGTACATCAACTGTGATCTATCCGTGTGCGCAGATCACAACAGTGTGTAACACATTCATTTAGACACACGCTGTGAGGTGTGGTTGCTTTCCAGTACATTTATATGGTTCAGTGCACATGTCATGACCTATAATAATAATGTATTGAGTGTGGAACTTGCACTTGTAACAATTCTTGTTAAGCATATCCGCAGACCCGGGCACACATCATGTTTTCTTTTTAATAGTCTAATTAATCTAAAGTTATGGGATGTGAGTATGAATGTGGACAAATAGATGTCATGGATGTATGGATGTGTGGACACACCCACTGTCCTGCAATGCAAGGCCTTCCCATTGCAAGAAGAACCGTGGAAGCAGCGTGCATAGACACACATACGTTTAAACATGAATAGACACACAAACTGCCTCTGCATGGTTCACTAAATAGTTTCCTATATTTTTGCTGTTTTAGATTGCATACACTTTTGAAACAATTTTAAAAAGATCAGATGGTCTTTACATGATTGCATACCCCTCTGAGTCCATACATACGGTGCAAGTGTGCCTGTGGTGGTGCTAGGCTGCACGCAGTGCCCCCGTGCAACAACAGAGTAGAAATGCTCCATTTCTTAGACATTTGGCGCATTTCCGCAATCTTCCTTTCAGGCACCAGAGAGCATGAACTTTGCTTGGTTCCCTGTGTTGAATTACATAATGGTCCAATTGACCACCACTGGTACGGAATTGGTATCTCATTTGTTTCATTACATCTACTGTGGGTAATGGAAGACTTTATTGATACTATATTTGGTTGTTTGCAATTGTATTTCACATCCACATGGAAAAGAATAGCTAAACGCTTTTACCAATAAGTAGTCCATTTCAACACGTTCCACTTTGGAAGCACTCATTTATGGTACAATGTATAAAAATGGGCTCTTCCTGGGTACTTGGCTCCCCCACTGGTGAATACTCCATCTTGGTCAACAATTGCCTGCACATTGATGGAATAGTTGTGCTTCTGATTGTGTCTTCTGAAAAGAGCCAGAGGCAAACATGTGGCGAACCGGCATCCGTCTCAGGGGTGGTGGGATGGCGCTGGACCGTCCTATCGCTGGTTGAAGACTTGAAGTTATCTCTTCAACAACTTCAGGCTACTTTCCTTCTTCAGTTAAATCGCCTCCCTCCCCTTGAGATCAATGCGGGTGAACCTTTGTCGCAATATCTGCTCCTTTGTGTCACTGTTGACTTCCCCCTCCAACTCCCAGTTGCACATACCTACCAACATGACTTGGAAGAGCGTGCCAGAGTGCATTAGGTGGAAGATCCTTTACTGCTGATGGCCTTGCATCATCGCATGTGACTGCGCTGGCCATGCGTAGCATTCTGACACATTCCACTGTTGCGTTGCACTGCATGACGTAGCGTCACGCAGTGTGATGTTAGTTATTCCCACTGCATTACTGCTGCGTTGGGATACACTTGGGAACACCCACCTTGCGTACATCATTTAAAGCATCATGTAGCAAGCTGCAGCACAGAATTTACACCAAGTAAGTCAAAGAAACCAACTCAAGCCGCCTCCTATGTCACATGCTAAATCTGAAATAAGCCTTTGTGTTGCCTTGAGTCCCCTTGAGTGATGCAAGGGCACATCCAGGGCTTAGTAAATCTGGGCCTTAGTTTTTCAGTATAAAGAAATGGCTGTACACTGCACGCTCCCTCGTCAACCTGTAGTGTAGTTCCTATATTCCCTATAGCCTCTGCGCATTGGAATAACATAAGCAGCAGTTTAGACATGGGACTGAGGTCATCTAGGTCTCTACTGACTATGTTAGACTTAATTAGGTTTGCCAGCTAGCTCAGAGGTCACTAGAAACTTTCTCGAATGTTCAGGAAAGAGTTAACTCTCCTGATTTAGGCAAGAAGGGATTAGCTTCTGACAACCGCATAAACATGACAACTATGCTCCCTCAGAATAAGAGTGTATCTCTAGAGTCGTGTGAAAACAATAGACAACTATTTCACTCAGTCAATCGTGCATGCTTAGTCTCATAAGAGTGCAGAGAAATAGAGAGACGGGCGTTTTCAATAAAAGGTGTTATTTATTGAGCAGTCTTCTTTCTCATGCAAGAGAAATTAATTGCCACAGTTGCAATACTTATCATGAAGTAAAGTGCGTACAGTAAAAGGAGTATTATGAAATAATACTGTAAAAGCATTGATATGGTTTCTTAGCCGTATGATACTTTAAAACGGATAAAATATAAACATACATAAAAACAATGACTAACGTACTCAACTGGTGCTTCTAATATATACCTACCCCGGTGTACCTGACCTAAGCCTAATACGTCGGAAGGAGTAAGTAAGTTGCAGTTTAAGTTAAGTTGTTTTTTTTGCCAAGAATCTGAATCAAGAATTCTCTTAAGGTTTTAGTCAGCTCCGTACCTTGGTTATAGAATGTAGGAGGTCTTGTATCTCTCTCTCAGGACTCGATCTCCCAGCAACCCGCAAAGGTGACTGAAAACACAGGAGCTGGATTTCTCGGCAAGAGAAAAGACAGCGTCTCTCTCAGTGCGTCAAGGGAGGGTCGGCTTCCTTCAGCTCTCGCATCAGCTGGGCGTCGGGCAAGTAGATAGCCCCTCTGCTTCAAACCACCACCGTGTGTTTGCTTAAGGCAACGTTGGTATATTTATACCTGAAAGGTGCCGTGTTTGACGTAAGGTTGGACATAAGACGTCACTAAGAACTAACAGTTCTTTCTGGACTCCAGGAGTTCTTGTGCAAATCAAAACAAAAGCAGGGGGAATTCCCGGGCTGCTGGAGGCTTGGTTTGTTTAAAGAACACGTTGTGCTTTCTAGGAGTCTATGGGAGTAGCCTTGCCGTATTTGGACTGCATGGGCTATGCCTGAATATGGACATGATTCTTATGCCTTTATAAGGGTATGTTTTGTTATAACCGCATAAGGGCATAAATCGGGGATATCTAATTAGGGTCCTAGATAGATTCACAACACCCACTCCACGTATTATGCCAATCATTCCTAAAATACTAAGCAATAGTAAATATATAACGATGCATGTGTTTTCCAACCCACCCCAAAATACATAAATTGCATTTGAAATGGTGTATGGTATATACACGAAAATGAGTATTATACTGTACGTTTTTCAAGCAGTTGTATCATTCAGATAATGCATATATAAATATCGGCTGAATGAATTGCAAAAATTACACATGAAATGGCTCTGAATACAGAAAAGAAGGCCGAGACCATTTCATCACATATTTATACAATACTGTACATGTGCTAGAGGCTGAGGTAAAATATTGTCTCTATTAACTCTAAAAATAGAAGTTCTGTTCTCTAAGAATAGTTCTACTTAATGCAGAGTACCATGTGCCAAAAAATAGGTAAATATTTTGGAAATGGAAAAAAGAATTTCGTTTTCAGGGGAAAAATAGTTCCAATTGTTTTCAGTACTTCTCGTTTATCAAAAAACCTGATGGACGAATTCAGAGTTCAGGGAACGCTGTGTGCTCGTTGTTTTTAAAAGTTATTCTTTTTGTTCTGGGGAGAACATCATATCAGACAGGCTTGCGAAAAATTGGTCTACAACATCAGGTGAAAGTTCAACCAAGTTTGAAAATGCTGAAATTGTGCATATGTGAGAATTATTGCTATCATCGATGTCTGGATCAGCAATGCTCACAGAAGGTTGTACCTGTTTGGTGCTGCTTTCATCTCGTACTCCACCGCCACCTAATCGTAATGGTGAAGTCTCAACGAGTGCCGGCACCAGAATAGGTAGCAGCTGGGGACAACACGTTGCATGAGTTGTTACCGGACCTAGCAAAGTATCGATATCCATTGGTACTGCTGATGGTAGTGTAAGACAGACGTCCAACACGCCTTCTTCTCCGCATAGCAGACATCGAAGCACAGGTAAGATGCAATCTTGCCAGATTGGTCTGAATGAAAGGAACCAGGTGGTATTCAGATCTCTCAGCTTTGCCATCCGAGGACTTCAGTGATTCGGTCCCGGTAGCGTATTGCTAGGATCGTTTCTTCCATTGTAGCTGGAGTTTTGTCTGTGGCTTGGCTTGCCATATTGGAGCAGAAGGATCAAAAATAAAATTCCTGCTACGAGTCCCAAAAGAAGAGGCAGGCCGCCGAATACAGAATGGACAAAATTCAGGAAAATACCCAGACCTGTTTCAAAGGGTGCTAACAGTCCCGAAAAAATTGTCTTAAATACATGTGCGATGCCACTGGTATCAGACATGTTTAAAATTTGGCTTAACATTTCTATGAAATGCACCGGGCAATTTGTTGATAATAGGGAATGTATCTCTGCTGCTGTCCTTGCAACTTGCAGATCATATGTCTCTTTGGACGAGGTTAAAGGCACAGTTGTCTGTAAAAGAACAGACTTCATTCTGCTTAAAGTATCAATTCGAATAGAAGAGATATTCAAAGAAGGCCATATTGCCGCCTCCATGTCTGGATTGCTGTTTGGATACAATACTTGCATACAGCAAGTGACCATGGAACTAACGCTCACGAGATAGGCTTTTCCTGGCACCATACCACAACAGCTGTGGTCACTTATTAGAACATAACTGCCGTTGGAAAGTTGTCTGAAAAATGGCTCTATCTGTGTTGCAGGAGTGCCGTGCAGGTGACATGAAAGGTTATTTTAAGACCCTTTGCAGGCTCCATGCAAGTTAATACCTTGACACAGGAGTGTACCGCTTAGTGATTTTTTTACAATTGTGTACCACTAAGGAATACCTCTTTCTTCCCTTCACTATAACATTTATGTTTATAAGGTAAATTCCATGTTGACTTGATGTATCCTTTACCCAACCTTTCATACAGGCCTGCTGGTATATATTTTTGGCAATACTTAAACTGGAAAGTTGTTATCGGAATTGTAATTGTTCAGTGTATTATCCATTCAATGACAGGTCTCTCTGACATTGTCAATGGTGATCTCTCAAGTTTTTCAATGCTCAGAATCGTATAGTCTGCTCCTTTTTGCGCCAAACTGATTTGTTTATCAGTAAGGTTAAAGATAGAAAATAATGACGTTATGTTGATTAGACGCCATGGCACGTAGCCTGAACGCAGGTTTTGCAATGTACAGCCTAGCTGTACAATAGAACGTAATTGGGACTGACCATGTTGTAACATTAGTAAGTCCTGCTCTATTATATCAATAGCAGATGATACAATACTGTCCAGTGAATACATTCTGGAGGACAAAGTCGTTAACCCATTGTCCACTACAGAAAGTGATTTTTCCAAATTTATACGATCAATTTCTCGTATTTTTTCTGCTGTTTCAATTTGTGTTACTTTCCAAGCTTCGTTGTAAGCAGCGTATATACCGGCGTATATGAAACGTTTTTGATGCTGTTTGCGAGGTCCCAGTATGAAATCTCGCAAGTCAGCACCTTCTTTTAGTAAAGTCAAGTGTTGCTTAATTTCTGGCAGTGTGGATTTCTGTAGCCACTCAAGGCAGAGTTTTCCTACACTGTATGTTGTAACTATCCCTGGATGTTGCCTCTGGGAATATCTTGGGTCTGGCCTGGTCTGTTTAAACCCCTGTGTTTTGTTCAGGAATCTATCTTGATATTTATTTGTGTCTGTGGGCCAGATCAACCATTTTCTCCAATCAGGATTTGTTCTGTTTTGGTGTAAATATGGGATACGTCTATCTCCACATTTGTAGTACTATTACTATCAGGTATGGGCTTTGGAATAGACGGTTTGTTTAAGTCTTTTATCTTGGCTAAACCAAGACAGATTGTCTGTTGAATGGTGTCATTCAGGAATATTATTTGTTCTGGGATCATGCAGGCTCTAAACAATGCTTCTAGACCTTGTACCTGCCAGTCTTTTGTACCCCAGATTGTTTTTGTTTCAATGTTGTTTTTCCCAAATTCAAAACCAAATGTAGACATTTTATCATAAAATTTTTCAGAATAAATCAATTTAGTATTTGTCAACATTGTTTTCATTCCTGTCTTATTTAACATTCTAAAATAAAACGTTTCTGGATCACTGTTGTTAAACCCTGAGAAGTATGTGAATTTCTCATAAAATGTTTTCAAACTGCCTTTTGGCGGTGTTGGACAATGTTCCCATTGATTATAATTTAAAACATTTCTAGGTTGAGCAGATTTATGCAAATAGTGATGACCATAGTGGTTAAAACAGTACATTTCTTCATAGTTCGATGAACCCTGTAAATAATCATGTTCTGTAAATTTTGCTGACATTACTAAATCTGACATCATATTATTAATATTTTCAAAGTCCCAATCATCAGAGAAAGTACTTGGTGTCACAAAGTCACTTAAGGAAACCTTAAATTGATGTGGATATTTCAAGAGCTCAATCGGGCATAAGATTTCATGATCCGTTTTGTCCCATGCTATCCCACCGGGTATTGGATTGGCTGTGATGTTCACTGGCGACAGTTCTCTTTTCTCGATGTGAGAGGATGTGTGAGGCTTTAGGACCAAGTTGATGTTCTGACTTGCTGTGTCTATTGTACTATATTTTCCTTCAATTAATTTTCCCAAACATAGAACCATGATGAGCCAAAGTAGGAGGAAAAGTACACCTAACACAATCCAAAATTCAATCCATGGTGAAATCAGACTGTGACGGGGTGCTGGGTGAGCCCCGTAATGATCTGGAGTGGTGGTCCGCCGCTCCCCTCTCACCGTGCCCATTATCCCCACAGCTACCTGAGACCGAGTGGAGCGTAAAGAAAGACGACTACTGGACCCCTCCTGAAATGGGACACGGCTCCTTTAATTGGAAAGAGCCGAGTACTTCAGCCACTCCCCTTCTATACGGCGCAACGTCAAAAGGCGGAAGTACTGAATCCTCGTCGGACGGCGTTTCCCTCGAGGAGTACGGGGTGCAGAGCGGAAGGAGCAACGCGACCGAGACAGGGAAGGAGGACGAGCCCCAGACGAGCCCCGCTGTGGACGACAAGCCAGGAGGCCAACTTTACGGCGCTTCGCCCTGCCACGGTCCCAAGGGAGGAACGTGGCTTGACAAGGTACGGGGCCGGGTAGCAGGGTGGGTTGGACGTGGTAGCGTCCCTACCGAATAGTTACCGCCTCGGGGAGTGCCTTGTATCCCTTGTGCCCTTACCCTCACGAGCACTAAGAGCACTGCGCTACGCTAGGGTGATTCACGAGCACTTGACTCCTTCACTCCCCTTCCCTAAAAACTGTACGTATTGAACGTCCCAGTAACCCCAGTCTTCTTGCCTGTCTTTTTGCTTTTGGGTGCCGGTAGACCTGTCATACTACGCCATTCAGCAAAGCGGAGAAGAAACAAGGCTGAAGCCCCCTGGTGTAAACGACGGATGCGTCCCAAACCCCACCTTTGTTTTCGATGAACTCTTAGAAAGACTGATTCCGAGACCGGACTATTGCTTCTGTTATGCAGAGGAAGACCTATATCCCAATAAAACCATCTTTAAAGTCTTTACTTAAAGCCCCTACCTTTGTCTTTACTCCTACCGCTGATAGAACAGAAGGGCTACAACCCCCAGAGGAACCCCCCCTGGGACACAGACATGTTTCTTTTAGTTGATGAAAAAGTTCAGTCATTTTTTCTTTGAAAGCTTTTGTTGCTGGTGTTTCTTCATGCTCACTTGGATCATCAGAAAATTCATCGAAATTGATGAAGTAGCCAGATGCAGTTCTGTCAATTGTTGGAATTGCTTCCGGATTTTCATTAGTCTTTGCATTTTTCTTCGTTTCATTAGCATAGTCTGAGGCTACATCGTTGTAGACAGGTGTTTCTTGACGAACTGTTGCAATTTGGGTTTCAAGAGGCACAAGTTCCATGGCTTTGTTGCATAGTCCTTTTTTGTTCACTGTAGGTTTATCAAAGGTGATTAGTCTCTCAGTTTGAACCTTTTGGATTGTAGCAAGATTTGGTCTTCTGCTATTTCTTGGGAGTCTACTGGGCCTACTACTTATTATTGGCCACATGATTGTGGTTTTACCAGGTCGATGGATACAACTCTGTTCTCCTTTTTACCAGCAAGGGGCGGTAGTACTACTGATCGTGTTCCGCTGACAGCTAAGACAGGTACTGCTTTTCTGTAAGAAGGCCCAGATTCCTTCTTCACCGCGATCTTTTCTCTGACTAGATCCCCAATCTTTGGAATCCAGACAGGTCTTGCTGTGACAGGTGGTTTCGCTTCATTGGCTGTTGGCTTTAACTTTGCATTACTTAGACTTCTTCTTGTTTCATTTAAATCCTGTAAGACAGCCAAACGATCTTTGATATCAAAGGTTTTTTCTTTTACCACTGAAGTCTGACAATCTAAGACCTGGATGTGCATTCTAGTACCGAACAATAGTTCATATGGAGTGATACCTTTTAGAGAATTTCTTGGCAGATTGTTAAGACTACGTTGGACACTTGTTAAATGTTTGACCCACCCATCACCCGAACCTAATACCCTCGCCGTTATAAATTGCTTTATGTCACGGTTTTTTCTTTCCACTACCGCATATCCCTCAGGATGGAAGGGAGAAGAGTACCGCAATGTAATGCCCATGCTGGTCATGGCCTCTTTGTAAGCTCGAGAGCTAAACGCAGGACCCTGGTCAGAATGTAGCATGCCAATTGCATATGTGCCGATAAAGACTCGCAAATCTTTTATAACAGTTCTGGCGTCAGCCGAGCACTGGGGCCACATCCAAATGAATCTCGTGCAGGAATCCACTGCGGCCATGATATATTTATAGTTGCCATCCCTTTGTAAGGGACCACAGTGGTCCAGGTAAACACATGCTAATGGTTTATCTGAGATTAGAAGGGGCGTCTGTGCTGGTCGTTTCACTGTTGATACTTTCATTCTTTGGCATATTTCACATTCTAGAACATAGTTCCTAGTTTGTTTTCTCATGCGCGGCCACCAATATCTCTGTTTTAATAATGATACTGTGGCAGAAACACCAGCATGTGCAGAAGCGAGCCCTTCGTGTGCCGCTAAAATTAGTCCTAACCTGTGTTCCATGTTTGGAATTGCTCTATCCCCCACTCCAGGGATTCGAGCAAAAGGAACATTATTCGCATCAGTTATGTATGAGTACTTTACTGGAAAGCCTTTCTGGAGTGTTTTTCTATCATCTTTTACTGAAGCACTGACAGCTTGCATTATATCGCTGTCTATTTTTGTTTTTGACCGGGTGATGGCAGCTACGGAAGCCGTTTGCACAGCAGCCTTCGCAGCCTCATCAGCCAATGAATTCCCCGCAACGTGAACGCCATCACGTTGATGACTCAGTGTGTGTATCACGTGAGTCTTTTGTAGTTCTTTCTGTGAAAGAACTACTTGTTCCCAAAGCGTTTTATGCTTGATTGTGCCACCTTTTGCATCTTTGAAGCCGTTTTGAACCCAGTTCTGCAAGTTTTCATTGTAAGACTGAACGCAGTAATATGAATCGCACACTATTAGTGTGGGGAATCCGCGATCGGTATTTTCAAGCGCCATCTTGAATGCTAGTAGTTCAGCTCGCTGAGCTGTACAATCTCTTAGAGATTGGGTTTTAGTGACCATTGGTCTAAATTTTCCTTCGTGCCAACGACCTTTAACAATCGCGCACGCAGCACTATATGCTTGTTTACCCCCAACTGCGGGTTGTGCTGATCCGTCTGTATATATTATACAGCCGTAATGTTCTAGAGGCATAATGTCAACTGGCAGAGGACATTCATATTCATATTGGAGAAATTCTTGTGTTTTTAAGTTAGGATCGAATTTGTATACTACGTCTGGTGCAGCAAGAGAATTAACCCATTGTATCCATCTCGGATGTAGAGCTTTAGCATTTGGAATGCTTGCCCTTGTTACTGCTTCTAGAGCAGGTACTGGTGTAACGATTATTATACGTTGACCTTGTGCCAGGGCTCTTTCTTTTGCTACAGCAGTTTGAACCGCAGTTAGAATTTTTTCAGTTGAACTGAATTTCATTTCAGCTTGTGTGTACAAATGTCATTTGTAAGCTATTGGTACCGTATCTCCCTCATTTGAGGTCAGGTACGTGAATCCGCATCTTCCTGGGATGACTCGGATTACAAGGTTGCGTATGTTTTCGCGTGTTTGCAGTTTTGTTTTAGTTAACATGTCTGTTTGTAATGATCTTAAAATTTCTGTGTGTTTCTGATTCCAATTAATTGGTTTGAAATCAGGTTTTATTAATTCATAGAGAGGTTTAACCCTCTCCGCATAATTTAGAATGTATGTTCTTCCGAAATTCAGGAAACCTAGTATTGATTGTAAGTTCTTCAGCGTTTTTGAAGCTTGGAGTACAGCACACTTCTCTAAGAAGTTGTCTGCTAGGCTTTTGCCTTCACTTGATAATTCATCTCCTAAAAACAGGACAGTTAGATGAGCAATTCGTGACTTTTTAAAGTTGAATTTGTACCCTTCAGCTGCGAACCCAAGTATTATGGTGTTCACTCTTTTCAAGTGTGTCTCCAGATCGTCGTCTGTAAGATAGATGTCATCGACATATGATAATGCCTCATCATCATACATTTGTAGTAACTCTGTTACCCATGCTGAGAATAATCCTGGGCTATTCTTGAATCCCTGTGGGAGTCGACAGAATTGTTTTTTGTGACCCCATGCAGGAGAAAGCGGTCAAATACCTGCTTTCAGGTGCAATGTTTTGACAAAAGAAACCATTTGAGATATCTAATGTTGTTTTATATTTTTTGCGCACGATGTTATTCATTAGTGCTGCACTGTGTGAGTTTTGTACTACAAATGTTTTGCAGCAGGAGTTTAGGTGTCTGTAGTCCAAAACTAGACGATATGAATTGTCTGGCTTGGAGTCAGGAAACAAAGGATTGTTCATTTGTGAGGTGCATGTTTCAATCACCCCCCTGATATTCAAGTTGATCTAAGATCTCCCTGACTTGTTTTTTAGCTTCTTGCTTAACAGGATACTGCCTTTGTGCAGTGGGTTGATTTTTTAACTGGATTTTATGGTGAGGAGAATCCTCATCCCATCCTACGTGATTTTTATATAATGCAGGAGCTTGGGCCACTGACCATTTTCTAGCAAATGTGTATTTTTTATGAATTGGAATGTGATTTGAGAAGGCAGGCATAATCATTCCTTTGCCATGAGGGCACTCTCTGACAAACTCTGTTGGCCAGTCTTTCTCAGCTAACAGGATGTCTTAGCCTTTCGAAAGGTTATCCCAAAAGAGACCCCTTACTTTCCTAGTCTTGTCCCCTCTATACGCAATGTTATTTCATATAATTCATGGGGTTTGCTAACTCTGGTGTCTGCAGTTTCCACTTGAATGTATTCATTCGTGTCCACTGTCTCCAGGAGATTCACCAGGATCTTGCGAGCTATGGTTACTTCTGCTGCGCTGTCTAGCAATGTCTGGGCCCACTTTCCGTTTTTCAGTTGTGTCCTCAGTATCCTCGGCATGTTTTATTTTAATACTAGCTACCTTCTTCTTTGGAAATTGTATTTTTTTACTTTGATGAGCAAGTTCCTTGTCTTTGGACTTGACGTGCTCTTCTTTGTGTTCTGACCGTCCTCTTTTTTCCGATTTCTGTGAGGAAGTCTGAAAAGATCGAGAGGGACGTGTATCAATATCTTGATATCTGTCAGGTTTTCTCAATTTACCCCTATCTCTAAGGTTGTATCTTTTCTCAGAGGGCTCCCTCTGGGGAGACTTACCTCCTTGTTCTGGAGATCTATTTCTCCGTTGAGGAGATCTTCCTCTGGACTGGAACCGTTTTTCTCTGGGAGTGGATTGTTTATTACCCTCCCAACTCTTTTTTGGAGTGTTGAGATTATTTTTAATAAATGTTTTTTCAGGATTTTCAAGTAGTTGGGGTTTTACTGGTTTCCCACCCAAACTATCTCTACCTAGTTCTTCATAGGATTTTTCTATGATTCTGGCAAGTTCAAAAGGTTGTTCTGCTATATCTGTTTCTTTCAGTTTTTGCAGGTATGTTATATCGTCCATTGCCAATTGAACTAATTTTCTATATGCCTTTGTTAATTCTTTTAGTTTAACTAAAAGATCTTCGCTTGAAATTTTTTCAATGTCGGGATGTGGTGTGTAGCTGGCTAGAACCGGCCATGTGGCTCCTGGTCTAGCTAGTGGACCGAGCCTGGTAATGTGATTTTGATGTTTTAGGGTGCCATTAAACCAGAGCAGGTGCTCTTGGTATGTTAGTGGAATTTCAACGTCCTCGAAAGGAGCGTATTCATCCGGGGGTTCCCCTATTTTGTAATAGTGGAATTCGTGTGTCACAGCGTGTGCTGCTGGAAAATTATATCCATGAATAGAATACCTCTGTCTGCCGATATTCATGTGCCTCTACCACGAATATGACTGTACCACCTCGTGATGATACTCCATTTTCTATAAGTTTTTTAGTTATAGTTTTTCTTACATTTACCAGAATAATTATGGCATTCGGTCAGCTAATCTAGCTTCCTCCCTTTCGTCTTCACTTTCCGTCATTTTTACTAACAGAAAGTTTTTTGTTGCAGATCAAGTTTCAAGGGAAACAAAGATTAGGTGCACAATATTTTGGAACACTGTATCCTTCAACGTTGACCAAAAACTAATACATAGGAATCACTTCCTACTAAGTTCCGGCGGATATTAACCTTTTACCTACTCCAAACGTCTTTTGGTGTATTTACGGGAAAAAGGGGTCCGTGTGAAAAGCACGACTTACTCTAGTGTCTTGCATTAGATTATCGCCTTACCAAACGTTGGGCGCCATGTAGTGTAGTTCCTATTTTCCCTATAGGCTCTGCGCATTGGAATAACATAAACAGCAGTTTAGACGTAGGACTGAGGTCATCTAGGTCTCTACTGACTATGTTAGACTTAATTTGGTTTGCCAGCTAGCTCAGAGGTCACTAGAAACTTTCTCGAATGTTCAGGAAAGAGTTAACTCTCCTGATTTAGACAAGAAGGGATTAGCTTCTGACAACCGCATAAACATGACAACTTTGCTCCCTCAGAATAAAGAGTGTATCTCTAGAGTCGTGTGAAAACAATAGACAACTATTTCACTCAGTCAATCGTGCATGCTTAGTCTCACCAGAGTGCAGAGAAATAGAGAGGCAGGCGTTTCCAATAAAAGGTGTTATTTATTGAGCAGTCTTCTTTCTCATGCAAGAGAAATGAATTGCCACAGTTGCAACACTTATCATGAAGTAAAGTGCGTACAGTAAAAGGAGTATTATGAAATAATACTGTAAAAGCATTGATATTTTTTTCTTAGCCATATGATACTTTAAAACGCATAAAATATATACATACATAAAAACATTGACTAACGTACTCAACTGGTGCTTCTAATATACGCCTACCCCGGTGTACCTGACCTAAGCCTAATACGTGGGAAGGAGTAAGTAAGTTGCAGTTGAAGTTAAGTTGTTTTTTTTGCCAAGAATCTGAATCAAGAATTCTCTTAAGGGTTTAGTCAGCTCTGTACCTTGGTTATAGACTGTAGGAGGTCTTGTATCTCTCTCTCAGGACTCGATCACCCAGCAACCCCCAAAGGTGACTGGAAACACCGGAGCTGGATTTCTCGGCAAGAGAAAAGACAGCGTCTCTCTCAGTGCGTCAAGGGAGGGTCGGCTTCCTTCGGCTCTCGCATCAGCTGGGCGTCGGGCAAGTAGATAGCCGCTCTGCTCCAAACCACCACCGTGTGTTTGCTTAAGGCAACTTTGGTATATTTATACCTGAAAGGTGCCGTGTTTGACGTAAGGTTGGACATAAGACGTCACTAAGAACTAACAGTTCTTTCTGGACTCCAGGAGTTCTTGTGCAAATCAAAACAAAAGCAGGGGGAATTCCCGGGCTGCTGGAGGCTTGGTTTGTTTAAAGAACACGTTGTGCTTTCTAGGAGTCTATGGGAGTAGCCTTGCCGTATTTGGACTGCATGGGCTATGCCTGAATATGGACATGATTCTTATGCCTTTAGAAGGGTATGTTTTGTTATAACCACGTAAGGGCATAAATCGGGGATATTTAATTAGGGTCCTAGATAGATTCACAACAAATCCACTCTTTACTGATCGACTGACAGAGTATATACTCGCTCTACTGATCTGAGACCAGGCCAGCCTCACGAGGCTCCACTCAGGGTAGCATTTGTATGACAGGCCTGTCTTGCATAAGTGTTGTTATTTGGCAGCGATCGATGTTAGCATTGAGCTGAAGCCATCTTTGTTTTTGGCAGCCATCTTGTCTGCCATGTGCTCACAATGTGCTCTGTCCTTCCTTGCTGTTGTTTACCCTTGTACTCTGCTTATAGACAGACCATACTTAGGCTCTGCTACTCTGCATATGCGCAGAAGACATGGTAACTGTTCACACATGTTTTAGTCTGTAACTGTCAGGGTATTTTTACAGTTATTAGCAAACTGTTAAGCTCCTTCCAACTGGTGACTGTGCATTTCTGTATGCCCTTTTATGTATGTAAACCTTCTCTTCTATACTTGTACCGCCTTCTTTTCAGCCCCTGTGTGGGTATAAAATGACCAAGCTCCTTCTAGTCAGTGTGCTACCTCATACACTACCGAAGGGTGTTGTGTGAATGTAGTTCCACCTCATGAGGTTTAATAAACTCTTTATTTTATATTCCAGTTTCCGTGCTAACTTCTATTCTATTGGTCTGAGGACTTGTGCAGAGAAGGGCGAACCCCTAGCACTGGTTGGCCTTGCTGAGGCTCACCACGACATAAGGCAGTGCCAGGGCACGGTGCCTGGCAAGCTGCTGCTGGGCTCGAGTAGTGAGCAGCGATTTAAATGGAAATATAGAAGTACAGCTACTGATGGGTCCCAGAGTTCCTGTTTGCTGTTGAGAAGTGCTGCTACTCGCCAATTAAAAGAGTTGGAGAAGTGCTGAGAAGTGCCAGTATTATCCAATTCACCTTAACGAAGTGCAGGTACTGAGTGCCTGATAGCACCTGCCCATGTCAAGCACTGGCCGTGAGCATGGATCCGAGAGGAGACGCTGCTCGGATGAAGGGCAGAGGTGCCCCACCGTGAGCTCACACCTGCATACAAGCAGCGCCTAGACTCGGAGGGAGGCGCTGCTGTCCTTCATGTCTGTCCAGTGTTTGCTCTCCGTGAGGGACTCACTTATCTTTGTTCGTGATTGGCAGCCACCCAGTCTGTCTCCTGTGCCCCTGCTGATGCCAGAGGTCAGTGTGTGTACAACACCTGTGGTCTGGATGGTTATATAGTGACCTGGACCCCTGGTGCACGAACAGCAGGCACGAGAAAGCCTCTCACATCCTCTGCAGAATTGAGAACAAACTGAACAGAGTCCAGATCTGGGAGGAGGCAGTGCCACCTGCAGGACTGAGACCCCTGCGAAGGACTGAGTGTCAATGGGGGTGGGAGGAGGCGGGGGGCGGTCAGAATACAAGACTTGTTTGACTGTCGCGATGTCAGGTTAAGGAAGTGCTCCCTTCAAAAACCTTTTACCCCCATATTTTGAAAACAAGGGGGCATATTATCAAGCAGGGCGATAGGCAATTAATTCTATCGCCCTATTAGCAAGCTAACTGATGTTTGCAACAGCATTTAGGCGATAGCAAGCGGTTTGGGGCCCGCTTTGCATGTCAGCGATGTTTATTGCTAATGACATGCAAAGTGGGCGTACCCAACCAGTTAGCGACTGAAAGCAGTCGCTAACGTCGCTATCGCCTATTAGCAAGGCAGGCGTAGCGATGGAAATATTCGCGCTAAGCGTGAATATCTCAAAATACTAACACCTGCCCAGACCAGTTCTTAGCCATGTTATTCAATTAGAGGTGCTAAGAGCATTTTGTCGCTAATATGTGAAATTTATATATGAATACTGTATTCTCAGCGATATTCACGCATTTCGCCGCTATCGCTGGAGATTTTAGCACAATGGAGAAAAACGTTGCTAATAGCATGTTTTCTTCACTAACATATCCAGCGATAGGCAGCGATAAAAAAAAGTGCGCTAAGGGCATTTTGCGATAAATATCACTATTCCTTGGTAATATGCCCCAAGATTCTGGAGGCGGCAACGTGTCACAAGAGCTCCTGTGCGCATCTAGTTATTTATCCGACAAAGTTCGAGGCTTTCAAGACTCCTCTGCGTCTGAACTAGGTCTCAAGTCTTTTAATCTGCCTGTACTTTACTTGGCACGGGTGTCAAGTTTTTCGACTTTTAAATCTTTAGAGTAAGAAGAGTTTGAGAAACTACTCTTGGCTAGTAAGCCACCCAGCTCCCCTGCTGGTCTGTGCCCTGCAAGAATTCTTGTAACAGGTGAAGAGGCAGCAAGTCCTCTTCCAAAATGATTTGCAAATTCATGTTCTTATCTGGTTTCATGCTGTTGGAAAGAACTATCTTTTGCACTTTACTCCCCCAGATTTTTGCCTTCCCCACCCTATTTTTTGCTGAACCCATTTTTGTTGGCGTTAAGTCCCTGGACTCTACACCTGGCTAACCTGTGATAAGCTGCTTGTGCTCTTTCTTCTAAACATGCTACAATTGGTGTGCATCTGAACAGCATCTGTAATGTATGTATAAATTCCTAGTAAAGTGGTGCAACATGCACCAGGGCCTGTACATTACATGACACTAGTGCTCTGAACCAATCATTGTGTCTCCCGCTAAAGTAGCGCCGCACAACATGTCTCAGCCTCTCCCTGCAGCCTGTGGGTGCAACTTTAAAACTGTTCTTGCGACCTGGCCAAATAAACCTTTGAGCCAGGCTTAATCCTTTCTTTTTAATACTTATAAGTCACTCCTAAAGTATTGTCTAAAGGCTCATAGTGCAGGGTGCGTAGTATTCAACAGGTAGCACACATGCAGTTGAGTTGTGTATATCCTGGCAGTCAAAATCCCCCAAAGTTTTTTTTCACGGTAGCAAGGCTAGCTCTCCTAATACACTAACACTGGGTAACCTTCATACGTTTATTCAGTGATGTCTTCAGTTTAGCTAAAGAAATACTTCTTCCGCTCACTTGAATTGTAATTTGAAATCTCTTTAATAGTAAAGTGAGATTTTCACTTACTATTTAGAAAGTTGGAATTTTCCTGCCTAAACCAAATGGGCCTTTCTGCCAGTGTCCAGGGTCACATGCCTGGCATTGGCTCTCCTCTGGTGTTGTGTGTCTTCCTCCCAGATAGGGGACATGAAAGCCCTGGGTGCAGGGAAAGGGTGTTCCTCTCCTTAGGGTCTGTGGTTGTGCTCAGCCCCTTCCTGACCCTCAAAGGGTGGCCCGAGGACTGTACCCCGCCGCTTTCTGACTTACACCTTGCCCTGCCTGCTCTCTGTTTCAGTAGCCATGTTGGAGCCAGACCCAGGAGAAAAGGAAGAACTGGACAGAACTAATTTAGGGTTAGACAAAGGGGGTGTTCCCCAACCACAGGCTAACACTGAGCATGAAAGTGGGAACCCGAGAACTTCTCATCAGATCTCTCTTGATCCTGAGAAGGTTCAGAGGGAGCGCTGCCCTTGCTTTCTTTCTGCAGAAGGAAGACCGGGCCTGCTTGTCATGAACCCAGGACCTCAGAAGGGACTCCAAGGGTCCTAGATGGATTGATTTGATCTGCTCAACCGAAGCTTTCACCAGATCTGATGCAGCACAGTGCAGAACGATGCAGTGACTCGCTTCGCAGCACCTCGCTTCACCGATCCAATGCAGCATGGCACAGCGTAATGCAGGGCCACGCATCGCAGCACTGCGCAGCTCCTGAGTGGCGGCTTAAAGGGCCGGACACAGTGCGGCACAGAGCTCCGCTTCTCAGCACTGTGCAGCCCCGCACCAAGGACAGAAGGTACAACTCCCATCAATCCGCACCTGGTCCATTACCCAACCAGCGCTCCACCCCGGTCAGCCTGAACTTCTGACTTTATCCCACTCAGGTGAGACCAGATGCCTGCAGTTGGCGCTTCGTGCCTTTCACCTTGATCTTATTGTTGATTTGGTGTCTGTGGGCGTGATTCACAGAACTAACTTAAGACAAAATCCTAAATGCTTTCTGTGAATACCGAAAGTCTTAAAGTTAGGATTTCTCTCAGTTTTCGAGTAGTAAAGTCTAACTTTAAGACTTTCGGTATTCACAGAAGGCATTTAGGGGTCCTAAAGTTAGGACTCCTAACTTCTGTGAATACGGGAATGAGTAAGTGCCTTCTGTGAATACCAGAATGGTAGTAACCTTAGGATTTTGTCTTGCTCCTGCCAGAAGAGAGGGCGGCCGATGGGCGTGGTGTGCCCAGAGCAGCGCAGCTGGCGCCTTGGCCCAAGAGGAAGTGGCGTGAGTACCGCCCCCAGCGCAATTGCAGAGTGATGCTAATACCTTTAGTCCCTGCACAATTGGGGGAGGAGGCTGTTACCAGGGCGTGAGGCCCCAGAGTGGACAACCCAGCCGCACGCACACGAAGGGGGCCGCCCAGTCACGTGGCGGAACCGGAGCGGCAGACAAGAGTTGTCCTAGGCCCCACGCTAGGCCGCTCTACGTGCCAAAATGGCAGCAATTTCCCCCATAGAGCCATTTGTTGTAGACGGCGCACCTGCGTCCCTGGCGCCGCGCTGGAAGGACTGGACGGAGCGTCTGCAGTTCTACTTTGAGGGTGCAGGCACTGCAAGGGAACGCCGCAGGGCGTTACTCCTTCATCTGGGAGGGAAGGATATCCACAGGATTTATAAGACCCTAGTGGAAGCCACTCCAAAGACCTACGTCACGCTCCTCAATGCGCTCAATGCACAATTCGAGCCCATGGCCAGCAAAGACTATGAACGGTTCATATTCCGCCAGGCCAAACAGGAAGCCGAAGAATCGATCGACGCATTCCACGGCAGGCTTAAAGAACTCGCCAGCACCTGTGGGTTTCGCGATGAGCAAGAGGAGATACGAGGACAAATAATACAAGGGTGCTACTCATGAAACCTGAGGGTGAAGATCCTGCAGGAAGATGGAAAGCCGCTAGCAGACATCCTGAAACTTGGGCGCTCCAAAGAACTGTCGCAAGCGAGGGAGTCACACATGGAGGTGGCCCTCCACTGGCCAGCCAAGGCGCAACAGGTCAACACGGCCGAACAAGTCAATGTCGTCCGACCAAAGTCACGTCAATTTGGAGGGAAAAAGCCACAAGAAAAGCGCAAAGAATGCGGATACTGTGGAGGCCAGCCCCACCGCGCTCAAGACTGCCCAGCACGCGGGAACAGATGCAGCTCGTGCGGACGGATAAACCACTTTGCAGCGGTGTGTAGATCCACGAAGCCGAAGAACGAGGCCGCTCACGCCATAAGGGAAAGCCAGGACAGTGAAGACATGGACGATGATTCCAATGACTACCCGGTCCACTAAATGTTCGCCATTGACCAACCGCAGAGAAGGAAGAGGCGCCTCCCAAAGTGTCGCATAAGGATACACCAGCAGGAAGTAAGAGCTACGATCGACACTGGAGCCTCGATTGAGCTCATGGCGGCGAACGTGTACAACCAACTACGAGACAAACCGACTCTGAAAGCAGCAAGGATCCGGGTGTTCGCATACGGACAGAAAACCCCAATTCCCCTGATCGGTTGCTTCCAAACGGAACTGCAACACCAAGACAGGAAGGTCCCGACGACCGTCTATGTCACCAAGGAGGGCAGTGGAATGCTCATCAGCGGGCAGGTGGCAGAAGAACTCCAACTGATATCATTCGCGATGGCCGTGTTAGCAGAGGAGTTAGACACGATACTAGAAGAGTTTGAAGACACGTTCCGAGGCATCGGATGCCTCAAAGGGAAAGAGGTGTCACTCCACATTGACCAGTCCATCCAACCTGTCGCCCTCAGACCTCGAAGAATAGCATTCCACCTCAGAAAGAAGGTCGAGGAAGAACTAGAAGCCCTCGAACGACAGAGCATCATTGAAAAGGTCAGTGGGCCTACCCCGTGGGTGTCTCCAATCGTGGTGGCGCGCAAGCCCAAGCAGCCTGGTCAGGTCCGCATATGTGTGGACATTCGCCTACCCAATGCGGCAGTCAAGTGGGAACGGCATCTTACCCCCACAATCGATGACATCTTAGGGGAGTTAAACGGAGCAAAGTGGTTCTCCAAGATGGACCTCAGGTCAGGCTATCACCAGCTTCCCCTTCATCCCGACTCCCGCTACATCACCACCTTCTCCACCCATGTGGGCCTCAGACGGTATCGACGTCTCAACTTCGGTATCTCCAGTGCCGCGGAAGTCTTCAAGAACACCATCCGAGAGGTTCTGAGCGGGCTCCCGGGAGTCCTGAACGTCAGCGACGACCTGCTGGTATATGCAAACTCAATGGAAGAACACCACCAAAGGTTGAGAGGCGTGCTACGGAGAATCCAGGACTCGGGCCTGACCATGCACCGCGAGAAGTGTCAATTCCTCCAGAACAAGATCAGCTTCTTCGGATACACCTTCTCGGATCAAGGAGTAGCCCCCGACCCAGACAAGGTGAGAGATGTACAGGAAGCCCCGGCTCCATCCAACATATCAGAAGTGAGAAGCTTCCTGGGGATGGTGAATTTCTGTGGGAGATTCATCCCGGACTTGTCAAACCTCACCTCACCCCTCCGAGAGCTCACCAAAGCCACCACCCCCTGGCAGTGGGGCGAAGAACAGGACACAGCCTTCCGGGACACAAATGCCGCGCTGTCGGCAGACAAAACCCTGTCATATTTTGACCCCGCAAAGCCTACCAACATAGCCGTGAATGCCAGCCCTTACGGCCTGGGAGCCGTGCTGACACACGACAAGGAGAGGATGACTGGGCACCCATCGCCTATGCCAGTCGGTCGTTGACCGAAACAGAACAACGATACTTCCAGATGGAGAGAGAGGTGATTGCGATCCACTGGGCCTGCAGACACTTCCACGTCTACGTATATGGACACCCATTCACAGTGTCAACCGACCACAAACCTCTGATTCCACTATTCCGAGGGTCAGTGTCCAAACCGCCGCCCTGAATTGAAAAGTAGATTCTCCAACTACAGGAATATGATTACCAAGTAGAGTACAAACCCGGCGCGACAAACCCGGCAGACTACCTCTCAAGGCATCCCCGAGCTGCCACCAACGTGGAAAAGGCAGACGCAGAAGAAACGGAGGAATATGTGAAAGTCGTGCTGGAAAGGCCCCTGCCGATGAGTTTGGAAATGATCATTGAAGCAACTCGCAATGATGAAGTACTCCAGCTGGTGATGAAGGCCCTACAAGCCAACGACTGGAAGGCTGTTCAAGATTACCTAAACAAAAGGACACCACAAGCAAGAAACTCCCTGGAGACATTCCTGAGGGTTAAAGACGAACTGTCAGTCGACAGCCAAGGGTGCCTACTGAGAAGACCATGGATCGTGATGCCGGAAAGCCTCACCCAGCAATCAGTCGAGCTAGCACACCGTGGACACCAGGGCATAGTGAAGACCAAGAGTAGGCTCCGAGCCAAAGTGTGGTTTCCGGACATGGACACCAGAGTAGAACAGACAGTCAAAGAATGCCGATGGTGCCAGGCCGCAGGGCAACCCGAACGCCCGCCCCCGGTCATCACAGAAGACAACCCATAGAGACCGTGGGAACGCGTCAGTGCAGATTTTGGGCACCTCCCTGATGGAAGATACATACTCGTCATCATAGACGATTTCACCAAATACCCTGAGGTGGGGGTCGTAACAACTCTCACTGCCAAGGAGGTCATTGCAAAATTTGAGAAGGCAATCGCCACGCACGGCATATTCGAGTGAGTCAAGACGGATAACGGGCCACCGTTTCAGAGTCAAGAGTTCGGAGAATACCTAAAGGACTGGGGAATCCATCACCGGAAAGTGACCCCCCCGCTGGCCTCAAGCCAACGGGGAGGTAGAGAGGTTCATGCGCACGCTGAATAAAGTGATCCGAATTGCCCATGCAGAGGAAGCCCCCCTGGAGAAAGCCATCTACACGTTCCTGAGAGAGTATCGGCTCACTCCACATCGCACCACAGAAGCAGCTCCAGGCCCCGCGGCAATGGGGCGGGTAGTCAGAGACACTATTCCCAGCAACCCAAACTGGACCCCAACCAACGTCGACCCAAGGAAGACTCTATCCAACAGAACCCGGTCTAATAACTATGCCAGTTTTCGTCGAGGGGCCAGAGAACCGACAATCCTAGAATAGGACCAGGTCTACGTGAAAGACAGATATCCAGGAAGCAAGTTCTGACTCCCATTCGATCCCCCGACCATGGACAGTCATGCGCCGCACAGGCACCATGGTGACAGCTCAAAGAGGAACGGAAACAGTCACACGCAATATATCCTTCTTCAAGAAAGCCTCCCCGAACTCCCCAAGCCCCCAAGGGCAGGAACCAGAGAGAGAAATGTCCAGCCAACCCGAGGGACCCAACAGTCCAGGAGGGGATGAAAGTGATGCCCTGGGTGAGGACATGGCAGCGAGCCCCGCAATCACGGAAACTCCCAGAACCAGCAGTTCCCGGTCCCCGGAAAACCCCTGGGGTGCAAGGGGATACCCTCAAGAGACCCCGCGGAGGGTCCCGTCCCGGGGAGAAGCAGCAGGATACGGGCTAAGAAGAAATCCGTCCCCGTCCTCCCGACTGGCGGATTTTGCCGTGGGCTGATCAGGAACTTTCGACCCATCAGACTGGTAAAAGGCCGGATGGCCCAGTAATGGTTTTTCCTACTGTAACCACGAATGACTGATATGCTTATTGTTTGTTTAAATAAAGGTTAAAAGGAATGTAATGTTCGCGACCGTGGTTAGCGGTTTAGTTAGCTGCGCACGTAAGGGTTCGTATGCGTGGCGTGTTACGTCACTCATGGGAGTATAAAATAAAGTAGGCTTGGCCGGCAAGAGCAGTCCGGACCACGCGGTAATCATAAACTGGTGTCCCGAGTCTCTATAACGCCGCAGCGCTCAGACCACCTGCGCATGCGGCCGTAAGACTCAACAATGCATTACAGAGATATGCAGAATACAAGCAGGAAAGCATAGAATGTAGCATTTGTTTTCCAACCTAATGCACGTGGTTAATTCAGCACATCATCCTTGAGTTTACCAGGTAATTTCCTCAACCGAGCATTCTCTCTGTTGGTCGTGACTTCATTCAAGGAAGTCTCAGGGAACGGGACTTCCTGGGGAGAAGTAGAAACATCTTTAGACATCATAGGGCCTGCGACAGGGTTGGGGCAACAGTATCATGTAACCAACTGGTGATGTCTCATGGTGATGTCTGCTTGTGAATCAGTGACAAGAAGGAAATTCCTTTTGTTCCACCAACCCGTTGTCTAAAAGAGCAGAACCTTTGCTCACCTGACTGACAAGTGCATGGGAAGAGTACCTAGGCACACCTTTCATCACTTTTTTAGGATTTTTGACCAGAACCCAATAATCCACCTTCAATCTTATATTTTTAAAATGTCTCCCAGAATCAAAATGAAGTTTCATGTTATTTTGTTTAGTCTCAACCCTGGATCTAATTACGTTTATGGATTCAACTTATTGGCCAACTTTGCTGGAAAGCCAATTTGAAAATATGTTCTAAAAATGTTATGGCCTTGTCGGTAGTGGGACTATCACAAAACCAATACAACATACACTTTGAAAAATAATCTACTAATAAAAAAAAACTTGCTATCAGAAGACAAGATTTCCTAAGGACCAGAGAAGTCAAAATCAACTTCATCCCAACTTCATCAGGTAGAGGATGTAAGGGTGTTGTAATGGTCTGTAGTTAATCAAAAAGAGACTAGCTCGAAATAGGTAAAGATAACAAAAATTAAATTAATTTTTAGTTCAAGGACTCAAGTATGCTTAGTCACGGGTTAGTGGCACCTGGTAGGTGTGCTCATGAAGCCCTCACCCACCAACCTAGTTGGTGGCATGCTTCATCATCGGGCCCACCCAGTGACACCTAGCGTGTCCCGGGTGTGCTTCGACGCCTGATTACAGCGGAGCAGGTATGTCGCTGAGTGTGCGGTGAAGAGTGTTATGAAAAGTGAGTTTAAAAACGGCTTGGCGGGGATCCCAGTACCCGGAGGCAAATTATACTTTAATAGCTGGGTCACCGTCAGCGGTTAAAAATAAGGCTGTTGGATGTTAGAGGCGGGTTACGACCTCCCACATCCTGGAATATGTCAACATGTTTCAGCCAGTGCCTTATGACTAAGCTGGCTTTCTTCAGGACGGATAAAATACGTGTGTGTGGTTAAAACTAGTGGGTGTATACTTCAGACTATGTGTATACACGCCCTAAAGTGTTTTTCTATGTGTGAGTGGGGGATTCCCATCTCAAAACACGCTAGTTTTAGAAATGTGCTACTTCAAGGTTGAGAAGTGGCAAGGAATGACCGGAATTGCTGGTCAGAGCCTGCTTTGGACCTGTAGTGCCTCCTTTTGTGAGAGAGTAAGCTCTCTGCATAACCTGGGTGGGTAACTCCACTCCGCCAACGGAGTTTGCAGATTTTTGCCTACTCCGCGCTCTGTTCCAAACGCAGAGTTTAGGCAAAATTCCCCTCCATGGCGGAGCCCATGCACAAGCATAAGACGCACAATGTAGTGTTTTTTCATAGGAGATGGACAGTGAGGAGCAGGAAGGAGAGCGGTCAGGCAGAGCAAGAGGCAGCCACGCAGGTAAGTGCCTTCTTTTTTCATTTTTAATTAATTTGGGAGGGGGGAGGGGGAGGAGTATTTCCAGAGAGTTTTTTTCAAACTCTGTGGAAATGCTCTTGGAGGCACTACGCCGGCTACTCCCAGGCTTATTACCAAGGTGACCATGATGAGCTGTCTGGATAATTTCCTTACGCAAACTTTCTGGAGGAATGAACAGATCATGACACATTACCATCTCATCAGCAACTAAATGTTAAGTGGCCACGAAATAATTTTTGTTTAATTTCACCAGAAAGTGTTCTACTCTCTGGCGAACCTTCAACAATGAATTCTTTGACTTTATTAAGGATGTGATCTTTATCATAGTCCTCTCTCCATGTGCATTCAGAGATGGGGGCACATACCATTACAGCATCCAAGGCTGCAAACACACATTCTGTATCTTCTGTACCATTTTCTTCACGCTCCAAAGACATGCGAGATAAGCAGTTTGCTCTGAAATTCTTCCCACCAGGAAGATTTTTGATAATAAAATGATATTCTTGTAATGTAGAAACTAAGCATACTAGAGTGGTAAAAGCGTTGTTCCACCACCGCTGAGAATGTGCATATGTGGTTTGTGATCTGTAAAAATATCATATTCGCCACCCAAATGTATGATTTGAACTTATGTATTGCCCAACACAAGCAAGTACTTCTTTTTCGATGGTGCTGTTACGTGTTTCAGCAGGTTGTAAAGTTTTAGAAGCAAATGCAATGGTGTGTTCTTTGCCACCCACCCATTGCCTAAGTACAGCACCCAACCCAGAAAAACTTGCATCTGCAATCAATTTTTTTTTATTCGTCTTGAAATTGTTGTAATGCAGGAGCCTGCTCAATGATGACTTTGACCCTATCAAAAGCACTGTGTAACTCTTTATTCCATATGAATTTAGCACCCTTCCTAAGTAGTGCTGTCAAGGGTTCCACAATTTGAGCATAACCGTGCACAAATCGAGCATAATATTCAGCTAACCATTAAAATTAATGTAAGGCATCCCTATCTTTGGGTGGCAAATCATCTCGAAAAGCCTTGATTAACCAAAATTTAGGTTTGATACCTTCTGAGAACAATGTGTGTCCTAAATAGTCAAGTTCTTGAACACAAAATTTGAATGTCTTGTGTCTGATAATCATACCCACTGTGCTGAGCTTAGAGAGAACTCTGGACCAAGTGATATTGTGGGCCTCACGACTGCTAGTATGCACAAGGATATCATCCTGGTAAGCTTGGACTCCAGGAATTTATTTAAAAAGTGTCTCCATAAATCTCTGGAAACATTAGCAGTGAATGCCACGCCAATTAGAAGCCTGAGGTACTTGAATGCACCAAATGGAGTCACGAAGATGGTCAGCTCCTGGACTCGGCGCTAAGGGGAATTTGATGATAGGCTCAGTGCAAATCAATTAGGGAAATAATTTTGGACCTCCAAGACCAGCCAAAATGTCATAAATGCTGGGGAGGGGATGACAGTCTACAATTATTTTACTATTTAAGGAGCACAAGTCAGCACAAAGTCTAACTTCCCCAGATTTTTTTCCGTATGACAACAATGGGAAGGACCCAAGAGGAAGAATCAAATGGAACAATGATTCTTTCTGAACAGAGATCATTGAGAACTTTCTTTTGAATCACCCCTAACACTCAGGGGTAAAGGTTGAACCTTATTTAGTATGGTTGAGCATTTGGCTTTAGTCTAATTAGGTGCTCAAAACCTATTTTGTCAGTAAGTACTGTGGAAAATTGGCTGATAATGGTTTTGATATCTGGAGAGGTATCTGCCTTGTGCAGCGCACAAAGAAACAGCAAATTGCCATTGATCCTTCCAGCACATAAACAATAGAAAAACACATTTGGTAACTTCTATGTCTGCTGCATTAAGCAGCACATATAGAAGTTTCAAAACACCATGAATGATTGGTTATGTGCAGGAAGGGAGCCCTTCTTGCACATAAACAATAATTTCCTCCAACGCAGACACCCTTGCACTATGGTGCAAAGATGCCTACATTGGCGCTTGGCAGCTGAACTCAGCGCCAGAGCTAGGGGAAATGCAGGGGTGCACCGCATTCTTGTGAATTTGGCGCATCCCTGCATTTTCAGAATGGAGAGGCGTGGCATTAGCAATGTTTGCTTAACGCCACGCTTCTCCATTCTGTTGTAAAAATGCCTCTTTCATTGTCTGGATTCAATAATTTATTTCCAACAGATTCAGATAATTCTTCAGGACACAGACCAGGCCATTGTGGGCAGTGGTTCCCAGAGACCATCTCTTTCTCCTTTGCTCTTGAGCTCCTCTGGCACATTGATAGCTTTATTCTTCTACAGGTAAGGGGATGACACCCAGGTTCAGTTTGGCATCAAGAGTGAAGGGAGTGGGACAGCAGGGGTTCTTCTGTAAGCACTGGACATTGTCTTTGGTTGAAAGAATATTAATTGGTTTGAAATGTTGTTGACCAGCAATTCTCTGAGTAGCTCAGAATCCAATCTCTGGCCACCGTTTATTGGTAACTGTCCAAACCCAGTCACCATGGCCAGAAATGTAGATATGAATCTTGATTCCCAACTATCAATGACTCGTCACATAGTCATAACATCCTCTTCTCGCCACCTATGAATCATTCACGCATTATAGCTTTCCAAATCTCTTCTTTCAATATCCTGGTACTAAATGTGTTATGCACTCCCAGTTGACCGTACTACTGAGTATCAACACCAACAATATGGTGCCGGATTAACGCCAATGAGAGAATATTGAGGGACACAGTAGTATTCATACCTCTTAATCTATGTACCTTGAAGATATATGTACTGTGTAGGTACATATATGTGGATTTAAATGAGGAGAATCTAGATGTACTAATCTGTTGCTATTTTATTTTCAATATTGTTGATTCAATATTCAGGGGCACACCCTCCGAGTCAGATTTCAGCAATTCACCTAACTGGGTCTCCCAAAGAAGCCAAACCCAAAAGAACAGCAGATTCCAAAATGCAGCAGCCAGACCGGTCTCTGTCAAGAACTCTGACCTTATTTCTATGAATTTGAAAGAGTATCTTAGCTGTCCTTAATGAAGGCAGTATGTCCTGGTCACCCTGCACTTGCCATATAATTTACTAATCAAATATGGTGAAGAAACTCCCTCCCGCTGAAACTCGGAAAGGAATCTGGGGGCATATTATCAAGGGGGTTTATCTCCGCTTTTTTGGCTTTAAAAGCCAAGAAAGCGGAGATAAAATTATCTCCCTATTACCAAGCTGTCGCTAACACCAGTTAGTGACAGCTAATAGGAGATAGCGACCATCTTGGGCCCCACTTTGCATGTCAGTGATATTTATCACTAATGACATGCAAAGTGGGCGTGCCAAGATGTTAGCGACTGGAAACAGTCACTAACATCGCTATCTCCTATTACCAACTTTTGGAGATATTCGCGCTAAGCGCGAATATCTCCAAAAGCTAACACCTGCCCTGAGCAGTTCTTCACCATGTTATCCAATGGGTGGTGGATAATGTGGCTAAGAGCATTTGCTCGATAATGCATGAATATCGCTGACTTTTCAGCGATATTCATGCATTGCGGCCGTTTTTTATCGCATTTGCGATAAACCTTGCTAATAGCAAGGTTTATCTGCGATAAAAATCGCCGATGTGCGGCGATAATTTTTGTCTCTAAACAAGTTAGAGACAAAAATTATCGCTAGTTGTTGGTAATATGCCCCCTGATTTGTTGTGTGTGTGACGTATTTCCTGTTCTAGTTTTGATTGCCCCACGAGACTCATTTCAGGATGAGTGTGAGTGAGCTTTATAAACCAGCACATAAAGTGACAGAGGATATGCTTACGCAGATGGGGACTATTCCCCAGTAGTAGCCAATCAGAGTCCCTGCTTGCATGCGTTGGAGTTACCATGGATCCTTGATAGACCCTTTGTCCATTACTGCAGGAGTGACGAGGACGACACACAGAGAGAGGGTGGAGTCCTAGGGTTGCCGGAGTAGAGAGAGTTGTGAACCAGGCCACATCGAAGAGACCAGTACACGCGCCCCTCTGTGGAACCGCCCTTCCATGGCTGTTCCAAAATGTGAGTGACATTTTCTTTAACCAGTGGCAGACCCATATACAACAATGGCTGATGGGGGCTGGCCTAGCTGTCTTCAGCTAGACTTAAAATGTGAGTTTTGGATGCCTACCAACTTGAGAAGGCAGATTTGGCGATCAGCGCCATCTCAACTCAAATATAAAAAAGGTTTGTCAAACTTCGAATCCTTCTGAAGTGTAGGTAAATTGAGTTCACCTGAGTTGAGTTGACCTAGTACTAATTTGGGCACCTTTCACACTGTTTCCATATTTGATAAATACTCCAAAACAATTTTCTATTTTACCTCTTACCATTGGATAGTTCTGAATATTCTTGACAAAAGTTGCCTGAAAGAAATTGTGTCTCAACTATAGTTTACACAACTATCACTCCACTGGGTGTAGATCTTCTATTATTAACTCCAATTGGGCTGCTTAGGATATTCTGGCATCATACGATGGGGCCGATTCCGATTCGGGTCGGAAGGGCTCCGAACCATGTTCGGAGCCTGTTAGACCTGGCACCTTGGCGTGAGTCTCCTTTCCACTTTTTGCTGATGTGCCTCAGATGTTTTGCTGGTGTTAGCTGGTCAGGGCACTGCGACACGGCCAATCCGTGCCGCAGTGCAAGTGCTCCCAATGTAAAGTGTACCTGTAATTGATTTCCATGATTGGCTCATTTGATTTACTGTCAGTCCCCAGTAAAGTGCACCAGGAGTGCCAGGGCTTGTGAATGCCAATACTGCTAGTGGGCCTGCAGCGCTGGTTGCGCCACCCACAGAAGCAGCCTTTTAAAATGTGTCTAAGGTCTGCCATTGCAGAACCTGCGTGCAGTCTGGTACTGTCATGCTGGCTGGGCAAGTGCACACACCTGCCAGCCCCAAAACCTTCCCTTTACTTCATGTGAGTCACCCCTATGGTAGGCCCTATGGCAGGGTGCATTGTAAGCATAAGGTAGGACAAGCCCTGAGGTGTGTGGCATGTCCTAATAGTGAATTACAGTCATTTTCGTTTTTCACTATTGTAAGGCTACCTGTTCTCATAGGCCAGAATGGGCTGCTGGAATTATTCCGCTCTATAATTCCAGCAGGCTCAGGGAACATGGTAGAAAGTCTAGTTTAGTATGCCTGAACTCAGAATAATAAAATACCTCTTCTAGTAAAGTTTATTTTAATATCCTGTGTTTGCAAATGCTACTTTTAGAAAGTTAGCATTTGCTTGCCTGACCATTTCAGCCCGCCTCTGCTAGGATGTGTATCTGGCTGTCTGGTTTCTGTGAGTGACAGGGCTGGGGAATTCCAGGGGGCAGTCTGGGCTGCCAGGTGGTGAATAGAGGAATTACCCCCTGGATGGGTGGGAGGAGTGCCCCTTGACTAGGGCTGTGTTCTGCCACCACAATGCTGGCTCCACCTCCTGCGGAGCGTCTGATGTCCCTGCCCTGCACCCTGAAAGAAGAATCCAGAGTCACCGAAACAAAGTGCTCCAAAACTGGGCTGAACTAGGCTCAGGCCCCCTGGCCTACAAGAACAAAGGATTTTCAGTATACATGTAGGAGCCCTGCTCCTAAGAAAGTAGATCCAGTTTTCACCACGAAGAACCTCTGCCCGACTAGAAGGACCAAGAGAAGCTGAAGGAGGAAAGACTGTCCCTGACCTGAAGGACTGACCTGCAGTGGTGCCTTGCTGAGGAAGGAGAGGAAAAGACCAGAAAGGACTTTGTTATATTTGTGCCTGAAACGATCTCCAAGGGCTTGATTTCGAGCTTGCCCCCTGAACAGAGTCCCAGGAACAGTGGACTCTATTGTGCCTTCCCTGCCAAGTCGTGGGGACTTGTCTGATCGTCCCGAGCCGCTGGAGCCCCGCCAAAGTGTGCCTCGCTCACCCCCCTTGCAACTCGTGCCTGGCCGCCCTCCTGCCTCGAGCCGCACCGCTCGCCACTGAGCCGTGCCCCGCTCCGCTGGGCCGCCCGCACCCTGCTTCCCCCTCCTCCTTTGGAGCCGCACACTTTGGTCGCCCAGCCGCAAGAACCTAGCCCGGAGCCTCTGGGAGGCGAGAAACGCCCGCACGCTGAAAAGCGCTCCGGCCGCCTCGCGCACCGCTCCGACCTTGGGGGAGATCACTCGCATTGTCCGACACTACGTAAGCCGGAAGGTACAGCTCGTACCCCTGATGTGCGCTGCTTCACAGCGTACGCCCCCGCTGAGGCCGCGCCGCACCCGTTGAGCCGCCGGTAAGTCCCGTACCCGCTGCTAGGTGCCACCTCTACACCTGTCTTTCCCGCCCCAGACCAGCCTCCAGATCGTCGTCCGCCCCCAGGCGTGTCACGTAGGAGTACGACTCGCCCACCGCGAGGAGGGCCGTGTGGGAGCGAACGTCGCGTCCAAGAAGCCGCGAACACACAGGTACAGCACCAATGAACTCCAATTTCTGCCGGAGTTCGCCACGGACTCGGGGTCCGCAACGTTCTGTTTTCCCCCATCACTGTTTGTATCACGATCAAGTCATACGGCTGCCCTGCGACTCGTACCTCGCTCTAAAGCTACCGCGTCGTACGCTCCGTACCGCAAGGCGCGTGAGCTTTAATAGGCCTTCTTGTTCTGTCCAGCACAGAGTACGCCAGCGCGCTTCGCAGTGCCCAAACCAGCCCGAACTGTGCTACGAGGTCAAGACCCGCTTGGAGTAAGTGGGGGGACCGTGTTCCAACCAATGGACTGTGCTAACTAAGTAATATTCAAGAACTTGAAAGATTTCCTTTCCATACTAGAGAACTGTTGCCTCTTTTAGATCTTGTGGCCTCAATTGCATAATGTTATATTGGTCTTGTGATTAAGCCTACATATGAAACCTATTTTTACATAAAGCCTACGTATTTTTCATACAAATCTTATGCCTGGTGTCCATTTGTGATGGGTCATTATGTTTGCTGTATGTGGTCATAAATGCTTAACTAACTTAGCGCCCTGAGGATTAGCTTTGTCTGCTCACGCCACCCAACCTAGAGGGTGAGCAGGGGTTATTCTGAGGAGTAGTTCCCTTTCCCTGACTAGAGGAGAGGGTCCCTGTTTGTCACAAGTGCATACCTGTGCCAACCAGAGACCCCCAATGGTAACAGAGCCCTTCCGACTGAATCGGTCAGTGCCGGCCGGATTCTATTCCGACCGAGCCATTCCGATGGGCTTGGTCAGAATGGAATTCGACTTGGAATTTTGGATGGCCTACGACGGGCTCGGAGAGCCCGTCTGCCATCGGAAATCCTTCCCCCAGTCACCTCTTTACGACCGAGGGAGTACGATGGCAGTTTATCACTGCCTTTTCGTGCCGGTCTGTCCGGCACGAAAAGATAGTCGGAAACTGTCTTTGGGGGGTGCCGAATGGCAGCCTGGGGGCACCTATGGTGCCCCTCTGTGGATCCCTGCACCCGGTGGCAGGCACCTTAGGGCGCCGGCCATAGGGTGCAGGGATGAACTGCACCCCTGCTTTTCTCAATGCAGGCATGCATTCTGCTCGGAATGCATGCCTGCAATGTGAAGCATACGAGTGCGACCGAACCCTGTTCGGTCGCATCATATTAGCAGAGCCTGTAATGCATTTCTTCTTTGAACCGACCGCACAGGCACCATTCCAGCAAGAGCGGGCCTAGCGGGGTCCACAGAGTATCTACAGCTGCAACAGCAGGCTTTGCTACAGTAGAGAAACTGAAAAGGACAACATACACTGCAGTGGCACCCTAGGAAGAAGGTCTCTGTAGCTAATTAAATAATCCAGATCTTTTCCACCCCTTGTGTAGCCGAACATCCAGTCCTGGATCAGATCTAGTACCACGTCCTCGTGTTCACTCACCGCCTAGTGCATATCTTGGCAGTTCTTAGAGAGATATTCTGCTGCGTCCTTATGCTTATACATGCAAGTGGGCCACAAATCCGGAGTTGTAACCGAATGTGGTCGCAACGTAACAGGATGCTATAGGTGTGGGGCTGTCGCTGGATACTACGGGCACTATTTATCAAAGGATTGCATGGCGTTTGCACCACACTACAGGGTGCAAGCGTGAGGCAACCCTTAAGTGTGATTTATAAGCCACACAAGGCCACCTGGCATGGCCGAGTGGTTTGATCAGTCTGGAGTAAGGTAGTGAAAATTGCTGCATTGCCTCACTCTGCCCCAGGGAGGCGTTCCATGGGTGGTTTGTGGGTTCCAACGCAACACCCATGAATTTTGACGCATTCCAAGATGTATCATTACTGGTAGACCTGTGAATGTGCCATAAAGCTACGCCACCGCATGGAAGACGTAACAAGGAGTAATATCTTAATTTCTCCTTGTTTTTCCTCTTTCTATGGGTGCTGTATTCTGCCGCACACATAGAAAGAGGAAAATGCATCATGCTGTTTTTTCATAACTGTTTTTATTCCGCTTTAAAACATTTTATTGTGGGGGAAAATGGACTGAGTTTGCACAAACTGAACCAAGTATTGTTGGGGAGTGTGGGGGAGTTAAACTTCTTTTTTAATTCGCTTTTAACCTTGGTTATTGTGGGTGAAAACTGACTGAAATTACACCAATTGCTCCTAGAATTACGGGGGGGAGTCAGATTGCACTGAGCACTTTACCTTAGATTTGTGTTGGGATACTAAACCATAGAGCTGCCAGGCAGGTCAGCGCTCTAGTGGTTCTATCAGCAACAACTTAAAATGATGGCAGGGCAGTGGGCACGCTGAAGGTGCACCAAAGGCAAGCCCCCCCCCCCACACCCTTCCGCGCCCACACGGTCACTTACCCCACACAGCAACTGGTCGACTTAGGAGGGGTCGACAATGACAAATGTCTCCACTCTATTGACCTGACTGGGGAAACCTAAAGTTTAAGTACTGCGCCTACACTCCTCCTACTTTACCTACATCCAAGAACACCAGTCCTCTCAACGTGCCTAGAAAATGCTCCTGTTAAATTGTCGATCCCTTCCTCACTGCAATCTAGAAATGTTCTCATTCCTAGAAGACGAAAAACCTGATGTGATCTTCCTGACCGAAACCAGGCTCCAAGAGGATTCTGGAGCAAACATTGTCCAGGACCTACCCCCGACTATTATATCACATGTAGAGATAGAGAAAACAGGAAGGGAGGAGGACTCACAGTCATGCTAAAGGCAACACTCTCATGTATAACCGAACCCCCGCCATCTTCCAATTGCGAAAGTCTGAGATTCGCCATTTCCATGCCCCCCACATTCACATTCTCCGGAGTCCTAATTTATAAGCTCCCTGACACTGCAAGTCCATTCACCTAGATCTTATCGGAAGTCCTTGGCAGCTTTACAATCAGGAAGACCCATCTCACAGCTCTGGGGGATCTAAATTCACATCTTGATCAGCCCTCAAACACCCTAGCAGCCAGTCTCCTGCAACACATCACCAACATCCAACTCACTTAAAGAGTACAGGGTCCTACTCATGCAGAGGTTCACCTGTTAGACCCAATTTTCACCAACAACCTTTAGTTACAGGTATTGGATCCTTTGCCCATGATCTGGTCTAACCACTTCCTGATTCGTGTGGTCCTCACTATCCCTTGCCCACCTGCAGTCCACAAGCCATTTGTCTGGAAAGACCGACACCGGTTCCAGATAAAACCACAAAGATTGGAACTTTTCCTGAGAAAAATCACACCCCTCCTGGGTTCTGACCCACACGTCACGAATGGTAGGATTACAGAGTGGAAAAACCACTCTCTAGATCAATCTATTCCCAGGAAAACTTTTACTCTGAGAAACAAAAGTCAATCTCCCCCCTGGTTTACCCCCCACCTACGAGCACTCAAAAGAAAGTGCAAGACTGCAGAAAGGGAATGGGTTGTGGACTATGGAGAATACAACAAAACAAAATACTGTGAAACTGTAAGGACTTATCACTCAGAGATAAAAACTGCCCAGGCTGACTACGATGAAACCAGATAATCAATGTGGCAGCAAACTCCCCTAGAGAGATGTTTAAAATCACCAAACCATTGCTAGAAGACATGGCCAATGGCCCACCCACCAAAGCCCTCAATCGATAGGTGAAAAGATTTGGCCACCTCTTTTCAAAATAAAATATTGGATATCTACCTCTCCTGCCAAGTGGTGGGGGAAGTCTTGAATGCTAATTCCTTTAACAAGAGTAAGAAAAGTAGCTCTTCTGCCCTCTCAGAATTTTCCCACTAACATATGAAATTTCACTACCCTTTTTAGCAAATTTAAATCCGGATCCCCACTAGATCCCGCACCCCCATCCCCCTGCCTCCAGGATCTTATTCCTCAGGGCAAAAATGATTTTTCCCATTCTGTTTGACAGGGTTAATCTGTCCCTGGAGAAGGGAATGGTACCCCTGGCATGGAAACATGCCATGGTCAAAACAATCCTCAAAAAGCCAAACCTAGATTCCTCATGTCTGGTGAATTCCCAACCAATTTCACTCCTTCCAGGCATTAGCAAAGTGTTAGAAAAACAAGTCAATAGCCATCTGTCAGACTTCATCGAGGCCAACAACTTCCTACGCCATACTCAAACGTGTTTTCTGTCCAAACACAGCACCGAAACTGCCCTCCTAGCGGTAGTGGAGGATGCAAATAGGGGACTAGACAATAAGGCATGGTAGCCATAATACTTCTTGAACTAAGCGCATTCCTTCAACACCATGAACAACAATATCCTTCTAAAAAAGGTTCCATGTGGCTGGAGGTCAGGGAAAGCCCAGGACCAGCTCTGCTCTGCTCCTTCTTGAAGCACAGTTCCTTCCGGGTACTTGACAAGTCTTGCTTTCTGACATAATCCCTTTTATCTTTGTAGTCCCTCAGGGATCATCCACAAGTCCCACGCTTTTTAATTTCTACCTGCAACCTCTAGCGGACCTCGTCACTCCCTTTGGCATTTCCATAGTATCCTACGCAGATGGCACCTAGCCGGTATTCTTGCTCGCCTCAGACCTGGATCCTGCTGCCGCCGCCTCCTTGGGACCATGTCTGGAGCTCGTAGCCAGCTGGAAGAACAAATCATGTCTTAAGCTGAACGGATCAACGACCAACCTTTTGATACTTGGAAGAAATACATCTCCACAGTGGACCCTGGGTGGACTGGAATGCCTCGACCCACACCCCCAAAATGGTTATAACAGGTTTGGGGGTATGGTTGGATAAATCAAGGGATCTCAGGCCACCAAACTCTCAGCAAGTTGCTTCGGAATCCTGCGAATGCTCTGCAAGATACCTAACCTGCTCCCTCAGACCTCAAGGAGGCTGGTGCTCCAGACACTTATCCTCTACCGCCTGGACTAAGGCAACTTGCTCTACCAGGTGCACCCAAGGCAGTTATTTGTAAATTAGAGATCATGAAAAATGCAGTGGCAGGTACGTTGCTATGGATTCCAGACACACCTCTGCCAGGAAAGGCATGGCAGATCTCCATTGGCTCCCAGTTGTCCAAACAATAAAATTCAAGACTTTGTGCTCTATGATGGAGCCCTCCATTCACAAGGAGCTCCTACCTCATGCCAGCTCATTGCCCCCTATACCCCTAACAGGACACTTAGATCAACCAACGCACACCTGGCCCCTGTTCCCCCTCTAGAAGAACCAGAAGAGGTGGACGTCCTTTAGCCTTGATGTTGCCAAACTTTGGAACTCTCTTTCTCAGCCTTGCGGGCAACAGACAATGAGCTGTCCTTCCGAAAACTCCTCAAAAGATGGCAATTTAAGAACTAACCCATGCTGAGTAACTAGTGTGATTAGCTCACAATATGTCTGTAACAGGGTCGGGATGCCTACGGGTTGCCATGCTCTCTACTAGAATAGTACAGTATGGTACAAGAGTGAATGCATTGGCACTAGGCAGCCCATTGTGCGCCAACGCTTGGAAAAAGCAGGAATTTGTAATGTAATGTGGTATTTATAAAGCGCTGACTGCCACTCTGAAAGGAGCATCCTGGCGGTCCTTTAATACGCCATATCATGTTAAATATAGAGCATTCCTGCCCTTTACCCGTCATGCCGCAAAGTGTCTTATTGCGCTACCTTACATATTGATAACGATGTCCCTGATTTCCGGAGGACAATAACGTGGGTAAACGTGCAGAACAACGTTGCAAATACCACACACACTGGTTGCAGATCTTATCTCATTCATGCGCAGTCTCTACCGTCACTCTGTTACTGGTGGTAACTCGGTGAAGCCGTGCAGTATTACAGCATTATTCATAATCAATGTAACTGGTGAAAATATGCGGTAATCAGAACAGGAGACTATTGTTCCATTTCCTCAGCGCTCTACTGGGAACAAGGATGTGTGGTTTTCCATTGGCACAACATCCCCTGCAAGACATGGAGAGTGGGATTGTTTGTGTGGAAACTTATATATATATATATATGCACAAGTTTGTACATGGCTTGGAATGACCTCTTGTCAGGTAATCATCACATCCTCACAGCTTTCCCTGAAAAATTTAGACAGGTCATGCTGCCGGAAGGTATTAAGTAATAAAGCCCATTAAAAGGCAAAACGCGTGGAGTTCAGTGTGTAAATACAGGTTCTGCATGGTATGCCTCATTTTGATGCTGGAAAGTCCAAACGATGGTATTTACCACATAAGATTAATATCAAACCTTGGGGTAATAGAATTTATCACATGTGGTAAATACTCCACCCTATTCCTCTGAGTTGATACTGAAGGTCAGAGCATTTAGATGGGAAGAATGAAAGCAGCACACAACTTATTTTCAATGCATCTATTGATTTTCTGCAATAAAAATACATGACATTTTCTAGTTCACTATGATTTAAAGTAACAAATATGACATATACATTCCAAACCAAGTCACATATTCTACACGAAAGAGCATTGAAGGAGTTGTGAAATGATAGAAAAGTATTTGTACATTTTGAAGAAACATCTATTACAGAATGAATGCTCCATATTCCATCTAGAAGTCTACATTCCATCAGGAAGACTACACTCCACCAACAACTCAACATTCCATCAAGAACTCTACATCCCATCAATAAGTCTACATTCCACCAAGAAGCCTAACTTCCACCAAGAAGTCTACATTTCATGAAGAATTCTACACTCCATCAACAACTCAACATTCCACCAAGAAGTCTACATTCCATGAAGAAGTCTACATTCCATCAGGAATTCTACATTCCATCAAGAACTCTAGATTCCACCAAGAAGTCTATAGTCCATCGAGAACTCTACATTCCATCAAGAAGTCTACATTCCATCAAGAAGTCCCTCTTAATTCTTACAGAAGAAACCAAACTTATCATGCATCTAGGTCTGAGTGGTCATTCGTCCAATCACCGCCCACTAATGATGCAAATTGCATGGATGGATCTCTTGACCGCTTCCTAGAGCATCAAGGAGTTCTATCTGGATAAACTTGAAGCACCGTGAAGATTTACCAGCTTCTCAGTGGTCTGTGCATCTAGCCCACAACAAAGAGGACTCCTTCTAGTAGAGTCTTCGGGAAAGTCCACTACACAGGCTTATAATTATTTCTAGGAGACATCACTTAATCAAAGTCCCGTCTGCACTGTGAAGAACTTTATATTGGTTGATGTGCCGTATATCTTCGCAACAGCGACAACGACTTCGCCCCATAACTGCTTGAACCCTCTGTTCCAATTCCACTACCCAGTCAGTCTGACATTTTGAAAAACCCAACAATATAGGGGTCTCCTAGATTGCCATATAAAAAGGATGCTGAGTTGCACCCCTGACCTATTCTCCTAAACCCCCCCCCCCAAGTGCCACAATTCAGCAAATCTATTTTATTCCACCTGGCCCAACTAGTTAACTTCACAATAAATTAAATTGATATCAGATTACACACTATTCATGAAATATTACAGAGTGTTCCTGCATTGGTGCAGGACAGACAGAGAAATGAAAACACAGCTGACATTCAACAAAAGGAGCCTAAAACACAGAGAAACCAAGTTAAAAGTGGCTGAGCTCAGCTTCCTCGCGCCTGTTGGTTCAAAACTCCTTCATAGCCCTTCCTTGCAAACGTAGTAGAAAGAATCTGGATCACTGGAATACTTCCAGCTGCGGACCCCTGTAAAGAGAGAGAGAGGTGAGAACTGGTGCAGGGCATGTGTCATGTCATGTCAAAGGTTCTTATATAGCGCCTTATCACCGCAAGGTCTCAAGGCGCTTGCTTTGGGAACCCGTCCTGGCTTTTTCCCTGTGAGATAACCCCTACTGGGCATCCCCAAGGTAAAAGCCAGGCATCTCGCCGCGGGAGGGGGGGGGCGTAGTGGAGATTAAGCAAGCTAATGCCCAGAGTTGCAGAGTGTGAACCCACGATTCGAGTAGGCACTGAAGCGAGAATTATCAAGTCCGTGGACATTTTGGGCTCAAGACCCTGCCGCGTCGGGAATTGAACCCTGGTCCTAGGTCTGACCTCTGCTTCAGGGTCTGCCTCCTCTAACCAGTGAGTCACACTTCTCCACCCATGAGGGCAAGAGCATAGTTTGTTCAGTACTGAAAATGCTACTTTGTGTGTTCCTAGCACCTGGTATAAGCAGAGGTTGTTTGCAGTGCCACGAAGCATAAACCATGATAGTGGGAGCTGTGTGTGATCTAATACAATGCTGCCCTGATTTCTCTTTTTGAATGTAGATAGAAATGTGTATTAATATATATATATATATATATATATATATATATATATATATATATATATATATATATATATATACATATATATATATATTCACTGAAAAAACCATAGGTTATAGACCATATATAGTTAGGAATTAGCATTTAAAAAACCTTTTTTTACTCACACAAAACCATTGAAATTCCATATATAGTTAGTTGTACTAACTATATATCGCGCACCCGCAATCCACTGCTGATCATGTCACATATTACATCATTCATGACATGGTCAGTGACATCACTGATGACATCACTGATGACATCTCAAATGACATCACTGATGACATCTCAAATGACATCACTGATGACATCACTGATGACATCTCAAATGACATCACTGATGACAACATCCAGTGACTGTGTATTTCTGTAAAGTTAAAATATGTCTTACATATTGAAGAATGAGTGGATGTAGAAGTGTCTGGATGAAGGATTTAGTAGGTGCATGACTGACTGTATGAGTGAGTGGTTAAATGTGTCTCACTGAGTGCATGGGTTAGTGACTGAACTGTGTTAATTTGTGCATCATTATGTTTGTTGTACTGTAAACTGCTGCATGTGTTGATCAGTAGCTATATGAGTAAGTATATGGGTTATTGATTGGTTGCTCAAGTATTTGTATGGGAGACTGAGTGTGTGTGTGGGTGGCTGGGAAGTGTATGACTCTGTGCATAGATGTGTGAGCAGTTGATTCACTAGATGTATGAGTTCAAAAGTGCACGTGGAAACAGCTGTATGGGTGGTTGACTGTGTGCATCAGTGTATTGGTGAGTGAATGGATATCTCAGTGCTACATGTCAAAGTAAGTACATATGTAAAACACAGTACATGTGAGAGTTGGCATATATAAATAACTGTGCATAAGAGCCAGTGAATGTGTGAGTGGCTGTATGGATGATTGTGAACTTGTATCAGGGATTGTAAAAGAGAGTACATATGTGTTAGTATATGTTTGAATAAGTAAGGTGTGTATAACTGTATAGTTGAGGAAATGGAAGTGTGATTGATTCTTTGTATGACTGACTAGGTGTATAAGTAACTCCATGGATGAGTGACAGTCTGTGAGTGTCTGTTTACACTGAGTGTATCTAAGGTTATATTAGAGTCTGAAGAGGTTCATCGTATTATCACATGAATGATGTCATCAGTGATGTGATCAGTAATGTCAAATGAGATGTCATCAGTGATGTCATCAGTGATGTCATTTGAGATGTCATCAGTGATGTCATCAGTAATGTCATTTGAGATGTCATTAGTGATGTCATCAGTGATGTCATTTGAGATGTCATCAGTGATGTCATCAGTGATGTCACTGACCATGTCATGAATGATGTAATATGTGACATGATCAGCAGTGGATTGCGGGTGCGCGATATATAGTTAGTACAACTAACTATATATGGAATTTCAATGGTTTTGTGTGAGTAAAAAAAGGTTTTTTAAATGCTAATTCCTAACTATATATGGTCTATAACCTATGTTTTTTTCAGTGAATTTTCAAGGTTTTGTAAATGCTAATTCCTAACTATATATGGTCTATAACCTATGGTTTTTTCAGTGAATTTCAATGGTTTTTTAATAGCAAATATCATAAGCTGTCGAATGTCAAGTAGGTGGTAAGAATTTTTTTTTTCGTGTTTATGCACACTGATCTGCTTTGAATGCTGCCCCCCCCCCCCTCATTTCTATTAGGAGTACTCTCTCTTTGCAGATAGTGAAGGGTAGTTAACGCAGGCCTTTGCCCCCGTTGTAATCCGTCGTGCCTGCTTCTCTCTCCATTTGATTGATTGTTATCCAAGCATTTACTGTTTTAGAATTGGTTCTCTTTGGTTCATTCTCTATTTACAAACAAGCACAGAGTCGCAATACTCTGTTTAGTCTTTGCAGATAGCGAAAAATCATGTAAAAAAACAAAAGGAATCGAGCAAAATCAGTAGGCCACTAATGGGATCTCTTTTTGACCTCGCTAAAATAGAAACATTAGGAACAACCCCTCATGAGAAATACGAAACTAGTGACATGAACTGAACTCCACACCATGATGTATGCAAGACAGCTCGGCTCCGCCACCCACCCCGCCCAAAATAACGATAAACTCTATGCAAATATTACAAATATATACAACACACCAGCAAAGTAACAGGGTAAAACATTTTATTAAATAACTATTTACATAACTATTTTATACTTTTTGTTGCCCGATCCGGCTAGCTCAATCGATCGAGCATGAAACTCATGCACTCTGATGGTTCAATGTTTTGAGGAGTGCTTGTAACACTGTCTGAAGCCTATTTGCACTTGCTTCAGCTTCACTATTCTTAATGTAAGTGGGGGCTGTTTGAGGACGTGACTGCATTTGAAAACAATGTGATGCGGTGCCTCCCTGAACCGCTTGACGGAGGCCCCCGAGGGACGGTGTCATGGCGCGGACTCGGAGGGGGCGCTTGGCTCCGGCCCCCTCCCCAAGTCGTGTTGCCCTGGTGTGGCCTGAGATCGCCCCCGACATAGGTGGCCGGCTCCCAGGGTCAAGCGGAACTTTTTGCCTTTTGGTGACTCTTCCATTCTTCACCTTGTCCCACAATCCGTTTCACCTAAAGACACGCTGTAGTGGGGCGCCCCTTTTCCGTTTCAGTTGCCATTCAGCCCGCTTTTGCTACACTGTGCCTCTTCCGCTATTCAGCTGTTTACCGCCCGCTCTTTCGACTACAGCGTCTCGCTCACCATGTACTTGAGTTGCTCCCGCTCTTGCGGTGCAGCGATAGGCGGCTGCCACAGGACTCTCAAAATGGCGGCCGGCTCTTCAGATTTGGGCGTGGTCCACTAAAATGGGCCTGCGACACCTTGGAACTCGGACGCTTGTCTGCTAGAGATTGGGCTCCATTCTCGAAAGCGTCCCCTCAGCCTTGAAGATTCTACAAAAGTCTTGGGGGCCCCCGACTCCCGCAGGCTTCTGGTGGGGAGCGCCTAGCATGATTGCTCGTGGAATGGCCACGACGGAGCTACGAGATGGTGGTGCTCTCATGCTGACGCCAGCTTCAGTCTGAAACATCCAGAAACACTGTAGACTACCAATTCGATCAGTTCCGGTAGCGCCCCAACGTGACCCGGTAGAGAAGAACTTCCCCTCCCCTCTTTGACTGATGGTTCTTGTTGCCTGTCCCTTCTGTTGTCATTTAACAGAACTATTTAGCCTGCTGAAAGGGGTTGTGTTCCGACCGCTGGTTGGATGGAGACATTTTGACTATATTCTGGACCTGCGTTGTCGCGTAATGCGTCATATGACGCGCCGCGTTAGGGCACCCGGAAGTGCTCCGGTGCGCGAAGCGCAGCTTCCCGGAAGCGATCTGGGGCGCGGCGCGCAGCGCGTAACGTAAGCATAACAGGTCATGTGACTTGTTAATAAAACTTTTCATTGGTTCATTTTACTTTTCTTATTCTAATGATGAAAGGCTTGGTCATATGACCTAAAAATTACGCTTTTTATTACTTTCGAACATTATTTTTTCTTAAACATATGTTATAATGTTCCAGGCTAATGTACTTTCCCGGAAAATTTACAACTGTCCTGCAAGTAAAATATATTCCTTTTTCGAGAAAAAGGGCGTTTCTTCGTCCCATGACGGAGCCGTTGAGCAAAAGAGGCTCGGCCTGCTGTCTTAGTCGCCGATACGCCTGAATATCAGATTCTTATCGATCACTTTATGTTGCAGGAGTAGAAAACACAACAGCCCTTGACCATTTATCTTTACTGCGTTCCTGCGTATTATACCTTTTACCCTTCATGTAATTGGACTGCTTTATTTCACTTGCCTTTTACTGATTCTAAAACAGTGACTATTATTAAAAACTTTACCAATGTAAAAACTACTACCATGTTTTCTTTTAAAAACCTTTATTGTGAAAACGTCAGTATACAAATACGGGCCTATAACCACGTGGGCCGGCCACGGAGCAAACTGTAATCGTATATGATGAGTAGACATTTACACTGTAGAGGAACGTAACGGGCGGGCCATTAGGTTGCAAGAACTAAGGTGTCTAACAGTTGCGGAATCGGTGGACGTACATTTAATAATTAAAATACGACAGAGACAGTTACAATAAAATTATCTAGATATACATTTGCGGGCAAGTACCATGGGTGACGTTAATTCGAACTTTCAATAGTACAGTAATCAATAACACATCAGAACTTAATATCAATAGGGATGTCGAAATATTCAATCAATTCTCGTCCCCGCCCGCCATGTGCTTCAAAACTGTATACGTATCTCGTGATTTCAAGGTTCTGCAACCAGTACACAACAAGGAGTTACGAGTCCCATTTATTCCGGCGCTTTTTGGGCGAGGACGGGCAGGTCCAGGATATAGTCAAAATGTCTCTACCAACCATCGACTATGATGATGTTCATATGCTGTATTTATTAGAGTAACACTCATCTGTCCACATGAAATTAATTTGCCACAATCCAAACATGTCATTTTAATCTTTCCAAAGTTCTTCTGAATATTTGGGACCGTTTCCCTTGCCTCTGATGCTGTCAGTGCCACTTCTTTGGTGAATGTACTGGCAGGTCGGGGGTTCTCCTCCAAATCTCTCTTTTATGCAGCACTATAATTAATCGGTGCCACCTCTCCATATGACGATGCATGGTATAGTTACCATAACTATATTTTTTTTCGGTTCCTCTGGAGAGTTCGTCGTGGCAGATGAGGCAGGTAATGTACCGGGCATTTACCTTTTTTGCATGTAGAGGAAAGGAAAAAAAATTCGAGCGTCCGAGTTCTAAGGTGTCCCAGGGCCATTTTAGTGGACCAGGCCCAAATCCAAAGAACAGGCCGCCATTTTGAGAGTCCTGTTGCAGCCGCCTGTCGCTGTAGCATCAAGAGCGGCCGAAACTCAGCTGAATGGCAATTGAAACGGTAAAGGGGCGCCCCACTACAGCAGACGAGCCTCCACCTGGGAAGGCCCGTTCACGCCGCCTCCTCCCCCCCCCCCCCCTTCGGGCACCCCACGCCGTTATTCGGAGCAGGATTGTAGGATGGCCACACCAGTGCGGCAACTTGCTAGACACCACCTCGGTGCCAACCGAATCTCAGCGCCTTGTGGTGTCTTCTATTCAGAAAATATTGTTGTGCTGCCTTCGACCTATTCGCCGCAAGTGCGCACGCAACTCAGCTGCATAGTGAGTGAAACACCAAGGGGCGCCCCACTGCAGCCGAGGAACCTTCATCTTGGGGGCGACGCACAGCATCACATTGCTTTCCAATGCAGTCAGATCCTCAAACAACCCCCACTGACTGACGCGAACTCACAGGCCAACGGAGCGCCCCACGCCGACTTTCGGCGCAGCATTGTAGGATGGCCACACCAGTGCGGCAACTTGCTAGACACCACCTCGGTGCCATCCGGATCTTGGCGCGTTGCGCTGCCTTCGGCCTATTCGCACATCGGTCCGCTACTGACGCCATCTCACAGGCCAACGGTGCGCCCCACGCCGACTTTCAGCATTGTAGGATGGCCACACCAGTGCGGCAACTTGCTAGACACCACCTCGTTGCCATCCGGATCTTGGCGCGTTGCGCTGCCTTTGGCCCTATTCGCACATCGGTCCGCTACTGACGCCATCTCACAGGCCAACGGTGCGCCCCACGCCGACTTTCAGCATTGTAGGATGGCCACACCAGTGCGGCAACTTGCTGGACACCACCTCGGTGCCATCCGGATCTTGGCGCGTTGTGCTGCCTTCGGCCTATTCGCACATCGGTCCGCTACTGACGCCATCTAACAGGCCAACGGTGCGCCCCACGCCGACTTTCAGCATTGTAGGATGGCCACACCAGTGCGGCAACTTGCTGGACACCACCTCGGTGCCATCCGGATCTTGGCGCGTTGTGCTGCCTTCAGCCTATTCGCACATCGGTCCGCTACTGACGCCATCTCACAGGCCAACGGTGCGCCCCACGCCGACTTTCAGCATTGTAGGATGGCCACACCAGTGCGGCAACTTGCTAGACACCACCTCGTTGCCATCCGGATCTTGGCGCGTTGCGCTGCCTTCGGCCTATTCGCACATCGGTCCGCTACTGACGCGAACTCACAGGCCAACGGTGCGCCCCACGCCGACCTTCAACATTGTAGGATGGCCACACCAGTGCGGCAACTTGCTAGACACCACCTCGGTGCCATCCGGATCTTGGCGCGTTGTGCTGCCTTCGGCCTATTCGCACATCGGTCCGCTACTGACGCCGCCTCACGTGCCAACGGATTTTCTACGCTTTTTATACCCTATGCCGCATAACAGGTCATGTGACTTGTTTATAAAAGTTTTCATTGGTTCATTTTACTTTTGGTTTCCTAATGATGGAAGGCTTGATCATATGACCTAAAAACAACACTTTTCATTGGATGAAAAGCCCCACCTTGTTTCTGGATGTTTCAGACTGAAGCTGGCGTCAGCATGAGAGCACCACCATCTCGTGGCTCCGTCGTGATCATTCCGCGAGCAATCATGGCAGCCGCTCCCCACCGGAAGCCTGCAGGAGTCGGGGGCCCCCAAGACTTTTGTAGAATCCTCAAGGCTGAGGGGACGCTTTCGAGAATGGGGTCCAAGACCTAGCAGACAAGCGTCCGATTTCCAAGGTGTCCCAGGGTCATTTCAGTGGACCAGGCCCAAAAAGGAAAGAGCCTGCCGCCATTTTGAGAGTCCTGTGGCAGCCGCCTATCGCTGCACCGCAAGAGCGGGCGCAACTCAGCTGAATGGCGGATTTTGACACAGTGTACCAAAAGCGGGCGGAATGGCAACTGAAACGGTAAAGGGGCGCCCCACTACAGCAGACGAGCCTCCACCTGGGGAGGCCCGTTCACGCCGCCTCACCCCCCCCCCCCCCGGGGCGCCCCACGCCGTTATTCGGAGCAGCATTGTGGGATAACAAAACCAGTGCGGCAACTTACTTGACATCACCTGGGTGCCATCCACATCTCAGCGCGTTCTGCTGCCTTGGGACTATTCGCACAACAGACCGCTACTGACGAGCCACCCCCCGGGATGCCCCACGCCGTTATTCGGAGCAGCATTGTAGGATTCCCAAAACCAGTGCGGCACCCAGTCAACATCACCTGGGTGCCGTCCAGAACTCAGAACGTTGTGCTGCCTTGGGACTATTCGCACAACCGACCGCTACTGACCATTGTTCCTTTTTTCCTAAAAATATTTAAATGTTTTTACTGTTTTTGTTGCGTTGTTTATATTTATAAGTTATTAAAGTTTTATAATCCTACTACTTTGTTGGAGTGCTATATATTTTTAATGTGACACATAATTGTAAAAACTTTGATGTACAAAGAGGCATCCCTGGAATCTTCCGCTTCAGGCTCGGTCCCCTCCCCAATCACAATACAGGATGGTTTTCAGATAGTAGGAACATGTGTGGTGTAACGGATCTCATCGGGTGGGGGCCTTGATCTACTGTAACTCCTTTGAAGAGGGGTGATTCTTTACAGCTGGGGCCATAAAATACATCTGCAGGGCTACCTGATAGCCTGGGACCGGCCTGGACAATCGGACACAGAGGAAGAGGAGTGTCAGAGGGTGCGGTAGTGAATAGGGCGAAAGGGAGGTGTCGGGCGGGCACAGAGTGTGATTCTCAGGGAAGAACAGCGCAGATGGGGGGAGGTTTATTGCCCATGCATAAGACAGAGAGCGGGGGTGACCAGTGCCTGGGGGAGATGCTTGCGAGGGTGGGGAGCCATGCTAAGGATCGACAGCGTGCAGAGAGTGGGTCTGGTCAAGGCATCTAAAATGGCTGCCGTGCACGACAAAAGTGTGGCATTTGAAAAAAGGCAAGATGGCGCAGACAATTTTTTTCAACACTTCCTGATTTCCTTCGAATCGAACGTTAACAGACGTTATCTCTCCCACACTACCGGTCCCCCTGGGCTTAAACGCCGAGATGGTAGGGACTGCATCCCGTGGAGATAGGCCGAGACGTCACTCAGCAGAAAAAAAAGTTACAAAAAAGTCTATAAACATACAATAAGTTAAAAGTCAATCATTCTTGTTTCCTTGTAGTACGCTCCCCAGTCCGCTTCCCGTTACGCTAACCGGGCGCACCCCACCAAAAAAGATTTTTTTTTTTTTCTTTTTTTTTTTTTTTTTCTTTTTTTGCCCCGCGGAGCCCTTTTAAAGCCTCCACATCAAACCTATGGGGTCAGGGAGGATCTACTATGCCCCCTTATGGTCATTTGCCCCTTCGCTTTGGCCTCCTCTTGTCTCTCGATCCTACCGAGAGACAAGATGGCGGCCGCTCCGTACTGTTTGGAATGTTTACAGACACCGGAGAGCCAATCAGCTTCGCTTCGCAAAGCTCCGTAACGCGAAAAGTACGCGACCCGGATCGCTACCCGGGACGCTGTCACAGATATATATCTTTTTTTGAACGTTAATTTCTCAAAATCCACTGCAGCACATATATTGAGACCCAGCAAAGGCACATCGGGCTACCGGTCCCTACAATTTTGCCAAGTTTCATGCAAATCCATTCACCCGTTTGATTTTTTTTTTTTTTTTTTTTTTTTGCCCCGCGGGGCCCTTTTAAAACCTCCACATCAAACCTAGGGGGTCAGGGAGGATCTACTATGCCCCCTTATGGTCATTTGCCCCTTCGCTTTGGCCTCCTCTTGTCTCTCGATCCTACCGAGAGACAAGATGGCGGCCGCTACGGACTGTTTGGAATGTTTACAGACGCGGGAGAGCCAATCAGCTTCGCTTCGCAAAGCTCCGTAACGCGAAAAGTACGCGAAGCGGAGCGCTGCCCGGAGCGCTGTCACAGATATATATCTTTTTTTGAACGTTAATTTCTCAAAATCCACTGGAGCACATATATTGAGACCTAGCAAAGGCACATCGGGCTACCAGTCCCTACAATTTTGCCAAGTTTCGTGCAAATCCATTCAGCCGTTCGGGCTAAAAGTGAGGCCAACCGCCCTATGGAAATTAACATGGGAAAAACGCGTTTTGGGACCCCCCTTTTTTCTCGGCCCCCCCTTGACGAACCCCCCCCCAAATTTTCAGGGGCTGCTCAGAAACAAAATGTTCCATTTTCCTGAAAATTTCAGCCAATTCCGTCCACAAACGCCAAAGTTATTAGACATAGAATTTTCAAAAATCCCATAGAGAAAAAATCCTAACTATATATACCTACTGGCGACCGCCAGTAGGTAATATATATATATATATATATATATATATATATATATATATATATATATATATATAGAGAGAGAGAGAGAGAGCGAGAGAGATTGAGAGACAGAGAGAGAGAGGGAGAGAGAGAGCGGGGGAGAGAGAGATAAAGAGAGAGAGAGACAGAGAGAGAGAGGGAGAGCGAGAGGAAGAGAGAGAGGGGGGAGAGAGAAAAAATGGGGGAGAGAGAGAAATAGAGGGAGAGAGAGAGGGGGAGGGAGGGAGAGAGAGAGTGAGGGGGAGGGAGAGTGAGTGAGAGAAAGAGAGAGATAGAGTGGGGAGAGAGAGAGATAGAGGGGGAGAGAGAGAGATAGATGATGGAAGTGAGAGAGAGAAAGAGAGAGAGAGAAAGGGAGAGAGAGAGAGAGAGAGAGATGGAAAGAGAGCGAGAGAGAGAGAGATGGAGAGAGAGAGAGAGAGAGATAGAGGGAGAGACAGAAAGAGAGAGAGTGGGGGAGAGAGAGAGATAGAGATAGTGAGTGTAAGAGAGAGAGAATGGGAGAGAGATAGAGGGAGAGAGAGGGAGAGAAAAAGAAAGGGGGAGAGAGAGATAGAGGGAGAGAGAGATGTCTGGATAAAAGCGCTCCCAAAAGCTACTGTGTTGCAGAATCCCCCCCGCCCCTGTGCAAACCTGTCTACAGGACTTGCCCACACCACAGTACAAACCTATGCCACAAGAGCTAACCCTCCCCCAGAAACTAAGACACACAAAGTGCCCATTCAGAATGCCACCCTGCTCCACAGAGTTGAATCACACAGAATGTAAAGCTTTGCCACACAAGGTGCCCACCAGAGAATATAAACATGTGCCACAAAAGATGCCCACCAGAGAATGGAAACATGTGCCACAAAAGGTGTCTACTAGAGAATGTAAACATGTGCCACAAAAGGAGCCCACCAGAGAATGTAAACATGCGCCACAAGAGGCGCTAACCAGAGAATGTAAACATGTGCCACAAGAGGTGCCCACCAGAGAATGTAAACATGCGCCACAAGAGGTGCTCACCAGAGAATGTAGACATGTACCAGAAATGGTGCCCACCAGAGAATGTAAACATGTACCAGAAAAGGTGCCCACCAGAGAATGTAAACATGTGCCACAAAAGGTGTCCCCTTGAGAATGTAAACATGTGCCACAAGAGGCGCCCACCAGAGAATGTAAACATGTGCCACAAAAGGCGCCCACCAGAGAATGTAAACAAGTGCCACAAAAGAAGCCCACTAGAGAATGTAAACATGTGCCACTGTAGTGTAGTTCCTATCATCCCAATAGGCTCTGCGCATTGGAATAATACCTACAATAGTAAAGGCCTAGATCAGACGTTAACTAGGTCTACTACTGTCGATATTAGACTTAAAGTTTTGGGTTTGCCAGCTTAGCTCAGAGTTCACTAGAAACTTTCTCGAATGTTCAGGTAGGACTTAACTTCCCTGATTAGACAAGAAGGGATTTAGTTTCTGACAACCATAGAACATGACAACTTTGCTCTCCCCTAATCAAGAGTATATCTCGAGAGTCGTGTGAACAAAAGGCAATTTATTTTACTCAGTCAGTACGTGCATTCTTAGTCTCATCAGATTGTAGAGAAAAGGAAGAGACGGGCGTGTTCAATAAAAAGGTGTTATTTATTGATCAGTCTCTTTTCTCATACAAGAGAAATGGATCGATATTATTGCAATACTTATAGTTAAGTAAAGTGCATACATTAAAAGCAATAGTATAAAATAATACTGTAAAAACATTGATATGGTTTCTAAGCCATATGATGTTTAAAATGAATAAAATATATTACATACACATATACATTTGACTAAACGTACTCAACTGGTGTTTCTAAATGCGCCTACCCCGTGTACCTGACCTAAGCCTGATGCGTGGGCGGGAATAGAAAGTTACAGTTTAGGTTAAGTTTGGTTTTTGCCAAGTGACTAACTTAAGAATTCTCTGTGAGGGGTTATTCAGTTCTGTACCTGGAAGTTAGGATGAATGAGGGATGGTATCTCTCTCTCTGGTCTCGATATTCCAGGCTGCCTGCGAGGGCTACCCGGAAGCGCCGGTGCTGGGTCTCTCGGCAGGAGAAAGCAGCGCGTCTCGTTCTCAGCGCGTCAGGAAGGCGGGGCTGTTGCCAGCGGGGTCTGCTCTGCTCTGGGCTTCGGCAAGTATGGCTGCTCCGTCTCGTCACCACCGTGTGTTTGCATAGGGCAAGATCGGTAATATTTATACCTTTAAGGTGCCGAGATTGACGTAAGGATGGACATAGATACGTCAATAAAGATGTCATACGACCAGGTCGTTAGCACATTCTTTTGCTGAAGTTCTCTGTGAAATCAAAACAATGGCCGCACGGATTTTCCAGGTTGTCATAGGTTTGATTTGTTATGAGAACTCCGTATGCCTTATCAGGGGCTGGAGGAATGTCGCTTGTCTAATTAGATCGCAAGCGTTATGACCTAATCAGATAACACGTTCCTGTGCCGTAGTGTGACTGCGTCAGATAACGGTATCTGCATCATGGGGGTTTTCTGCCTCATGGGCTGACTGCTAGTTAACTTGTTAGTTTGTTTAACCAGAATAGGGTCAGGAATAGGGGGATCGATTCAGAACCTATAGGAATACATGACACCCACTCCACGCTAACTATGGACATATTTACTAATCTAGGCATAGTATAACATAGTACAACATACTATAGAGTAGTGTGTATACCTTACCACCCCAAAATACATAAATGCATTTTGAAACTTTCAAATATACGGAAAAATTGCAGTTATATGTATTGTATGCACTTAAGCTGTAGAATAATGCCAAAGTAATTACGCATTTTCATACATTAATGCTATTTGGTATATGAGAAATTACACATGAAATGGCTCTTAATACAGAAAAAAGGTTCGAGACCATTCCATCACATAATAAAATATTTATGAACATACCAGCGGGCAGCTAATGTCTATAAAGAATACTCAATAATAGAAATCTTAGTTCTCTAGGAATAGTTTCTTACTTTAAGCAGAAGATAAGTGTCCCGAAAAATTGTAAAAAACATTTTGGGGCTGCTGAAAAATTGCTGTCCGTGAACTGGAGAAAAAATAGTTCATGTGACTTTGTTTTTAAAGTTGAAGGCCGAATTCAGGGAACGCCGTGTGCGAGTTTGCTCAAAAGTCTCTATTTCTGCTCTGGTGAGAACATCATAGCATTTAGGCTTTCGAAAAAACTGTCAACAGTTTCATGGGAAAGTTCCACTAACTCGGAAATAGGTGTAACCATGCATTCGTGCGCATGATTGTCTCCATTGACATTCTGATTTGCATTACTGACAGAAGGTCGTACCTGATCGATGCTGCTTTCATCTTGAACTTCATCACCCATCAATCGTAGTGGTGAAGCTTCCACGAATGCCGTCATCAGGATTGGTAGCCTTTGAGGGCAGCACAAAGCGTGAACCTTTATTGGGCTCAACAATGTTTCTGCATCCATTGGCGCATCCGATTGTAGCGTCAGACATGTGTCTAACGCGCATTCTTCTCCGCAGACACCTTAATACAGGTAAAACACATCTTTGCCACATTGGTCGAAATGATAGAAACCAAGTCATGTTCAGGTCTCTAAGCCGGGAAAGTCCCAGGATTTTTGTTATCCGGTCCCGGTATCCAATGGCTAGGATTGTTTCTTCCATTGTCGCGAGAGTTTGGTCTGTGACATGGGTTGCCATAACGAAAAATAAGGACTAAGAATAGGATTCCTGCAATTAGTCCCAGGATCAGGGGAAGTCCGCCAAAAATCGAATGGACGAAATCTGGAAAAATACCCAGTATGGCTTTGAATGGTGTTAATGCCATTGAAAATACTGTCTTAAATACCTTTGAGACCCCAGTGGTATCAGAAATATTTAAGATTTCATTAAGGATTTCCGCGAAATGTATGGGGGAATTAGTCGATAACAATGAATGTATCTCTGCAGTCGTCCTTGCGACTTGTAGATCATACGTTTCTTTTGATGACGTGAGCCTTGTAGGCGTCTGAAGAAGCACTGTTTTCATTCTGCTTAAAGTATCTATTCGAATAGAAGTAATTTTCAAATTGGGCCATGCCCTTGCCTCCCTGTCTGGAAAGGAGCTGGGGAACAATGAGCGTCCGCAGCACTTGACCTTCGCAGTCGTAGTTACGAGATAAGGAGTCCCGGGCATAAGACTACAGCATCTGCGGTCTACAATTAGAATGTAACTCCCATTATAGAGTCTTTGAAAGAATGGTTCTATCTCAGTTGCAGGTGCGCCTTGCTGGTGACATGAAAGGTTGTATGAATTCCCTTCACAGGCTCCATGCAAACTAATTCCGTTACACAGAAGCGTGCCGCTTAGTGACATCGCACAATTATTGCCACTAAGAAACACTTTCTGTCCTTTATTACTGACACATGCATGTGAATAGGGCAGGTTCCATGTTGTTTTAATGTACCCCTTTCCCAATTTTTCGTACATGCCAGCCTGTATATATTTTTGGCAGTATTGAAACCTGAAGGTTGAGATTGGAATATTTATTATCCCATGTATTATCCATTCACTGACAGGTCGTTCTGACATTGTCACTGGTAATCTCTCAAGTTTCTCAATGCTCAGGATTGTATAATCAGCACCCTTCTGGGCCATACTGATTTGTCTATCAGTAAGGTTAAAGATTTGGAATAATGACGTTGTGTTGATTAAACGCCAAGGCACATAGCCTGAACGCAGATTTTGTAACGTCCAGCCAAGCTGTACAATAGAACGCAATTGTGACTGACCGTGTTGTAACAACAGTAAGTCTTGCGATAATACGTCGATTGCTGAAGACACAATGCTGTCCAAAGAAAAAATTCTGGAGGACAGAGTCATTAACCCATTGTCCACTACAGAAAGTGATTTTTCCAAATTAATACGGTCAATTTCCCGTATTCTCTCTGCTGTTTCAATTTGAGTAACCTTCCAGGCCTCATTGTATGCTGCATATACAGAGGCTGCTATGAAACGTTTTTGACGCTGTTTGCGTGGTCCCATAATGAAATCACGCAAGTCAGCACCATCAGTAAGTAAAGTTAGGTGTTGCTTAATTTCTGCCAGTGTGGAAGTTTGTAGCCATTGAAGGCACAATTTGCCCACACTGTAGGTTGTTATTATCCCTGGGTGATGTCTTTGGGGATATCTAGGGTCTGGCCTGGTCATTTTGAACCCCTGTGTTTTGTTCAGGAATCTGTCTTGACAGTTATTTGTATCTGTGGGCCAGATCAACCACTGTTTCCAATTTGGATGTGTTCTGTTTTGGTTTAATATATGGTTTACGTCTATCTCTTCATCTGTATCAGAGCTATTGCTGAACGTTGTTGGCTTTGGAGTAGACGGTTTATTTAAGTCTTTGATTTTGGCTAAGCCAAGACAGGTGGTTTGTTGGACAGTGTCATTTAAAAATATAATTTGTTCTGGGATCATGCAGGCTCTAAACAGTGATTCTATACCCTGTACTTGCCAATCTTTTGTACCCCAAACACTTTTCAATTCAACATTTTTGTCCCAATAATCAAAACCAAAAGTATTCATTTTTTCAAAGAATGAATCTGAATATATCAATTTTGTGTTGGTTATCATGGTCTTGGTCCCTGTCTTGTTTGACAATTTGAAATAAAATGTTTCAGCATTACTTGTGTTAAAACCTGAAAAGTATGAATATTTGTCATAGAAGGTTCTTGAGCTTCCTTTTGGAGGAGTTGCACAATGTTCCCATTGATTATAATTTAAAACATTTCTAGGTTGTGCAGATCTATGTAAAAAATGGTTACCATAGTGGTTGTAGCAATACATACTATCATAATTTGTAGAACCCTGCAAATAATCATGTTTGGTAAATTTAGAAGACATTACTAAGTCAGACATCATATTATTAATGCTTTCGAAGTCCCAATCATCAGCAAATGAGTTCGGTTTTACAAAGTCACTCAATGAGATCTTAATTTGGTGTGGATATTTCAGGATTTCCACCGGACCGTAGATTTCGTAGTCAGTGTTGTCCCATGCTACCCCACCCGGTATCGGATTGGCTGTGAAGTTGACTGAAGAAAGTTCTCTTTTCTCGACGTGTGAAGATGTGTGTGGTTTGAGGATCAAGTTGATTTTCTGACTTGCTGTGTCCATTTTAGCATATTTTCCCTCAATGAAGCGTCCCAAAGTTAGTATCATGATGAGCCAAAGTATGAGGATAAATGCACCAAAACCCACCCAAAATTCAATCCATGGAGAAATCAGATATGTTTCTTTTAGTTGTTTCAAAAGTTCTTTAGCTTTATCTTTAAAGGATTTTGATGATGGCTGTGTCTTTGATTCACTGAGGCTTTCAGAGGAATCATCGAAGTTTATGAAGTAGCCGGATGCAGTTCTGTCAATTGTTCCAATTGCTTCAGGATTACTGTTTCTTGCGTTTTCACTCGGTACTTCATTATAGATTGGTGTGTCTCTGCTAAATGTTTTTATTTGGGTTTTCAGAGGTCTTAGTTCTATTGCATTGTTGCATAGTCCTTGTTGTTCTTCTGTAGGCGTTTCGAATGTGATGAGCCTCTTCGATAGGACCTCTGTACTGGTAGCAAACCTTGGTGTACTGCTACTTATTGGGAGTCCACTTGGCCTACTGTTTGTTATCGGCCACATGATTGTGGTTTTACCAGGTCGATGGATACAACTCGGTTCTCCTTTTTACCAGCAAGTGGCGGTAGTACAACTGATCTTGTCCCGTTGACAGACAAGACAGGAACTGCTTTTCTGTAAGAAGGCCCAAATTCCTTCTTTACCGCGATCTTTTCCCTGACTAGATCCCCGACTTTTGGAATCCAGACAGGTCTTGCTGGGACAGGTGGTGGTTCTTCAGTGGTTGTTGGCTGTTGTTTCAACTTTATGTTGCTCAGGTCTTTTCTTGTTTTGTTTAAGTCCTGTAAAATAGCCAAACGGTCTTTGATATCAAAGCTTTTTTCTTTCACCACTGAAGTCTGACTATCAATGTCAGAGATCAACATCCTAGTTCCAAATAATAATTCGTACGCACTGAATCCCTTCAGAGAATTTCTTGGCAAGTTATTTAGACTACGTTGGACACTTATTAGATGTTTGACCCACCCAGCTCCCGAACCTAATACCTTTGCCGTTATAGATTGCTTTATGTCACGGTTTTTTCTTTCAACAATTCCGTTCCCCTCAGGGTGAAATGGACAAGAGTACCGCAATTGCACGCCCATGCTGACCATGGCCTCCTTATAAGCCCGAGAGCTAAAAGCAGGACCGTGGTCTGAATGCAGCACGCCAATTGCGTATGTGCCGATAAAGACTCGCAAATCTTTTATAACAGTTCTGGCGTCAGCCGTTCGCTGGGGCCACATCCATATGAATCTCGTACATGAGTCCACTGCAACTAAGATATATTTATAGTTACCATCCCTTTGTAAGGGACCACAGTGGTCTAGGTAAACACAGGCTAATGGTTTATCCGAGATTAGGAGGGGCGTCTGAGCTGGACGTCTCACCGTTGATACTTTCATTTTTTGACATATCTCACACTCTAGAACATAGTTCCTTGTTTGTCTTCTCATTTGTGGCCACCAGTATCTCTGTTTTAATAATGATACTGTGGCTGAGACGCCAGCATGTATAGAAGCAAGCCCTTCATGTGCCGCTATTATCAGTCCTAACCTATGTTCCATGTTTGGAATTGCCCTATCCCCCACTCCAGGGATTCGAGCAAAAGGAACATTGTTTGCATCAGTTATGTATGAGTATTTTACTGGAAAGCCTTTCGGGAGTGTTTCTATCGAATCCTTTTCTGAAGCGCTGACAGCTTGTAATATTTCGCTGTCTATTTTTGTTTTTGACCGGGTGATGGCAGCTACGGAAGCCGTTTGCACAGCTGCCTTCGCGGCCTCATCAGCCAATGAATTCCCTGCAACGTGAACGCCGTCACGTTGATGACTCAGTGTATGTATCACGTGAGTCTTTGGTAGTTCTTTTTGTAAAAGAACTACTTGTTCCCAGAGCATTTTATGCTTGATTGTGCCACCTTTCGCATCCTTGAAACCATTCTGAAGCCAGATCTGCAAGTATTCATTATAAGACTGAACGCAATAATACGAATCGCACACTATGAGTGTGGGGAATTCTCGATCGGTATTTTCAAGCGCCATCTTGAATGCCAGTAGTTCAGCTCGCTGAGCTGTACAATCTCCTAGAGATTGTGTTTTAGTGAGGGTTGGTTTAAATTTCCCTTCGTGCCAACAACCTTTAACAATCGCGCATGCAGCACTGTAAGCTTGTTTACCCCCTACTGCGGGTTGTGCTGATCCGTCTGTATATATTATACAGCCGTAATGTTCTAGAGGCAGAATTTCGGTCGGCGGAGGACATTCAAATTCATATTGGAGAAATTCTTGTGTTTTTAAGTTAGGATCAAATTCATATGCCACATCTGTTGCAGCAAGAGAATTAGCCCATTGTATCCATCTTGGATGGAGCGCTTTAGCATTTGGAATGCTTGCTTTTGTTACAGCCTCTAGTGCTGGTATAGGTGTCACGATTATTATTCGTTTACCTTGTGCCAGGGCTCGTTCTTTTGCTATAGCTGTCTGTGTTGCAGTTAGAATTTTTTCCGTTGGGCTAAATTTCATTTCAGCCTTAGTGTACAAGTGTGATTTGAATGCAATTGGTACCTTATCTCCCTCATTAGAGGTCAGGTATGTGAATCCGCATCTCCCTGGGATGACTCGAATCACAAGATTGCGTGTATTGTCACGTGTTTCTAATTTTGTTTTAATTAGCATGTCTGTTTGTAAGGATCTCAGAATTTCTGTGTGTATTTGAGTCCAATTGGATCTTTTAAAATCTGGTTTTATCAGATCATAAAGGGGTTTAACCCTTTCTGCGTAATTTGCAATGTATGTTCTTCCGAAATTTAGGAAGCCTAGAATTGACTGTAGGTTTTTTAGTGTTCTAGGTGCTTGGATTACGGCACATTTCTCTAGGAAATTGTCCGCCAGGCTTTTGCCTTCACTTGATAATTCATATCCTAAGAATAGGACCGTCAGATGGGCAATTCTGGATTTTTTAAAGTTGAATTTGTAACCCTCTGCTGCGAACCCAAGTATTATGGTGTTCACTCTCTTCAAGTGAGTATCCAAGTCATCATCTGTTAAGTAAATGTCATCGACATAAGATAATGCTTCATCATCATATATTTGTAGTAATTCTATTACTCTCGCTGAGAATACTCCCGGGCTGTTCTTGTACCCCTGGGCTAACCGACAGAATTGTTTTTGAGTGCCATTTATTGAGAATGCAGTTAAATATCTGCTCTCCGGTGCTATGTTTTGACAAAAGAATCCATTAGAGATGTCTAAGGTTGTTTTGTATTTTTTGCGCACTATTTTATTCATTAGTGCGGCACTATGCGAGTTTTGCACTGCAAAAGTTTTGCAACATGTGTTAAGGTGTCGGTAATCCAAAACTAGACGGTATGAACTGTCTGGTTTGGAGACCGGAAACAAAGGGTTGTTCATTTGTGAGGTGCAAGTTTCAATCACCCCCTGGTATTCTAGCTGATCTAGTATTTCTTTTACCTGTTTTTTAGCTTCTTGCTTAATTGGGTACTGCCTTTGTGCAGCAGGTTGTGATTTTAACTGGATTTTGTGAGGAGGAGAGTCCTCATCCCATCCTACATGATTTTTATATAAAGCAGGAGCTAGAGCCACTGCCCACTTTCTAGCAAGTGTGTATTTTTTATGAATTGGGATATGATTTGAGAAGGCAGGCATAATTATTTCTTCGCCATGAGGGCACTCCCTGACAAACTCTGGTGGCCAGTCTTTTTCAGCTAGAAGGATGTCATAGCCCTTGGAGAGATTATCCCAAAATAGTCCCCTTATTTTTCTAGTCTTATCCCCCTCTATACGCAATGTTATTTCGTATATTTTGTGAGGTTTGCTAACTCTGGTGTCTGCAGTTTCCACTTGAAGATATTCATTCGTGTCCACTGTCTCCAGATGATTCATAAGGACTTTGCGAGCTATGCTCACTTCTGCTGCGCTGTCTAGCATTGTCTGAGCCCATTCTCCGTTTTTCAGTTGTGTCCTCAGAATTCTCGGCATTGTTAACTATTTTAATGCTGGCTACCTTCTTTTTTGGAAATTGTAATTTCTTTTTTAGCTGAGCAGGTTCCTTGTCTTTGGACTTGGCGTGCTCTTCTCTTTGTTCTGATCGTCCTCTTCTTTCCGATTTCTGCGAGGAAGTCTGAAAAGATTGAGAGGGACGTGTATCAATGTCTTGATATCTATCAGGCTTTTTTATATTATCCCTATTTCTAAGGTTATATCTTTTCCCAGAGGGGTCACTCTGAGGTGACCTGTGTCTTTGGTTCGGAGATTTCTCCCTTCGCCTAGGAGACCTTCCCCTGGACTGGAATTTCTTTTCTTTAGGATTGGATTGTTTGTTTCCATCCCAGTTCTTTTTTGGTGAATTATTATTAAAAAATATTTTTTCAGGACTTTCAGTCAGTTGCGGTTTTACTGGTATTCCACCTAAACTATCTCTACCTAGTTCCTCATAGGATTTTTCTATGATTCTGGCAATTTCAGCTGGTTGGTCTGCTATATCTGTCTCTTTTAACCTCTGGCGGATCGCCACGTTTGCTGCTTCTCCCTTTATGTTGGCTAATAATATAGCCGAGATCTGCTTGAAGTCTTTTAGTAATTTCATACCAAGAGTTAAAGCAGGTTCTGGACCGTATTCGTCTTGAATTTGTTTTAGCACATCTGGTATTACCGAAATGGATGGAACACCGTGCGTTTTTGTGTAGATGGAAGCAAAGACTGTACCCCAAGTGTCACAGTCCTCAATGTGTGGTGCGATTCCCATTGGAAGACAGATAGTCAGAATCCTGTGTTTTTCTAGCGGGGTGGTGTCTGGAAACACCGCCTCTATTTGGGTGATTTTTTGTGCCAACCAGAATGGTATTTGTTCCCGTTTAGCCGGTACTTTACCTAGGCAGGATTGGATGTTCTGTGGTGTAATTTTATTTGTGTTCCCCTGGTGAGGGGTCAGCTGTGGAATTTTAATTGCTGGCTGAATTGTTGAAGTCCGCATCACATACTGGACTAATTGTCTATGTATTTTTATTAATTGTTTTAGCTGTGTTAAAAGCTCTGGTGCAGGCATTCTTTCGATGTCTGGATGTGGTGTGTATCCGGCTAGGACCGGCCACGTTGCTCCTGGTCTACCTAAAGGACCGAGCCTGGTGATGTGATTATTATGTTTTAGGGCGCCATCAAATAAGAGCAAATGCTCTTGAAATTTGAGTGGTACTTCCACCTCCTCGAAAGGAGTGCACGTTTCAGGAGGTTCCTCTATTTTGTAATAGTGGAAGTACTTTGTTACAGGATTTGCTGCTGGAAAATTTATCCATGAATAGTATACCTCTGTCTGCCGATATTCGTGTGCCTCAATTACGAATATGACTGTACCACCTCTAGGTGTCAGTCCATTTTCTATAAGTTTTATGGTTATAGATTTCCTTTTGATGACCGGGATGAGTATTATCTCCGGGTCTGCGTCTTGCATAGTAGCATCAGCTGCTGCGAGTTCAGTTGCTATTCTAACTGTCTCTCTTTCTTCATCACTGTCCATTTTACCGACAGGATGGTTATTTCTTTTGTTTGCAGATCAGGTTTCTTATGGAAACAAAGGATTAGATGCACAATAATTTGGAACAGTGTATCCTTCAACGTTGACTATACCAAAAACCATACATAGGAGTTCCCTCCTGCGAGGTTTTGGAGGAGGTTTTGGAGGATATAACCTTTCACCCACTCCAGACGTCTTTGGAGTATTATGGGAAAAGGAGTCTGAGTGAGAAAGCACGACTGAGTTACTCTAAATGTCTTACGTTAGTTTTATCGCCCTTTCCAAACGCGTTGGGTGCCATGTAGTGTAGTTCCTATCATCATCAGCTCTGCGCATTGGAATAATACCTACAATAGTAAAGGCCTAGATCAGACGTTAACTAGGTCTACTACTGTCGATATTAGACTTAAAGTTTTGGGTTTGCCAGCTTAGCTCAGAGTTCACTAGAAACTTTCTCGAATGTTCAGGTAGGACTTAACTTCCCTGATTAGACAAGAAGGGATTTAGTTTCTGACAACCATAGAACATGACAACTTTGCTCTCCCCTAATCAAGAGTATATCTCGAGAGTCGTGTGAACAAAAGGCAATTTATTTTACTCAGTCAGTACGTGCATTCTTAGTCTCATCAGATTGTAGAGAAAAGGAAGAGACGGGCGTGTTCAATAAAAAGGTGTTATTTATTGATCAGTCTCTTTTCTCATACAAGAGAAATGGATCGATATTATTGCAATACTTATAGTTAAGTAAAGTGCATACATTAAAAGCAATAGTATAAAATAATACTGTAAAAACATTGATATGGTTTCTAAGCCATATGATGTTTAAAATGAATAAAATATATTACATACACATATACATTTGACTAAACGTACTCAACTGGTGTTTCTAAATGCGCCTACCCCGTGTACCTGACCTAAGCCTGATGCGTGGGCGGGAATAGAAAGTTACAGTTTAAGTTAAGTTTGGTTTTTGCCAAGTGACTAACTTAAGAATTCTCTGTGAGGGGTTATTCAGTTCTGTACCTGGAAGTTAGGATGAATGAGGGATGGTATCTCTCTCTCTGGTCTCGATATTCCAGGCTGCCTGCGAGGGCTACCCGGAAGCGCCGGTGCTGGGTCTCTCGGCAGGAGAAAGCAGCGCGTCTCGTTCTCAGCGCGTCAGGAAGGCGGGGCTGTTGCCAGCGGGGTCTGCTCTGCTCTGGTTTTCGGCAAGTATGGCTGCTCCGTCTCGTCACCACCATGTGTTTGCATAGGGCAAGATCGGTAATATTTATACCTTTAAGGTGCCGAGATTGACGTAAGGATGGACATAGATACGTCAATAAAGATGTCATACGACCAGGTCGTTAGCACATTCTTTTGCTGAAGTTCTCTGTGAAATCAAAACAATGGCCGCACGGATTTTCCAGGTTGTCATAGGTTTGATTTGTTATGAGAACTCCGTATGCCTTATCAGGGGCTGGAGGAATGTCGCTTGTCTAATTAGATCGCAAGCGTTATGACCTAATCAGATAACACGTTCCTGTGCTGTAGTGTGACTGCGTCAGATAACGGTATCTGCATCATGGGGGTTTTCTGCCTCATGGGCTGACTGCTAGTTAACTTGTTAGTTTGTTTAACCAGAATAGGGTCAGGAATAGGGGGATCGATTCAGAACCTATAGGAATACATGACACCACAAGTGGGGCCCACCAGAGAATGTATACATGCTCCACAAGAGATGCTTTTGCAAACCCATTCAACAGGTGACTCCCGTGAGTGCTAAGCTGTGCCACAAGAGGTGCCCACCAGAGTATGTAAACATGCGCCACAAGAGGAGCCAACCAGACAATGTAAACATGTGCCACAAAAGAAGCCCACCAGAGAATGTAAACATGTGCCACAAGAGGTGCCCACGAGAGAATGTGAACATGTGCCACAAGAGGTGCCCACCAGAGAATGTAAACATGTGTCACATGAGATGCCTATGCAAACCTGTTCAACAGGTGACTCCCCTTGAATGCCAAGCTGTGTCACAAAAGGTGCCCATCACAGATTGTAAACATGTGCCAAAAAATGTGCCCACTAGAGAAGGTAAACATTTGCCGCAAGAGTTGCAGCTTTTAGTGTTAGCTTCATTGAAAGACGCAGAGATGGAACTGAAAATTCCATTGTTGTGTCTATGATTATTGGCTTGAAAACACATCTCCTCTGGGTGGGGCATGCCTTTCACCAGGTCACTGTCCACTGTCTGCCCTCCACCAGGTCACTGTCCACCGTCTGCCTTCCACGTGGTCACTGTCCACTCTACCTTCTGCCAGGTCACTGTCCACTGTCTGCCTTCTGTGAGGTCACTGTCCACTGTCTGGCTTCCGCCAGGTCACTGTCCACTGTCTGTCCTCTGCCAGGTCACTGTCCACTCTCTGCCCTCTGCCAGGTCACTGTCCACTCTCTGCCTTCCTCCAGGTCACTGTCCACTGTCCGACATCCACCAGGTCACTGTCCACTGTCTGCCCTTCACCAGATTACTGTCCACTGTCTGCCTTCCACCAGGTCACTGTCCACTGTCTGCCCTCCTCCACATGACTGTCCACTGTCTGCCCTCCACCGGGTCACTGTCCACTCTCTATCCTCCACCAGGTCCACTGTCTGCCTTCCGCCAGGTCACTGTCCACTCACTGCCTTCCGCCAGGTCACTGTCCACTGTCTGCCTTCCACCAGGTCACTGTCCACTGTCTGCCTTCCACCAGGTCACTGTCCACTCACTGCCTTCCGCCAGGTCACTGTCCACTGTCTGCCTTTCACCAGGTCACTGTCCACCATCTGCCTTCCACCGGGTCACTGCTCACTCGCTGCCTTCCACATGGTCATTGTCCACTGTCTGCCTTCCGCCAGGTCACTGTCCACTGTCTACCTTCCACATGGTCACAGTCCACTCTTTGCCTTCCGCCAAGTCCCTGTCTGCCCTCCACAAGGTCACTGTCCACTCTCTGCCTTCCACATGGTCACTGTCCACTGTCTGCCTTCCGCTAGGTCACTGTCTACTGTCTGCCTTCTGTCAGGTCACTGTCCACTGTCTGCCTTCCACCAGGTCACTGTCCACCTTCTGCCTTCCACCGAGTCACTGCCCACTCTCTGCCTTCCATATGGTCATTGTCCACTGTCTGCCTTCTGCCAGGTTACTGTCTGCCCTCCGCCAGGTCACTGTCCACTCTTTGCCTTCCTCCAGGTCACTGTCTGCCCTCCACAAGGTCACTGTCCACTCTCTACCTTCTGCCAGGTCACTGTCCACTCTCTGCCTTCTCCAGGTCACTGTCCACTCTTTGCCTTCCTCCAGGTCACTGTCCACTGTCTGCCTTCTCCAGGTCACTGTCCACTCTTTGCCTTCATCCAGGTCACTGTCCACTGTCTGCCTTCTCCAGGTCACTGTCCACTCTTTGCCTTCCTCCAGGTCACTGTCTGCCCTCCACAAGGTCACTGTCCACTCTCTGCCTTCCTCCAGGTCACTGTCCACTCTCTGCCTTCTCCAGGTCACTGTCCACTCTCTGCCTTCCGACAGGTCACTGTCCACTCTCTGCCTTCTCCAGGTCACTGTCACTCTCTCCCTTTTGACAGGTCAGCTGTGGTACAGGGAGGGAGGGGAGAGAAAACTGAGTAAAAGCCAAGAAAGCATACTTTTGAAATTATTGATGCAGAGGTTTAGAAACATGTAGGAAGTAATCCAGACAATTGAGTTTAACACCGGCATCTCCCAGCTTCCTCCGGTTTGTCGTGTGCTCCTCGACACTTTCAGGCGCTTGTGTCTTTCGCTTTGCCTGTGCAGATAATGAATGCAGAGGGGGGCAGGCCCTGGTGCTGCAGGGTTTATATCACAGATCCAGGGATCTGTCAAGCAATGAATGAGACACCCCCTGACCTCAGGACATCTTGGACTGCTGTGACTGTCAGGAGACAGCCCTGTGTGAAGACGTAGAGTAGCCAGGGCAGGGCACTGCTCAGAGATGCCCTACACTGCTGGAGCCCAACTGCACTGTACATAGCACTGCCCAGAGGAGACCCCAGAGAAGGATAGGAAACAGCCAGGGCACTGCTGCGGAAAGATAGTGCTGCAGCCTTATACGGTGAGATGTCACTGGTGAAGGAGTCCCCCCTGCTGTGGGCACTGCCAGGGCACCTCCGGGTAAAGATAGTGCTACAGCCTTATACCCAGAGATGCCATGGGTGAAGGCGCCCACACTGCTGCGGGCACTGCCTCTGCACCTCCGGGTAAAGATAATGCTGCAGCGTTATACTCTGAGATGCCACGGATGAAGGAGCCCAGACTGCCATCGGCACTGCCACGGCACCTCCGGATAAAGATAATGCTGCAGCTTTATTTCCTGACATGTAATTTGTGTGGCTTTGTTTAAGGTCTACCTTTCAAGGTCTGCACTGACCATAAGCCCCTTATTTATTTGTTTAACCGCATGCGCGCTAGCGGTTTTCCCGCTGCACGCTGCGATTCGCAAAAACCCGCGTTACGTGACGAGCTCAGCTCGTCATCAGCGTACGGCAGGTTACGCCCATGACGAGCTGAGCTCGTCATCAGCCCCGAAGGGGTCAAGGGTGGTAGGGGATTGGAAGGACGTGTGCCTCCCAGGATCTCCAGGTGGATGCTATCCGTTCTGGAATATCAAATCAAATCAAATCAGGGACATTTGTGCAGCGCACATATCACTCGGAAGTCTCACGGCGCTTGCAGACGGCACTGATAGAGTACTCGTTTAGTCGTCAAATAGCCATGACTTCAACTTTTTGCGAAAGCAGTTGTAATCTGGGATAGTACGTAGATTCAAGGGGAGTTTGTTCCAAGGGACAAGAGCAAGATAGGAAAAAGACCTCCCTCCGTTTCTCGCAGTACGGATTCTGAGAGGTGTAAGAAGGGATTCATTGCTCGATCTTAGCATCCTACAAGGCTGGTACCAACGTAGTTTTTGGGACCAGTACCCCGGGCCTTTTCGGTGCATATTTTTGTGTGTGAGGCAGAGAGTATTAAATAGCATTCGCTGTCTGACTGGGAGCCAAAGTAGAGATCTCAGACAGGGGGCAAACGGGAATCTTGGCGGGAGTTTCAGAACCAGTCTGGCCGCAGTGTTCTGCAAAATCTGGAGTTTTGTGAGAAGGCCTTTGTTGATTGAGGACAAAACGGCCTTTCTATAGTCCACGCGATTTATTATCAGTCCCTGGACTAATGGTTTCAGGGCCTCCGTCGGAATCCATTTGAAGACCCTTCGTAGGTTACGCATCACTCCAAAACATGAACCAATTATATGATTGGTCTGACTTTCCATTGACAGTTGGCTGTCGATGTTAAAACCTAAATTCCGAACCGTCGGTTTGGGTGTTGGACAAGGGCCAAGGTTCGGGGGCCAACAGTCATGAGTCCAATGCTCATGAGCATAGCCAAAGAGCATGCTCTCAGACTTGCCTCCTTTCAATTGAAGATGATTTGTGCTCATCCACCTGTCAATACGGGACATACATTTTTTGAAACGCTGCTTTGTTTCTAATGGATCTGGTCCAAGAGTGACCAGGATTTTCGTGTCGTCAGCATACGACACAACATCAAAACCGTAAGATCTGATCACCTTGGCCAGCGGTGTAATGTACAGATTAAAAAGAGTTGGACTCAAGATGGAGCCCTGAGGCACTCCCATCTTGACCGGTCTGTTACATGAGACAGTGTTCCACACCTGAACGTTGTAGCTCGGTCTGTTAGGTAACTTTTAAAGCATTGTAGGGCGTTCCCCCTGACACCAATCTCCCAGAGCCGATGTTCTAAAATGCCATGGGAGGTGGTGTCAAAGGCAGCGGAAAGGTCGAGCAGGACAAGGATTGTTGACTGACGTTTGTCCAAAGCTAGCCTAATGTTGTCTGTCACCTCCACCAATGCTGTCACTGTACTATGATTCAGAAAAGGGGGTGGTGATGAACAGAGTGCCTGAATTAAGCAGACCACTCTTACCCAGTCCAAAGATCAGGGCTTGATCCATCACCGTTTTTTACCTCACTGCACCATCCCAGCTCAGAACTTGGCTATATGCAAATTAGTCTGTTCCTGTCCCAGTGCATGATGGGAACAGGGCAAACCAAACTACCAAGCCAATTCTTATACTGGGAAGGAAACAAGCTTCCAGGGACCGGTTTCTGCCATTTCAGGCGTCGTCGGCCCGGCTTGCTTGAATCCTGATGGTGCAATGAGCAAGGGACTCACATCTGAGTAAACCCTTCCACGCTTATGGTGGACAAAATGATTCAGAAAAGGGGGTGGTGATGAACAGAGTGCCTGAATTAAGCAGACCACTCTTACCCAGTCCAAAGATCAGGGCTTGATCCATCACCGTTTTTTAGCTCACTGCACCATCCCAGCTCAGAACTTGGCTATATGCAAATTAGTCTGTTCCTGTCCCAGTGCATGATGGGAACAGGGCAAACCAAACTACCAAGCCAATTCTTATACTGGGAAGGAAACAAGCTTCCGGGGACCGGTTTCTGCCATTTCAGGCGTCGTCGGCCCGGCTTGCTTGAATCCTGATGGTGCAATGAGCAAGGGACTCACATCTGAGTATACCCTTCCACGCTTACGGTGGACAAAATGATTCAGAAAAGGGGGTGGTGATGAACAGAGTGCCTGAATTAAGCAGACCACTCTTACCCAGTCCAAAGATCAGGGCTTGATCCATCACCGTTTTTTAGCTCACTGCACCATCTCAGCTCAGAACTTGGCTATATGCAAATTAGTCTGTTCCTGTCCCAGTGCATGATGGGAACAGGGCAAACCAAACTACCGAGCCAATTCTTATACTGGGAAGAAAACAAGCTTCCGGGGACCGGTTTCTGCCATTTCAGGCGTCGTCGGCCTGGCATGCTTGAATCCTGATGGTGCAATGAGCAAGGGACTCACATCTGAGTATACCCGTCCACGCTTATGGTGGACAAAATGATTCAGAAAAGGGGGTGGTGATGAACAGAGTGACTGAATTAAGCAGACCACTCTTACCCAGTCCAAAGATCAGGGCTTGATCCATCACCGTTTTTTAGCTCACTGCACCATCCCAGCTCAGAACTTGGCTATATGCAAATTAGTCTGTTCCTGTCCCAGTGCATGATGGGAACAGGGCAAACCAAACTACCAAGCCAATTCTTTTACTGGGAAGGAAACAAGCTTCCGGGGACCGGTTTCTGCCATTTCAAGCGTCGTCGGCCCGGCTTGCTTGAATCCTGATGGTGCAATGAGCAAGGGACTCACATCTGAGTATACCCTTCCACGCTTATGGTGGACAAAATGATTCAGAAAAGGGGGTGGTGATGAACAGAGTGCCTGAATTAAGCAGACCACTCTTACCCAGTCCAAAGATCAGGGCTTGATCCATCACCGTTTTTTAGCTCACTGCACCATCCCAGCTCAGAACTTGGCTATATGCAAATTAGTCTGTTCCTGTCCCAGTGCATGATGGGAACAGGGCAAACCAAACTACCAAGCCAATTCTTATACTGGGAAGGAAACAAGCTTCCGGGGACTGGTTTCTGCCATTTCAGGCATCGTCGGCCCGGCTTGCTTGAATCCTGATGGTGCAATGAGCAAGGGACTCACATCTGAGTATACCCTTCCACGCTTATGGTGGACAAAATGATTCAGAAAAGGGGGTGGTGATGAACAGAGTGCCTGAATTAAGCAGACCACTCTTACCCAGTCCAAAGATCAGGGCTTGATCCATCACCGTTTTTTAGCTAACTGCACCATCCCAGCTCAGAACTTGGCTATATGCAAATTAGTCTGTTCCTGTCCCAGTGCATGATGGGAACAGAGCAAACCAAACTACCAAGCCAATTCTTATACTGGGAAGGAAACAAGCTTCCGGGGACCGGTTTCTGCCATTTCAGGCGTCGTCGGCCCGGCTTGCTTGAATCCTGATGGTGCAATGAGCAAGGGACTCACATCTGAGTAAACCCTTCCACGCTTATGGTGGACAAAATGATTCAGAAAAGGGGGTGGTGATGAACAGAGTGCCTGAATTAAGCAGACCACTCTTACCCAGTCCAAAGATCAGGGCTTGATCCATCACCGTTTTTTAGCTCACTGCACCATCCCAGCTCAGAACTTGGCTATATGCAAATTAGTCTGTTCCTGTCCCAGTGCATGATGGGAACAGGGCAAACCAAACTACCAAGCCAATTCTTATACTGGGAAGGAAACAAGCTTCCGGGGACCTGTTTCTGCCATTTCAGGCATCGTCGGCCCGGCTTGCTTGAATCCTGATGGTGCAATGAGCAAGGGACTCACATCTGAGTATACCCTTCCACGCTTATGGTGGACAAAATGATTCAGAAAAGGGGGTGGTGATGAACAGAGTGCCTGAATTAAGCAGACCACTCTTACCCAGTCCAAAGATCAGGGCTTGATCCATCACCGTTTTTTAGCTAACTGCACCATCCCAGCTCAGAACTTGGCTATATGCAAATTAGTCTGTTCCTGTCCCAGTGCATGATGGGAACAGAGCAAACCAAACTACCAAGCCAATTCTTATACTGGGAAGGAAACAAGCTTCCGGGGACCGGTTTCTGCCAATTCAGGCATCGTCGGCCCGGCTTGCTTGAATCCTGATGGTGCAATGAGCAAGGGACTCACATCTGAGTAAACCCTTCCACGCTTATGGTGGACAAAATGATTCAGAAAAGGGGGTGGTGATGAACAGAGTGCCTGAATTAAGCAGACCACTCTTACCCAGTCCAAAGATCAGGGCTTGATCCATCGCCGTTTTTTAGCTCACTGCACCATCCCAGCTCAGAACTTGGCTATATGCAAATTAGTCTGTTCCTGTCCCAGTGCATGATGGGAACAGGGCAAACCAAACTACCAAGCCAATTCTTATACTGGGAAGGAAATAAGCTTCCGGGGACCGGTTTCTGCCATTTCAGGCGTCGTCGGCCCGGCTTGCTTGAATCCTGATGGTGCAATGAGCAAGGGACTCACATCTAAGTATACCCTTCCACGCTTATGGTGGACAAAATGATTCAGAAAAGGGGGTGGTGATGAGCAGAGTGCCTGAATTAAGCAGACCACTCTTACCCAGTCCAAAGATCAGGGCTTGATCCATCACCGTTTTTTAGCTCACTGCACCATCCCAGCTCAGAACTTGGCTATATGCAAATTAGTCTGTTCCTGTCCCAGTGCATGATGGGAACAGGGCAAACCAAACTACCAAGCCAATTCTTATACTGGGAAGGAAACAAGCTTCCGGGGACCGGTTTCTGCCATTTCAGGCGTCGTCGGCCCGGCTTGCTTGAATCCTGATGGTGCAATGAGCAAGGGACTCACATCTGAGTATACCCTTCCACGCTTATGGTGGACAAAATGATTCCGAAAAGGGGGTGGTGATGAACAGAGTGCCTGAATTAAGCAGACCACTCTTACCCAGTCCAAAGATCAGGGCTTGATCCATCACCGTTTTTTAGCTCACTGCACCATCCCAGCTCAGAACTTGGCTATATGCAAATTAGTCTGTTCCTGTCCCAGTGCATGATGGGAACAGGGCAAACCAAACTACCAAGCCAATTCTTATACTGGGAAGGAAACAAGCTTCCGGGGACCGGTTTCTGCCATTTCAGGCGTCGTCGGCCCGGCTTGCTTGAATCCTGATGGTGCAATGAGCAAGGGACTCACATCTGAGTATACCCTTCCACGCTTATGGTGGACAAAATAAATAAATAAATAACGGTGATGGATCAAGCCCTGATCTTTGGACTGGGTAAGAGTGGTCTGCTTAATTCAGACACTCTGTTCATCACCACCCCCTTTTCTGAATCGTTTTTGGCCACTATAGGTGTGGCAGGGTATACTCAGACATGAGTCCCTTGCTCACTGCTCCATCAGGATTCAAGCAAGCCGGGCCGACGAGGCTGAAATGCCAGAAACCGGTCCCCGGTAGCTTGTCTCCTTTCTGGTGAAGAATTGGCTTGGTAGTTTGGTCTGCCCTGTTCCCATGATGCACTGGGCCAGGGACAGACTAATTTGCATATAGCCAGGTTCTGAGCTGGGATGGGGCAGTGAGCTAAATAACGGTGATGGATCAAGCCCTGATCTTTGGACTGGGTAAGAGTGGTCTGCTTAATTCAGACACTCTGTTCATCACCACCCCCTTTTCTGAATCGTTTTTGGCCACTATAGGTGTGGCAGGGTATACTCAGACATGAGTCCCTTGCTCACTGCTCCATCAGGATTCAAGCAAGCCGGGCCGACGAGGCTGAAATGCCAGAAACCGGTCCCCGGTAGCTTGTCTCCTTTCTGGTGAAGAATTGGCTTGGTAGTTTGGTCTGCCCTGTTCCCATGATGCACTGGGCCAGGGACAGACTAATTTGCATATAGCCAGGTTCTGAGCTGGGATGGGGCAGTGAGCTAAATAACGGTGATGGATCAAGCCCTGATCTTTGGACTGGGTAAGAGTGGTCTGCTTAATTCAGACACTCTGTTCATCACCACCCCCTTTTCTGAATCGTCACTGTACTATGGGCCGCCCTGAAACCCGACTAAGAGGAATCCAGTAGCCCATGGCTCTCTAGATGAATGAGAAGCTGTTGATTTACTAATGATTCCAGCATCTTCCCAAAATAGGCAAGCAGCTAAATAGGAAGATAGTTCAGGCTGAGTTTTGGATCGGCTGTGCATTTTGTTTTAGGATAGGCCTAACCCTTGCAGATTTCCATAGTTTCGGGAATTCAGCTTCCGATAGTGATTTTGTAAATAAGTTGGTTAGACTCCCAACAGTACTGGCACGATGATTGGAAAGAATTTAGGAGGCACAGTATCAGTGGGAGAACCTGATTTTGTTTTCTGCATGACGGTTGCCACTGACTAGGTGTTACATTTAGCAAATTCATCCAAAACATAGGGGAGGTCTGAGGACATACTAGACGCATTTTCTGAATGGTCGTTAATTATTTGGGACAGAAAGGAGTGATGAATTGCAGTAATTTTGTCTTCAAAAAATGTGGAAAGAGAATCAGTCCATTCTTGGGAATTGGGGATTAGTGACTAAGTGGGAGGTGTTGTGAATTCTTTTAGGATTCTGAAGAGCTCCTTACAGGAATTCGCTGCCTTGTCTATTCGGTTTAGGAGGAACAATTTTTTTGCTTCCTTGATGTCCTCCATGTAGCCATGGTGGATGTTTTTATATGTTTCGCGGTCGGTCATATCTTTGCTTTTTCTCCATGTCCGCTCTGCTGTCCTGCACGAGAGCTTCACTATCCTTAGTTGCTCCATGAACCAGGGAGCAGCCCTAGATTTAACTTTGACCTTAGTGAGAGGGGCGATATTGTCTAGTGCAACTGTAATGGCTTTATCAAAGGCAGTTGATGCAATGTTGATGTTTTCCTTCTGGCTTGGATGGAATAAACTAAAATGTTTTGAAAACAGAGATGGAGTGACTTTGCGCCAAGACCTTCATCATATCAGTTCAATTCTAGGATCCTCTCTGATCCTATGGACTGGGATAGCAAATTTTAATAAATAGTGATCTGACCATAGCAGTGGGTTGGGAGATTCTACAGTAATATCTGTTATGTTATGTTATGTTATTTAAAATTTATAAAGCGCACATACGCCCGAGAGCTTCTTGGCGCTGGAAAGAGATAAAAAAACATAACAAAGGGTGAATCAACGAAAGTCTCTATTTCAAATATGCCTGTGTGAAGAGGTGAGTCTTAAATGCCTTTCTAAAGTCAAGAAGGTCCTTACTCTGTCTGAGAGCTAGCGGCAGGGAGTTCCACAGGGTGGCTGCTAAGAAATGAAAACTGCTGCCTCCCTGTCGTTTTCTCTTAAAGCGTGGTACCTCAAGTAGGCCTTTGTGTGCTGATCTCAGACTACGTGAAGGAACGTATCTTCCAATCAACTGCCTGATGAATAAGGGGCCCTTGCCTTGCAATGCCTTAAAAATGATGCACCCAGCTTTAAATTCGGCTCTTTGGGCCACAGGTAACCAGTGCAAGGTCTCTAAGCCTAGTTTGATCAATTCCCATTTGGGTACATTGCAGATCAGTCTGGCGGCCTGATTCTGCAGGTACTGCAATCTTCTAAGTTGGCCTACCGGTAGGCCAAAATAGAGACTGTTTGAGAAATCGATATGGGAGAGGACTAGGGCCGTGACTACCTGAATTAGGGCGGTGTGGGTGAGGAAATGTGCGATTTTCCTAATTTTCCTCAGTTGGAAAAATCCAGAGGAAACCACGGTTCCAATCTGGGATTTTAAAGTAAGGTCCTCATTGATGGTAACCCCCAGGCTTTTTACCGTTTGAGATTTCTTTGGGGGGAGGCCCATGTCAGCAGGCCAGAAATTAGGGCTCCAACTGATTTCGCTCTTACCGGGCAAAATCAGCTCAGTTTTCCCCGGGTTTAATTTGAGATGATTTAAAGACATCCAACTCTGGATAAGGGTCATGGTGGCCTGAAAATCCTCCACAGCATTTAGAGAGTTGAGTTTAAAAACAAGCTGCAAGTCATCTGCATAATTGTAAACAGTGACTTTGTGCTTTCTTAAAGCAAAAAGAAGGGGCCGCATATACAAATTAAACAATAAGGGAGACAACGAAGAGCCTTGGGGAACCCCACAAAAGGAATTGATTTTAGCAGCAGAAAAAGAGCCTAGGCAGACGGCTTGGGTGCGTTCAGATATGAACGATTTTAGCCAGGCCAAGGCAGAGTCTCTGAGGCCTGCCTGTTCGACACGGTTGACCAGAATGGAATAGTCAACCGTGTCGAATGCCGCAGACAGATCAAGAAACACCAGGGCTTGGTGAAGATTTTTGTCAGCATTGGACCTCAAGGTGTTCTGGACGGCCAGTATTACTGCCTCAGTAGAATGGCCAGGCCGGAATCCTGCTTGGTTAGGTTGAAGATAGCCCGATTCCTCCACAAAGTTTGAGAGGCAGTTTGTAACATGGGCCTCCAACATTTTGGATAGGAAGGGCAGCAGGGATATAGGCCGGTAATTCGTGAGGTCCAGCTGGTCAATACCAGGTTTCTTAGTGAGGGGTATCAATAAGGCCTGCTTGAAGCTGCTGGGCACTATCCCCGAAATGAGAGAGTTATTAAGCAAGGGTATCATGCTATTAGGGATGGCTCGACCAATTTCCCTCATAATTTGAGGGGGACAGACATCCATAGGGGAGCCTGATTTGACTCTAAACAATAATTTTAAAAAGACTTGCAAATCAATGGAGGGAAAAGAGTGTAAAGTTGAGGGATTAAAAAAGATGTCGTCCACAGGGGCGCAAGCTGGAAGGGTGGAGATGTTCTGTTTGATCAATAAAATCTTTTCACTGAAGTCATTCAGGGAGTTACATAGTGCTTGTGTAGGAACTACCGGAGGAGAGGTTCTGTCATCGTTGCATAAGTCGTTCACTATCCTAAAGATTTCTTTTGACTTATTAGTAGAGTTTAAGATTTTAGATGAAAAGTAGGCGGTCTTATGGTTATGTAGAGTTTTTTGATATGCCTTCCTGGCTAGGCAGTAAGTGGCCCTGGCTAGAGGACAGTACTGAGAGCGCCATGCCCTTTCCTGTTGCCTCACTTCCAGTTTAAATTTTTTGAGCTCAGGTGTGAACCATTTGTGTGCATCCGAGCTCCTAGAGCTACAAAGACGCGTGGGAGGAGCATAGATGTTGATCGCTGAGGTAAGCCATTCTTTAAGCCGGAGGTCGGCCTCCTCCACATTAGTGGTCTTAGGGGGAAGGGAAGTATTTAAAAAAATTTAAAAAGCTGCCATATCCATGGAAGTCCATTTCCTAATGGTCTTATTGGTTTGTAGCTTAAATTGAGTGGTCTTGTCTAACTGGAAAGAGAAACTTATGCTATAGTGATCAGACCAACAGGAAGGTTTTATGTCTATCGAGGATAATAGTAAGTTCGAGGACCAGATTTGGTCAAGACTATGACCTTTCTGATGAGTCTCAGTGCGAATGTGTTGTATCAAATTGAGGTCATCAAAATGTTCTTTCATCTCTGCTGCTTGGGGATCTAGCGATGTATTGTCAAACCAAAAATTTAGGTCCCTGACCAAAAGTAGTTTAGAATGGTTGGTGACCAACGGGGCCAGTAGCTGTGCTAGGGTAGATGGAAATGTGGCCATAGTTTGAGGTGGGCGATACAATAGCACCAGTGCAAGTGATCCATTAGGAGTATCTAATTTAGCGACAATATTTTCTGTGTTGGATAAAGGCAAGGATGACAGTTGTCTAAGTTGGTGTTTCTTGTGAACAATAATGGCCACTCCTCCCCCAATTTTCCCTCCCGGACGTATTGCTGACAGAATGTAATAGTCAGCTGGTAGGGCAGCTAGAATGTCCGGAAGTGAGTCTGGGGTGAGCCAGGTCTCAGTCAGTAGCAACATATCAGGTTGTATGTCCATTAATAACAGAAAAATGTCCGCCTGATGTTTAATCATGGAACGGGTGTTTAAATATATGCACCTAAACGAGCAGGTAGTACTAGGTGTGGTAGTGAGCATCGCATACTTAGGAGCGAGGTCAACTATAGGGGTAGCGGGATTGCTTATGCCTAAGTAAGAGATTCGTTTAGCCGTGTTGTGAGGAACGGGTGGACACATCATTGTAGTTGGTCGTAGCGCTAGTAAATCAGCGGATGTGTATGTATAGGAGCAGGCACTAGCCTTAGCCCCTAGTCCCGGACGCTCGCGGACGAGCGCAGACGAGCTTGACTCTAGGGCGACTCCGGCGCGCCTCCGTCGCGCCCGCTGCGCTCGTCCGCTGCGCTCCCTCCAACTCATCACGTTTTATGTGAAGGAGCCTTGAGCAACTGGACCGCTGCCTCAGGTCCCAGTGCTCTCGGACTCCTCCCAATATGGCGCCCGCTCTCACCACCAGACCGGCACCAGGAGCCGCGGTAGATGAGCCGCCCTCCACTCAATCGGCAGGGGAGCCGCGGTGGACCGGGGCAGAGGGGCTGCTGTCTGAAGGTAGGAAAAAGGTGGCGCTGATAATTAGCTGCGCAGCGTGCCTTAGACGATGCAGTTAAAATACACCTTCAGCCTGTAAGAGAATCTGACATTATAAATAACCGTTTTGTTCACAGTTAATCAATAAAGCATAACATTAGTGCAAATGAACACAAGTCAGGAATTAAAAGCAAGATTAAAAGCAAGATTCTCAAGATATGCCCTTATGCGCTGTCTCTCTTTCTAATGGCGCCGGGATGCTGCCACCAACCCGGAATCCACGAGGGGAGAGCGATTCCCTATCGTTTTATGGGAAGGAGTCTTGAGCAACTGGACCGCTGCCTCAGGTCCCAGTGCTCTCGGACTCCTCCCAATATGGCGCCCGCTCTCACCACCAGACCGGCACCAGGAGCCACGGTAGATGAGCCACCCTCCACTCAATCGGCATATCTGGAGAGTTAGAAAAAAGGAGATCAAGTGTATGGCCTGCGCTGTGGGTAGGACCTGTTACCAGTTGGGTCAGCTCTAATGTGTTGATATTTTTGATCAGCTGATCTGTTCGACAATATCTCAGCATGATAGTTAAAGTCTCCTATTAGGAAAAAGAATTAGAGGCCAAAACTTGCGGAGCAATTATCTCCAGTAATTTGTTTAAGAAATCGCTTTTAGGACCGGGAGGTCGGTATATTAGAGCTCCCCTCCAAGTGCCCCCAAAGTAGGCTTTCTATCCTGAAGAAGCATTATTCTAATTGCGCTGAACTCATAATTTCTAAAGAGGTAATGGTCAGGCCAGAGATAGTGGCTATGAGTAAAGAATGTAATGGCTGATTATTGGTCTAGGATGCCAGTGGATGAAGTTGGATTGGAGGTGGATGATGAGATTGAAGTCGTGAGGGGTGGCATGGAGGAACTGCAGCTTGATAAAATGAAGTGGGCTACTGCCATGTTGGAGAATGATGTCTTACAGCATGTGATGAGGTGCGTGTCTGAAGGTTGGGAAGGGAGTCTTATAGAGGATGCTTGCTTCAAGGGTTTTGCAACGTGGAAGCTGAGTTGAGCGTATGTAATGGACGGGGATGTATGACGGTACGACGCGTACCGTCACAATGCGTGCTTCAACAACGCGCCCCTTACAACGCAAGTCGTTACCATGACTTGCGTTGGGGGCGCGGATTGAGAATAGAATAATTTACTATTCTAACACCAGTCCCCGTGGACACTAGGGAAGGTGTTGGAATAGTAAATATACTATTCTTAATCCTCTAGCGCCCTCCAGCGCAAGTTGTGGTTACGACTTGCGTTGTAATGGACGTGTTGTTAAAGCCTTGCGGAGTAAAATCCGCGTGGTAAAGGATGTTTCCCAATGGACGGTTGTTGAGGAAGAGTCAGTTTGTGCCACCGTTGGGACTCAGGAAGAAAATTGTTAACATCGCGCACGAGGAACACCTAGGTAGGAATATGACTACGAAACAAGTACTGCAATCTATTTGGTGGCTTGGCATGGATGATGACATCGAAGACATTGTGAGGGAATGCTGTGCATGTGTTAACAGCGAAGACTAAAATCGTGAGATAACCCTTCCAGGCCTGTGTGGTTCTCCCCAAATGGCCTTCGGAGAAGGTGGCAATTGATTTCTAGGGTCCAATATCCAAACATGGGTCACGTAGCAAATTTGTGATGGGTGATTGGGTTGCAGTTAAAAGATGTGGTATTGTCACCAAGGGTGAGAGCACGTTTTCTAAACCTGTACAAGTAAAAGCTGTGAAAAAAAAATATTCTCATTTTAGCTGATGGTTCTGCTTGGTGTGCGGGGAATGTCTCCAAATGTCATGCTCCTCAGCCAATTCCTGGTGACTCGTGGTTTGTTCTGGTGACTAATGTTTTGATTCCCAACCTATTCCTCATTTACCACTTTTAACATGCCAGTCCATGTATTGTTTATGGATTGACAAATTGGTTTTTTGTGATAAAGGGTGAGGATGTGTGGAGTTGTTGTAGCTTCCTAGGGATGAAATTTAGAACCACGTGCTTGTGGTTGGGGTAATCCGGCAGGTTGGACGTCGGCTTGGTGGCCTTTGAGTTTGGGCCCGACTTCTATACCATGTACCCAGGCGAAAAACCTTGGGGTATGGTTGGACCCCACTCTTTCCTATGAAGTGCATACCAGACGCGTAGTGGGGAAATGTTTTGGAGTCCGAAAAAATCTACGCAAAACGATGGATCTCCTTCCGATAGAGGCAAGAAAGACGCTGGTTCACGCCCTTATAACGTCTCGCCTAGACTATGGCAACATACTCTATCTGGGTGCCACTGCTAAATGTCTTAGTAGATTGCAGGTTATGCAGAATGCCGCTGCACGGCTGGTTCTTATGCAGCCAAGGAGGGCTGCCTCCAAAAGAGCCCTGGATACCTTGCATTGGCTCCCAGTAAGGAAAAGAGTAATGTTTAAGGCACTTTGTACTTGCCATCGTATCACCAAGGGAACTGGTCCCTCTTATCTGAGGGATCTTGTCACCAGCTATGTGCCGGGAAGGTCCCTGATATCGAGTGGGATTGGCCTGTTGAAAGCAGCTCAGAACTAGAATAAACTCCAGTTAAAACTCCGGATGGAGACCTCTGAAGTTAAGTTCAGAAAGGCGCTTAAAACCTATCTGTTTTTAAGTTAATTCCGCAGACGCCTGTAACGTAGTCCGGGCTGCTTCCTCCTCTCTCACTGTAGCGCGGGAACACGCCGAGATGGCGTAACCATGCGTTTTATAAATTCCTTTATTATTTTTATTATTATTATTCATGTTGGGGGTAGAATGTTGTTCTTTGAAGGTGAAGGAAGGCTGGAGCTCAGGAGCTGGGAGAGCAAACTGGAGGTAGCTGTGAATGTATCTTGGACCAATAAATATAATTTTCCTTTCTACACTGTGTCAGTGTGGATATTTACAGTAACCCTCTGAACACCCTCTAAGCTATGAGTATCCCACAGGACACCCTCTTGGTAAGGAGTATCCCTATGGATACATTCTTAGCTATGAGTGTCCCGAAGACTCCCTCTTTGCTATGAGTGGCTCCCTGGACACCCTCTTGGCTATGAGTATCTTCTGTGGACACCCAATTGGCTATGAGTAGACTCTGAAAACCCTGCTAGTTACATGTATCCTCAGTGGACACTCTCTTGGCTATGAGTAGTGCCCTGAACACCCCCTAGGAGGAACCGTCACGAGGGACTGCCTCCCTGCTGGAGGGCCCTGTGCGCTGGCCTGCCTGGGCCCAGCCTTTGCCCCCTGAAACTGTGGGTTTAGCGCCCCGTTAGCGCTATGTTCTTATCTGCCAGCCCAAGAGGGGAGCTGGTACCTTGCAGCGTGTTGCTGCAAAGATTGCTGGGGGATCCCAGCATGGGGACTCCTTCGTGCTGCTGGTGGTGGAGGGGGAGCCCAACCCGCATGATTGTGCACTTTTAATACGGGAGCCTACCCTGCGTGGCCCCGGTAAAGCGGGAGTCGACCCCGTACTTCATGCATCACCGAAGTAATCGCGTTGGCTCACCGCCATGACCCAGAAGTCAGGCTGCATGCCTGGTTGGGGCCGGCGTGAAGGAAGTGGCCGGTAGCATGCTGAAGGAAGGATCAGGAGGCTGAAGTCCGGCGTGATCCCACCCCGCCTTCGTGGTCCTGTCTGCAGGAGAAAGTGGGGCCCCTGGAAGGCGGGACTGGCCGAGGAAGCAGAGAGCGTCCAGAGCAGCCTGATGAGTGGGGCTGCAATACGTGCATCGTTGGTGCCCACTTCTTCCATAACAAGATCACAACCATATACAGAAACTTTAAACCCCAACCCACACCTACGGACTTCCTCAACAGATATGCCACCATTTTAACCAACACGAACTCCTACACACTGACCACCTGGAACATCCTCACCACCTCCACCATGAAATTCATCCACTCGGAAGCTCCCACAGACCAATGCCCACACCACATCTCTCAGAATCGAAGGATTGGCGAGGAACTCACAACCCTACGCAACACCTCTATCACCACCGCAACATTTCTAAGCAGATGCGTCAATTCTTAAACCCCTGCATTACATTATAACTGCGCCAGGTATAATGTATGCAGGAAGGGAATTCCCCCACAAGAAAAGGTTGTAGGAGTGGCACAGTGAAATCTATAAGATTTCACTGTGCCACTTCTAGGACGCCAATGCATCAATAGCTTACGCCTGCCTCATGCCAGGCGAACGGTGACGCAGGCCCTCTCACATCTCACCTGGAGATTCCCCTATGTGAAAGAAACATTGCTTTAATTGCGTCACGCTTCCGACACAACTCCAGCAATTCACAACTTTTGCGCCAACAGATCCATCAGTAATGCCGATGTATCTGTCATTCCTTCTGACATGATGCGTCATATAGTAAATATGACGTATCCATCATTTCGCAAGGAAGTTGCACTGAGAAGTGCTGTATCACTGCTTTCACGCAGCGATGCAACACTTCTCATATATGAGGTCTGAAGTATTCAGTGAGCAGCTGGCTGATATCCTCCTCCAGGACTTTAACAGGGAGAGGGAGTAGCGAGATAGAGCAGTAGTTCTGGAGTTCACGCGGGTCGATGGAGGGTTTCTTGAGGAGGGGTTTGACTTCAGCATGTTTCCATACATCATGAAAGGTGGTTATGGCGATGGATAGGTTGAGGATGATGGTGATTAGGTGGGTGATCTCAGTGCTTCCTCGGTTGAAGAGGTGGTGGAGGCAGAGGCCCATGGGTGGATGGAGTTCATGATGGCTGTGGTGTTTGGTGTGGTGAGCTGTTTCCATGGAGTTAGATGCTTGCCAGGAGTGGCTTCTGTTGGAGTGAGGAGGCTGAGGTGGTCTATGAGTGGGGGCTTAAAGCTCTTGTGGATGGTGGATATCTTGTTTTGGAAGTGGTTCGCTAGAGCGTCGCAGAGTTCCTGTCAAGGAAGATTTGTGTTCTCGTGGCTCTTCATCAGGAGAACTCTCCGATGATGGTGAAGAACTCCTTCTTGTGGTTGCTGCTTACCTCAATGCGGTCTGCAAGGTTGGTTTTCGTTCAGTGCTGACTTGAAGGTGGCTCTGTCTGTGTTGTCTATGCTGGTGCACCACCTTCTCTCAAGTTGTTTGCATCTGTGTTTCATTGTATTATGTTCTGGTGTGTACCAGCTGGCTTGTTTGGTGGATCTGCAGGTTTTGGCTGGTTTGATGGTGGTGACTCGGTCGGCAGTGGTGGTGATCACAGTGTTGAAGTTCTGGACTGCTTGTTCCAGGTTGGTTGTAGCGTCCGGCTGGGTGGTGTTGAGGACATCCATCCAGCTGTCCCACTGTGCTCCAGCTGCTGAAGGAGGTGTTGGGGGTTGGTGGTGCTGCACAATAACCCTGTCATGGTGAAGTTGACAAGGGAGTGCTCGGTCCAGGTGAGTTCTGTGGCATGGTTGTACTTGACTCTGTTGCTGGGCATGAAGATAGGGTCCAGTGTGTGTCTCCTGCTTTGTGTGTGGGGTCTGTAACCAGCTGGGTGAGGCGATGTTGTACATTCTTTCCAGGAGGTTGGAGGAGTTAGTGTCAGTGGCATTATCCAGGTGGAAGTTGCGGTCTCAGAGTAAGATGTAGTACTTGGACTAGATGGCATGTGGGGAAATAAAGTGTGTGATGCGTCACCGAGGCCTGTTGGTGGTGTGGGGGCTCTGGGGAAGAGAATGCCTTTGTGGTTGTTTTCTTTGTGCAGTTGGAACCTGAAGTGTTCCATGTTTGGGGTGGTGTAGCCTGTAGTGGCGGAGAAGCAGATTGTTTCTTAGTGGATGATGTTGAAGCCCCCTCCCAGTGTGCAGTCGTGATGATGTCGCAGATCATGTCAGGAGTGATGTAATAGGTGGGGTAATTAGAAGTTATAGTTACTGTGGGGCAAAAGTAAAGTAAAGTCCACATTTGTAAAGCGCACAATCACCCGTAAGGGTCTCTAGGCGCTGGGGGGCCGTCGGGAAGATTAAGCGAGCTATTGCCCAGAGTCACATGGTGCTGGGCTAACCTGCCGCCGGAGCCGGGGATCGAACCCTGATCCCCAGATTCCAGCGTCAGTCGCCCTGGCCGCGGCGCCACACCTCTCCCTTTAGTTATTATGGTTCCTTGAGATAACTGTAACTGGTGAATTTCAATGGTTTAGTTTGTTTTAAAAGGGCATGTTTTAACTGACAATTTCATCTAGCGATAACAGCCTTTTAAACTTTTAGTTAGTTTCCTAATTTTTATTAATGTAAAATAGGATACAATTGCAATTCTTTACTATAATGTCACTTTAACATTGTTTTTTTCAGTGAATTTCTAGGAATTTTTTATGTAAACATATATTTTATTACCATACATAAAGCCAACCCCCACAGCATACGACCTTTAGCCATGCACATTGCGGTGGGTGGCCTGAGGCCATGCCTTAAATCCAACCCCCTACAGGCAGCCACCCCCACGCAGTGTGGGCTTTGACCACAAGAGCTGGACTGCGGGCAGGCCTTGCGACCAACCCTCCTGAAGGCTGGCAAGCAGTGTGTGGCATGGGGTTGGCCTTCAGGCCCTGGCGCCAACCTCCCTCTGTGCCAAATTAAGGGACATATTATTAAGACCTGCGAGAAAATTATCGCCGCCTTTGCGGCAGGAAATTGCCGCTAAAACAGCGATAATGGGCTTGATAACATGCCCTTGTGACTTCCAATAAAAGCCCAGGTTAACACCAGAACCTGGACAGCTATGGGAATTCACAAGGACATATTATCAAGCCCATTATCGCTGTTTTAGCGGCAGTTTCCTGGCGCTAAAGCCTCCAAATTTGTAAAAAGTAGGGGAGGGGGAAAATGGCGTCATAAGTTCTGGGAAGGGAGGGATGCAATATTTTTAACAATATTTTTGACATTTCCTTTATACATATTGGATCAGGATACAGTGGTAAACAATATTTTTGACACAATATTTTTGTTGACAATATTGGTTAGCACAATATTGTGCCATTGATTCACCTACATGGAGCGCATGATATTAATATTTGAAATATTTGAAAGGACACGTTGCTGCTTGCTTTGTGAGATACATCACTTCTCTTGTCCACCCATACTGTCCCTTGCTAACCTTGCCCCTGTTTCTAAGCGCTATGACTATCCAATGCTACTTGTTCTCAGTTCCTGTTAGGAGCTGCCTTCCATGAAATCTCCTACACCTGAGCTCTTGTCTAGTAGTTTGTATCACAGGTGCTATTCAAACAACCGCAAAGGTGCACCACAAAAAGCAATAAACAGATTCAAATGTTATTAATGAGCAAAAAAGAATGTTTTTCGTTAGCGAGATGTTGTTATTCTTCAAGTAGTCTTTATTTTCAATTATTCAATACAATGTACAGCCAACGCGTTTCGTCCCAAGCTGGGACTTCTTCAGGGCTTTTGTAAATATGGTCTGTCCCCTTTTTAGAATGAAAATATGCACTTTGATGTGTATAATTCCTGTTGTATTTTTCATCCAATATGGAACAGACAGGGTTGTACACGCAAGGAACACAGCGACCTTGCGTGTGTTTCGGCGGGACGTAGGCTTTGTGGATGGGCGCCGGCTGTTTTGAATAGGAACGGCCTACTGGAATACAGTGCCCACATCCTCTTCCCGGGGACCTATAGGACCTTTTTGTCCCCTGATATTCTGTTAATATTACAGAACATGTAAAAGAACTACAAACATATTAAGTTGTGAGAGGGATCTTTACCTACATTCAGGAATTCCACTTATCCTAGTCCTGAACAAGTACATGAGTACATAGTACAACCCTGTCTGTTCCATATTGGATGAAAAATACAACAGGAATTATACACATCAAAGTGCACAATGGAAAATTGAATCTGGGAAGACGGTGTCCGGACCCTCTGTTGTCTGCATATTTTCATTCTAAAAAGGGGACAGACCATATTTACAAAAGCCCTGAAGAATTCCCAGCTTGGGACGAAACGCGTCGGCTGTACATTGTATTGAATAATTGAAAATAAAGACTACTTGAAGAATAACAACATCTCGCTAACGAAAAACATTCTTTTTTGCTCATTGATAACATTTGAATCTGTTTATTGCTTTTTGTGGTGCACCTTTGCGGTTGTTTGACTTGTATTTGATTCCATAAGGAATAGGCACAGTAACGATGGGTGCCAGGCAGTGTGCACACAATTCCCTTTAGTTTCTTTAGGGTTATTTATTATTTGGGGTGAAAGGTAGTCAGGTGCTGGTACTAGGAAGGGTCCATCGTTATAACTTTGGTGTATATCACAGGTGCTATGTTGTAATGTCGCTGCTTTTATACAGAGTTCCATTTCAGAAGGCCCCATGAACGTTTCCTGTGTTGTTGAATACCTTGGCTTGACCTGATGGTTAGCGCCTAGCCACTCCGGATGGAGTTTTTAGCGCTGTATAGTTCCTCAGTTCAATCCTTAAATACGACATTGGTGGGCTACACTTTTACAACCACAGACTACTCACTGACCTACCTCATTATTGTATTTTAACTTTATTAGAACTCTTCAGAACCTCAATTTGCCATATTCGAGGAAATGTAAATAACAGTTCACGCAAACATACTAAACACGCTGCCAAGGCGCGACCTCCTGGCTTTGCCAATCCATGTCCATATTATTTTAAAGCACACTCACCGCCTAAGTCCGACGAGGAACTGACATAATATGTGCCGGGAGTGGACGGAGGGAGGTTACTTTGAAAGTTTTGATAGTTCCACCTAGCGCCATCATCCCACCTCTTTTGCTCTCTGCCGCCCTTGAAATGAAAGAGTAAACATTCAATGTTGAGTCACACACCAGGCAACAGAGTTGAATGAGATGAGTATTGGAAGCAGTTTTGCAATTACAAATGTCTGTCAGTAGTCTGGGTCACTTAAAACACAATGCAGACATGCATAGTTCGCTACACATTTAATACATTAACAGGCACATGCATCAAAAGAAAAACTAGTCGCAATCCGGCAGATTCTCAGAATTTGTCCCTTTGCGACCTGTATTTTTGCATTTGGGTCCTCGCAAATTGCGCATGCAATTTCAGGGTGCAAGGGTGTCAAAAGAAAACCCTGTAGGCCCATGGGAATGAATGGGAAGCCATTCCTTATTTGCGAATCACAATTTGCGCGTAGCAATTAAGGAATGTGTAGGAATCGCTATTTATATAGCGATTCCTACATGCATAGGCTTTTGTGAGTCCTGAATTGCGATTCCTTAACTATCGCAATTAAGTACTCGCAAAATCCTACCTTGATGCATGTGCCTGAAAGATCGTACAGAAGACAAAACGTATTCCTGAAAACATATTTTATAGGAGATTAAACGAATTCTCTCATCCACTGCACTCAATTGGGAGCATTGAAGAGATACTATTTTTGATATTTTGAAATCAAAATCTCAGGCTGTTGGAAGCTAAACATTGAACAAAAACTATAAGTCCTGCTGGTGAAAACTGTAATAGAAAAGCACCACTCTGTTGACTTCCTAGCAGCAAGCAACCACATGATACACCTTAAGCTCCAAGAAGGTTCCATCAGAAAACCTCTGTAGATTATAAAGACATCTCTGCAGGGAACCAGTGTCCTCAACTTAGATCATTTTTCAAGTTTTCAGAATTTAATGAATAAATGATGTCTTTACTGAACACCAATCTATCTCAACATGGGTTTGTTTAATCACAACAATGAAGCAACGGCATATCGTATGTCACCGTAGTGTTTTGTACCACAGCGGATCCCATTGGCAGTCCAGGCGCTCGACAAGTTCTACACAACATGTTCCATCACTACAGCCGTGCACCCTCACACACCAGGCAGGCACTTTCATCCCCATCACAGATTCCTGGTGCCAATATCACACATGAAAGCCAACATCTACTAATGGAACTCACAATGTTGTACTTCACAATATCAAGTTTGATAATGTCGATCTGCATATATATCGACTACTACCAAGTTGTGAAGCAAAGCATCCGCGAGGAAGAGTAGATTTACTACGTCAAAGCTCCACACGTGAAGGTGACATAAATGCAGGCCAATATGATAACTTTAATATTGTGACTCCTGCATCACAATGCAGGTAAACTGAAGTCATGTTGTCGTCAGCCACCATAATCGAATATGATTGATACCTTTCGAATGAACCTACCCACTTTTATAACTTGCCTGTGTGCTGTAAGATAGCTACGCATGTTAGCGCATGCTGCTGAAATTCTGTTAGTCCAGCTCAGACTTCTGTCCACCTGAGGGAAACATCCTTTTCAACGCAACTTTTACCACGCAGTGCCTTTACGACGCAACTATTACAACGCATGTCATTACAACGCATTGCACTGGGGGGCGCTCTAGGATAGGGAATGGATTTAATTTACTATCCAACACTTTCCCTACTATCCACGGGGACTGGAGTTGGAATAGTAAATTAAACTATTCACTATCCAGCACCCCTTAACGCTATGCGTTGTGACAGCATGCGTTGTAAAAACTGCGATGTAAAGGCATGCGTGGTAAAAGCATGCCTTGTAATGTCATACATCCCCACCTGAGGATGGTGGTTCCAGCACCATTACCCTGAGTAAACGCCCTAAGGATGGCAGGAGTGCCTACGAAGCGCTATATTGAGGGAATGTCTGTTGTCTGTCAGTGCAGACCCATGGACAGTGGCTTACCGTATATGTTACCGTCGCTCCGATCCAATACTGTCCAGTGTAATCGTTGTTAGTCTGCATCCCCATGAGAAGATCGATGAAGCGTTCCTCCTCCTCACTCAGCACTGAGGCTAAATGAGCATGTTGATTCTTGCATAAGTCCTTAAAAAAAAAAAACACAAATAAATGCTTCATCTGCACCTTCCACCCTGAGCCTACAGACGCGTCATGACTGCTTAAGGAGCTCTGTGCACCCCCTGCAGATATCCCTGGGTCTGATCGCTGGGGGGACACTCGAAAGTTTAGGACCTCCCCACTGTAATGCCCCACTGGTTTTTGTTCATGTGTGGTTGCATTCCTATACCCATTGGGTGTGGGAAATCTCACCCCACACATTCTTTAATTCTTTTTGTGTCCTCTTTGAAGGTGCTGGGAGACCTCCCCTTCTTGAATACTCAGGGCCTGATTACGAGTCCTCGTAATATTCCGACCCACGTGTAAACTCCTGTTTACACGTGGGTCGGTATTACGAGTTTGAAGGTACGAAACACATTTGATAATTATCGGATGCGTTAAATAACTCAATCTTCATCACATTTCAGCAGGTCAAACCTGCAAAAATATACCAGGGTAAAAACATACGGTATTTACAGTATCATGCGGATTTTGATGCTTTAAACGCCCCAAACTCAAAACGTTTTTTATACATCACTACTGGCAAACTGAGTTCCCCGTGGTATTATTTTCCAGGGGTGATCAATAACGCCTTAGCTCGTAGTCAGGCCCATGATGTTTCCATGGGGTCATCGCTTACCTTTTGAATCATTGTGTTGCCAGAATAGCACCTTGTTTTAGAGATGGTAGAACTGACCCCACTCCCCTGTCATACCTGTGATGCAGACGTTAAGGACTCCAGTGCAGTTACCTCCTCTTCCCTGCCACATATTGCTGACCCCAGACATCCCAGCTCCCAATGATTAACAAAAGGAATACCCCCGTGCCACATTGTGTTGGTGGACTCCATAGCGTGCTATTCTTCACCAGCATATAATGGTTCCTCATCACACTCCGCTCTCTGCCTTTCCTTCTTATCCTGGATACCCTCTCACTGCCCCCACACTCACCATTTGGATAGCTTTATGCCCCTCCCACCATCCACCCCTCCCTTTAATAGCCTCAGTCCACAACCCATCCCCACCGCCCTCTTTCCAGGGTAGGTACTTGGGGGCCCATTAGGATGTCGGGCGGATTGCCCCCGCCAGGCTGACGGTGGCTACCGCCAGCCTGGCGGGGGCAATCCGCCCGACATCCGCATTCGAATTCCCCCCGCCATATTAGTATGGTGGGGGGGACTTCGGTGGACGGAAAGACCGTCCGGCCGGGGCGGAAAAGGATTAATATGGTGGCGGTGTCTATTAAACACTGCCAGCCATATTACAATGGGCTTAGGGAGATGCCTTTCCGTGGCGGCGATGCCGCCACTGAAAGGCATGCAGTCTTCACTCTGGGGGCCCCCTGCAGGCCCCCAGAGTGAAGGAGAGGTGGGGGTGCACACGGGGGGGTACCTGTGGTACCCCCCTGCATTTACATAAACAAAGTGTCAGGCACCGCGCGGTGCCTGCCGCTTTGTTTATGCAAATGTAAAAGTGCATTTTTAGCATTGTGGCGGGCGGTGCTGAGAGCACCGCCTGTCACAATGCTAAAAATACAGGATGTGCCCGCCACAGTGGTGGACGCATCCTAATACCACCGCGGGACCCCCGCCCTTATGGTGGGCAGTCTCAATTACCAATGGGATGGCGGGCGGACTAAGTCCGCCGGCCATCCTAATGTACCCCTTGGTCTCACAGATGCTATCCGGATAAGGATGGCTGTTTGCTGTTCATGCTTTCTTTGTTGCAAATGTCTTTGTGTGATGAAAATAGGTTGATGATGTTTTGCTTTTTCTACCAACTTAAAGTTTGCTACTTAAAAACATTTTTAAATAATTAAGTAAGAAATGTTTAGGAAAAATAACACATCCCAACTAGATCATGGAGCAACAAAGATTGAACATTTCCAGGAAGCAGATGTCCACTCTCACCATAGATCCAGCAGTTCTGCTGTGTTGTTTTAAGTTTGATGACTGCACCTGCCTTTAGTCTAGCAGTGCAAGACATTCTAACCCTGTTTACATTATTTTAAAAAAGAGACAAACTTCACAACTTCATGGAGTTGCTAATAAATCTGAATTTGCCCAAGGGCGAGATTTCACTCAACAAGTACTGGCTTTGGGAACTCATCACAAAAAGTACAGACTCTGGGTTACTTCATCAACTCTACTATTTGCACATGCAGTGGATTAGATGAAGGGCCTGGAATGGTGTTCACATGATGGTCAATTCTACTTTACATCAAGATGCCATGAAACATACCTTTACTTATTTGTGTGGTTGTCAACGTAATAATGCCGCAGGGTCAAGAGATAGGCCAGGACTCGCTGACAACCTCCGCTGCGCATGGCTAAATGCCTTACACTAATGGCATAGGCCACCCTCAGAGACCGGGGCAGAGGGGAAGGCCAGTGGCCAGGCCAAGCGGCCAAGGTCCCGCTGCGCATGGCCAAAGGCCGGCTAGGGTGCAGAACCTAGAGGCCAGGTCCAGTAGCCAACCCCCCTTAGTCTACACCCAAATGCCTTGTGCTGAGGACAATGGGCACCCGCCGAGAGTTAACCAGCATGGTGCCCAACCCTCACTGCACGACACAGACGGGGGATGTACATCAGTACAACGCGATCAAAATGATCGCGGTACTTTACGACGCAGCCATTACAACGCAAGTCATTACAACGACTTGCGTTGGAGGGCGCTGGATTGTGATTAGTTTAATTTTCTATTCCAACTCCAGCCCACGTAACAGTAGGGAAGGTATTGGAATAGAAAATCAAACTATTCCTTTAACAAGAGCGCCCTCCAGCGCAAGTCGTAGTAACGACTTGCGTTGTAATGGCTGCGTAGTAAAGGACGCGCGGTGTAAATAAACACCGCGTTGTAAAGGATGTCTACCGATGGGGGTGGCTGCCCACAGAGGGTTAGGCAGTGAATACTCTTGGATTTTGTATATGATCAAAAACCCCAATAGAAACACAGATAAAATAAAGACTAAAGTACATTTATAGGTGACCTTAGTTCTAACACTTTAACATGTTTAAAACAAAACTGAGAAATTTGAGAAATTGGCATCTGGTAAAGGGCTTGTGTTGGGCATGAAGGGGTTAACGCTCAAAAAAAGTTAGTTGTGTCTGGACACTGTACCCGAGGGATTCCTGCGGTACCGAAAAAACAAAAAAACAAACAGTAGGGCCTTCTGTTTAGTTGCTTCATGTCCACAAGCCCAACAGCACATTACCACAATGACTGTATGATGTCATCAGTGATGTCAACAATTATGTATTTTGAGAGGTCATCAGTGGTGTTATCAACAATGTCATTTAACAGGTCATCATTGATTTGATGTGTGAGTGCATAAGCTATGCAGGGCAGGGGGATCAAGTTCTATTCAGCTCATTAAACTATAATGTGTGAATTTCAGTGTATTTTAGTTTTTTAACCCCTTCTATGCTCATGACGAGCTGAGCTCGTCATGAGTTGCGCCGCTCGCATGCTCATGACGAGCTCAGCTCGTAATGTAACGCGGCTTTTTGTAAATTGCCGCACAGCGCGAAAATCGCGGCCGCACGCATGCGGTTAAACATTTGTTTTGATCTCATTTTAACACCAAACTATAACATTACATTTGCCTCTGTTTTTTTAAGACATATCAAAGGTTTTTTTAAGATAAGCTAATATCTTATTACCATACCTAACTAAAACATCACTTTAATCTTTCTTATTTTTTATTGAATAGATTCATTTTGCAGTTGCATCCATCTTGGGACGGGGGAGCTCAGAACAGGAGCAAAGGCCGACAAGTTAATGCTCTCCAGACCCATACTCAATACACAGCTCTTTATTGATGTGGTAGCCCAACTGTTCCAGTTCACCAGAGAGACTTTCTCAACATAAATGTGCACCTATCACCCGTAGAAATAAGTGTACAGACAGGCATGGCAATAGAGAAAATACTGCATTGCCCGTGTGCTATACAACTCCTCATATATAAGCAGTAGTCCATTCGGCTCTGGTTTGGCCTGTCCCGCGATGGTTGAAGGTAGGAGCAGGTGGGAGGGATACCACTGCCCCCCAAAACTGGTGCTGTGTGGCAGACCCTCCCCCCTTGCTACGCCACTGGTCATTTGATTTTGGGACAAATGTTTGCCTATGAGGATATTTACGCACAAAAGACATCTCTCATAGTGATCTGTCACTCACACACCCATCCACCATCCAGTACACAGGCCAAGTGATCAAACTAATATAATAGGTGTTGGGTGCACATGACATCACTCTAGCTACCAGTAACTCGTAACTCAGGGACCGATTTATCAAAGGTTTTGTGTTTCCCTTGTGCCATGCACGGGGACAAATGGCGACACAAAACCTAGCATGAGATTTCCCAAGAAAGGCCACCTTGGCAGCCCTGCATGACTTGGCAACAGTGGAGTAACCTTGTGTTACTTTGCCCTGGGAAGGCATTCCAAGATTTACCATGAGTGGTAGACCTGGGAATGTGTCAAAATGCTATGTCTTCCCAGGGAAGGCCTAACGAGGAGAAACATCTATACATCTCCTTGCTTATTCCTCTTTCTGTGTGTGCTGCATTCTGCAGCACGTAGAAAGAGGGAAAAGACTCAAAGGATTGTTTTCGTGCAGGAAGGTATCCACAGAAGGGAGTTACATAGACATATTCTGGGAGAGCCGGTTTTCCAGTGATTTGCGGCAAGAAAGTTCCTCATTAATCGAACGAAGAGAGAGGAGGGGGCTATTCCACAATTTCACAGCAATAAAGAAAAAGGATTTACCTCCACAGTATTTATTGTGCTTTCCTGCCCTTTCCCTTTCATGCAGCACAGCAAGATGTCTTGGTGTAGGTATAAATGATAAATATGGCCTTCAGTTTCGGTGCAGTTTCTGATGCAGGGCAGGTCTGCGCCACACACACAATATACCTCCTCCATGAGTGCTCATGATCCCGGGAAACCCAGCACCAGACTCCGTGTGAAATACCCTTGAATGCATTTGTGGGGAGAGGCCGAAGCACAATGCACCCACCCTGAGGAGAGGCCGAAGCCCAATGCACCCTCCCTGAGGAGAGGCCGAAGCCCAATGCACCCTCCCTGAGGAGAGGCCGAAGCCCAATGCACCCTCCCTGAGGAGAGGCCGATGCCCAATGCACCCTCCCTGAGGAGAGGCCGAAGCCCAATGCACCCTCCCTGAGGAGAGGCCGATGCCCAACGCACCCTCCCTGAGGAGAGGCCGAAGCCCAACACACCCTCCCTGAGGAGAGGCCGATGCCCAACACACCCTCTCTGAGGAGAGGCCAAAGCCCAACGCACCCTCCCTGAGGAGAGGCCGAAGCCCAATGCACCCACCCTGAGGAGAGGCCGAAGCCCAATGCACCCTCCCTGAGGACAGGCCGATGCCCAACACACCCTCCCTGAGGAGAGGCCGAAGCACAATGCACCCTCCCTGAGAAAAGGCCGATGCCCAGTACACCCTCCCTGCGAAAAGACTGAGGTCCAACACACCCACCCTCAAGAGACGCTGATGCTCAACAGACCTTGCCCGGGAAGAGACCAACCCCAACACGCCTTCAATGGGGAGAGGCTGATGCTCTGCCCACCCACCCTGAGGAGAGGCCTATTACCAATGCACCCACCCTGAGGAGAGGCCGATGCCCAACGCACCCACCATGAGGAGAGGCTTATGCCTAATGCACCCTTCCTGAGAAGAGACTTATGTCCAACACACTCACCCTGAGGAGAGACTGATGTTCAATGCACCCTCCCTGAGGAGAGGAAGATGCCCAATAGGCCTTCAATGAGGAAAGGGGGCTGAGGAGACACTAATGCACCCTCCCTTGGGAGAGAGCGGATGCCCAACACACCTTCCCTGAGCAAATGTTGATACCAAAAATACCCACCCTGAGGGTAGGCATATGCCCAACGCACCCACCCTGAGGGTTCACTCATAGAATAGAGATGCTAAAAACATCGATGTATAAAATATCGAAAAGAAAATATAGATTGCAAAAATATCAACTCCCTATACTTAAACAGGTAAGTAAAAAAATATTGGATGAAAAATATCGATGTAAAAAATATAGATGTAAAAAATATCGATTTTAAAATATAAATAAAATAAAAAAGACCGTATGGGAGAGACAAGATGGCGTACCTGTGAGAGACCGCTACAGTCTCCGAATCTCCCACTGCTCGATGCTGTTGGTTGAGGCGGTGTGGAGCACTCAAAATACCCGGCCTGCTTTGGTGAAGGCGCACAGTGCTTATTTCGCATCTCTAGACCGTGGAAGTGAATACGCGGTCCATGTGGCAGCCAGCTCACAGACGGTTCTGGTGGCACTGAGGGCTTCCATAGAGCGGATATATGTCTCCACTTGAGCTGCTGCTGAGCTCCTGGCTGTGCTAGTAGTACGGCATGGGTGGCTCTCGGCAGGGAAAGGCACCAAATTGATTATGCCTCCCAAATCTTTTCGCTCTACCTGAGACCGGAATGGAGGAGCTGGACAGCTTCAGTGGCCGTCACGTGATACCTACACTGGCATGCCCCGCCTCACACTCCAAGGGCCCAAAGCCCATTATCTCGGGGGGTCAAAAACTGCTCTTAAAGGAAGCACGGGTATGGAGGCTAATCCAAACAAGAGTAATGCTGGGGAAGAAAGAGGGGCAAAAATGGATCCCCCCTCCAGCAGACAATAACCGAGTTCTTCCCCGTGGTGGCCCCTGGTGGACATAAGAGTATCATCACTGAGGTAGGAGGGGATGGGGAAGCAGAGCATCACTCCACAATTCAATGCAAGGAACTGATCCCTAACAATGGTGTAAATAATAAGAGGGACGTTCCAGAATTAGAACAATTGGACCACAATATAGAAAATGAAATCTCTTCGACAGGGGCAGTCGAAGGCGCTGTGATTGGACAACAGCAGGGCACTATTCCATGAGAGGAAGTACCCCAGACTGTAAAGTGGAATGTGGCCCCACCCAAGGCTGGCGACCAGCTACCCTCAAGAAGGATTGGGCTGGAGGCAAAGGCTTTGATAAAACGGGTCACAAGCCACCAGTTCTTTAAAGAGTCCCTGGATCAGGGGACAAGTTTTTTTCCTTGACTGATGTGTCAGACACAAGTGCGGCAAGCATGGTTGTTTCTGATGTCGAGAGTGTCTCTATATCCTCTACCTATGATCCTGGTAGTCCGACGGACGGGCATGATACGGTAGTTCGTAGAAACTCCAGGCGAAGTAAGGAGCGGGCGTTCCAGGGACAAGGCAGGGAAGGCCCGAAGAAGCAAGGAAGCCTTGCCTTAAAATGGGATTATTCTGCCACGCAAAAGGAATTATGAGAAACCCTACTCGACAGGCAGAAAAGAACATAGCAGTCTGGATTCTGAGGAGCCGACCCTGAGATCGATCTATGAATCGATTAAACAGCACCAGAAAGAGACATGGTGAGATAGTAAAAAAAAAAATCATCTGACAACAATAAAGCTTTAAGGGGCGGTCAGAAAGGTCGTGAAAGCCTGCTCCGAAATGGGTGAAAGGATTACAGCTGTGGAAGAACGTTCCGCCGGAATAGAGAATGAGGCAGCAAAAAGACAAAATCAAACTGAAGCCCAGGGTGCACAGATAATGGACATGCAATGGAAATTGGAAGATTATGAAAACCGGCCAAGACCCAACAATCTAAGGTTCCTGGGCATAGAAGAAGGTATAGAGGGAAGCAACATAAGAGCTTACGTACTAAAACTACTGAAGGGGGCCTTTCCCGAGCTCCTACCGTGGAATTGGGACACAGAAATCCAACGAGCACACCACCATCCTCTCATGCTCAAAAATTCCAGGCAGACACACATAGGGGTGACACAACAACCAAGAGCCATCATAGTGTATTTTGGGAACTTTCTATTGCGAGAGGCTGTATTTCACAAAGCTCGCCCGGACTCTAAACTCTCACATGAAGGACAGACATTTTTCCTTTGACCTGACTTCTGTCATGTGACTGTTGAAAGGCGCTGGTACTTAAGACAGATGATCCTACCATGTCAAGCGCAGGGGGTAGAGGCATATCTGTTATATCCAGCATGTTTGAAAACAATATACAATAACAAAGTCAGAATCTTTAAATCTGAAACTAAGACAAAAGAGCAGTTGGATGATTTACAGAAGTAGAGACTGTATGAGAGTTACAGAGCAAATGTATTATTGGTATGATGAAAGGGAAAGGGATGTAACGAAATAGTGGAGAGAGGCTTTGTTTAGGATAATGAGGGCATTGAGCGGGGGGACACAGGCGCCATCACTCAAGACCTCACAACGTCTGTTTGTCTCACTAATTGGGTAGGGGAAGGGAGGGGCTCAGGGAAGGGAAAGGGTGAGTCTCTGGGGAGAGGGGAGGGGGAAAGGTGGAAGGGGTGGGTAGGGGAGGTAGTGGGGCACAACAAACACTAGGGAGATCTCAGATAAAAGCTGAAACCAGTTTCTGGGAAAAGAAGAATAAGAAGGCTGTAATTAATGGAGGGAGGTGGTTTTTCCAAGACATAGAAAGAATACAAAAATTATCATGGCAAACTTAAGGATAACCTCGGTTAATATCTGTGGATTAAATGACCCTAGAAATGACGCAGGGTGGCGGAATATTTGAAAATGCTGCAGTCTGATATTGTTTGTCTCCAGGAGACGCACATTATGAGAACTGAAAAAAAGGTTTTAGATCAACTAGGGTATACCCTTATAGTACACACTACACAGGGCACTAGAACTAGGGGGTTGCCATTTTAACCCGGGGAAAAGAGATTGTTTGCAAGAAGCAATTGGGTGATAAATATGGGCAGTAGGTCATGGCAGAGTTACATATGTCTACTTTTTTATTTACCCAGTATTCAATATATGGGCCAACGGGGGACGACCCAAGGTTTTTGACTTTTTGAATTTAGAATTAGCAGGATGGTTGACACCCATTATAATATGTGGAGATTTGAACATCAACAGGATTGGGGTGTGTTGGGGTGGCAGCCCGGGATGATACAAAGGCCGAAAGCTCAGGGTTTATAGGGCTCTGTCACATGGAGAGAGTTAAAAACGGCAGAAAACTGACTTTGAAAGTACTTATTTTTCAGCTCCTCGCGGCACAATGGCCCAACTGGATTTTTTTTTGTTTTTTGTTTTTTGTTTTTCAGGGCCTAATCTCGAAATGCCACATCAAAACATTTCCCTGAATAATGTCAGATCATCGTCCTCTAGTCTTGAAGATATTACAGATTAGGGGTGAGAGGGCACAACAGAACTGGACTTTTGTAAGGGGACTGGCAGTGGACGAGGGGTATATCACCCATATGAAAAAATAGATAGAAGAATTCCTGGGATATAATAGAGGGAGTACTCGAACTGGTAGCGTTTGGGATGCTCTTCAGGGCAGGTATCCGTGGAGAGACACTAAATTTTAGCTTACGCCACTCTAGAAATCAACGTCAACATTTCATTGAATTATACCAAGGATTGAGAGTAGTGGAAGAGGATTTAGTCAGGGCAATAGAGTCTGGAGCCAGTACTGAGGGTATACTGAATAAGCTTGCCTTAGCTAAAGCAGCAATAGGGGATGTGGTGGTAGCTAAGTTCACCGAGAAATATTTGACACGAAAGGAGGAATGTTATGAGTGCGGCGAGTGATCAGGGCGTATATTAGCAATTCAAACTAGACATAAGAATGTACAGAATGAGATAATATCAATAAAGAATAAGCATTTACGTTAGAAGAGTCATCACGCTATTTGATGTGGCATGAGTCTCAGGAGACCCTATGGCACTTAGGGGCATATTTACAAGGGCTTTATCTCCAAAAAAGCGGAGATAAATCCAGCGCCCTATTTACAAGAGGGTGCTAACATGCATAATGGCATGTTAACACCCTTTTTCCCAAGGCCTCCCTTTGCATCTCCAATGAGATGCAAAGTGGGCGTTACTGGGTGTACCCCGGATGGACAACCTTGCAACTATCGCTGATGTTTACATCGCGATATTTACAAGGCAGCCCATATGATTTTAGCACACAGCCATTTTTGCCAAAATCTAACGTCTGCTAGAATCCTGACTTAGCCATCCCTAACATTGGGGTGGATTATGCTGATACTACCCTGTATGTGGTATTAGCAAGGTTATTGCCGTTTTGCAGGGAACATTGCTGGAAAACCAGCGATGTTCCCTGCAAAAGGGCGATAACCTCGCTATCTCTGGAATTTTTATCGCCCTGGAGAAACGCATTGTTAATAACTACCAGGGCGATAAATGCCAGAGATAGCCTGCAATAATATTATTATCGCTAAGCACGGCCGTTGATGATATGCCCCTTATTCTTTTGGATGCAGAGAAAGCATTTGATTGGGTCTCCTGGGACTTTCTGTGGGCGGCCCTCGAACAGCTGGGGGTTCGAATGGTTTTTATAAACGCTTTATGAGTATTATATGCTGCTCCCATAGCCAAACTGGTGTTGGCGGGAGGACAAACTGAGGAATTTAAGGTAAAAAGGGGGATTAGGCAGGGCTGCCCCTGCTCTCCGTTATTATTTGCATGCTATGTTGACCCCTTGATTCACAGAATTGATGCTAACCCCAGGATAAAGCCTATAAGCAGTGGGATGGATACCAAGATCTTATGCTATGCAGATGACTTAGCGGTTACTACATCAATACCAGAATCAGCTCTGGCTGAAATTGCGAAAGAAACACTGGCCTTTGGGAACTGATATCAAGGTATTCTCTTAATCAGCATAGAACCCAAATCGTAATTAATGAATATCTCAGGCTACATGACCCCCGGGTCGTGCAGTCAGCAATGTATGTAGGAATTAAGATTTCATCCAATATTTCATTCAATAGTGGGGAAATTGTTGAGCTGAATCTTACCCTAGTCATTCAGAAGGGACCACAGGATTTTGCCCGGCTGAATAATCTTCAATTATTTTGAAGCCGATTGCGATGGCGGGCGGACAATGTCCGCCTGCCATTGCAGCTGCAAAAGGGACCGCCCGCCATAGGTGCGGCGGTCCCGATATGCGAATTGGGAGGCGCCCGCCACACTGGCGGGCGCATCCTGTATTTTTACATTGCGGCTGGCGGCAGCACCAGCCACAATGTAAAAAATACATGTTGTGCATATGTATGTACAACGTGACAGGCACCATGCGGTGCCTGCCACCTTGTACATGCATATGTAGGGGGTACCATAGGTACCCCTCACGTGCAGCACCCCACCCCCCCATCAGCCCGGGGGCCCGCAACGGGCCCCCAAAGGCATTCACCACCTGTCTTTTTGAGGCGGGATCGCCGCCCAAAAAAACAGACATCCTAATGCCCACAGTGGTGCCTACACAGCACCGCCACCATAGCGCCATTGTACCGTGTCCCGTAAGACAGGTGGAAAAGGACCGCCTTGCGGGACAATGGCGGACGGTCTTTCCGTCCGCCATGGTACCTTTCCCATTCTCACCGCCATCCTAATTTGACGGTGAGAATATTCAGGATGAAGGCGGACCGCCCTCCATCGTAATCGGCCCCTGGTAGGTCATTGTAGTGTGGTAAAAATGATTTTTTTACCCAAAGTTTTATTTCTTTTTAGATCAATACTGTTGATATTTGGTACAGTATGGTTCAAAAAGTTGGATGGATTGGTAAATAGATTTATATGGGCATAAGTAAGACAAGACGGGCCATGAAGTTTTTGTCACTCCCTCAGGAGAAAGCAGTATTGTCGGTACCAGACTTCAGATTATATTACTTAGCATCAGCATTACAATACATGTGTTTGTTAGTGGGGGGGAAACCCCTTCGATCCCTGGAACCAGGGGAGGGTACCTGACATTTATGAGCTATTGGTGGGGAAGGACGTTAAAAATTTGTTTATAAGATTCACTGAACCTAGTTACTATGAGAAGGTAAGATTCAAGACCTTATTGGCAGCAGGGCAGGTGTGGAAGACGATAAAAAGAAAGACAGGATAGGCAGAATAAGTTACTATACCCCTTGTACAAGAACTCAGCATTATCAACAGCCTTTCATGATTATATAATGAAACGAAGGAAAGATTTAGGAGTCGGCGTAGTGGGGGACTTAGTTAATGTAACTGGACTTAGACCATTTTCAGAGCTACAGGATAGATATGGGGTAGATGAGAAATGCAGGTATGTAGTTATCTGGGGAAGAAAACAGGAGGTTCAAATATGTTAGCTAAGAATACCATGATTGATAGTCTGAGGAATGAAGCTGGGTGTACTATTAGCAGAATTTATAGGGAGTTGAACACCATGCAGCCAGACGATTTAGAGAGACAGGTGGAAAAATGGGATCAAAGGTTTGGGATAAAAGGATCCAGCTTTCTTGATTCCTTTGACAAAGGACATAGCATACTCTGTTCATCAAAGTTACAGGTGCAGCACTTCAAAACGATCTTAGGGTCCGACTACGATGGCGGGCGGATCGCCCCCACCGGGCCGGCGGTGGTCACTGCCGGCCCGGCGGGGGCGATCCGCTCGCCATCATGACAGCACAGACCCCCCGCCACATTATGATGGCTGGGGTGTCCGCGGCGGAAGGAAAGACCGGTGGACATAGGGGTTTAATATGGTGACGGTGTCTGGAAGGCACCGCCATCCATATTACGATGCAGGTCGTGATCAGCCTTTCCATGGCTGCATTGCCGCCAAGGAAAGGCTGGCGGTTCCTGCTGTTGGGGGCCCGTTGCGGGCCCCCTGGGTGTTGGGAGGGTGGGGGTGCACAAGGGGGGTACCTACGCTAGCCCCCTGCTTTTACATATACAATGTGGCAGACACCGTGCGGAGCCTGTCACGTTGTACATGTGAAAGCTAAACATGTATATTTTACATTGCGGTGGGTGCTGCTTGCAGCACCGCCGACCACAATGTAAAATATACAGGATGCGCCCACCACACTGACGGGCACATCATAATTGACATGGTGGGTCTGCTGCAAACTAAGGCAGGCGGTCCCTTTTTTAGCAGCGATGGCGGGCGGACTTTGTCCGCCCACCCGCCATCGTAATCGGCCCCTTAGACTTGTATTATACACCTTATAAAATAGCAAAATGGTTCGGGTCTGTAGCTGCCTGTTGTCCACGCTGTAAAACTGCTTGTGCAGATGTGGTACACGTGTTTCCAACTTGTCCGCAGCTGGACAATCTTAAAAAAAGTATAGAACAGTTTTTCGAGCTAATCCTGAAAGTTAATGTGGCCTTAACTCTGGAAGTAATGTCACGGGGGTCAGTAGCACAGGATCTGATGGTGCTCAACCATACTTTTTTTTTTTTTGCAGTGGCAGTGGCTAAGATCTGTATTGCTGCAGCCTGGCTAGACCCAGTGGCCCCATCTTTTTCACAACGGCTTGTTCAGCTTCTCTCCACTTTCAATTTGGAGAAAGGAATTTATGAAAGAAAAGGTAGAAAGGCCAAAAAACTGGGCAAAACAATATGGGCTTCAATTTATCGGTGGAACGAGGATGCTGGGGACCCCTGAAAAAATAAAGAACTGAAATGTTGAATATATAAATAATGCTGCTATAGCGTGCAGGGGTGTTTTCCTTATTTTTGTTGTCTGTACCCTCTTTTTGTTTTTTTATTTTCCAATGTAATAATTACCTCTCAAAATGAGTAAAAATGAATTGAAAAAATATCTTGTATACATGAGAGTAATGATTGCACAAAATGAATAAATTCTTATTATTCTATTGTTTAGTTTTCCACAGAATCTCTCGGAACGATTGTTTGAATATGAATTTATTTATGTGCCCCAACTAAAAATAAAATAAATAAAAAATAAAAAAATAAAAATAGAATATATTAAATATATAAAATATTAATAGTATACTTAACACAATAAATGTAATTTATTATACATTTAAACTAAATATAAAAAGTATACTTCATTAAAAAAATATAAACACGCAAACATAATAATGTATACATATACATATAATTACTTTATATAATTTATTAACTATTATCTTTATTTAATTTGTAAACTTTTTAATTATATAAAAATAAAATATTTACATAAATCAATAATTTAAAATAAAAAAAACATCCTATCATCAATTAAAATATTAAACTATTTAAAAAACTTAAAACTCACATTTCACAATACAATAATTACAACGATAGGGAAAATATTGAATAGCGAAATAATTAAATGTACTATTCCAACTCCAGTGAGTACAACAGTTGGGAAAGTGTTGGATAGTGGAGGGGTGATAATTACTTTTCCCACTCCAAAGAGTGCAACAGTAGGGAAAGTGTTGGATAGCTAAGGGGCAAAATGTACTATTCCCACTCCAGTGAGTGCAAAAGTGGGGTAAATTTTGGCTAGCAGAAGAATTACATTTACTATTGCAACTCCAGTGTGTGCAACAGTAGGGAAAATGTTGGATAGCGGAGTGGTAAAAATTACTATTCCCACTCCAATGAGTGCAACAGTAGGGAAAGTGCTGGATAGCGGAGGGGTTAATAGTACTATTCCCAACCCAGTGAGTGCAACAGTAGGATTCAAAAATATATGATTAAATATATTAAACACATAAAAAGAACACAAATTATAATGTTATTTACATATAACAAATATGATATAAAATAAACTAATGAATACATTTATAAACAATATTTATGTAAAAGGAGCAAATATTAAGAAACAGACAAATTATTTAAAACATATTATATGTCCTACCCTATGACACCACACCAATAAAAAAAAGACTTCAACATTTTTATTTACATTTATTTCCATAATTAACATAATTAATAATGAATTTAAAAATATTGTTAATAATAAAAAGATAAACATTCATTGAGTACACATTCTTTAAAACTATAATATCCACAACACACACCTAAAATTGATTACACAATTACCATAATTAATTACTCACTAATTAATTTAAATTAATTAGGAACTAATTAATAATTCATCAATAAAAAATAAACAACTTCCCAACCTCCTTACCATTTCCACCTATAAACACCACGACACACACCTAAAATTAATTACACAATTAGAATAATTATGTATCAATTAATTAATTTAAATTAACAACTAATTAATAATTCATCGATAGAAAATAAATTACTAGTCACCCTACCCACCATTTACACCAATAAAAATCACAACACACACTTAAAATTAATTACACAATTACCATCATTAATTACTAAATAATTAATTTAAATTAATTAACAACTAATTAATAATTCATCCATACAAAAAAAATTACTTCGCACCATTCACACCTATAAACACCACAACACACACCTAATATTAATGACACAATTACCATCATTAATTACCAATTAACTAATTTAAATTAATTAACAACTATGTATTAAATAATAAATGAAAAATTAATTTACACATTTAACACTATAACATCTCAATTCAACAAATATTAATAAATAAAAAGTATTCAATACATTTAATATAATTATATTACTTACCACCCTATTCCCCTATAAACTCACAACCCGCTATGGAAATAAAAATGCAAACTTCAAATAAAAAAGAAATGTAATAACTACTAAAAATAATCAATACATTTTATATAATTAACTTATTTTCCACCCTATTCCCTTATAAACCCACAACCTGCTACGGAACTAAAAACGCAAAATTAAAATAAAAAAGTATAACTACTAAAATGTTAACACATATAATAAAAATACAAACTATTCTTATACAAAAATCACATATAAATTATATACTAACATTCATAACCTTAATAAAAAAATCTATATTTTTAACAACTATATTTTTGCAAACGATATTAGATTATTTGATATTTTTTAAATCGGTATTACTTAGATAAAATCCATATTCTTGACCACAAAAATTTGTCTGTCAATATTCCTGGCCCAAGATATATGTGACACGATATTTGTGCAATTTGATATTTTATACTTGATATTCTGTAAGTGCATCCTCCCTTTCCCTGCCTCCCCAAAATGCAGGAAAAGCAAAAGGCAGAGGGTGGGCTGCGGGGCACTCCAGACTCTTTCCCCTCCCTCATCCCTAGCTCAGAGTCACTGGAGCATCAGAAGACGGGAGGGTAAGCCTGCTTAGCCTCTGGGTCTCCCTGGCTTGGCTGAACCACAAAAAGCAAGAAGTTGGGGAGTAAAAGAGGTGACTTCAGCCTCTTTTCACTACTCTTGTATGAATGTTCACAAACTCCAGCCATGGCCCTGCGCGTGGCTGTTAGCTCTAGAACATTCACAGCAACAGCTGTGAACAAAGGCCTCACGGAGCCTGAGGGGATTCAACCACCTGGGGCTCCTGTGGCCTTTATTTCACTACTTACACCACTCTTCCCTTATGGGTTGGAATGTTCTAATAGCTTTAGAGCCCGCCATAGCTAGGTTATACCAGCTATTAAATGCCCCCTCCCTGGGTAAAGTCTTTAGCCGAATGCTGGAGCAGGCCTTTAATAGCCCGTATAGTCCGCTACATCCGGCTATAAGGCTATAATATATTTGTGAATGTAAATATTTCAAATTAGGAAAAGAAGTTGCAAGTGGACAAGTTCTCAAAGCAAACATGTGACGTTTAATAGAAAACATATTAGTCATTAACGAGCACCCCATCAGGTGAAGAAACCTTGGGAAAGGCGTTTGTTGATGAAGATATTAAGAGTGTGAAGCAATTAGCACTCCGCAGAGGATTGAAGTAGAAGAGTTTGCAGAGTAATACCAATTAACAGCAAGTGGCCCTTCAGGTGGTAAGGGCCTGGTCGAGGTTGCTCGTTCTCTTCCATCGCACCCGACACACGGAATGACCTCCCGCAGCACGGCATAATCTCCTGCACGCTGCTTGAGTTTCGCAAGAAGGTGAAGACCTGGCTCCTTGAATAATGCAGCGGGTACCAGATGTCTACACACCTGCTCAAGTGCCTGGATACCCTCACGGGTGATTAGTGCGCTATACAAATGAACACAGCATAACATTAGAACGGCATCATAAAAGGTTTACCTTAGCCTGGTTCCACGTAGCAGTTCTGGTGCTAGGCATGTAGCAGGAATGTGCATACTGGTACCACTCTTGACAGCAGCCGTGGAAGATTTGAGGTGTCTGAGACAGAGCTGAAGTGAGCAGAGGAAAGGAAGAGTGAGGAGGGAAATATTCATCACGACCTCCCACTCCACCTCCCAACTTCACCCTCACTGACGGACTCCAGGAAGAGACTCAAGACCTGGCTCTTTGACTAGGACCAGCTATCCAACACCTGGATACCCTCGCGGGTGATAAGCCGAGCTCTACAAGTACTGATTGGTTGATTGATTGAGCATCTCAACACATTACATACAGAACTCACTCAACACTTTAGCCAATCACTCAAAAAAAAAACATTCCCTTCGCATTGCCCTGCGGTGAATATTTGCAGTTACAAAGGTGTATCTGTAAACTGTTCCTTGTACAATATAAACCTGGGTGGGTTACATGGACACAGGTGGGAGGGACTGAGGTGGACCATACATGCGAAGGGGATTGAGGAAGGGTCTGGGAGAAGCCTTCATGATTGATAATATGTACAAAACTTTCTGGTAGCAATGTAAAGGAGACGCACCTCACATACAAGTAATAACAGACGGGGTCAAGCAAATAAGATGTATCGTGATTTCAATAAGACTAAAAATAACCATTTGGGATTGGTGCCACTCAGGATAAATATGCACCCTACTACCTAGATGCTAAAGTTCATAGTAAGTGACTAGCAATCACTATGAAACACAAATTTTAAGTACGGATACCCCGGCACTCTAAAGTGATTTATGTTTTGTGCATTTAGTACAGAGCGGAAACGTTCTGTATATTGACCCTAATACTACTGGCAACAAACAAGTATTAGTTCTCAAAATCAAATGAGTTTTTAATTCATAAATATTTTTGAGTCATGATGGTACTTAAAACACACAAAGAATACAGTTTCAAAAAAGAGTTCCAATACATAGACCAAAAGAGGGCAAATGTCCCCTAATTTAGAGAACTAGTCGAGAGACTAAGAATGGTGGTTCTGTCCTCTTCATCCTGGTCCACAATGAGCAACAGCCGACACGTGTTTTGTCACGTCAAGTGACTTTCTCAAGGCTTTATCCCAAATTCCAAGGGATATTGGATACGATGGTACAATACGGTTTCGAAAGCGATTCAAGCGGTTGAGGCAGTGAACAATAATTTTATGATAATATTTCAAGATCCTCCCAATTTTCAAAAAACGTCTGTAGTACACGATCCGATGCGTTTCACACTAGAAAGTTCTGTAGGTATACACATTGGAAGAGCGTAGTAGACCCAAAGTATAAAAAATGATTCAGTATGTTGCTGTAAGTTCTATTTTGAGCTAATAAATCCAAAAGATGTTGAGAAAATGATTCTTTTTAATAAAACATTTTCTTGCGTGTGAGGCGACAAGAGAGACTATGATATGCCTCGTATAGTCCGTTTGGCATGAAGGACAGCGTGGAATCCACTGTTCACTGCCTCAACCGTTTGAATCGCTTTAGAAACCATATTGTACCATCGTATCCAATATCCCTTGAAATTTGGGATAAAGCCTTGAGAAAGTCACTTGACGTGACGAAACACGTGTCGGGTGTTGCTCATTGTGGACCAGGATGAAGAGGACATAACCACCATTCTTAGTCTCTCGACTAGTTCTCTAAATTAGGGGACATTTGCCCTCTTTTGGTCTATGTATTGGAACTCTTTTTTGAAACTGTATTCTTTGTGTGTTTTAAGTACCATCATGACTCAAAAATATTTATGAATTAACAACTGATTTTATTTTGAGAACTAATACTTGTTTGTTGCCAGTAGTATTTGGGTCAATATACAGAACTTTTCCGCTCTGTACTAAATGCACAAAACATAAATCACTTTAGAGTGCCGGGGTATCCGTACTTAAAATGATTGATATTATAATGATATGATCAATGTTCACCATCAACTCTGACAACATTAATGGTAGCAGGTTTTGGGAAGGTGCAAACACCCTCAGAAGGCACTCTTGTGCTTCTGTACCACTGGAATGGGAACAAGGGAAAACAGAGCTTTGGGCATCATTCTAGGCGGTGCCTAGATCTTTTGGGACCAGGGCAAAGCACAGTCCGCGTGAAGGGGTTCTGGCACAGAATTCCATGGTGGCTTGGGGCAGAGGCTTCACTGGCAGTCCTTGGTGGACATTCAAAGGGGGTAGCAGCCAAGATTTTAGGTTTTGCATATTTCTCCCTTTGGGTTCACCAAATTAGAAGAGCTAACGGTCAGTCCAGGCAAGAGGACGGCAGTCGGAACAGAGGTCTGCTCCATAAAGAGGGCATGCATGATAGCTTTGATGATTATGACTTAGTGCTTCAAGGAAAGGTTTGCAGGATAATGGGGATATTGTAAGAAAGATTTGTTTGGTTCTGCAGGTCTGACTGAGCGCCTTCAATGTTCTTTTTGAATTGATTTTCCATAAGAACGTCCTGCTTCTGTGTGATTTTGTGAGAAGAATTGAAGGCAGAGCAGTTAATAGAATTGGTAGGAAGTGAAGTAGGGAATGGAAGGGGTCTAAGGAACACATGTAAGGGTTAAAACTGGACCTGACTCACATATGGATACTTATGAAACTATGAAACTGTATCTGATTTAAAAGTTCACTTCCTAACAATGGAAGAGTTTTACATCCCACTCGAGGAGACTTTATGCTTTTACAGAACCTAAAAACCATTCAAAATGGACTTAAGTGAAATAATGATTGGGCATTTTCTTGTGACCCTCCAAGGGTTTTTTATACCATGGTTCTTAGCATCACAAATAGTCTTGGAAAGCTGAGGCTGACCCCAGCTTGTCTGGGGTCACAAAATACAAGTGTCAAAACCCTTTGTGAGTGTTCTAGGCACGGGTTTTTTTGTGTTGTTCAAGTGTGGTAAATGACAGTTCTACCCTTCATCAAGTCAGAGCTGGCCCATTATGTCAACTACTCTTCCCTTTTTTCTGACTATCTGGAAGCAATGCACAAAGGCCAACAGCTAGCTACACCTATTCTTGTGACCCAGGATACAGACTGCAGGCAGCAGATGGTTGGGACAAGAAAATGCTAACTTTCTAAAAGTGCCATTTTCAGAAATGTGACTTAAAATCCAACTTTACCATTAAAGAGGATTTTAATTACAATTCTTTAGATACCAAACTCAGTGTTCCTACCTGCTTGTAATTCAAAGCTATCCCTTAATAAATGTAATAAGGTAACCCAATGTTATCTTATGGGAGAGGCAGACCTTAAAGTAGTGAAAAACACAATTAAAAGGTTTGTTTCACCACACGTACATGTCCAACTTTTTAAATTCAAGGCGCCATTCCCCCTGGGCTGTGTAGGGCATAACCTCTGGGTGACAAATGTTTTAAAAAGGAAGGTGTAGGTCAGCCAAAAGGTTTATTTTGTCAGGGTGAAATCTCAGTTTAAACGTCACACACAGATTGCAATGGCAGGCTTGAGATATGTTTAAAAGGCTACTTAGTAGGGTGGCACAATAGGTACTGCAGGCCCACTACTAGCATTTATCTTACAGGCCCTGTGTACATGTAGTAGGGACTTGCAAGTAAATGTAATGTGCCAATTTGGTGTAAATCAATTTCACAATGTTTAGGGGAGAGAACACATGCACCTTAGCACTGCGTAGCAGTGGTAAAGTGCACAGTGTCCTAGGGTCAACAAAAACAAGATTAGCATAAAAGAAGGAGTAAGGCAAAAAGTTTGCGGGTGGACCACCCTAAGACTGACAGGTCCAACAATAACCTTTTGTAGAGTTATATTACTGGGTTCAATTTCTTGGTCACTATGAAGATGATTTATACTGGTGATTCCAATATGTATGTTCCATGAATACTTTAAAGGGCTGTCGTGCTTCCAGACGTGTTCTCTTGAGGGAGCATTGCACCCAAGGCCTGACAGGCCGCATGAGGGTGATTCCCTTGGACAGAGACGCCGAGACCTGGAGATAGTGGATGACCGCATAACCTTGTGAACGAAGGGGCACCAGGACAATGCTTTAAGGACCATCTCTGCTCTTCCTGTTATATAGGTTTCTGAAAAAAGTGGAGCTGTGAAGGATCCTAGCCAGCAGGACGAGGTGCATATCAGCATTTTGCAGGAGAGGCCCAGCCGGGGCATCCGTTTCGAATGGTCGTGAGCAGCCTCCAGTCATGAAGGACTTTGCAGGCGGTAGTAGCTCACGACACAGATAATGGAAACTAGCACTGATATATCTTTGACCATACCTACTACTTCCTCTGATTGTGCACCTTTTCAAACTAAGGTTTGATTTCGAGTATGTCATTTGAACACCTAGATATGTACCTGAAGATACGAAGTGTGTATGTGCGCTGGCTGGCACTACATTACTCAGAACTTGGGTTTTGTCAATATTTAGTTCATAACGTGACCAGACTGTACTCCACCAGAGGTATACATCCTTAAAAACGAAAGATTAAAATTAAAAATTTCAGGTGATAAGATACTAGTCGTTCATGGCAAAGGAGCTACAACTATGTCAGAATGTAAGCAAAGTCCTTGTAAAAGCTATTTATGAATCCATCAGAGATGACTCTCCTCCATCAATATCAGCTGTTCCATTTAATCTTTCAACTGGGGGGCAATGTCAGGAAACTGTATCCCTCTAAACAGCCCTCCTGCAGTGAGGATCCACTCGCGTTGTCCTTGTGAAGGATGGTATACAATTATACAAACGTATCTAACATACACTGATCTGTGGCTTGAAGTGTCCCATTACTATTTTGAAATAACAGTATAAAGTTCCTCGACCTCTGTTGTCAGATTTTGTGTGCTGATAACCTTTCTGATATGTGGCCCTTCTCACAATATACTTGCCAGGTGTCCAGCAGCATGTGGGCCTCCTCTTCAGTCAGCAGGGTTTCTAGGTCCCCTCTAGCTCTGTGCGAACACTTCTCATGGGATGTATGACGTTACAACGCATACTTTTACAACGCATAACTTTACAACGCATTTTTTACAATGCAACATCCACTACAACGCACATCACAACGCATGCCATTACAACGAATTTTTAAAAACTACCTTTACAACGCATTCCATTACAACGCATACTACCTTTACAACGCATACCATTACAACGCATACCATTGCATTGCATGTATGGTAAGTGTTGGATAGTCTAGGGGTAAAAATTACTATTCTAACTTCAGTGAGTACAACAGTAGGGTAAGTGTTGGATAGTGTAGGGGTAAAAAATACTATTCTAACTCCAAGGGGTGCAACAGTAGGGTAAGTGTTGGATAGTGTATGGGTATTCTGCATTGTGATGGTATGCGTTGTAATGACTGCGTTGTAATGACATGCGTTGTAGTGGTATGCGTTGTAGTGTCATGCGTTGTAATGGTTGCTTTGTAATGGCATGCGATGTAATGGATGTTGCGTTGTAAAAGTTTTGTTGTAATGGTAATGATGGAGCGAGATTTAGAAATAATTTTATTTCAACTCGTGAAGTCACACTTCCATAATGAAAATTAATTCTACTAACGTTTGGTGTTGTGTTTGTATTAATTCAATCTAGATTAAAAGTTACACTACACGCGGGATATTAACATGTGTGCTCTTAAACGTGCATTATTGTTGCATCCTTTTGTTCGTGCAAAATAATAAATTAATACTGTCTATTTGTCATGTTATAACTAATTGCTGCTGTTTTAAAAGTAGCATGTGCTTGTTATGCTTTCCCTGTGTATGTGGTGTTACTCTATTCTCTTTAGGTGCATAAAGGATTTCGATGGATTAATGAAGACTGGTAGATATAAATGCTGCTTTATTTGTTCGCTTCAACTAGGTAATTTAGACTAATGGGTTAATCATTAGCAATGGTGGGTGGCAACAGAACAAATGATATTTCTCGCATTAATTTTTCTTTTGTGTTTGTTTATATAATAGTTACCCATAAAATGACTGCTTTGGGCCTAGTTTACTCGTGTCTGCTAAAATTCTGCACGGAGCAAGAAAAAGTCCATTCTGAGAAAAAGTTTCCATCACTGTATCAACGCTTGGCAAATGTTATGTGGCTCTGACAATTTCCTTGTCGGACAAGGCCAAGGCCAGGAACCGGCAGGAGGAACATTTGATAACTTTGCATCCGAGGAAGCCAAATGACATGATGACAATTTTATGCAGAAAATGTTGCAACCTGAGGAAGCTTCGTTGTTCGAATGTTAGAGACAATGGACTCTAAGAAAGTGACGGAACTGATATTTTGAAAAATGAGGTGACACGTCGCCTGTCACTTCTAATCCAATGGGACTCCGAGTTTGCAGAAAAGTATTTCTTTTACTAAGATTAGTTTAGCGTAGAAAGGTATAAAAATCCATTCCCTGTGAAAGGGTTCTGCTACTTGCTTGCTGCTGCTTTTGCTGACCTTTGGATGAGGGTGTCGTACTGACAAACTTCTCTTGGAGCACGTAAGAGCCCTTAAAGACTTTACATTTATTTCCATATATTCAGCTTAGTTAGGGACTTAGGTTTTGAAAAATGTCAAACTAATAATTTCAATTGCAATAATAAATTTTTAAATATCATGATGCTATTGATTTACTTGCAATGATTCTAATAAAATGCATTAATAAAGAATTACGAATTACAAAACCAAAATAAATAGCTAATAAAAATCTTACTTTTGAAATCAAGCTGGTCTTGTTATTTCATGAGTTCAGGTTATCATTAGTTAGATTCTATCGCCATAAGTGGCTTAATAATTAGTGAGGTTTGTTGAATAATGATTTTCATTTACCGCGGTTGTATATAAATGTATATAATTTGTGAATAGGTTTATTAAGCCACATGATTCAGTTGGTCAAAATATGTTATGTATGATTAATGGGCCTTGGGTTTGATTTATAGTTTAGTATATTTATATTTAGTATATTCATTTAGTATACTACAGAGTTGGGTAGAGTAGTTTATAACATATTTCCTATAGGCCGCTGGATCAATTACCTTGGTAGCAGATTTGATTGTTGCTATGGTAACCAACATATAAATGGTAGTTACATAGGATCGATGTCTAACATATGTTGAGTCCGTTTTCGTGCTATATGTAAGGTTTTTTCCAGCAGCGTGAAAATTCCTTGTTGTACCGGTACAAAATAGTGTGATGAGAAGGTAGTCACACAGCACATTTGATCTGTTTCAGAGTAGTGGTATCGCCGTGTATCACAAGTGTTGTCGCCGTGCAACACAAGTTAGGGTTAGGAATGAGTGTTGTATAGTGAGGATTATCCAAGAAATTTGAGCAGCATGAGTATAGGGACAAGGAGCCTGTTATAAAACTCACTGTGATAAAAGTAATAGTATATATTTGAACTTGAGTGAAGGGTAAGATAACGCCGCTTATTTTGCTAACGGTACATGATATCTATAAACAGGTGAGAGTCCTGTACGGATTTCATGTGTGTTTGATTAGGGATATTTTCCGTTTGAAAGTGTGTAAAAGTTTTGTAATGGTGTTCAAGTTAAACTTTGAATTGTCACTTGAATGTGCATTCTGAGGGAAACGAGTTCATTATTACCTGTTTGAAGGGTAGAGTAAAAGGATTACTTTATCGGCGGATGTATATTCTGTGAGAATTGCGTAGTCTATTCCACGCATAGAATTCTTGTATGATCAAATTTCTATCACTTTATTAGAGAAACAGACAGATGAGTCTTTCTTGTGGTTGTTGAATTAATTTTCATTAAAAAGGCGTTCTTAAATAGCGCTGTGAAAAGTTTTTGTGAAGGAGGGGTGAGCGCTGGGAGTGAGACACGAGAAACCGCAGCAGCTGTGTACGTCACACGGTTCGCGCAGTGATTGGGTAGCATACGTCACAGGCTGTATTCTTATTGGCTCTCGTAACTCTGACGCGCTGTAAACTGATTGGTTCTTTGAGTAAGAACAATTTCTATTCGTTGAGCAAGGTAGTGACGTAGCTCAACTCTGATTGGCTTGATGGTGGGTTTCGCGCACGGATTGGCTAGTGTTACGGAACATTCAGGAAATAATTTTATGATAATTTCCACTAATTGGATTTGATTTGAAATATGAGTTATTATTTTAAACATGTTGAGAAAAAGCCTACTATGCTTCAGAAGTTAACATTTTTTATTTTACCTGACAAGAAAATAAAAACGCGAGGTGGTAAATTACTTCATAAATACAAAACACCTGCAGCGTATATGGAAGGTGAATATGGTTATCATACGGTTTTGTGGTTTGATGTCTGGAAGCATTATACTAAGGACGATGGTGTTTTGACTTGGCCAGAAGATGGTTCATTTAATATAAAAAATTAAAAAAAATTGAGAGAAAAGATGAACGCTCTTATACCAAAACCAAGACCTACTCAATTTGAAGCTTTAGTTGAATGGGAGGATGAAATGTTTCAACTACAAAGAGAAGCGAGTGGTATTAAAAGACCTCCGAAAATACCAAGCTATAGACGAGAGACACATGAAGATAGAATGCGTATGGGAGACATGTGTGATGGTCTCTATTTAATTAGAGAAATGGTTTTGGGATCTCCTGGTGAAAAAAGATCTGAAAAGAAAAATAATGTGGTTATAGAAAGTGAATCTGAAGATGCAGTTTTTGAAGAAATCTTTACTTCTAATAAAAGGAATGAACCTTTGAGACCTCCTCGATCATGGTCTACTCCGATGGTTTCTACTGAAACCACACCAAGTGCACCTCCGATTAATGAATCTTCCAAGTTATACCCAAATAATTCTGAATCATTTGAAACTCCAGAAAGATTAGAAACAAGAACTAATGCTGATGTTTATATTGGAGGTAAACATTTTTCGATATTTCCAAAGGAAAGGGAAGCACCAAAAATTTTAATAGGAGAAAATAGAGATGAGGAAGTTGTAAATACTTCAGAATATTTACGATCAAAGGAAGAATTAATTCGACAAATTACTAAAGGCATGGAAGCTGTGACAGTTCCAGGAACGATTGGTCCTGTTCAGCCTGTTTTTGATCAGAAAGCAAATAACAGGACAAGTTTAACAATTCCTTTAAATGCAGAAGTTCAAAAAATTGCTGAAAAATTTTATTCAGATTTATCTGAAATTGGTCAGGAGAAAATAAAAATGCCTGATTTAACTTTCAATGAAGGTTATTTTAACAAATCACCAATGGGTGCAGAATCTGATGCTGAAACTTCTGAAAGTAGAGGGTTAAGTCCAAAACTTGATGTTGCAAAATTAAAAGCTAATTTAGAGTTAATAATTGGCACAATTGGTTCTGACAGTTTAAAATTTTATCGTGATGATGAACTACTGTTCATCTGCAAGAGTATTCAGTGGAAAACAAAAAATAAATATGATCAGTTGGAAGAACTGGCAGCAGAACTTGAAATTGATTTAAGCAGACAAAAGAATTTTGGAAAGCATTACAGATTATATTTTACAGAAAAAGACATTGAGAACTTGAACTCAATGGGAAAAATAATGCATATAAAGGATTTGATTGTTTACATAAAAAAATTAGGAGAATTGAGCAAATGGAGAGTGAAGTGGACAAGAAAGAAGGAGGATGAAAAATTGGAGAAATTATCCAAACAGTTTCCAATGAGAGAAATTGCAGGTGGAGGTTATGTTCATGGTCCTTGGTCGAGACAAGATATTTTACTTTTCACTAATGATTTTCCAAGACTGAGAGAGAAGCCTGTTGAATGGTATTGTCAGGTAGACAGGTTTATTAAAGTCTCAAAAGTTCTGTGGATTGATCTGGATGGATTTTTTGATATCGTTGTTCCATCAGATCTTTGGACAGAATGTAAAATTTCTATAGGTTGGCCAAAAGAGGAACCGGAGCGAATTAAAGAAACAGGTGCTCCAGCTCCAATAGTAATGGACTTTTATGGTAAAGTGATTTACTGGTTAAAACAAAAAATTGCCCCAAAAGAAGTTGACTGGGTTAAAATAGACCGAACGAATCAGGAACCGAAAGAGTCAGTTCATTCATTTTATGAAAGGTTACTGTTGGTTTTCAAACAATACAGTGGCTATGAAAAATTTGATGAAAAGGATATGAGCCATTTTATTTACAGATTTGTTTATGGTCTTAGACCAGAAGTTGGAGAAATGATCAGGAATAATATTGTCGGATGGCAATCGCTTACAGTCGATGATATCCTGAGAAAATCAAAATACTCTAGTGATGAATTAGAAGTCAAACAAAAGAAGTTGAAGGAGAAGGTGATGTGGGCACAAGTGAAAGTAGCTGAGCAACAAATTGCCAGTCTTGAAAATAAAAATGCAAATTTTATTCAAAATCAGAATCAAAATCAAGGTCAAGGAAAATTTAAATTTAATAATAATAAAAGATATCATGCTAAAGTTGAAGATTTGAAACAGAAATTGCCTTGTTTTAATTGCGGCGAAATTGGACACTGGAAGAGTGAGTGTAAAAACCCACCCAGGAATTTTAAAAATCCGTTATTAAACCCACAGATGCAGAACGATGTTGATCTGCAGCAACAGCTACGGTTGCAGCGTAAACTGAATGACCTGAGTCTTCAGCGACAGCTACAAAATCAATTGATTCAGCAGCAGAATCAAATTCCACAACCTCCCTTTCCTAATTCTGGGGGAAGTCAAAAATATAATCCAGGTGTGAGATTTGAAGGAGATGATCAGGTAATAAGGACTCAAAGACAAATTGTGCAGAATGCTTCAGGACAATTTTTATTAACAGAAAATCAAGGAAGTGATTCTGATGACTACTTCTGACGGTGCCCGAGAGAGGGGGAAGAGTGTGTGATTGGAGCCACTCTTGAGGTTGACCAGTCTGGTCCATTTGTAAATGGGAAAGTTAATGATGTAGACATCACTTTTCTAGTGGACACTGGTCCTACCCGTTCTACTGTTAGATCAGTGGAAATTGAAAACCTACCTCTCTCTGGGGAAACCATCCAAGTAGTTGGAGTAAGTAATCAACAAATTAAAACTGACTTAACAGATCCGGTGCAAGTTGAGATTGGAAATTTTAAAGACAAGCACAGATTTGTGGTTTGTAATAGCAGTCCAGTGAATTTGCTAGGGAGAGATATATTGTGCAAGATGAATTGTAGAATATATTGTTCTCCTGAAGGAGTTGAATTAAAAACAATGGAGGAAGATGGTTTATATAGAATGACAATGATGTTAGTGGAAACAGAAGAAACAAAATTGTTTCCTGCATTTGAAAAAGAAAAATTACCTGAAGAACTAAAGGATACAGTTAAAGCTGAGATTTGGGATTTGACTGGAAATGAGATGGGTCTGATGCAACATATCGATCCAGTCAAAGTTTCATTGAAGCAGGGAATAGAATTTCCAAACATTCCTCAGTACAAAATGAAAGCAGACACCATAGAGGGTGTTATTCCAGTGATTGAAAAATTCATTAAACAAGGTGTTTTAAAAGAAATTGAGAGCAGCCCTTGTAATTCTCCGATTATGGGAATTAAAAAATCTAATGAAACATATAGAATTGTTCAGGATTTGAGAAAGATTAATCAGATTGTCGTTCCATGTTGTCCAGTTGTTCCAAACCCAGCAGTAATTTTATACCAGATTCCACATGATGCTGAGTGGTATACTGTCATTGATATTTGCAATGCATTCTTTACTGTTCCATTACATCCAGAGAGTCAGGAAATTTTTGCTTTCAGGTTCCAAAATAGGACCCTCACATGGTGCAGAATTCCTCAAGGGTATACAGAGAGTCCTTCTATTTTTAATGAGTTGTTGAAGAGATCTTTAGAAGATCTAAATCTACCTGCCAGATCGACATTAGTGCAATACATTGATGATCTACTAATTGCAGCAAAGACAAGAGAAAATTGTGTGTCAGACACAATTGTACTTTTAAATCATCTAGCAGATGAGGGACATAAAGTATCTCCTGCAAAATTGCAGTTTTGTAAACAGGAAGTGAAATATCTTGGTCATAGAATTGCAAAAGGAATAAGACAGGTGACAATTGAAAGAATTAAAATGATTCAAGCAATGCAACCTCCAAGAACTCAAAGACAGGTCAGAATGTTTCTAGGAATGGTTGGTTACTGTCGACAATGGATAAGTGGATTTTCAGTAATTGCGAAACCACTACAGAAATTGACTAAGTCAGATGTAAAAGATCCAATTGTTCTTAATGAATCCGAGTTGGAAGCTTTTGAAAATTGAAAAAGATGCTTGTGTGAAGCTCCAGCTCTAGGTATGCCAAATTATGAAAAAGATTTTGAACTGTATTGCAGTGAAAGAGAAGGATGTGCATTGTCTGTGTTAATTCAAAAGCATGGGAATCTGAGAAAACCCATTGCATACTTCTCAGCAGTTCTTGATCCTGTTGCAAAAGCCTTACCAGGTTGCTTAAAAGCAGTTGCAGCAACAAGTGTTAGTTTAGAACAGAGTGAAGGGATCATAATGGGGTTTCCTGTAAAAGTATATGTTCCCCATTCAGTTGAAATACTCCTAACAAGGAGTAAAACTCAACATCTGACCAGTAATAGGTTGACAAAATACGAGAACATTATTCTAGGAGCAGATAATGTTTCTATTGCAAGATGTGTGAATTTGAATCCTTCTACATTATTACCTGATTCTGAAATTATTGATGAAAATGATGTGGAGCATGAATGCTTGGATGTTATGGAATACTGTACCAAGCCAAGGCAAGATATTAAAGATGAACCTTTGCCTGAATCAGATTTTGTCTACTTTGTAGATGGCTCCTGTTTAAGATCAGAGGGAGGTGTTTTAAAAGCAGCATATTCAGTCTGTACAGTTGCAGATGTTGAAGAAGCATCTTGTCTTGAAGGAATTCGTTCAGCACAGGTGGCTGAATTGATTGCTTTAATTCCTGCTTGTGAAATATCAAAGGATTTGAGAGTGACCATAATAACTGACAGCCAGTATGGGTATGGAGTTGTGCATGATTATGGACAGCTCTGGTCTCAGAGAGGCTATTTAACTTCAGCAGGATCTCCAATTAAAAATGCAGTATTTATTAAAAGACTAATCGATGGCATACAGATACCAAAAGAAATTGCTGTCGTGAAGTGTGCAGCTCACAAAAAAGGTGAGGATTATATCACCAAAGGCAATGCTTATGCAGATGAGACGGCAAAGTATTGCACAAGAAATGGTCGTGCATTTAATCGGGAAAAGAGTAAAGAACGTGATTCGAATTCATTAATGCTAACAACAGTGGTTGAAACATGGCAGGAAATCAGAGATTTACAAAATGAAGCTGATGATGAGAAGAAAGACACATGGTTAAAGGCAGAATGTAGACCACGAGATGAGGATGGAGTTTGGACTTACAAAGATGGAAGAGTAGTTTTACCTAATTGTATGATTGCTGACATGGCTAGATTGTATCATGGCCCTGGTCATATTGGAAGAGATTCTATGATCAGACTTTTTAAAGAGACATGGTTTAATACCAAATTCAGAACAATTGCAGAGTCTCTTTGTCAGAGGTGTTTAACTTGTCAACAAATGAACCCAAACAGGAAATCAGTTGTAGGTACAGGAATCATAGGTCGGGAGGGTGGCCCTTTCACCAGATTACAAATGGATTTCATTGAAATGCCCTTACACAATTGTTTAAAATATGTTTTAGTGATTGTGTGTTTGTTTTCAAGATGGGTGGAGGCGTTTCCAACACGTCATTGTGATTCGATAACTGTGGCAAAATTGCTTCTTCGAGAAATTATCCCAAGATATGGTTTCCCTGTCACTATTGAGAGTGATGGAGGGGGACATTTTGATAATAAACTTTTGAAATTGATCTGTGAAGCTTTGCATATTGAGCAGAAAATATACTGTGCATACAGACCAGAGGCATCTGGGGTAGTTGAGCAAATTAATGGAACAATCAAAAACAGGATTGGAAAAATGTGTCTAGATACAGGTATAAAGTGGACAGATGCTCTTCCACTTGTTTTAATGTCTCTGAGAAGTATACCTGATAAAAAGACAGGTTTGAGTCCTCATGAAATACTTATGGGCAGAGTCATGAGACAAGCTTTTGTACCAGTGGGAAAATTGTTGAGCATTAATGACAGTGCTATTTTGGAATATTGCAAAAGACTATCTACGTAGTGACTTCTGTGTCTAATCAGGTGGGAACAGAAGTACAATCGAATGACAAAGTACAGACTCATGATCTGAGGCCTGGAGATTGGGTCAGAACAAAAGTACATCGAAGAAGAAATTGTCTAGTTCCAAGGTGGCAGAAAGCTAGACAGATAATTTTGGTAACTACGAATGCAGTGAAGTGTAAAGGATTGAAAAGGTGGATACATCCTAGTCACACTATTCCAATTCCTACTCCTGAAAACTCTGATGAAGAGAGTGATTCTACGTATGATTCAGATTCTGAAGTAGAAAGCGAAAGAATTCCAGATTCTGAAGATCGACAAAGAAGTCGACATCTGGAAAATTTGCAAGTGAATGGAGACTTGAGTAGAAAAGATTTGGAAATCATCGAAATAGACTCTGAAAGTGATGAAGAACTGCTAAAAAGGAAATCAGTAGAAGAGTCTGTCAAGAGAGTAAATGGAGTAGAGACAACTGAAAATTTTGAAGACAAAGAAGCTGAATCAATAGAAATTTCTGACCAGGAGAGTATCGAAAAGCAGAAAACGATCTCTGGAAGAAGGAACGGGATACCAGAAACTGGGAAGCTACAGGTAATTGAAGAAGAAAATGAAGATGAATTGCCAAGTACCAGTGATGGAAGACTAAGTATAGTTCCTAACAGAGTGAGACTGCCGATTAGAAATGTTCCTGAGTCAAGAATAGAAATTTCTGACAGCAATTCTGAAGAAAGTGATGTGGATGGTCAAGAAGGAAGAGTGAGAAAAAGATCTTGGAAAACTGAAACTAACGTGGCCGAACCGAAAAGAAAGATCTTGAGAAAAGGAGAATCATGGCCAAGTGAAAATGGAGGATTAAGAGTCAGGTTAATTAAAAAGTCAAAGAAGCAGGTGAACGAAATCTCTAGTCAAAAAGACCCTGAAAAGAAAGCTGAAAAAGGGAGGAAAATAGAGGTAGTGACTAGAAAAACAAAAAGAATTTTGAGACCTAATCAGAAATATAAATCTCCTGAGTGGACATATCTGATTATTCCTCCTGTTATCAAAATAAACAGTAGTAGTCAGGAGGAGGTTGAGGAAATTAGTGACAACGATTGAAGTACTAATCTGGTAAAAAAAAAAAAAATGTGGGGGGTTTTAGTTTTTGGCATAAGGCTGAAGATATTGTGTTAGGTGACACAAGGTCGAAGAAAATTTGTTTAGATGGAAATTAATTTGTGACATAAGGTCGAAGAAAAGTTGTTAGAGGATAAGAAAAAAAAAAGATTTTAAAAAGGGGGGTATATATTTTAGTCTGAAATTTAGATAATTTTTAAAATTTTGTTTTCTTTTTATTACCTCTTTGAGATAAGATTTTCTTTTCAAAGATGCCATATGTTATGGAACGGAGTACTTCAAAATGTTCAATTTTCAAGAAATGGTGTAAGATGACTCTGGTGTGTGTGCTAATGTTAATTCTGCTCTGGTTAGTTTTAGCTGTTGTCATTCCTTTTGAAATTAGTAAAGATTTATATAAAGTTAACATGACAAGCAAAGCTTCAGTTAGTCAAAACAAACATAGTGCAACAGATATAGCTAAGAAAGTAATTGATCACAAACCTGAAATTCATCAGGATAAATCTGTTAGTGATTTTTCAAGCAATTCATTCTCAAGGCTTTTAGGAGAATATGTTAAAGTAATGGGCGTCAAAGATTGCTACGTCTGTGTAAAATTACCTGCTTCTGTTTCTGAGGGATTGACATACAATATGCTTCCTCTCACATATGGGATAACTTGTAGTGTGTTAGCTAGCTTATTTTATAAGACTGGTCGTTTAGAATATTATTATTCAAATTTCGATGAGATTTTTGCGAATTTAAAGATTGAGAGTGCTTTGAATAAACATAAAAAAGCTAAACAGATGAGGGAATTCTTTTTAGTTACTAATGAACTCGCTTATGAGTATGCTTACAAGAATAATTTAACCTGCAAATTAAGAGCTGAAGAAAAGTCTTTTCTGAATCTTGTTGAAGAGAGAAGAGCAATCTATAAGAGAAATGAAATAGTCAAACAGACTAAATCTAAATTCTGGCAAAAAGAGGATGAGAAGCTTAATAGCAAAACTTTTGATAATGTTGCAATTCACATAGATAAACCAATTAGCGGTAAGCTTTGCATTAGAAGGGATAATACACTTTTTGATAATTATTTTGTAGGAGCTAGCAACTGTGAGGACACTTATCAAATCATGGGAGGTTGGGGATTCAAAGGTGGCAAAGATCCAATCTTTCCTGGGATTTATTTTATTTGTGGTGACAAAGCTTATTATAATCTTCCAGACCATTGGTACGGGACATGTTTTGTTGGGCTTGTTTTTCCAAAGATATTTCATGTTGACAGAAATGCAGAAGGATCATTTGAAATCAGTAACCACGTAAACAGATATAAAAGAGAAAGCTTTTCAGAAATTTTGGGAGATATTTTTGAAGCAGTAATACCTTTAGTTGGTATAACTTTGAATGCAGGAAGGATCAGAAAATTATCTACAATTGTTGACAGATTGTCAACTCACACAGCAGATGGTTTCCAATTAGTGAATATTGAGGTCATTGCAATTAGATCTATGGTAATGCAAGATCGCCTTGCGTTAGACATACTCCTGGCAAAAGAGGGAGGAGTCTGTGGTATTTTACATGTTCAGCACTGCTGTACTTACATTCCCGATGAAAGTAAGAATATTGAGATGTATATCAAAAACATCACAGAAATGCACTCAGAAATAGTTCCATTAGAAGAAGATAATTTTTCAGAGCGACTTTCAAAAAGATTCCAAGCTATTAAAACCTGGTTTCAAGAAATTGGTGGTTCAGTTCTTGGCAAGATTTTAACACCTTTGTTTGTAATAATATTTATAATAGTTTTGACAAAAATTAGTTGTATGTTACACAAGAGAAAGAAACACATGAAGGAAAAGAAACGAATTTATAAAATCAAAAAGGAACAGGAAAAGGAAATTGAGTTACAAGAATTACGTAGAGTTCAATATGATAGTTGCAAAGATTTTGCAGAGACAAACTTTTAGAAATACTAATACAAATGAATTCGAACCATTTTCGGTTAGTTAAATTTTTTCTAAATTTTGGGTATGGTGTGGTGATTTGTTAATCACCAGATGAGGGAGTTGATGGAGCGAGATTTAGAAATAATTTTATTTCAACTCGTGAAGTCACACTTCCATAATGAAAATTAATTCTACTAACGTTTGGTGTTGTGTTTGTATTAATTCAATCTAGATTAAAAGTTACACTACACGCGGGATATTAACATGTGTGCTCATAAACGTGCATTATTGTTGCATCTTTTTGTTCGTGCAAAATAATAAATTAATACTGTCTATTTGTCATGTTATAACTAATTGCTGCTGTTTTAAAAGTAGCATGTGCTTGTTATGCTTTCCCTGTGTATGTGGTGTTACTCTATTCTCTTTAGGTGCATAAAGGATTTCGATGGATTAATGAAGACTGGTAGATATAAATGCTGCTTTATTTGTTCGCTTCAGCTACGTAATTTAGACTAATGGGTTAATCATTAGCAATGGTGGGTGGCAACAGAAAAAATTATATTTCTCGCATTCATTTTTCTTTTGTGTTTGTTTATATAATAGTTACCCATAAAATGACTGCTTTGGGCCTAGTTTACTCGTGTCTGCTAAAATTCTGCACGGAGCAAGAAAAAGTCCATTCTGAGAAAAAGTTTCCATCACTGTATCAACGCTTGGCGAATGTTATGTGGCTCTGACAATTTCCTTGTCGGACAAGGCCAAGGCCAGGAACCGGCAGGAGGAACATTTGATAACTTTGCATCCGAGGAAGCCAAATGACATGATGACAATTTTATGCAGAAAATGTTGCAACCTGAGGAAGCTTCATTGTTCGAATGTTAGAGACAATGGACTCTAAGAAAGTGACGGAACTGATATTTTGAAAAATGAGGTGACACGTCGCCTGTCACTTCTAATCCAATGGGACTCCGAGTTTGCAGAAAAGTATTTCTTTTACTAAGATTAGTTTAGCGTAGAAAGGTATAAAAATCCATTCCCTGTGAAAGGGTTCTGCTACTTGCTTGCTGCTGCTTTTGCTGACCTTTGGATGAGGGTGTCGTACTGACAAACTTCTCTTGGAGCACGTAAGAGCCCTTAAAGACTTTACATTTATTTCCATATATTCAGCTTAGTTAGGGACTTAGGTTTTGAAAAATGTCAAACTAATAATTTCAATTGCAATAATAAATTTTTAAATATCATGATGCTATTGATTTACTTGCAATGATTCTAATAAAATGCATTAATAAAGAATTACGAATTACAAAACCAAAATAAATAGCTAATAAAAATCTTACTTTTGAAATCAAGCTGGTCTTGTTATTTCATGAGTTCAGGTTATCATTAGTTAGATTCTATCGCCATAAGTGGCTTAATAATTAGTGAGGTTTGTTGAATAATGATTTTCATTTACCGCGGTTGTATATAAATGTATATAATTTGTGAATAGGTTTATTAAGCCACATGATTCAGTTGGTCAAAATATGTTATGTATGATTAATGGGCCTTGGGTTTGATTTATATTTCATTTAGTATACTACAGAGTTGGGTAGAGTAGTTTATAACATATTTCCTATAGGCCGCTGGATCAGTAATGCATTGTAAAAGTTGCGTTGTAAAGGTTGTTTCCCCTTCTCATGCCCCTGGTTTTATGTTCTAGTTGTAATCATGTGTTTTTCAGGCTCCATGTCCAATCATTTAACCCAAGGCCGCCTAACAATCATGGTTGTGTATGTGTAAGTTATCCCCTAAGCACAGTCTTAGCTGCATCCCATATTATGGACCGGGATAATCCCTTTGTTTCATTTCCTTTGAGGTAGTTCTCTACTGCTTCTCTTATACTTGCTCTAAGAGCTGGGTCCTGAACTTGCAATGGATTTATTTTCCACACTCGGAAGAAGCAGAGCACGAGGGGTGGAAGAGCGACCATCACTGACACCCGTGCATACCTACATTGATCTAACTGAGTGCAGACAGGGGGTGTAGACAGTCTTGACTCCCCTGACATGTCACATGACATGGGAGACAGCATTGACTCCCCTGACATGTCACATGTCACGGGAGACAGCCTTGACTCCCCTGACATGTCACATGTCACGGGAGACAGCCTTGACTCCCCTGACATGTCACATGACATGGGAGACAGCATTGACTCCCCTGGCATGTCACATGACATGGGAGACAGCATTGACTCCCGTGGAATGTCACATGTCACGGGAGACAGCCTTGACTCCCCTGGCATGTCACATGTCACGGGAGACAGCCTTGACTCCCCTGACATGTCACATGACATGGGAGACTGAATTGACTCCCCTGACATGTCACATGACATGGGAGACTGAATTGACTCCCCTGACATGTCACATGACATGGGAGACTGCATTGACTCCCCTGACATGTCACATGTCACGGGAGACAGCATTGACTCCCCTGACATGTCACATGTCACGGGAGACAGCCTTGACTCCCTTGACATGTCACATGACATGGGAGACAGCCTTGACTCCCCTGACATGTCACATGTCACGGGAGACAGCATTAACTCCCCTGACATGTCACATGACATGGGAGACAGCCTTGACTCCCTTGACATGTCACATGACATGGGAGACAGCCTTGACTCCCCTGACATGTCACATGTCATGGGAGACAGCCTTGACTCCCCTGACATGTCACATGACATGGGAGACAGCCTTGACTCCCCTGACATGTCACATGACATGGGAGACAGCCTTGACTCCCCTGACATGTCACATGACATGGGAGACAGCATTGACTCCCCTGGCATGTCACATGTCACGGGAGACAGCATTGACTCCCCTGACATGTCACACGACATGGGAGACAGCCTTGACTCACTTGACTGTCACATGACATGGGAGACAGCATTGACTCACCTGACTGTCACATGACATGGGAGACAGCATTGACTCCCCTGACATGTCACATGACATGGGAGACAGCATTGACTCCCCTGACATGTCACATGACATGGGAGACAGCATTGACTCCCCTGGCATGTCACATGTCACGGGAGACAGCATTGACTCCCCTGACATGTCACATGACATGGGAGACAGCATTGACTCCCCTGGCATGTCACATGTCACGGGAGACAGCATTGACTCCCCTGACATGTCACACGACATGGGAGACAGCCTTGACTCACTTGACTGTCACATGACATGGGAGACAGCATTGACTCACCTGACTGTCACATGACATGGGAGACAGCATTGACTCCCCTGACATGTCACATGACATGGGAGACAGCCTTGACTCACTTGACTGTCACATGACATGGGAGACAGCATTGACTCACCTGACTCTCACATGACATGGGAGACAGTCTTGACTCACTTGACTGTCACATGACATGGGAGACAGCATTGACTCACCTGACTGTCACATGACATGGGAGACAGCCTTGACTCACTTGACTGTCACATGCCAACACATGCTTAACGAAGCCATTGAATCGCGTCAGACGACCTTGGGTGACGTTGGATGGCTCTATGGAGGATGGTGACGTGGTATTAGTGGGTGCACCCCCCCCTTTCTGGACAGAGAGTGCCCTGGCCCGGATTCTCACGCAGCACTGTAGGCGAGTGGGAGGTGTGTGAAGATGCTGCTTGGCGTTTGGAGGATTGTGGGTGGTGCTCATCTTCAGGGTGATCTTGACCCCTCTATGTTCTTCCGACAGCGTCCATGGTGGTAGTGGGTGGATGATCCAGGGGAGGCTGTGGGCTGCGGTGCTTCCCCCGCGGGCTCTTCTTCTGATGATGGGAGACAACCTCCATAGCAGTTGAGCGCACCAAGCACCGAACTCCGGGGGGGAGCCTACATGGCCCGAGGAGGGTGGGTGTGTGACCCGCCATGCCTAGCACCGGGCCGGCAGAGGTCGGCTCTGAACCTTTGTATTTACAGCAAGTGGTTGGCACCTCTATTGCAAGCTTGCGGGTAGCTGCCTGAGGTGCCGATTCTGGGTCCCATTAGTGTGGTACCCTAGGTGTAACCTCGACAGGGGCCCTTCTCCTCATCCGGAAAGCGGGGGGAATATTGAAATCCCGGTCAGAGCGGTAACGCCCTTTATTGAGAAAATTACACTGGCTGCCGATAAAACAGAGAACCTTTTTTCAAATCTGCTGTCTTACTTTCTGTGCTCTTCAGGGTCAGGGTCCCCTGTATCTCCAAAAGAAACTAAAAATATACACCCCAAACCGCCTTTTGAGATCCAGCACGTTGCAGCTGCTCCAGGTGCCCCAATTTAGACGCCATAGGTCTGGGGGAATGGCCTTTTCCTATCTTGCCCCCAAATATTGAAATAGTCTCCCAGCGTACTTGCGAGTAATATCATCATACCTGGTCTTAAGAAAAGAGTTAAAAGCATTCTTGTTCTGAGTCTCTCCACCCCTGTGCTGTCCACCCATCGGGCTACTCTGAGTAAAGCGCCGAGATGCCCCCCGGTGATTCGAGCGATATATAAAAGAGTCTAACATAACATAACATTACAGCATTACCCGTAAAAGAGGCCCGGAGTTTTCTGTGCTCCACGCAGGAAAGATTATTACCAGAGAAAGGGCAATCGGAGGGTGTAGCAGCTGCACACTAGTCCCTCTGTGAAGACAATTGTATGCACCACTACGGCATGTGCCTAGGTGGGGCATGAGGTACTTATGATATGTGCCCTGCTACAACTGTTAGTACACTGCTGATTAGGTTGATGCATAATGTCTTATGCTAAGTACAGAACCCACCAGTAACTACTGGGCTGTGCTAACTGATCCATAGGACAGTGGCCCAATTGGCCTAGGGATTTATGCCATGACGAAGTCTGGTAGCACAGTGTAATATACGCAATTGTGAGCTAGGTTGTTTATGGAGCATACAAAGGATAGTTTTAAATAACCTTGTATGGAGTCTCTTTTGTGATATGCCTAGCGTGCCATTGTGGGTGTGCGTGTGCCACATACAATTTACACTGTCTCTGGGATAAGCCCGACTGCTCTGCCAAGCCACCAAGGTGGTGAGCAGGGGTTAGCTTCAGTGTGTAACTCCCTTCCCCTGACTAGATGCTAGGTTCTGCCAGGCTTAGGTGCACACCCTCGCCAACCAGAAACTCAATTTATAACATTGGTAGAGAATGCCTAGGAGTTGTTTGCCGTCAATTGCAACCGCCCCACAGGGTGAATTTTAAGCGGCCACATGGCTTGTGGAGGGCTCTTGCGGTGGAGCTTGGTTGAAGAGCTAGGGCCAGGCAGGTATGTCTTGCGCTCTTATCGCACCGATAAGTACCAGTCACGAGCTGGCTGTATCAGGGTGAGCTGGCTGTGTCAGGGAGCGCTGATGCATCAGAAGCACTGAGCGCTTACAGCCATATGTGGTACGGTTGGTATCTGATGCAAGGGGCATCTGTTAGGCTAGAGCTGTACTTAGAGGCAACGTCTTCAGTGCTGGTTTCAGCCATCCCCCTAAGACCACGCTTCAACCCCAGGGGTGGTGGCACCGTCATTGTCGTTGCCAAAAATCTTGCAGCGCACCAGAGGCGCGGAGCGGACTGGTTGGTGTATCTCTGTTGGAGGATGGCGGCGTGGGGCCGTGTCGCCAGTCACTGGCTTGAGGTTTTGGATTGTGAGCGTGGGAGCGGTGGCTTCAGGGACTGTGGAGCTGGAGACCTGCGTTTGGGTCTCAGCGTCGGCCCTCTATCCTGTGATGCTGGGCAGGCCACTTGGTCTGGTTGTAGGGCTGGAAGCGGTTGTTGATTGATTTTGGGATCCGTGACAGGCTGCAGGGTGTGAGAATTTTATGGCATCGGCCCGATGGCATGGGGAGAGTCATGCTCGCAGGCAGGTCGCTCCCCACGCTGCTGCACGGCTCTGCCTGCATTGTTTTTGACTAATCTTGTATTTTTCCCCTCTGCCGAACTTGCTTTCTTGCCCAGACTTGTTTTTATTCCACTGTGCCTGTACTTGCTTTCTTGCCCAGACTTGTTTTTATTCCCCTGTGCCTGTACTTGCTTTCTTGCCCAGACTTGTTTTATTCCCCTGTGCCTAACTTGCTTTCATGCCCAGACTTTTTTTTATTCCCCTGTGCCTGTACTTGCTTTCTTGCCCAGACTTGTTTTATTCCCCTGTGCCTAACTTGCTTTCTTGCCCAGACTTGTTTTTATTCCCCTGTGCCTGTACTTGCTTTCTTGCCCAGACTTGTTTTATTCCCCTGTGCCTGTACTTGCTTTCTTGCCCAGACTTGTTTTATTCCCCTGTGCCTAACTTGCTTTCATGCCCAGACTTGTTTTTATTCCCCTGTGCCTGTACTTGCTTTCATGCCCAGACTTGTTTTTATTCCCCTGTGCCTGTACTTGCTTTCTTGCCCAGACTTGTTTTTATTCCCCTGTGCCTTTACTTGCTTTCTTGCCCAAACTTGTTTTATTCCCCTGTGCCTAACTTGCTTTCATGCCCAGACTTGTTTTTATTCCCCTGTGCCTGTACTTGCTTTCATGCCCAGACTTGTTTTTATTCCCCTGTGCCTTTACTTGCTTTCTTGCCCAGACTTGTTTTATTCCCCTGTGCCTAACTTGCTTTCATGCCCAGACTTGTTTTTATTCCCCTGTGCCTGTACTTGCTTTCTTGCCCAGACTTGTTTTTATTCCCCTGTGCCTTTACTTGCTTTCTTGCCCAGACTTGTTTTATTCCCCTGTGCCTAACTTGCTTTCATGCCCAGACTTGTTTTTATTCCCCTGTGCCTGTACTTGCTTTCTTGCCCAGACTTGTTTTTATTCCCCTGTGCCTGTACTTGCTTTCTTGCCCAGACTTGTTTTTATTCCCCTGTGCCTTTACTTGCTTTCTTGCCCAGACTTGTTTTATTCCCCTTTGCCTAACTTGCTTTCATGCCCAGACTTGTTTTTATTCCCCTGTGCCTGTACTTGCTTTCATGCCCAGACTTGTTTTTATTCCCCTGTGCCTGTACTTGCTTTCTTGCCCAGACTTGTTTTTATTCCCCTGTGCCTTTACTTGCTTTCTTGCCCAGACTTGTTTTATTCCCCTGTGCCTAACTTGCTTTCATGCACAGACTTGTTTTTATTCCCCTGTGCCTGTACTTGCTTTCTTGCCCAGACTTGTTTTTATTCCCCTGTGCCTTTACTTGCTATCTTGCCCAGACTTGTTTTTATTCCCCTGTGCCTAAATTGTTTTCGTGCCCAGACTTGTTTTTATTCCTCTGTGCCTGTATTTGTTTTCTTGCCTAAACTTGTTTTTCCTTCCTGTGCCCAGTTCTCCAGTGGCCCCCGCCCGTTTTTCCCGCCGCTGCATCCCTGCGGCCCCGCCCACCTTTAATCCCATTCGCCGCCCCGCTCCCACCTCCCAGCTGCTCCTCCCTCCCACATCCCCTCATATGGAAGCCCCTACGTGGCCGCGCCGCTGGCATGCCACTGGCGCACCTAAGGCAAGCCCGTCTGTGCCCGTCTGTGCCTGGACCGCGCCCAGCGCCAGGACCCCTGGACGCCACGAACGCCACGACGCCCAACACCGCTACGATGCCAGAACCCTCCATGCACTCAACACCGAACGATCACACACCTGCTTCCTGGCCGCCCCGAAGCGCACCCACGGAGCTTTCACCTGCCGGAACTGCAGCTTCACAAGCATCCGCCCCACCATGCTGCCGACCAGGAAAGAACCCAACCACCTCAGATGCATCCTTCTCAATACCCGCTCCGCCCGAAAACATGCCGTTGAACTCTGGGACCTACTCGACTCAACCTCCCCAGATGTCGCCTTCCTGACGGAGACCTGGCTGAACCCCGCCTCAGCACCCGACATAGCCATAGCCGTCCCGGAAGGCTACAAGATCACCCGCAAGGACCGCACCAACAGAGCGGAAGGAGGAATCGCCATCGTCCACAGGAACACTCTCAGAGTCTCGACCAACACCGACGACACCCTCAGCACCGCCGAACACCTGCACTTCCAGATCCACACCGAACCCAACACCACCCTCAGAGGAACCCTCATCTACAGACCGCCCGGACCCCGATCACAGTTCAGCGACTCAATCGCCGACTTCGTCAGCACACACGCCCTCGCCTCCATGGACTACATCCTCCTCGGGGACCTGAACTTCCACCTCGAGAACAATGATGACACCAACTCCACCACCCTGATCGACAACCTACCCAAGCTCGGACTCAGACAACTCGTCACAACACCCACCTACTCTGCCGGTCACACGCTTGACCCCATCTCCTCCGCAAGCCCCCACGTCTCCTTCACCATACCACCGAACTCCACTGGACCGACCACCGCTGCATCCACTTCACCTTCAAGAAACCCACACTGCACCCAACAGATGCCTCACAGCTGCTGGAGCAAAGTCACCGAAGACCAGCTAACCACCACCCTCGCCCAAAGCCCACCCGCCGACCATACAGACCCCGACACCGCCACCCGCAACCTCAGACAGTGGTTCAATGACTGCGCCAACACCCTCGCCCGATCAAGAAACCCTCCAACAATCATACCAACAAGAATGCCAGCTGGTTCACTGAAGACCTCCGGGCCTCCAAGCAAACCTGCCGAAAGCTGGGAAAGATCTGGCTCCGTGAACGAACACCGAACAGCCACGCCGCCCACAAGAATGCCACCCGCAGACCCCATCACCTCATCAGATCCGCCAAAAGGGCCTCCTTCAAAGACCGCCTAGACAACAACGCGCACAACAGCAAAGATCTCTTCAACATCGTGAAGGAACTCTCTAACCCCAGCTCCAACACCAACGACGTCCCACCCTCGCAAGACCTGTGCGACTCGCTGGCTACCTTCTTCCACCGCAAGATCACAGACATCCACGACAGTTTCAATGCCATGACCGCCCTAACAACCACTGAGACCTCCGCCCCCACGACCACCATCCGCACCAACCGCCTGCTCTACTGGACCAACATCAAAGACGAGGACACCATCAAGATTATGAACACCATCCACTCCGGATCTCTGTCATATCCATGCCCACACCACATCTTCAACAATGCCAGCACATCCATCGCACCCCATCTCCGGAAAGTCATCAACAACTCCTTGGAGACAGCAACCTTCCCGGAGAGCTGGAAGCACGCCAAGATCAACGCCTTACTCAAGAAACCCAAGGCGGACCCCAAGGACCTTAAGAACTTCCAGCCCATCTCCCTGCTCCCGTTCCCGGCAAAGGTCATCGAGAAGACCGTCAAAGAGCAACTGACCCGCTACCTCGAGGAGAACAACATCCTGGACCTTTCCCAGTCCGGGTTCCACAGCAACGAGAGCACCGAGACTGCACTCATCGCCGCCACCGATGACATCAAGTCCCTGCTGGACAACGGAGCAATGGCGGCCCTCATCCTCCAGGACCTGACAGCCGCCTTCGACACGGTCTGTCACCACACACTACGAACACGCCTCCACAACGCTGGGATCCAAGAGAAGGCCCTGGACTGGATCACCTCCTTCCTCTCCGGCAGAACACAGAGCGTCCACCTTCCCCCCTTCCGCTCCGAAGCCACCGAGATCATCTGCGGCGTACCCCAGGGCTCATCCCTCAGCCCAACCCTGTTTAACATCTACATGGCACAGCTCGCCCACGTCGCCCGTCAGCACGACCTCAACATCCTCTCCTACGCCGATGACACCCAGCTGATTTTCTCCCTCACCAAGGACCCCCACACCGCCAAAACCAACCTTCACGAAGGAATGAAGGCCGTTGCTGAATGGATGAGGAACAGCCGACTGAAGCTGAACTCGGACAAGACGGAGGTCCTCATCCTCGAATCCAACTCTTTAGCCTGGGACGACTCCTGGTGGCCGACCGCACTGGGAACCGCTCCAACACCCACCGACCATGCACGCAATCTAGGGGTCATCCTCGACTGCACCCTGTCAATGACTAAACAGGTCAACGCCGTCTCCTCCTCCTGCTTCAACACCCTCCGCATGCTCCGTAGGATCTTCAAGTAGATCCCGACCGAAACGAGTTGTCAGCAGCAGGTTGGACTATGGAAACACCCTCTACGCAGGAGCCTCGGCCAAACTCCTGAGACGGCTCCAACGCATCCAGAACGCCTCTGCACGCCTGATCCTTGACATCCCTCGCCGCAGCCACATCTTACCCCACCTGAGAGACCTGCACTGGCTCCCGGTCAACAAGAGGATAACCTTCAAGTTCCTCACCCACGCACACAAGGCACTCCACAACACCGGACCAACGTACCTCAACAGCCGACTCAGCTTCTAAACCCCCACCCGCCAGCTCCGCTCCGCCGACCTCGCCCTCCCTACAGTCCCCCGCTTCCGAAGAGCGATCTCCAGCAGCAGATCATTCTCCTACCTTGCCGCCAAGACCTGGAACACCCTCCCCATCAACCTACGGCAGACCCAAGACCTGCCGACCTTCAGAGAACTCCTCAAGACCTGGCTTTTCGAGCAGTAGCAGCATTCCCCACCCCAGCGCCTTGAGACCCTCACGGGTGAGTAGTGCGCTTTACAAATGATATGATTGATTGATTGATGGGTTTGCCTGGTGGTGCAGTACTCACACAGTTCTAGTGCTGCATGTAGTTGTAATTCTTGTTAATCATATGGGTATAACATATAGGAAGCAGCTCAGGGATGGGGGTATATCAGCCTGACTCCCCATCAGTGCATACTCAATAGTGGTTTTAAAGCATGCTGCATTGCAAATCTTATTTTGCGTCCCGGTTAACGCAGAGAGCCCTTTGTAAACTTCCATCTTCCATGGTGCCATAACGTGTTTCTGCCACCAGGTGGCGCTGCTGCACTGTGGTTCCTCCCTCCACCCATAGTACTGCTGCTATGGGCAATCCTTCCTTGGGGTGTTTGTTGCATTACTTTCACTTGGAGCCATGCAGCGTCTGCACTTGCGGTAGGTGGCCTGGGAGAGATTTTGACATGGCATCGTCTGGATGGTGGGCCCTGTGGGACGACACTAGTTGGGTGGAGCTTAGGCAGACAGGTGTGTCTTACAGCCCAGGTACATTAGCCACAGACACACTGCAGCTGCCTCTGACTGAATCCAAACTGGGGCAGACGAATGCTCAGGCACTAACTCTTCATGCTACATGCCACGTGGGCATACTGCTGGGAGAAGGGGGCGCAGTCCAATTATATTTGACCACATACTTCGCTGCTTGGCTAACTATTGGTTGAGCCTCAGAGGGTGGCCATCTATTGTTTGTGCCTCCGCGGGTGGCCATCTATTGGTTGTGCCTCCGCGGGTGGCCATCTATTGGTTGTCCCTCCGCGGGTGGCCATCTATTGGTTGTGCCTCCGCGGGTGAGCGAACGTGGCGTCATCCACTTTATTGATGGAATGCCGCCACTGTGCAGATGGAGCAGAACTTTAATCTGCGGTGGCCAGGAGGGCGCGGCGAGAAGGGATGAATGTTTCTCGCAGTGGGGGTTATGCATCTCAATGCAATTCAGAAAAGACTGAACAGTAGTGCTCCCTTCCGGGGAGGCCATCACATTCATACGGAAAGGAAAATAAAGCCAGGGACGACCCCACCAAGCTGGAGGGCATGGTTCAAAGCAAATTCAAGTTAAAATAAGAATTGCTGGTTAAATTAGGTGTGGTCTCTTCATGGAACACCACATGGTAATGATAGGGACGGGGTACAACTGTCAGAAGTAGATAAGGAAATGGTCTACCTAGAAGGGCTAACAACAGGTTGGAAGTGGTTAAGGAGCATGCCATGGTGGGGGGCCCCGGATATGACGGTGGTACATCCTGGGCACTGGAGGAGTTACAGGGCGATCCGGAGGTGGAAGGGTACAGAAGGGTATCTCTTCAGGAGCACAAAAGGGGTGCCAGTGCCAACCCACAGGAGTCTTTATGGCAGGTCCCTGGAGAAATATTGTCGGCGCCCGCTAGTCCTTTGGGCGGTTGTAAGCCTGATCAACCAGGGGCTTGCCTTGCAGTGCTCCGCCCCTAAAAGGGCCTGAGTAAAGTGGTGGACTGGTGGTTCACGATATCCAAAGGGGGGGATTCCCTCATAACTGGTAGCACTGATTGGGTTGGCCACGGTGCAATTTGTCTCTTTAGGCAGGCAGGGCAGAGTATGTCAGTCACCGCTGCCCGCCCTTGGATTGCCCGTATGTTAACCCACCACGTAGGCATAATTTTGTATGGAGTAAACCTGCATCAAACTTTTCCCAACAAAATTGTGTTGTGTGATTATTTTTTTGAATTGAATGCTAGGTTCTGCAAAGGGGGGAGGGTTGCCTATATAGGCTCGTTGAGGCTATCCAGGGCTCACGTAGTGGGCCACCTCTAAAGGGCGGCCACCTTAGTGCCACAGTAGGCCTCTAATTGATGGTAAAGGGTCTATGGGTCGCACACTTCTGACCTCACCAGCGGGTGTAACCCTCGAGCATCTTGGTAAATGCAGTCTTTTAGGCGTGTGCGCCTCTCGAAGCTCTGGACGTGTGACAGGCAAAGTTGCAGCACCAACTCTGTACACCGGTGTTTCGGAATTGTTGTTCCTCATCAGCAGAGTGTAGGTTATTCAGGGATTACTGGATAGGTCGCCAAAGAATTAACAGGTAGGGGTCCCCCAGCCCAGCGCGCCGGATGTATCACTTCCGGTGTGCAGAGGGTCGGGGCGAGGTATTTATACCTGCCCCACCCTCTTGCGCCCTCTTTGGCTCTGGACATGCCGTCTCCCACCCTACTGCATACCCGGCGTGTTGGCTGGTGAGCACGGGTAGGTAGGAATGTTTAATGTTTTCATTTGTGTTACAGGGCGATCCGGAGGTGGACAGAAGGGTACCTCTTCAGGAGCACAATAGGGGTGCCTGTGCCAAACCCCAGGAGTCTTTATGGCAGGTCCGTGGAGGAAAATCGTAGGCACCCTACGAAAATCGTAGGCATCAGGTGAATGTAAGCCTGAACAATCGGGGCTTGCCTTGCAACTCTCCGCTCTTAAAAGGCCGTGAGTAAAGTGGTGGTTCAGTGGCTCACGGTATTTAAGGGGGCAAACTCTCATAACTGGTAGCACCAATTGGGTTGACCACGGTGCAATTTGGCTCTTCAGGCGGGCAGGGAAGCGTAGGTCAGTCACCGCGGCCTGCCTTTGGATCGCCCACAAGTTAACCCACCATGTTGGCATGATTTTGAATGGAACAAACCTGCAGCACACGTTTCCAAACAAAATTGTGTTGTGTGATCATTTATTCCAATTGCATGCCAGGTTCTGCCAAGGTGGAGAGGGTTGCCTATATAGGCATCATGAAGGTGACAGACAATCAGACTGGGCACGGCGGGACAAGCATCAAAGACATACATGTGACACAAGCCGGTGGGTCACAAAATGTCCATTCATAGGTAAAAACTTTAGGCGGTTATGTGCCTACTCTGCATTGGAAGCAGAATCTTCTATCCAGAGGTCCCAAAACTGTTCACACCCACAGGGTGATTTAAGATCTGTTCACTCACCAGTCAGGGGTGTCTGCCACTCTGTGGGGGTCCTCAGACCCTGCTTTAAATTGATACTTGTATAGCACACTACTCACCCGCAAGGGTCTCAAGGCGCTTGTACGAATACCGCTGTGGAACCCATCCCGGCTTTCCCTGTGAGGTGTCCACTCCTGGGCACCCCCAAGATGGAGGCCAGGCATCCTTAGCGTTGTGGGGGCCGTTGTGGAGATTAAGCAAGCTATTGCCCAGAGTTGCAGAGTGGGACCCATGATTGGAATAGGCACCAAGGCGAGAATTATCAGGTCCGTGGAATTTTGAGCCCAAGACCTGCCGAGGCAGGAATTGAACCCTGGTCCCGGGCCAGACCTCTGCATCAGGGTCTGCCGCTCTAACCATTGAGCCACACTTCTCCACTTTCACCCAATAGAGTATTTTTAGTGCTTCCTTTGGGGGGTGGGAGCTGCAGGAGGGCCTCCCATGGGTCACCCAGCCCTGTACAATGAAGTGGCCCCTGGATATTGTATGGGAGCGGTCAGCTGTCACTGCGTCCTGGAGGGCAGCGCTGGCCAATCACATCCCGGGCTGCGACACTGGTCACTGTCACCCTCGTCCCGCACAGCTCGGGTGAGCAGCGTGCATGACCCGGGTGAGTGCTGCAGCATCACTCCTCGGGGCACCGGCCTCACCCATCACTTCCGGTGACGCAGTCAAGGGCACGGGGAAGTCCTGGTTGCACACGTGGCCCGGGTCACTGTCTTGATTGACCTGTGACCCGAGGGCTCCTCTGCACACATGGGGCATTCCCTCGTCAGTCTGCACTATCTGGGCTTAATCCACGGCTCAAGTCGGGGTCCATGCAGGTGGACGGTGTCCACCCACTCTTTTCACAGGGTGGACACCGTCCACCCTGCCAAGAAGTTGAGCCCCACTCTAAACCATGCTGACCTCGTCCCGGTGTGAGGTTGAGACACCGGGGTTCATTCAGCAGCGTCTGCTCGTCATCTGCTTCCCTTCTGAGCAGCAACGTGCAGACGGGGAGGGGGTTTTGTCATTTGAGTCTCCAGCTGGGCCATAACAAAGGCTGAACTTAAGGGCCCATTTGGCCTTCTTTGTCCCAGTCTCCAGGCTGGGGCTGCCTGCAGCCTTACACCTGTATGTGAATGCAGAGAAAGGGAGGCCAAAGCAGCAGCTTGTTAACACTTCAAAGGTGCATAAGAGAGGCACACTTTTGACTTTGTTGGAGTGGTGTGGCTTACTGGTTAGAGGCGGCAGACCCGGAAGCAGAGGACGGCCCGGGACCAGGGTTCAATTCCCGACGCGGCAGGGTCATGGACCAGGGTCAGCGGACTCGATAATTCTCGCCTCGGTGCCTACTCTAAACCACGGATCACACTCGGCAACTCTGGGCATTAGCTTGCCTCATCTCTACAACGGCCCCCCACAGACGCCGGGGATGCCTGGTTTCACCTTGGAGATACCCAGTAGGGACCATCTCACAGGGATAGCCAGGACGGGTTCCCCAGCGGTCTACAGCGCCACGACGCCCCAGGGCAGCAGTGCGCTTTACAAGACACATACATTTACATATATAATAGATTTATTCATGGACGGTGAGAATGTCAGATGCGTTACTCTGTCCCAGTGCAAAATAACAATTTAATTACCAGTATTTTTTCATTGTTTTACAGCGCTATTCATCCCAATGTAGGGTGCCAGATCACTATATTGCAAACATGCATATTATATCGTCAATAAATCACACAAGTTGGTAAATCATTGCACAGGTTGCGTTACATAAGACAGTGAGGGTTACTGGGTGTAGGAGTCACATATCATCCTTCAGAGCTCACTGTGCTATACTAAAAGGATTACAATGCAACTGCGTGTAACAAAAGGGTCTCTGTGTTCAAAGCAGTCACCCACTTACCTATCTACATTAAAAAAAATCTACCATCTGCATGTTACATGATGTGCTTTGCAGGAGGCGCGTTAACCCTGTATGCTACTTTAAGTCAAAACAAGGACTCAACAAAAACAGATCTTTCCATCAAATGTGTGAACCACCGGGCAGCTAAAGCAATCACTTCTACATGGAAATGTGCCGTGCATGGAATATTACGCCTGGTGGGGTAGGCCGGCAGCAGAGTTAGTTTGTCAATCTTTGGGTAAAGGAACCTGTCACGTGCCGTGATGTCACACGCTGTGATACTACCTATCTTGGAGAGTCCCCCCACTTCCTTCTTTAGGACTTGTGCCCTGGCTTAAACCCCAAAATTACAGAAATATACAGGATAATGACTCACACAGGTTGACAGCGCCCTTACCTGGGGTGATGGCCATGGCGACAATGCTGAACAGTATCACTCCGCCCATCATCAGTTCTTGATCAGTGTAGAGTGACCTCACGAGTCTAGAAAACAAAAGGGCTCTTTTCAGCAGTTTCACAATAAGCAAACAGTGGAGAGGATGTGGTCTCACGGACATTACCCAAAGCCAAATTCATTTTTTGTTGGGCACAGGAAGATTAAGTGATTTGCCCAGAATCACACATGACGCTGAGCCGACGTCGAGACTCGAAGCAGGTTCCCCAGCTCCAAAGTCAGCAGCTCTGGCCGTAAGGCCACATCCTCTCCCCTGCTGACTCCAGTAACTGATATCCAGCAAAGGAGAAAGCAGAGACTGATATCTCCGCCCATGGCTTGGAGGGGAGGGGGACAAAAATAAACTGAGGACTCCCTCGCTGGCCCTCACCACACCACCATCCCTCCAGTCAGGGCTGGCGCTAGGCATGGGCAGCGTGGGTAGCTGCCCAGGGCCTCGCACTCAGCCCCCCACCATGGGCCCCGCACCAGTGCAACACACCACCAAACCTCTTGTGCTCCTGCCAATACCACTGAAGAAAGATTGTGGAGAAATGTGGCTCAACAGTTAGAGCGGCAGACCTTGATGCAGAGCTCTGGCCCGGGACCAGGGTTCGATTCCCGCCTCGGTGGATCTCGGGCTCAAGTTCCTCTGACCGGATATTCTCGCCTTGGTGCCTATTGTAATCATCGGTCCCCCGCTGCAACTCTGGGCAATAGCTTGCTTAATCTCCACAATGGCCCCAAAAGCGCTGGGAGGCCTGGCTTCACCATGGGGGTGCCCAGGAGTGGCAACTTCACAAGGAAAACCAGGAAGGGTTCCTTAGCGGTATGAGTACAAGTGCCGGGAGACCCGGTCCAGGTAGCTGCGCGCTATACGAGTACAAAAACATTTACAAAGATGTGTGTTTGCAAATGGGAGGAGTTCCCCTCCCTGGGCCTCTCAGGGATGGTGTGGGGAGGAGGACACTTCCTCTTGTCCCAGTTGCAAGGAGATGCATTCTGTCCTGCAATTAGGCCTCCTGCCTGGCTGCCCATTGAGAGGTACTACGGGACACCCGTTGTCAACACTTTACAGTCTGCACTGTTTTAACTCTCAGCCCCCAAGCTATTCTCACACCTTCAGCCTGATATGAGCTGTGAAAGAGGTGCTTGTCGGTGGCAGAGAGGGGAGCTGCAGGCCCAGGAGGAGTCTGCACAAAGCAGCTTCCGGAGCGCTGAAGGTGCCACTTATGTAAATTAGAGGGGCCTCACACATTCCCCTTCACCGGGGGGGGGCCCTAAAATACTAAAACCTGCCCTGCCCCCAGTGCTCTCCCTGCAACAATCTCCTGTACGAATTTGAAGAGAAAGTGGGGGAATGGATTTTACCCATCGATTTCTATTGAACCAGAGCCATGTCTAGGCGGGGGACAGCTGAAACAAACCAATTTTGGGGATTTAAAAAATGTGTGTGTCATCTGCTTGAAATGGTTCTGTTGGAATGTGTGAGGGTGCCAAACCGACACCTCCGACAACGGGCCCTGGTGATGGCAGCTTCAACTAAAGGGTGTCTACAGCCACTGCCCAGGCGTGGTGCAGCGACAGTGGGAGGGGTCTATTTTATCACTGGTCCCTCAGGATAGGTATTCCGACCCATGTGGGGGGGGGTCTTCTGTATGTCACAACTTTAGTCCCTGGCTCAGAGAGAGCCTAAGCCTGGGTTAGGCCCTCAAGTGAACCCGGAAACCCAGGACTTTATTCACTGCACTTTATCAGCACCTCGCTCATTGGCCTGCTGTTACCACCTTGTTTACAACCTTGTGCCACACTCAGGGCATCCTGTGTGACCACTTAGGAGAGCGGTAAGGAAGGTGAGAACGCACTGGCAAAGTCAAGCTAGTTAAATAAACAAGAATTTGCAATGCAATAGGTCTCGCATTTGAGAGAGTTTGAGCTATTGACATTGTAAATGACAATTCCTTTTATTTATGTTTTGAAAACCTGCAAGCGGTGCCTAAACACGCACTTTGTACTTATAGTTGTTGCTTACGAGAAGCAAGGCTGGCAGTAACTGTGCCTTTTTTACAGGCGGCTTCAAGACACAAATATCTGTCAGTTGAGGACATTCGCCGAAAGAGACTTAAGGGATTGCCAGCCAGCTGCTTGGGCCGCGTACATGGCCCGTGGAGACCGGATTCAGTTACCGGCAAAGGGCCTTTGGCAAGATTGTAGAGGAGGAGAGATCAAATAATTCCACGAGGGCACATGTTTATTTCGCAGAGCACAGTAAGGGAAGTCGCAGAATAGATTACAGTTTGAGTGGGGCTAGGGGACAGGCAAGAACAACAACACACATTTGCATTTCTAAGGGAGATGAAACAGCCAATAAGAAGCCCCTTCTGCTGCTGAATGACATCTTCACTCTGAGACTGCTTGCTCCATGTTCTCACCTGTTACGTCACTTCAGGTCAGCCGCGGTTCACTTGATAAACCCGTTATGCTCTTTTCACAAACATTGCCAGGACAGAGGGACGTGTCATGCACACGTGTGTTGTCCATTTGTGAAAAACGAGCGAAAATCTAAGTGAAGTTGCCCGGATCCTACAGAGTATCAGCAAATAGAATTTCATGAGCATCTGGAAACATTTATTTTATTTACTGCCTTAACATTCCACGAGAGCCTTTCTTACTTTATTCCCGCAGTAGGATGAGCACTGGGAACTCTTATTTGTTTTTTCCTGTGCCAGCAGCCATTCAGGCACCACTGTAAATGGTTTCCCAGTAGGGCTTAGCGTTTAATTTCTAGCAGTACTCGGGGAACTAAAGCACAAGGCAGATTTAGCAGTTGGTATGACTGGCAACTTTTAACTGACATCAGGGGAAGGCAGAATTTAGGTACCCTGTTCTGCATCTAAAACCAGCTGTCTAGCCACTAATGCATGTGTATCGATGCAGGAATGAACGCATGGATATCGATGCAGGAATTAATGCATGTGTATCGATGCAGGAATGAACGCATGGATATTGATGCAGGAATTAATGCATGTGTATCAATGCAGGAATGAACGCATGGATATCGATGCAGGAATTAATGCATGTGTATCGATGCAGGATTGAACGCATGGATATCGATGCAGGAATTAATGTATGTGTATCGATGCAGGAATGAACGCATTGATATCGATGCAGGAACTAATGCATGTGTATCGATGCAGGAATGAACGCATGGATATCGATGCAGGAATTAATGCATGTGTATCGATGCAGGAATGAACGCATGGATATCGATGCAGGTATTAATGCATGTGTATCAATGCAGGAATTAACGCATGGATATCGATGCAGGAATTAATGCATGTGTATCGATGCAGGAATGAACGCATGGATATCGATGCAGGAATTAATGCATGTGTATCGATGCAGGAATGAACGCATTGATATCGATGCAGGAACAAATGCATGTGTATCGATGCAGGAATAAACGCATGGATATCGATGCAGGAATTAATGCATGTGTATCGATGCAAGAATGAACGCATGGATAGCGATGCAGGAATTAATGCATGTGTATCGATGCAGGAATGAACACATGGATATCGATGCAGGAATGAATGCATGTGTATCGATGCAGGAATGAACGCATGGATATCGATGCAGGAATTAATGCATGTGTATCGAAGCAGGAATGAACGCATGGATATCGATGCAGGAATTAATGCATGAGTATCGATGCAGGAATGAACGCATGGATATCGATGCAGGAATTAATGCAAGTGTATCGATGCAGGAATGAACGCATGGATATCGATGCAGGAATTAATGCATGTGTATCAATGCAGGAATGAACGCAAGGATATTGATGCAGGAATGAATGCATGTGTATTGATGCAGGAATAAACTCATGGATACCGATGCAGGAATTAACGCATGTGTATCAATGCAGAAATGAACGCATGGATATCGATGCAGGAATTAATGCATGTGTATTGATGCAGGCATGAACGCATGGATATCGATGCAGGAATTAATGCATGTGTATCGATGCAGGAATGAATGCATTGATATCGATGCAGGAACTAATGCATGTGTATCGATGCAGGAATAAACGCATGGATATCGATGCAGGAATTAATGCATGTGTATTGATGCAAGAATGAATGCATGGATAGCGATGCAGGAATGAATGCATGTGAATCGATGCAGGAATGAATGCATGGATAGCGATCCAGGAATTAATGCATGTGTATCGATGCAGGAATAAACGCATGGATATCGATGCAGGGATTAATGCATGTGTACCGATGCAGGAATTAATGCGTGGGTATCGATGCAGAAATGAACACATATATATATCGATGCAGGAATTAATGCATGTGTATCAATGCAGGAATGAATGCATGGGTATTGATGCAGGAATGAACACATGGGTATTGATGCAGGAATGAACGCATGGGTATCTAAGCAGGCATTGATACATCGGTATCAATGCAGGAATGAACGCATGGGTATTGATACAGGAATGAACGCATGGATATTGATGCAATAATTTAAGCATGTGTATCCATGCAGGAATGAACCCATGGATATCGATGCAGGAATTAATGCATGTGTATCGATGCAGGAATGAACGCATGGATATCGATGCAGGAATTAATGCATGTGTATCGATGCAGGAATGAACGCATGGATATCAATGCAGGAATTAATGCATGTGTATCGATGCAGGAATGAACGCATGGATATCGATGCAGGAATTAATGCATGTGTATCGATGCAGGAATGAACGCATGGATATCGATGCAGGAATTAATGCATGTGTATCGATGCAGGAATGAACGCATGGATATCGATGCAGGAATTAATGCATGTGTATCAATGCAGGAATGAACACATGGATATCGATGCAGGAATTAATGCATGTGTATTGATGCAAGAATGAACGCATGGATATCGATGCAGGAATTAATGCATGTGAATCGATGCAGGAATGAACGCATGGATGTCGATTCAGGGATTAATGCATGTGTACCGATGCAGGAATGAACGCATGGGTATCGATGCAGAAATGAACACATATATATTGATGCAGGAATTAATGCATGTGTATCGATGCAGGAATGAATGCATGGGTATTGATGCAGGAATGAACACATGGGTATTGATGCAGGAATGAACGCATCGGTATTGATGCAGGAATGAACGCATGGGTATCTAAGCAGGCATTGATACATCGGTATCAATGCAGGAATGAACGCATGGGTATTGATGCAGGAATGAACGCATGGATACTGATGCAGGAATTAATGCATGTGTATCGATGCAGGAATAAACGCATGGATATTGATGCAGGAATTAATGCATGCGTATCAATGCAGAAATGAAAGCATGGATATTGATGCAGGAATTAATGCATGTGTATTGATGCAAGAATGAACGCATGGATATCGATGCAGGAATTAATGCATGTGAATCGATGCAGGAATGAACGCATGGATAGCAATGCAGGAATTAATGCATGTGTATCGATGCAGGAATGAACGCATGGATATCGATGCAGGGATTAATGCATGTGTACCGATGCAGGAATGAACGCATGGGTATCGATGCAGAAATGAACACATACATATTGATGCAGGAATTAATGCATGTGTATCGATGCAGGAATGAATGCATGGGTATTGATGCAGGAATGAACACATGGGTATTGATGCAGGAATGAACGCATCGGTATTGATGCAGGAATGAACGCATGGGTATCTAAGCAGGCATTGATACATCGGTATCCATGCAGGAATGAACGCATGGGTATTGATGCAGGAATGAACGAATGGATATTGATGCAATAATTTAAGCATGTGTATCCATGCAGGAATGAACCCATGGATATCGATGCAGGAATTAATGCATGTGTATCGATGCAGGAATGAACGCATGGATATCGATGCCGGAATTAAGGCATGTGTATCGATGCAGGAATAAACGCATGGATATCGATGCAGGAATTAATGCATGTGTATCGATGCAGGAATGAACGCATGGATATCGATGCACGAATGAATGCATGTGTATCGATGCAGGAATGAACACATGGATATCGATGCAGGAATTAATGCATGTGTATCGATGCAGGAATGAACACATGGGTATTGATGCAGGAATGAACGCATGGATTTAGTTAAGGAATAACTGCATGAGTATCAATACAGGAATTAATGTTCTATTACCTACCGGTAATCTTCATTACTCCTGGTCCCGTTGTCCTCGTCCCCTTCATAACATATGAGATAGTCTCATCTCCTGCACAGAAAAAAGAAAGAAGGAATGCTGGACCTACCCCCCCTCCATCTGGGAGTACATAAGCTGACAGGTCCCAGCACTCCTCCTGACAATACCAAGCCCAGACAAAGGCCGGCAAGCCAGGGAGAGAGGGAGGGTAGCCATGAAGGGGACGAGGACAACGAGACCAGGAGTAATGAAGATTACCAGTAAGTAATAGGACATTACCTCTAGTCCTCGTCCCCTACATAACATATGAGAATACCCAAGCAGAAACCGGCCATCATCATCAACAATAAACCACCAAAACCAACCGAAATGCAAAAAGGTCAGGGATTTATTGAACAGCAAATACAAGAAATTCAGGAGCACACAGCATTCAGTACACCAAAACCAAAATTAACATCATCCCACAACAAATTCTGAAGGCGATAATGCCGAATAAAGTTGTTAGAAGACGCCCGAGTGGCGCCCGATAGATCTCAGAAAGAGGGACACCACCAACCTCAGCCCAGGAAGCCGCCATCCCCCGGGTAGACCTCCCCTGAATCCCTGAAGGAGGAGGAGACCCAGAAACAGTCAGCCAAAGCAATGACCTGCTCCAGCCAGCGACCAATGGAGGCAGAAGAAGCTTTACCTCCACGAGACGACACACCAAAAGAAACAAAAAGGGACTCAGACTTACAAAACCCCGCAGTGCAGTCCAAGTAGATACGCAACGCCCTGCACACATCCAACAAAGACCAAGGAGGATCCCCCGCAGAGTCCAGAGCAGACCCCAACGCAGGCAACACCAACTCTTGAGACCGATGAAACTGGGAGGAAACCTTCGGAACAAATGCAGAATCCAAACGGAGAACCACCCCATCCTCGGAATAGGACAGAAAAGGCTCCCGTGTCATCAAGGCCCCCAACTCCCCCAGGCGACGGGCAGAAGTAATAGCCACAAGAAAGACCACCTTGAGAGTCACAAACTTAACGTCGTCCTCCGACAGAGGCTTAAACGGAGGGGACACCAAAGCCCTAAGAGCAAAGGGCAGATCCCACAAAGGAAAAGAAGGACGCACCACCGGACGAGACAGAGAAAAACTCCGATGGAGACGTGAAACCAAATCCTCAACATCAGACAAATTCCCCCAAGGGGAACGAAAAGCCCGAACAGCAGCCCACTGAGCTATCAAAGTGGAAACTGCCAAACCCTTCTCAAAACCCTCCCAAAGGAACTGCAGCACCACTTGCAAAGAGCACGCCAAAGGGGACAAATCCAGAGCCACACACCAACGACGAAAATTACCCCAATGACGGTCATAAGATTTGAGGGTAGATGGGCGGCGGGAACACTGAAGAGCCACAGCCAAATGCTGAGGGACACCTCTCAGAGGTCACCCCTGCCTTTCAAATTCTACACCGACAGACACAACCTCAGAAGAGACAGCGACGGAGCAGACCGCAGGGGGTAAGGAGACAGAGGAAGAAACCAGGGACCCTGCACAGCCAACAACCGCAGAGTCGTAAACCAAGACCTCCAAAGCCAAAACGGAACCACAACTACCACCACCCGATCCTCCCGACTCAGGCGGGCCAAAAACCGAAGAATCAGCCCCAGAGAAGGGAAGGCATAGAGAAGCCTGAACGGCCAGGGAATCGTCAGGGAATCCACCCGCCAGCAACCCTTCTGATGACCCCGAGAGCAGAACCGGGGCAGCTGGGCATTGAGCCGGGAAGCAAAGAGGTCGAGAAAGCGAAGACCAAATCTCCTGCACACAAGATGAAAAGCCACAGGAGTCAGAGACAACTCCAGAGAGGCGGGGAAACAACGGCTGAAAACATCCGCCACTCCTTTGTCCACACCCTGAATATGAACAGCAGACAGAGACAACAGACGCCCCTCCGTTGTAAATGAAAGATACAATGAGGCAAACACAGCCAAAATCCGCTATGCGGTACTCACCCGAGCGGGCTCTTAAATCCCCACAAAGTGAAGGAGCCCACCTCGGAACGTCTGATGTGCGCCTCGCCACTACCGGAAGACAGGCAACACAACCCGGAAGGCGGAACCAAGCAACCCGCCTTCCAACGGCCGAAAACGCCACGCCCCTCCTGGCAAAGCCCGGCAAAACCAGGAGGGGCATGCAGAAGACCCCAGCGATTCCAGGTAGCAAAACGGGGCCCGAACCACACCCCCCAAGCCCGGCAGGGAGGGTGAGGAACCGGAAACACACGAGGATACTCACCCAGCAGCAGCCACGTGAGTGAAAAGCAGGAAGCTCCAGCAACGATCTCTCTCCATATAGGCAGAGACAGAAAAAAGAACAGGAGGAATGCTGGGACCTGTACGCTTATGTACTCCCAGAGGGAGGGGGTGGTAGGTCCAGCATTCCTTCTTTCTTTTTTCTGTGCAGGAGATGGGACTATCTCATATGTTATGAAGGGGACGAGGACTACAGGAACATGGGGGTAATGCATGGGTATCGATGCAGGAATGAACGCATGGGTATCTATGCAACAATTAATGCATTGTGTATCGATGCAGGGATGAGCGCATGATATCGATGCAGGAATTAATGCATGTGTATTGCTGCAGGAATGAACTCATGGGTATCGATGCAGGAATGAACGCATGTGTTTCGATGCAGGAATGAACGCATGGGTATCAATACAGGAATGAACGCATGTATATTGATGCAGGAATTAATGCATGTGTATCGATGCAGAAATTAACGCATGGGTATTGATGCAGGAATGAACGCATGGATATTGATGCAGGAATGAACGCATGGGTATCTATGCAGGAATTGATACATGGGTATCAATGCAGGAATTAACGCATGGGTATTGATGCAGTAATGAACGCATGGGTATGGATGCAGGAATGAACACATGGGTATGGATGCAGGAATGAAAGCATGGATGTGGTGAATGGAGAGTTGAATGTATACCCATGAGTGGCTAAAGGTATCGGAGTGTGTATGTGAGAAAGATACAATGTGTGTGTAAAGGAATAGTTGGATAGATGCACTTCCACTTCCTGCAGTCACTTTGTCCATCGGACATGCTCCGGTCGTGTTTCTCAGTTTTTACATTTCCTAACCAAGGGATGTGTGGGTGGATGAAGGTATGAGTTTGTGTGTGAGAGAGGTGTAATGGGTGAATAAAGAGACAGACGTATACATATGTTAGAGCATGCGTGTAGATTGGATGATTGAGGGGATGTGGATGTAGGGATAAGTATGTGTGAGAGAGAGCTGTGTAGGTGGACAAAGAGGTAGTAGGGTGCATCCATAAGATAGGATATACAGCTGGGCTGAATGGGTGAATGAATGAATGTGTGTGGGTGAATGGATGAATGTGTGTGGTGAGAGAGATGCAAAGGGTGGATAAAAAGACTGTAAGGTGCATGCATAGGTTAGGATATACAGCTGGGCTGAATGAATGGATGTGGGTGAATGGATGAATGGGTGTGGGTGAATGGATGAATGTGTGTGGTGAGAGATGCAGAGGGTGGATAAAGAGACACTAGTGTGCACACATAGGATAGGACATCCGAGCCCTGCTGGACAACGGGGAAACAGCGGCCCTCATCCTCCTGGACCTCTCTGCAGCGTTCGACACTGTCTGCCACAGCACCGTAGTCCAACGCCTCAGCAACATCGGTATCCAAGAAAAGGCACTGGAGTGGATCATCTCGTTCCTCGCTGGAAGAACCCAGAGAGTCCGCCTCCCCCCGTTCCGAGGCCACCAAAGTCATCTGCGGCGTACCGCAAGGATCATCACTCAGCCCCACCCTCTTCAACGTCTACATGAGACCTCTCACCACCATCGCACGCAAACACAACCTCAACATCATCACCTACGCCGATGACACCCAGCTGATCTTCTCCCTCACCAGAGACCCCGACACCGCCAAAACCAGCCTCCACAAAGGGATGAAAGACGTCGCCGAGTGGATGAAGAACAGCCGCCTGAGACTGAACTCAGACAAGACGGAAGTCCTCATCCTGGGACCATCGCCCTTCGCCTGGGACGACTCCTGGTGGCCCCCAGCCCTGGGCACCACTCCAAAGCCAACAGACCACGCACGCAACCTGGGCTTCATCCTGGACTCCTCCCTCTCGATGACCAGACAAGTCAACGCCGTCTCGTCCTCCTGCTTCAACACCCTGTGCATGCTACGAAAGATCTTCCGCTGGATCCCGACCAAATCCAGGAAGACGGTAACCCAGGCCCTCGTCACCAGCCGACTGGACTACGGGAACACGCTCTACGCGGGAACCACAGCCAAACTACAGAAAAGACTCCAGCGCATACAAAACGCCTCCGCCCGACTCATCTTGGACATCCCCCGACGCAGCCACATCTCCGGCCACCTGAGGGACCTGCACTGGCTCCCCGTCAGCAAGAGAATCACGTTCCGGCTCCTCACCCACGCACACAAGTCCCTGCATGACCTGGGCCTCAAGTACCTCAACAACCGCCTCACTTTCTACACGCCCACCCGCCAGCAACGGTCTACCAGTCTCGCCCTCGCCGCCGTACCACGCATCCGAAGAGCCACCGCCGGAGGAAGATCCTTCTCTTACCTGGCGGCCAAGACACGGAACTCCCTCCCCATCCACCTTCGGCTGACCCAGGACCATCTCTCCTTCAGGAAACAACTCAAGACCTGGCTGTTCGAGCAGTAGCAGACCCCCTCCCCCAAGCGCCTTGAGACCCTTCCGGGTGAGTAGTGCGCTATACAAATGCTATGATTGATTGATTGATTGATTGATTGATATATAGCTGGGGTGAATGGTTGTGGGTGAGTGGATCAAGGTGTGTGTGTGAGAGAGAGAGAGAGAGAGAGAGAGAGAGAGATGCAGTGTGTGGGTAAAAGGAGATGGGATCATAGGTTAGGGCATTTAGCAGGGTTTAATGGGTAGGGGATGGATGTGTGTGGGTGAATGGATGAGTGTGAGTGTGTGTGAGTGTGTGTGGGTGTGTACGTGTGAAAGAGGGATGCAAAGGTGGGATATAGAGACAATTGGGTACACACAGATTAGGACATAGAGCTGGGTGGAGTGGGTGAATGGATGTGTGTGGGTGGATGCAAGAATGTGTTTGAGAGAGAGAGAGATTCTGTGGGTGGACATATAGACAGTAGGGTGCATACATAGGTTAGGACAAACAGCTGCACTGAATGGGTGAATGGATGTATGAGGGTGGATGGATGAATGGGTGTGTGTGCGTGTGTCTGTGTGCGTGTGTGAGTGTGTGTGCATGTGACACATCTCTGCTGCACATTACAGGCTACTGCTCACAGGTAGGAAGGAATATACCTTCTTACCAAGAATGCATTAGGTTCAGAGGTAACAATGTCACACATTTCTTCAAAGAACTCACACACAGTTTGGGATTGTTGTCTTCTCAGGGGACTTATGCATCCACTTTAGAAACACTAAATGTTCATCCTTCCGAGGTCGATAAAATGAGCACAATTCTTTAACTATAAAAAAGAACAGCTACTTTGCATGAAGGTGCGCTTTAAAACTACATGCAATGTATGTTACTTACCTGTGTGTAGACACACACACGTATTCAGAGTCGCCCACTAGGGATCAGCAGTAGTTTCTTACAAGCACTAAGGGCCACTTTAGCGGCAGTTTCCTGAATTAAGTATAAACACACACACACTTAAGCACACACATGGATACACACAGACACACAGACATGGACACACAGGCAGCGGTACCTGTCAGAGGTCACTGCTGGTGTCCACACGCGGGTCCTGCACGCCCCTCACCGATGCACACGCTTCTTCTGCACGTGCCCCACTTGCGCACACGGTGGGTTTCCCCATATATACCGCGCATTGTCCGCCGTGTGTTGACACAGCCTCCCTCTGCACAGGGCGGTGCACACACGGCCGTTGTGTCCTTTCTTCCTTCCAACAAAGCGCCGCCCCGGCTCCTTCAGAGTAAACAGCGCCCGAGCGCTCCTTTGTTAGCGCCTCGAGGCCTCGGGCCTGTGTGCGCTGCAGACAAATGTCCCACCTGCTGCTTGTGAGGGGGGGGCTGCCTAACTGTTCACTGAGGCCTGGGAGGTGGGGGGGGGGGGTTACAGGCCCCGTGCCTGCAGCAGCGAGCAGAGGCGCTGTGCAAGGCGCTACACACCCCTAGGACAGCGCGTCTCAGCACCGCGCCCATTCTCTCGGCCTCATCCTCTCTCACTCCCGAGCCGCCCCTGTCCGACCTGAACCCAGATAGTGTTTGTTATTCTGGAGGGGGGGGGGGGGCATGAACCAAGTCCAGCCGAGGCCCGGGCAGGGGGGGAGGGGAGGGGGCACCTGCGACACGGCTCTGGGGGCGTCCAGCGTTCAGGCAGCGATACACATTGTCAAGATAGCCCTTGGGGTTAAAGTTCCTGCTAAAGAGAGAGAGCAGGACTGTGTCTAGAGCAGATTCAACACATTCTCAAGGTCATGTTTCCACCCACAAAAGACCCCAGCCGGCTCCATCGCTTGCTCTCAGCGGCGGCTGATGGTGGCCCCCTTCCCAAGAGACGCAGAGAACCTACTGGAGGTTACAAGAATGGCTGAGAAGTGGCCATTCCAGACGGGGGGGGTGGGGGGGCATATTTACAAGGAAGTGGCGGAGTGAGGGGTTAACCATTTGAAAAAATAGCGTGTGCACACCTTCCCTTTTTAATACTTTCTCCGTTTCATCTTTTTTTAAACCTTTTGATGGTTGCGTGCAAAGCAGAACTGTGTTCGTCCCAACACAGTAATCTAACAATAAAGAAGAACCGAGTTCGCTGTTTGCGTCCCCTTCTGCTGCACTGCTTGTCAAATCAGGAAACATTCCTCATGCATAAAGTTTTATTCTTTGCCAAAGTTCCACAATATAATCAATAGTATTCACTAATTTTTGTCGTTCTCATATTCCAAATGTGCTTCAAAAGTAGATCACTCCGGAGACAGCCAGATAGTCCTTGAAATGTTTTATTTAGCATTTTCAAATGTCTAATGTTGCCGAGGCTTTTACATAGACATGTGCTTCAAACATTATTACGAACAAACCAGTCTTGTCACCCAATGCATTTCGAACTATTTAGTTCTTCTTCAGGGGTACTGAAAAAACAACAAATAAAGGGCCACATCAACTAATGACTAAAAATAACAAATTCATTCCATATAATTAATGCAGTCACAAACATCAGTGATTAAACATACATTTCTTAACCCAAATTAGCCTCTATCGAGTTCACGGTAAAATTGCACAATGTTCATAACGGCCCATTCGATTTAACCTCACCCTCATATTTACACATAGCTGAATTCAAAGACTTAATCCGAATAGTGTACTCTCCCCACACCCCTAGTTGATCAAAAAACTCAAGCCTCTAAATATGAATGTAAATTGTACCTGGTTATATACAGAAAGCCAGCGGCTTGTAACGAGTCTTTGTCTTCTCCTATGTCATGAGCTTAATCACAATATCCTCTGCCTGAGGTTTCCCTCCTTACTAGTTCTTAAAGCCTCAACCCGCGCATTTACCCGCCTCTGTCTTAATTACCATCACGTGTTCTCAATCAGTCACCATGTTGGTTTTTAACCAAAAAACTACATTCCCCACCATGCATCTACAATTTCCAACGAAATCCGCACACGCAAAATATACAATAAATGTTTTAAAGTCAACACAGTAATCATCACTAAATACTAAACAGTATGCTTAGTACGAGGGTTCAGTTGTATTTTTATAAGCATACTGTTTAGTATTTAGTGATGATTTACAAGTAAGATTACACCAATTTGTGACTGTGTTGACTTTAAAACATTTATTGTATATTTTGCGTGTGCGGATTTCGTTGGAAATTGTAGATGCATGGTGGGGAATGTAGTTTTTTGGTTAAAAACCAACATGGTGACTGATTGAGAACACGTGATGGTAATTAAGACAGAGGCGGGTAAATGCGCGGGTTGAGGCTTTAAGAACTAGTAAGGAGGGAAACCTCAGGCAGAGGATATTGTGATTAAGCTCATGACATAGGAGAAGACAAAGACTCGTTACAAGCCGCTGGCTTTCTGTATATAACCAGGTACAATTTACATTCATATTTAGAGGCTTGAGTTTTTTGATCAACTAGGGGTGTGGGGAGAGTACACTATTCGGATTAAGTCTTTGAATTCAGCTATGTGTAAATATGAGGGTGAGATTAAATCGAATGGGCCGTTATGAACATTGTGCAATTTTACCGTGAACTCGATAGAGGCTAATTTGGGTTAAGAAATGTATGTTTAATCACTGATGTTTGTGACTGCATTAATTATATGGAATGAATTTGTTATTTTTAGTCATTAGTTGATGTGGCCCTTTATTTGTTGTTTTTTCAGTACCCCTGAAGAAGAACTAAATAGTTCGAAATGCATTGGGTGACAAGACTGGTTTGTTCGTAATAATGTTTGAAGCACATGTCTATGTAAAAGCCTCGGCAACATTAGACATTTGAAAATGCTAAATAAAACATTTCAAGGACTATCTGGCTGTCTCCGGAGTGATCTACTTTTGAAGCACATTTGGAATATGAGAACGACAAAAATTAGTGAATACTATTGATTATATTGTGGAACTTTGGCAAAGAATAAAACTTTATGCATGAGGAATGTTTCCTGATTTGACAAGCAGTGCAGCAGACGGGGACGCAAACAGCGAACTCGGTTCTTCTTTATGGAGTGAGGGGTTAGCCTTCCCGGCTTAACGCCTCTCTCCGCCACTTCAGAAACGCAGGGCTGCACCATATGAATATGGTGCAACCCTGCGATTCCCCTGCTCTGGCGCTACACTTAGCGGCGTAGCGCCAACGCAGGTACCCTTGCACCAGTGTCTGCGTGCAGGGGAGGATTGCTTATGTTCAGGAAAGTGTCCCTTCATGCACATAAACAATCTTGAAATGCTATTTTGTAACTGCTTAATGCAGCACACACAGAAGTTGCAAAACGTCAATATAAACAAGCATTTGCAATGTAATAGGTCTCGCAATTGCGAGAGTTTGAGCAATTGGCATTGTAAATGACAATGCCTTTTATTTACGTATTGGCTTTTAAAATACAAATAAAAGGCATTGTCATTTATAATGCCAATTGCTTGAACTCTCACAAATGCGAGGCCTATTGTATTGCAAATGCTTGTTCACTCTTTCACCTTGTCATGCCCTTTCTGTCATTTTTTGCTTGTCTGGTTCAGATTTTTCCTTGAATTCTGGTTCTTGTAGTTCAGTTGTAAAAAAATACTCCCTGTCCCAGATTGTGAAGGGAAATCCATGACCCGGTGAGCTTCCCAGCCCTGGCCTGAATCAACAGGAGATCGCTGTGCTGGTCGGAAGACTCCTCTCTGTCTATTAGCACCCCCATAACAAGGATTAGTAGCATTAATGCGACATCTGCACAGCTTTAGTAATGTACTCAACTGTGTGAGAGGCAGTGATGTTGGGGACAGCAGATGAGAGGAAGCAAAATATGGAGGAGTAAAAGAGGTAAAGTAAACACCAATCAATTAATCAATCAATCGAGGAATTATAAGTGCGCTACTCACCCATGAGGGTCTCATGGTGCTGGGGAGGAGTGCGGGGGGAGGGGTAAGCCACTCCATCAGCCGAAAAGGAGGTCTTGAGGGTCTTCCTGAAGGTGTCCAGGGTGGGGGCACACCTGATGTCTGCCGATAGCTCGCTCTAGGCTTTGAGGGTCTTCCTGAAGGTGTCCTGGGAGGGGGCGCGTCTGATGTCGACTGAGAGCTCGTTCCAGGCTTTGAGGGTCTTCCTGAAGGTGTCCAGGGAGGGGGCGCGTCTGATGTCGACTGAGAGCTCGTTCCAGGCTTTGAGGGTCTTCCTGAAGGTGTCCAGGGAGGGGGCGCGTCTGATGTCTGCCGGGAGCTCGTTCCAGGTCTTGAGGGTCTTCCTGAAGGTGTCCAGGGAGGGGGCGCGTCTGATGTCTGCCAGGAGCTCGTTCCAGGCTTTGAGGGTTTTCCTGAAGGTGTCCAGGGAGGGGGCGCGTCTGATGTCAGCCGAGAGCTCGTTCCAGGCTTTGAGGGTCTTCCTGAAGTTGTTCAGGGAGGGGGCGTATCTGATGTCTGCTGGTAGCTCGTTCCTGGTCTTGGCTGCAATGTGTGAGAAGGATCTTCCACCTGCTCTGGCTCTGTGGATGCGCGGGGTATCGGCCAGTGCAAGGTTGGACGATCGCAAGTTTCTTTTGGGTACGCGGAATTTTATTTTTTCGTTGAGGTATTTGGGTCTGTTGTTGTCTAGGTATTTGTAGGCATGAATGAGGATTGTGAAGGTGACTCTTTTCTCCACGGGGAGCCAGTGGAGACTTCGTAGGTGTTGGGTGATGTGTTCGTGCCGGGGGATGCCGAGGACAAGTCATGCCGAAGTGTTCTGTATTGTTTGGAGTCTGCGGAGTAGAGACTTGTTGATATAAGCAATCGCAATGGAGCGCACACCGCTAGCCCCTCCTCCGGATCGCCCCTCGGGAATCTGGTACATGGAGTTCTTGAGTGGTTCACCCCAGTGGGTGCAAGTAAGTACTTGTAGAACTGATGATCTCTAGACCCGATACATGTCCCGGGTTTTTGGATATCGCCCGAGACATGGCTCGGGTTTCGGGATAACTTCCCTCATCAGTAGAGAAAATGGTTAGGGGTGGAAGAGAAGGCCGCCAAACAACCGTCAAAGGCCTCGATGCCAGAACCGGCACGCAGGTGCGTCGTCCAGGAGCCCGTCGGCTCAAAGCTCAAGGGAGCCAATTCGTATAAGCAATCGCAATGGAGCGCACACCGCTAGCCCCTCCGCCGAATCGCCCCTCGGGAATCTGCTACATGGAGTTCTTGAGTGGTTCACCCCAGTGGGTGCAAGTAAGTACTTGTAGAACTGATGATCTCTAGACCCGATACATGTCCCGGGTTTTTGGATATCGCCCGAGACATGGCTCGGGTTTCGGGATAACTTTCCTCATCAGTAGAGAAAATGGTTAGGGGTGGAAGAGAAGGCCGCCAAACAACCGTCAAAGGCCTCGATGCCAGAACAGGCACGCAGGTGCGTCGTCCAGTATGGCTCCCTTGAGCTTTGGGCCGACGGGCTCTTGGACGACGCACCTGCGTGCCGGTTCTGGCATCGAGGCCTTTGACTGTTGTGTGGCGGCCTTCTCTTCCACCCCTAACGATCTTTCTCTACTGATAAGGGAAGTTATCCCGAAACCCGAGACATGTCTCGGGCGATATCCTAAAACCCGGGACATGCATCGGGTCTAGAGATTCATCAGTCCAACAAGTACCAACTTGCACCCACCTGGGTGATCCACTAAAGAACTACAAGTACCAGAGTCCCGAGGGGCGATCCGCATTAGGGGCTAGCGGTGTGCGCTCCATTGATGACTAAACACAATATGGCTCCCTTGAGCTTTGGGCCGACGGGCTCTTGGACGACGCACCTGCGTGCCGGTTCTGGCATCGAGGCCTTTGACTGTTGTGTGGCGGCCTTCTCTTCCACCCCTAACGATCTTTCTCTACTGATGAGGGAAGTTATCCCGAAACCCGAGACATGTCTCGGGCGATATCCTAAAACCCGGGACATGTATCGGGTCTAGAGATTCATCAGTCCAACAAGTACCGACTTGCACCCACCTTGGTGATCCACTAAAGAACTACAAGTACCAGAGTCCCGAGGGGCGATCCGGAGGAGGGGCTAGCGGTGTGCGCTCCATTGATGACTAAACACAATATGGCTCCCTTGAGCTTTGGGCCGACGGGCTCTTGGACGACGCACCTGCGTGCCGGTTCTGGCATCGAGGCCTTTGACTGTTGTGTGGCGGCCTTCTCTTCCACCCCTAACGATCTTTCTCTACTGATGAGGGAAGTTATCCCGAAACCCGAGACATGTCTCGGGCGATATCCTAAAACCCGGGACATGTATCGGGTTTAGAGATTCATCAGTCCAACAAGTACCGACTTGCACCCACCTGGGTGATCCACTAAAGAACTACAAGTACCAGAGTCCCGAGGGGCGATCCGGAGGAGGGGCTAGCGGTGTGCGCTCCATTGATGACTAAACACAATATGGCTCCCTTGAGCTTTGGGCCAACGGGCTCTTGGACGACGCACCTGCGTGCCGGTTCTGGCATCGAGGCCTTTGACTGTTGTGTGGCGGCCTTCTCTTCCACCCCTAACGATCTTTCTCTACTGATGAGGGAAGTTATCCCGAAACCCGAGACATGTCTCGGGCGATATCCTAAAACCCGGGACATGTATCGGGTCTAGAGATTCATCAGTCCAACAAGTACCGACTTGCACCCACCTGGGTGATCCACTAAAGAACTACAAGTACCAGAGTCCCGAGGGGCGATCCGGAGGAGGGGCTAGCGGTGTGCGCTCTATTGATGACTAGAGACTTGTTGATGCTGGAGTAGAGTGAGTTGCCGTAGTCCAGTCTGCTGGGGATGAGTGCGTGGGTGACTGTTTTCCACGACTCAGGGGGGATCCATTTGAAGGTCTTGTGGAGGATGCAGAGTGTGTTGAAGCAGCTGGCTGTCACAGTGTTCACCTGTCGGTTCATGGCGAGGGATGAGTGGAGTACGATGCCGAGGTTTTTGGCATGGTCTGTGGGGATTGGGGGGCTTCTGAGGGGGGTGAGCCTCCAGGTAATGTGCCATGCTGAAGGGGTGGTTCGAAGGACGAGGGCTTCTGTCTTCTCGGCGCTGAGTTTTAGGCAGCTGTTGGTCATCCAGACTGCAACTTCTTGCATTCCTTTCTGGAAGTTGAGTCTAGCGGTGGCGGGGTCTTTGGTGAGAGAGAGGATGAGCAGGGTGTCATCGGCGTAGGATACGATGTTGAGGCTGTGTTGTCGGACGATGTCTGCGAGGGGGGCCATGTAGATATTGAAGAGGGTCGGGCTCAGAGACGACCCCTGTGGGACTCCGCAGGTGTATTCCTTGGGGGCGTAGAGGAAAGGCGGTAGTCTGATCCTCTGGCTTCTTCCGGTGAGGAATGAGCGGATCCAGTCAAGGGCAGTTCCTTGTATGCCGGCGTCGTGTAGTCTGATGACCAGTGTGTGGTGAGAGACGGTATCAAAGGCTGCAGACAGGTCGAGGAGGATGAGGGCTGCGGAGTGGCCTTGGTCCAGGAGGGTGCGGATGTCGTCTGTGGCGGTGAGTAGGGCGGTCTCAGTGCTGTGGTTGGTTCGGAATCCAGCTTGGGATGGGTCAAGGACGGCGTACTCTTCGATGAATCGTGTCAGTTCCCTGTTGACTGTTTTCGCTGCCACTTTGGCTGCGAAGGGGAGAAGTGAGATGGGCCGGTAGTTTTTGAGGTCGGTGGGGTAGGCCGTGGGCTCCTTGATCAGGGGCCTGACATCGGCGCGTTTCCAGTCATCTGGGAAGGTGCCTGTTTTGAAGGTGGTGTTGGTGTGTTGCAGTTTGGGTGCGATGGTGTCTGCGGCTCTGTGGTACATGTGCGGGGGCAGGGGTCGGTGGGGGCCCCCGAGTGGGTGCCTTTCAGGGCTACAGTGATATCTTTGGTCGTGATTGATGTCCAGTTGGACATGGTGGGCTGGCTTGTGTCTTGGGCAGGCCGGTGGGCTGGCTGAGGCATCTTGTGGGTGGTCGATGAAGTTGTTGTAGAGAGTTCTGATCTTGAGGTGGAAGTAGATTCTGAGCATGTCGCAGAGGTCCTCGGATGGGCTGATGTCTGTGGCTTTGTTGCGTGGGTTGGTGAATTCCTGGATGATATTAAAGAGTACCTTGGAGTTGGTGGAGTTGATGAGGATTTTGTTGTGCATGAAGTTCCTTTTGGTTATTCTGATTTGGTTGTGGTAGTCCGTCATGGCATTCTTGTAGGTGGAGCAGTTATCGGTAGTCTTGGAGTTCCTCCAGTTCTTTTCCAGGCGGCTTTTCTGGGGTATTGTTTGCCGGGGTTGCGTAGCAGGCGAGCTCGTCTGTGCAGTTGATGATACACGTGTGGAGTCCTCTGGCTGTGGTGTTTGCTTCGAATGCCCGGGTTTGGTTGCCTCGGGAGAGGGTGGAGCTCAGTTGCTCGTCGGTGACCTTGTTCCAGTTTCTTCGTGGCAGGCGATGGACTGATTTTGGTGCCTTGGGTTTATTGACGGTGAAGTGAACCCAGTGGTGGTCGGTCCGTGGTGGTTGCGTTGTGTGGCTGAAGTGGGCGTTGTTTCCTGCAGCGAAGATGGGGTCGAGGGTGTGCCCTGCCCTGTGTGTCGGTGTGGTGATGAGTTGGTTGAGTCTGATGTTGGCGAGGTTGTCACGAAGGGTGGATGAATCACCACCTCTTCACAGCATCCTGCATAGGTTTAAAAACATTGAAATGTGGAGCAGGATTCAAGATTTTTTATATGTACTTTCTGCAATTGCTAAGAAGGAGCCTGACCATGGAGGGACTCGAACCCTCAATCTTCTGATTGGAAGTCAGTTGCCTTAAACATCAGGCTACAGCCGCGTGGACAAGAGAGCCTCATTTTCGATTTTCCATTTCTGTTTCTGTTGGGGAGGGGGGAGCAGTATCAGCTTCAATCTGCTTTGTGGCTCTTGAAGAGGCATGAGGAGTATAGAGTGTTGTTCGGCTGTCAACATGGGAATGTTTTCTATGGGTGCAGTAACCCGACCCTGCTGGTAAGCCCTGGTGAACGAGCTCTCGGATAGGGGGCACGCAATGCGGTAGCTGGGGCGTGACGCGAGTACACAGGCACTTTATGAGAATAGTGCTGTTTGTAAACAATTTTCATGGATGACCGGTGACGTCAGTGCAAGCATTTCATCACTTGTGCTCACACTTAAAACATTGGTGTAGGGTCAGGGACAAAAGAAGGTGACAAACAGGCGGCTCTTCAAATCTGCCGAATTCTTGTAGTGAAACCAAAAACCTGAACACTCGCGTCTCGGAGAAGGACAGCAGAGGAAAAGGAGTTCTCTGGAACAACAGATAGCAAATGGCAGTGCAAGAAAACTGTACCTGGCCGGTGCTTTTCAGCCATAAACGGAAGTGAGCTAATCGGCTCCACAACGAATACAAAGACAGCAAAGTTGAGTGGCACTTGATTGAACTTATCGTAAGCTGCAGGCGGGACTGTAGTCATTTATTAAATCCAATAGGTCTTGCAGACAGTGCATGCGCTGTAGGCCCTACCTAAAAATTATTGTTTATTTGCAGGAAGGGTGTCCTTCCTGTATATAAATAATCATTGGCACTTTGCTGTTTCTATGTGTGTTGCATAATGCAGCACATATGAAAACAGCAAAAACGAGGAGAAATTAAACATTTCTCCTCATTGCGCCAGAGTAAGACCAGGTTTTCCATGGTCCTAATTTTGCCGCTGCCTCCTATTTATGCATCTCTGTAAATAGGAGGCAGCGCCAGAATCAATGAGTGTTGCAGTGGAACACCCATGCAACACCCATTACCTTCCCCTTTCACAGTAAGTGTGGCTTGAAATGACCCTTATTTACAAGACAGAGGTAAGCCACGTTAAATGGCTTAACGCCACCTTGTAAATAAGGCAAAGCTCCTATCGCGACAGGAATGTCGCCAAAAGGGATGTTCCCGTGGCAATAGGGGCTTGTACATAAGCCCCCCGGAAGTCCTCTTCTGAAGCAGACACAGCTGCAACTTTTCTCTATGTTCTTGTGTGAATTGCCCTGTGTCGCTGCATAACCCGCAACCCTTCCTTCACACAATCAGAAACTGGTAACACTCTCCTGCACTCTATCAGTCTCCTAAAGGTCCCCAACCGTATATAGTCCCCCTCGAATCAGTCGCACAAACTAACTCCCTCTGTTGCCTGCACTCCTCGGTTGCAGGGCGTTAATGTCCCCGCTCCCATCCCAGGTAAGGCCCCCCCCACACCGGGCTACAGAGGAACAAGTTGCATCAGCCGCAAGTGGTGCATTCGTCTCTGCAGGGTGGGTGCATCTGCAGATCGCATGATATATGGTGAGTGACAGGAGCCTTAAGGTACCCTCACACCTTTGTCGGGGTGTAGGCTGCTCCCCTAAAGTAGACCTCCCCACCCCAGCTCTCTCACTCCGAGCATGGGTGGTGCAGACCTGGAACCCCCATGCCAGCGGGAGGGGGGAAGGACCCACTGAGAACCCAGTGTCACCCACCCGGGGTGGGGTCTGCAGCTGCCCCTGGCATATGGCCAGAGACCTGAGTGCCAGAGGTGTAGGGAAGATCTGTGGTGCATGAACTGGAGCAGAAATGCCCTTTCCACGCAGCACTGGTGCCCGCGCGGGCAGAGATGCCCTTTACACCAATGACACTTGCACGAAGCTGGCTCTCTAAGTAGTGCACTAAAATGAAGTACACGGCGCAGAGAGTCCAGAGAGTCCCTTACTGGTCAACAGAGGCACAGGCAGATGACACCAGCACTCTGTTTGCTGTAGCGCGGGCGAGCAGTTCAGCTGATCAGAGGGCAGTGCTAAGCATTTGTTGCACTCTCAGAGGCAATAAATGAGACACACACTCAAGAATAAATTTGAGACCAATTTGCAAAAATAACTCTTATTTTTTTAAATATATTTTAACCACCAAAATAAGTACAAGCAGGCAAGTTTCGAAAATACAGTTGTAAACAGTTGCAGAAGAAAGGGGAAACATCCTTTACAACGTGGTTTTTACCACGTTGTACCGCTACCACGCTTTTTGTACCACCCATGCTTTTAGAACACATGTGCTTTTACAACATATGCATTTACCAGCATGGGCGTCCGCAGGGGGGGGGGGGGGCAAGGAGGGGCGCTTGCCCCCCCTGGAGCACCCCTCCTTGCCCCCCTGCCAGGGCTGGCTCTAGGGCGTGCGATGCTGGCTTCCTGGGGGCGCCGTGCTGGCTTCCTGGGGGCGCCGTGTTTACAAATTAATTATGATTTTAAAAGCACCTGCTGCAGCCTTCCTTTCCTCCTACAATTGCGGGGCCTCACAAAGATGTCAAGATAACTCCTGTGATTGATGTTCTTCTTGGCCAGAGATCAGAGTTTTGTGTAGTTGAGGTTTAATTTCGACTTATGTGAAGGTAGCACAGAGGGTTAATATGCCTACTGCAAAGAACATGTACCAAGTAGATTAGAGTTCATTTAATGTAAATAGATCAGCAGGTTACTGCTTTTAAAAGAGCCATCCTTTTCTTACTTGCAATTTATAACGTAAAGTGCTAATATAGAATAGTGAGGTATTAACTTTCATCATAGAAGTGCACACACTCTGCTAAGTAGAGAACATTGGTTAATGTTGCAAAAATGTTTAATTTGGGTAGAAATTTATTCTTATTATTAATATGCTGCTTCTTTTTCGACTCTGAGTTTGTGCTTCTCCACACCAAGCCCTCCTAAACTATACTGCCTACCCTTATGGATGACATGTGACTCCTATACTTTTAGTCCTGTGGCTTATGTAACATTTCCTACACACTGATTTACACATGTATGATTGATTGTCTGTGTAATGTGTGTGTGATGCAAAGTGCTCTGACATACTTTAATGGTATGAGTAGCGCTATATAATGAATTCAATGCATCTGAGAGAGAGTGGTTATGTAGACTTGGTCACTGTTAAAGGGTGCTAGTGATAGAATCCGTGGTGGAGGTGGTCATTGGGGGCGCAAAATCACATTGTCGCTCTGGGTGCCACTAGCGCTGCCCCCTGCGGACGCCCATGCCACTGTGCATTACACATGGTGCTCCAGCCACTGTTCCTCTCCAGCTCGCACTCTCTGTTCTAGTCTGAAGCTCCTCTGCGACTCAGGGCTCAGTAGGACAAGACCCGGGCTTCATTTTCCTGCACCGTCCCTTTCACACTCTCTTCTAGGTGAACTCCTGTGCATCTCATCCCACGTCACATCTAGACAACACCTGGGGACTCTGCTCTTTTCTAGATCCTTTTGAGTATCCTCTGCCCCCCCCCTCCATCTTATAATTTAGTCAAATGCACCAGGAGACCTCGGACTTTATAGCGCGCTCTGACACAATAAGAAGATTGAGGCAAAGTCTTTTCGAATAATTATTGGATTATAGTGATGGACTGCCTTGAACAGTTGCTGTTAAGTAAATTACTAAGCAGAAAGAAAAGTCACATTTGAATAAAAGAGCATATTTTAAGGGAGACACCGCTCTGACATAAAATGGTGGACATCAATGGATGATTTTTGATTTAATAAGTTGCATTGATCAAGAAAGATAACACAAACAGAAAACAAATGTAAATGAAGTCTTAGACACAAGTCAGTACAGAGGGGGATATCCAGATGGGCTAGGAAGCGTGGATGCTAAGAGGAGAGGGGCTGAGTCCATGTGTAGTCACCACTGTAGTCCAGAGCAGGGAGGAGGCACAACGAGCAGGCATATGTAAGATTTATCCATGAGTGGAAATGATCATACAGCCCTTCCGAGTCTTTCTCATTGAGGGTAAGAGCAACTTCAGAGAAGTGAGACCTGTGTCCTAACTCCGCCAGTGAAGACAGCGGGTCCAAAGGAGAAAGAACCAGGCCAGACAGAGTAGGTCCAGGCAGTGTGCACGGAGGCAGGCTCGGTTGGTCCGGAAGAGGGACAGGGCAGGCAGAACAGCTCCAGAGAAGGGCGAGCAGAACCCGACCAGGGCGAGCCGATCTGGACCAGCAAATCCACCCTGAATAGGGAGGCAGCACGATACACAATCAGACTGTAGTGTTCAGCTTTGAGGTTCCAGGGGGTAACTTTAGGGATCAGGGTGGGTGTGGGTTTTAAGGTGCCAGGGAGTAATTTTAAGGTTCACGGTGGGTTAGGGAATGGGGTGCCAGGTGGATAATTTTAGGGTTCAGGGTGGGTATGGGTTTTAGGGTACCAGGGGGTAATTTTAGGGTTTAGTGCGGGTACGGGTTTTGGGTGCAAGGGGGAAATTTTAGGGTTCAGGGCGGGTATTGGATTTGGAGTGCCAGGGGGTAATTTTAGGGTTCAGGGTGGGTATGGGTTTTGGGGTGACAGGGGGACAATTTTAGGGGTCAGGTTGGGTATGGGTTATGTTTGCCAGGGGGGTAATTTAGGGTTCAGGGCGGGTATGTGTTTTGGGGGGGCAGGGGTAATTTTAGGGTTCAGGGTGGGTATGGGCTTTGGGGTGCTAGAGGGTAATTTTAGGGTTCAGGTTGGGTATGGGTTTTGGGGTGCCAGGGGCGTAAGTTTAGGGTCCAGGGAGGGTATGAGTTTTGGGGGGGGTGGGGCAATTTTAGGGTTCAGGATGGATATGGGTTTTGGGGTGGTAGTGGGTAATTTTAGGGACCAGGGTAGGTATGGATTTTGGGGTGCCACAAAAGAAAGAGATGGCTGTGGCACAACAACCCTATGGTGTATGAGATCATATGCGGCCTGCTTCCTGCCCCCCATGGCTCCTCCTGCGCCCCAGTGTTTCTTGTGCCCCACCTGGCACACATCATGTCGGAGGATGATGATGACATTAACATTTTGCCCCCCCCTGGACAAATTTCTGCGGACGCCCATGTTTACCAGGCATTTAAGGTAAGTTTGTGGGTGCAGGGGCGTCTCCCCCCACAACTACATTGTTTATATTTACATAGATAAATATATATAAACAATGCATGGTAAAGGCATACATTGTAAAAGCATATGCGTTCCAAAGGACTGTGGGGTAAGTATTTCCCTGCGTTGTTCCATCATACAGCCAGAAGAAAGTACTTTAAATACTGTCACGTATTACCGCGATGGTCGATGATGAATACACAGCAGTAACCTGCGTCACCATCAAACAAGTTTAGTATTGCAGGCAAATGGGAGACGGGGGATGGGAAGGGCAGGACCATTCATCAAAGACTGTCCCGGTTAGGGTTAAAGCACACTGGCTTTTGCAACACTTATGACAACGGTGAAACCTGCAGTTCTTGTTTACCTTGCCCAGGGATGCTGGATGCAGGGGCACGTGGGGCAGATGCGCCAAAGATTCGACTCTGTCGTTCCATCCGCACAGCTGAGGTTGTGCCAAGGCGGTTTCTGGCACACACTCAATGCCACCAAACGAGAGAGAAAAAACAAAGGAGTGGGGTGGTTTCCAAGGTCAGTTGAAGGTGCTGAGCAGTGCCCTCCTTCTGAAGTGAAAACCAAAGGGATCGGTGCCCAGACTGGCTACCAACAATCCTTGGTTGCAGCAAAAGTCAAACAAATGGACCTCACAAGCTGGAGGTCAGTAGGGGCTTAGAACCTCAATGAGAGGCACTTACCATTCCTAATGGGCTCTTGCCACTTCGCTAGGAGATCACCACCTCGACGGTCCCAGCAGCAATCCCATCGATCGTTGCTTCGGATATAGGGTGACTTGCAGCGTGCAGGGGATTTGTTCGACAAATCTATCAGAGTTCCTGGTTCTTTGTCAAAGGCAGGCACCTCCCGGGTTCTGGGAGAACAGCTGCAGGACAAGACAACTTTGGTGCAAGGATCAGAGTCAGCAGGCAGGCAACAGGTTTGGCGCCAGCTCAGTCACGTGTCCTCTTCTCTTTGTGGCTCTTCAGTGTCGTCCTTGGTCTTCTGAGGTTGGGAGGATATGAAGATCTAGGCCATGGGGTGCTACCCAAATACAGCATTAGGGGAGTTAGAGGGAGTGCCAGGTAGTAGCCAATGGCCAACCCACCTTTAGAGTGACTACACTCCAATGACCACTTCCGTTGGGAAGTGGGCATAACCATGACCCTGGTTGGCTAATTCTCTCGAAGACAAGATGGAGGATTTGGAAAAGTGGGAAACACTTTGCCGGCCCCACTTTAGAGGTGGTGCTGGTTGAATGTGGGACCACCTCCTAATCCAACTCCTTTTCCAGCCTGTCCTCCCGCCGAAAGTGGAGCAGGGCATTGGGGTGGGAATCCTCCACTACCTGGAGATGCCTGGGCTGCATTTCAAAGGCAGAATCACCTTTGAAGCTTTCTACCCTGGAAGGCCATTCTGGCTAGGTGGAGATGTGAAGCGCCCCCCTGCACCTCGCCCCCAACTATTTCCCCCCAGAGCAGGCTTTGTTGCTGGCCTCTGAGAGCGCTGGCTCCCACTCCATGAGGTGAGAAACATGTCTGGTGGTGGCAGGCTGGCTAAGACTGGTCAGAGAACACACCAGTGCCTGGTAGGTTTTCAGGGGGCACCTCTAAGGTGCCCTTTGAGTGCTTTTCTTAATACACCTAACACTGGCATCAGGGAAGGTGTATTAATATGAGATGTTTGGTTCCAAACATCTGGGGGTACAGTGAAGCCACCATGGAGCTGGGAAACTCATGAGGGCAAGAATCCATCTCACGCACTCTGCATGGCTTCCCTGTGCATTTACAATATCCTAAAATAAGCTTAAACATTGTAGGGTCATATCTGCTCAGGCAGATATGTCCACTCATGGGATATAGTGCACCCTGCCCACAGTAGGGGTGACATACCTATACCTATACAGTGTCTGTGGGCATGGTGGACAGAGCTATGTGCTATGTCGACTCTTCAGCTCCCTCTGCATCAAGACACGCAGCCTATAAAGGCAGTGTGCACGGTCTTGGTGAGGGGTCTCTGGGGCTGCACAATTGGCGCTGCAGCCCCAGTGGACTCGCTTCAGTGCCAGTTCTCTCGGAACCAGGGGTATCAATGACTAGGGATTTACAGGGGTGGCTGAAGTTGTGCCATTAGTGGGACAGTTCTTACGGAACGAACACTGGTGCTGGGAACCTGGCTTGCAGGGCCCTTGTGCACCTCAGTCAAAGTAGAATTAAAACCAGGAAACAAGTGGGGGGTGCTGCAACAAGTGCCCAATTTCTTATAACACCCACAGTAAGGGGCAGTATTTTGCTAAACACCGACAAGGGGAAATATATTATATTATATAACCATCTTACGAGAGGAGTCTGTTGTCTGCTGTGGGCTTGATGATGTATGGAGTATAAACACTTTTATTTACCTAAAGGAACATTCATGGTTTTGGCAGTTTTTGTCCTAAAGAGACCCTAGTGTCTGGATAACAAACACATTTCTGTTCATGAAAGAACCCTTTAAAGACTTTCTGCATAGCATGGTTATAACACACACATGTTCACATCTGTGTCCCTTCTTGTCTCTACTTCTTGCTCGTGGTTTTTCCATTTGTTTGCACTGGGGACACAATCCGGGCACTTCTTTTGGAGAATGATTGGACAATTCTTGTTTTTGAAGTGCATGCAGTGACGTCAGTGATTATTCTAACTTGTTTATGATTGACACCTACGCCCAGGTTTGCCTGGGTGAGCGGAAGCTCTTGTTAGATAAGTATGTTGTAAGGGTGGTGGGTGCACAGCAGGGCTCTTACCAGCTGATACTCTAGATATACGCATAGCCAATGGGCGAACAATAGCCCCCGCAGCCCCTGCGGTGCGGGGGGCAGGGTGAGGTTCAGAGGGCCCCCTCCAGCACTGTGCAAGGGAAGCGGCCCCTGGCATAAGAGACCCTGACTGGATCTGGGGTGTGGGGACCCAACTCGCACTTTGCAGGGGGCCCCCTCAAGTTTCGTTTACGCCACTGCTCATAGTGTCCGTTCAGATGGACAGATGGAGTAGGGATGTATGACGGTACGACGCGTACCGTTTCAACGCGTGCCTTTACAACGCATCTTTAACAACGCAAGTCGTTACAACGACTTGCGTTGTTGGGCGCGGATAGTGAATAGTATAATTTACTATTCTAACACCAGTCCCCGTGGATAGTAGGGAAGGTGTTGGAATAGTAAATATACTATTCTTTATCCTTTAGCGCCCTCCAGCGCAAGTCGTGGTTACGACTTGCGTTGTAAAGGACGCGTCGTAAAAGCACTGCAGGGTAACATCCGCGTTGAAAAGGATGTTCCCCATGGAGTAGTACTGATGAGGGGTCCCACTGCACACAGATGAACACATTGCAAAAGGAGTGAGTGGCCTGGAAAGAAGAACTTAAGGAAACTTGTGTACCCAAAAATAATTATGATCCGAGAGAAGCACAGAAAAGTCAGAGACGACCCAACTAATGCAACATTTTACCAACATGGAGGTAAAAAAGCTGACTAAGTGTTGAATGGTCTGGGGATTTTCTCAAAAGAAAGAGCATATTCCTATCAGACGGCTTTTATTCACAGAATCAACCCAGAGTAGGACATGTGTCTGGAGAAGAGACGGAAATCAAGCGGAAAGAATATCCGTTGAGTCTTCAGCCAGCTCAGGCAATGTAGGCATCCAAGAAGGTCCAAGTGGCATTCCCAATCACTCAAGAAAAACGACAGAGGGGCTGAGGAAACAAGGATAGACAATGCAACCAAGCTCCAACACAACATCTCATCAGCTGAAGGTTGTGCTTCACAAGATCTCAAGCAAAATTCAGCAATTGCCATGAAGCAAGTGGACGCGGGCGGATTTTTATTACAAGAAGCACAAGATGTACAATTAAGGACGCTGTTGAGCAATAAAGGAACATTAAATCAGACTTTCCCAGAATCCCCTGAAGGAAATACAAAATGGGATATTGGAAGTTATAACATGGGGCACAAAAGAGGGTCTCCTCAGTAAAAAAGAAAAAATGATTTCCTGAATAAAAGAGATATTCAGGGGTTCAATTGCTTTATTACTTCTCATAAGTTCATAAGAGCCTTGATTCTCCCCCAAACCACTCCCCACCTCCCCCAAGTAGACCCATCCTCTCTGGTTGGGGTTCTGTTCTGGAACCTCTGGGGGGATACATTAATGTGCTTATAAGTGATTTTGTTCCACAACAAGAGACATACATATGTGACAGCACCTGCACGGTGAATCTAATCAATCAATCAATCACGACATTTCTAGAGCGCACTACTCACCCGTAGGGTCTCAAGGCGCTAGGAGGGGGGGTGCCGTTACTGCTCGAACAGCCAGGTCTTGAGCTTCTTCCTGAAGGCGAGGTGGTCTTGGGTCAGGCGCAGGTCAGTCGGGAGGGAGTTCCAGGTCTTGGCGGCCAGGTAGGAGAAGGACCTTCCTCCTGTTGTCGCTCTTCGGATGCGGGGGACGGCGGCGAGGGCGAGGCTGGTTGATCTGAGGTGGCGCTTGGGAGCGTAGAAGTTGATTCGGTTGTTGAGGTAGCTCGGGCCTTGGTCGTGTAGGGCTTTGTGTGCGTGGGTGAGGAGACGGAAGGTGATTCTTTTCTTGACGGGGAGCCAGTGCAGGTCTCTCAGATGTCCGGAGATGTGGCTGTTTCGTGGGAGGTCGAGGATGAGTCTGGCTGAGGCGTTCTGGATCCGCTGGAGTCTCTTCTGGAGCTTGGCGGTGGTTCCGGCGTAGAGAGCGTTGCCGTAGTCCAGTCGGCTGGTGACGAGGGCCTGGGTGACGGTCTTCCTGGTCTCGGTGGGGATCCACCAGAAGATCTTCCGTAGCATGCGTAGGATGTTGAAGCATGATGAGGAGACGGCGTTGACTTGTCTGGTCATGGAGAGGGAGGAGTCCAGGATGAAGCCTAGGTTACGTGCGTGGTCCGTCGGTTTGGGTGCGGTGCCCAGGGCGGGGGGCCACCAGAAGTCGTCCCAGGCGGAGGGCGAGGAGCCCAGGATGAGGACCTCCGTCTTGTCCGAGTTCAGTTTCAGGCGGCTGGTCGTCATCCACTCGGCTACGTCTCTCATCCCTTCGTGCAGGTTGGTTCTGGCGGCGGCGGGGTCGTTGGTCAGGGAGAGGATCAGCTGGGTGTCGTCGGCGTAGGAGATTATGTTGAGGTTGTGTTTGCGTGCGATGGCCGCGAGGGGGCTCATGTAGACGTTGAAGAGGGTGGGACTCAGCGAGGATCCTTGGGGGACGCCGCAGATGACTTCGGTGGCCTCTGACTTGTACGGTGGTAGGCGGACTCTCTGTGTTCTTCCGTCGAGGAAGGAGGTGATCCATTCCAGTGCCTTCTCCTGGATTCCGATGTTGCCGAGGCGCTGTACTAGGGTGCGGTGGCAGACAGTGTCGAACGCCGCGGAGAGGTCAAGGAGGATGAGGGCCGCTGTTTCTCCGTTGTCCATCAGGGTTCGGATGTCGTCGGTGGCAGCGATGAGGGCGGTCTCGGTGCTGTGGTTGGCTCGGAAGCCAGACTGTGAGGGGTCGAGGGATCCATTCGTCTCGAGGAAGGCGGCCAGCTGTTTGTTGACGGTCTTTTCGATGACTTTGGCCGGGAACGGGAGGAGCGAGATGGGACGGTAATTCTTGAGTTCGGTGGGGTCCGCTGTAGGTTTCTTGAGTAGAGCGCTGAGTTCTGCGTGCTTCCAGCTCTCCGGGAAGGTGGCGGTGTCGAAGGAGGTGTTGATAATGTCCCGCAGGTGGGGTGCGATGACCGCGTCGGCCTTGTTGAAGACGTGGTGAGGGCAGGGGTCGGTTGGAGATCCGGAGTGGATGGAGTTCATTGTGCGGATGGTGTCTTCGGTGCTGATCGGAGTCCAGGCGCGGAGAGTGGTGGTGGGTGGCGTTGCTGTGGTCGTGGCGTGCGTCGGTTGGGTGCTGAAGCTGTTGTGTATGTCCGCGATCTTGTTGTGGAAGAAGGAGGCGAGGGAGTTGCAGAGGTCTTGCGACGGGGTGATGTCATTGTTTCCGGCGTTGGGGTTGGAGAGCTCTTTTACGATGCTGAAGAGTTCCTTGCAGTTGTGTGCGTTGTTGTCAAGCCGGTCCTTGTATGCATTTTTCTTGGTGGCGCGGATCAGTTGGTGGTGTTTCCGGGTGGCGAGCTTGAGGGTAGCCATGTTGTCCCTTGTTGGTTCCCTTCTCCACACTTTCTCGAGGGCTCGGCAGTTCTTCTTGGAGCTCTTGAGTTCGTCGGTGAACCATGGGGCTTTTCTGCTGCCGGGTCTGCTGGGCGGGGTACTCAGAGGGGCGAGTTCGTCCGCGCAGTTGCTGATCCACTTCGTGAGGTTGTCGGCGGCCTGGCTGGGGTTCGTTGAGCCGGCGGGAGGGTGCTGGCTCAGGGAGGCGGTGAGCTGGTCGGCTGTGATCTTGTTCCAGCTTCTTCGGGCAACCTGTTGCTGGTGGTGGTGGATCGTCGTTCTTTTGAAGGTGAAGTGGACGCAGCTGTGGTCCGTCCAGTGGAGTCCTGTTGCGTGGAAGGCATGACCTTTGACCCTGAATACAAAATGTTGGCAACATTAGACATAGTGTCACTGTCCTGATAACTATCCGTTTCAGATAAAACTAGGATTAGCAGCAGTGTAGCGGGACAACAATAGGGGCTGTTTTCACCCCTAACCTTGCAAATATTTGGGTGGACTCTTTCAAACACCGATAGGTACTGGCGGTTATGAACTCCTACAGGTCATCGGTAAAGTGTTGAAAGAGATCTATAGATGATTCTTTTACCACCTGGGACGACTTAGAAGCAAGACAGGAGGAGCAGCGCCTGATGCTTGCGTTTACATGCTGAGATGTATGTGTGCCAGTGCACGGGACATGACATAGAGGCCTGTGGGTACGATTTTGGAAGCCCAGTGACTAGGAAGGTTAGTTGTATGTAAGTATTGCAACCCCTAAGACAGGAGATGTGGATTGCCGACATTCCTGAGGGCTGCTGAGGGGACACACATGCTGAAGGAAGGCGGACACCAGCCGTCTGCCTCCATGCCGAGAACAGCTGACCCGGTGAAGAGGAGGAGAGCGCCCGGAGGGAGCAAGGCCCAGGGGTGATCATGTTGAGTGGACCCCGGTCAGCGAAGTGTGAGACGTTCGGTTCAGTGAAACAAATTCTCCAACAGGCAGAATGTGTCTGTGCTCAATAAATTCCATGACAGCACTTCCCAGTCATTTGGGGTCAGTTGGCAGAAGTTTGCCGTCCACCTGTGTACTTGATTACAATAAAGTACATGGGCAGAGTGGGTAAGAATGACCAGGTTGTTCAACCATACAACACGAGTCATGAAACTTGCACTTGGTTAAGAAGCAGTTTACCCACCTTCTCCAGTTGGTAACATACAACATGTTTGTTGTTTACCGTCAGACCAGTGTCTTTTCTTGACTTTCAGTTGACAGTCATTGAAAGTCTCACTTCTACAAAACCCGGAACAGAATTGGAGACTACATCAATAGGAAGCATCTAACCATACCCAAGTGTAACGGAGAGAAAATATTAAAACTCAATAAACCACACCCACCTGCAGGCAAGCTTACACTGAAAACAAAAAATATGAAAAATACAAAAATAATAAAAACACTTTTACAAGTCACAGAGCGACCTCTTGAACATCTAACCGCTCACAGTTTGGAATTGAAAATAAAAATCCAGGGAAAATGTTATTTACCCAAATTAACAACGCAGAAATATACTAATCTATATATAGAAAAAAAGACCTTTTTATGAATTGATTTCTATCAATGCAACATTTGGAGAGTTAGGAACTGCACTAGCGGATCATCTATCGATAAGTGGAGAAGTGTGGCTCAATGGTTAGAGCGGCAGACCCTGATGCAGAGGTCTAGCCCGAGACCAGGGTTCAATTCCCGCCTTGGCGGGTCTTGGGCTAAAAAATTCAACGGACCTGATAATTCTTGCCTCGGTGCCTATTCCAATCATGGAGTCCCACTCTGCAACTCTGGGCAATAGCTTGCTTAATCTCCACAACGGCTCCAACAACGCTAAGGATGCCTGGCCTCCACCTTGGGGGTGCCCAGGAGTGAACACCTCACAGGGAAAGCCAGGATGGGTTCCACAGCGGTATTCGTACAAGCGCCTTGAGACCCTTGCGGGTGAGTAGTGCGCTATACAAGTATCAATTTACATTTACCTGTCTGGTGAAGTTCATTTTGAAATGGGTAGCACATTTAGATTTTTTTGATCTTAAATGCCTCGTACAACAGTAAATTCAGTAAATGTCAACAATTTAACATAAAAAGTTAAGTTTTCTATAATTTATGTTAAAAAAATGTATGTATATCTGTGGCAGCTAATGTTAGCTATGCTACTATTCCATTTCAGTATTCTTTATTCCATGTTCTTAACCAAGTTTCTTAACTGCAGGTACCCCTTACCCTATTGTTGTTCTTGTATGCATTCCTTGGTTGAGATTTTTTCCTGATGACATTCCATGTTCTAGGCTGGCTGGTTCTTAGTCAGTTAGGTAGCCGTCTAACTCTTTGGTGAATGCTCCAATAAAGACTGGAATTTGAACACTTAGTCTAAGTGTTTCTTCACTTCATTTGGCGACGATTTGGGATGAGTCTGGAAGGAGCATCCACATCCGTGTGATGCAGAATTTTCCCAGGCACAAATATGGTGAGAATCACATAGAGATGGTGCATTATACACCTTCACAGGACAAATGGCATCAGATTTCACGTGAAACGTACAGACTTACTGTTTGATTTACAAGAGTCAAGAGGCCGTTCTGTGAGGACTCAGGAGCTATTTTTGCACCCCCCATAGCTGGCAAGAAGCGCTGATTTTACTTCATCGGCACAAGATCAGTTCCAGTACTGGGGCAAGTGGATTTGCGTGGAAAAAACATGAAGGACTGCTACTGTATCTTGGGAACTAGAGCAAATGAAGCTGTGAAGTGTTTTCCTGCACGTGGATGCCTTTATTGGTCTGTTAACTGTCTCCATGTAACAATAGCCAGTTGTCTTGGACTTCCCCAAAGCAGCGTCTTTGAGCGAGCGCTTGATATTTTTTTAACGTCGCTCGCGTCCCTGTTTTTTTCATTCTGTGTTCTCTTCACTCACTGAATCGCATGTGCACTACTGAACAGCCAATTAGATTATTGTGTAGACGTCAGCACGTTGTAGTGGCCATACTTTGAGAGACTTTCAAATTTTTTCAAGCTTAACACGTCTTTGTTGCTCACTCAGTTTTCTTCACTTGCAAGAGTTTCTGTTATTTTCTGTTTGTATCACATAGGAAGATTTTACCAGCGTTTACAGTGTGTTCTTGAACTTTCATTCAGGTTTGAAATATATATATATATATATATATTCACTGAAAAAACCATAGGTTATAGACCATATATAGTTAGGAATTAGCATTTAAAAAACCTTATTTTACTCACACAAAACCATTGAAATTCCATATATAGTTAGTTGTACTAACTATATATCGCGCACCCGCAATCCACTGCTGATGATGTCACATATTACATCATTCATGACATGGTCAGTGACATCACTGATGACATCACTGATGACATCTCAAATGACATCACTGATGACATCACTGATGACATCTCAATTGACATCACTGATGACATCACTGATGACTACATCCAGTGACTGTATAATTCTGTAAAGTTAAAATATGTCTTACATATTGAAGAATGAGTGGATGTATAAGTGTTTTGATGAAGGATTTAGTAGGGGCATGACTGACTGTATGAGTGACTGATTAAATGTGTCTCACTGAGTGCATGGGTTAGTGACTAAACTGTCTTAATTTGTGCATCATTATGTCTGTTGTTCTGTAAACTGCTGCATGTGTTGATCAGTAGCTATATGATTAACTGTATGGGTTATTGATTGGTTGCCCAAGCATTTGTATGGGAGACTGAGTGTGTGTGTGGGTGGCTGGGAGGTGTATGACTCTCTGCATAGATGTGTGAGCAGTTGATTGACTAGATGTATGGGTTCAAAAGTGCATGTGGAAACAGCTGTATGGGCAGTTGACTGTGTGCATGAGTGTATTGGTGAGTGAATGGATATGGAATGTTAAAGTAAGTACATTTGTAAAATACAGTACATGTGAGAGTTGACATATATAAATAACTGTGCAAAAGAGCCAGTGAATGTGTGAGTGGCTGTATGGATCATTGTGAACTTGTATCCAGGATTGTATAAGTGAGTAAATATGTTTTAGTATATGTTTGAATAAGTAAGGTGTGTATAACTGTATAGTTGAGGAAATGGAGGTGTGATTGATTCTTTGCATGACTGACTAAGTGTCTGAGTAACTCCATGGATGAGTGACAGTCTATGAGTGTCTGTTTACACTGAGTGTATCTAAGGTTATATTAGAGTCTGAAGAGGTTCATCGTATTATCACATGAATGATGTCATCAGTGATGTGATCAGTAATGTCAAATGAGATGTCATCAGTGATGTCATCAGTGATGTCATTTGAGTTGTCATCAGTGATGTCATCAGTGATGTCATTTGAGATGTCATCAGTGATGTCATCAGTGATGTCATTTGAGATGTCATCAGTGATGTCATCAGTGATGTCACTGACCATGTCATGAATGATGTAATATGTGACATCATCAGCAGTGGATTGCGGGTGCGCGATATATAGTTAGTACAACTAACTATATATGGAATTTCAATGGTTTTGTGTGAGTAAAATAAGGTTTTTTAAATGCTAATTCCTAACTATATATGGTCGATAACCTATGGTTTTTTCAGTGAATTTTCAAGGTTTTGTAAATGCTAATTCCTAACTATATATGGTCTATAACCTATGGTTTTTTCAGTGAATTTCATTGGTTTTTTAAAAGCTAATATCTGTGGCTGTAAAATGTATTCTTCTTTAAATCCAAAAATATATTTTATATGTTTATTAATAATTTTTTTTTTAATACTTTTTTTTTTGTTCGCTCCCGGTTCGCGAACCGGGAAGCTTCCCGTTAGCTCATCTTGATGCCGCGACCCAGTCCGCGAACCGGTAAACGTTCCGTTAGCGCAACTGCCGCGTTAGAAATCAACATCGTGACGCGTTGCGGAAGCGCGACGTATCACGTTGTCACGTAATGCGTCTTATGACGCGCCGCGTTAGCGCACCCGGAAGTGCTCCGGTACCCGAACTGAGACGCGAAGCGCAGCTCCCCGGAAGCGATCTGCGGCGCGTCGCGAAAGCGCGACGTATCGCGTTGCCGCGTAATGCGTCTTATGACGCGCCGCGTTAGCGCACCCGGAAGCGCTCCGGAGCGCGAACCGAGGCGCGAAGCGCAGCGACCCGGAAGCGATCCGGGGCGCGTTCCGCAGCGCGTAACGTAAGTGTAAGAGGTCATGTGACTTGTTAATAAAACTTTTCATTGGTTCATTTCACTTTTGGTTTCATAATGATGTAAGGCTAGGTCAGGTGACCTAAAAATAACACTTTTCATTGGTTTAGAACTATTGTTTTTCCCAAATGATGAAAACCCCTCCTTCTTTCCTCACTCTGACTTTCATCTTTGTGAGAGGAAGACCATTTTTGATAGTTGAGCAATGGCTTCATTAGTTGCTTCAGCTGGTGCACCCCCACCACCACCTCCACCTCCTCATGGGAAGAGAGGACCACCTCCCCAGTTCATCAGCAACACAGAGGAGGAAGAGGATGAACTAGAGGAAGAGGAGACAGAAGGACCACAGTTCTTACAGGAGGTGCCCCGGGTTTCCCGTCGGAAAGCCAGCTTTATTTGGCAGTTTTTTTCACTCCCTCGAGGGCAAAAGAAAGTAAATGCTAGGTATGTCACCTGCCTGATTTGTAAAGACCGGTTATCTAGAGGGACTGATAAAAAGTATAGCTACGGAAACTATACAATGCATCGTCACATGAACAGGTGGCATCCATTGAACTACAGCCAGGCGGAGATACGTGACATGCAAGATAACCAAACAACAACTCCTGTGGCCAGGTCAACATCACTGATATCGTTGACAGGAGCAGAGGCACGGGAAACCGTGCCAAACATTCAGGAGAACTTTTCTCATATGAAATTTACTTGTATGTACTGCGGTGCATTGCTGTCATGTGGTAACATGAGCATTACGTTAATCAACCTAGCTTATGTAAATCACAATTGCCCTAACCGCCCCAGACAGTAATTTTTTTTTTTGCTCCTGTTGAGCCCTTTTCAATGCCTGTTTTTGTTGTTTCCCCTCCATCAAAAACAAAAAAAACCATAAAACTGTTCAAAAAATACAAAAAAAACAAAAAATGTTCAAAAAAAAATATATATAAAACAACAAAAACATTAAAAAAAAACTTCTTTTCAGAACTACCTCCCCTTTCAAAAAAAAATTGCTAGAATGTTTAGCACTCTGGCAAGCTCTATTTCTTTTAGTTCGCTTCCCCGTTCGCTTCCCGGTTCGCGAACCGGGAGCGAACCCAAAAATTTTTTTAAAAAAAGAGTAAGTATAAGGGAAGTAAACAGAGAGTAATGTTAAAAGAAAGACAGCTATAGGGAGTAAACCAGAGATACTGTTTAATAGATCTATTTACCGAAGAAAAGATGGAAGAGGGTATAATTGTGAAAAACAAAATAGATAAGGAAGTGAAAGAAAAAAAAGAGAGTAGAACAATAACAAAGAAGAGTTTCTTGGAGAATGTGAGTGAATGTTCAAAATCAGATTAAAACATGTGGAATAACAGAGAGAAAAAACAGAAAACAGAAAAGAAAAAATAACAGAAAAAGATTAATTGAAACAGCAAAGAAATGTAAATAACATAGAGCCATATCATCAACATAGGCAATAAAAGTTTTGCAGCTTTTATTGGCAGAAATGTGTCGCTAAAGCCGCTTTTGCAGCGGAAAACTGCCGCTAAAACCACTTTTGCAACAGTTTTCTGCCAATAAAAACAGCAATAATTTTATTGGCTGTATTCATAATATGCCCCTTAGTGTGCTTCAACTACACAGAAGAAGCATAATGAACAAGTAGTGAAAGAGTGATCAGTCAAAGACACTAAGAGTAATAGAGACGGAGTGAGTGAACAAGAGTGAGGAACTATGAGAAGAGAGGGACTGAGAAAAGGAGTGGAAGGAGTAGAGTAAGTAGGTAATAGAGAAAGGAATGAGGGAAGTAGCAAAGGCAGGAAACTGAGGGTTAAAGAAATGAAGCTGTCGAACTACTAGTAGGTGAATGTGATAGAAATGTAACGAAAAGAGTACAAAACATTTACCTTATAATTGTTGTTAACTTACTCACTTTTTGTTTTTATACTTTCAATCTGTGAAAGAGAGAACAAACATTTGAAAAATATTAAAATATGTATTTAAAAATTAGAAAAGACAAGGGAAAAGATTGAAGGACAAACAGTTTTTCAACAACTTTGACACTTACAGAAGCTTCTGCTTCTCCAGGCCCCCTACACAGTCCTAAAGATATACATTTTAAACTAACAGTATCTTGATGCAGATGAAGTGAGGCCTATCTTAAAACATGGTGCATCTTTTGCACTGCTGTTGTCTCACAAAAGTGTCGCAAGACACTAACATTTTAAATGTTTGTTTCAGTATGCCATTAAGATGTGTCCTATCCAGAGGTTTGTTTGAGGTGAGGCCTACTCAGGGTTCCAAATGAAATTTCGAGTTGTTGAAGAGAACAGAGGACATAATACATGTGAAGGCCTACCAATGAAGTAAGTCATGTCCACTTCACTCTTGAACAAAGGCCAGACCTCTTCTGTGTCCGTGGACAGACCTAAACTTCATCTGCACAATGTCATTCGTAAACTTAGGAAACACAGGTGATGTAATTGAAAAATGTGGAGTTTCTTTTCCTCATTTCACAATCACATCACCTGTGTTGCCTTTGGTTAGGTATCTCATAGTGCAGATGGAGTCTAGCATATCAAAGAGTACATAGAAGTTGAGCAGTATATACAACAATTTTGACATTTACAGAAGACTTAGCTTCTTATCTTGTTGGAGATGAAGTCAGGCCTGTCTTGCAACATGGTGCATCTTTTGCATCACTGCTGCATCGGTTTCATGTGGCACAGGTTTTTTACAGCATGACACATCTGCCTAGATGCATCAATTTGTAATTTTGTCGCCTCATAGCAAATCTTTTGCACCGCCGCTGCATCACAAAAGTGACGCACAGTGGCGCAAAAGAGGCATACACCTATCATAAATCTGTCCCTAACATTTGAAATGATTGATTCAGGATGACGATAAGGTGTGGCCTCTCTAGAGGTTTGTTTAAGGTGAGGCCTACTCAGGGTTCCAAATGAAATTTCGAGTTGTTGAAGAGAACAGAGGACATAATACATGTGAAGGCCTACCAATGAAGTAAGTCATGTCCACTTCACTCTTTAACAAAGGCCAGACCTCTTCTGTGTCCGTGGACAGACCTAAACTTCATCTGCACAATGTCATTCGTAAACTTAGGAAACACAGGTGATGTAATTGAAAAATGTGGAGTTTCTTTTCCTCATTTCACAATCACATCACCTGTGTTGCCTAGGCTTAGGTATCTCATAGTGCAGATGTAGTGCAGCATATTAAACAGTACCCAGAAGTGCAGCACTGCATGCAACAACTTTGACACTTACAAAAGCTTCAGCTTCTGCATGCCCCCTACACAGTGCTAATTATATACATTTTAAACTGATGGTATCTTGCTGGAGAAGAACTGAAACCTATCTTGCAACATGGTGCATCTTTTACACAAAAGTGACCCACAATGGAGCAAAAGAGGCGCACGGCCACCATAAATCTGACCCTAACATTTTAAATGATTGTTTCAAGATGCCAATAAGGTGTAACCTATGCACAGATTTGTTTCAGGTAAGTCCTACTCAGGGTTGCAGATGGAATTTAGGTTTGTTGAAGAATACAGAGGAGATAATACATGTGGAGGCCTACCAACGAAGTGAGTCATGTCCACTGCACTCTTGAACAAATGTCAGACCTCCTCTGTCTCCAGGAACAGGCCTAAACCTCATCTACACAATGTGATGTGTAATGTTAGGAAACACAGGTAATATAATTGAAAAACGTGCAATTTTTTTTGCTCATTCCACAATCATATCACCTGTGTTTCCTTTGCTTAGGTATCTCATTGTGGAAATGTAGTCTATCATATGAAAGACTACGTAGAATATGAGCACTGTATGCAACAACTTTGACACTTACAGAAGCCTCTCCTTCTCCATGCCTCCTACACAGTTCTAAATGTACATCATAAATGCAAACAGTACAGAATTAATTATACATGTTAAATGGTTTATTTTTGCTGTTCTCAGAATGTATCAAATTTCACTAAAAACAGTGACTTGAAGGTATTCATCATATAACAGCGGGGAAAAAAAACCACAATCAAAATGATTGTGTTTAAAAAACCCATACAACATAACAAATCAGAATTCAGAACTCCTTAAAGTTAACTTACTTTCCATGACGTCGAAGGATGTCCTATGAACAGCTTACACTCTGTTGTGCTGTTATTACTTTCAGACCGCCACTTTCTGAAAGAAAACCTCCATCGTTTTGAAAAACATGTTACATACAATAAATGACTTCTTGCTCTCTACCACACGTTTCCACAAGGCCAAATCATGTCTGAGCCATTTATAACTCTTAGAATTCTTGTAAGCCAATCCCGTCATGTTGTATTTCCGCAACTTTCACAATTAAAATGTTGAAGATCATTTTCACAATCCTGGACTAGTAATATCTTCCCCTTCTTGCTCAGTCATGTTCTACATTTCCTATGACACTGATACTGCTTACTATGAAGCAGACTTACACTATCTCTATGACTACTACAATTATTTAATTCTCTACATCACTTTTAATCACAAAGCAATGTAAAACAGTACACAGCATTGCAGACTTACATTCCCTCTACTCCATGTTTTGATTGGCTGCTTCAATTAGCTTATAAAAAGAAACAGTTTTTCTGAACTCATTCAAAGTGCACTTATTTCTCCATAACGTCCAGTGTTATGGTAAGAAGTTATGTCTCTGTACTACACTTATCCTCAAGGCCAAATCGTGTAGGAGCCATTAGAACTTCTTGAAATTCCTCAGAGCACATCCCGAGATTCTTTCCCTAAAATTTTGGTTTTAAAAACACCAGGTAAGAGTTTTTAAGGTCATACGGCAATTTTTTTTTGAAAATTAAAACAGAATCATTGCAGAATGACCAGCCATTTCTAGACTTTAAATAAGCTGTGTAATGTCCTGATGTTATTGAAGGACCGTCATGATATATAATTGCTGCAGTTACAAAAGTCCTTCCTGATATTGACAACTGTGAAGCCACAAATTTTTTTATTAAAGTTGTCAATTTTGTTCCATCAGGCCTACATCGTTGGAACATTAAAATAACATACTGGCCATATGTTCGTATAAATAATGTGGACATCATTTCAGATTTACATTGGCTACACTCCATGTTGTGATCAGCTGCTTTTACTAGTTTATTAAAAGAGACTGATTTACTGTCTGGCAAAGTTAAATATATAAATCTTTCTGAGTCTACACTAGTAGTACTTGATACCCTACAGTTCTCGCAGTCATGCTGCCATTGATAAGAAAGCCCAAACAGGTGATCTACATCTACACCTTCAGCATGTAATACATCAAGCATATACATTAAAAACTCCTGACAATCTTGCTGAATATTTTGAGAGAATTGTGTTTGGCCTGAACATCTGTCTAACAGATTTCGAATTTCAGACACACTTTCTATTTTTGTTCTATCAGTGCTACATTTCTCTAACACAGAATTTAACAAACTGCAAAATCTTTGATCAGAATTGACCACAATCTCTTCTTTTACATTTCTAGAGAAAACAAAACATTAACCACTACTTTAGCATAGCAGTTGACACCAGAACTGTTTTCAAATTGAAAACCAACAACATCTTCAACAGAATCCTTTTTGTTTCTGCTTATAATTTCAGGTTCATCGACTTTTCGTCTTTTTGCTACAACCTCCCCAGTATTGGTCACATTTCTTCGTTTCCAGCCTACCACACGTTTCTCAAACAAAGGATATTGAGGCAAATGTGGCGCATACTCTCTTCTTAACCTATTGTATTCCTTAACACAATCTAGATCCGCACAAATGTTTGTGACATCACACTCAATCAAGTACAATCCCGATAAAGTTCTAACTCGTGACAATGCCACATATGCCATACCCTCCTTGAACACAGAACTGCCAATATTCACCAATGCACTGTCTACACTTAAACCTTGCGATTTATGGATTGTCACCGCATATGCCAAGCAAACAGGAAACTGCTTACGGCGAACATATAAGTCTTTTACACGCAAAAATCTAGCAGAACAACGACCAATTAGCTGTACTTCCTCAATGCCATCAAATTTAATTTTTAAAAATTCAATTCCATCTCTATTTCTGTATTTTACAAAATCCACAACATTACCCATTGATCCATTTACCAGACCTCTTTCAACATGTAAATTCCTTCTTAAAATTATACGGCAGTTCAAGCACACATTCAGAGTCTTTTCAAAACCTGCAGTTTTAGATATAGTCTTCTCTAATGAATCCAATTTTGTTTTCAAATTCTCAGACAAAATAATTGTTGATCCCATATGCTCTACTCTGTCAATAGCTTCCAGTTTCACAATCTCTTGCTTTTCTAAATGCAACATTTTGTTGTTGAATTTGGCACATTCTGCAAGAGTTGGCATCAAACATATTCCAGATTTCTTCTCAGTAATTTTCTGAAAAATATTCTCAGGCACAACATCTTGTTCTGGATATAAATTTGACAGTAATCGTGCATGTAAAGCTTCTTTCCCATGCTCGGTCACTTTTCCAATTCTAACATCTTGTAGAATAGTCTTGTAAACTTCATCCTTCGCCTGACGCATATTTTCATGCAGTTCAGCATAATTGAAGTTTAACCATATATTGACGTTGCCAATGCTCCCTAGGCACTTCCTAGTATCTTCATGCGTGAGCATTTTGAACACAGGTTGCCCTTTCACTGGTGTCAGCTGCAGAAGATCTCCGAAAACAATGATGTGTTTGCCACCAAATAACACATCATACTCTGTTTTGAGAACTTCTTGCATTCTCAAATGCACAAAGGCAAGCATGACATTGGAAACCATGCTTACTTCGTCAATGATAAGAAGTTTCATTTTCCTCAAGATTCTTGAAACTTCACAACAAGCATCTCCAGATAGCTTGTGATATTGTAATTTGTTGTCATGCTCCACTGGCAGCATCAGTAAACGATGTAAAGTAATCCCTTTAATGTTATGTGCTGCCAGTCCAGTTGGAGCGGTGACAACACAAGACAGCGATGACTCTGTCCTTTCCTGCAAATAACATGAAATTGCTTTAATAAGGAAACTTTTTCCAGTTCCCGCTTCTCCACTCACGTACAGTCGGACAGGCTTCAACGACGTACATGAGCACTCTTTCTTGTCATGACTTAATCCATGATCAATTTGCATGGTAACTTCGTCATATATTTTCCTCTGCTCAACGTTGAGTTGTCTTTCCAACTCTTCTAAGTTAACCGCATCCTCCTGAGCATGTGCCATGGCTCTTTCCACTTCATTCATAGCAGTGGCAGTTTAATTTTCGATAACAGGTCCTCCTAGTGGATCCTGACTCAATGAAGCAGAACTCTGACTGTCCTGAGAACTGTCTCTGGCAATCTCGGCTGCAATCGTTGCTTCCTGCTCAATTTCCGCATTCAACATTTCTACATATTTGGGAAAAGCAGGACATTCTATGGTCTCCTTGGCAGCATTGAAAGAGTCTTCGTAACAGAGGAAATCTCCAAGCAGTTCCTCTTCTGCACGCCAAGGCTTGAAAAGTTGCAAAAGTGCTAAATAGAAAAACTCCTTTTTTTCAGGAGATTCGCCACTCAATTTTCGATGGTTTACCAAGTGGCATTTTCTTTGCTTGACCAGACATCCCTCACTTCCTATTACAGCATACACTCCTTTCTCAGTATCTTCTTTGATGTTCCTCTTGAATATGTAATTTTGAAGAACCTCATACAGACAAACATTCTCGAGGTGACTGCTTCGATTTCGATAATATGTATCCAACATGTTGGTCTTCAAAATGTCGGTACTGTTTGGCTCCTTTTCCGCCAAATACTCAATTTCCCGCACAGGTTTCAGAACTCGATTACGCGTTGCAGCAAGACCAAGACTCGCCCAAACGATACTCCTGGACTTGGCATAGAGACTTGCTGAAGACAACCGGTCAGAACATTCGTAAGCTCCGATTTCTCGATGCGACAACATCTTCAGACTGAAACTGTACAACTTCTTGCTGAGGCTCTTTTCATGGGAAATGTCCTCCCACATATCCTTCAATTCTGTCTTCTCTTTTTTGGTGATGTAAGATGTCACATACCGAGCCACAGCCATACAGTTATCAGCCACAAACTGTATATCCATGTTAGCATTCCACATGGACAAAATCACCGGGTTGTAGTCGTTGATGTACTTAGACTCTTCGTTCCTCTTCAAATTGTATGTGTTTTTAGGTGATTTCTTCATCACATTATGTCGCAGCGAAGACATCAAACTGTTTACTCTTCCTTTAGAAATCACCGGTCGTGGAAAGCCGAAACGACATTTGGTGTAGAACTTGTCCTTGTTTCGGAATTTACGACGACAGTACTTTCCACATCGATGGCTTTGGAAACGTAGAACTTTTTCTCTTAGGCTTTTCTTCTCCTTTGCGTTTGGAACAGCACACGTAGAATACTGTTGTATGAAACTCATCACTGAGTCTTCTGGATCCGTTCCAAATTTAGGTGCATCCTTGATCCACAGCAACATATGTATATGAGGAGCACCTCTTGCTTGGTACTCCTTTCTCCAGAAGAAATCCAACACCTCTCCAAGAGGTGGATTCTTCTTATTCATGATGAAAGACATCATAGCTTCAAATCTATGATTGAAGTACCTGCATACATTGACTGGATCCAAAGAGCACAGTTCTCCGGGTGTCTTGAATTCGATGTTTTCGATGTTTCCATTTGCCTCTCGTAGAAATTCAAGTAAGTCTTCCCAGCCATACTCAGCACAGCTCAGAGTGAGGAACCATGTGGGAGTTCCTAAGTTCCTCAGCATACATTTTAAATCACCATGACGACGGTACCAGTACTCATTAGTACCACGCTGACACGCCATGAGATTAATCAGGTGAGAATCCAAAATACTGTCTTGGACATTGACTTTATCCATAAAGTCACTTGCCGAGATGTTTTGCATGTGTATACCACTTTTCAAGATGTGGTTCACTGCATATGACAGTCCAGACAGATTGCTTTCAAACAGGAGATGAAACAAATAGGGAATGCATTGTCGAAACCTAGCATCTCCTGCATACAATCGCAAAGTCCGGTATTCAGAAGCAGGAATTTGATGAGGTCGCTCATCATATCTTCCTCCCTGACCTGTTGGAAAAAGCTGTGGGAAACACCGAGCTTCCAAACTTTCCTCCCAAACACTAATGGGACTCCCTTTGGCTTGTTTCATTTGAAACAACTCAATAGCATTCCCCATGACTTCCTTGGAATGCAAAGGATGAACACTATAATGTTCATATATTTCTTCACTAGTAGAGGGTTCTACTTTCTCAATTTGACCAGCACACAAATCGCTATCCTCTTCCTCACTTACTTCCTCTTCTGCAACATATACATTCTTATAGTATTTATTATTTTTTTTCAAATACAATGTTGCCTTTTTAACTTTTCTAACATCCACTAAATCTTGCCATATTTTCTTATTCTTTGTCGGAACCCCATTAACTAAGATAACCAGAGGTTCCTCTTCCACTTTTTCTACTCCAATTGTGTTAATGTTTTTCTTCAAATCTAGAGGCAAATAAACAACTCTTCCCTTTAATCCTCTCTGTAAATCTGATGGAGGCAATTTCCCTGTCTTTGGCTCCATTCTTACAATAGCCTGAAAGGGATGGATACTTTGAATCAAAATAGATTCATAAGTATTTAAATCCTTCAATTCAGAAGGAATCTCAACCAATTCCAGATTATTATGAACTGCTCTAGCAGGCATCTGGTTTTGATTTAATTTGTTACAACAATAAGTACACACACGTTGATCCAATCCCAAATCAAAACAATTTTCTACCATCAAGTATGTTGTGAAATCCTTCCATTCACTATTATTTTCCCTTTCACTTTTTGCATATAAATCCACTAACTTAGTCTGATTCTTATAATAAGTGCGTCGACAACACACACAAGTGAAATTTGGCCTCTCACTTGATTTCACCTCAAACGTCGCAATTTCCCTCTGGAAATTATCTGTACTGGAAACCTGTACACTATCTTCCACATTACCCACTTCTTCTTGGTCAATTTCAACATTCTCCTCTTTACTTCCAAAGTAACAAAACTCAATTTCTTCACATATATTCTTCACATCTATTTCAGAACCATGCAAAAGAGCAGCGCATAATTGTTTAAGCATAATTGCTGGACTCTTAGCATAATACAACATTCTAACTAATTTCCTCACTTTATTATGATGCACTGCTAGCATCCTGAAATGATGAAAAACACTCTGGCATACTCTCCTGGAAAGACAAGCCAGTGAATGACCATGCAAACCTGTCACTTCTCTCACTCTGCAAGGATCTAATTCTTGCAACAACTTCATTTTCTGCTTCAAACTTTTCTTATTAAATGACCGTACAAAATCACAAAGCAAATTGATGGAATCCTGTCGCACACTGCAAATACTACTACACTTCCAGGTGTACACAGGACCCTTAGGACGTGTTCCTAAAACCTCATTACCTAACACCTCTTCTGCCTCTGTTGTCACAAGTTTTTCTTTTTCAACTGGACAACCATCTTTCACTTCATAAGCTCGACCACTGGTGTCAACTGCATGCACCAAATCATTATCCTGGAAATAACTCTCCTCATTAAAAAATGCCTCACAGCTTGAACTATGCATCCATTCTCCAGAAAAAACTTCACAAAAATTACTACGATTAACTATTCTCTTCCATCTACTATTTCTTTTGAAATCATAAATTGCCTTGTTTAGCTTCCTAATTCTATTGATTATCAAAATAAATAACTTACGTTTAATTTCAAATGCCTGATCAATAACTTTCTCAACTATTTTTTTTCTCTTATAAAAAACCACTTTCTGTTGACCTTTCTTAATATTTTTTAACAAATTGCCAATTATCCTGTTGCGGAACATTCGTTTACGAATGTCCCTAAACTGTTGTTTCCTTCTACTATCATGCACAGAGTTATCTCTTGCTCTAGCAGTAACATTTTTCATTGGCCTTTCCTTTCCGTTTAAAATGCTTCTCTTTTTCTGGACTGAAACATTTTCTGTAGTAATATTTTTTTTACTACAGATATTTCTTATGAATGTTTTTGTACTCTTACCCGGTGCTTTCTTGGTGACTTGACAAATCTTTTTGTTAGAGGACTGCTGCTTTTTTTCATTGACCTGCTGTCTTTGACGATTTGCAGCCTTTCTCAGTCTTTCTTTGGTTGGCATGCTGAAATCTTGAAATGATCTGCAGTTGAATCTGTGGTAAAATATAATAAAAAATGTTATTAACCACTATTACCCAACAGTAAATCAATAACAGTAATCAAAAACTTAAAACACTACTTGACATTTTTACATAGAAGATTTTTTAGTGCTTGGCAAATTTAGAATACAGAAATAGCAGAAAAGAAATGGAATTTATATTCATTTTACCTGTGCTGTTTTATATGTGAATCTGATCTAATTTTATGAGCATATTTTAATATTTTATTGAAGACACTACACATAACCTGTTTTTGAAGGTGTCTTTATTTTTAAATTAAACGGTTTACATTTTTACTTTTTATTTATTATAAATTTTTAAAATAAATGTTTATAGTTCCATAGGCTGAAGCACGTCAGCTTCCCATCCTATGTCATACAATTCTGACAAATCTGCATCCTCATCACGTTCTTCTTCATCCTCAGGATTTAAATCATCCAAGGGATCAACATCCACTGATGTTTCAATTACGAGTTCAATGATGAGGTCGAAATCAACTGATTGCTGATTGTCGCTCATGTTGATGTTGTCTTTATCTTTAAAGAAAGATAACAACAATGAGATGTTGCAGAGTAAGAGACAAATCTCAGAGATTATAATAGTAAAATTGTTTAACAAGAGTAACATTTTGCAGCTATTATTTAGCCATGTCCAGCGATGCTGAGGAGGTGAAGCCTATGTCCAATTTTTCAGTGAACAGGACTCATCTCTTCTTAACCTTGGATAAGCCTCACCGACTCTGTGTCCCCTGCACATACTTAAATGTAAAGGGGCAGATTTATGTTAACTGGCACATCCCCAGGGATGCACCAGTTAACGTGCACCGCTGCTCTGCCACCCATGGTGTGCCGCATTTACAATCAGATAGGACAAAGCTGCGTCAAAACCCTGCGCCTGCTTGAAGCAGGCATAGGTCTTGACGCAGCATTGTGGAGATGGGGCACCCCTGAGCCTTGCTGGAGCTGCATCGCACTTGCGATACAACTCCAGCAATGCGCCATCTTTACGGCACAGATGCGTCACGCATCTGTGCCGTTTTTGCCCCATGGTGCGCCGCATTGTAAATGCAGCACACCATGGGTGGCAGAACAGCGGCGCAGGATGACTGGCACATCCCTGGTGATGCGCCAGTCATCATAAATCTATCCCTAAGCTTCTTATCTTGTTAGAGATGAACCGCCATATGTATCATCAAACTATTTTGCATTTCCTAAATAGCAAATTTTAAGGAATAAATAGCGATTCTTTACCATTCCTAATTTGCGATGAGCAAATTGCTAATTGCAAATTACCCATTCATTTCCATGGGCCAGGAGGCCCATAGCAATGAAGGTGCAATTTGCGATTAGCAATTAGCTCATCGCAAATTAGGAATTTTTCCAAGGGTGCAGGGGTGTCTCAAGAACACCCTGCTGCACCCCTGAAAAAGATATTTGGGGGCATATGGCGCACATACATGCCCTAAGGGCATGTATGGGCGTCATATGGCACCTTTTGTTTTTTGGAAAAAAAGCTTTTTGAAAAGAATTTGCAAATTACCACCAACTAGAAGTTGGTGGTAATTTGCAAATCCTTAATGGCACTTTTTGCATATTTTTTGTTTGATACATTGCATTTAAGGAATCGCAAAATTTGCAAATCCTTAAGTGCAATCGCAAAATAAGGAATAGCAAATTTTGCTATTCCTTATTTTGCATCAAACTTGTTTGATACATACCATTTGTCTAATTATCATTCGCAAAGGCCGAAATTCGCAGAATTTCTGCCTTTGCGAATGCTAATTAGCTTGATACATATGGCCCCAAGTGAGGCCTGTCTTGCAACATGGTGCATCTTTTGCATCACTGCTGCATCGGTTTCATGTGGCACGGTTTTTTTACAGCATGACACATCTGCCTAAATGCATCAATTTGTAATTTTGTCGCCTCATAGCAAATCTTTTGCACCGCCGCTGCATCACAAAAGTGACGCACAGTGGCGCAAAAGAGGCATACACCTATCATAAATCTGTCCCTAGCATTTTAAATGATTAATTCAGGATGACGATAAGGTGTGGCCTATCCAGAGGTTTGTTTAAGGTGAGGCCTACTCAGGATTGCAGATCAAAGTTACGCTTGATGAAGAATACAGAGGAGATAATACATGTAAAGGCCTACCAATGAAGTAAGTGATGTCCACTTCATTGCGCCAGTCATCATAAATCTATCCCTAAGCTTCTTATCTTGTTAGAGATGAACCGCCATATGTATCATCAAACTATTTTGCATTTCCTAAATAGCGAATTTTAAGGAATAAATAGCGATTCTTTACCATTCCTAATTTGCGATGAGCAAATTGCTAATTGCAAATTACCCATTCATTTCCATGGGCCAGGAGGCCCATAGGAATGAAGGTGCAATTTGCGATTAGCAATTAGCTCATCGCAAATTAAGAATTTTTCCAAGGGTGCAGGGGTGTCTCAAGAACACCCTGCTGCACCCCTTGAAAAAGAAATTTGGGGGCATATGGCGCACATAAATTTTAAAAACATTCCTTTACCTCAAAAACGATTTTCAAGTCATAATTTGAAAACACTGCCCATGGGGAAATGACTTAAAATGTCCTTAAGACACATGAAAGTGTTTTTTTTAAAGCCTTTGCAACTTTTTTGGGTCACTTTTAACATGGCTATGTAACTCAAACAGTCAAAATGGGAAAAATAACATCAGAGACACTGAAATGCCTTATAAAGAAGCATACACCATTATGTCCTTGTCATAAATTTTAAAACCATTCCTTTTCCCCAAAAACGATTTTCAAGTCATAATTTGAAAACACTCCACATGGGGAAATGACTTAAAATGTCCTTAAGACACATGAAAGCGTTTTTTGATTGCCTTTGCAGCATGTTTGGGTCACTTTTAACATGGCTATGTAACGCAAACATTCAAAATCTAAATTTGCCATGCACAGGTGGGAGCATATTTACAAGCAATTTGCTCCACAGGGAAAGGTCTTACATTAAAATGGGAAAAATAACATCAGAGACACTCAATTGCCTTATAAAGAAGCATACACCATTATGTCCTTGTCATAAATTTTAAAACCATTCCTTTTCCTCAAAAACGATTTTCAAGTCATAATTTGAAAACACTCCACAGCTCCTAAGCACAAAAAAACCCTGTCAGTACTAATACTTCACATTTTCTCCAATTACAATTTCTCAAAGAAACAAAATCTATTTGTAAAACACTTGAGACAAAGCAACATTTGAAAAACACAACTTTCTTCATAATTTTCTCCTTAAAGCACACTATTCTCTATCTAAATTAAAGAAATCTTTTCTCACCTTAGCAAATACTTTATGAGTTTCAAAACAGTCTCAGAAACACACCAATTTGTCTTCAGCAGAGCAAAAGGTATGCACTCCAGAGTCTGCAGCTATCAAAAGCACAGAAATGCTGTAATTCTTCACACATATCTCTCATGTCACCCAATCAAAACTCTTCCCTCACTTTTTTCAAATCAAAACCCTTCCCCCCTCTGCCCTCTCTGCTTTTTTTGCATAGCAACCACCTCTTGGAAGACCTCTGGTGTTTGCAAGTTCACACAACAATGTTTCAATTGAACTCTGAACTCTCAGTGCACCTGCATATCCAGTGCATTCTTTCATTTAATGATTTTTTCTTGACCACTCAAAATACATCTTTCAAAGAACTCATCCATGAACCCTAACTTTCTGTTTTCAGCAATCAAAATCCACCAATCACTGTTACTGCTTCATTAACACAGAAACTCCACAGTTTTTTTCATTTTAAACTCTTATTTTTTCAACTGCCATTTCATTGCCACACTTCATCTGACTGCAGCAGAACCTTCTCTCACCATGTTTTCTGTCGGGCTTGTTGGACATAGTTACATCTATTGGGCTCAGAGGTATGCTGAGAACAGAAATGTACCTAACCTCAATTTACAAGATGTGGAAATTAAGTGGTTTGGCCACAGAGGATTAAAATGTCACCAATTGATACCATTGGTGAAAACCTTTATGCATTTGCCAAAACCTGACCTGTTAATTGTGCACTGTGGAGGTAATGATTTGGGCAGTTTGACTGGGGTAGGTCTGGAAATGCTTTTAAAGGACACCTTTGAGCAATTAATGGCACTTTTTCCTCAGACTGCCTTGGTATATTCAAATATATGCCAAAGACAGAAATGGAGGTGGTCAAACCAATTTTGTCCACAAATTGAGAAGTCGAGGAAGCATGTAAACAAATCTGTTTCAGCTTACATGAGAGACCATGGAATGGGCTCCGTGTACAACAATAACTTGCGTTACTACATGCAAGATATCTACAGAGGAGATGGAGTTCACTTCTCAGATGAGGGCAACAGAATTTTCATTCTGAATTTAAGACTGTGCATTGGTACCTACTTCTAAGTACCTAAATGTACCATAAACCCAAAAGCTCTTCTCAGAGCTACCCTACATCTGATAACTCACAATTATTATTTTTCTCTAACTTTTTTCACTAATTTTCAACAAAGTACGCTCCCCGGGGCGCTACCCGGTACGCGAACCGGAAGCTAACCTCGCGAAATTTTTTTAAAAAATGGTTTTTTTCGCACATATAAGCCTCCTCAGCCACCCTCAGAAAACCTAGGGGGTCAAGATAAGTCTACCGTGCCCCCTTCTACCCATTCTGAACATTATTTGCCCTCCATCTTGTATCTTAAGTCGACCGAAACACAAAATGGTGGACTCCCGTAACGCTTAAGGTTCGCGTACCGGGGCGCTCGCCAGTTCGCGTACCGGGGCGCTCCCCGGGAAGCGCACCATCAAAAAAGGTGGGAAAGTAATTTACAGAAAAACGACTGGAGACACTCTCACTAAATATAGATTAGCTCATACTACATACCAATCCCTATCATTTTCACAAATTTGATTGAAATTCCATTTAGCCATTTAGCCTGTAGACCTCTCTAAATACCGTGAGGTAAATTACTTCTCAAAACACATCTGAAGTGTTGGAATTGACAACCAATGAAAATGTTACTTTCATTTTCTACTTTTATTACCTGACATTTGATTGGTTATATACCTGAATATATATATAAAGGAAGAGAAGGAAACACAGCCATTTTGACTACTACTTCTTGTTGTACATTTCAATTGGATTTTCACTAATCACTTCAACTTCTTTGTAAAGGTAAGTTGTTATTTTTAAAACTGAAGTATATTGTGCACCAAAAGTTAATATGGTAAACTTTTTCTGATAGTTATATACTATCCCTCTGTAGTAGTTATAGATTTAGATAGACTTCTCTGTTATAGTTATGGATGGAGTTAGGTTTCTCTTGTATAATTATGAAATTACTTACGTTAAATCACATACACTTTTTTATATTCCTACTTCCACTCTGATACTATACACTGCCCAAAGATAAATTCACTGATAAAAACTGCCTATCTAAAATGAATCCCAACAGTGCCCTATCTCTACTAATATATATTTTTTTTATCCAAATTTCAGGCAACATGGAAGGCGAACAGAAAGTTTCATTTCAAATTGTCCTGCAAGAGAGCAGCCAAGAATTAATTGATCCAAATTATATAGAATTTATGGATGAAACTTGGGACCAAGAACTACTGCAATGTGTGCAAGCAGTAGATGACCTCCTTCAAAATGAGGACATTTTACACCCTCAGAGATTACAAACTATGTTCAATGAAAATGACGACATTTCAGACAGTGAAATGTTAGAAATGTTATTACATTTTGAAACACAATCACAATAATAAATAATTGCTTAAAAAATAAAGAAATTAAAAAATAATCAACAAAACCAACAATCAATTAACATACAGTATTTGAAAAGTCTATCATTCTTTTTTCCTTATAGTACGCTCCCCAGTACGCTTCCCGGTTCGCGAACCGGGCGCTCCCCACGCAAAAAACAAAAAAAATATTTTTATTTTTTTGCCCTGTGGGGCCCTTTTAAAGCCGTACAAAAAAGCAAATCCCTGTTAAGATAGTCGCAGGCTAGGATTGCTGTAGGAGTACTGAACGGGGGTGTAGGACTAATCTAATACTCAGCACAATGTCTGCTGGACACAAAAGACAATGATCCGGGGCTTAAACTAATTAACTTCACACAGCATATAAAGTAAAAAACGCTAGTACTGGAATGATTAAAAATTTGTACACAATTTATTAGGAAACCTCCCAACTGGGTTACAATCTAAAAAAATTTTGTTTGCAGCGGCATATACAGAAATAAAAACAATTTAAAATTTGGCAACCTTATCAAATTTATACAGTCAAAGTATTGTAAACAAGTCGACGCGGCGTTTCGGTGTTATTGGTCTTGACACCTTCTTCAGGACACAAACATTTGACTTCTTTATCTTTTATCTTGATTTAGGGAGGCTTTTCAATTGCCTTCACTCTTGTCTGGTGGTCATATCACCAAGGAATCTTCATAATATTCCATACATGAACAAACGATCTTATGTTGCGGACTGAGGATTGTCTATGCACGGAGGAACCACCGAATTTAATAAAAGGTGCTCAATATAGCTCATCCCCTTAGATTCTTTGTCTATAGAGTCACGTCCCCATACATGCGGGTAGAGATTCTGGTTAGAGCTGTCTAAGAATTCTCAATTGTTCCGGTCTTCTCTCTTGTCTCGCCCGGACAACGTGTACACTCAATTGTTGAAAGATTCGATTGATGCGAAGGAGCAGGACACGGAGGAACAGGGAGGCCGACCTGAACAATTGAGTGTACACGTTGTCCGGGCGAGACAAGAGAGAAGACCGGAACAATTGAGAATTCTTAGACAGCTCTAACCAGAATCTCTACCCGCATGTATGGGGACGTGACTCTATAGACAAAGAATCTAAGGGGATGAGCTATATTGAGCACCTTTTATTAAATTCGGTGGTTCCTCCGTGCATAGACAATCCTCAGTCCGCAACATAAGATCGTTTGTTCATGTATGGAATATTATGAAGATTCCTTGGTGATATGACCACCAGACAAGAGTGAAGGCAATTGAAAAGCCTCCCTAAATCAAGATAAAAGATAAAGAAGTCAAATGTTTGTGTCCTGAAGAAGGTGTCAAGACCAATAACACCGAAACGCCGCGTCGACTTGTTTACAATACTTTGACTGTATAAATTTGATAAGGTTGCCAAATTTTAAATTGTTTTTATTTCTGTATATGCCGCTGCAAACAAAATTTTTTTAGATTGTAACCCAGTTGGGAGGTTTCCTAATAAATTGTGTACAAATTTTTAATCATTCCAGTACTAGCGTTTTTTACTTTATATGCTGTGTGAAGTTAATTAGTTTAAGCCCCGGATCATTGTCTTTTGTGTCCAGCAGACATTGTGCTGAGTATTAGATTAGTCCTACACCCCCGTTCAGTACTCCTACAGCAATCCTAGCCTGCGACTATCTTAACAGGGATTTGCTTTTTTGTACGTTTGTAATTTCCCCTACCCTGAAAATAAAACAGGGGACCCTCCATTTCTTTGAGCCCTTTTAAAGCCTCCACATCAAACCTAGGGGGTCAGGGAGGATCTACTATGCCCCCTTATGGTCATTTCCCCCTTTGTTTTGGCCTCCTCTTGTCTCTCGATCCTACCGAGAGACAAGATGGCGGCCGCTCCGGACTGTTTAGAATGTTGACAGACACCGGAGAGCCAATCAGCTTCGCTTCGCGAAGTTCCGTTACGCGTAAAGTACGCGAACCGGAGCGCTGCCCAGAGCGCGCTTACAGATATATATCTTTTTTTGAACGTTAATTTCTCAAAATCCACTGGAGCACATATATTGAGACCTAGCAAAGGCACATCGGGCTAACAGTCCTTACAATTTTGCCAAGTTTCGTGCAAATCCATTCAGCCGTTCGGGCTAAAAGTGAGGCCAACCGCCCTATGGAAATTAACATTGGAAAAACACGTTTTGGGACCCCCCTTTTTTCTCGGCCCCCCCTTGACGAACCCCCCCCCAAATTTTCAGGGGCTGCTCAGAAACAAAATGTTCCATTTTCCTGAAAATTTCAGCCAATTCCGTCCACAAACGCCAAAGTTATTAGACATAGAATTTTCAAAAATCCCATAGGGAAAAAATCCTAACTATATATACCTACTGGCGACTGCCAGTAGGTAATATATATATATATATATATATATATATATATATATACATATACATATATATATATTACTAGCAGCCCGTCCCGACGTTGTCCGGGTATGAATTGCTGCCGGCCAGTAGTATATTGTTTTGTAGGATTTCGTTTAGATAGCATTTCTTATCTGTGACAGGCCTGTGAAACGCTCTGATTCACAGTGCACTGCTGATGCACTTGAGAGTGCGCGTTCAGTAGTGTGTGAACTCGAGTTTCCCTACTTTATTTTTCCTTGCAATATTATATAGCGCGAACTCGACAACAAGGCATGAGCACAATTTATATTACAGAAGAACACATTCATTTGTGATTCATTTGTGGTAGGCATGGGGAGACAAAGCGATTTGCCTGGAATCACACGATGTTGAGCTGATGCCGAGATTCGAACGTAGCTCCCCAGCTCTAAAGTTCGCAAATCTAGAACTTGTGACGGGAGGTGTGTCTAAAAGTGTATGTCGGTGCTGGCCATCAATGAGAGAGACCTGTGCATTGTTCAAATGGGTGGTGAAAAGATAGGAGTATGTTGCTGGAGATGTGGGCCGCCGTGCCACCAATGTACTTACTGGGGGAGGGTAAACACCCATTATTCCGCAACTTTCTTTCCGCATACCATCACTTTGCATACTTTCATTACGAAAGTACCATGACTCCGCAATGCCATTATAACGCATGGCATTACATTTTATATGCTTTTACCACACATACATTTACAACGAAATTCGTTGTAAATGCATGAATGGTAAAAGCATGTTTTTAAAAAAAATGTTTGGATAAGGTAAGTATGAGGAGTATAGGGGTATATGTTTTGGGGTACTGAGGTATATGTTTCTGGGTGTTTGGGTATTTTAAGGGTTCAAATATAGTTTTGGATTATGGGGTACAGGGGTAGTTTTAGGGTTTAGGGAGAGGTATGGATTTTGGGGTACTTTTAGGGTTCAGGGCTAGGTTTGGGTTTTGGGGTATAGGGGTATTTTTAGGTTCAGGGGTAGGTTTGGGTTTTGGGGTACTGGGGTATTTTAAGGGTCAGGGCTACGTTTGGGTTTTGGGGTACAGGGGTATTTTTAGGGTTCAGGGCTAGGTTTGGGATTTTTGGGGTACAGGGGTATTTTAGAGTTCAGGGGTAGGTTTGGGTTTTGGGGTACAGGGTTATTTTTAGGGTTCAGGGCTAGGTTTGGGTTTTGGGGTACAGGGGTATTTTTGGGGTTCAGAGGTAGGTTTGGGTTTTGGGGTACAGGGGTATTTTAAATGTTCAGGGCTAGATTTGGGTTTTGGGGTACAGGGGTATTTTAGGATTCAGGGGTAGGTTTGGGTTTTGGGGTTCAGTGGTATTTTTAGGGTTCAGGGCTAGGTTTGGGTTTTGGGGTACAGGGGTATTTTTAGGGTTCATTGCGAAAGTACCATGACTCCGCAATGCTATTATAACGCATGGCATTACATTTTATATGCTTTTATCACGCATACATTTACAACGAAATTAGTTGTAAATGCATGAATGGTAAAAGCATGTTTTTTTATGTTTGGATAAGGTAAGTATGGGTATAGGGGTATATGTTTTGGGGGTACTGAGGTATATGTTTCTGGGTGTTTGGGTATTTTAAGGGTTCAGATATAGTTTTGGGTTATGGGGTCCAGGGGTAGTTTTAGGGTTTAGGGATAGGTATGGATTTTGGGGTACAGGGGTATTTTTAGGGTTCAGGGCTAGGTTTAAGTTTTGGGGTACAGGGGTATTTTAGGGTTCAGGGGTAGGTTTGGGTTTTGGGGTACAGGGATATTTTTAGGGTTCAGGGCTAGGTTTGTGTTTTGGGGTACAGGGGTATTTTTAGGGTTCAGAGGTAGGTGTGGGTTTTGGGGTACAGGGGTATTTTAAGGGGGCAGGGCTAGGTTTGGGTTTTGGGGTACAGGGGTATTTTAGGGTTCAGGGGTAGGTTTGGGTTTTGGGGTTCAGCGGTATTTTTAGGGTTCAGGGCTAGGTTTGGGTTTTGGGGTACAGGGGTATTTTTAGGAAAGTTTAATTTCTACACTCGGCATCAATTACTGGAGGAATCTGTGGATGCTTAGGTTTCTTCTTTGAGAATTCCTGCTGCAGACTGCGCATTTAGTGTTGAAGTAGACGCTTATATTAGAGATTAATTGATTGGGTTTTGAGGTACATGGGTATTTATAGGGATCAGAGAGAGGTTTGGGTTTTGGGTACAGGGGTATTTTTAGGGTTTAGAGATAGGTTTGGGTTTTGGGGTACAGGGTATATTTATAGGGTTAAGATGGGTTAGTGTTTAAGGGTGTTGGGGTATTTTAAGGAGTAAGGGTGGGTTATGATTATGGGGTGCAGGGGTACTTAAAGGGAGCAGGGTGGGATTAGCACACGATATGAGACATGACATGAAGGGCGGAACGTAGCACACGACCCCCAGCATTTGTCACGCCCCCAGCACACGCCCACAGCACAACGCAGACACGCCCACAAGGGACTACGTTGCTGGCACGGTTCTTTTACCTTTTAAATGTATATGGTGGGCGTCTGCATAGCCTATGTCCTTCTGCTGCAACTGTCCTTTCCAACGCTGTATTGGGTGTTGTGATTGGTGCTGTGGTTCCTGAGATTACCCGCCTCAAGGGTTTGGGCTCTCTCTTTATTATATTAGTATGGATAATGGCTAATAATAATATTTGCGGAGATTCACCACCTGCATTTTTTAAGGGTCCGTCCCAATCAAGACAGGATGAAATGGGCCAAATGGCTTAAAGATTTTGACAATTATCTTTTGGCAATTAATGGAGGAATATTTCTTCCCCCTAAGAAAAAAAGCTTTACTTTTAAAAGTAATGGGCACTGATGCTGAAGACAAGACATTGTCCAACACTTACCTGCTATTGCACCACCGCATAGTGCAGAAGCCAGTGTTTTTCTGAAGCCTTAGACCAGTATAAAAACAATATTCAGTGAAGAACCTCGTATAGTTTTGGAAAGGTTTCATTTCTACACTCGGCATCAATTACTGGAGGAATCTGTGGATGCTTAGGTTTCTTCTTTGAGAATTCCTGCTGCAGACTGCGCCTTTGGTGTTGAAGTAGACGCTTATATTAGAGATTAATTGATTATTCACTGCTCTAACAAAATGATTAAAGAGCAGTTGTTGTGTCAATATAATCCTACATTACAAGCAGCGATAGACATTGCTAAAAGAGTTGAACGTTCTATTAAATCTTTTAAAACTCTTAATGTTGACAGCACTACAGTTGGGGTAGCAGCGTTATCTATTAAAGATAACTAGTAAATTTGGAACTGCAAAAACTAAAATGTTCAAACCATTTACAGCACCTTGTAACTCTAGCTCTATATTTGCTTGTATTCGTTGTGGTTCAAAATACATTTTGCTCAGTTTAAGGAGTATCCAGCCAAAGGTAAAGAACGTTTCAAATGTGGAAAAATTGGACATTTTGGGAATGTTTGTTAAAGTAAGGCTAAAAGAGTTTCAAGTGTTCATGAAAGTGGTGTGGATCAAGACTGTGAACAACAAGGTGTGTTGTGCATAAGAGAAAGTGTATCTGTAGTAGATTCCAATCAGAAGAACGAGGTTTCCATCACTTTTCCACAAGTCAGTGAATCAATTTCCAACAACCTTGATACTCATGAAGTACATGTAATTTCTGGTATTTCTCATGAGGAAGTGTATGTAAAACCTTATATTATCATTGATGGTAGAACAGTGTGAGTTATGGTGGATTCTGGTTCTCCTTATACGATTATATCAGATTCTTTTTTCCCCAAGAATTGGCAAGATAAAAATCTTGAAGCCACTGATGTTAGAGTGTTTGGGTTTGGAGGCAAAAAAATTACTATGAAGGGATACTTTGTATCCAAAATTTCTTTCAGACATAAAAACATTGTTAGCAAGATGTATGTTGCTGTGGATGGTTTGCAAGTAGGATAGAGACACCAAATGACGTTTAATATTACTCTTTACCCTAATGAAAAAGTACAGGTTTGTTTGAAGACTCAGAGTTTGTGCAGAGTGTTATGAACAAAGTTAACAAATTATAAAAGTAGGAGAACATAAGTGTCTTTACCACAAAGAACAGGGTAAGGCTAAAGGTTTTTCACATCATACTCAATTAAAAAAGGATGCCATACCTGTTAAACATAAATTGAGACATGTTCCATTATCAGTGCAAACAGCGTTGTCTCAAATGTTGAAAGACATGTGCATGGAAGAAATAATTGAATACGTTAATTCATCAGTGTGGATTTTTCCAATTGATTTGGTTAAAAAAAATGGTGAACTTAGGCTCTGTACAAATTTTTACTGACGTTATTTTTCCTTTAAGATCTTTACTAAAAAAAAAGAATCAAATTTGAGTGGCTGGAAGAACATTCTTGAGTGTTTCATGGCCTTAAGGAAACGATTATCAACTCCAAACCATTGTGTTCCTTTTCTCATGAAGCGATCACTGTGCTTACGGGAGATGCCAGTTCAACTGGTATTGGAGCAGTGCTAAGTGCTAAGTCTAATTAAGGATGGTGTTGAACGCACCAATGCTTTTGCTTCCAGATCACTTACCACAACTGAGACTAGGTATTCTACCATTGAACGTGAGGCTCTAGGATGTTCTTGGTTAGTGGAACGTTTTAAAATGTAATTACAGGGAAAACATTTTCATGACCGATCATAAACTACTCCTTTCTTTAATGTCAAAACATGGTGTGGGTAAAGGATCATCCAGGTTGGTTAGAATTGTATCTAAACTCTATGTATATAATTTCACTATAACATACATACCAGAAACACAAAATCTTATAGCTGATGGTTTTTCTCGTTTATCAGGAGATCTTTTATCATCCTCTAGCTTTCTAACACAAGATGAATGATATTATTGTGAAAAGAGGATGTTTTGTTCCGCCTAGAGGCATCAAGAACAAAGTAATCCAATTGCTCATTTAGGTCACATGGGTCACTCCAGTACTATTAAAAAAGTTGGATAATTTATTTTGTGGCTTTACATAGACAATGACATTGTTACGTTTTTGGAAAATGTTCCTTTATGCACTAAGTCTGACAAAGTTTTGAAGACTTAACAAATTGACCATGTTCAAAGCACTTTACCTAACAAACCGTGATCCAAATTAGCTATAGATCTTTAAGGGTTGTATGAAGGAATTGAGTTTGGAAAAAACTATACTTTGGGTTAATCGATTATTTTTCTAAATGGGTGGAAGTAAAATGGATTTCTCAAACTAATACTGTAGCGGTTATTGATTTTTTTACAGGAAGATTTTAGGAAAGAGGGTTTTCCAGATTCTAATGTATCTGACAATGGCACTCAATTTACCTCTACTGCCATGAGTGTAGGCATTCGTCATCTTAAGAAAGCTTTATACTCTTCAAATATGGATGATTTAGTGGAGAGATTCAACAGAACATTAGTAGAAGGTATCCAGCTGGCTCTCATGTCCAGAATTGATGTAAAGCAACATATTGCTGATCTTGTCTGGTCATATCATTGTACACCTCATTTCATTACCAAGTTTTCACCTTTTATGTTACTTAAAGGGAGAAGTCCCAGATAACTACTTAATCCTGGTTGGTTATTTCCCAAGGTAGATACTTGTAATCTCAAACAAATGTGTAATACGGTCAAGACCAATGTGGAAATCAAAGAAGCTAAAGGTTTGGAGCATGACTTAAAAAAAAGAATACTCCAACACATATTAAATGTGGGAGATGAAGTTAATATCAAACTACCTTGACATGTTCAAAAAGGTTATTCTAAGTTTTCGGATGTAAGGAAAATTGACAAGTTGGGAAAAACTACAGATTTATTGGACAATGGCACTTGATGGTGTATTTGCACATTTGCAAAGACTATGTCTCATTTGCAAAAAGTTGGCAATGTAACCAATGAACCTGATTTTGGAGGCGAATCAGTTACGATAAGTCTTTCAGAGGATAGTTTTAAGGCGAGTGTTAGCGAAATACCTAACATTTTAGAGAAAAGTAAGAGAAATAATAAGGGACTGAATTTTTTTTATGATTTTATGTATGGATTAATATTATTATTTTTATATAAGGAAGGGGGGTATGTGGTACCTAATGTTTACTATGTTACTATTCAATTTCAGTATTCTTTATTCCATGTTCTTAACCAAGTTTCTTCACTGCAGGTACCTCTTACCCTATTTGTTGTTCTTGTATGCATTCCTTGGTTGAGATTTGTTCCTGATGACATTACATGTTCTAGGCTGGCTGGTTCTTAGTCAGTTAGGTACCCGTCTAGCTCTTTGGTGGATGCTCCAATAAAGACTGGAATTTGAACACTTATTTAGTCTTAGTGTTTCTTTTCTTCAATATCGTGATTTAAAAGGCTGCTCTTTTCTAAATGCAAATAGGTCTTCTACTGCTTTCAATTTTTTTTAAACATCAGATAACCATTCTCTCTGAGCACACCATGGACTTTAATGCCCTTTGAATCACTGTGTTTGCTGAGCAGGCATGTTGTGATCATTTTACAAAGACATAAAGAGGTCAGTGCATGCTGGTAATAATGATCTTTCGCTCTGTGCACTTGAACCGTTTGCAGCCCACATTGTAAGATGGCGGCTTGCCTCATGCCAAGATCACACAGTGCACCTGTGGCTGCACCTTGTCTATGCCTTAGTACAGGACTCAAATTGGCGAGCTCAGACTCGGAGGGAACCCCAGACCTTTGTCAGAACCCTGGTTCTGAGCAATGAGCACCTCTCTCGAGCAGCCCCGGCCCCTGGTAAAACTGCTCAGAAGTGTCAAATCCCCTCTAGACCTGCTCTCCCACTGCAACATCTACAGCCTTGAATGGTCATTTGGGTCACACGCGTAGAGAATTCTAGGGAATGGACGTGATGGCCAAGGTTAACTTAAGAATTCTCCGAATTCAAGCATCTGACTGTACTGTCTTATTAACTGCATGCGCGCTAGCGGTTTTCCCGCTGCGCGCTGGGATTTGAAAAAACCCGCGTTACATGACGAGCTCAGCTCGTCATCAGCGTGCGAGCGGCACAACTCATGATGAGCTCAGCTCGTCGTGAGCGTCGAAGCGGTTAAAAAAAGCACTGCCATTAACCACAGCCCTGAGGGCACACACGTGGCATTCACAAGAGGGATACAGGTTAAAAAAAAGCAGCATTGTGCTGCCTTGGTGCACACATCTGACGTCAGACAGAGCCTTCTGAAGGACGCAAACATCATGTTCAGACACGTGTGGCTGAGAACGCAGCGCCTTCCTTGTAGCCAATAGCGGGATCCATCTGAAGGCCACAAACATGATACTTAGAAGATGATGAGCCTGAGAAGCAGCCGAGAACGGACTCCATTTGATGACCCCACCGAAGGCCAGACATGAAGATGCTAATTACCTTCAATAAAGCTTTTTCTGGTGGACGCTCTATCTAATCACAGATGCCTCCTCTTCTGAATATCCTCAGGTGTCGGACGAGCCACAGACGTTTCTTAGCAGTCCTTCTAGGCACTGATTGATGACACTGTGCAGCTCTGCAGTGACTCTGTACAACCATGGAGGAGAAATCATGGATATTCCCACAACAAGAGAGAAACGGATAAGTGCCACTCCTCCTCCCCAATTTACTAACTCTAGAACAACATAGGAGTGACTAAAAAGTGTAAAATTGGCAAACCAAGGTGGTGTGGCTAAGGTTTGCAACTTCCAAATAAATAAGAGAAAGAAAGTACACAATACAGGGGTGTGTGAAGGAGTGGAAAGTAACCTTTATAAAAAAGTAGAACCCTCACTCATCAACATGGTTTATGACATGCTTCGTCGTAGGGTTCCACCAAGGAGACCGAATGTCTCCCTGGTGTGCTGCCACGCCTGGATTACAGCAGAGCTGGTATGTAGAGGACGTGTTAGGTAGTGCTCAAAATAATAAGTGATTTTAAAAGATGGTGGACTGAACTCCAAAGAAACTTTAATGAAGAGTCAGACCACGATCATTAAAACTAAGTGATGCGGACACGATTGGTTGTAAGATTGAACCAAGTGTATCCTATATAGTGAATAGGTCGACATGTTTCTGCCTATACACGCTAGCTCAGCAAAGCTTTCATCAGGACCAGAATAGAAATGAAATAAAAAATTAAAAATCCCCAGGCGGTATACGCACCCTAAGGCGTACCCTAACCTTGGGGATGTGTGTGTATGTAGAGGTAAACTCACAGTTCTACACGGTGTAGGTGCTCTCAGAATTTCCAAGGCCTACAGCTCTGAAAGGAAAAGATTGTTCAACCAGACAACAAAAACAGTAATACTTGACATTATTGTGAGCACGTGCAATTTGCCCAGTGTGCAACATCCCAAGAAACAAAACCCCCTTCTACTTTGTGAGGTATAGGGCTGGTTTTCTCAAAGGTTATTTCTGGAAAAAGACCCCCTACAGGCCTTAAATGGACCCGTCTTCAAACATTAAATGTTAGTGAAATGGCGTTATCATTTATCCGCTGCATCTGAGATTCCGGTACGCATTCACTGTAACATGTTCTCCACCACTATGCAGAACAAATGGACCTGCCGCTATTTAGGAAGTCACCAAAAAATTAGGAATTATTTTACCCTAAACTAAATGCTCCATCTCTCCATAACTAGAGAACGCATGGAGCAAGTGGCGGTTCTTCTGCTAAGGTGGATGAGCGTCGCCCCACTGCTTTTTTGCAGTGACAGAGGGGGGAAATAAAATGATAACTCACGTTATTATCATTTTATTTTCTCCTACTTCTGCCGGCTTTGCGTTAGGGACGGGGGAAGGGGAGGAGGTGTGGCACCCTCCTAAAGTGCACAGTGATTGCCTGGCCGGCCCTCTCGGGCCACCCAAAATAGTGTTGCGCACTTCGCATGCTCTCCATGCAGGCTGTATTACACGGAGAACATGCCCAGGCTCCGAGTCAGTGTCTGAGCACCGAAACATGGCGCTCAGACCAATCACAATGCCGCTAAGGCAGTGTTGTGATTGGCTGACTGATCGCCTGGGTGTGCTACCGGTAAGGCCGAGCGAGGGAGGACTATGGAGGAGAGGAAGCGGCGAGAATGTAAGTTTTGATTTTATATTTTGTATTCCCGCTTCCCCCCACGTCCTCCCCCCTCCTGCACCGCCCCCTACCTCCGGCTTCTCTCTCTCTCCCTCCTTCCCGCCTCCGTCTCCCTACCTCAGATCTGTGCCAGCCGCCGCTGCTCGGAACCACATATATGCATCACCCATGCATGCTGACATCAGTTCCATTCATTTACCGCCTTCTCCCCCTCAGATGCAGAGCGTTGAACACATTATTTGATATTAAAGAGACCATTCCACAGACCAGAGAGGTGGGAGGGAGCGAGGAAACCACTGCTAGACAGTGTATCCACCAGAAAGACTGTTACCGAAGGCAAGTAACTTCTTTAGCCTGAACGACAGACAGACTGACCGAGAGACAGACAAAAAGTAACTAGATAGATAGACAGACCAAACCAGAGAATCCTCATCTTTAGAATATATATCACAGCAGTGCCTCCCGCGGTGGAGGGTCTAAGGAGTGAACTCAGGCCAAATGTCCTTGAGAAATGAGTGGGTGAAGTGACCTCCCTGCTGGAGCGGACTGTCACGCAGGGGTGAGTCATGAATGTATGCACCAATGCCCACATTGCAGCCAGGAAGATGTCTAGCAAAGGTACCATTTGCGCCAGTACCATTCTGGCTGCCTTAGCACTAAGATCTAGTAATGCTAAGCTTCTCATAACCCCAGATTTAAACAACTAAGATGGGGCGGGGGGGAGAAGTTTCCTACTAAACACAGCAAAAACGTGGAACAAGTTACCCGTTGAATTAAAAAACAGTCCCTCACTGGTGGCCTTTCGGAAGAACCTGAAAACTTGGCTTTTCTCAGCCTAGTCCAGTTAAGTGGGCCGCAAGGGTCTTTCTCTTCTGCAGCTCAGTTCATCAGCGCCAAGACGCCCTTGGGCATTCGTGCGCTTTATAAATCCACCAATCAAATCAAATCAAGCCCTAGTGGAGTGAGTCCGAAGGCCCACAGAGCCGCTTCTTGGACAGCGCATAGCAAATTCAGATACAGTGAACTATCCACCCTGAGAGGATCCTCTGTCGCGCCACCTTCCCTTTCTTTCTGGGGCAGACACATGGTTGATAGACACCACAACCCCGGGTCAGAGGCACCGTAAGGACTTGGCCTAGTCTAACACACTTCTACAAATAAGTTGTAACTCAATGCTGCCTTGATGTACAACCTTTACCTAATTCACGCAAATCTTCAGTGCGTGTTTGTTACATACCAGTTTCAGAACTGACATTCATCGATACATTTCACTCACAAACTTTTCTAGAGCACACACGGTTCTCTATCCCAAGCTGAGCGGTGCCTGCAGGAGCTTCAGTTACACAGTTAGGAAATGAAACAATCTCAAAAGTACCCGGGTGCTCGCGTTCCATTCCTGCAGGAGGGAAACATTTGGTGATTGAAGGAGACAACAACACTTCCAACGTCATGAGCAACTCCTAACACTCCCTGGACGAACGGTAACAGGTTCCGCTAGGTACCACTGAGGAATGCACGAAACCCTCAGACGTATTGAATTTTCAACGCATACTGAAACCTATGCAAGTTTAAGCCTTTTCTATGGGAAAGTCTAACGTGTGCAAGGAAAACCAATGGAGAATCCAAACCAGGTGTTAATGACAGAATGAAAGCAACAGGAAATGCCCTTCCACAGCCCTTCCCTGGAATCATTGCCCCACCTAATTCCCCTAATAGAGCGGGTTTGAGCCATGGAGCCCGCCTGGCGCAGGATCAGACATTTCAGATCATGTACCACCGCTGTCGCGTCTCCAAAGGCCTCCCGCTACCAAGGATGGTCAGGTCAAGGCCCTCTGGTACCTGGAGCTGGCCAGTCCATGCTGTCCCACGGTGTCGCCTTGGTGTGCTGTGAGATCTTCTAGGAGAGGTTTCTCTCCATTTGAAGGAACAGACGGTCAGATATTCCTGTAGACCTATCGTCCATGCTCTAGAACCTTCAGTCGTTGTACACGAGAAACGCCCTGACCCATCGTAACTTCCGGCACTGCGCGCAGGCACGCCGTTCCCTCCAAGTCCGGATTGGTGGACTCTGGACTCAGTAATCAGCAGCTGTGGTACGTCAGTCCTCTATAACGATTACAGCAAGCCACAAAATCAATACAATCATTCCTTATAAAATACTCTCTTGGAATAAAAGGTGACCATGTATTTTTAGAAATAATTTAATGAGTCTTTCTGTTCAGCAAAAGCCAAAGAATAAATTAAGTCATTTTATATACACAGTTCTATACAATAACAACAAGACTTCACGGCCCCTCGCTCTACAGAGGGCGGACTGCTTGCAAAAGCAACCAAGAATGACTTTTAAAAGACCCTCCCAGTAGGATGTGCTTCTTTTTAGAACACCAAGAACACTCCAGCCCTGCGGAAAAAGGAATATGGCGATGCTCTGATACAAGCACTTGACCCCCCAAATGTTCCACAAATGAGCTAGGCACAGATGCAGTGGTTGTCATGAAGAGTTGTGCAGGGTGAACACTGACCTGAAGGCGGCCTGGCATCAGAGGGTTCACACAAATGTTAAGTACAAGACAATGGGATAAAAAAAGATACTATGTGCCTAGTTGGAATTTGGGCTGAAATTTTCCAGCAAAAAAATGTCTTTGTGGGGGGAGTGTGTAACACAACAACAAAAAAGAACAAATAAGGTACACATCCAACTAGTTGTGGCGCTGTTTGAACCACGAATTGTAGAAAATTGGCAGAATTAAAAACTACTACTTCATGTGAGCAAATTGCTTCTGGATAAAATAAAATAAAATACAAAATGTAGGTTTAATGGGGACTAAAAAGATACCTTTTGAGTAAAACATAAATATGATTTTTCATTAACCCTAAAACACCTACTTGGGATGAAGGAATGAATATTAGAAAACTATATTTAATTGGGAGTAAACAATGATTATTGGAAAATGGGAAATTGGGAAATAAGTGCAAATTAGTTTTTCCAATAAATACTCTTCGGGGGTGATTTGTCCTGCGCTTTTAAAATTCTTTTACAAAATGACAAACTGTTGCTCACAGGTGAACCCCTCCATCCCTGGAGGAAGGTAAGGGTTTTCAAGGGCCAAGCCTTCTGGAACATGAGGTAACCACACAAATCTTCAAGCAATGTTGCCAAACCTAACCATAATCCAAGGAATCACAAAACAATCAACTTAAAAAACATTGGTAATAAAAAAAATACTAGTTTCTTTGCTAAAAGTTGAGGACACAATTTGTTGGAGGGCTTTTTCTGTAACTTAAAGTGCAGAATGTTAGGAGTTAAAACGAACAGTAACACTGGAATACAAAAGGTAAGTGCAATGAAAAGCCAGAGAGGATGAGGACATTGAAGACGAGGGTACAGGTGTCACGCGGACAATGAATGTCCAAGAATCCATTAAATACAGACAGCATTTACACTACATCTGAGATTTCCCTACAGAAACTTCCAATATGTATAGTAGGTGCGAATACATATAGATTTCATCTTTTGTGGTGTTGATTGCATCGAAACTCTACTACGCTCTACTATCTCCTACTTAAGCTCTTGTAGACAGGTTTGGGCTAGTTTGCCAGCGGAGAAGGCTCAGTTGGGCGCTTAGTTGGAACAATCTTTTGTTTTGAACATTTCATGTCCTCCTCGTCCTCTTCGGTCTCGCTCTCGCAGACGTGGACGACGACACTGGGCGTGGACTCGGTTCCTGCGTGAAGTTCGTACTTCTCTCCTGGGGCAGACAAGAAACAGTGGGGTTAGTGAAGCAGTGAGGGGGTGCCATAAGAGTCCAATTTATTTGCCCCAGCGGGACACTAGTCCCCAGTAAAGGATTTTACTCAGACCCGTGTATCCAGTGACCAGAAGCCCAGCTGCTGCTGCCCTTCTACCCATGAAAGAGGACTTCGTGGACCCCGACCTCTGTGGCCTAAGTCGCCCCACATCACTCGTGGACTGAGGAGCTATCATAGTCGAGCACAACCCAACTGGATCATCTTTGAGCATCTTTTTATCCTGTATCACCAGCATCAGGACCACTCCATTAAGGTCTATGGCGGCCATGTTGTAAAGGCTAGAGGTGGACTGGAAAATGCTCAAGTGCCAGGAAACCGTCCAACTCTAAACCACTGACTCCCTGGACAACGGATACTCGCAAACATTTTCTCAGGGGCCAAAATGTTTCATGAGTGATGTGGCCGAGGGCCCCACTGATGCCAGCAGGGTGGCGATTGGGGCGATGGGAGTTGGCGGTAGGGTGGGTGTAGGGGAGGCTAAGCATACACATCTGGTGGCTGAACTGCCCAACGTGAAACCAGAAAACCAGGGATTCAACTCAGCGTCTCCACTGAACAAAACTGTGAGAACCCAGGATTTATTTCACTTTCCCTCCTTTTTTCTTCATAATAATAAATAAGAGATCCTTGAAATACATGAATTCAGGATGTGTGCTGTACAAAACTTTCTCCAGTGTTTAATTTAATAAACGTTGATGCAATTCATGTACAATAGAAACTCAGGCCACCCAAAGAGTGCCCATAACAACTGATTTACCTCAAAGTTCACTATTGACCTTGTTGTCATGGGGGGGGGAGGGGGCGTGGAAAAATAAATGTTACCAAATTCATGTTTAAAAATGATCCCTTTTAAAAATACTCTGCAATGCACTGGTGTAATCTGATGTACTAAGGTGAAAGAGTTCTGCATGTTAATGAAATACACCTTTAGAATTTTGACGAGCCTTTATCGTACCTTTGCACTCATGCTGCAAGATGGCGTTAATAACGAAGGAATTTCTAAAGATAAGCGGTGCAGGACTCCCCAGTTACATCGAGTCTCTAACTCTGAGTGCCCTTTAAATAAATGTTTGCTTGTTTATTTAAATTCTTTTCAATGTCAGTGTCATGTAGAGTAAACAGCAACCCAGTGCTGCTGTTGACCGGGGGCTGCATGTACAGGTTAGGAGAGCCGCATGCAGCCCCTGGACCGTACTTTGAGAATCACTGCCCTCGACCTTCATCCGGTCAGATTTGGTCGTCCAAGCTAAACCGGAGTAGCCAAACTAACTTTTACAAACTTTCGAAAAGTTTTCAAACTTTCTGTTGGCCAATGCTTGTTTGCAGTCAAAATTAAAAGTGTGAAAATCTTTGCAAAATCATATCACCAGAACCCTCTGGTCACTTTTGCTAATCTTGCACTCTAAAAATTCATGAAAATACACTGTATTTTCATAAATGGGTGTAGTGGTTTCTTTCGTGCTGTGTGATGTTCTTATTCCGTTAAATGCTTCACACTAAGTTCCTTTGCTCAAGCCTTGCTGCTCGAAGCCACAGCTTCCAGGGTTGAGCTTAAGGTTGCTCAAATGAGCCTGACTGGACCCAGTAGAGGTTTTGCGAGTATAATCTACGATAAGGCCCACAGCCATATCATATAAGAACGCCAGATCCTCACAGCAATCCTCTCTGTCTGCATCCACCATGTTATTGCCGTCATGGTACCTTCCCTGTGCATCACCAACTTTGTAGAGCGCTCTAGTGCTCTGTACAGGCCTGCGCTAAACAATTAATCTATATATGCGCCTGTCTGTGCCGGCCGGCACAAATAGGAACAGGCACCTTGGCTCTGCGCTAAACCCACATGGCTCGACAGAAAAGAACCTTTAGGACCCTAAATTAGCTGACATGGGGCAACACTGGACTCCTGAGATTCCAACCCAAATCTGAGTATCCGATCAGAGTGGTGGCTATTCCAGGAGGGTGAGCAGAGGGCCACGCCTGCATCCACAGGTGACGTCCTCCGAATGATACCTGAACCGGGGCCACAGAGAGCGCTGCATCACTGCGTCAATCACCAAGGTGCACTGCAAGAAGACGTCCTTACCTGGCCCCAGTTTGGACACCGCACACAGTAGGTCATAGTTGAGAACAGGCATGGCATCGCCGCCCTGCCTCCATCCGACTGGAGGGGACGCGGGGGGAGAGATCAGGAACTGCTTGACGGGCTTCGGGGGGAGCAGGAACGTCTTCTCACCCTCCTCACTCGACACCTGTATCTGAAGAGAGGCAGCGAGGAGAATTTAACGACATGCGTCCTGTCCTCATCTTCCTAACAATCCTTGGTCTCACAGGTGCATAAGGCACTCGTCGCTAAGATGTCACCACAATCAAAACACAGACAGAGCTGTATAATACAGCTCCCACATTTAGGGCTTCCATAGTATGCATAAGACAGCTCTCACTCTCCTCCAAGTGCACCCAGATACCAGTATCTAAGAGTAATACATTTCAATCGATCAATCAAATCGTCTTTATTCGATTCAGAAGAAGAATCATAAAAGCATACATTACAGTACGATAACATTTTTATCAGAATTTTAAAACGAGTTCAGTAAAAGCGAACACAATTTAACATACATCAGTTAATATCTTTCTTCTGGTAATAACAGACATCAAGAATCTTGCTTATACCACAATATGAACAAATTTGGAAGCAGTTGTAAAAATAAGTACTCCGGTCTATATTGTATAAAATGTAGGGATTTCAATAAGGGCTTAATAAATATGATCCTTAAATCGGTATAAGATTTACCAAAAAACAGTACATGGATGGTCGATTGACTAGACGTCTTATCACAGGGACAATATGTTAATTGACGGGACAAGTTATTAGCGTTAGGGAAGCTAGTCAGGCGATTAAAGATATCTAGTCTGAAGTGTCTCAGAACAAACCTCTGTTGGGCGTTAAAAACACTGATTGAATACGGTTGCATCGAGAAACTGGTCAGGACCATTTTGCTATGCTGTACAGTTGACTTGACCAGTTCCAACATTAACCTTGTTTCCTCTAGGATGTGTAGACATTCTCTCTTTAATGATTTCCTAGAAAAATACCGCAAGGTTTCAGGATTATCATAATATTCGAGGAGGCAGACATCAGACATAAAATTCTTAATATATTTTGGCCAAGAGATTTTCAAGGCATACTCAGAGCCACAGCAGTCCTGCACAATCGCACGATTAAAACCCATACGGTCCGATGTCCATAGTTTGTGCCCGAGAAGAACTGGCTGTACCCTTGTCAGATCTGCTCGATAAGTTGCTCCCAATTCCGCGTGACACATGAAATTAGAACAGCTGATTGGGAGCCCAAGGAGATTTTTGAAAAACCCAATTTCTAGCATCTGTAATTCGTCCACATTTACCTGCCCCCACAGCTCGGAACCATACATCGCGACCGACCGACATTTGGCAAAATTTCTTTGAGAAGTTGCACGGGCCCGCAATTGATCTAGGAAACGGCATCCTTCTCGATTTTACTGCACTTCTCTAATTGCCATCACCATCAAATAAAATTCCAAAATATGAAAAGGTGGGTGTTGGAGGACAAATTTAATTTCCTATTAAAATATTATGCCCCTTAAATAACTTTTGGCTGGCTTTCATAACAAAGGTTTTGCTTATATTAATTAATAACCCCAAATTCTCCGTAATATTTACAAATTTATCTAGGAGGTGCTGCAAAGCCATGGGGATGCGGGCCATAAGCACTGCGTAGACCGCATAAAGCAGAGCTGGTACGGACCGATGAGCAGAACTGGCACGGTATCACATGCATAAAACATATTTAACTTAACTTCTGTCCAGCCTCCTCCCTTCCATTCTTACTTAAGGTGATAAAGCTGTGTAGCCTCCCCATGGCCACCTCACATCCATGTAAAGTACCTCGTAGACACTCTGGCATCTGATGAGACTACAGCACCCAGACTGCACTTCTGCAGATCGTGAATGACTCGCTCCACATCCCCGATACTGGAGACTCATGACTTCTTTTGCTCTTTGACCTCTTGGTCGCCTTTGATACAGTCACAGACACACTTTTATCAGCATCCGGAGGAATCGAAGGGGACTGCTTGACCTCCTATCTGGCAAAATGTTTTCAAGCAGTGAAAACTGAGAGCGATGTCTCTACTGACGTCAGCCCACAACATTTGGGCTCGTCAAGGCTCAATCCTATCCCCAACCCTATTCAAGCCCTATCCTGAGCCACTGGTGAGACCATTGGGAATCCTGGATCTTCTTTCACCTGGATCCTGATGAGACCCAGTTCTACCCCACGTCTCATCCCCGGATGACAGGAGCCTTCTCCCCAACACCCCGGCAAGGATTCAAACACGGATCTCAACTCGCCTCTTTTAACTTAACCCTGTAAATCATTCTTACATCGCAGGCAAAATCCAACGTACCCCCTGAAGCATGGATAGAATCCATCCCAGCCCTGGATCCCCAACTTGCCACTGCTCAGAACAACAAGTCGGTTCAACCTCCAGAGTAAAATCACGCCCACCGGCTAGAGCGCCCAAATCCAACTAAGGCTGCTCGGGAGGATCAGGCAGCTCATCCCCCAATAGGACTTAAAATCAGTTCCCCCCGCCTCCTCCCAGTTGCCATATGTGGGGGAAGAGTTTTTTTTCAGCGGCATGGCTCTTTATTGGAACCGATGGCCACCTGAATTGAAAACAACACCCTCACTCTCTGTCTTCAGAAAGCAACTTAAAACTTGGCTTTTAACCAGTGATCTTCTATAATACTTCCCAGAACCCCGTTGGCTCATCTCTGTTCCGCATAGCGCCAAGATGCCTCTGAGCATTTGTGTGCTTTATACGTTACATCATTCATTCAGTTATTCAGGCGTTGGTTCTCCCCAGACTGGACTCCGGGATCTCATTCCCCTCGGGCAAACTCACAGCACACTGAGCCCTGCTCAGAGCCGTTCCCTATGCTGCGGCCCCTTTACTACTGGACACAAGACATTCGGCCACAGCGCACCCATCCTCTTGTTCCTCCAGTGGCTTCCTACTGAGGTGAGAGCACAATTTAAAACTGCCCGCACCACACACAAGAGAAGTGGAGAAGTGTAGCTCAATGGTTAGAGCGGCAGACCCTGATGCAGAGGTTTAGCCCGGGACCAGGGTTCAATACCCGCCTCGGCAGGTCTTGGGCTCAATTTCCTCGGACCTGATAATTCTCGCCTCGGTGCCTATTCCAATCATGGGTCCCACTCTGCAACTCTGGGCAATAGCTTGCTTAATCTCCACAACGGCCCCAAAAGCGCTGGGATGCCTGGTTTCACCCTGGGGGTGCCCAGGAGTGGACACTCACAGGGAAAACCAGGAAGGGTTCCTAAGCGGTATACGGACAGCGCCGGGACACTACCTCAGGGAAGTAGTTCTGCGCTCTATAAATACCGGTACATTTACATTTACACAAGGCCCTTCCCACACCACACACAAGGCCCTGCGTTCCTCTCCGCTCACCTATCTCATGGGTAAACTGACAATCTCGGGCGCCAAATGTGGTTGTTATGTTATTTTAATTTATTACGCTCTCGAATAACCCCAAAGGGGTGTATCCGCGCGAGACCAGGACGACTGATACTCAAGAAACAAACAGTTTCTTCTTCTTGAGCCTCACCTTCAAACAAGAACGAAACACGAACCAGTCATTTCAGGAAGCCCTACAAGAATTTGGGATTCACTCCGACCCTCTGTGTGGCCACATACCACCTCTTACAAGGAACTGAAGGCTCTTCCCTTCGAAATACACTTGGGCTAAATCCCACACTCTGCAAGGGCAGCTTTATATTCGCACGATGATTATTGGTAACTGTAATTTTGTAAAGCCTCCTGATGTCCCTGGGACATGCGCACAATTTATAAAATCATAAATAAACTATTATAAAATAAAAAAAGCTCACTGATTTTTTAATCCCATTGAAAGCCATTCAGATCCTTTTAGTGAAGGGCTGTTCTGGGCTCCCACCAGCAGGTGGCAGCAGAGGCCAACATTTCAACTGAGGAAGCCGCACTGAAGGAGTTTTAGGTCTGGTTTCATGGCGATCGCCCTTCTTACATGATTTCATTGGACAGGAGCTGTTCGCGTTTGCTGAGAAAGAGTGCCTGCGATGCACAGACTATGGAGAGAAGCCAAGACCAAGCCTGCAGGCCTGGTTTGTTGGTTGAGAAAAGTTAAGTAAAATCCGTTGGTGTGGTCGGTTTATTACAAACAATGATGACAAATCAATGGGCAGAAAAATTTATAGTGAAAATCCAGTGTTTCAATCAATGGCCTTTATAGGTGAATTTTTTATTACATTCTTTTAAAGTTGGTAGAGAGGCATTTACTAACACGGATCCCCACATCAGCCCTCCTGAGAAGTACTTTTTTTGTTGATAACAAAAACATGAGACATTATTGAAGGAGAACCAGTGCCCAGAGCAGCAGGAAGGGGTTTGACATGCTGAACTCTGGGATGAATAGTGTAGGAAGGGTTTACACTGTACGGTTGGCCAGAAAAATATATGCAATAGTTTTACATTGTGAATTCCCTGACAAGTCCAATAGGAAGGGGTTTTACAATGTGAACTCTGATAAATGCAATAAGAACAGACTTTATATTTTCAAGGTGACAAGTACCAGAGGAAGGTTCCTCACAGAGTCCCTGCTGAGGTTTGGCCGCGGTGAATGCTTGGCGTTGCAAGGAAAGACGAAGGCCCTCGTCGCGACTTGCAGGTACCGGATGGAGTTACACAGGGTGCAATCACACATACATTTACCATTACAACGGGGTAATCCGACCCAGTACTCTGCAGTTACAATTTAAACCCCGTGGAATGGGGAATTACAGTGTCAACCAGGTTTTACCAGACAATAACACAACACTTAATGCCTCATCCCATGGGGCTTAATGCTCTGACCGGATGGGAAATGTATGCGGGGACCACTGGGCGAGGTGTAGGGTGAGCCTGGGAAGAGGGTGGGGCCATAGGGGAGGGAAGAAGCACATTTCGGGTGAGGGGGGTGTTGTATACTTGCGCTTGTCAGATTTCTCAAACACAACAGGAAGGGGTGTGTTCACATTGCGAGTCCACGGATAAATACAATAGAAAGGAATTTTACATTGTGAACTCTTAAATCCGATAGGAAGGAGTTTTCCACTGTAAACTCTCAGTCAAATGCAATTGGAAAGGGCTGTCAAGGCTGATAAGTATGGCACGCAGGGACTTTACAATTTTAAAAAAAGAGCTTGATTGGAAACCCGCTCAACAGAGCACATTTCAAAGGAATATGCTACTTACCAGTATGCATCTGTTCTTGGCATGTAGGGCTGCTGACATTTATATCTATGCATAGATCGCCGCCTAGTGTTGGGTCCGGATGATTGCACATTGTTGTCCTGGAAGAGTCTTCGAAGTATCACGAGATAGGTGGCTCCTCCCCTGGACTACAGTGCGCATGGGCATCCTCTCCATCCTCAGATTGTTTTTCGCCATTGTGGCAGAGATGGAGTATAGTACAGTAAGAGATGTCCATGCTAAGAATAATTATGATTGCTACAGCTGCGACGGGCACCGGGGAGGAGGGAGGGCGATATGAATGTCAGCAGCCCTACATGCCAAGAACAGATGCATACTGGTAAGTAGCATATTCCGTTCGAGGCATGTGGGCTGCTGAATTCACATCTTGTGCATAGAATGTATAGCAGTATCTCCCTAGCGGTGGTTGCCTGTGCCAGCTGCAGCTGCCTGAAAAAGAGTCTTGAGTACAGCCTGTCCTACAGCAGCTTGCTGTTTGGAGTGTACATCCACACAATAGTGTTTGGTAAATGTATGTATGGTGGTCCATGTGGCTGCCCTACATATGTCTTCTAGAGGAATGTTTCCCAGGAAAGCCATGGATGCCCCTAACTTGCGTGTGGAGTGCGCTCGTGGGGGAACTGTTAATGTGCGTTTAGCTTTCTGATAACAAATCTGTATGCACTTAACAATCCATCTGGCTATAACTGATTTGGAAATGGGGTTGCCTTTGTGTTGTGGAGAAAAGGCAACAAATAGTGGTTTAGTTTTTCTGAAAGGTTTTGTCCTGTCTATATAGTACAGGAGAGCTCTCTTAACGTCTAGGGTATGTAGAGCTCTTTCTGCCACGGAATCTGGGTTTGGGCAGAACACTGGCAGTCGATAGTTTGATTAATGTGAAATTGGGATACTACTTTCGGCATGAATTTAGGGTTTGTGCGCAGTACTACTCTATTTGCACGAATTTGTATGAATGGCTCCTGAATAGTGAGGGCTTGTAGCTCACTAACCCTTCTTAGGGAAGTAATTGCCACCAGGAAAGCCACTTTCCACGTTAGGAACTGTATCTCGCATGAATGTAGAGGTTCAAAAGGTGGTCCCATCAGTCTGGTTAGAACCACGTTTAAGTTCCAGACGGGTGATGGTGGGTGTCTTGGAGGAATTACGCGTTTGAGTCCCTCCATAAAAGCTTTAATAGCAGGAACCCTGAAGAGGGAAAGGTGTTGCCTGTTCTGAAGATAAGCGGCCACCGCAGCTAAGTGTATGCAGATGGAGCTATAGGCTAGATTGCATCTATGCAGATGTAACAGGTAACATATGATGTTTTGCGTAGATGCATCCAGCGGATTTATGTCATTATTGGTACAATATATGACAAACCGTTTCCACTTCGCCGCATAGCATGCCCTGGTGGTAGGTCGTCTAGCCTCCTTGATAATGTTCATGCAGTCTGGAGGTAAGTTTAGGTAACCAAACTATGACCTCAGGAGCCATATTGCAAGGTTCAATTGTTGCGGATCCGGGCGCTGAATGTCTCCATGGCTCTGAGTGAGGAGACTAGGTGTGAGTCTTAGTCGCTGGTGGGGCACCACGGAAAGTTCTAGGAACGTGGTGTACCACGGTTGCCACGCCCACGTTGGAGCAACTAGGATGAGAGTCAGTGAGTGTTGACGCAGTGTGCGTGCCACTAGTGGTATGAGCGGGGCTGGGGGAAAAGCGTACGCAAACCTGCCTGACCAGTTCATCCATATCGCATTGCCCTGAGACTGCGGATGTGGGAACCTGGAAGCGAAGCTTTGGCATTTTGCGTTTTCCCTTGTGGCGGACAGGTCTATCTCTGGGTGACCCCACTGCTGGAAGTACGGTTGTAGCACTGAGGGATGTATCTCCCACTCGTGCATTTGGTGGCTGTGTCTGCTGAGCAGATCCGCCATCTGGTTGTCCTTGCCTGGGAGGTGTTCCGCCATGAGGAACATGTTCCTCTGAATGGCCCACTTCCACATGCTTTGCGCTAGATGTGACAACTGCGGAGAGTGCGTCCCTCCCTGTTTCTGAATGTAGTACATGGCCGTCATGTTGTCCGTCCGGATTAACACGACTTTGTTGCATAGGTGTACCTTGAACGCCTTCATTGCCATGAAGATTGCCATCAGTTCCAGCAGGTTGATATGCATCTTCCTTTGCTGCGTCGTCCATAGTCCCTGCACAGTGTAATGAAGGACATGCGCTCCCCAGCCCAGGAGAGATGCGTCCGTTGTCAGCACTATTTGTGGTACAGGCTCTTGGAACGGTCGTCCCTTGCAAAGGTTTTGTGGGTCCGCCAATGCAGAGAGTGATATGCAAGACCGGTCACCAACACTAGGTCTTTCAACTGTCCGTGAGCCTGGTTCCACTGTCGCGCTAAGCACTCCTGGAGCGGACGCATGTGTAGCCTGGCGTGAGGGACTATGAAGTTGCAGGAGACCATCATACCTATCAACTGCATAAACACTCGCACTGGGAGCGAGTTTTGGGGCCTGAACTGTTGAATCAACGACTGAATAGCCTTGATTCTTGCTAAGTTTGGCTGTGCTTTTGCTACCAGAGTGTCTATAGTCGCTCCTAGGTACTGTTGTATGTGAGCGGGTTGTAGATGAGACTTTGCGTAGTTTATTGAGAAACCGAGGCTGTGTAGGAGGTGAATAGTGCGTGACATGTGGCTGGCACACTGCTGGGCTGACTTTGCCTGAACGAGCCAGTCGTCCAGATAGGGGTAGACGTGGATATGGTTTCGTCTTAGGTGCGCCGCCACTGTCGCCAAGCACTTGGTAAATACACTGGGTGCAGTTGTCACTCCAAAGGGTAGTACCTTGAACTGATAATGCTGGTTTTGTATTGTGAACCTGAGATACTTCCTGTGTGCAGGATGTATGGGTATATGGAAGTATGCGTCCTTTAGGTCTAGCGTTGCGAGGAAATCTCCCTGAGTGAGCAATGGTAGAACCTGCTGCAAAGTGAGCATGTGAAAGTGTTCTGACAAGATGTATTGGTTTAGGGGCCTGAGGTTTAGAATAGGCCTGAGAGACCCGTCCTTTTTGGGGATTAAGAAGTATAGCGAGTACACTCCCGTACCTTGTTCTTGTATAGGGACGAGTTCTATAGCCCCTTTTTGTAGCATGCTGATTACCTCTTGCTGCAATAAGTCTATGTGCTCCGCCGACATAGGACGGTGTTTTGGGGGTATGTTGGGTGAAGTGGATGTTAGCTCTAGACAATAGCCATACTGAATAAGTTGTCTCACCCACCTGTCTGTGGTAATGCTCTCCCAGACGGGCAGGAACTGTTGTAATCACCCCCCGACCGTTGTTACATGGTCCGGGGGCAGTGACAAGGCGTCACTGTTTATTAGTGGCGGAGGATCTGGTGTTGTTATTCCCACGTCCTCTGCCTTTGCTGCTGTTTCCACGGTAGCCACCTCTAGTATTTTTATTGTAGGTGGTTTGCGTGCTGCCTTTATTATACGTGGATTGTTGTGATGCCTGTCCCCTTGTAGCTCCTCTGTTATTGGAGCGACGAAAGGAACCACCTCTAAATTGTTGGGACTGGAGGGCACCCATGGATTTGGCTGTGTCCGTGTCTTTTTTAATTTTTTCTAAGATTGTGTCCACATCAGGACCAAAAAGAAAATCTGGGTTTACTGGCTGGTTTAGTAATGTGGTTTGGCTCTCAGGGTTGAACCCGGAGATACGCAGCCAAGCATGCCTCCTGAGCATGACGCTTGTGTTGATGGCCCTTGCTGCAGTGTCTGCTACGTCTAGCGCACACTTAATGGATGCGTCGCTAATGAGTTTACCCTCCTGTATATGCATCGCCGCTCCCTCCTTGTAAGGCTCTGGCAAATGTTGTAGCAGTTGCTCTAGAGTGTCATAATGTGCCCTATCATATCTGGCTAATAGGGCCTGTGTGTTAGAGATCCTCCAGATATTAGCTGCTTGAGCAGCCACCCTTTTTCCAGAGGCTTCCAGCACTTTGGATTATTTGTCTGGAGGAGGAGCATCACCCGTAGTCTGTGAATTGGCAAGCTTTCGGGCATTGGAGATCACCAAAGAGTCTAACGGCAGCTGACCCTTAATATATGTAGGGTCCACAGGCGCTGTTCTGTATTTCCATTCAATTCTGGGGTTAATAACCCGTGCTCTAGTGGTTTCCTTGAAGATGTCCCCAGCATGCTTAAGGACACCCTTTAACATTGGCAAAGTTTTAACAGACTTTTCAGAAGAGGAGAAAGTGTCAAACAGGAAATCCTCTTCAACAGGGTCAGCGTGCATGTCCACATCATGATTAAAGGCTGCCCTTTCAATTAAAGCGTTGAACGCAGCAGTATCCTCTGTTGGTGTTGTTTTCACTGGATAAGAGGGAGTATCAGGAATAGTCTGTGAGTCTCCCTGGTCAGCAGGGTCTGCCCATGTTTGAGTTTGGTCATCCTGATCAGTGTCCATAGGATAATGATATTGTTCTTCAGGATCATAGGTAATATCCTCTTTATTGGGTGTGGGTGAATATGCCGAAGTCTCTTGGCTATAGTACCGCACATTCTCAAAAAGAACAGGTGAGGTTGTTGAATCCCTTTTCTTTTTTAGTGGAATTTTGTAAGATTCCAAAGTATTGTCAGATCTGATTTTTCTCTGATAAATAGTGAGTTTACCAGTTTCTGAGTCTATATGGAATTTGGACTGGTTATCATAAGAGGGCTCTTGGTACACAACGTCCTCTTCAGAAGGTTGGCCCCGTTTTCTGAACAACACTGGTTGAGGGGTGTCGACCGTTGGTGTCGGATCGAGCGATTTTGGACGTGCAGTAGGTGGTAGTCCGAACTTTATTGGTGTTTCCTTCGAGAGGGCGACTTTTTTCGGCGCTGGCGTCGATGTAGGGTTGACCGACTTAGTATTATCGCTAGCAGTCTTTTGGGTTTGCGCCTTTTTCGGTGCTTGCGGAGTCGAAGGCGCACTTTTTTGCCTTGACTCGACGTGTTCCTTTCGAGGCGCCCTTTGCTTTCGACTCGAGGCCTTTGACAAGCTGTGGTCTGTTGACCGGACGCTTCGGATCGAGACTTTTTTGAGGCTCGAGTCCTTTGTTGATGTCGCTGTCCAATGACGTTGACGTCGACGTCTTCGGATCGACGGTTTTGGATTTAATGGCGGACTTCAGCGCCCCGATCTTCGGTTCAACACTCTTTACTTTTGACCCCGAAGGGGCGTCAACACTTGTTTTCTTTGTCGACTCCGATGGATTCAAGGCCTTCGAGCTAAGGACTGTTTTCAGCACTTTCGGTTTGGTTACGTGCTTGACAACTTTCGGTTTCAGTTTTAGTAATGGAACTGATGGCTCATGTATTGTTTTCTTAGCCGGGCCTTGACGCGGGGCTATAGAAATGTGATCACGATCTTGGCTAAGGCCTTGTGGCGATGCCTCGACCTGAGCCTTTGAAAGTCCTTGAGTGTCTATGTCGGGGCCAGTACCCACTGTTGGGCCTGGTTCATCACTTGAGTCGTCATCAACGGCTCCGACGGGGGATACGTCGTTCCTTACCTCGACGATGTTTTCCAATTCGACGCTGTCTTCGTCTTCGTCATAATAGTCGGAGCCATGCTCCGAGCTGGGATCCAACTGCTGTTCTGGATCCTCCGCGTCGACGATCTCATAGTCGTCTTCATCGAATATGTTCACCGGGTCTGGCGCTGGCTTCGACATCGTTTGCCTCGCTGCACGTCGGAGTCTAAGCGTCTTCTTCGACCGGAATCGAGCATAGGCTAGACAGTTGTTCTCGTCGTGCTCCGGTGATAAGCACTTGTTGCACACCGGGTGTACATCGATGTGCGGGTACTTTGAGTTACAAAGGGGGCATCGTTTGAACGGGCTCCGTTCTATTGACGATCAGGCCTCCGGTGTCGAAAAGGCCAAGCGGCACTTCTTGACGCGTTGAACAAGAACCGGGCACCGATCGAAACAATACCGACGACCCCGAAGGCCTTTTGGCCTGTGGAAAGTTTCCGAACTGGAGTAAAGAAAAGTACATCCGAACCCAATGGCGGAAAAAAACAATCTGAGGATGGAGAGGATGCCCATGCGCACTGTAGTCCAGGGGAGGAGCCACCTATCTCGTGATACTTCGAAGACTCTTCCAGGACAACAAGGTGCAATCATCCGGACCGAACACTAGGCGGCGATCTATGCACAAGATGTGAATTCAGCAGCCCACATGCCTCGAACGCTTTGTTTGCAAAACTACCACCCAATGAAGATAAGACAGCCAGGCAGTAGAGAGCCACAAAAGGATGGGAAAGGCCGAGCAGGCGGCCCTATGTAGTCCCTGCAAGGGACCCCACTAGGGTCAGTCCAGGAAGCAGTCAGCACCCCGATGAAATGACCCTCCATGAGGCACTGACCCCAAGGACAGGGAGGCCTGGGGCAAGGATTCAAGGCCGCAACAGAGGGCACCTCGCCCTCGCCTGGTGCCCACAAAGGAAACATCCAGGAAATGGAGACTCCCTCTGGGCAGGAAACCAGGAAACCAGTAAAATGACCAACCGGGCGATCCAAAACTGGGCTGATATCCAGGCGTGAAGCCAGGTCCTGGCAGTAATGGCCCGGTTCCTTAATCCTGTGGGGATTAAGGAACTCTACTTGCAGGTCACCAAGAAAGGCAACTTAAGCAGAGAGGAAGGACAAGTGGACGGGGAGGGTCTGAAAACCAATGTTCTGCGCCGAGCCCCATGCCCCTGCTTCTGTGTCCACGACGCATCACAGGCGTCCGGTATCAGGGAGGCGCTGCTGTGACCTGTCCAATGAAAGCAGAAATGATCTCTGCTGGTGCAAAGCAGATCCTGGTCTCACCGCATGTTCCAGGCCACTCTTTCCTGTTGTTCTCCTTCAGGCAGACTGTTGGTACTAAGATGTGAGGTTTCTGTTGTAAATTAATTATTTATTTCATTCAACTCTATGGTCTTTGTTATCTATGCTCTTAGTCTGTATTCTAGAATTAGCTGGCTCTGACTCATGTGGAATCCTACTAGAGTCAGTTTGTGCCTGGCCAGCAAGCGTTAGGTAGACTGCTGTTTGTGCTCTATTAAACTACAGCTTTCAATATAAATAAGTGGCAACTTACTTATTTACAACAGTTTCCTTGCGCTTGTTCGCGCGCTGTTGGCTGTAAGAGCAGAGAGACGCTTTGCACTTACAAGTTGCCAGTTCTACCTGGATGTAGAGAGATGGATCATGGTACGAGGAATTTGTTCATCAACAGAAGCAATTGTACTATTATCAAGACACTCGGAAGAAGTGGGAGTAGAGGTAGAAGCCCAGATGCTAATCAGCCAATCTTCGATCCTGTGGGATCCATACAAACCAGGAGCTGCATCCCTGGGTTGCGCAATTTAACCAAAGGAAAATGAGGCAGAGGGTTGGAAAGGCAGAGAGACAAAGCTCTGTCCTCAGCATCTTCAGTGCCAAGAATGTTACAGAACTCCAAGATATATGTCAACTAGAGAAGAAAACAACAATGTGCAAGGACACCAAAGGTACACAAAAGCTACCCCCAGCGGGAACCACGCAACCGATGTACACTGTGAGGTGTCGTCTCTTCCGACTGCTTCAATTTAATCTAGGCCAGAAGTGACAGCCTTACAGCAGGTCGGCTCTTCCTTGTCCAATCCCTGAAGCTCTGTCAGTTTGTACCCTGGAAACTCCACCTGTGCCAACAACACCCAGGCCACCACTGGTCCTCCCTACCTCTCACCCTACTGATCCGTGACTCCCTGCTCTACGGGTTCTTGGATATCCTCGTGCCACTGCTCCTGCCCTCCACATGAATCCGGCCGGGTGACTCACGACAAGGATTATGGGGGTGCCACCTTCTGGTTCCTGGCTTTCAAATGCTCTTAGCAATCATGCTGCATGCAGGACTGTTAGCTCCTGTTCGGCTGTGAAGGGTGCTTAAGGAACTAAACTTCTCCTAAGACTCAGATGTTTCAGCTGTAAACTCCACATACATTTCTCCGAATAAAACAGAGGGCAGCACATTTCCGAGTGTTGAACCCAGGTATTTTTGCTGATGCGCTGCTTCATTCTCTCTTTTGCTCTGACGCAGTCTCCGATGACGTCTTACTGAAAGAGAAAGCAGAAACCCTCCTTCCGTTGGAGCAAGACTGCCTGCTTCACATACAACAGTGGATCTGTAGTACCGGAGCGTGAGGAGTAAGGTTAGATGTCTCAACACCAGCAATCCTATTCAAAGAAAAGTGTTTATTTACCAATCACAAAGTTACAATACATCTCCTACTAATGCAGACTTCTCTGAGAACCATCAAATTGAGGGGATTCCCCAGATCCCATTATTAGGGATTTATCATGTCCTGAAACACCACAGAGGAGGAGATCGAGAAGATAAACTCCACTGTAGAGAGACACGGTGGATTGACACACTGAGTGCTGTGGAGTGTGGTCTAAATGTCGATAAAGAGTTCCATACATTTCTGTATCAACAGATGCATGCAGTGAATTAGACCTGTGCAGTTATCTCTCTGATTGAACTGTTAAATGATGCAGTGGACTAGTTTGATATGTCAAATAAGATTAAATAGACGATTACGTAATTTTTTCTTTACGCATACTGTAAGTTTGGTGGGTCGTTGTGAAATTGGCTTCAGTGCAGCAACATCATTTACAATTAAGTTTTCTAGCAAGATGAGAGGGGTTCGGATCTGTTGTAAATGCAGCCCTGTAATAGGAGTGTGCTTGGCATGTTGAACTGATTACAAAAAGGACATGCAGTTATTAAGACATGGCTGATTCTCCGTAAGAGGGTTGTTACAGTAGTACCGTGTAACACACTCCAGTACTAGTTGTCGTAAACGTTTGAAGCCAGAGCGGAGGCTGGCTTAGGGTAGAGTGCGCAGGGCCTTGTGTTCTGTTGTTCCCATATATTAATACAACAATGAACAGTGAACTTGTCTTCTGTGACAGAACCCTGGAGGTCTTCTACTTTTTCTTGGCCTTCAGCAGATTAGTAAGTGATTCACAAGAGGTAAGTTGTCACCCGTCAGCTCTCTATCGACTCACTGAATTCACCCTCTGGGTGAAGCGTTATTGGTCGGCCAAGATCAGCTTCTGTTTCACTTTGAGAAACAAGAGAACCATCTTCAGGGATTCTAAATGTGTCTACATATTCCATTGCTATGGATGGCTTAGCGATTAGTAATGAACTATTATTTTTGCCTCAATTCCCACATTTAAATCCAGAAACTGATAAATACTTACACTCTGACACAGTGCTTTTCCTGTAGAAGTTGAGACCATAATTAAGTTAACATCTCACTCTTAAGATTCCTAACATACCGACTACAACAAAGCAGAGGACAGGTCAGTGTGGCTACTCGGAGGATGTCCGCCCAGCTTCATTTGATTCTGCACTTTACTGTTTGTGCCCCTCTTTACAGATGGAGGGGGTGCACTGCGTTCAAGGTAAAATCTCTGCCAAGTTTGTCATTTTTTCTGGTGATCACCATTGGAAGGCAATTCTTTACCTACCACTCAGCACAGATCCTTTCTGCAGTCTCCGTGCGAGTGTAAGCCTGCCTGTATTTTTTGGGATGGCATGGAAGAGGGCATTGTTCCCTGGAGCAGAGCTGTACCCCCTGTGGCCACCTACCTGTGCAAAGTAGAGCTTCAGCTTCTTGCCATTGAAGTCCGACTCGTGCAGCTCAATCCGCGCCCTGGCTGCTGCTTCCGGGTTGCTGAAGTTTATCCGGACTCTCCGGAAGCTTTTAAACAACTGGAATGTGACGTGGGTGTCGTACATGGTGAAAAGTGCCTCGAATCTTTCCTAGCGGAGAAAGAGAGAGAATTAACATTTATAGAGGGTGGGTCACAGTCGCAAATAAATAGATCAGCATTTAGAAGCAGGTGTAGAAAAAGAACCCCAACTTATTAGCATATAATTCCTGACCCTGCATGCCCCCTGGACCAGAGGTTGGCATTGTCCTACCTGTCTCAGATTTACATGATATGATCTTTATATGTCCCCCCCCTCCCTTCACATGGGAAGCTGCAAAACACCGGACATTAGACATCTGGAGTTTGGCGGAAAATGTCCTCTTGCTGCCTGGAGCTGCTTATGACTTGTACTTGGTGGGAGTGGGCGGGTGTGGCCAGGCGTCAAGGGCCCTCTAATGCTCTTAGCCCAGGACGTTTCTAAAGAGAGAATGCTGCCCTTATTTAGTGTTAATTTAATTACAAGAGAGAAGGTCCGTTTGATTCTGGTCCCCCTTGGTCGGTCCTGCGATGGTTCCGCAAACCGGGACAAGTACAAGCCTTTATACCCTTGATTCCCAGGGAGGAGAGGGCGAGCAGTCACCGGCTTCTCAGGAAGGCGAGTAGTCACCGGCTTCTCAGGGAGGTGAGTGCGAGCAGTCACTGGCTTCTCAGGAAGGCGAGTAGTCACCGGCTTCTCATGCAGGCAAGGGCGGGCAGTAAGGCTTCTCAGGGAGGCGAGGGCGAGCAGTAAGGCTTCTCAGGGAGGCGAGGGCGAGCAGTAAGGCTTCTCAGGGAGGTGAGGGCGAGCAGTAAGGCTTCTCAGGGAGGTGAGGATGAACAGTAAGGCTTCTCAGGGAGGTGAGGATGAGCAGTAAGGCTTCTCAGGGAGGTGAGGGCGAGCAGTCAGCGGCTTCTCAGGGAGGCGAGGGCAAGCAGTCACCGGCTTCTCAGGGAGGCGAGGGCAGGCAGTAAGGTTTCTCAGGGAGGTGAGGGCGAGCAGTAAGGCTTCTCAGGGAGGTGAGGGCGAGCAGTAAGGCTTCTCAGGGAGGTGAGGGCGAGCAGTAAGGCTTCTCAGGGAGGTGAGGGCGAGCAGTAAGGCTTCTCAGGGAGGCGAGGGCGGGCAGTAAGGCTTCTCAGGGAGGCGAGGGCGAGCAGTAAGGCTTCACAGGGAGGCGAGGGCGAGCAGTAAGGCTTCTCAGGGAGGGGAGGGTGAGCAGTAAGGCTTCTCAGGGAGGTGAGGGCGAACAGTCACCGGCTTCTCAGGGAGGCGAGGGTGGGCAGCCAGGCTTCTCAGGGAGGCGAGGGCGAGCAGTAAGGTTTCTCAGGGAGGTGAGGGCGAGCAGTAAGGCTTCTCAGGGAGGCGAGGGCGAGCAGTAAGGCTTCTCAGGGAGGTGAGGATGAGCAGTAAGGCTTCTCAGGGAGGTGAGGGCGAGCAGTAAGGCTTCTCAGGGAGGTGAGGATGAACAGTAAGGCTTCTCAGGGAGGTGAGTATGAGCAGTAAGGCTTCTCAGGGAGGTGAGGGCGAGCAGTAAGGCTTCTCAGGGAGGTGAGGATGAGCAGTGAGGCTTCTCAGGGAGGTGAGGGCGAGCAGTCAGCGGCTTCTCAGGGAGGCGAGGGCAAGCAGTCACCGGCTTCTCAGGGAGGCGAGGGCAGGCAGTAAGGTTTCTCAGGGAGGTGAGGGCGAGCAGTAAGGCTTCTCAGGGAGGTGAGGGCGAGCAGTAAGGCTTCTCAGGGAGGTGAGGGCGAGCAGTAAGGCTTCTCAGGGAGGCGAGGGCGGGCAGTAAGGCTTCTCAGGGAGGCGAGGGCGAGCAGTAAGGCTTCACAGGGAGGCGAGGGCGAGCAGTAAGGCTTCTCAGGGAGGGGAGGGTGAGCAGTAAGGCTTCTCAGGGAGGTGAGGGCGAACAGTCACCGGCTTCTCAGGGAGGCGAGGGTGGGCAGCCAGGCTTCTCAGGGAGGCGAGGGCGAGCAGTAAGGTTTCTCAGGGAGGTGAGGGCGAGCAGTAAGGCTTCTCAGGGAGGTGAGGTCGAGCAGTAAGGCTTCTCAGGGAGGTGAGGGCGAGCAGTAAGGCTTCTCAGGGAGGCGAGGGCGAGCAGTAAGGCTTCTCAGGGAGGTGAGGATGAGCAGTAAGGCTTCTCAGGGAGGTGAGGGCGAGCAGTAAGGCTTCTCAGGGAGGTGAGGATGAACAGTAAGGCTTCTCAGGGAGGTGAGTATGAGCAGTAAGGCTTCTCAGGGAGGTGAGGGCGAGCAGTCAGCGGCTTCTCAGGGAGGCGAGGGCAAGCAGTCACCGGCTTCTCAGGGAGGCGAGGGCAGGCAGTAAGGTTTCTCAGGGAGGTGAGGGCGAGCAGTAAGGCTTCTCAGGGAGGTGAGGGCGAGCAGTAAGGCTTCTGAGGGCGAGCAGTAAGGCTTCTCAGGGAGGTGAGGGCGAGCAGTAAGGCTTCTCAGGGAGGCGAGGGCGGGCAGTAAGGCTTCTCAGGGAGGCGAGGGCGAGCAGTAAGGCTTCACAGGGAGGCGAGGGCGAGCAGTAAGGCTTCTCAGGGAGGGGAGGGTGAGCAGTAAGGCTTCTCAGGGAGGTGAGGGCGAACAGTCACCGGCTTCTCAGGGAGGCAAGGGTGGGCAGCCAGGCTTCTCAGGGAGGCGAGGGCGAGCAGTAAGGTTTCGCAGGGAGGTGAGAGCGAGAAGTAAGGCTTCTCAGGGAGGTGAGGGCGAGCAGTAAGGCTTCACAGGGAGGCGAGGGCGAGCAGTAAGGCTTCACAGGGAGGCGAGGGCGAGCAGTAAGGCTTCACAGGGAGGCGAGGGCGAGCAGTAAGGCTTCTCAGGGAGGCGAGGGCAGGCAGCCAGGCTTCTCAGGGAGGGGAGGGCGGGCAGCCAGGCTTCTCAGGGAGGCGAGGGCGGGCAGCCAGGCTTCTCAGGGAGGCGAGGGCGGGCAGCCAGGCTTCTCAGGGAGGCGAGGGCGAGCAGTAAGGCTTCTCAGCGAGGCGAGGGCGAGCAGTAAGGCTTCTCAGGGAGGTGAGGGCGAGCAGCCAGGCTTCTCAGGGAGGCGAGGGCGAGCAGTAAGGCTTCTCAGGGAGGCGGGGTGACCAGTAAGGCTTCTCAGGGAGGCGAGGGCGAGCAGTAAGGCTTCTCAGGGAGGCGAGGGTGGGCAACCAGGCTTCTCAGGGAGGCGAGGGCGAGCAGTAAGGCTTCTCAGGGAGGCGGGGGTGAGCAGTAAGGCTTCTCAGGAAGGCGAGGGCGAGCAGTAGGGCTTCCCAGGGAGGTGAGGGCGAGCAGCAAGGCTTCTCAGGGAGGTGAGGGCGGGCAGTAAGGCTTCTCAGGGAGGCGAGGGTGGGCAGTAAGGCTTCTCAGGGAGGCGAGGGTGGGCAGTAAGGCTTCACAGGGAGGCGAGGGCGAGCAGTCACCGGCTTCTCAGGGAGGCGAGGGCGAGCAGTAAGGCTTCTCAGGGAGGCGAGGGCGAGCAGTAAGGTTTCTCAGGGAGGTGAGAGCGAGCAGTAAGGCTTCTCAGGGAGGCGAGGGCGAGCAGTAAGGCTTCCTAGGGAGGCGAGGGCGAGCAGTAAGGCTTCTCAGGTAGGCGAGGCCGAGCAGTAAGGCTTCTCAGGGAGGCGAGGCCGAGCAGTAAGGCTTCTCAGGGAGGCGTGGGCGAGCAGTCACCAGCTTCTCAGGGAGGCGAGGGCGGGCTGCCAGGCTTCTCAGGGAGGCGAGGGCGAGCAGTAAGGCTTCTCAGGGAGGTGAGGGCGAGCAGTAAGGCTGCTCAGGGAGGTGAGGGCGAGCAGTAAGGCTTCACAGGGAGGCGAGGGCGAGCAGTCACCGGCTTCTCAGGGAGGCGAGGGCGAGCAGTAAGGCTTCTCAGGGAGGCGAGGGCGAGCAGTAAGGTTTCTCAGGGAGGTGAGAGCGAGCAGTAAGGCTTCTCAGGGAGGCGAGGGCGAGCAGTAAGGCTTCCTAGGGAGGCGAGGGCGAGCAGTAAGGCTTCTCAGGGAGGCGAGGCCGAGCAGTAAGGCTTCTCAGGGAGGCGAGGCCGAGCAGTAAGGCTTCTCAGGGAGGCGAGGGCGAGCAGTCACCAGCTTCTCAGGGAGGCGAGGGCGGGCTGCCAGGCTTCTCAGGGAGGCGAGGGCGAGCAGTAAGGCTTCTCAGGGAGGTGAGGGCGAGCAGTAAGGCTGCTCAGGGAGGTGAGGGCGAGCAGTAAGGCTTCTCAGGGAGGCGAGGGCGGGCAGTAAGGCTTCTCAGGGAGACGAGGGCGAGGAGTAAGGCTTCAGAGGGAGGCGAGGGCGAGCAGAAAGGCTTCTCAGGGAGGCGAGGGCGAGCAGTAACGCTTCTCAGGGAGGTGAGGGTTAGCAGTAAGGCTTCTCAGGGAGGTGAGGGTCAGCAGTCACCAGCTTCTCAGGGAGGCAAGGGCGGGCAGCCAGGCTTCTCAGGGAGGCGAGGGCGAGCAGTAAGGCTTCTCAGGGAGGCGATGGCGAGCAGTCACCAGCTTCTCAGGGAGGCGAGGGCGGGCAGCCAGGCTTCTCAGGTAGGCGAGGGCGAGCAGTAAGGCTTCTCAGGGAGGCGAGGGTGGGCAGCCAGGCTTCTCAGGGAGGCGAGGGCGAGCAGTAAGGCTTCTCAGCGAGGTGAGGGCGAGCAGTAAGGCTTCTAAGGGAGGTGAGGGCGAGCAGCAAGGCTTCTCAGGGAGGTGAGGGCGAGCAGTAAGGCTTCTCAGGGAGGCGAGGGCGAGCAGTAAGGCTTCCTAGGGAGGCGAGGGCGAGCAGTAAGGCTTCTCAGGGAGGCGAGGGCGGGCAGCCAGGCTTCTCAGGGAGGCGAGGGCGGGCAGCCAGGCTTCTCAGGGAGGCGAGGGCGGGCAGCCAGGCTTCTCAGGGAGGCGAGGGCGAGCAGTAAGGCTTCTCAGGGAGGCGGGGGTGAGCAGTAAGGCTTCTCAGGGAGGTGAGGGCGAGCAGTAAGCACCCCCTAGGTAACAGAATTGCACACCTTGAAATCTCATGCGCTCTTTGGATCTGGTCCACGAATGCAGCTATAAAAATGCCCCTCATGACCAGTAGCTTCAGAATCCAGGCACTTTAATAACAGCTTAAAATACATTTAAATAGCTTCCATGAGGACTTTGCTCACTTCAATAAGGGGCTGATGTTAAAAAATGTGATTACAAAAAGTTGTAATTTCAGTACCAATTTTTTGCAACCACTAAATTATTTTGCAAACCTACCCATGTATAAACAGGTTGGTTCTCAAAATATGGAATCAGGGTGCATCGCAACGCGACCTACCTCATTAACATTAATGAGTAGATCCAAATTGATACTCTGATTGCTGGTCATCACGGGGATGGTTGCCTCCTACGGTCAACAGACACAGACCACCAGTGCTATCATAGTCTTTAAATCAAGTGCACTTTTTTTTATTTTTAATGCACCCATTTTCCTTTTTGATCCAGTAGTCCTGCTAGTGAGAATCCCATGGTCCAGTCCGATCCTCTAAGCCGATGGCCACTGATCAGAGCGAGTTGTTAACTCTTTTGTGAATGATATCCTGAATGTTAATGAGGCAGGTCGCTCATGGTCCATGCCCAATCCTCTTCTCAAGGTCGATGTTTGATCCTCTAAACCCATGGTTCTGCTTCGTTTGCAACAATGTCTTGGAGTTTTGACTGTGGAGGATGAACGCGGTGAGAGCGGAGTGATGGTTCTAAGGCTTCGCACATGTTCTGTCTTGTGGGAAGGGTTTTTGGAATCCACCTCAGCCCAAGATCAACGTTTTTTTAATGTTGTAATGTTTGTTGCCTAAATCTGTTCCTCATTCACTCCTTTTGCTTTCTGTCTCTTTTCCCCATAAGAAAGGCATAACATGAATGGTAGGAATGGGTTTTCCGGGAGGGTTTAGGGATATATTCTAGAGGGTAGCATGCGGCATTGCCTACACTGTAACTGTATACTGCGTTCTAAAATGCCTGTCATTTGCCACGTCTCTTATATGCTTTGTATTTATATATGGAGATTTGCTTGTATCTGAAGCTTGTTTTTGTCTTAATAAACAGAATTTAAAAAAAATAAAGGCATACAACATTGGTCTTTGCGTCACATGGTTTCAGTTGATATTTTTTGAGGGATCATAAACACTGGTCTTACTTTTGCGGCTCCCTTTTGTCTTGCTAAGGACTCTTTTGGAAGTACTGGTACCTTTAGCTCTACCTGATGCTTTCTGGCACCTCCACTGAGAAGGGTTCCACCCGCCAGCACTCGGCATCCCCTCTGAACCATCTGCTAGAGGATTTCTATGCCATTGGCTTTTATCTCTGCTACAGTGACATCACACCGAGGCCTTCATAGTGTTATTGATTCCACTAAAGGAAGGCGGTGACGACTAGGAGCGATCGGCCTTACCTTGGATGACAGAAAAAGATCAAGGTGGGGCGGTTGCATCCTGCACACGACAATAGCATGAAAACCACACTAATACGGGGCCAATGAATCTACAAGCCCACCATATGTGGAATGCGCTAGCATTCATGGCATGCTATGAGTGGTGGTAAAGGAAACACACACAGATACGTTATCATGCTGAAATCACCATCATGAAGAGAATTGGGTAGCCGGGAACAGATTCACACACCACTAGACTTTGGCTTCTGAAGGCTCTAGAGTCATCAGTCTCAGCCATTGGTTTTGGATTTTTGGCACATTCTCTGTTACAATGGTCCCTACACATGAAAATCACTGTAAATTACATGTGCAAAGTGTTGCTTACCATTTCTTACCCTCATGCCCTTTTTGTTGAAGACTGGAGGAGATAACATGACATGCGTTGACTTACCCTTTGATCCTCGACCTCGAAGACGGAATCGTGGACGCTGCAGGCGAAGAGCGACGAGGGCAGGTCGCTCAAGTCCATCATTTCTTCCAGGTCGTCGTCATTTTCTCCAAAGATCATCTCTTCTTCCTCCTCCTCTTGGTCACTGCTGTACAGGTCGGACTGGCTGTCGCTCCACGACTTCATGGTGTTGCGGAGCATTGTGCACCGATCTCTGGAGAACAGGACCTGTGGGACAACAGATAAAGACAGGACACACGGACGATCAATGTCTGCTCCAATCTCAACTGGAGGGGTCGTCGCTCTACAGCAATGGGAAGAGGACAACCAAGAGATACAAAATCACAACCTCGCTGGTGCCCAGCACAACCTCCATACAACAGGAGTAGGTCACACTCGACTTGTCGGGAGGCAAAGACAATCTCATGGTGCTGCACAATATATAATCAACACCACTCATCATGAAAAAACCTCAATTACTCATGGGACAGTTTAATGACACGGTTATCTTCTAGATATAAAGAAAGTCAGAAAGCACTTTGTTTTGTTAGTGCCCCCGAGTTTCTATTATGTAGCACCAGGTGATTGTGTCACAGATGTCATGCTCTGTGCCAAACTATTAATGCCCTGCCTTCTTCCCATGGGGTCAGGTGTGTGTCAAAGGCATTTTACTAAATGGCATCATGTTTGTACCCAGGCTCCTTCCTATGTGAGACCAGATAAGTGCCCTAGACTATTTTCAATATGGCACTATGTTGGTGCCCATGGTTAAGGCAGCGTGCCACTATGGTGAAGACGGAGGCGCCCTGCCTGAAGCCGCAAGGCTTGGAAGTCTCAGTTCAGCTACTGTACCTGAAATCTAACTTTCAAGAGCATGAATTAGAGTGGTCCACATTCTAAAAAACTTACTATTTTTGGGATTACCATTTTTTCAAGACAAGGGAAAAAACTTGGTGTCTTCCACAAAAAACTGCCTTCGTAACATTGCTCGATGGATGGATGACAATTTTCTCCGGCTTAATGCCGAAAAAACCGAGGTTCTCTTCTTCCATCAACCCTCGCCACTAGACTAATCTCTGGTGGCCCCATGAACTGAGCATGCCCCCCTTACCCAAGGAATCAGTAAAAAACCTAGGGGTAAGATGGGACCCTTGTCTCTCATTTCATAAACAAATCCAGACGGTGTCCGCTGCGTGTTTCTCCAAAATCAGGATGGTTAAAAAGTTCATCAATTTCCTACCTAGTAACACCAGGAGAACAATTGTCCAGGCATTGATCACTTCTCACCTAGACTACGCCAACAGTCTTTATATTGGTCTTCCCTCTGGCCTCTTTCATCGACTCCAGACGGTCCAGAACGCTGCAGTCCGGCTGGTCTGTGGCATCTCCCTTCGCGAGCACATTTCACCATACCGGCGAAGACTCCATTGGCTTCCAATCCAAAAAAGAGCAGAATTCAAGGCCCTAATTCTGGCTCACCGGGCAGTTAAGGGAAAGAGCTCTGCATACCTTTCCTCCTGCCTTCGCCCCTACAGTAATGCCAGACTCCTTCGTTCTAGCTCAAAAAATCTTCTCATCACCCCCAGATTCAAAAAAGTACGCTCCGGAGGTAAAACGTTCCAAGTATGTGCTGCCTCCCATTGGAACAAACTCCCTACTTCCATCCGAATAATCCAGGAAGAGCTACCATTCCGAAAAGCCCTGAAATCATTTTTATTCTGCTAGTTCTACCTGAGGCAGATCCAGCACACAATCACACAGGAGCGCCGGGACACCCCGTTGGGATAGCTGTGCGCTATACAAAATACACTAAATAAATAAATAAATAAGTGGCACTCAATTTTATAATGATGTAATGCAAATATGGCATAATACACCAATAAAAGGTAAGTGATCTTTGTTTGGGGCTAACATCTGCTGTAAGAGAACAAGAAATGTAAAGTGTGACCAACAGTTATTGCAGCACAGGCAGAAGCAGTCCCCACAACAACCCTGTGCCTTGTTGTTTAAGCTCTAGAGGGCCTCAGCTGGCTCTTGGCCACGCGGTCAGCTTTTACTATGGCTCTCAGTCTGACTATTTAGATCATTTCCTGTCTCTCATAGGGTCAAAGCTGGTTCTTCCCTCCCTTAGCCAACCCTCAAGGACTCTCATCTGGCCCTTTGAGGTTCTCGATCAGCTCTCAAAGAACCTCGGATCTCTAGCTAGCCCTCAGCTGACCCTAAGCAAGTTCTCAGCCACACTCGAAAGGTCCCCTGCCAGTCCAGAGACAGACTTGGACACCTTCAGATAGTTCTCAGGAACCAATTATAAGCCATTGAAAACTCTGAGCTGGATCGCAGTGTCCGCTGGATCAAAGTTACTCCGGGTCATTCAGAGGACGTTTACAGTCTGTCAAACCCCCTCTGCAGGGACTAAGACGTCCCAAATGTAGAGTCCTCGCCAGCCTGGGTGTCGCCAATGGCTACGCCACACATGGAGCTTAGCAGTTCACGTCTTTATTCGTCTGCGTGTAACCGCAAATTCCACATTCTAAACCCGGCTTCACTGCATTCCGCTCGAACACTTACGTCACAGCTCTACGGAGTCCATCAAGAGTCAAAAGGGTTCGGTCATTGCCAACTCGCAAGACACCATCTCCCCGTCTCTTGAATAAAAAATTAAACACATAGCTGCACAACCACACCCGCTCACTGTCACATACCTGCACAACCACATCCCTGTCACACACAAGACTTAAAAGTGACCAGAGGACAATTAAAATGGCCCACACTGCTCATAGACCTAGTCTTTACTGATATGGAAGCCACAGTTTTCTTCCCAAGCCCTTGCGCCATAATACGCGATTTCCCATGATTAGTCGATAGCCCCAGAGAGCACTGATTAAACTGAACGCAGCTGGCTTCTAATTGTTGTGACTGTTTTAAGTTTCAGTTGAGCACGCTGTCCAACAAGCAAAAGAGAAAAGACAATCACGAGGGAAGTTTGCGTTCCAAGTTTCAAGGGCAGCAGTTGGAGCTGCTAGCCCGCATCTCCTCCGAAGGAAAGACCTCTCTCCCTCTGAAAAAATCACCCTCTCTCTGAAAGCACCGGAGATCCAGTGGTGGCAGCAGCTGCCCCTGAGGAAAGACCATCATCACACAGAGGAGATCCCTCGCTCTCTCTGGAATCACGGTGGGAGATCCAGGAATGGTGGCAGCTGCTCTGAGGAAAGATCCTTCTCCTAGAGAGGAGATTGCACTCTCCCTGTGGGCACCGGAGGGGAGCCAGCGGTGGCAGCAGCTGCCCCAGAGGAAAGACCTCTCTTCAACAGGGGAGATCACTTTCTCTCTCTTCCGAAAACACCAGAGGAGATCCAGTGGTGGCTGGATCACATGGAGGTCTGGAAAGTCTGTGCGATCTTCGAAATGTTCTCAGATCTAATTGCGCAGTGAGGAGCCCGCCGATGAGTCTGGGGGAGCTCTGTGGCAATGTAGCAACTGGTGGAAAATGACTAGTGGAGCGGTCACGCACATAAACTGCCCAGAACAAACGGCTGGATCCTTCTCAGTAAGATGCCAGGTGAGGGACAATGCCAGGTCTTGCATACTTTTAAGGACGACGAACGTGCCCACGGTGTGCTACATCAACCACCTGAGGAACACAAAATCTAGAGTCCAGGCAAAGGTGGCAACAGAATTTTGATAAGTGTCTGGGAGTGGCAATGTCTAGTCAGGGAGAATATCTTCCACGGAAAGTAAACCTGGAGGCGCAAATGAGTTTGCAATGTCTTGAGGATTCCACCGAATGGATGGTGCACTTCTCCAAGCCACAGAACAGGTTCTAGATGCTGTATTCCACAGGTCAGGCCAGGACCTCTGCTCACATGATAGTTACTATTTATAATGGGGTTACCCTGTGTACCACAGAACCTGGGCTCCAAGTATCGTATCACACAAAAATGGTTCTGGAAAAATTGCACCATTGGGCTCTAGTAAATGCTCCCTGGGATGTTACCAGGCGCTCTTTCTAGCATATACCCTCGGGTATCCATGTTCGAGTAACCTTTAATTAATGAATTTGATTCAGAAAAATAAACAACCATGCCGAAGCAATTCCATTTTATCCTTAAAAATTGACGGAATGGAAGTTTATCTCGAGGCTCCTTGGGTGTTGATTGGATTACCTCAAGAGAATGTTGTGTACCGTAGGTATGTGAAAGAGGCTGGTGTAGAATTCCCCTTCTGGTGTTTGGATGAGGATATCAAGGGCATTGGTCTACATATCACTCTGTGAGATGGTGGATTGAATGTCAGGAGACCGATTATTGAGGAATTCAAAAATTAAATTGTGCTTAATCGCTGTTCATTTACTATGCAGGGTGTTCCTTCATTATTGTTCTGAAGAAGCCCCCCTCTTTGATGTACAACTTACACGCTTCAGTGGGTCGAAACGTCGACATGTACATACTCTTGGCCTGTATGTAGAGGCCTTGAGTTGGGCTAATAGCATATTTGGAAATGTTATCAGCAATGTCCCACCTAGAGAGACCTTATGTACAAGATGGTTTTGACTAGGCCCTCAGATTTAAAGAACATGAATGTTGTTTTTTGCCTGTATACATTTTAAACGCGTATTTTTTCACAGTGCGGGCACTTTTTGCACTTGTCACGGGGCACCTCTGCAGATGTTAATGTCTATTTCAATGCTGCAATGCATCCACAAGGAGTCTTTCATGGTCTTGGACTCATGTGTGTGCCTCTGGGATGTGTTTCCACAATGTTTACTCTGTACATACATTGAGTGAATGTGACAGAAGCATCTGTGTGACACGTGCTCGGTGAGCCTGACGCCAGGGCCAGCAAGAAGCACGGATACCGGTTTCACATGGATTGGGGCACTAGGGCGGGGGGGGGCATGCCTGCTTCAAGGCCTGGCTAGAGGGGTGACAAACCTCAGGCTTGAGTTGGAGCAGGGCCTGGGGAGCATTTTACCTGTGTCACAGGAAGCATTAACAGCACCTTTTGTGTGTCACATCACATGGTCAGCGCAGTGCACTGTGTGTGAGGGGGTGACTGAAGGAGCAGACGGTCCATACAGGACAGTGTGACATGTGACCTGCTCACCGGATAGTGTGACATGTGTTCCGGTCAGGTCCATACAGGACAGTGTGACATGTGACGTGACCAGGTCAGGTCCATACAGGACAGTGTGACATGTGTCCCGGTCAGGTCTATACAGGACAGTGTGACATGTGACGTGACCAGGTCAGGTTCATACTGGACAGTGTGACATGTGTCCCAGTCAGGTCCACACAGGACAGTGTGACATGTGACGTAACCAGGTCAGGTCCATACAAGACAGTGTGACATGTGAAGTGACCAGGTCAGGTTCATACCGGACAGTGTGACATGTGAAGTGGCCAGGTCAGTGCGATGCACTGCGTGCGAGGGGGCGGCTGGGACAGAGCAGACTGTCCATACAGGACAGTGTCACATGTGTCCCGGTCAGGTCTATACAAGACAGTGTAACATGTGACGTGACCAGGTCAGGTTCATACCGGACAGTGTGACATGTGTCCCAGTCAGGTCCACACAGGACAGTGTGACATGTGACGTAACCAGGTCAGGTCCATATAGGACAGTGTGACATGTGATAAGAAAGGAATGCTTCTTGTCAGACTGTGAAGTAAGCATCAGATATCCATCAACGTTTGATCTTCGATCACATGAGGATCTCTCAATCGATCCATAAGGTTTCTTGTAAAGCACGACTACTCACCCGCTAGGGTCTCAAGGTGCTGTGGGTGTGTGTAGGGGGGAGGGATCTGCACTTCAGTCGAAGAGCGGGGTCTTCTGTACATGTTGGGTGCTTGAGTGGATCCCACAATAACAGTTCTGTCCAAAGCAGGCAGCCCGGCGAAACCCGTAGAGCCTCCGACATCAGAACATGTTTGGAGGGCATGACAATGGTCGCTTCCCATTAGGAATCACCACACATATCTCGGGGAGCCAGTGTCGTAGAACAGCCCCCACGGTGCAGGGGGCTCTCGAGCTCCAGGACCCCTCGCCCCTGTGTACGGGTGGTGGGCCCCTGGCCTCAGAGCTCCTGGGTGGCTCCATTTACTTTGCAGGGGCCCCCATCGAGTTGTGTTACGCCACTGCATGGGACACTCACAAGAGGGAGAGACATCGCCTTGGGCATTAATCAGCCTTCTGCTACTAGCCACAGCGCCACACATTAACCAGCCTGCTGCTACTAGCCACAGCGCCACACGTTAACCGGCCTTTTGCTACTAGCCACAGCGTCACACATTAACCGGCCTGCTGCTACTAGCCACAGCGTCACACATTAACCAGCCTGCTACTACTAGCCACAGCGCCACGCATTAACCGGCCTGCTGCTACTAGCCACAGCGTCACACGTTAACCGGCCTTCTGCTACTAGCCACAGCGCCACACGTTAACCGGCCTTCTGCTACTAGCCACAACGTCACACATTAACCAGCCTGCTACTACTAGCCAGAGTCACGCATTAACCAGCCATCACACATTAATCAGCCTGCTGCTACTAGCTACAGCGTCACACATTAACCAGCCTGCTACTACTAGCCACAGCGTCACACATTAACCAGCCTGCCACTACTACCCACAGCGCACGCATTAACTGGCCTGCTGCTACTAGCCACACCGCCACACATTAACCGACCTGCTGCTACTAGCCACAGCGTTACACATTAACCGGCCTTCTGGTCCTAGCCGAAGCATCACACATTAACCGGCCTTCTGCTACTAGCCATAGCGTCACACATTAACAGGCCTTCTGCAACTAGCCACAGCGCCACACGTTCCCCAGCCTGCTACTACTAGCCAGAGTCACGCATTAACCAGCCTGCTACTACTAGCCACAGTGCAACGCATTAACCAGCCTGCTACTGCTAGCCACAGCGTCACACATTAACCAGCCTGCTGCTACTAGCCACAGTGTCTCACATTAACCGGCCTTTTGCTACTAGCCACAGCATCACACATTAGCCAGCCTGCTACTACTAGCCACAGCGTCACGCATTAACCGGCCTGCTGCTACTAGCCACAGCGCCGCGCATTAACCGGCCTGCTGCTACTAGCCACAGCACCACACATTAACCGACCTGCTGCTACTAGCCACCGTGTCACACATTAACCAGGCTGCTGCTGCTACTAGCCACAGCACCACACATTAACCAGACTGCTGCTACTAGCAACAGCCCCACACATTAACCGGCCTGCTGCTACTAGCCACAGCGCCACCCATTAACCGGCATGCTGCTACTAGATATAGCGCCACCCATTAACCGGCCTACTGCTACTAACCACAGCGCCATCCATTAACCGGCCTGCTGCTACTAGCCACATGACCACCCATTAACCGGCCTGCTGCTACTAGCCACATGACCACCCATTAACCGGCCTGCTGCTACTAGCCACATGACCACCCATTAACCGACCTGCTGCCACTATCCATAGTGCTAGCCAGCTGTTCTGTAGCGTCTGTGATTCATCCGGAGAGAGGTGTGTTTCCTAAATAAGGGCAGTATCCACCCGCCTACAGTATAGGTAACGCAGCATCTTTTGCTTAATGTAGTGGGCTAGGCCCTTATCATTTAGAGTAGTTAAAACAATGGTTTGGCCATCGGAAGAAAGTTAAGGACCTCGCAGCTAGCATCTCGTGCATGGACAGCGATGCAAGAGAAAGCATGTTTGGAGGATATTACAAGGGAGTTATGGAAGAGAGGGCTGTCGCCTGCCCGGCCGCCAATGAGAGGGGGAAGAGAGACGAGTGCGTGGCGCTCTTGTGGATGGTCAGAGGGAACTATAGACCATGTGGCCCAACTGTAATATTTATCCCAGTGTTGTGGAGAGCATGGGGGGAAGGGGGGTGAGGGAGTGACAACTTCAAGTCATTACAAGTAATAACAAGCATTGGTAAAGTCAATAGGTCTAGCCTATACAAGAGCTATTGCTTTGGCAATGTGTTTTTGCCATATTGTACAACTAGTGTGGCTGCTGTTCAGCATGGCTTAAAGTGGTGTGGAGTTTTCGTAAAGTGGAGTCAGGGGAGTAGAGTTCAGTGGCAGAAAGTGTTGTAGAGTGCAGTGTCAGAGTGGAGTGGCGTACAAGGTGCAGAGTGTAGAGTGGTGTAGAGTGCAGTGGCCACGAGTGCAGTGGCCTCGAGCGCAGTGGCCTCGAGCGCAGTGGCCTCGAGCGCAGTGGCCTCGAGCGCAGTGGGTCAAGTGGATTATGGTAATGGAATGGATTGGGGTGTATTGGATTGGGGTACAGTGGGTTGGATTGAGTTGGGCGGACTGGATGGGTGGGCTGGATGAGGTGGATTGGACTGAAGTGGGATGGACTGAAAAGGGGTGAGGTGGACTGAATTGGGGTGGATTAGATTGGTTTGTGGTGGAGTTGATTGCATTAGAGTAGGGTGGTTTGGAGTGGGGTGAACTGGAGTAGAAAAGAGGGGAATGGATTGAACTGAACTGGAGGAGGGTGGATTGGATGAAGTGGGGTGGATTGGATGAAGTGGGGTAGAGTGGAGTGGGCTAGAGTGGGGTAGATTTGACTGGAGTGGGGGGATTGAATAAGGGGGGCTAGATGGATTGGATTGATTGGGGCGCAGGGGTGCGGTATTTAATAAAATATCTACTTGACCGTGGGGCCGACTGCTTCATTAAATCTACTTGTCCTGTAACAAAATCCATTTGTCAATTTGTTGCCATGTAGTGCGGCAACAAATTATGGCAGCAATCTTGTTATACAAGAGCTCTGATGTAGCCTCTCTGATTATGCCAGGTCTCATACCATAGCAGTGTATGAATACTTGCAATCCCCTTATGTTGTCACGTTTCCGCAGATCTACATACCTGGGCTGAAGGTAGTGGTAAGAAATAGTTCCAGGGTTGGAAGGCCCTTTTGAGTCTGTGCAAACCTACTAAATTGCACGTTTTAAGGGTTTTCAACCACTCTTCTCTAATCTTTTCCCATACTGAGAAATGTTGGAAATTTACTCCTGACAATGGCAGACGTAAACCTTTTTCCAGAGTTGGGAAAAAAAGTGGTTGGAGGGAAAGTGAAATGGCAAACACTAATAAAGAAAGAGGTCTTGAAAAATGGCAATGGGGGTGTTTGAGCCTGCCAGGAAGCCTCATTAAAGCAAAGACTGGCAACATTCAGGCAAAGGAATTTCTTTACAGTGACATTAACGTTGTTTAATGAAGAAAAAAAAGCAATTAAAGAAAAACAAGTTCCAGATAGTGCTTTCTTTGGTGCAAACATTCAAATATGTTTAAACACATTTAATACAATGGATGCTTAGACTGGCGAATCGCGATGTAGTTCTTACCAGTGTGGCTCACAATACAATATTTACTGTTCGAGTAATCTGACCTCTATAAAAGTGCGGAAATCATTCCTATTCTGAAAAAGCCAGGTACGGACCCTTCTATTCTTGGCAACTACCGCCCTATTTCATTATTACCTTACCTTGATAAGGTTTTAGAGGCACATGTCTCAACTGAACTAAGTAAAATTTAGTAGTGGGAGAGGCACTCTCCCACTACTAAATTTTGTTTTGTTCCCTGTCCACAGGGAGTGAGCACCCAACATAAACATGTCGTTTGACACCATCACAGGTCTCACAGAGAATCGAGATGAAACTCTAGCCTTCACAAATGATCAAGCGTCGGAAATATATTCCCTGATTGACGACATTCGATCTTTCACTGTGCAGGGGAGCAGTTTGCCGCAACAATTAAAACAACTTGAATTTTTAACTAAGAGACGCTTAAATCAACGCCTTCATGCATCCACACTTGTGCAGTATCATCGATCAAAGAGAATCCCAAGAGGACTAAGAATGCCCATAAAACCCATGTTATTTCGTTTTCACATGAAGAAAGACTTTATGGACCGCTGGTACGCAGTTTTGAATAAATGTTCTTTGGACTTGATTCTACTGTTGATTGAGGAATTATCAGTTGTCATCAAAGAGATCACAGAAGAAATTTCAATCATCGAATTAGACCTTGAGACCAGAATGGATGCGGATGATTGGTCAAAATTTCTTGAGGAAATGAATGGAAGAATGGACAAACACACAAAAGAGATTCAGGAAGGGAAACTCAGGAAATACAAACGAGATACTCTGGACTACAAATTAAATGAAGTGTATACTTGGGCGGAGGTGTATGCCCAAAGGAGAACCTTTGTCAAACGAACCACCAACACTTCATCACAAGAGAGCGTGGCCTCAGAGGGGGAAACAAATATCAACAGAGCACCACCTAAGGTAGTTGAAAGAACCCCTGATAGCAGGGATACAACATCAGTGGAAGCAGCTTCTTCGTCTAAAACGTCTTTTTCCGCCCAGGACGCGGATGCCACACTACCACCAGGAAAGACAAAAGGAAAACAAGGAGAGGCAAAGGAGGTGGTAAAACCGAACCTGAGGAGCACCAAACAAACTTAGTGATTAATATCTCTTCACAAGAGTTGACCAAACAACAAACCAGAATCCTCAACAAAGGTTTAAATTTTGTACCTACCTACCAAACGAACTCCTTGGAAACTGAAGTAGATTTTTTTAAATTCATGAGGATTTTGCGACTCAGATATTTCTTTTCCACTTTACCTGATCCAACACCAGATATTGATCCTCCTGAATACATTGAGTTCAAATCAAAATCAACCTTCCAAGCACCAACAACGCATAAAATCCTAGATGCATTTGAGAATCTTGTGCTTAAAGATTTAAAATCAATCAACACGAATAAAAACTGTCGGTTGAACTTTTCAAAACACGACAAAATGATTCTTAAAGAATTGGCGGAAGACCAAAGGATACATATTCAACAAGCTGATAAGGGCGGCGCAATTGTCGTCATGGATCAAACATTCTATGATTCCAAAGTTTCTGAACATGTATCAGATATCAACACTTATCTTAAATTGGATCAGGATCCAATCAAAGAATTACAGACCACCTTGGAAAGTATCTTAGAACGAGCAGAAAACATGAAATGGATCAGTAAGAAAACCCGCCAATTCTTAACAGTTTCTTTCCCAAAACAACCGGGAATCTACATGTTACCCAAAGTCCATAAGGATCTTTCGAACCCACCATTCCGTCCCATTGTCACCGGGTGCGGCACCATTTTCGAGCCTCTGGGTCAATATTTGGATCAGTTTTTACAACCGTTTGTCCAAAGTTGGTACTCCTATATAAAGGACACTACTCATTTTTTGAAAAAACTTATGGACATACAGGTAACTTCAAGTGTATGGATTTGTACGTTAGACGTCAAGGCTCTCTACACCTCTATCCCACATTCTGAGGGTATAGAGGCCGTGGAATGGGCCCTGTTGAAACAAGAGGAGATACCGGCAGAAAAAAAAATTTTGTTAGAACTTTTGCATTTCTGTTTACACCACAGTTACTTTAGGTGGAATGGAGATTTTTATTTGCAGAATAAGGGTACCTCTATGGGTTTTTCTGGAGCGCCGGCGTACGCCAATACATATATGGCAAGGTATGAAGACATGTTTCTGAGGAATGACAAAGAATGGACAGACAACACAATTTTATATTGTCGTTATATCGACGATATATTTTTGATTTGGCAAGATACTAAAGAGAAGTTGGAACAAAAAATCGTTCAAATGAATTTGTATGATGAGAATATCCAATTTACTTGCAATATACAACAAAAACAGATTGCATTTTTGGATGTATTGGTGAGAATGGAGGGGAACACAATACAAACGGAAGTATATCACAAGGCGACTGACAAAAATACGGCCCTAATGTATAATAGTTTCCATTCCAGGAATCTCATCAACAATTTACCCTACTCTATGATGCTACGAGCTAAAAGAATCTGTTCACAAACCGAAACATTTCAAAGCAATATGAACATCATCACAGCAAAGTATGCTTCAAAGAGATATCCTCTCACTGTGCTAGAAACAGCTAAGGATAAAACTGAAAAATTATCACGTGATTCTCTACTTATCCCTACAGTGAAAAAACAACAACATCGGCAGGTATTTGTTTCCAAATTCTCCACTAGTTCTAATGAGATCAAAAAGAGTATTACCACACATTGGGAATTACTGAAGCATGAGACTGACTTCAAAGGGTTGTTCCGTGACAAGCCTATTTTTGCCTATAAACGCTCAAGGAACATTAAAGAAATGTTAAAGCGTCAGTTCAGGAGTCCACCCAAAACTCACAAGGGCATGAAAAAATGTCAAAATTGCGTGCACTGCAATAATGTTATCGTGACTGATTGTGTGAAGCATCCCCACACAGGAGAAACAATCCCCGTTAGGATCAGTGCAGATTGCAACACAGCTAATGTCATATATGCCTTCAAGTGCCCATGCGGACTTTTGTATATAGGTAAGACTGAAAGAAAAATGAAAACCCGTATTTCTGAGCACAAAAGCACCATCAGAAATAAGAATCCTAAGAGCAGTCTAGGCTTACACTGGGAGAACCATAGACATACTATTGCGCAGGTGAAATTCCAGATCCTCGAAATGGTCACCCCGTCACCGGGCAAATGTCTCACTAAGACTCTTCTACAGAGGGAAATCTTCTGGATTCGAAGATTACAGACACAAGATCCCAAAGGGATAAATGATCGAGTGGACCTTACTTGTTATCTATGATTGACTGCACAACCGCTGCATGCAGAAGGACAGCTGATATAGCACAGTTATATGTATTGATATATTTTTTCATATTATTCATTTATGTTATGTCAAGGGTGACATTATTGCCATGTATATGTATTTAAATTTTCATATGACCCTGTTAACATGTACACTTTACTACTACAAAATGGCGCCTTAGCAGGCTTGTCATCATATATTCCTGAGCTTGTCCCTGGCTTCGCGTTTCTAGCGTTTCTTTTCACAGTCCGTCCTTTATTTTTTCGAGCACGTCATTTAATGGCGCCTCGTCGCGTCAGGGAAACTAGATCGAATGGTGATAGCAGTCCGGTTCCGTAGAAGTATTCGTCGAAATGCTCAGGTACTTTTTTTCATTGGTTTCTTTGAGGTAGAACGCATCACGGAATTGTAAGCGACTACATTTTTAGTTGTTGCCGTTCCCTTCGTTTCAGATAATCGCTCCAGGAATGAGGTCGAGATAAGGTCTCTTGTTACCGTCGGATTTGCATAAAGGTTAGCTAGAGAGCATGTCAGCGCAATATCATGGCACTGGCCTCTGAATGGGAAGAGTGTGTTTCATGTTGAGTTTAACCGAATTGATAGTAATTAGATCGTCTAAACCATGGTTTATTCTGTTTCTTTTAGGTCGGGTGTACTTGTTGTTCCCAAGCAACCGACATTACATTTCTGTCCGCTAAGCTTTTTGAGATTGCAACAAAGCTTCTCGTGAGTGTGCCTTCTTAGCATTCTAATTCACACGTTCAGCATTATTTTTCAACCCGCTTTTCAAGTGGGTATATTTATCCATGTCTTTTCGTTATTTTTTCAGCACTAAAATACGAAGCCCTGAATCACCTCGCTACTATCTATACCATCTTACTGAATCTCCAGACATTGGTATTATTTTAGGCCAAACAAGTGAGTCACTTCACATTACAGGGTCATACAATTAACTTTATGTGTTTGGAAGCATTTTTTTATGTGTTTTCCCAAATGGTATCTTTGTATATTCTTAGTCTGCTTATGTATATTCAATGACCAAGGTTCTTTCCAGTTTTTCTTAGAAAAACATTTCTTTGATTTATTGATTGGAAGTGTATACATGTTTAAAATTTAGTGTGGCACACTGCACCACTGTATGATGACAGACCATTACATCAAGCGACAATCAGATTTATGTTTCGTTTCAGGTACTGCCCCCGACGAAGGGCCGCGTGGCCCGAAATGCATTGGGCATGATAACTTGTGGCCATAAATTGTAAGGTGAAAATTATGTAGATGTGAACATAACATCAAGTTTCAATGAATTTTTCTCAACTAACATGAGAGTTGTAAACACAATCGTGATTATGTATTAATAATACAATTTAATGAGACTGAAATCACAGTTGGTGTTGTTTTCATTTTTTGAATTTTACAAATCCATTGTTTAATGTGACTATTGAGTAACCCAAAAAGGGTAGCAGCTACAGTGTGCAGAGGGCAAGCTGTTTAGCTTGTTTCTTTGATGTCAACTGAACTAAGTACCTTTATTGAACAGTGTCATGTCTTGGACCCCCACCAGGCCAGTTTTTGACCCTCTCACTCCACAGAATCTGTCATTCTGACAGTTATGGACGACCTTAGAGGGGGTGTAGATAGAGGACTCACCCAGGCCCTGGTTCTCCTGGATCTGTCAGCAGCTTTTGACATGGTAGATCATAACATCCCGATTGACCGTGTCAGCAATGCCGGGATCCAGGGCCTGGCCCTAAAGTGGCTCTCCTCTTTTCTTACTAAGCTGTTTCAATCGGTACGTCTTGCTAACTTCTCCTCAAAGAAGATGGAACTATCTTGTGGAGTACCCCAGGGCTCCTCCCTCTCCCCGCTTCTTTTTAATTTGTATCTCCTTCCTCTAATTTCCTCTCTTCGGGAAAGGAAAGTCGTGACATATAATTATGCGGATGACCTCCAATTAGTCTTTGACATTACTCTCCATCCTTCTTCTGTGATTCATTTTCAAGACACTATGATTTTCATAAGCGAGTGGATGAATGAAAATCAACTGAAGCTCAACCCCAATAAGACTGAGCTGATTCTCACTGGTGGACTTGCTAACCCATGGAACTCCAGCTTTTGGCCGTCTACCTTAGGCAACCCTCCCCTCCCGGCTAGCTCAGCCAAGAGTTTGGGTACAGTGGTAAGCAATGATCTATCAATGAAAGCTCAGATCAGCTTGGTGGTTTCTGCTGGGTTTTCCAACTACCCAGAATTAAGAAGATTAGCAGATTTCTGTCTCCCAAAGCTCTGACCTTAGTGATCCTGGCCTTGGTCATCTCCCGACTGGACTATTCTAACTCTCTCTATGTAGGTATCCCGGCTTACCAACTTAGACGCCTCCAGCTAGTCCAGAATCAGGCGGCCAGATTCATCCTCCATCAACCCAAATGGCACCATGTCTGGCACCGTCCACTTCATGGAGGAGAAACATAACATATCACAGCTCAAATTCACAATACTGGAGACTGTCGACAAAGTGGAAGGGAGGGATAATACCAAACACCTCCTACAAAGAGAGAATTTTTGGATTCACAAACTATCATCACAGAAACCTCATGGTCTTAATGACCGAATCGAACTGTCATGTTACCTTTGAAGAACTATGATTGTTCCCTTGGTTGTCAATTGTAGTATCTGAGATATGTAATTTTTATAATGTTTCATTTGCCAATTATGTTTCATAGTTTTATTGTTTTTTACATATGTTTTCGTTGGTGCACTCTTCAACACACAAACACAGTAGCTCTTGAGACTAAGACAGATAAACATCATAGTTTTCCCTCATCTCATGAGTTCTAGTCCAAGCCATTGCTTTACGTCTATATTATTTTTAACTATATAGGATCCATTGATATTTTTTCTGTCTACTAATTGAAAGCATATTTTATTTTTAATCTCCATCAGAGAGTCCTATTACGATATAGTTAGTGTTTTCGAACTAACAGGGTCGTAGTAACGGATAACATCTAGTCTTTTTTCCAACTTTATTGTACCACGTGATCGGAACTTTGTTTGAATGAAATGGCGAGCATTAGAGAAATGGTAGAGACTCGCGGTAGGCGTATTGAGAGGCGGACGTATGCCGGAGATCACTAAGGAGATTTTTCCACACAACTAATCAGGTTAGTTTTGAAGAAAGGAACACGGATCAGTGTATAACGGTTGCATAAATAGAGTTTTTCAATAATCGAGATAGTAACGTATGGTTGTTCACATTTTTCTGCAGCTCGTCATATCGAACATAGACTATGATTTGGTAGAACAGGCATGTAAGTGAAACGCCAACATTAACACGCTTTTACCGTCACTGGGTATAATGTTGAAAGAGGTGTCCCTTAACATTTCACGTTCTTCTACCACCTTTTAGTGCATACATGGTATACATACCATCTCTGTTACTGTAAATACAACAGGTACGACCACCAGAAACATTCAACACCATGTAGATAGGAAACCCCAATAATCCAACGGAATATATTTTCTTATTGTTTTCTCTATTATTGTTTTCAGTATTATTCCCTGATGAAGGGCAGAGACAGAATGCCCGAAATGCATTGGATTTGACTTTAATAATGCCTCATGTATGAAAATCATGGAAAAGAATTGATGAACTTGCAATGAATAATAATTGCTGGAATCGCATAAAATAAACATTCAAAGAATTGGAATAAGAAAACTGAGTTGAAATCCTCATTTCGCACTGAGGTGAAACGGAGTGCCCATAGGGATGGGTCTAGTGATTCACTAGGAACATACCATGTCTGGCACCTCATGAAAAGCCTTCACTGGCACCCTGTGGCCATGCATGGCCTTTTTAAGACGAGATGCACGATTTTTAAAGCTCTCTATGGTACGAGTCCAGCTTTTATTTCCTCCAAGATCCTACTCTATGTTCCCACTCATAATTTACGATCTTCCCACTTGAATCTGCTAGTTACCCCATCTTTAAACGCAAGAAACACGGAGGCTCTCGATTTGCAGTTCTAGCCCCTCAGATCTGGAATTCGCTCCCGATGGAGCTAAGGACGGTCACCTCCTATGTACCGTTCAGAAAACAGCTGAAGACATGGCTGTTCCATCAGGCATATGATAACTAGGTCTCCTCCCTGTATTGCTGCTTCACGTCTCCCTCAGCGCCAAGAAGCCGTTGGTGAACGAGCGCTTGATAAGTTCATGTTAACATATCAGAACAGCAATCCCTAATGGTTTTTTCCTATGCTTTTCATGTGACCCAATACCCCCGCCTTTCCCAAAGCGGATAGAATCAAAAGCTAGACGGGCTAAAAAAAACAAGCAGCCACGTTGTTGCCATGACCCGTTGACCGCACCCTTCCCCTGCTTATAGAATGAAAGCTGCACGGGCTAAGAAACGAGCAGCCACACCGCTGCTGTGACCCGTTGTCTCTGCCCTTCTCCATGCGTATAGAATAAACAAGACCTCCGAGGACCCGTAAGCCGAGTGGGACCTGACCGACATGAAGTCCTCGCTGGTGCACGAGTCCGAGGCGAACCAGAACAGCTCGTCAGACTCAGAGGTAAGGGCCGCAGGTCCTGGAACTGCATGATCTCTCTTCAAGGGGAGGGGTTGGGTTCAGGAGGTATGGGGTCTTGCAGCGCATGCACCTGCTGCAACGGTGTACTGCGCGTGGAGTGCCGGCTTGAAAGTGTGTGTGAGGGCGCGGCGTGCTAGTTGCAGACGGGTGCTGTGTGCAGAGGGGTAGCCACCGTGCGACCCTGCTGCAGGCTGTTGGTACAGGTGCCATATGCAGGTGGTGTCAGTGCGTTATGCAGGCATGCTGTGAAGAGACTGCATTGGTAGCCGCAAGGGATGTGTAAGCACGCCGCCATGTGCGCGCGCGTACACATCTCTTGTCCATATGCGTGGATAACATGCGCGCACATCTCTTGTCCGTGCATGTGCACATTTTGTGTACGCGTGAACATGGAATTCGTATTGATTCCAAAAGGCCCTCGCATGGCCATATCAGTGCATGTGCGCTGCTACCGCCAGGCGAGACCTAAAAAATAGCATGTACCTCTATATATGTTTAAGGCAGGCGCGGCGTGCTAGTTGCAGACGGGCGCTGTGTGCAGAGGGGTAGCCACTGTGCGACCCTGCTGCAGGCTGTTAGCAATAGGTGCCATATGCAGGTGGTGTCAGTGCGTTATGCAGGCATGCTGTGAAGAGACTGCATTGGTAGCCGCAAGGGATGTGTAAGCATGCCGCCATGTGCGCGCGCGTACACATCTCTTGTCCATATGCGTGGATAACATGCGCGCACATCTCTTGTCCGTGCGCGTGCACATTTTGTCCACCCGTACGCGTGCACATGGAATCCGTATTGATTCCAAAAGGCCCTCGCATGGCGCGCTACAGCCAGACGAGACCTAAAAAATAGCAAGTATATCTATATATGTTTAAGACAGGTGCGTTTCGAAAATACAGAAGTAACCATTGAAGAAGAAAATACTTAAACACCGTCAAGAATTTACCATGATGGTCAATGTAGAATGCACATCGGTTACTAGCCTCACTGTCAAATAATTTAGTATTGCAAGCAATGGAAGAAATCGGGTGACTGACAGTACCGCCAATCAAAGACCGTGGCGGTCGGTGCTAAACGTACACAGGCTTTTTCAAATTTTTGTGCCAACAGGCATTTAGTGTTGGATTTGATTTCTACACCTCCAAAGCAGAGTTCTGTGGGGTCCCAGGACCCGACTGAAACAGGCAGTTGTTGATTAACTTGCCCAGGGACTCTAGATGCAGGGACACGTGGAAATGTCCATCACCAGGGGCGAATGCTCTACAGATGAGCCTCAGTCCATCCCTCAACGAATGGCGGTCGTGCCAAGACAGTTTCTGCCACACAGTTAACACCACCAAACAAGAGATGGAGAATCAAAGCAGCGGGGTCCTTTCTAACATTGGTCGCAGGTGCTGTGGAATGCCCTCTTGTTGGAGTGAAGACTGAAGGGATCAGTGGACGGATTGGCTACCAATAAACCTTGCTGGTGCAAATGGAGTAGAAAGGAACCTCTCAGGCTGGAGGTCACCAGGGGTTAAGTAGGAGCTCAGAAAGTTGGTGAAAGCCAGCTGCTACTCTTGGATTACTCTTACCACTTCACTGTGGGTCACCACCTCGACTGACACAGCGACAAACACTTTGTTGTTACTTCGGACTTGTGTTGTTACTTCGGACTTGGCCTGCAACGTGCAGGGGACTGGTTCCACCAATTCAAGGGAGTTTCTAGTTGTTTGTCAAAGGCAGGCAGGCCTCCTGGGTTTTTGGAGTACAGCTGCAGGACGAGATGACTTTGGGGCAGAAGTCCGAGAAAACAGGAAGGCCGGCAGGGTTGGCGCCAGGTCAGTCACTTGTCCTCTTCGCCATGCGGCTCTTCGGTGTCCTCCTTCTCAGGTCTGCATGATCTGCCTCTCTGGTGCCAGGGGCTTCCCTATATACTGATTTTAGGGGCATTAGGGGAGTGGAGGGTAGTAGCCAATGGGCTACCTGCCTTTAGAGTTTACTCACACTCTGAGTGACGTCTTCCGGTGGAAAGTGGGCACAGCCCTGATCCTGGTTGTCTAATTCTCTCCACCACAAGATGGAGGAATCTGAAAAGTGGGGTCCACATCACCTGTCTCACCTTTGGGGTGGGGCTGGCTGAATGTGGGCACGTCCCCATATCGAACTAATTTCCCCACCTCTCCTCCTGCCAAAAGTGCATTCTGGACAAGGGGGTGTGGCATCCTCCACTAGCTGTAGAGACCTGGGTTGAATTTCAAAGGTGGCACCATCTTTGAGGCTTCCCGCCCTGGAATGTCATTCTGGCCTGGAGGAGGTTTGAAGCACCACCGCCCAGAGCATGCTTTGTTCTCGGCCTCTGAGAGAGCTGAACACCACCCCCCACCCCGCGCCGGTGGGTGCGAGACTTGTAAGGTCCTTGGTGGGAGCAGGACATGTAAGGACCCCCCCTGGATGATGGAGATGAAAGAACCCCCATGGATGTATAACTTGTAAGGTCTCGGGTATATGCAGGCCATTAAAGGACCCCGATGGATGAGGGCCTTGTAAGAACCCCGTGGATGTGGGTCAAGTAAGGGCCCAATGAATGCTGGCCATGAAAGGACCCCCATGGATGTGGGCCATGTAAGGACCCCCATGGAGGCGAGCTTTGTAAGGACCCCCGTGGATGAGTGCCTTGTAAGGTCCCCGGTGGGTGCAGGACATGTAAGTACCCCATGGATGTGGGCCATATAAGGACACTTGTGGAAGCGGGACTTGTAAGGACCCCCGAGGACGTAGGCCTTGTAAGTACCCCATGGAGGTGGGCCTTGTACGGACCCCAGTGGAAGCAGGACTTGTAAGGACCCCCGTGGACGTAGGCCTTGTAAGTTCCCCGGTGGGTGAAGGGCAATGTAAGGACCCCCCTGGATGCAGGCCATTAAAGGACCCCCGTGGACGTAGGCCTTATAAGGTCCCCGGTGGGTGCAGGCCATGTTAAGCCCCCCATGGATGCGGGCCATTTAAGGACCCCGTGGATGTGGGTCAAGTAAGGGCCCAATGGATCTTGGTCATGTAAGATCTCCGGTGGGTGCAGTCCATGTAAGGACCTCTGGGATGCGGGACTTGTAAGGACCTCCGTGGACATGGTCCTTGTAAGGACCCCTTGGAGGTGGGCCTTGTACGGACCCCCGTGGAAGCGGGACTTGTAAGGACCCCCGTGGAAGAGGGACTTGTAAGGACCCCCGTGGAAGAGGGACTTGTAAGGACCCCCGTGGACACGGGCCTTGTAAGGACCCCCATGGAGGCGAGCTTTGTAATGACCCCCATGGACGTGGGTTATGTAAGGACCACATGGACGCGGGCCTTGTAAGGACCCCCATGGAGGTGAGGTTTGTAAGGACCCCCAGGGACGCGGATTATGTAAGGACCCCATGGACGCGGGCCTTGTAAGGACCCCGTGGACGCGGGTCATGTAAGGACCCCCACGGAGGCGAGCTTTGTAAGGCCCCTGTGGACACGGGCCTTGTAAGGACCCCCATAGAGGTGAGCCTTGTAACACCTCCACCATAGCTCTCAGAAGCAATCAGATCTAGTGACGCGAAGCAGTTCTTAGAAGGAGCAGCCTCAGCAGGAGGGACAGAGAGCAGCCGCGCTAATTGACTGAAGGAGGTGGAAGTTTCCACTGCAGGGCACACTCCCAACAGAGGAGCCGCGCCTCTGTGCGTAGAGGGCACGCCGGAGACGAGGCGGCCATCAACACCTGAGCTCTCTGGGGCTTTGTCACTGGAAGGAAGGATCTAAAGATAACAGCCTGGCCTGTCCTTCAATCTCTGGGTCGACTCAGTGCCAGGAACAAGAAGCATGTGCAAGGCAGAGAGTGGGAAAGATCATTTATTACCTCAAACTCACTGCCCTCCCACAGGTGGATCATTTACTGCCCTCAAACTCACTGCCCTCTGGCACGCAGATCATTTACTAACCCCTAGCCCAAACTCACTGCCCTCTGGGAGGCAGATAATTTACTACGCCCAAGCCCAAACTCACTGCCCTCTGGCAGGCAGATCATTTACTGCCCCAAACTCACTGCCCTCTGACAGGCAGATCATTTACTACCCCCTAGCCCAAACTCACTGCCCTCTGACAGGCAGATCATTTACTACCCCCTAGCCCAACCTCACTGCCCTCTGACAGGCAGATCATTTACTACCCCCAAGCCCAAACTCACTGCCCTCTGTCAGGCAGATCATTTACTACCCCCAAGCCCAAACTCACTGCCCTCTGACAGGCAGATCATTTACTACCCCCTAACACAAACTCACTGCCCTCTGACAGGCAGACCATTTACTACCCCCGAACTCACTGCCCTCTGACAGGCAGATCATTTACTACCCCCAAACTCACTGCCCTCTGACAGGCAGATCATTTACTACCCCCTAGCCCAAACTCACTGCCCTCTGACAGGCAGATCATTTATTACCCCCCAAGCCCAAACTCACTGCCCTCTGACAGGCAGATCAGTTACTACCCCCAAGCCCAACCTCACTGCCCTCTGACAGGCAGATCATTTACTACCCCCAAGCCCAAACTCACTGCCCTCTGACAGGCAGATCATTTACTACCCCCAAGCCCAAACTCACTGCCCTCTGACAGGCAGATCATTTACTGCCCCCTAGCCCAAACTCACTGCCCTCTGGGAGGCAGATCATTTATTACCCCCAAGCCCAAACTCACTGCCCGCTGGCAGGCAGATCATTTATTACCCCCAAGCCCAAACTCACTGCCCTCTGGGAGGCAGATCATTTATTACCCCCAAGCCCAAACTCACTGCCCTCTGGGAGGCAGATCATTTATTACCCCCAAGCCCAAACTCACTGCCCTCTGGGAGGCAGATCATTTATTAGCCCCAAACTCACTGCCCTCTGGGAGGCAGATCATTTATTACCCCCAAGCCCAAACTCACTGCCCTCTGGCAGGCAGATCATTTACTGCCCCCAAACTCACTTCCCTCTGGCAGGCAGATCATTTACTGCCCTCAAGCCCAAACTCACTGCCCACTGGCAGGCAGATCATAAACTGCCCCCTAGCCCAAACTCGCTGCCCTCTGGCAGGCAGATCATTTACTAACCCCTAGCCCAAACTCACTGCCCTCTGACAGGCAGATCATTTACTAACCCCAAGCCCAAACTCACTGCCCTCTGGTAGGCAGATCATTTACTACCCCAAGCCCAAACTCACTGCCCTCTGGCAGGCAGATCATTTACTACCCCCAAGCCCAAACTCACTGCCCTCTGACAGGCAGATCATTTACTACCCCCAAGCCCAAACTCACTGCCCTCTGGGAGGCAGATCATTTACTGCCCCCAAACTCACTGCCCTCAACCCCAAACTCACAGCCCTCTGGCAGGCAGATCATTTACTGCCCCCAAACTCACTGCCCTCAACCCCAAACTCACAGCCCTCTGGCAGGCAGATCATTTACTACCCCCAAGCCCAAACTCACTGCCCTCTGGCAGGCAGATCATTTACTGCCACCAAACTCACTGCCCTCTGACAGGCAGATCATTTACTACCCCCAAGCCCAAACTCACTGCCCTCTGACAGGCAGATCATTTACTGCCCTCAAGCCCAAATTCACTGCCCTCTGGGAGGCAGATCATTTACTGCCCCCAAACTCACTGCCCTCAACCCCAAACTCACAGCCCTCTGGCAGGCAGATCATTTACTGCCCCCAAACTCACTGCCCTCAACCCCAAACTCACAGCCCTCTGGCAGGCAGATCATTTACTACCCCCAAGCCCAAACTCACTGCCCTCTGGCAGGCAGATCATTTACTGCCACCAAACTCACTGCCCTCTGACAGGCATATCATTTACTACCCCCTAGCCCAAACTCACTGCCCTCTGACAGGCAGATCATTTACTACCCCCAAGCCCACACTCACTGGCCTTTGACAGGCAGATCATTTACTACCCCCAAGCCCAAACTCACTGCCCTCTGACAGGCAGATCATTTACTACCCCCAAGCCCAAACTCACTGCCCTCTGACAGGCAGATCATTTACTACCCCCAAACTCACTGCCTTCTGACAGGCAGATCATTTACTACCCCCTAGCCCAAACTCACTGCCCTCTGACAGGCAGATCATTTACTACCCCCAAACTCACTGCCCTCTGACAGGCAGATCATTTACTACCCCCAAGCCCACACTCACTGGCCTTTGACAGGCAGATCATTTACTACCCCCAAGCCCAAACTCACTGCCCTCTGACAGGCAGATCATTTACTACCCTCAAGCCCAAACTCACTGCCCTCTGACAGGCAGATCATTTACTACCCCAAAGCCCAAACTCACTGCCCTCTGACAGGCAGATCATTTACTACCCCCAAGCCCAAACTCACTGCCCTCTGACAGGCAGATCATTTACTGCCCCCTAGCCCAAACTCATTGCCCTCTGGGAGGCAGATCATTTATTACCCCCAAGCCCAAACTCACTGCCCTCTGGGAGGCAGATCATTTATTACCCCCAAGCCCAAACTCACTGCCCTCTGGGAGGCAGATCATTTATTACCCCCAAGCCCAAACTCACTGCCCTCTGGGAGGCAGATCATTTTTTACCCCCAAGCCCAAACTCACTGCCCTCTGGGAGGCAGATCATTTATTACCTCCAAGCCCAAACTCACTGCCCTCTGGGAGGCAGATCATTTATTACCTCCAAGCCCAAACTCACTGCCCTCTGGGAGGCAGATCATTTATTACCTCCAAGCCCAAACTCACTGCCCTCTGACAGGCAGATCATTTACTGCCCTCAAGCCCAAACTCACTGCCCTCTGGGAGGCAGATCATTTATTACCTCCAAGCCCAAACTCACTGCCCTCTGGGAGGCAGATCATTTATTACCCCAAGCCCAAACTCACTGCCCTCTGGGAGGCAGATCATTTATTACCCCAAGCCCAAACTCACTGCCCTCTGGGAGGCAGATCATTTATTACCCCAAAGCCCAAACTCACTGCCCTCTGACAGGCAGATCATTTATTAGCCCCAAGCCCAAACTCACTGCCCTCTGGCAATTGCAGCTCTAATTATCACCAGGAGAAATAACCAAAAGTGATCAATGTAAATACTTGAATTAATGTTAACCACTGTGCACAGAATACCCCTTACATGAGTTGGCAAAACAAAAGGTTGGGTCAACGCTTGTTGTGTTCAGATCAGGCAGAGGGAGCAGTTGGCAGAGCTATTGTTAGCCATATATGAGTGCAAAAGGTTGGTTGCATTCAGCCCCTGGTTGCTGTAAGAAGAATTCACACATTCATAAGCTAGTGGCTAACTGTGATATTCACCTGTGCCCCGACACATGCCCATTTCACTGGCACACACAGGGTTTGAACCCACAGACGGCGTGGCACACACAGTGTCTGAATCCACAGAGTGCTACGCAAACAAATGATGGACGGAATGCTGAATACATCACAACAAAAGAGTTCCAGAGGGTCAAAGACAGAGTGTGAATCTACAGTGAGCAGAGAACAATCAGAAACTTAATGACCCCAAACCGACTACTGAGGCGGTTCACAATGACAACCTAGTGGATAATCAAGAATACAGGGGATGCTCGAAAGTACCCATCAGTCACCACTCGAGACCGCCCTTCATCATTTGGGATTTTCTGAAACCATCCATATAAGTAGGTAGTGTACAATCGTGAGGAGACTAGATGGTAAGTAGTACTCCCCTGCTGAATAGTATAGGTATGGTTTATCACTTTCTAAGACTGATAAGTGGTTAAGGCGTGGTGTGGCTGAGGGTGTGCAGTGCAGACCAAAGTTAATGTGAAAAAATTAGAAGAAAATGTGTCTAAAATTGGATAAGGGAGCATGGAACAGACTTTATTGAAATAATGCTCGCTTTGCCAAATTAAAAGTTATTATGTGAAGACAGTTTGAAAAATGCGCTGTCAGGAGATGGAACCAGGCCAACATGTTTCAGCAATTCACGGACATAGTTGTCCTTGCTTTCATCAGGACCTCATAATAATCAAGTGCTACTGCAACCAAATTAAATAAGTGAGTATAAAAAAGAACAAGTATTACAATTCACCTGCAGTCTCCAGGTAAAAAGAGTTTTGTCCTAACTCACAGCTAGTGTTGTTCACCGTAAAATCAAAAAGACAAGGGTCAGTTCTCAGACTGATTTAAATGTTCATTCCAACTCACATACAGTGGAACTAGGTATACATAGTGTAGACCTTAGATCAAGTCAAACAAATGACTGCTCATACTCCTAAAAGTAGATAGGTTAAGTACTCAATATCAGGATATTAATTTTATGCCCAATAGAATAAAGACACATCTTACCATAGTCTGTGGGACGTGTCGACCTCACCCCACCTGGCAGCGGCTCAGGATTGGAGTGAAGCACCGCTCTAAGAAACATGCAAACCAAGGGGAAACATGTTTACCAAACTGTGCAAACAACCTTATATCAACAGAGACCCTCCGTCACCCCACTAGAAAGTAGAGCGAGTCAAGGGTATAATTTCACAGCCCAATGTTTTAAAAGTAGTAATAGGCCTAATAAAATTATCAAATGACTCAGCGCCCAGTGGGACCACTGATGCGCTCTTTACTGAATTCTGAGAACAAAGTCTCTATGCTTAAATAGTACAAAATCTGCTTGGATGGAGGCGCGTTTCCGCGTCGACATTATTGTGCACAACCAGCAAAGATAGATTGTAAAAAGCTCCAATTTGTGCAAAACAGACTCAAAAAATGCCCAAGTATTAGTTCGCGCTAGTGCAAGACTCACCTAACCGTCGGTACTTCCTAGCCGGCGTCTGAACCGACTGGGGAGGCACCGAACGGCTGGGAGGTCCGTCGTTAAAAGGAGAACGTTGATTGGCTCAGCGTTCACGTGACCGGCATATACTCGGTTCTGATTCGTTGACGCGAGTAAAGAGATCGCACTGGCTATTGGTTGTTAGACATCACTAAGGTGACCAAAGTCAAAATAGTGCAATCCGACCGATTCTCGGTTGTATTATATCGTATGTAGTAACTTTTATTGTCACATGATGGTGGATATATCATATGAGTCAACCAGAATACTAGTAAAAATTGTTGCTATTGTTTCATCTTTGGAAAACATTGATTGGCTCAGCGTTCACGTGACCGGCCTATACTCGGTTCTGAATCGTTGACGTTAAAAAAGAGAGATCGCGCTGGATGTTTGGTTGATAATCATCACCACGGTGACCAAAATCAAAATAGTGCAATCTGACCGATTCTCGGTTACATTATATCTTATATAGGAGTTGCTTTTGTTGTCACATGATGGTGGATATGTCGTATGAATCAACCAGATATGATCATCAGAATACTAATAAAAATGTTAAATTTCCCTTCTTCTTAGACAAGAGGAAAAATAAGAGCAAAATTAACGATGAAGCCTGGCAGGTATACAAAATAGTAAATAGTGGTTTTATAGCTATTTGCACCTCTCACAGGATTATTACTGTTCAGATAACCATAGACACATGGGCAGTGACACTAGTAGGGAAGTACTGTTATTCAAAAGTGTTTCAAATTGAAACTATGAAATTACAGCTCGGAATTGCAGCTCAGAATTATAAACTGGACCAAGGAATATCGTCATTGAGTCCCTGTTTACGAGTATTAAGCTTCAGGACCCATTTTTGTTCCTTGACCAAAAGAAATTTAGCTACATCTACAGTGTAAGATGGAATGAAAGGTTGTTCTAACACAGTCCATTCGAATTCAGTGGGCAGATGATTTGCTTCCAAAAAATGGTTGGTCAGTTTGGTAGCTTGTCTCCTGCATCGGATAGTGCTTTTATGTTCCGATATTCTAATTCGTATCTTTCGAGTGGTCATCCCCACGTACTTGAGTCCACATGGGCAAACGATCAGATACACTAGTCGGTCGCTGTTGCAATTTGTAAATTTCACTTGTTTCCAAGGTCTTGATGTTCCTATTTCAAGCTCCAACGATTTTTAGGTCTCGGCTAGCCGCGCGAAGCGCGTCTCCGCTGAGCCCCTATTGTCGGCATGTGAGCTTCCCAGGAGACAATCCTGGCCACGCGCATCGCCTTGGAGGCGATTTGAAAGTGGCACGCGCACGCGAACGAGCGCTGGGGCCAGGCGCTGTCTCCTGGGAAGCTCACGCATGCGCATACACACACCGACACACACACAGACACAAGCGCCCACGCACGAACATACATACATACATAGGACCCCCCACACATACACACAGGCGCGCGCACACACGAGTGCACCCCGCCCCCGCATGCATACACACAGGCGCGCGCACACACGAGTGCGCACCTCCACCCCCCCGCCCAACTCCACGGCTCACGGGACTTCACTCTCACTACATTAACGGACCAACCTTTCTCTAAATCCCTCCTGTTTGCTCAGTCAATGCAGCTGCCGACGTATGAATCCTTTTAGAACCAACCCTGGAGCGCGATTGCAATTGGCGGGTGGTGTACGCCCATTTAGTGTTGCTATGCCCCCAATTGGCTAATTTTACTGTCGCTCACACGTTGATCCTGTTGGGCTAGAGGGCGGGCACTTCCGCTCTGGCGTTGCTTAGCACCCGCGCCTTGAGCGACGATATCTCAGGGGAGTCTGGGAGTGGAGCTATCGGGGCGGAGAATGCTCGGTACGGGGCGACCGGGGCGGGGAGAAACGGGCCTCGGCTCTTCAAGATGAAGGAGTAGATTATTACACACAGGCCGAGAAAGGCAACTGCGGAGAGTGAACACACCACTTAACAGGAAAGGCAGTCAAGATTCATACGAGGGGAACGCAGGATTCAGTGGCGAGGAGACCGGGGCGAAGGACAATTCGTGCTTGGTGTGACCGAGGAGCTCTCTAACTTTGGAGACACGCACACTGGTTTGAGTGGGCTTTGAGCATCCTCAGGCTTTCCAAGGATGCGTTACCGTAGTTTGGGGGAGAAACAGTAACGTAGCTTAAACTTGAATACAGATGTGAGCATACAAAAGTAAAAAAAAGAAGCACTACACGCATACATAAATGTATACCTCCGCAGATTAACTGCCTCATTGTTCCTTTTATCCGCTGCTCCATCTGGAGATGAGATGTGTAATTCCTTACAACTGTGCCGAGCCCAAAACCTATTGAAAATGAATGAATTACCTGTCAACTATGAAAATGTCGTGAATGCCTATGAACAGGCTTTGGAGAAAGAGGTTGAAAACCTCTTTGTTGAAAATAGTGAGATCTTTTACAATTTACCAAAATCAGAACATTTGGCTCTACAATCGCTTAGAACCAACAAGGAACTTACGATTAAACCAGCTGATAAGGGCGGATCGATTGTTCTTTTAGACACTGATGTGTATCGTTCAGAATGCATGCGCCAACTCAATAACTGAATGCCTACAGCCTGCTCGATCAAGATCCTACTGATGAACTCAAATTAACCATCAAGATTATGATTGAAGAGGCGTCATCCGAGGGCTGGATTACCCAAGCAGAAGATGCATATCTATATACCGAACATCCTAAAATGCCTTACTTTTATATCCTGCCCAAGGTTCATAAAGAGCAACGACCTCCCCCTGGTCGCCCGATAATTTCAGGCATAGGATCAGCTCTGGAACCGGTTTCCACTTTTGTGGATTATTTTTTACGACCGATGGTACAAAGGATGCCCACTTACCTCAAGGATACTACGGATTTATTACGTCTTTTACCCGACATCGAATTCGAGATTACCACAGACCTACTTGTCTCTTTCGATGTTGAGGCGCTTTACACCTCCATCCCTCAAGATGAGACCTTAGAGGTGATCCACTCCTTGCTGGACTCCCATGACCTTAACAGTATAACACCGGTACATTTCATCATGGCCTGTGCCACCTTGGCCATGAAACGAATTTTTTTTCAATTTGAGGACAATATCTACCTGCAAGTATCAGGCACCAGTATGGGAAGCGTTTACGCTCCCAGTCTAGCGAACCTGTATGTGCATTCCTTCGAGCAGCAACATATTTTCAACAATCTCAACCCTTACATCGATAACCTGAAAACCTGGAAAAGGTATTTCAATGACGTCCTAGTGACATGGCGTGGTACCAGGGAGAGATGTCTCGAGTTCCTCGACTGGCTCAATACCAGGAACTCCTTTCTCAAATTCACCATCGAGATAGGTGGTCACCAACTTGCATTTCTTGATCTTTTAATAGTGGCTACACCAGAGGGTTTACAATCAGAACTGTATAGAAAACCCACTTCAAGAAATTCGCTTCTACTTTACGATAGCCACCACCCCAGATCCCTGAAGGAAAATCTTCCCTTTGGGCAATTTTTGAGGGTTCAAAGGAACTGCTCCACAACTGCAGCCTACAAAGAACATGCAAACACCTTATGCGATCAGTTGATCATGCGTAATTATCCACCGAAGCTGGTTAAACAATCTATGAAACGGGCTATGAACAACAACCGTCTAGCCCTTCTAGAGCCCAAGACTCCGAAAGCACCACTGGAACGACTTACGTTTGTCCAGACATTTGGAACCATGTCGAACAGAATTCAAAAATTTACCAAAAAACACTGGCCCATTCTTAATTCTGGACGATTAACTTTACAACAGCCTCTGTTCTCTTTTAAAAGAGGTTCAAATCTGAGAGACAGATTAGTCCACACCAGACCTCTTGAAGTCCAACCTAGGGCCGTTGGATCACTCTGGGATCTCCCTCCGGTTGCAGGACACCATCCCTGCGGTACATGTCAGGCATGTCCACAAACAAAAAAATCGTTGGAGCTTGATATAGGAACATCAAGACCTTGGAAACAAGTGAAATTTACAAATTGCAACAGCGACCGACTAGTGTATCTGATCGTTTGCCCATGTGGACTCAAGTACGTGGGGATGACCACTCGAAAGATACGAATTAGAATATCGGAACATAAAAGCACTATCCGATGCAGGAGACAAGCTACCAAACTGACCAACCATTTTTTGGAAGCAAATCATCTGCCCACTGAATTCGAATGGACTGTGTTAGAACAACCTTTCATTCCATCTTACACTGTAGATGTAGCTAAATTTCTTTTGGTCAAGGAACAAAAATGGGTCCTGAAGCTTAATACTCGTAAACAGGGACTCAATGACGATATTCCTTGGTCCAGTTTATAATTCCGAGCTGTAATTTCATAGTTTCAATTTGAAACACTTTTGAATAACAGTACTTCCCTACTAGTGTCACTGCCCATGTGTCTATGGTTATCTGAACAGTAATAATCCTGTGAGAGGTGCAAATAGCTATAAAACCACTATTTACTATTTTGTATACCTGCCAGGCTTCATCGTTAATTTTGCTCTTATTTTTCCTCTTGTCTAAGAAGAAGGGAAATTTAACATTTTTATTAGTATTCTGATGATCATATCTGGTTGATTCATACGACATATCCACCATCATGTGACAACAAAAGCAACTCCTATATAAGATATAATGTAACCGAGAATCGGTCGGATTGCACTATTTTGATTTTGGTCACCGTGGTGATGATTATCAACCAAACATCCAGCGCGATCTCTCTTTTTTAACGTCAATGATTCAGAACAGAGTATAGGCCGGTCACGTGAACGCTGAGCCAATCAATGTTTTCCAAAGATGAAACAATAAAAACAATTTTTACTAGTATTCTGGTTGACTCATATGATATATCCACCATCATGTGACAATAAAAGTTACTACATACGATATAATACAACCGAGAATCGGTCGGATTGCACTATTTTGACTTTGGTCACCTTGGTGATGTCTAACAACCAATAGCCAGTGCGATCTCTTTAATCGCGTCAACGAATCAGAACCGAGTATATGCCGGTCACGTGAACGCTGAGCCAATCAACGTTCTCCTTTTAACGACGGACCTCCCAGCCGTTCGGTGCCTCCCCAGTCGGTTCAGACGCCGGCTAGGAAGTACCGACGGTTAGGTGAGTCTTGCACTAGCGCGAACTAATACTTGGGCATTTTTTGAGTCTGTTTTGCACAAATTGGAGCTTTTTACAATCTATCTTTGCTGGTTGTGCACAATAATGTCGACGCGGAAACGCGCCTCCATCCAAGCAGATTTTGTACTATTTAAGCATAGAGACTTTGTTCTCAGAATTCAGTAAAGAACGCATCAGTGGTCCCACTGGGCGCTGAGTCATTTGATAATTTTATTAGGCCTATTACTACTTTTAAAACATTGGGCTGTGAAATTATACCCTTGACTCACTCTACTTTCTAGTGGGGTGACGGAGGGTCTCTGTTGATATAAGGTTGTTTGCACAGTTTGGTAAACATGTTTCCCCTTGGTTTGCATGTTTCTTAGAGCGGTGCTTCACTCCAATCCTGAGCCGCTGCCAGGTGGGGTGAGGTCGACACGTCCCACAGACTATGGTAAGATGTGTCTTTATTCTATTGGGCATAAAATTAATATCCTGATATTGAGTACTTAACCTATCTACTTTTAGGAGTATGAGCAGTCATTTGTTTGACTTGATCTAAGGTCTACACTATGTATACCTAGTTCCACTGTATGTGAGTTGGAATGAGCATTTAAATCAGTCAGAGAACTGACCCTTGTCTTTTTGATTTTACGGTGAACGACACTAGCTGTGAGTTAGGACAAAACTCTTTTTACCTGGAGACTGCAGGTGAATTGTAATACTTGTTCTTTTTTATACTCACTTATTTAATTTGGTTGCAGTAGCACTTGATTATTATGAGGTCCTGATGAAAGCAAGGACAACTATGTCCGTGAATTGCTGAAACATGTTGGCCTGGTTCCATCTCCTGACAGCGCATTTTTCAAACTGTCTTCACATAATAACTTTTAATTTGGCAAAGCGAGCATTATTTCAATAAAGTCTGTTCCATGCTCCCTTATCCAATTTTAGACACATTTTCTTCTAATTTTTTCACATTAACTTTGGTCTGCACTGCACACCCTCAGCCACACCACGCCTTAACCACTTATCAGTCTTAGAAAGTGATAAACCATACCTATACTATTCAGCAGGGGAGTACTATTTACCATCTAGTCTCCTCACGATTGTACACTACCTACTTATATGGATGGTTTCAGAAAATCCCAAATGATGAAGGGCGGTCTCGAGTGGTGACTGATGGGTACTTTCGAGCATCCCCTGTATTCTTGATTATCCACTAGGTTGTCATTGTGAACCGCCTCAGGAGTCGGTTTGGGGTCATTACGTTTCTGATTGTTCTCTGCTCACTGTAGATTCACACTCTGTCTTTGACCCTCTGGAACTCTTTTGTTGTCATATATTCCTGGGGTTGGTTCCTAGAGCTTGGTCTTTAAACATTCCCCTGGGTCCTATCACACCGTTATGTTTATGTTGCTGAATACATCATACATTCAACCCCAGTCAAGAGATCTGGGTTGAATCCATAATTCTTTTGCTCACCATGCCACCCCAGATTAGACCCAGCCATATGCAAATCAGTATTGACCCTGTGCCTCATGGGAACAGGCCAGCCTGAACTGCCAAGCCAGGTCCTCCCTGGACCGGAAACAAGCTTCCCGTCTACATTCACTGGGTTCACTTGCCCCGGCCCCTCCGGAAGGCACTGAAAGACCGTCCTCTTCAAGCCACATCACACCCAAGGGAAAGTCTCTGGAACATGGACCCAAGATGGTGTGCTCCGGTGCTTCCTGTCCTCCCCCCAGCGTGTCTCCATCCCTCTGCACAGAGCTCTGTTGCTTGTAGCTAGTGTTTGGGTCATACATACATGTAGCATGAGTGTAATACCTATCTATAAAGCTGGGGTTCAAACTGTGGGGCTGGCCCTCTGTGGGGATTTGGGGAGCAGGAAAAGATGTCAAAGGGGGGCATGAGGTTCTGGCAAAGAGCACTACCCACCCCTCTAAAAAGCAGAGAAACATCTCACTGAAAAACCATGTGGAGTCAAGCAGAAGAAACAGAGCAACAGATCAGCCATCAGCCCCTCTGTGAAGGGCAGTCAGTGACGTATCCGTGTCCTGGCTGGGAGGAGGTGTGAAAGGAGGGCTTCCATGTCCGCCAAGAACATGTGGGCGGTCATGAATACAAGGGAGCTTTTAAAAGCAGCAATTAACTGTAAGCGCAAGGTTTTAAAAGTAAAATGTATTTAATCGTTACCTAGTGACCCCATGTCTTGGGCAGTACCTTCAGGCAGTCCCAGTATTTTAAACATAGTAGGCACGGTTTAAAAATCACAACATACTACCTAAAAATCCAACACATACGAGCGGGCCTACTTCAGGCCACAGACAACTATTTTAAGGAAAACATGGGATCAGGCATGTCCCCACAGATTCTCTGGGAAGCGTTTAAGACCGTAATCAAAGGCCAAGCACTCTCATTGCCGCCCTCTTGTCTTTCTTATGGCCGACTGTCAGAGACAGAGTTAGAGAGAGACAAATTGGATAGGTAAACACGAATTACAACCGCTGGCGATGCTGCTGCGAGACACGCCCTCAACATAAGGCGTCAAGAGTACAGAAACCTAGTGACATAGGCAGCTAAGACCAGATATGCCAAGATACAACACAAACTATGTGAGACAGAAGACAAGGCTGGCAAGCTATTGGCCTGGCTCGAAAGACGCGAGCGGACAGACCCATGGGTGGCCTCAATTAGGACAAGCAACGGGGGACTATGAGGGACCCACAAGAGATAGCGGAGGCTTTTGCTACCGACTTCACACCGTATACTCACCCATGATGTCCACTACAATTGACGACTTTAAAGAACTTCTAGCGGATATTCCCCTCCCAGGCCTCTCGCAGGAAGACAGATCATTTCTAGAAAACAACATAACAGAGGTAGAAATAATCGTAACAATCCGTAGCATCCAATCCGGGAATGTAATAGGGCCTAGCAGCCTCCCCATAGAACTACTCAAACTTACAGCCTCAAACATAACGCCCCACTTACGACAGATGTATGAAGAAAGTGGTAGGAGGGGTACATTATCCAGCGATCAAAGACTAGCCTCCATAGTGGTGATCTACAAACGGAAAACCGACAGAACGTTGCAGCTCCTACCGACCTATCTCACTGCTTAACGCAGAGACAAAAATCCTGGTCAAGCTGCAGGCGTCTTGACTCCTCCCTATAGTCACCAAACTAGTCAACCAGGACCAATCTGGCTTGATGCCAGGGCGTAATAGGGCGTTACATTTGATTCGCCTTAATGGGGTGTTGGGACGAATTAATTCAGTCCAAGAAGATGCAGTTATACTGTCATTAGACGCCACCATGGCATTTGATACCATGGAGTGGCCCTCCCTCTATGCGCTCCTGGAGGGATTGGGATTCGGCCCGAAATACCTGCTGTGGCTCCAATTAATATATGCTGAGCCCTTAGCACAAGTGGCGGTGAGCAGCTGCCCATCATACACGTTTCCTCTCTGACATGGCACACAGCAAGGCTGCCCCCTGTCGCCACTGATATTTGCTCTAATGTTGGAGCCTTTGGCGACTTGGGTCAGGGGCGATCCGCTGATATGGAGGCTGCGCTGGACTGAGGGCTGGGAGGATAGAATCTCCTTAAATGCCGACGATATCCTCCTATACTTAGCATCGCCATACTCCTCTATTAATTGAGTCCTGCAAACCTTTACCAATTTTCGAAAATACTCAGGGTATACTATGAACCGGTCCCAATCCGTAATCTTTATTTTTCATAACCGGATCCCAAAGATTGCCCATGGGCTGCGGGCGGTGACAGATGGCTTCCACTGCCTGGAGATCTTCACCACTGCAATCCAGGCCTTTTCTATAAGCACAACCTGCCGGGCCCCTTCACGCGACTTCAAAGTGATGTCCGACAATGCAGATCGCTACCATTGTTCCTACTAGGTCGCGCGGGCATTTTTAAAATGATAGCTTTGCCATGATTCCTATATTTCCTGCAAAACACACCACGCAGAGTTCCTGACACCCATTTCCATGCTTTAGAGAGCGAGATAAGGAGCCTACTCTGGGATGGGAAACCACTGCAAATAGCAATAAAGAAACTCATAACGGGATGGTTCAATGGTGGGAACGCATTACCAGACATTCAAGCATACTATTGGGCCGCCCAACTGGCGGTAATTAACCAGTGGATACACAGACCGCATGATGATCCAGCATACCAAACGGACCGATGGCTCATGGGTCCCGGGAGCTACAACAGAGCTCTATATACAAACCCTTAATATATCCGCGACGGACAGGCCCAACACAACAAACAACCGCACTGTGGCACCGAGTGACTAGGAGGATGAGATGACACAAAAAAGAGACCCAGTCTATGTCCTTGTGGGACGCGGACAAATTAGGAAGATTGATAAGATGCCCAGGATTCGATAAATGGGATATAATAGGTATCTCAAGAGTTGGAAACTATGGTCAAAAGGAAGAGTAATCCAGTTTTCAGATCTAAAAAGAGAATACGACATGGCGGCCACAGAAACGTACAGATATCTACAAATAAGGCAGGCCCTTATGGCAGCCATTCCACCAGGCACAGACCTCCCAGAGGCGTGCCCCCTGGAGGATAGGCTCCTGGCTGATTATATGGACCACAGGGCGATATCCATGACATATCAGAAACAACTCCATAATCTGCCGGACCCTTTCCTGTGACTGCGAGAGCTATGGTGGGTGGAACTAGGAGACCAAGAAGACGAGGAATGGCAAGAAGCATTGCCTCTCCAATGGAGGTTGCCATTTCATCACGACTGAAACTAGTCCAACTTTAAAAACTCCAGAGGTCCTACCTCTCGTGTTGTACCCTATCAAAGATGGATAGGAAAGCGGACCGTGCACGAAGAAGATCTTGCGCACAGGAGGGTACGTTCTATCGTATACTATGGGACTGTCCAGTCATTGAACGATATTGGGAATCAATAACAACTCCACTCCAAATGGTGTGTGGTAAAGACCTCCCACGCATGCCTACAATGCATCTCTTCAATATATGGGACGAAACGGACCTGAGCACCAAAGAGCAACTCTTGGCTACTCTTGGAGTGAGGATGGCAAAAAGTAATATGGCTCAGAAATGGGGGCGAGTTAGACGCCAACGTGAGGAGAGTGGGAGAGAGATATGGACTGGTCCATGGTGGCAGGAAAGGCCATCTACGAAAGTAGAGGCTGTGGCGAGAAACGGGACAAGACATGGGGTAAATGGAATATGCATAGGGGTAATATTTGCGTTCCCCCCCACCATGCAGAGGGGTAGAACGAATTGTATAAGATCTACCTGTGAGGAAAGTGACGATGGGTTATAATGAGATACTTGCTTTGACTAAACCTGATTAAGCAATTGTATTTTGTACTGCTGTAACACCTGATGTAGTGATTAGTCACAACTGTATACTCGCGCAATGCCTCAATAATAAGAGTTTGGAAAATAAATTACAAAGTATAAAGTGCTTTTTTCTAAAAGCCAGAACTGACTAAAGGTGTTAAAAATGAGAAGAGGGAATCTGCTGCATAGACATGATGATGTAAAGGAAATAACACAAGCAAAAACAACAGTTGATGGACAGAATGCAGAACAATGTCATACATTCACCCCAGTACAGAGATCTGGGCCTAAATCCATCGTTTTTTTGCACTCCACACCACCCCAGTTCAGACATGGCCATATGCAAATCAGCTCTGACCCTGTGCCTCATGGGAACAGTCCAGCACGAACTGCCAAGCCATGTCTTCCATGGACCGGAAACAAGCATCCTGGGACCGGTTTCTGGCTATCAGCCGTCTTCAGCCAGGATAGCTTGACTCCAGTGGTGTGGAGAGCATGGGACTCACGTCTGAGCATACCCATCCCACCCGGGGTGACAAATGCAAAAACAACAGTTGATGGACAGAATGCAGAACAATGTCATACATTTACCCCAGTACAGAGATCTGGGCCTAAATCCATTGTTTTTTTGCACTCCACACCACCCCAGTTCAGACATGACCATATGCAAATCAACCTTGACCCTGTGCATAAATAACATAAAACAGACATCACAGTTTGTCAACATTTCATGGCTGCTCTCAAAAGCCCCTCACATATTAAGGTTTGTATATTTACAATACATTTTTAATTTAACATATGGGGCTTACAATAAAACCAAAGACCGAGTGTCCCTCCATTCCACTGGACATGTTAGTTCAGGCAGGGCTGGCTTGCTCTGGTTAGCATTACATACATTTACTGGGCTGAACTGAAAACCACTACTGCTCAGCAATGTTGTCTATAATTGTGAGAGGAAGGGCCTCAAGGCACACTGAAATTGCTCTACTAGCTTGCAGTATTTAAATTTTTTTGGAATACCAGTGCAAAAACAATTCTGTTACTTTGTGAGGTGGCACAATTCTTTTACACTAGGGGTTGAGGCATTAAAAGGTTTGCGGACGTGCTGTAAAGGAATGGGTGTACTTTGCAGCAATCTGTGAGCATAAAGAAGTGAGCTGCAGAGCAAGGAGTGTCTGTGACTCGTCTTATAAATAATACCAGAGCTTGCAAGGTAGGACCTGCCAGCGACAGCATCAGGGTCACCAGCAGCAGCGGTGACACCATCCTATCCGGTGTCACTTCCGTCCTCCTCCGGTTACCGCTCGGAGCGGGGATCCTGTCGCGAACATAAGTGCTCTGTTAAACACAATATACAATGCGAGGATCGATCGGCATAAAAGACAAGGAGATTCAAGACAAAAAAGAGGTTCAGCAAAAAGCCTTTCACTGGAAGACTAGCCCTCCCAGCCCCTCGAGATGCTGATGATACACTTGTCAAACAACCATTCTGGCTCCTCCTCGCCCAAGTGACTGTGGAACTGAGAGCAACTCATACAAAAAACAAGAGCGATGGACCAGAGACCGACTGCAAGTGATAAGCACAGACAAGAAAAGTGAGATTTGCAACAGACGAGATATGAGAAACATGCAACAGAGTCGATATGTGACACGCAACACAAACAACAAGAGGAGGTGTGTGAGAAATCAGGTTGTTGGTTTAGTGGGGTGTCAGCCCTTCTTACGCAACAGCCACAATCCCCCATCAGGGTGAACCACAAAAGTCAGTAAATTAACCTATGCCTAACTCTCTGGTAGCCTGGCACAAAAGCTGTCAGGGTTAACTTAGAGGCAATGTGTAAAGTATGTGTGCAGCCCACAAACAGTAATAAAGTGAAAACATGGCCCAAGGAAAATCGCACACCAATTTAGAAAAATAGAGTCAACTGTAATAAATAGAAACAAAAACAACAAAAGTCAAATCAGTAGAACCAGAGATATGCAATTTTAAAGATTAAGGCAAAAATTGTGCTTATAAGCACAAAGCAGTAACTATGGTCAGCTGGCCACGCCGGACTGGGACAAAGTCAGAAGTTCAGGGTGACCACGATGGAGTGCAGGCCAGATACAAGGACCAGAAACAATCATCCTAGGACCATTTTGGGGGTAACACCCCTCATCAACAAGGCTATCTTGAATCCAGAGGCAAAAGTGAGCAAGGGACCCATGTTTGGGCATACCCTGCCAACTACCGCGAACAAATTGTGTGAGTGTGCCCGGGAAAAACAGTGAGGTGTGAGCTCAGCTTACTTTGATAAGAGTGGTTTCAATATAAAAATGGGTGTACATGTCCACAAAATGAAAACTTTGTGGCAATTTCTAATGCTACCAGGATATCCTATATCATATGCATGTATGTAGAAGAATGAAAGCAAGACTTGTGATTTTATTTTAAAAACAAAAAATTTATCCGATTCTCACTGTGCTCGTCCAAGAACGTCTCTCACTCCAGAGACTCTTCACAAGGGGGTAACCCATTGAACGGATCGTTCGCTGACGAGGCAACGAGTTCCCTGTGCCCGCTTCTCCATTATAGAATTGTTGCTCTCTAGGCACAAGCAGGGTTCACCACACCCGTGAGTATGTCTCCTCCTCCCCCTGAGGGGGATCCACTTGAGCTGACCCTGCATGCTTTTAAGCTGAGTTTTCCCAGTGACCTGCAGTATACCCCTGGGTCGCCAAAGGTTGCCCCTTAGGTAGACTTATGTACTGATGAGACCCTTGGATTGGGTTTGGGGTTGAAATGTTGTCAATATTTAACACAAAAACAAACGTGTTACCATTCTGTGATTTACACGAACACAGGCAACTGTGGGCATCTTCCAAAGGACAAAGAGAAAAATCAACATACAGTTGTCGATTCGCGCAGTACTGACCACTAATTCTTGGGTTTCTCAATGGGGTCACATTACACCGACTGTGTGACATTAATTAGATCTAATGATTTTGGCTTTTGCTTTCAGATTATAAGAATCAATTCTAGCTCAAATGAGTTCCTTGTGGCCCACTGTTCCTCATGTCACTAAATACCCAGGTTCACACAGACATAGGGACTGCTCTGGTTTTATGGTTAACATGAGCCTTGGCGTAATCAGAAAGGCTGTTATCACCGCTCTGGCATAATTAAAGTGCTACCACAATTTGACAATACAGTGAAAGACACTCAATGCGAATAATGGATTGTTTAAAGGACAAGTAGATTTCTGAAGCATAAGGTCAGATGGGCAAGTTGATATTTTATAAAATCCCGCACACCTGATAAGGCTTGCCACGGTAATATTCAGAGGTTTGATAAGAAGTACATTTATTGCTGAAAGACTCTACAATAACCCCACTCAACAGCCTTTTAGAGAACTCACTTACACCCCTTCACCTCCCTGTTTAAAACATTTAGGTCATAAAACCCAGTTGATACATTTAGACCTTCCATTTATTTAACGCAGAACGTGATATTTCTTTGAACAAACCATTTGAGTAACAAATAATTTTCAGTAAATATAAAAACCCAGAGTATGAGGACAGTCTCTAATTAGTTTGTCTCAATGGCAAAGTCCAACCTTGAGGTCCCTGGTGGACAATGCAAATAATCTCCACTGGACAGGCCTTCCAGCAGCGCCACCACCTGGCCTTCCAGCAGGCCCCAGGGCTGGCCTTAGAGAAGCGCCACCGCCTGGCCTTCCAACAGCGCCGCCACCTGGCCTTCCAGCAGCGCCGCCGCCTAGCCTTCCAACAACACCGCCGCCTAGCCTTCCAACAGCGCCGCCGCCTGGCCTTCCAGCAGGCCCGCCGCCTGGCCTTCCAGCAGGCCCGCCGCCTGGCCTTCCAGCAGGCCCGCCACCTGGCCTTCCAGCAGCGCTGCTGCCTGGCCTTCCAGCAGCGCCACCGACTGGCCTTCCAGCAGCGCCAACACCTGGCCTACCAGCAGGCCCGAGGGCTGGTCTTAGAGAAGCGTCGCCGCCTGGCCTTCCAACAGCGTCGCCGCCTGGCCTTCCAGCAGCGCCACCACCTGGCCTTCCAGCAGGCCCAAGGGCTGGCCTTAGAGAAGCGCCACCGCCTGGCCTTCTAACAGCGCCGCCACCTGGCCTTCCAGCAGGCCCAAGGGCTGGCCTTAGAGAAGCGCCAACGCCTGGGCTTACAACAGCGCCGCCACCTGGCCTTCCAGTCGCACCGCCGCCTGGCCTTCCAGCAGGCCCAAGGGCTGGCCTTAGAGAAGCGCCACCGCCTGGGCTTACAACAGCGCCGCCACCTGGCCTTCCAGCAGCGCCACCGCCTGGCTTTCCAGGAGCGCCGCCGCCTGGCCTTCCAGGAGTGCCGCCGCCTGGCCTTCCAGGAGTGCCGCCGCCTGGCCTTCCAGGAGTGCCGCCACCTGGCCTTCCAGCAGCGCCGCCACCTGGCCTTCCAGCAGACCTACTGGTTGGGCCAAAAATGGAAGCCAGATTGGACACAATACTTCAAAGCTGTGGTTATTTTAGAGCATTATACATCTGATGGTTGTAAACAACATCTGCCATATTTATTTTGAAAATGAACACCAATAAACTAGCCAACTACCGGCCCATTGCTGGAGAGTGCCATGGAGAAGATCATGAATACCGATGAGTTTAGAGAAAAGAGATGCACTCCTCTTCATCTTAGTTTTTAAAACTTTCTATGACCGTTCTTCTTTTAACGGCGTGCAAAACCCACTACGCGCTTCGTCTCTATGCGCTGCAAACAATGTATCTCCACAATAGGAAACTTCTTACCGAATCCAATAGGCTGCACTGTCACACCTTGTTTTGAATCAAATTAATCAATTCTATATGTATTAATTTCGTCCTTTGTTTCACCGTTTATTTATCGTTTTACTCTTATTTGACTCTTCTTTTCTGTTCAAATGGTTTGGCTCGAGTCAGAAGCGTTCGCGCACGCTGAAAGGGAAGGATTAAACTTTTATTTTATGCCAAATGGAGTGATACACAAACTGGGATGCCCCTGACGAAGGGAATCGAGTTCCCGAAATGCATTGGGTTATTTTAATAAAACTATGGTTTGTGGAACCCACGTTCGATTCCTGAGCCTTTGTGAGATTCCTACGTCTAAATGATTGAGTAAAATGAATTGAACAGAAAAGAACAGTAAAATAAGAGTAAAACGATAAATAAACGGTGAAACAAAGGACGAAATTAATACATATAGAATTGATTAATTTGATTCAAAACAAGGTGTGGCAGTGCAGCCAGTTGGATTCTGTAAGAAGTTTCCTATTGTGAAGAAGATCATGAATAAACAACGACAACAACTATCTGAACACCACCCAATGTATTAAATCTATCTTATTATTTAATAGACTTTTTTTTTTCTTTTTTTTTCAGCATCAGACCCAACCACAACACTGAAATTGCCGTCATCGCTGCCACAGACGACATCCAAATGATCATGGGCAGAGGAGACACTGCTGCCTAATCCTGCTCAATCTATCCGGCGCCTTAGATTCCGTCTCCCATCTCATCCTCTTTCAACGCCTACACAATGTCAGCATTCATGGACCAGCACCCTGTTAGATCTGCTCTTTCTTCACCTCACACCGGTCCAAATGAAAGACCTGCAAAGGACACATTTTACTCCCCAACAACTTTGGCATGCAAATAAAATCCCTGCCCCTACCCGTTTTCGCTGTACGGAGCAAAACGCAAACTTTTCCCACATAGTTTGGCCGTGCCCTCAGATAGCTAAATACTGGCAAACAATTGAGAGAGTCTTGGCTCGGGCCCTTGTGAGACCAGTGGAGGCATCGCCTAGCGCGGCCCCATCTTGGACGACTGAGGGGTCCTATATTGAGCATACCTTAGGAATGCGAGTTATATTTCTATAAGAATTTCTTGGAAATACCGTATTTTTGATTTTGTGCATACGCTGGCGGGTATAGCTACAATACTTGCTGAAAGGGATATTGCACATAAATGGAAATCCCTGGTCCTCTCCCACTATTGGACTGGCCCGCAGCAATGGACTGGTGTGCGAGACAGAAGGAACCATTGACAGGGCTGGGGGGGGGCCTCGAAAACATCTCAAGGCTTGGTGAATGTGAGGGGGAGACTACAGGCTGACAAATAACCAATGTAATGTGTCATATGGAGACGGTGCCTGGTATATATAGCAGCAAAGAAAACTGAGTTGCTGGATGCTATTTGTTTTATTCACCTTGTGTCATAAAACCAATAACATGTATTTATATAAAGAATAAGGCCAGGAAGAGGAGGGAAACAATATTGACAGGTCACAGTTGTATGGTGAATGTCCTTCATTGGAGGAGAGATGTGGGATAAAGAGTCAGATGAGAGGTCTGATATGAGCACAGGAGGAGGAGGTGTGTGCTGCACACAGAGGTAATGCAGCGCGTGGAAAAGCAGGGAGAAGACCTGTGCGATAAGCACAGACGGATGTAAAATAAACACAGCTGGGGTGAGTGATGCAGGAAACACACACAGGAGGTATGAGAGATGTGAAATACATTTATACACACAAGGAAGCCCTGAGGAGGTTTAACCCCCAGCAGGGGGCAACTCCCCTCGTATTGAATCTAGCAGCACAAAAAGGCCATCCAGGGTCAAGACAAGTGACAGCGGAGTGTTGGGAAGTCCCTTTTATAGCACAAATTCCCTCACCCACCCATAGGTGGCATGCTTCATCATCGGGAAACTCCTTGCCCTGCGCACCTGGTCGCAGTGTGGGCTACAACCCCCTCACTGTGAGGGAGGAGCACAGGGATGTTTAAATATTGATTGAGGAGAGGTACAAAGACCTTCAGATGAGCCGGGCGTGGAGGGAGTGTGTAAGGGTAATGAAAGTGAAGTTAAAACTAACTCCCTGGTATGTTAAAAATTAATTTAAATGGAACATCCAGGGGTCAGGATAAAAAAAAGGTGTGCGAACCATGACAGGAAAATTCAACCTCGCATGGTTGTAATGTGATCAAAGGGTCGACGTATTTCAGCCTAAATGCCCTCCGCAGAGGTGACGTGGCTTTCTTCAAGACTGAATGCAAAAAACATTGTGTAGGGATGTGAGTGAATCTTACCACCGTACAAAAACTGGTGGGTGGAAAAAAACAACTGATGAAATGAATGGATCAGTTGAGGTGGACTGATGTTCAGCGTCGTCCCCGTCTAGTTGGGGACGCTAGTGGCTACTGATCCCCGGCGCACGTACTCAAGGTGGCTTCAGAAAACCTCAGGTCGAGGTCCTCATGGTCAGCTAGTTCAGCCGGGACAGGGGGGTGCATAATGAAGTAAACACACATAGTAAGTATAAGGGATGTTGGGTAAATACAAGTGAAGAAGAGGCATGCAATAAACACAAGAGCAATAGATGCGGAAGAAATAAACTCAGAGTACAGATGTGTGAAAACCATAGGTAGAGAATGTTTAATAAGGAAAGGTGGAGGTGGAGGACACATGAGAAGAGAACAGATGTAAATAAAATAAACGAAGGAGTGGAACAATCATAAATGGTAGGTACATGTGCAGTAAGAGCAGGAGAGATGTCTGAAACACAGGCAGGAAGCAAACATTCAATAGACACAGATAGAGATGTGCAATAATCACAGGTAGAGAAAAGATGTGCAATAAACACAAATGCAGAAGAAATGTGCAGTAAATACATGACGGAAGATGTGTAATGAACCACATCTGCAGGAAAGGTGAGCAATAAACATGCGTTCTGGAAAGAAGAGCAATAAACACGGGTGCAGGAGATATGCGCAATAAACATGAGTACTTGGAAGATGCGCAATAAACACTGGTGCAGGAGATATGCGCAATAAACACGGGTGCAGGAGAGATGCGCAATAAACATGAGTACTTGGAAGATGCGCAATAAACACTGGTGCAGGAAAGATGCGCAATAAACACTGGTGCAGGAGAGATGCGCAATAAACACTGGTGCAGGAAAGATGCGCAATAAACACTGGTGCAGGAAAGATGCGCAATAAACACGGGTGCAGGAGAGATGCGCAATAAACATGAGTACTTGGAAGATGCGCAATAAACACTGGTGCAGGAAAGATGCGCAATAAACACTGGTGCAGGAGAGATGCGCAATAAACACTGGTGCAGGAAAGATGCGCAATAAACACTGGTGCAGGAAAGATGCGCAATAAACACTGGTGCAGGAAAGATGCGCAATAAACACTGGTGCAGGAAAGATGCGCAATAAACACGGGTGCAGGAGAGATGCGCAATAAACATGAGTACTTGGAAGATGCGCAATAAACACTGGTGCAGGAAAGATGCGCAATAAACACTGGTGCAGGAGAGATGCGCAATAAACACTGGTGCAGGAAAGATGCGCAATAAACACTGGTGCAGGAAAGATGCGCAATAAACACTGGTGCAGGAAAGATGCGCAATAAACACTGGTGCAGGAAAGATGCGCAATAAACATGAGTACTTGGAAGATGCGCAATAAACATGAGTACTTGGAAGATGCGCAATAAACACTGGTGCAGGAAAGATGCGCAATAAACATGAGTACTTGGAAGATGCGCAATAAACATGAGTACTTGGAAGATGCGCAATAAACACTGGTGCAGGAAAGATGCGCAATAAACATGAGTACTTGGAAGATGCGCAATAAACATGAGTACTTGGAAGATGCGCAATAAACACGGGTGCAGGAAAGATGCGCAATAAACATGAGTACTTGGAAGATGCGCAATAAACACTGGTGCAGGAAAGATGCGCAATAAACATGAGTACTTGGAAGATGCGCAATAAACATGAGTACTTGGAAGATGCGCAATAAACACTGGTGCAGGAAAGATGCGCAATAAACATGAGTACTTGGAATATGCGCAATAAACATGAGTACTTGGAAGATGCGCAATAAACACGGGTGCAGGAAAGATGCGCAATAAACATGAGTACTTGGAAGATGCGCAATAAACACTGGTGCAGGAAAGATGCGCAATAAACATGAGTACTTGGAAGATGCGCAATAAACATGAGTACTTGGAAGATGCGCAATAAACACTGGTGCAGGAAAGATGCGCAATAAACATGAGTACTTGGAAGATGCGCAATAAACACTGGTGCAGGAGAGATGCGCAATAAACATGAGTACTTGGAAGATGCGCAATAAACACTGGTGCAGGAAAGATGCGCAATAAACACTGGTGCAGGAGAGATGCGCAATAAACACTGGTGCAGGAAAGATGCGCAATAAACACTGGTGCAGGAAAGATGCGCAATAAACACTGGTGCAGGAAAGATGCGCAATAAACACTGGTGCAGGAAAGATGCGCAATAAACACGGGTGCAGGAAAGATGCGCAATAAACATGAGTACTTGGAAGATGCGCAATAAACACTGGTGCAGGAAAGATGCGCAATAAACATGAGTACTTGGAAGATGCGCAATAAACACTGGTGCAGGAAAGATGCGCAATAAACATGAGTACTTGGAAGATGCGCAATAAACACAGGTGCAGGAAAGATGCGCAATAAACACTGGTGCAGGAAAGATGCGCGAATACCCTCCTGACCTCTCACCTGCATATAAAAGTGTAAACGCACCGCCGTTTGGCGGGTCCGGATCCCGGGGTTGGTTCGGTGGGCGCCATCTTGCCGTGGGCTGTCCAGATCTTCCACGGGCGCCATCTTGGAGCGTCTCTACGCTCGGTATGCTAATCGCCTCGCCTACTTAAAGTCGTCCTCTCCCGCGCAGCGGGATCGCGCAGTGGGATGCCGTCGCTAAGCCGGAGTCGTGCCTGAGTCCTGCCCGTCTGCGCCCGTCCGCGCTGAGTACGCGCCGGGCGCGGCGGCCTTTAGGTATTTCCACATCCTCAGGTTCGGCTACACGGGTTTGCGCTATGCTTGTATATTCTGCCGCCATGCTGCGGGCCTTAGGACACTCTGTCCCAAGATGTATACATGCACCTATACACCCGCTCAGTGGCCCTTATCAGTGCGCCTGTGGCCAGTGGGCGGTGGACTCTCCGGTTAAGATCTGTCAGGAGGCTCCACCGGTTGCTCCGTGTAGCAGCCGTCAGGCTCACGCTCTGCGCATCCTCAGCCTTAACGCGAGGTCTTTAGTTCAACATCACCAAGCCGTTAGGTACCTGATACGAGATGAGGCCCCTGACATTGTGGCTATTACGGAAACTTGGCTAAAGGATGACGATACGGCCATCATTAATCTGGCATTCCCCTCGGATTTTTCGGTTTTCACCCTGAATCGATTGACTAGGGGAGGGGGCATCGCTCTCGCAGTGAGATCTAGTCTCTCTTGCTGTTGGTCTGCCCTTAACATCGCAGGCTGCGAGAGTGCGGTCTTTAAAATCTTGGTTAACCCTCAGTTCTCCCTTTCAGGGATGGTAGTCTATCGCCCTCCGGGAAGCGAAGTGGCATTTAGGGCTGCCTTTCCTGACGCTGTAAGTTCTCTGGCGTTGGGGTGTGCTAATTTTTCTATCTTGGGGGACCTCAATTTGCACTTTGAGAATCAGAATATCCCTACGGTGTGTAGTTTTCTAGCCGATTTGGAGGCTCTTCAACTCCAACAAATAGTGCTGCACCCCACACACGTAGGCGGCCACACGTTGGATCCGTTTTTTACGAACTTGACAGAGGCCACTGTTACGGCCGTTACTCCGCTCGGCTGGACGGACCATTCTTCGGTGGCCATCCATGTCCCCTTGCCGGGAATTTCTTCTTCTGCTCCCGTAAGGATGGTCTCCACACGACACTGGAGTAAATTGAGACTTGAGGACCTTCATCGAGTCCTCGCGGCAGAGCCATTGGGACCTTTGGAGGACGTAGATGCAGGTTACGATCGGTTCTGCTCTTGGGTTACTAAGGCACTTGATTCCCTGATTCCCATCTCGGCTAGGAAAATCAGCTCCAGGGAGTCAAGCCCTTGGTATGACAGTGCTTTACGCGCACTCAAGGGCAGTTGTAGGCGAGCAGAGAGGGAGTGGCAGAAGATGTACGACAGCGGGAAGAAGGTTGTTTACCTCGCTGCCGTTAAAATTTACCATCGTGCTATATGCCGGGCCCGGGCAGCTTTTTACGCTGCGGAGTTCGGCAATAGCCCAAATCCATCAAAAACCATCTTCAAAGTGATGAAGGACCTTGTGGCAAAGCGGGCCTCGGCTATAACAATGAGCTCCACGGCGCATTGTGAGGCTCTTGCACTGTACTTCCTAGAAAAAGTTCAGAAGATCTACTTAACATTCCTTGTCACTAGGCCACCGGTAGGTACTCTATGTAACATCTATGGAGATTCTCTGCTTCATGTGTTGCCCCCGCTGACATCTGAGGGATTTGACATCTTGGCTCAGCAGGTGAAATCCGGGTCGCCCGCTGATCCGCTTAAGCCAGCCCTTTTTAGAGACCAGCTGTTTGTGGGTCGTACCTCGGTACTCTCCCTGATTAATATCTCGCTGGCTTCGGGTACGGTTCCAGCCAGTTGGAAGCGGGCTGTGGTTTCTCCTATTTTGAAGAAACCCTCCTTGGACCCGGAAAAACCGGAAAATGATCGGCCTATTTCCCTGCTCCCCTGGCCGACTAAAGTCGTGGAGGCCCATGTGAACAAGGTTCTCTCCGACCATCTCACTCGAGCTAACATCTTAGACCCCACCCAGAACGGGTTCCATGCTGGTCACAGCACGGAGACCGCCCTTCTCACCATGGCTGAACACCTTCGCACAGTGATGGATGTAGGACAGACGGCGGCGCTGGTATTATTAGATCTAAGCGCCGCCTTTGATACTGTCTCTCATCCCATCCTGCTGCATCGCCTGGAGGAGATTGGGGTGGGCGGGTCTGCCCTCCAGTGGTTCCGGTCCTTCCTCGATGGTCGCTTCTTCAGCGTTGCGGTGCCACCGTTCCAGTCCAAGTTCCATCCTCTGAAACAGGGAGTGCCGCAGGGATCCTCGCTGAGTCCCACGTTGTTCAATCTATACGTGAGACCGCTGGCTGAGGTGGTCAGGCAGTGGGGCATGACCATGGTGTCATATGCCGATGACACCCAGCTAGCGGTTACGATCAGCGGGATGCGGACCAAGATGCTCCCAGGTTTCAGAGTGGACTTAGGGCGGTGGCAAGCTGGATGAAGGCCAACTGTCTCCAGCTCAACGCAAAGAAGACCGAGATCATGATTGTCGGTAGAAGGGCGGATCTCTGGGGGGACAGGTGGTGGCCTTCGGAGCTTGGGTCGGCCCCTCTTCCGGTGACGGAATTAAAAAACCTGGGAGTGTGGATGGATCCCACTCTCAGTTTTGTGGGGCACACGAAGAAAACGGCCGCCTGTTTTGGAATCCTCCGGGCTCTGCGACCAGTCCTGAAGTTCTTCGACCCCCGCACGCGGCAGTTGGTAATACAGGCGACTGTTATATCGCGCCTGGATTATGCCAGCTCTCTCCTGGTGGGGGCTAACCTGGCTGAAGTCACCCGCCTCCAACGTGTGCAGAATGCTGCCGCTAGAGCAATTGTTGGTCTTCCTAGATTCTGCCCCGTTTCCAGTACGTTGAAAGCATTGCACTGGCTGCCAGTTAGGGCCAGAATTCAATTCAAGGTACTGTGCCTGGCCTTTAAAATTCTAAAGGGTAAGGCCCCTCAAATTCTTATGGACCTCCTGTCCTGGTACGTCCCCACTCGGCCTTTGAGATCTTTGGCCAAGCTCTTACTATCATCCCTCGATATAAGTTGTGCCGTGTTGGTGGTCGTTCCTTCCGGGTCAAAGCAGCCGAATTGTGGAACTCCCTCCCGGTGGAGATTCGGCTGTTGGAGGATCTTTTTTCCTTCCGTAAGGCTATTAAAACCTTCTTATTTTAACTTGGTTCCTTTTCTTTGGCTGTTGTGTTTCCTGTGACTGTTGCATGTTACCTTGCCATGCGCCAGGACGCCCCTTAGCTGGGGCAGCTGTGCGCAGTACAAATTCATGTAACATAACATAACATAACAATAAACACGGGTGCAGGAAAGATGCGCAATAAACACTGGTGCAGGAAAGATGCGCAATAAACACTGGTGCAGGAAAGATGCGCAATAAACATGAGTACTTGGAAGATGCACAATAAACACGGGTGCAGGAAAGATGCGCAATAAACACTGGTGCAGGAAAGATGCGCAATAAACACTGGTGCAGGAAAGATGCGCAATAAACACGGGTGCAGGAAAGATGCGCAATAAACACTGGTGCAGGAAAGATGCGCAATAAACACTGGTGCAGGAAAGATGCGCAATAAACACTGGTGCAGGAAAGATGCGCAATAAACATGAGTACTTGGAAGATGCACAATAAACACGGGTGCAGGAAAGATGCGCAATAAACACGGGTGCAGGAAAGATGCGCAATAAACACTGGTGCAGGAAAGATACGCAATAAACACGGGTGCAGGAAAGATGCGCAATAAACATGAGTACTTGGAAGATGCACAATAAACACGGGTGCAGGAAAGATGCGCAATAAACATGAGTTCTGGAAAGATGTGCAATAAACAGGAGTTCTGGAAAGAAGAGCAATAAACACTGGTGCAGGAAAGATGCCCAATAAACATGAGTACTTGGAAGATGTGCAATAAACACGGGTGCAGGAAAGCTGCGCAATAAACACGGGTGCAGGAAAGATGTGCAATAAACACGGGTGCAGGAAAGATGCGCAATAAACACGGGTGCAGGAAAGCTGCGCAATAAACACGGGTGCAGGAAAGATGCGCAATAAACACGGGTGCAGGAAAGATGCGCAATAAACATGAGTACTTGAAAGATGTGCAATAAACACAGGTGCAGGAAAGATGCGCAATAAACACGGGTGCAGAAAAGATGTGCAATAAACACGGGTGCAGGAAGGATCCGCAATAAACACAAATGCAGATGAAATGTAATGTATGGCTGGCCTAACACTTCCTGCAACTGAGGAGGCCTGCCTTGCGAGCCCTTCTGACAGGGGGCGGGGAGCCTCGGGCAGCCAACCCCAGAGGGTCATCGGGGTTCTGGATCTGGGCGCTCTGAGCGGCTCACCCAGTCGACCCCAACCGACGGCTATGGGAGCTCCGGGTGAGCAGTCCAGTCGACCCCAGACAAGCACTGCTGTCTCTGTTCTGGGAGCTCCGGCCAGCTCACCCAGTCGACCCCAACCGACGGCTATGGGAGCTCCGGGTGAGCAGTCCAGTCGACCCCAGACAAGCACTGCTGTCTCTGTTCTGGGAGCTCCGGCCAGCTCACCCAGTCGACCCCAACCGACGGATACGGGAGCTCCGGGCGAGCAGCCCAGTCGACCCCTGACAAGCACTGTTGTTTCTGATCTGGGAGCTCCGGGTAACTCACCCAGTCGACCCCAGCCAGTTGGCGTGGAAGCTCCGGTGGAGCAGCTCAGTCGACCCCAGAGAGGCACTAGTGTCTCCGATTTGGGAGCTCCGGCCTGCTCACCCAGTCGACCCCAGCCGGTTGGCGAGGGAGCTCCGGTGGAGCAGTCCAGTCGACCCCAATGGAGCACAAGTGTCGCCGATCTGGGAGGTCCGGGCAGTTTATCCAGTCGACCCCAGCCAGTCGGTGTGGGAGCTCCGGTGGGGCAGCCCAGTCGACCCCAGCCAGCCGGCGTGGGAGCTCCGGGCTGTTCCCCCAGTCGACCCCAGCCGGCCGCGGCGGCCTCTGGAGCGGGCGATCTGATCATCTCACCACCACGGTTGGATTCCTTCCCTCTCCCGTCCTTTGAAGAATTTTGTAAAACGGCTTGTTCGGTGTCATCTGGATCTCCGCTCGATCCACTGCCCCCCAAATTTTGGAAAACTTTTCAGGAAGAACTGTTCCCGCCTCTGTTTTCAATTTTTCGCCAATCTCTGGAATCGGCTTCTGTCCCGGGCTGCTGGAAACTAGCAGTGGTGTCGCCTCTGCTAAAAAAGCCAACCCTGGATCCAGCTGTCCTTTCCAACTACAGGCCGATCTCCTTGCTTCCCTTTCCAATCAAGATCTTGGAGAAATGGGTAACTCGCTCTCTCTCCGGCTATCTGGAACATATTGGGTGGTTCGATGAGGCCCAGTTTGGCTTCCGACCTGGTCACGGGACGGAGACCGCACTTGTGACCGTGTTGGATAACCTGCGTTCGCGTGTCGACAGTGGTCGGGCAGCCTTTTTGGTGCTGCTCGACATGTCGGCCGCGTTCGACACGGTCTGCCATCGGACCCTGGTTCAGAGGCTGGAAGAGTGCGGGATTTGCGAGGGGGCCAGAGACTGGCTGATGTCATACCTCGAGGGCAGGCAACAGCTGGTGTCACTTCCGCCTTTCAGCTCGGAGCCAAGGAAAATCGGACAGGGGGTGCCACAGGGCTCGGCCATCAGCCCGCTATTGTTTAACCTGTACCTCCGTCCACTTGTCCAGCTAATAAAATCTTTTGGGGTCTCGGCATTTAATTATGCCGATGACACTCAGCTGGTGTTTTCCTTGGAAGGAAGCAATGCTATCTCGCTGAACACCTTCCATCGCTGCATGGCAGCTACAGCGGACTGGCTTCAAGCAAATTCTTTGCAATTTAATTGTTCGAAGACGGAGGTGCTCCACTGTTCCACTGATCGGATCCCGCGGGCTTTACCCACCGACTTCTGGCCCAGCACTTTTTCCGAACCGGTGTCGGCATCGGAGTCAGCCCGTAATTTAGGGGTCATGTTCGGCCCTAATTTACAACTTGACCTACATGTTAACAAAACCACGGGAACATGTATGATGCTGCTCCGTATGCTCCGCAGAGTCTTGCCTCTGCTTCCTGTTCGATCCAGGCCGGAGGTAGTCCGTGGGACTATTTTAAGTCGGCTGGATTACTGTAACGGCCTCCTTTTGGGTGCCCCAAAAAATCTGATTGGGAAACTGCAGAGGGTGCAGAATATGGCTGCTAAACTGGCCCTTTCACGTCCCAGATCCAGCTCCTCTACTCTGGCGCTTCGTGACTTGCACTGGCTCCCGGTAGAACTACGGGTCCAATTCAAAGCGGCCTGTTTGGTATTTAGAGCGGTTCACCTCTTAGGCCCCCTTCCACTACAAAACATGTTTTCATGGTACTCTGCCCCACGGCTTCTGCGGTCGTCATCGGCTCACCTTTTGGTGGTGCCCAGGTTTCAAAGAGTGAGGATGGGCGGCCGCTCATTTAGAGTGGCCGCAGCTAAATTGTGGAATTCTCTCCCACTCACTCTTAGGAGCTGCAAGGACTATCTTCCATTCAGGAAAGCCTTAAAAACTCATCTCTTTCCTAAGTAATGGCTGCGCGTCTGCTCTAGTCTTGTGCGATGGGTTCTCTGATCAAAGCGCCAGGATGCCCTCTGGGTGACAGGTCTGCGCTATAAAAGTATGCGAAATAAATAAATAAAAATAAATAAATAATAAATGTAAAGTAAATACACCTGGGGAGATGTGTAATGAACCACATCTGCAAGAAAGGTGAGCAATAAAAATGAGTACTTGAAAGATGTACGATAAACACAGGTGCCGGAAAGATGCGCAATAAACATGAGTACTTGAAAGATACGCAATAAACACTAATGCAGAAGAAATGTAAAGCAAATGCACATGGGAGGTGCGGAGGCGGCGAAGCGAAGCTCAGGGCTGGGCAGGAAAGAACAGGAAAAGCAGGAGTGTGAGCCTCCGAGCCCCCAAGCATTAGAGCCTCCAGACCCCCGACTCCCCAAGCCTGAGTGACGGCTGAAGGGGGAGAAGGGGCAAGTATAGCAGCCGGCGAGGATCGAAATTTTCCAGCCGGCGAGGAACGAAACTCTCCAGCCGGCGAGGAACGAAACTCTCCAGCCGGCGAGGAACGAAACTCTCCAGCGTGACCCTGCACGCCTCACCAACGGTCTGCGAGCAGGATAGGAGCCGACATCCTGAGGCGAGGTGGCAGTGGCTAGCGAGCTGGTGAATCACCGGTGGGAAATCACCAGTGTCCCATGGTACTGAAGCTGTACTTGCGACATGGTTGGGAGGTCTGAGGAGAATTCTTAACACCAGGTCGTGCAGAATTGAGAAGCCCAGTTTAACCTCTGAGAGGAGAAGGAAACACTTCCTACGTGCTGCTGGAGGAGGTGTTTGTGCTAGCGGTGCGTTACAGTGTTCGGAGCCCGGAGTTCGGAGCTGCGGCGGTTGGAGTTGGAGTTTGAACTCATAGGCGAAACTGCGATCGCGACTACAACCCCTGAGCCAAGTTGCGTTGTTGAGCAGCTCTGCGCGGCATTACCGCGGCTTCAGTACCGCCCTCGCCACACCCCCCACAGGCTCACAGGGAGAGGAAGAGGAGGTGGTGGTGAGGTCGCGAGCTGCAGCTGACAGCATGGTAGTTGACAGCAGCTGTGATAAGTGACTGTGTAAACTGTGTTTTTTGGAGAGAGCTGAGTACTGAGAGAGTGGAGCCACGGACAGCGCTGCTGGAGTAGCTGAGTGGGGAGAAAGCCTGACGCCCCTGCCCCTGCCCCTGCCCCTGCCATTCCCCTCGCCCTTACAACCGGTACGCCGGTACTGCTTCAGCCACCATAGTCCCGGTTGCAAGACGGGGGTCAACGTACGGCTCTTGCTGAATCGCCCAGGCCCCGGGTGAGGTGGCGTGAGGGGTGAAGTGGACGTCAACTGGCACACTACGAGGCGGTGGCGTTGAGGGAGGACCAAGCAGATCCAAGTAGGCCTTTCTCGCCCTCGTACCCTCTGTACATCCAGTGGCTGACAGTCATTTTTGGCTAAAATTAATAGTGTGGAAAATCTCGGAGAAGAAGGGTGGTTTCGGTTCTGGGCCGTATCCTATGCCAGCGGCGAAAGAGTTCCTATTTCAAAGGAAGGCTGCATTGAGATTTGGGGGCCTGGAACCTGAGACTTGAAGTAATCAGACATATTTTTCCTTTTTAAGCCCTTTATGGTTGCTATACGAACTGTGTGAGTTTTATATCACTGCATTATATTTTTATAATTTGTACATTTTTGATCACTACTTGATTTTCTTGATTTTCTGTCAAATTTTATTGCATACACGGTTGCGCTAGTTTTTAGTGTATCTTTTTATATAATCCTTAAATATAATGACAGCAAAAAAACTAAGGTCTGGGCGACTACTGGTAGGTAGGACTTGCACAAAGACTAAATCAAATCCTTTACGAAACAATGATGTTTCTGGTATGCTGTCGAAAGGAAAATGTCAACTATTTAGTTTATGGGAAAGGGGAAAGGATAGAAATCCCCAAGTTGGATCAAATATCAGAGACAGAGATGGAGGAGTAACTGTGAGTGGGAAAAGCAATTATGTTGAAACGGTTGAAATGGTAAATACGGTAGAGGCTGCAGAACCACATACTATCGGGGAGGGTGGATCCCAAGAATCCCTGGAACCCCAGAGGCATTCGGCACGAACTCCTGGGGATCAAAATAGTTCACCAATCCTCCAGGGATTCTCTGGTCCTACTTTTAAAACAGTGGATGTGATTGTGCACAGACCTCAACACGCCCCTTGTGGAACCATAGAAGAACCTCTTGGTCACCATTTAGCTGAGGATGCTCGAAGTAAGGATTTTACTCTTCCGGATCTAGATTTAGAGCTTTGCAGGAGATATATCCCCTGTGATACTAGCAGGATTATAGAATTTGCAAATACCCCAGTAACAACAGTTCCTACAGGACTTCAATTATTCAGCAGTACCCCATCTAATAAATCCAATTATCCTCCATTGCAGTCAAACACCTCTACGAGCCCCGATTTAAATATTACTGATATCCAACCCAGTCAAACCACTAGGAAGGATATATTAGTCTCGGACTCATTATTATCTTTAGAACACCTATTATCCTCCATTCTAAGGCTACTTGAAAAATTCGTAGGAGGTTCAGACTGTGTGTTGGAAACTGTAACTCAAATACTAGAGGTATTGTTAAACAGTGAACAGGAGAAGGAGGTTAGTTCAAAAACAGACTCTAAACAAGTAGAAATGGAAGTAAAGATAGAAAAGGTGGTGGAGAATATATTTGAGAATGCTAACTGTCATCTAATCCATATTGATCATGATGGTAATCCCCAAACTGATAAGCAAATGAATAAAGTGGTGACGATAGAGAAGACCCTCGAATCTTCATCAAAAGTTATACAGGCTGATTATGATCATGAGTTAGCTCAAGAAGTAAAAGACCCGCTGGACTCAGAAAAAAGGATTGACAAGGAGCTATTTCCTATTTTTAAAACTCAGTTAAATGATGAGAAAGAGGATGCTCTGGAAGCTTCAGGTTTGGAAAAAAAGGTGAAAAATAAAAGGAATAGAGGGAAAAAGATGAAACCAATACGAAGATTCTCAAAAAAGAAGCAAAGAAAAACTTGCTTTAAAGAAAACTTAGAGGCCTCAGATGGAAAGGATTTTTCCCATGGGATGATGCACAATGTATCACAAGATACGAATCAGAAAGATGAAGCTGATCAGGTGAATCTGGAGCTCAAAGATCTAGCGATAGGGCCAATGATGACTTACAAAGCCCCCCCCCCGGATACTGCACAGCCCATACCAGTTCCCAATAATACTGTAATAGAGGGGTTCCCATCTGTTAAAATTGCAGCAGGGACCTGCCAGCCTATTTTCGTCAGCACTCAATCCCTTGGCATTCCCTTTCTCTGAAATTGTAAAAAGTAAAGGAGAATCTCCGATGCCTGATGTCGAACGTGTCAGGGAAAGTATAGACACACTCCAGTTAGATTTTATGCCTCTGTTTGATACAGATCTAATATTAAATAGGTCTTCGCTTCTCAAATGTTTTTTGGAGATTGAAAGTTTGAAACTTATTTAAACTAGTGATATAAGTTTAGTCTCCATCCTCAAAATAGAAGTCGGCCATAAAACGAGGGTAAGTTTTAATTCCAAAATTATCGCAAATCTTATATTACAATGGTCAGAATCCCTACAATGTAGGGGGATTGATGTCATCCCTTTTTTAGAGAAACCACGAAATAGAGTCCTTGATAATAAGCCTTGGTTAACTCAGGTAGACTCAGGCAGTCGAGATCGCCTATATGAGACAGAGGAATTAAAAATCGATATTACAAAAAATGATAGACAAGTGTAATTTAAAGACTATATCCCTGTTTCCTCTCTATGGAACTCCAAAGAGGAGAGCAAACAATGGAACTGGCTACCTGGTGTCCTGTCGAGCAGATCTAATAATAATCTCCCCCAGCAACCATCCTGTTAGCAATGAATTAAAAATAATATTGTGGAATGCTGCAGGAATAAAGAATAGTAGGGAGAAGTTGCAATATTTATATACATTAGATGCAAATGTGATTTGTCTTCAGGAGACTTGGTGTACAGAGGAATTAATATGTAAGGATTATTTCACTCTAAATGGTATAGCAATTCAATCTAGGAGGGGACATGCAAGGGGGGGTGGCATGCCTGCTGTCAAATAAGATAAAATGGAATTATGATTATTATATAGATCCTAGCAACCTTTTTCTGGCAATAACATTGTACAATCCTGATAACATTGCAAAATGTAAACCATTGATCTTGATAAATGCTTATATTCCACCGGACGCCTGTCACGACGTACTCCTGAAGACTGTCTTTTTATACATTAAGAAAGCCAATGAAGTAGAACCTTCCCCACATATAGTTTTGTTAGGGGATCTTAACTGTAAAATCTCCAATCTTAATCTGGACATATTCAGAAATAAGGAAAAGGAAGAATCCTTGCAGATTCCACAAGCTCTCTTTCCACAAAATATTAGGACGAATAAGAGAGGGAAATTGCTCCTTAATGAATTACTAAAAGTTGATGGCATTATAGCAAATGGAAGACTGCCCTCAGATACACCGGCGAACTTTACCTGTAAATCGAACAGCAGTGACTCTATTTTAGACTATGTGATAGTGGGAAGTACCTCCTTCTTCCTTTTGAAAGATCTTAAGGTCTCCGATACTCTCCACAGTGAGCATAATGTACTAACTCCCACTGTAAACTTAAATCCCATACTGAGCGATCCATGGTCACTAAACAGTGAATTTGTTGGTTTTGGTAAGAAATCAGGGAGATCCTATTGGGATACAAGGGCAATCAGGGGTTTGGAAAAGTATTTTAGAGGCCGCTGTGGAGAATTTGTTTAACTGGAATGGGTCAGAAATCGAATGTTTTGATGACTTTATGAATACGGTGATTGCTATTGCAAAGAAGTCGAACCAAAAAAGTAACACTAAAGTAATTCCCAGATCTCTACGTCTGTTAAATATTGAAATAAATAAATTAGAGAACAGTACTTGACCTACTCCTCTGACAGATATCATAGAATCTCACTATTGAAGAGGAGGAGGACTAGGGTGAAGGTTAAGATGAGAAAAGAGAGGGAAGATAGCATTTGGATCAAACTGAGAGAAGCAGTGTTGAAAGGTCAAGTAAGAACGTTTTGGTCTCTCATCGGGGAGGGATGTGAAGTTAGATCAAGACCACTTCCAGTTGCTATTGAGGAGCATAAATGGGTTGCCTATATTCAGAACCTATATGCAAGTAATGGAACTGTAATTGGTTGTAGTGGAGCAAATGAAGACCTCTCATCGTATGGATCGCCATCCGAAAAAGATATTGAATTGGCCATCAAGGGGATGCGATCCTCCGGGGCGATGGGCCCGGATGAGCTCCCAATGACAGTTTTGAAACAAAATAGTACAATGTGGAGTAAAATCCTTTACCCTGTGTTTAGTTACTGCTATATGAAGAAAACGGTTCTCCCGTCTTGGATGGGGAGTATATTAGTCCCCCTTTTCAAGAAGGGAGACCGAGATGTTCCACATAACTATCGACAAATTGCACTTTTAGATGCTGTGGGTAAAGTGTTTGCCAAATGCCTCTTGATGCAAATTAATGACTGGGTGGACACGGGTAAAATCTTACCCTTTGAACAAACCGGATTTAGGTCAAAACATGGAACTATGGATAATTTAACGGCATTACAGGTAATAAATGAAAAATATGTTAAAGTCAGAGGAGGAAAAGTGTACACAGCGTTTATAGACTTCTCCACAGCATTTGATAAAGTAGATCGTCTCTTGCTGTGGAGAAAACTGTCGGACCTTGGCATGCCGGCCATCCTCCTGGAGTTAGTCCGTGCTCTCCATACTTAAACTTGGTGTAGAGTCTTGATGGGAGGGGAAAGAGGTCTCTCCAAAGCTATCCCTACAATAAACAGCTTAAAACAAGGATGTGTATTGGCCCCTCTATTATTCTCCCTATATATATCTGACCTCCCTTATTCCCTGTCTCTAAGTGAAGGTATCGTCCCACTACTGGCGGGAAAATCGATTGTCTGTTTACTTTATGCTGACGACATATTAATATTGGATCTAACACCGAGGGGATTAAATAGTCGTCTGCAGGTATTAAATGAATATGCAGAGGCCCATTACCTAAAGATAAATGTATCTAAAAGTAAAGTAGTGTGTATGCATGGAAGGAAAAAGTTGAAGTATGGGAATTTTGCTTGGTCTGTAGGTGGACAAAAACTGGAATTGGTAAAATCATATGTCTTCCTGGGAAAAACGGTGTGCGGAAATTTAAGTGATAAAGCTCATATAGAAAATAATATCCGTAAAGTAATCACACAGGGGAAAAGTCTAGCTTCCCTCTATAGATCCACAGGAAGAAGACACTTTGCACTCCTATTAGAGGTATTTCGTGCTAAAATTCCCGCTTCCCTGTTGTATGGTATTGGATTACTTGACTCAGGAAAATGGGGCTGTTTAAATATAACAGAAGGTAACATTTTACGGAACCTAGCCTCAGTTAACTCTGCTTGTCCTGTAGCCGCACTCAGGTTGGAATTTGGATTGCGAAGTAGTTGGGTACAGGGTCTTGCAGGGATAGTGCGATGGGTTACAAGCCTTTTAAAGGGTGATCCTGGTACATTAAGATCTTTTATTCGGAAAGAATTACTAGGAACCTTAAATGAGCAATCATTAATTGTAAAAAAAATTGAATTGCGGTTGACTTGCTTCAATTGGACGAATCTGTACTTTTTACTTTGTCACCATATCAATTAAAGGCCATATTGAAACAGGCCACCTGGAAATTAAGTTTCACTATGGACAGGGACGCCCGTACTCTAAAGAGAGGCATTTATCCAGCTATTGACTCTTGTTTGATAAATAAAGTACAATCTTATATCACTTGGAACCTTCCCCATGGAGTGCGCCGTTTTTGGCTATTATTGAGGCAGGGTTCTCTTCTTCCACTAAATATTGTATTATCTAAATGGTACTGTTCCTCGCCAGTCTGTAATTTGTGTAATAATTCCATCCAGGATGTTACCCATGTGCTCTTTATCTGTCCCGCTTTACTATTATATAGACGTAGATGGATGCGGCCAATCTGTCTACGAATATCCATTCTTTCTGCCTCTGCATTAATAGACGCTATCTATAATCCACCAAATGAAATGTTTTGTCATAGGATTTTTAACTTTTTAAGCGTTTTTTAGATATGTATTAAAACTTTATATGGATGTCATGATTATGAATATTGATTCTATCTGATATTTTATAAAATATTTAGTGCATTTGTAAATCATATTTTACTGTTTGAGAATGTATGTTTTACCTTTTTTTTCTCTTCTTTTTATGTGGATCTCTTTTGAGTTCCAAAATCATAAAAATAAAATAAACTGAATAAACTGAAACTGAAATACACGTGGGAGATGTGTAACGAACCACATCTGCAGGAAAGGAGAGCAACACACGAGTCTACGTCTACATGAGCCCCCTCGCAGCCATCGCACGCCAACACAACCTCAACATCATCTCCTACGCTGACGACACCCAGCTGATCCTCTCCCTGACCAACGACCCGCCGCCGCCAGAGCCAACCTTCACGAAGGGATGAAAGACGTAGCCGACTGGATGACGACCAGCCGCCTGAAACTGAACTCAGACAAGACGGAAGTCCTCATCCTGGGTTCCTCGCCCTCCGCCTGGGACGACTCCTGGTGGCCCCCCGCCCTGGGCACCGCACCCAAACCGACAGACCACGCACGCAACCTGGGCTTCATGCTGGACTCCTCCCTCACCATGACCAGACAAGTCAACGCCGTATCCTCGTCGTGCTTCAACATGCTGCGCATGCTACGGAAGATCTTCCGGAGGATCCCCACCGAGACCAGGAAAACAGTCACCCAGGCCCTCTTCACCAGCCGACTGGACTACGGCAACGCCTTCTACGCCGGAACCACCGCCAAGCTCCAGAAGAGACTCCAGCGGATCCAGAACGCCTCAGCCAGACTCATCCTCGACGTCCCACGACACAGCCACATCTCCGGACATCTGAGAGACCTGCATTGGCTCCCCGTCAACAAAAGAATCACCTTCCGTCTCCTCACCCACGCACACAAAGCCCTACACGACCAAGGCCCGGGCTACCTCAACAACCGCATCAACTTCTACGCTCCCAAACGTCATCTCCGATCAGCCAGCCACGCCCTCGCCGCCGTCCCCTGCATCCGAAGAACAACAACAGGAGGAAGGTCCTTCTCCTACCTGGCCGCCAAGACCTGGAACTCCCTCCCTCCTGACCTGCGCCTGACCCAAGACCACCTCTCCTTCAGGAAGAAGCTCAAGACCTGGCTATTCGAGCAGTAGCAGCACTCCCCCCCACCCCCCAAGCGCCTTGAGACCCTCCGGGTAAGTAGTGCGCTATATAAATGTCTGTGATTGATTGATTGATTGAATGAGTACTTGAAAGATGTACAATAAAAACAGGTGCCGGAAAGATGCGCAACAAACATGAGTACATGAAAGATGTGCAATAAACACAAAGGCAGAAGAAATGTAAAGTAAATACAGGTGGGGAGATGTGTAATGACCCACAGATGCAAGAAAGATGTGCAATAAACATGTGTGCAGGAAAGATGCACAATAAACATGAGTACTTGAAAGATGTGCAACAAACACGGGAGCAGGAAAGATGCGCAATAAACCCGGGTGCTTGAAAGATGCGCAATAAACATGGGTGCAAGAAAGATGCACAATAAACATGAGTACTTGAAAGATGTGCAATAAACACGGGTGCAGAAAAGATGCGCAACAAACTAGAGTCCTTGAAAGATGTGCAATAAACATGGATGCAGGAAAGTGGTGCAATAAACACCAGCACTTGAAAGATGTGCAATAAACACGGGTGCAGGAAAGCGGTGCACTAAACATGAGGACTTGAAAGATGTGCAATAAACACAGATGCAGGAAAGCAGTGCAATAAACACGAGTACTTGAAAGATGTGCAATAAACACGAGAATTTGTAAGATGTACAATAAATACGGGTGCAGTAGAAATGCCCAATAAACTCTGGTGCAAGAGAGGGGTGCAATAACACAGCTGTATAACAGATGGGCAACAAACACATGTGCAGGAGACATGTTCACTGGACACAGGTCGATGTGAGATGTGCAGGAGATATAAAATAAACAACGATATAGGGAGGATTTTCCATAGACTCCGGAACAGGAAACATGCAATAAGCACTGGTGCTTGCATTGTTCAACACTCCGTCCATCATCCCCTTTGGTATTGCTTTGTTCGCCCTGAGTTGGCAGGGTATGCCCAGACGTGGGTCCCTTGCTCACTCTGCCACTGGATTCAAGCTAGCCTGGCTGATGAGGGTTATGAACCCGAAACCGGTCCCAGGATGCTTGTTTCCGGACTAGGGAAGACATGGCTTGGCAGTTCGGGCTTCACTGTTCTCATGAGGCACAGGGTCAGACTGATTTGCATATGGCCATGTCTGAACTGGGGTGGCAGAGTGAGCTAAAGAATGATGATGGATTAAACCCAGATCAGTTGACTTGGGGTGAGTGTTTGCAATGTTCAACACTCCGTCCATCATCCCCTTTGGTTTTGCTTTGTTCGCCCTAAGTTGGCAGGGTATGCTCAGACGTGAGTCCCTTGCTCACTTTGCCACTGGATTCAAGCTAGCCTGGCTGAGGACGGCTGATGAGCCAGACATCGGTCCCAGGATGCTTGTTTCCGGTCCAGCTAAGACATGGCTTGGCAGGTCAGGCTGGACTGTTCCCATGAGGCACAGGGTCAGACTGATTTGCATATGGCCATGTCTGAACTGGGGTGACAGAGTGAGCTAAAGAATGATAATGGATTAGAAGCAGATCAGTCGATTGGGGGTGAGTGCTTGCATTGTTCAACACTCCGTCCATCATCCCCTTTGGTAGACATGTGAACAGCTCAGGTGCAGGAGGGGTGGGCTATGATCCCAGGTGCAGTGATGATGCTCAACAGACACAGGTGGGTGGTTGTATTATAAACCAGATGCAGGGGAGGTTGCATCACAGCTGGGACTGTGCAATGAACACACATGGAAGTGATCTATGGCATATACATGGCTGGAGAGGATTCGAAGTCCCTTGTCTTCCAAGCCCCCCTCCCCCCTCCCCCCTCCCCCCTCCATCCCACCAGAGCCTGCCCCCTCTGGACTCAGACTCACCTGTGCAGGTGCAGGGGTGCAGGCTAGGGATGGTGGGGGGTGGGGCGAGGGGGGGGGGGGGGGGAGTCCCAGCCCCCATCCCACCAGAGCCTCCCCCCCTCCCCCCCTCCCCTGGGCTCAGACTCACCTGTGCAGGTGCAGGGTGCAGGCTGGCCCTGCAGTGATGCAGGAGGGGAGCACAGGCTGCTGGTGCACGGTGTGAGCAGGTCACCCCCGGCGGGGCAGGGCCCCCTCCGATGCCAGCCCGGGCCCCTCACTGGCAGCCATGGCAGTGCAGGCTCCAGTGCCCTTGCTGCTGCTGTCACTGCACTGCTCTCACAGGGGGCGGGGCGGGGGCTCCAGACAGCCAATGGGAACACAGGATTCTGACACGCAGCGCGTGACCGAGGACAGCCAATGAGATCAGAGGAAGTCGTCATTTACAGACATTGAATGGGAAAAATACCCGTAAGTGCATCGCCATCTTGGGCTGGGATCGCGGCTGCATTCGGCCACGTCATGTCACCATCTTGGATTGGGATGAAGTCGCCATAGCGAATCGACATGGCGGCCATCCTGGACCGGGGATTCTTGGCGTGCTTTGACGTTCTCCGTCATTTTGCTTTGGGATGGCATGTTTCGCGCATGCGCATCAGACACTTCTTGTGAAACGTAGCCAGCTCTTACATCTTCACTTCCGCTTCCATCTACGCATCTTCCGGTGTGTCGCTTCACTCTTCCGGTGTTGTTGGTTGGAGGCTTCTCCATCCATCGCTGCTGGAGGAAGATGGAGGCGGTGCTGAGCGAGGTGGTGGCGGTGGAGGACCTGCTGGTGAGCGGGCTGGGGGCTCGGACTGCGGGAGGGCCCCTGCCTGGCGCCAGGCACAGGCTGTGGCCCTTGGCATCAGCAGTGCCCGGCTGGGACTCGAGCGCTCCCTCGGCTTCTGGGCGCTGTGCAGTGTCATGCAGGTTTATTTGTAGAGCCCTCTGTCCCCAGGGAGGGCGCCCTAGGGCTGAGCAGGGTGAGTCCAGCCCAGGGGGCTGCAGCCTGTACAGGGATAGGAGACACTCATGCTCCACGACCATCACCCGAGCTGGAAGAATATTAGAGCCATGGACATAAGAAAAGATCATTTGAGAGCCCACCCACCCTATGCCAGATCACCAGCCCTGATCACCCAGGTCAGGGATGCCAGCCACCGTCTGAATGAGGCTTTCTACACTTTGAGTGCCTCTACAAGGGTGATACATAGCGGCCACATCTGCAATGCCCTTGGCACCAATGTCATGTTACTCGTACATCTCCCAATACTGTGTAGTTTATGATTGAAGTGCCAGTTATTAATATAGTATGGGAATTAGCAGTTTTAAAAAAAGCGCCCATTTTCATCTTGAATACCCATTTTTCAATTTTTGTACACATTTATTCATTCAACCAAGAAAAAGCGTCTAGATTACTAGGCTGGGCTGCACACAGGAGAGCTGCTCTCAGGCAGCTGGAGAGCCGCCTGTAGCCCACGAGCTACTTATTTGTGAAACCTGATCTAGCCAAACATAGGGCCTAGTGCAGCTACTAGGTAAGTCAGGTCTTCAGCTTCTTATTGAATTGAAATGAGGAGGAGGCTCTGATGTGCAGGGCCAGGCCGTGACATGCTTTAGGAGTGATGTTGGAGAAGGCTCGACCCATGGATCTGGTTTTCTGTGTGCAAGTGTTGAATCCCACATGTTCTCGTACTAATATCCGTAGCTTGTAACAGACTCCCAGACCGGCTTCTTGGTGTAGTGAAATTGTATTGTAGCATTTATATGGCGCTTGCTACCCCTGACGAGGTGACGAAGTGCTTTCTCGACGAGTAGCACGCTACTCCGGAACCCATAAAGGTTTAGTGATGAATTAGCGTAGTGAAATATGAAAGGAATTTGAGTGGTGGATATTAATCAGTTAAAATGCTGTGTCCCACATCTCCTCTTGTTAGCCACAGCTTGTAATAGACTCCCAAGTTTCCTCTTCTACCCATAGAGCCCTCAGTCAGCCACTTGGTGCTGTAGAGTGTAGTACAGAGCCCCACATCATTATCCACAAATTGTAAGAGACTTCCAGTGCACCCTGCAGCTCCTCGGCTGGTTCTGACTGAACCCAACAGCTCACACTGCAGAGTTTTCATTTACAAAGAAGGGCTGCCAAGCCACAACATATAAAGAACCCCTGGGGGAAAAAGGCAAAAACTTGCCCTCATGCTGCTTGTCAACTGTTGTCTTGGAGCAGGTGCCAGTCTGCGAGCGGAGACACTTTAGAACTGGGGCAAGGACTTCCATTATTGAGGTATACAAGCCTTTTCGATTTCAAATTGTAAAACATGGAGGAAGAGGACAGTATGAGCCTCAGCAGTGTATCTTAATCTTCACTCTGATCTAGTGCATAGCTCTAAATCTGTGTTGTGTACCGTCATATACCATAGAAATACTGCTCGGGGGTAAACGCTTTTGAAATGTGCTGAATTTCATATTTCACAGAGTTGTGTCAATAAACAGATCCAGTGTTTAACCGTTAGCTAGAGTAATCCTAGTGCAAGCTCTTTAAAAATAGCATAAAAGTCCCCTGTTTTAAAGATGTGCCTAAATTACCCACCCCTCGCTTTAGGTGCATTAGCAAAGATAGAAGTTTCCTTATATTGCTCAGGATAGAAATGTGATCCAACCATTATTGTTCATTTAGTAAGTATATTTACAGGTGAGGCGACTGCTCGAACTAAGATTAATTGGTTTTCCCCATACCTGTTGAAGTCCCTTTCTAACCTCCAACAGAACCAAAACATCAATATATGTAAAAGAACCAAATGTCGTAAGATTTTAATTGAATCGACCGCACACATTCTTGATACATTTAGAGTGTGATGTGACTGTGGCACACCTTTCCCCCCAAGTTGTGTTGTAATTCGATTGCACCAACTTTTCCTTCATGTTAACCAACTGTTACACATAAATAGTGATTCACCTATGTGCAAGCTTTCACCCCAGTTATTGTGTTAATCTCAGAGTAACTCTGTTTTCTACAGTATTTGTAATACCAACTGTATGTGTGAATCATTTTTCAAGGTTCTTTAGTCAAATTTGCACCAATACGCCTCCGGTAATGATTTATTTACCCTGCTCTAATATACAGCCATGTTCCACTAGGACATTTTGAGGTGTCGCGCATATTTATCCAGTTCCATTTGCTTTTGTTTAGCTTTGTTAACGCTAGCTTTAACGTTAATGTTTTATAGTGGGTTTATAACTCAATGCAGGTCACAAGTTGAGAATGCGCACAGAATGTGGTGCTCAACCCATTTCTATACGATTTCGTTGATCACTCCCTGAGAACAGGTCTTGTGTAAGTAACTTCAGATGTATGCATGCTTGGTGCATGCACAAACTAGCTACAATAATACATATTGATTGCACTAATGCATGGTTTACTTGAGAAAATGCATTTGTGTGCCTGTAGAGAAACAGCACACCATGCTTTAAGGTCTCACAGGGAATACTAACCAGTGAACTCTTGGTGACTCTAACACATCACACTGTTGAATCACGCAGATACTAATTCAGTACTCGTTGGAATACACTGGATTCAGTAATGCCCCTCAGTTTACTCTGAGGACTCTTGCTAGACAGCCTCATGCACTAACCCGCTACCAGCACTTCATTCTAGGAGCACCAACCCATCAGACTGCATGATTAGATCACCAAACTATTGTACTGTACGAAAGGGACGTTGCACATATATTTAGTGGCATTAACACACCTCACTGTACTTTGGGGACACTAGTGCCACCCCCTGTGCATCATCTTTCATCATATCAACACAACTCATTGACACACAATAACCATATTTCCGCGAGACTGAGACCCACCGCACGCAGCTCTGTCCGTGAGACTGAGGCCCTCCACACTGCAGACAAGGGCCCCACAATGTGACACCCTGTTCTATGGACAAAATCCAACACCCTACACATCCTTCCCCATAGTATTTCTTTACAGCTTAGCAATGCTCAGAAAACCCTTTCTCTCTAATAATAGGCTATCAGAATGCGCTGATAGGATTATATCTGAAATGCTAACTATGCATTCCTCTATATTCTTTATGTGGGTGTTAAGAAACCAGTTTTCTGCAGTTTTGCCCCTTTGGGGTGGGGTCCCCGGGGCGGCGTGAGGTTGGTAACTTGCAGAGGGTTTTGCCACAGGACAGGGCCTCCTGCCAACTTCTCGGCATGCACGACCAAAGGCCAGGCACGGGTTGCCTTTATGTATGGTAACAAAATATTACTTCACATTAAAAAAAACTTGAACTTCACTGAAAAGACAAAGGTTAAAGTACGTTTATAGTTAGACAAAATGTTCAGTAACAACATAATGTTAAAAAAAAAACACATTCACCTGTTATAATTATCTCAAATAAGGCAACTATAACTCTCACCCTGTCTATGTTCTGTTAATTAACCCACATATTACATCACTCACAAGATCTTCTAACATCATTGATAATGTCACTGCAACATTGGCAATGACATTGACGAGAACTGTGCATGTGGTAAGAAAGGTGCTTTACTTCTGCATTGATTCCCGTGCAATACTTCTTAATGAGCCCAGCCATTAGAAGAATTGCCTATTGGATTTGTGGGTTTTTAATTGTTTTGCGCCTTGGTTTGTTTTAAGGTAGTACCGTAAATAGTTTGGGTGGACAGTCATTCAGGGTGTTACCCTATTAGGGTCTCGAGTGTGATAGTTTCTCTTTTGTTTGGCTTCAAGAATCCGATCTATATGCCATATCTTCTTTTCTGTTTATTGGTTCTGTATGAAGATCTCTGTTCCTGACCTGCTGCTCACCATTCGTAGTCCAACACCGTCTCAATTGACCTTTGATATATCTGAATCCACCTCAGTCCTGTTTTTTTGGCCCAGGCGCATGGCCAAGCTTTACTATAGAACCAGACTTTCTGCTTTTTTCTTAAGGCAAAGGAAGAGTAAATGATTTTCCAAGAATCGCAGGATATTGAGTCCATGCCAGAATCTGAACCTGGTTCCTCTAGTTCAGAGGGCAGAAGCTTTTTATTTTGTTATTGATCATTTGTGTTACTTAAACCACACTACCAGTAGTGGTGTATATGTTCTGTGTTGGTATGTCCTAACACAGTGTGATTGTGTGACTACCGAAGTTTTCAGTGGGAAGGATGGTGATCATACGTGACTGATCAATCCTCATCACATGGTGGATATCCTGCCCAGTCTTTCACTTAGAACACTTGGTGTAGAGCGTGAACATGACTCGGTCCTTTTTTGGGTTTACTCCAAAAGCTGTATATCCGACTATGGTTGTTTGTTTGCAGTGGCTGATTGTGCCGAAGGGTGCTGTGAATCCCGTTGAAAGGACGTTTCCTTATAGAGAGACCAGGACTCATTCTGGCTCTCAAGCTTGGAGAGTCTTGTGTTATTGGCCTTCTACAATCCAAAACAACTCTGTAAATTTCCCACGTGGCGGGAGAGTGGATGCCAACGTTTGCTGAGTAGGACCGATAAAGAATGACCTTGCAGTTGGGATTTTTTGTAGCATGATGTACGGTGACCATGACATCTTTTGGGGGGACCCTTGTCTAAGTCCCGGCAGTGCTCAGGTCATCATGCTTAATTCCTTAAAAGCACTTTATCGTGACTGAAAGACAACAAAGAGTTAAAAGGACTAGGATAACATAACCCCAGGTTCGAGATGGAGCATTCTGAGTGCAGAGATTTAGACCTGTTGTAGTTTGTTCAGAAGAAGTTTTCGTGATCGTAGGTAAAGTCTGTTTGTATAATCTAGGTGAGACAGTACAAGTGTGTCTGTCGCTTAAACTTAGTGGGGGAGTCTCAGTGCCGCAAGATCCAGCTGTAGGATTCTGAACATATTGATAGAAGATTTCACTGCTGGATCTATTGGGGTCCTCTGTCTGAGAGATTTCTAGGCTTGCTTTTCCCCACTGTATCAATTGAGAGAATGTCTGGCCTTGATCCTCCCGAAAGTAGGCTTCCTGGTTCGACTAGTGAGGATTTCTCTTTTGTCCAGATTAAGTTTAAGGTGGTTAGCAGTTATCTAATTATTCATTAAACCAGGTGAAAATAGAACCTGTCTTTGTGCTTTTTTATAAGGCAAAGGAATAATGTTATTTTCCAAGAATCGCAGGATATTGAGTCAATGCCAGAATCTCTGTTTATTGAAGACGCTTTAAGATGACCTGCAGCCTGCCTGTGTACTTAAAAACTACTGAGACTGAAGGATTGCCTGATTAATATCTGTGTGCTGCACGTTCACTGCCGGAATAAAGTGGTGATCGATATATTACAAGTTTGAATCCCAACAAGGCCTACTCAGCCTTCCACCCCCCCCCCCCCGAAGATTGATGAATTGAGTGCATTTTTTAACCCATTTTTCGAGCAAAACACCAATCCCTCACATGTTCTCTCTAAATATGCTGCCTTCTGTTTCAGTGTGTCATTCTTATAGTTGAAATATTCCCAGCTCTAGTCTCTCGTGTTAACTTCTTGAAAGAATGAACGGCTGTGTTGGTCTTCTCCTTCTGTTTTCTCTGTAGCAGTTGAAGCTGCTGAGCTATCTTGCAAGTTGGTGTTTGTGAGATGGTCTGTTCTCTTGCCTTTTCCCACTGGGTTTCTCCACTTTCTTGTATAAAGTTCTTTCGCCTCACAGCACTGTTGCCACATTCTCACAAGTTCCATACTGATTGTTTGAAGCGGAAGTTGCAGTGCTAAACTTATGTGGGCAACCACTGTAAACTCCATGCCTAATGGTCATTTGAAAAAATCCAGCATGGCTACTTGAAACTATGAGTACAGCGGGAATTTGAAACGTTGAGTATTCTGTTCTGCATTAAACAGATGTTGGCGGGTGTCATGTACTCGCATTACTTGGCAGTGTGCACTGCTCATTTTTAGGCTCCTGATTGGTGGTGGTGGTGAAGCATTGGGAAGGAAAACTAGATACATCTTATGGCAGTGTGGTCCTAACCATCACTACCCCGTGCCGACTGCACAGCCCTGCAGCTCCTTACGTCATTGCTGTAGATATCAACATGTATTCACAATCCTGCAGTCCCTCGAGCTGTTACTCAAGGTCCCTCTTAAATCAGACGTCAAATCTCCTTGTAAATTCTTTCACAGAGCTGCAGTTCCTTGAGGTATTGTGGCATATATTCACAATCCTTCAGTCCCTCCTGCCGCTTCCAAAGGTCCCTCTCGAGTCAGATGAAAAATCTCCAAATTCTTTCACAGAGCTGCCGTTCTTTAAAGTACGACTAGACGTCCCTCTCAAGTCAGATGGAAAAGCATTGACGTTTTGTGAAGCTGCAGTTCTACAAGTCATTACTAAATAATAATACTGATATTTCTAAAGCGCGAACAGCTACCTCACACGGAGGTGTCCCTGCGCTAAGTGAGCAGCTAGATGTAAAGGAAAATGGAGTGGTTTACATTTTTTGAGTACAAAAACATGTCTTTAGTTGCTTCCTGAAGCAGATCTCTGAAGTTGCAGACCGGATAGAGAACGGCAAATCATTCCACAGTTTTACCATCCCAGCGGAGAAGGTCCTACTAAAGGTCTCTCTCAAACCAGACACAAGTGCCTGAAATGGCAGTAAGAATTCTGAGGGGGTGTGGCTTTAACCTAGAAATTTGTGAATACACTCTAGCGAGTCTAATTACTTTTTCCCATGTTAAATATACCAAAGTAGCTTTTCAGTGAGGAGGCAACGTGACCACTTACAATAAATGTCTTAGAAATAGTTGATGACACCCTAACAAGCTGTTTAAAGATACACAATGATGCAGAAATTGCAGTAATGCACTGCGCTCCAGGGGAGTGACAAGCTCATGACGGGGAAATAAAGCACACAGGCCATCCAATAATCAGCAAGTAAATGACACTGTAACCTAACATTGGTAAACAGTGGGTGGGCTTGCAGCCAACTCTAATGTATCAAAATGTCTCGCAACGGCCCTGTCTCACGGGAGACCTAAAAAGTGTTGGAGTCAAGATTGGTGTTTCCTGGCAAGTGGAGATCCAGTGGAATCTGTTCTCTCTGCCTCCACTTTTTTCACGAAGATAATTCATTTTATTCTCCCCTTCATCACAAAGGATGGCTGCTGCACACAGGATCTGCACTGCTCCATTCTAGATTTGACTATTGCAAAGACTCCTGTTCGGTTTCTGTATCTTGTCTCCACTACTGAACAGAGCCCAGTCAATACAGAATCCTGCAGGATGCCATTTTAGTTCTGGCAGACTGATTCTAGGTGTCGAGCTGTGAAATACCCCCTATGGACTCTACCAAAAATGTGCATTGGGCTTCGATCCCGGCCTTTGCTTACCATGGAGTGCCTTTTTGTCGTCTCATTCGCTTGGTTCTGAGTCGATAGTTGCCTTTCTCCTCTTACACTCCTGCCTTGATAACATTTGTGGGCGATGTTAAATCCAGGAATTGCTTAATAAATCGTGTATCTCTGCCAGGGATGGCCGGTAATATGTAATCTAGCTCCAGTAGAGCGAGTATTACCAGGGTTGACAGGGCATGGATGGTCTTGTGGACTAAGGATCCACAGTATCCCCGGCAGGCCTCTTTGCAGATAATGCTACTTGTTCTGTCCAGATGCAGTAGTATGTGCTTAGGTCTCCGTAGGAGATCACTGCGTTGTGGAGATCAAAATGTGCGACGATGGGAATAAGCTGTGAGTGCCACCAGGTCTTTATGCCAGCACTTCTACGTGGAATTATGTCATGTGTGGGAGTGTTGGACATGGAAGTGCAGGTGGAGATGAGACTATCCATGCAGGTCAGCCGTTTCTTGGGTCTGTGGATCCTGCGTCTAGTTCGTATTAGTGAGAGTTTTTGGCGGAGGTCGTGTTGTAGGGGTTTTGAGGACTCCTACGGCTATGGTGGGTGCGCAGAGATGTAGAGTACTTTCTCGCATCGACTATGGCAATGCCATTCTCACCGGAATTCCCAAGATCCACCTAGCACCTCTTAAATCTGTGCTTAACCTTGCAGCTAGGCTTACCTCAGACTGCAAGCGATAAGACCACATATCCCCTGCCCTTAAAACCCTTAAATGGCTCCCCATTGAAGGTAGATCCATTTACAAAACGGCCTGCATTACACACACAATTCTCCATCAGAATACACCGACCTACCTCGCTAGCAACCTCACTAAAGCCGGTTGCTCCCGCTCCTTGAGAAGTACTAACACCCTCCTTCTTATCCCCCCCCCCTTCAAAAAAAGAAAACCACCCAGTCTAGATCCTTTTCTGGCAACGCTCCTTGCATTTGGAATGCCCTTCCAACTGACCTCCGCTGCAACCCTTCCTACTCTTGCTTCAAAAAAGAACTCAAACTACATCTCCTTAATAAATACTGGGGACCCTAATCCATATCTGTTCTCTTCCACTGGCTACATCTGTCCGACCCTAGATGCATTCACCTTCCCTTGTTTTTAGCCTTACTCGCCCTTTTTCCTCGTCACTTCCCCCTCCCTGTTTATCGCCTTCACTCCTCCTTGCTCCCCCCCTCCCTTGTCCACCCTCAACCCGCATCCCCTTCCACCCCCTCCCATTTCTACCCCTCCCGCTTCTCTTCCTTACCAACCTAAGGGACCACTAACCTTCCTATCCTGACCCTGCAATTTTCCGCTTTTTTTTTTTTAAATTTGTGCCTTTTGATATGTTTGATGTCGTAATAACTTGTATTTGTAGACACGCACAGCAGGACTACAAACCTAATGTCTTCAAGTGAGGATTGCTTATTTATGGCTATTTAGTGTGCATAAAACCACACCGGGTAACCAGATTTGAGTGCATATTTATTAGTAAAATGTGCAGATGAAATGAAATAAAGTATTTATAGAGCGCACGGTGGCCAAACGGCTTCCTGGCGCTGAGGGCTCTACTGAACAGAACAGACAGGGCCGAGGAATTTAACAGGGGTAGGCCTGGGCAAACAAGAATGTTTTGAGCGCTTTACGGAAGTGTGAGAAAATAGGGATAGAGCGCATGGAAAGAGGGAGAGAATTCCAAAACCGGGGGGCAAGGACAGAGAATCTGGTTCCACCAGTGCAGGATTTGCGAAAGCGGGGAATAGTGAGGAGGGCAGAGGTAGACTATTTGCATCTTAATATATTCTGAAGCAAAAAATAAATATGCTTAAATGCCAATAAAATGAGAAAAATATAAATAAAATCCGAAATGTTAAAGTGTACGATAAAGCTGGGAGCACCGTTCATATTGCTTGCCGCTGTCACCTTGACTGAAGCTTCGTTCTTCGTAGTGGCCAGGATGGCCTGTAGGAGCCCACTTTGGAGAATCCATAATCAGTATTTGCTTTGCTGCTTCTTGTAGAGATTTGAAAAGAAGTACCAGGGGGAGAAGTCTGCTGGATGTGTGACCAAAAGCACCCAGTTCGAGTACGCCTGGTGTCTGATCCGAAGCAAATACAACGATGACATCAAGAAGGGCACAGAGCTCTTGGAAGGTAAATGATTCTTCTCTGTCATTTAAAGTGATTCCTATGACTGATTCTAGCTGTCGAGCTGTGCAATACCTCCTTTGGACTCTACTAAAAACGTGCATTAGGCTTCGATCCTGTCTGTTGCTTACCATTGAGTGGCTTTTTGTCGTCTCATTTGCTTGGGTCTGAGTCGGTCTTGCCCTCTCCTCTTGTTCTTCTGCTTTGATAACATTTGTGGGTGATGTTAAGTCCAGAAATTGCTTAATAAATCCTGTATCTCTGCCAGGGATGGCTGGTAATATGTAATCTAGCTTTCTTTGATTAGTACATACAATTTTCTGCTGCTATCCAGTCTTCGTCTGCATGCTTTCTCTCCACTCTGCCCATGCGGCCTGCATTGTCACCAGCATGGGCGACTATCCATGCCGCTCTCCAGGTGGGTATTATGAAAGCTTCAAATGTTTGCAGCTTCAGCATACTTTACTTTATTTCTAACTGGTCCAGAGTCTGGGTGTTAAATGCCTTATGGCCGAGGAGGCCCAGAGTACTTGGGCTCGCGTAGCCTTGTGACATCATTGCTACTGACAACATTATATGTTCTCCAGTAAAGCATCAGGCTCTACCACAATTGTGTTGGGGCCTCAGGGATGCATTGTATAATTTTGGGTGGGAAATGGATTTATTTCTTGTTTTTTTTCGTGAAGGAAAGTGAAGCTTCCATTAAGGACAAGTAGTTTACTGGGTCTTGTGTTCATGAGGCGTTTGACCACACGCCACTTTGTTTTTTTCATGATAGTTAGATAAGATATTGAACGGGTATTCTTCTTAGAGCTCCGGGCAGTCACGGGCATGGCTGGTTGGAGTAAATATGTGATCCAGTGGGTCAGTGGCTCCAAGATCACACATTCCTTAGCACAATAAGTGGCAGAACTACTTTGTCAGCTTAGAAACCTTTGTTTTCCAGAAAGGTTCTCATTTACTGGGAAAGAAAGAGGTGACCCTCGTTACATCCCACAAGTAACCCAACCTGTCAACCGGAGGGAACGTTAACCTGGTGCCAAATGTCTGCACATTAGTGGATGTTGTCAAACCAGGTAACCATCACCAAATTAAATTGCCTCCTTAAAAAAAGCTCTAGATGCCAGGCCTTGATCAGCTAGTTCCACCCTGGACTATTCTGCCCCCAGTGTTCATACCCCTCGCTTAAACCAACTTGTCCATCGATTCAAGGTTGAACTGTACTTACTTGTGCGCTCCTACCAAGCTCAACAGATCAATTCAGAAGCCTGGTCCAGAATGCCCGAGATTGGACATCTGCTGCTAAAATCTTCACTCTATAAGAAATCACCATGAAGGCTGATGGTTCCTCTTAAAATCTTTCCCTTTTTGGATTTTATTATAGCCAGCCATGAGTGGGCTTGCAATATGTCAATTATTTTTATTTTTTAAATTCGGCACTTGAAGTTGTCAGGGCAGCCCACCAATCTTGTACGGCACTTTTGGAGCGAGGACGCACCTGCCCTGTGCAAGTGGGAACTCATAGTGCAATCGAAGGTCCGTCCTTAGTGGGGGGATGATCTCGCTCACGGTTTTAGATCGAGCACGCTGCTACTAGGGCTGCCTGCAGCACAGCAGGAAATTGGATCATTCCTGCATAGAGTGGGCCAAGGGGAAGGCGTAGACTGATCTGAGGATGATGCAATACCATCTATGACCTTCCTCGGGAGATAAATGGAAACCAACATTAGCAATAATTAAAAAGACCATGACACAGTCCCTAAAGAAACACACGAGGACAAAAAAGATAGTACCTGGCTGTGAAGAAAAATGACATGTCTAGTTTAGGATTTCACTTTGGCTTTTGCCATGTGTTTTAGAATGATGATTGGGTGACTCGTGTCCTATTCAGATTGGCTGATCTGATTTCTAGTCTTTGATGTTAGTGTTGAAGGCTGCTCTGTAGTCAACAAAAGAAAGAAACAGTATACTCTGAGCCTCTGGGTCCTAACACGGAATTCTGTTTTAATTAGTGGGACCATGATCTGGGATTCGTGAGCGATGGACCATAAACTCCTAATGCTGTCCTTTAGAAAAGGAAACTGGGCAGGCTTCACTCCTTCCTGGATATTCCACAAGCGCGTGTGGACGTATGGCCGCAGAGAATGGAGTAATGACCGAGGTTAGGCAAGACATTTGAAGCTAAATATCTGAATCTCTGGCAACCGGTCAACTTTTATTCAAAGGTTTCTTGTACAATGTCCCAGTAGCAAGTATTTGAAGCTGCCGGAAGGGAGAGCGCGTTATAGAAATGCACTGTTTTATACTTGTCAAAATAATATTTTGGCCCAACACACTCTGGCCTGCCTTTTAATTCCCTTGTTAATGTAGCTCGTGACGATTTGTGCACTCTTGAGTGTTAGACCAACTCCACCTTGTTGAATATCCAAATTATAATAAAAATCGTCACGTGTATTACCCCCAAAAATTTTTATATGATGAAACTTGATGTTTTTAAAATAATTTGATTTATAATTGTGCCCGTTTCATTGGGCTCGGGTGGGCACGGCTACTGTCTGTGACATCTACATGTAGAAGCACTCCTACTTGTGCCTATGACAATACTTATGGCAGCGCTCTTCATTTCAAGCCTGGCATCTCGTACAGCAGAGTGTTGAGCTATGGTCTGTGACATCACCTATAGCAGAGCTGTTCACGTATGGTCTGTCATCACTCACAGCAGAGCCCTGGTCTGAAATATCACCTATAGCAGAGGTGTTCACGTGTGGTCTGTCATCACTCACAGCCGAGCTCTCAGAGCTATGGTCTGAAACATCACCTATAGCAGAGCTGTTCACGTATGGTCTCATCACTCACAGCAGAGCTCTGGTCTGAAATATCACCTATAGCAGAGGTGTTCACGTGTGGTCTGTCATCACTCACAGCCGAGCTCTCAGAGCTATGGTCTGAAACATCACCTATAGCAGAACTGTCCACGTATGGTCTCATCACTCACAGCAGAGCTCTCAGGGCTATGGTCTGAAACATCACCTATAGCAGAACTGTCCACGTATGGTCTCATCACTCACAGCAGAGCTCTCAGGGCTATGGTCTGAAACATCACCTATAGCAGAACTGTTCACGTGTGGTCTGTCATCACTCACAGCAGAGCTCTCAGAGCCCTGGTCTGAAACATCACCTATAGCAGAGCTGTTCGCGTATGGTCTCATCACTCACAGCAGAGCTCTCAGAGCTATGGTCTGAAACATCACCTATAGCAGAACTGTCCACGTATGGTCTGTCATCACTCGCAGCAGAGCCCTGGTCTGAAATATCACCTATAGCAGAGCTGTTCACGTATGGTCTCATCACTCACAGCAGAGCTCTCAGAGCCCTGGTCTGAAACATCACCTATAGCAGAGCTGTTCACGTATGGTCTCATCACTCACAGCAGAGCTCTCAGAGCCGTGGTCTGAAACATCACCTATAGCAGAGCTGTTCACGTATGGTCTCATCACTCACAGCAGAGCTCTCAGAGCCCTGGTCTGAAACATCACCTATAGCAGAGCTGTTCACGTATGGTCTCATCACTCACAGCAGAGCCGTGGTCTGAAACATCACCTATAGCAGAGCTGTTCACGTATGGTCTCATCACTCACAGCAGAGCTCTCAGAGCCGTGGTCTGAGACATCACCTATAGCAGAGCTGTTCACGTATGGTCTCATCACTCACAGCAGAGCTCTCAGAGCCGTGGTCTGAAACATCACCTATAGCAGAGCTGTTCACGTATGGTCTCATCACTCACAGCAGAGCTCTCAGAGCCCTGGTCTGAAACATCACCTATAGCAGAGCTGTTCACGTATGGTCTCATCACTCACAGCAGAGCTCTCAGAACTATGGTCTGAAACATCACCTATAGCAGAGCTGTTCACGTATGGTCTCATCACTCACAGCAGAGCTCTCAGGGCTATGGTCTGAAACATCACCTATAGCAGAGCTGTTCACGTATGGTCTCATCACTCACAGCAAAGCTCTCAGGGCTATGGTCTGAAATATCACCTATAGCAGAGGTGTTCACGTATGGTCTCATCACTCACAGCAGAGCTCTCAGAGCCCTGGTCTGAAACATCACCTATAGCAGAGCTGTTCACGTATGGTCTCATCACTCACAGCAGAGCCGTGGTCTGAAACATCACCTATAGCAGAGCTGTTCGCGTGTGGTCTCATCACTCACAGCAGAGCTCTCAGGGCTATGGTCTGAAACATCACCTATAGCAGAGCTGTTCACGTATGGTCTCATCACTCACAGCAGAGCTCTCAGAGCCCTGGTCTGAAACATCACCTATAGCAGAACTGTTCACGTATGGTCTGTCATCACTCACAGCAGAGCTCTCAGAGCCCTGGTCTGAAACATCACCTATAGCAGAGCTGTTCACGTGTGGTCTCATCACTCACAGCAGAGCCGTGGTCTGAAACATCACCTATAGCAGAGCTGTTCACGTATGGTCTCATCACTCACAGCAGAGCTCTCAGAACTATGGTCTGAAACATCACCTATAGCAGAACTGTTCACGTGTGGTCTGTCATCACTCACAGCAGAGCTCTCAGAGCCCTGGTCTGAAACATCACCTATAGCAGAACTGTTCACGTATGGTCTCATCACTCACAGCAGAGCTCTCAGAGCCGTGGTCTGAAACATCACCTATAGCAGAGCTGTTCACGTGTGGTCTGTCATCACTCACAGCAGAGCTCTCAGAGCCCTGGTCTGAGACATCACCTATAGCAGAGCTGTTCACGTATGGTCTCATCACTCACAGCAGAGCTCTGGTCTGAAATATCACCTATAGCAGAACTGTTCACGTGTGGTCTGTCATCACTCACAGCAGAGCTCTCAGAGCCCTGGTCTGAAACATCACCTATAGCAGAGCTGTTCACGTGTGGTCTGTCATCACTCACAGCAGAGCTCTCAGAACTATGGTCTGAAACATCACCTATAGCAGAACTGTTCACGTGTGGTCTGTCATCACTCACAGCAGAGCTCTCAGAGCCCTGGTCTGAAACATCACCTATAGCAGAGCTGTTCGCGTATGGTCTCATCACTCACAGCAGAGCTCTCAGAGCCCTGGTCTGAAACATCACCTATAGCAGAGCTGTTCACGTGTGGTCTCATCACTCACAGCAGAGCCGTGGTCTGAAACATCACCTATAGCAGAGCTGTTCACGTATGGTCTCATCACTCACAGCAGAGCTCTCAGAGCCGTGGTCTGAAACATCACCTATAGCAGAGCTGTTCACGTATGGTCTCATCACTCACAGCAGAGCTCTCAGAACTATGGTCTGAAACATCACCTATAGCAGAACTGTTCACGTGTGGTCTGTCATCACTCACAGCCGAGCTCTCAGAGCTATGGTCTGAAACATCACCTATAGCAGAACTGTTCACGTGTGGTCTCATCACTCACAGCCGAGCTCTCAGAGCTATGGTCTGAAACATCACCTATAGCAGAACTGTTCACGTATGGTCTCATCACTCACAGCAGAGCTCTCAGAGCCGTGGTCTGAAACATCACCTATAGCAGAGCTGTTCACGTGTGGTCTGTCATCACTCACAGCAGAGCTCTCAGAGCCCTGGTCTGAGACATCACCTATAGCAGAGCTGTTCACGTATGGTCTCATCACTCACAGCAGAGCTCTCAGAGCCGTGGTCTGAAACATCACCTATAGCAGAGCTGTTCACGTATGGTCTCATCACTCACAGCAGAGCTCTCAGAGCCCTGGTCTGAAACATCACCTATAGCAGAGCTGTTCACGTATGGTCTCATCACTCACAGCCGAGCTCTCAGAGCTATGGTCTGAAACATCACCTATAGCAGAGCTGTTCACGTATGGTCTCATCACTCACAGCAGAGCTCTCAGGGCTATGGTCTGAAATATCACCTATAGCAGAGCTGTTCACGTGTGGTCTCATCACTCACAGCAGAGCTCTGGTCTGAAATATCACCTATAGCAGAACTGTTCACGTGTGGTCTGTCATCACTCACAGCAGAGCTCTCAGAGCCCTGGTCTGAAACATCACCTATAGCAGAACTGTTCACGTATGGTCTCATCACTCACAGCAGAGCTCTCAGAGCCGTGGTCTGAAACATCACCTATAGCAGAACTGTTCACGTATGGTCTCATCACTCACAGCAGAGCTCTCAGGGCTATGGTCTGAAACATCACCTATAGCAGAGCTGTTCACGTATGGTCTCATCACTCATAGCAGAGCTCTCAGGGCTATGGTCTGAAACATCACCTATAGCAGAACTGTTCACGTGTGGTCTGTCATCACTCACAGCAGAGCTCTCAGAGCCCTGGTCTGAAACATCACCTATAGCAGAACTGTTCACGTATGGTCTCATCACTCACAGCAGAGCTCTCAGAGCCCTGGTCTGAAACATCACCTATAGCAGAGCTGTTCACGTGTGGTCTCATCACTCACAGCAGAGCCGTGGTCTGAAACATCACCTATAGCAGAGCTGTTCACGTATGGTCTCATCACTCACAGCAGAGCTCTCAGAGCCCTGGTCTGAAACATCACCTATAGCAGAGCTGTTCACGTATGGTCTCATCACTCACAGCAGAGCTCTCAGAACTATGGTCTGAAACATCACCTATAGCAGAGCTGTTCACGTGTGGTCTGTCATCACTCACAGCAGAGCTCTCAGAGCCCTGGTCTGAAACATCACCTATAGCAGAACTGTTCACGTATGGTCTCATCACTCACAGCAGAGCTCTCAGAGCCGTGGTCTGAAACATCACCTATAGCAGAGCTGTTCACGTATGGTCTCATCACTCACAGCAGAGCTCTCAGAACTATGGTCTGAAACATCACCTATAGCAGAACTGTTCACGTGTGGTCTGTCATCACTCACAGCAGAGCTCTCAGAGCCCTGGTCTGAAACATCACCTATAGCAGAACTGTTCACGTATGGTCTCATCACTCACAGCAGAGCTCTCAGAGCCGTGGTCTGAAACATCACCTATAGCAGAGCTGTTCACGTATGGTCTCATCACTCACAGCAGAGCTCTCAGGGCTATGGTCTGAAACATCACCTATAGCAGAGCTGTTCACGTATGGTCTCATCACTCATAGCAGAGCTCTCAGGGCTATGGTCTGAAACATCACCTATAGCAGAACTGTTCACGTGTGGTCTGTCATCACTCACAGCAGAGCTCTCAGAGCCCTGGTCTGAAACATCACCTATAGCAGAACTGTTCACGTATGGTCTCATCACTCACAGCAGAGCTCTCAGAGCCGTGGTCTGAAACATCACCTATAGCAGAGCTGTTCACGTATGGTCTCATCACTCACAGCAGAGCTCTCAGAGCCCTGGTCTGAAACATCACCTATAGCAGAGCTGTTCACGTATGGTCTCATCACTCATAGCAGAGCTCTCAGGGCTATGGTCTGAAACATCACCTATAGCAGAACTGTTCACGTATGGTCTGTCATCACTCACAGCAGAGCTCTCAGAGCCCTGGTCTGAAACATCACCTATAGCAGAGCTGTTCACGTGTGGTCTCATCACTCACAGCAGAGCCGTGGTCTGAAACATCACCTATAGCAGAGCTGTTCACGTATGGTCTCATCACTCACAGCAGAGCTCTCAGAACTATGGTCTGAAACATCACCTATAGCAGAACTGTTCACGTGTGGTCTGTCATCACTCACAGCAGAGCTCTCAGAGCCCTGGTCTGAAACATCACCTATAGCAGAACTGTTCACGTATGGTCTCATCACTCACAGCAGAGCTCTCAGAGCTGTGGTCTGAAACATCACCTATAGCAGAGCTGTTCACGTATGGTCTCATCACTCACAGCAGAGCTCTCAGAACTATGGTCTGAAACATCACCTATAGCAGAACTGTTCACGTGTGGTCTGTCATCACTCACAGCAGAGCTCTCAGAGCCCTGGTCTGAAACATCACCTATAGCAGAGCTGTTCACGTATGGTCTCATCACTCACAGCAGAGCTCTCAGAACTATGGTCTGAAACATCACCTATAGCAGAGCTGTTCACGTGTGGTCTCATCACTCACAGCAGAGCTCTCAGAACTATGGTCTGAAACATCACCTATAGCAGAACTGTTCACGTGTGGTCTGTCATCACTCACAGCAGAGCTCTCAGAGCCCTGGTCTGAAACATCACCTATAGCAGAACTGTTCACGTATGGTCTCATCACTCACAGCAGAGCTCTCAGAGCCGTGGTCTGAAACATCACCTATAGCAGAGCTGTTCACGTATGGTCTCATCACTCACAGCAGAGCTCTCAGAACTATGGTCTGAAACATCACCTATAGCAGAACTGTTCACGTGTGGTCTGTCATCACTCACAGCAGAGCTCTCAGAGCCCTGGTCTGAAACATCACCTATAGCAGAGCTGTTCACGTGTGGTCTCATCACTCACAGCAGAGCCGTGGTCTGAAACATCACCTATAGCAGAGCTGTTCACGTATGGTCTCATCACTCACAGCAGAGCTCTCAGAGCCCTGGTCTGAAACAGCACCTATAGCAGAGCTGTTCACGTATGGTCTCATCACTCACAGCAGAGCTCTCAGAACTATGGTCTGAAACATCACCTATAGCAGAACTGTTCACGTGTGGTCTGTCATCACTCACAGCAGAGCTCTCAGAGCCCTGGTCTGAAACATCACCTATAGCAGAACTGTTCACGTATGGTCTCATCACTCACAGCAGAGCTCTCAGAGCCGTGGTCTGAAACATCACCTATAGCAGAGCTGTTCACGTATGGTCTCATCACTCACAGCAGAGCTCTCAGGGCTATGGTCTGAAACATCACCTATAGCAGAGCTGTTCACGTATGGTCTCATCACTCACAGCAGAGCTCTCAGAACTATGGTCTGAAACATCACCTATAGCAGAACTGTTCACGTGTGGTCTGTCATCACTCACAGCAGAGCTCTCAGAGCCCTGGTCTGAAACATCACCTATAGCAGAACTGTTCACGTATGGTCTCATCACTCACAGCAGAGCTCTCAGAGCCGTGGTCTGAAACATCACCTATAGCAGAGCTGTTCACGTGTGGTCTGTCATCACTCACAGCAGAGCTCTCAGAGCCCTGGTCTGAAATATCACCTATAGCAGAGCTGTTCACGTATGGTCTCATCACTCACAGCAGAGCTCTCAGAACTATGGTCTGAAACATCACCTATAGCAGAGCTGTTCACGTGTGGTCTGTCATCACTCACAGCAGAGCTCTCAGAGCCCTGGTCTGAGACATCACCTATAGCAGAGCTGTTCACGTATGGTCTCATCACTCACAGCAGAGCTCTGGTCTGAAATATCACCTATAGCAGAACTGTTCACGTGTGGTCTGTCATCACTCACAGCAGAGCTCTCAGAGCCCTGGTCTGAAACATCACCTATAGCAGAACTGTTCACGTATGGTCTCATCACTCACAGCAGAGCTCTCAGAACTATGGTCTGAAACATCACCTATAGCAGAACTGTTCACGTGTGGTCTGTCATCACTCACAGCAGAGCTCTCAGAGCCCTGGTCTGAAACATCACCTATAGCAGAGCTGTTCGCGTATGGTCTCATCACTCACAGCAGAGCTCTCAGAGCCCTGGTCTGAAACATCACCTATAGCAGAGCTGTTCACGTGTGGTCTCATCACTCACAGCAGAGCCGTGGTCTGAAACATCACCTATAGCAGAGCTGTTCACGTATGGTCTCATCACTCACAGCAGAGCTCTCAGAGCCGTGGTCTGAAACATCACCTATAGCAGAGCTGTTCACGTATGGTCTCATCACTCACAGCAGAGCTCTCAGAACTATGGTCTGAAACATCACCTATAGCAGAACTGTTCACGTGTGGTCTGTCATCACTCACAGCCGAGCTCTCAGAGCTATGGTCTGAAACATCACCTATAGCAGAACTGTTCACGTGTGGTCTGTCATCACTCACAGCAGAGCTCTCAGAGCCCTGGTCTGAAACATCACCTATAGCAGAACTGTTCACGTGTGGTCTGTCATCACTCACAGCCGAGCTCTCAGAGCTATGGTCTGAAACATCACCTATAGCAGAACTGTTCACGTATGGTCTCATCACTCACAGCAGAGCTCTCAGAGCCGTGGTCTGAAACATCACCTATAGCAGAGCTGTTCACGTGTGGTCTGTCATCACTCACAGCAGAGCTCTCAGAGCCCTGGTCTGAGACATCACCTATAGCAGAGCTGTTCACGTATGGTCTCATCACTCACAGCAGAGCTCTCAGAGCCGTGGTCTGAAACATCACCTATAGCAGAGCTGTTCACGTATGGTCTCATCACTCACAGCAGAGCTCTCAGAGCCCTGGTCTGAAACATCACCTATAGCAGAGCTGTTCACGTATGGTCTCATCACTCACAGCAGAGCTCTCAGAACTATGGTCTGAAACATCACCTATAGCAGAGCTGTTCACGTATGGTCTCATCACTCACAGCAGAGCTCTCAGGGCTATGGTCTGAAATATCACCTATAGCAGAGCTGTTCACGTGTGGTCTCATCACTCACAGCAGAGCTCTGGTCTGAAATATCACCTATAGCAGAACTGTTCACGTGTGGTCTGTCATCACTCACAGCAGAGCTCTCAGAGCCCTGGTCTGAAACATCACCTATAGCAGAACTGTTCACGTATGGTCTCATCACTCACAGCAGAGCTCTCAGAGCCGTGGTCTGAAACATCACCTATAGCAGAACTGTTCACGTATGGTCTCATCACTCACAGCAGAGCTCTCAGGGCTATGGTCTGAAACATCACCTATAGCAGAGCTGTTCACGTATGGTCTCATCACTCATAGCAGAGCTCTCAGGGCTATGGTCTGAAACATCACCTATAGCAGAACTGTTCACGTGTGGTCTGTCATCACTCACAGCAGAGCTCTCAGAGCCCTGGTCTGAAACATCACCTATAGCAGAACTGTTCACGTATGGTCTCATCACTCACAGCAGAGCTCTCAGAGCCCTGGTCTGAAACATCACCTATAGCAGAGCTGTTCACGTGTGGTCTCATCACTCACAGCAGAGCCGTGGTCTGAAACATCACCTATAGCAGAGCTGTTCACGTATGGTCTCATCACTCACAGCAGAGCTCTCAGAGCCGTGGTCTGAAACATCACCTATAGCAGAGCTGTTCACGTATGGTCTCATCACTCACAGCAGAGCTCTCAGAACTATGGTCTGAAACATCACCTATAGCAGAACTGTTCACGTGTGGTCTGTCATCACTCACAGCAGAGCTCTCAGAGCCCTGGTCTGAAACATCACCTATAGCAGAACTGTTCACGTATGGTCTCATCACTCACAGCAGAGCTCTCAGAGCCGTGGTCTGAAACATCACCTATAGCAGAGCTGTTCACGTATGGTCTCATCACTCACAGCAGAGCTCTCAGGGCTATGGTCTGAAACATCACCTATAGCAGAGCTGTTCACGTATGGTCTCATCACTCATAGCAGAGCTCTCAGGGCTATGGTCTGAAACATCACCTATAGCAGAACTGTTCACGTGTGGTCTGTCATCACTCACAGCAGAGCTCTCAGAGCCCTGGTCTGAAACATCACCTATAGCAGAGCTGTTCACGTGTGGTCTCATCACTCACAGCAGAGCCGTGGTCTGAAACATCACCTATAGCAGAGCTGTTCACGTATGGTCTCATCACTCACAGCAGAGCTCTCAGAACTATGGTCTGAAAAATCACCTATAGCAGAACTGTTCACGTGTGGTCTGTCATCACTCACAGCAGAGCTCTCAGAGCCCTGGTCTGAAACATCACCTATAGCAGAACTGTTCACGTATGGTCTCATCACTCACAGCAGAGCTCTCAGAGCCGTGGTCTGAAACATCACCTATAGCAGAGCTGTTCACGTATGGTCTCATCACTCACAGCAGAGCTCTCAGAACTATGGTCTGAAACATCACCTATAGCAGAACTGTTCACGTGTGGTCTGTCATCACTCACAGCAGAGCTCTCAGAGCCCTGGTCTGAAACATCACCTATAGCAGAACTGTTCACGTATGGTCTCATCACTCACAGCAGAGCTCTCAGAGCCCTGGTCTGAAACATCACCTATAGCAGAGCTGTTCACGTGTGGTCTCATCACTCACAGCAGAGCCGTGGTCTGAAACATCACCTATAGCAGAGCTGTTCACGTATGGTCTCATCACTCACAGCAGAGCTCTCAGAGCCCTGGTCTGAAACATCACCTATAGCAGAGCTGTTCACGTATGGTCTCATCACTCACAGCAGAGCTCTCAGAACTATGGTCTGAAACATCACCTATAGCAGAACTGTTCACGTGTGGTCTGTCATCACTCACAGCAGAGCTCTCAGAGCCGTGGTCTGAAACATCACCTATAGCAGAGCTGTTCACGTATGGTCTCATCACTCACAGCAGAGCTCTCAGAACTATGGTCTGAAACATCACCTATAGCAGAACTGTTCACGTGTGGTCTGTCATCACTCACAGCAGAGCTCTCAGAGCCCTGGTCTGAAACATCACCTATAGCAGAACTGTTCACGTATGGTCTCATCACTCACAGCAGAGCTCTCAGAGCCGTGGTCTGAAACATCACCTATAGCAGAGCTGTTCACGTATGGTCTCATCACTCACAGCAGAGCTCTCAGGGCTATGGTCTGAAACATCACCTATAGCAGAGCTGTTCACGTATGGTCTCATCACTCATAGCAGAGCTCTCAGGGCTATGGTCTGAAACATCACCTATAGCAGAACTGTTCACGTGTGGTCTGTCATCACTCACAGCAGAGCCGTGGTCTGAAACATCACCTATAGCAGAGCTGTTCACGTATGGTCTCATCACTCACAGCAGAGCTCTCAGAGCCCTGGTCTGAAACATCACCTATAGCAGAGCTGTTCACGTATGGTCTCATCACTCACAGCAGAGCTCTCAGAACTATGGTCTGAAACATCACCTATAGCAGAACTGTTCACGTGTGGTCTGTCATCACTCACAGCAGAGCTCTCAGAGCCCTGGTCTGAAACATCACCTATAGCAGAACTGTTCACGTATGGTCTCATCACTCACAGCAGAGCTCTCAGAGCCGTGGTCTGAAACATCACCTATAGCAGAGCTGTTCACGTATGGTCTCATCACTCACAGCAGAGCTCTCAGAACTATGGTCTGAAACATCACCTATAGCAGAACTGTTCACGTGTGGTCTGTCATCACTCACAGCAGAGCTCTCAGAGCCCTGGTCTGAAACATCACCTATAGCAGAACTGTTCACGTATGGTCTCATCACTCACAGCAGAGCTCTCAGAGCCCTGGTCTGAAACATCACCTATAGCAGAGCTGTTCACGTGTGGTCTCATCACTCACAGCAGAGCCGTGGTCTGAAACATCACCTATAGCAGAGCTGTTCACGTATGGTCTCATCACTCACAGCAGAGCTCTCAGAGCCCTGGTCTGAAACATCACCTATAGCAGAGCTGTTCACGTATGGTCTCATCACTCACAGCAGAGCTCTCAGAACTATGGTCTGAAACATCACCTATAGCAGAACTGTTCACGTGTGGTCTGTCATCACTCACAGCAGAGCTCTCAGAGCCCTGGTCTGAAACATCACCTATAGCAGAACTGTTCACGTATGGTCTCATCACTCACAGCAGAGCTCTCAGAGCCGTGGTCTGAAACATCACCTATAGCAGAGCTGTTCACGTATGGTCTCATCACTCACAGCAGAGCTCTCAGAACTATGGTCTGAAACATCACCTATAGCAGAACTGTTCACGTGTGGTCTGTCATCACTCACAGCAGAGCTCTCAGAGCCCTGGTCTGAAACATCACCTATAGCAGAACTGTTCACGTATGGTCTCATCACTCACAGCAGAGCTCTCAGAGCCGTGGTCTGAAACATCACCTATAGCAGAACTGTTCACGTATGGTCTCATCACTCACAGCAGAGCTCTCAGAGCCCTGGTCTGAAACATCACCTATAGCAGAGCTGTTCACGTGTGGTCTCATCACTCACAGCAGAGCCGTGGTCTGAAACATCACCTATAGCAGAGCTGTTCACGTATGGTCTCATCACTCACAGCAGAGCTCTCAGAACTATGGTCTGAAACATCACCTATAGCAGAACTGTTCACGTGTGGTCTGTCATCACTCACAGCAGAGCTCTCAGAGCCCTGGTCTGAAACATCACCTATAGCAGAACTGTTCACGTATGGTCTCATCACTCACAGCAGAGCTCTCAGAGCCGTGGTCTGAAACATCACCTATAGCAGAGCTGTTCACGTATGGTCTCATCACTCACAGCAGAGCTCTCAGAGCTATGGTCTGAAACATCACCTATAGCAGAGCTGTTCACGTATGGTCTCATCACTCACAGCAGAGCTCTCAGAACTATGGTCTGAAACATCACCTATAGCAGAACTGTTCACGTGTGGTCTGTCATCACTCACAGCAGAGCTCTCAGAGCCCTGGTCTGAAACATCACCTATAGCAGAGCTGTTCACGTATGGTCTCATCACTCACAGCAGAGCTCTGGTCTGAAACATCACCTATAGCAGAACTGTTCACGTGTGGTCTGTCATCACTCACAGCAGAGCTCTCAGAGCCCTGGTCTGAAACATCACCTATAGCAGAGCTGTTTGCGTATGGTCTCATCACTCACAGCAGAGCCGTGGTCTGAAACATCACCTATAGCAGAGCTGTTCACGTATGGTCTCATCACTCACAGCAGAGCTCTCAGAGCCCTGGTCTGAAACATCACCTATAGCAGAGCTGTTCACGTATGGTCTCATCACTCACAGCAGAGCTCTCAGAACTATGGTCTGAAACATCACCTATAGCAGAACTGTTCACGTGTGGTCTGTCATCACTCACAGCAGAGCTCTCAGAGCCCTGGTCTGAAACATCACCTATAGCAGAACTGTTCACGTATGGTCTCATCACTCACAGCAGAGCTCTGGTCTGAAATATCACCTATAGCAGAGCTGTTCACGTATGGTCTCATCACTCACAGCAGAGCTCTCAGAACTATGGTCTGAAACATCACCTATAGCAGAACTGTTCACGTGTGGTCTGTCATCACTCACAGCAGAGCTCTCAGAGCCCTGGTCTGAAACATCACCTATAGCAGAACTGTTCACGTATGGTCTCATCACTCACAGCAGAGCTCTCAGAGCCGTGGTCTGAAACATCACCTATAGCAGAGCTGTTCACGTATGGTCTCATCACTCACAGCAGAGCTCTCAGAGCTATGGTCTGAAACATCACCTATAGCAGAGCTGTTCACGTATGGTCTCATCACTCACAGCAGAGCTCTCAGAACTATGGTCTGAAACATCACCTATAGCAGAACTGTTCACGTGTGGTCTGTCATCACTCACAGCAGAGCTCTCAGAGCCCTGGTCTGAAACATCACCTATAGCAGAGCTGTTCACGTATGGTCTCATCACTCACAGCAGAGCTCTGGTCTGAAACATCACCTATAGCAGAACTGTTCACGTGTGGTCTGTCATCACTCACAGCAGAGCTCTCAGAGCCCTGGTCTGAAACATCACCTATAGCAGAGCTGTTTGCGTATGGTCTCATCACTCACAGCAGAGCCGTGGTCTGAAACATCACCTATAGCAGAGCTGTTCACGTATGGTCTCATCACTCACAGCAGAGCTCTCAGAGCCCTGGTCTGAAACATCACCTATAGCAGAGCTGTTCACGTATGGTCTCATCACTCACAGCAGAGCTCTCAGAACTATGGTCTGAAACATCACCTATAGCAGAACTGTTCACGTGTGGTCTGTCATCACTCACAGCAGAGCTCTCAGAGCCCTGGTCTGAAACATCACCTATAGCAGAACTGTTCACGTATGGTCTCATCACTCACAGCAGAGCTCTGGTCTGAAATATCACCTATAGCAGAGCTGTTCACGTATGGTCTCATCACTCACAGCAGAGCTCTCAGAACTATGGTCTGAAACATCACCTATAGCAGAACTGTTCACGTGTGGTCTGTCATCACTCACAGCAGAGCTCTCAGAGCCCTGGTCTGAAACATCACCTATAGCAGAGCTGTTCACGTATGGTCTCATCACTCACAGCAGAGCTCTGGTCTGAAACATCACCTATAGCAGAACTGTTCACGTGTGGTCTGTCATCACTCACAGCAGAGCTCTCAGAGCCCTGGTCTGAAACATCACCTATAGCAGAGCTGTTCACGTATGGTCTCATCACTCACAGCAGAGCTCTCAGAACTATGGTCTGAAACATCACCTATAGCAGAACTGTTCACGTGTGGTCTGTCATCACTCACAGCAGAGCTCTCAGAGCCCTGGTCTGAAACATCACCTATAGCAGAGCTGTTCACGTATGGTCTCATCACTCACAGCAGAGCTCTGGTCTGAAACATCACCTATAGCAGAACTGTTCACGTGTGGTCTGTCATCACTCACAGCAGAGCTCTCAGAGCCCTGGTCTGAAACATCACCTATATCAGAGCTGTTTGCGTATGGTCTCATCACTCACAGCAGAGCCGTGGTCTGAAACATCACCTATAGCAGAGCTGTTCACGTATGGTATCATCACTCACAGCAGAGCTCTCAGAGCCCTGGTCTGAAACATCACCTATAGCAGAGCTGTTCACGTATGGTCTCATCACTCACAGCAGAGCTCTCAGAACTATGGTCTGAAACATCACCTATAGCAGAACTGTTCACGTGTGGTCTGTCATCACTCACAGCAGAGCTCTCAGAGCCCTGGTCTGAAACATCACCTATAGCAGAGCTGTTCACGTATGGTCTCATCACTCACAGCAGAGCTCTGGTCTGAAATATCACCTATAGCAGAACTGTTCACGTGTGGTCTGTCATCACTCACAGCAGAGCTCTCAGAGCCCTGGTCTGAAACATCACCTATAGCAGAGCTGTTCACGTATGGTCTCATCACTCACAGCAGAGCTCTCAGAGCCCTGGTCTGAAACATCACCTATAGCAGAACTGTTCACGTGTGGTCTGTCATCACTCACAGCAGAGCTCTCAGAGCCCTGGTCTGAAACATCACCTATAGCAGAACTGTTCACGTATGGTCTCATCACTCACAGCAGAGCTCTCAGAGCCGTGGTCTGAAACATCACCTATAGCAGAGCTGTTCACGTATGGTCTCATCACTCACAGCAGAGCTCTCAGAACTATGGTCTGAAACATCACCTATAGCAGAGCTGTTCACGTGTGGTCTGTCATCACTCACAGCAGAGCTCTCAGAGCCCTGGTCTGAAACATCACCTATAGCAGAGCTGTTCGCGTATGGTCTCATCACTCACAGCAGAGCCGTGGTCTGAAACATCACCTATAGCAGAGCTGTTCACGTATGGTCTCATCACTCACAGCAGAGCTCTCAGAACTATGGTCTGAAACATCACCTATAGCAGAGCTGTTCGCGTATGGTCTCATCACTCACAGCAGAGCCGTGGTCTGAAACATCACCTATAGCAGAACTGTTCACGTGTGGTCTGTCATCACTCACAGCAGAGCTCTCAGAGCCCTGGTCTGAAACATCACCTATAGCAGAGCTGTTCGCGTATGGTCTCATCACTCACAGCCGAGCTCTCAGAGCTATGGTCTGAAACATCACCTATAGCAGAGCTGTTCACGTGTGGTCTCATCACTCACAGCAGAGCCGTGGTCTGAAACATCACCTATAGCAGAGCTGTTCACGTATGGTCTCATCACTCACAGCAGAGCTCTCAGAGCCCTGGTCTGAAACATCACCTATAGCAGAGCTGTTCACGTATGGTCTCATCACTCACAGCAGAGCTCTCAGAACTATGGTCTGAAACATCACCTATAGCAGAACTGTTCACGTGTGGTCTGTCATCACTCACAGCAGAGCTCTCAGAGCCCTGGTCTGAAACATCACCTATAGCAGAACTGTTCACGTATGGTCTCATCACTCACAGCAGAGCTCTCAGAGCCGTGGTCTGAAACATCACCTATAGCAGAGCTGTTCACGTATGGTCTCATCACTCACAGCAGAGCTCTCAGAACTATGGTCTGAAACATCACCTATAGCAGAACTGTTCACGTGTGGTCTGTCATCACTCACAGCAGAGCTCTCAGAGCCCTGGTCTGAAACATCACCTATAGCAGAACTGTTCACGTATGGTCTCATCACTCACAGCAGAGCTCTCAGAGCCGTGGTCTGAAACATCACCTATAGCAGAACTGTTCACGTATGGTCTCATCACTCACAGCAGAGCTCTCAGAGCCCTGGTCTGAAACATCACCTATAGCAGAGCTGTTCACGTGTGGTCTCATCACTCACAGCAGAGCCGTGGTCTGAAACATCACCTATAGCAGAGCTGTTCACGTATGGTCTCATCACTCACAGCAGAGCTCTCAGAACTATGGTCTGAAACATCACCTATAGCAGAACTGTTCACGTGTGGTCTGTCATCACTCACAGCAGAGCTCTCAGAGCCCTGGTCTGAAACATCACCTATAGCAGAACTGTTCACGTATGGTCTCATCACTCACAGCAGAGCTCTCAGAGCCGTGGTCTGAAACATCACCTATAGCAGAGCTGTTCACGTATGGTCTCATCACTCACAGCAGAGCTCTCAGAGCTATGGTCTGAAACATCACCTATAGCAGAGCTGTTCACGTATGGTCTCATCACTCACAGCAGAGCTCTCAGAACTATGGTCTGAAACATCACCTATAGCAGAACTGTTCACGTGTGGTCTGTCATCACTCACAGCAGAGCTCTCAGAGCCCTGGTCTGAAACATCACCTATAGCAGAGCTGTTCACGTATGGTCTCATCACTCACAGCAGAGCTCTGGTCTGAAACATCACCTATAGCAGAACTGTTCACGTGTGGTCTGTCATCACTCACAGCAGAGCTCTCAGAGCCCTGGTCTGAAACATCACCTATAGCAGAGCTGTTTGCGTATGGTCTCATCACTCACAGCAGAGCCGTGGTCTGAAACATCACCTATAGCAGAGCTGTTCACGTATGGTCTCATCACTCACAGCAGAGCTCTCAGAGCCCTGGTCTGAAACATCACCTATAGCAGAGCTGTTCACGTATGGTCTCATCACTCACAGCAGAGCTCTCAGAACTATGGTCTGAAACATCACCTATAGCAGAACTGTTCACGTGTGGTCTGTCATCACTCACAGCAGAGCTCTCAGAGCCCTGGTCTGAAACATCACCTATAGCAGAACTGTTCACGTATGGTCTCATCACTCACAGCAGAGCTCTGGTCTGAAATATCACCTATAGCAGAGCTGTTCACGTATGGTCTCATCACTCACAGCAGAGCTCTCAGAACTATGGTCTGAAACATCACCTATAGCAGAACTGTTCACGTGTGGTCTGTCATCACTCACAGCAGAGCTCTCAGAGCCCTGGTCTGAAACATCACCTATAGCAGAGCTGTTCACGTATGGTCTCATCACTCACAGCAGAGCTCTGGTCTGAAACATCACCTATAGCAGAACTGTTCACGTGTGGTCTGTCATCACTCACAGCAGAGCTCTCAGAGCCCTGGTCTGAAACATCACCTATAGCAGAGCTGTTCACGTATGGTCTCATCACTCACAGCAGAGCTCTCAGAACTATGGTCTGAAACATCACCTATAGCAGAACTGTTCACGTGTGGTCTGTCATCACTCACAGCAGAGCTCTCAGAGCCCTGGTCTGAAACATCACCTATAGCAGAGCTGTTCACGTATGGTCTCATCACTCACAGCAGAGCTCTGGTCTGAAACATCACCTATAGCAGAACTGTTCACGTGTGGTCTGTCATCACTCACAGCAGAGCTCTCAGAGCCCTGGTCTGAAACATCACCTATATCAGAGCTGTTTGCGTATGGTCTCATCACTCACAGCAGAGCCGTGGTCTGAAACATCACCTATAGCAGAGCTGTTCACGTATGGTATCATCACTCACAGCAGAGCTCTCAGAGCCCTGGTCTGAAACATCACCTATAGCAGAGCTGTTCACGTATGGTCTCATCACTCACAGCAGAGCTCTCAGAACTATGGTCTGAAACATCACCTATAGCAGAACTGTTCACGTGTGGTCTGTCATCACTCACAGCAGAGCTCTCAGAGCCCTGGTCTGAAACATCACCTATAGCAGAGCTGTTCACGTATGGTCTCATCACTCACAGCAGAGCTCTGGTCTGAAATATCACCTATAGCAGAACTGTTCACGTGTGGTCTGTCATCACTCACAGCAGAGCTCTCAGAGCCCTGGTCTGAAACATCACCTATAGCAGAGCTGTTCACGTATGGTCTCATCACTCACAGCAGAGCTCTCAGAGCCCTGGTCTGAAACATCACCTATAGCAGAACTGTTCACGTGTGGTCTGTCATCACTCACAGCAGAGCTCTCAGAGCCCTGGTCTGAAACATCACCTATAGCAGAACTGTTCACGTATGGTCTCATCACTCACAGCAGAGCTCTCAGAGCCGTGGTCTGAAACATCACCTATAGCAGAGCTGTTCACGTATGGTCTCATCACTCACAGCAGAGCTCTCAGAACTATGGTCTGAAACATCACCTATAGCAGAGCTGTTCACGTGTGGTCTGTCATCACTCACAGCAGAGCTCTCAGAGCCCTGGTCTGAAACATCACCTATAGCAGAGCTGTTCGCGTATGGTCTCATCACTCACAGCAGAGCCGTGGTCTGAAACATCACCTATAGCAGAGCTGTTCACGTATGGTCTCATCACTCACAGCAGAGCTCTCAGAACTATGGTCTGAAACATCACCTATAGCAGAGCTGTTCGCGTATGGTCTCATCACTCACAGCAGAGCCGTGGTCTGAAACATCACCTATAGCAGAACTGTTCACGTGTGGTCTGTCATCACTCACAGCAGAGCTCTCAGAGCCCTGGTCTGAAACATCACCTATAGCAGAGCTGTTCGCGTATGGTCTCATCACTCACAGCCGAGCTCTCAGAGCTATGGTCTGAAACATCACCTATAGCAGAACTGTTCACGTGTGGTCTGTCATCACTCACAGCAGAGCTCTCAGAGCCCTGGTCTGAAACATCACCTATAGCAGAGCTGTTCACGTGTGGTCTCATCACTCACAGCAGAGCCGTGGTCTGAAACATCACCTATAGCAGAGCTGTTCACGTATGGTCTCATCAGTCACAGCAGAGCTCTCAGAACTATGGTCTGAAACATCACCTATAGCAGAACTGTTCACGTGTGGTCTGTCATCACTCACAGCAGAGCTCTCAGAGCCCTGGTCTGAAACATCACCTATAGCAGAACTGTTCACGTATGGTCTCATCACTCACAGCAGAGCTCTCAGAGCCGTGGTCTGAAACATCACCTATAGCAGAGCTGTTCACGTATGGTCTCATCACTCACAGCAGAGCTCTCAGAACTATGGTCTGAAACATCACCTATAGCAGAGCTGTTCACGTATGGTCTGTCATCACTCACAGCAGAGCTCTCAGAGCCCTGGTCTGAAACATCACCTATAGCAGAGCTGTTCACGTATGGTCTCATCACTCACAGCAGAGCTCTCAGAGCCGTGGTCTGAAACATCACCTATAGCAGAGCTGTTCACGTATGGTCTCATCGCTCACAGCAGAGCTCTCAGAACTATGGTCTGAAACATCACCTATAGCAGAACTGTTCACGTGTGGTCTGTCATCACTCACAGCAGAGCTCTCAGAGCCCTGGTCTGAAACATCACCTATAGCAGAGCTGTTCGCGTATGGTCTCATCACTCACAGCAGAGCCGTGGTCTGAAACATCACCTATAGCAGAGCTGTTCACGTATGGTCTCATCACTCACAGCCGAGCTCTCAGAGCTATGGTCTGAAACATCACCTATAGCAGAGCTGTTCACGTATGGTCTCATCACTCACAGCAGAGCTCTCAGAGCCCTGGTCTGAAACATCACCTATAGCAGAGCTGTTCACGTATGGTCTCATCACTCACAGCAGAGCTCTCAGAACTATGGTCTGAAACATCACCTATAGCAGAACTGTTCACGTGTGGTCTGTCATCACTCACAGCAGAGCTCTCAGAGCCCTGGTCTGAAACATCACCTATAGCAGAGCTGTTCACGTATGGTCTCATCACTCACAGCAGAGCTCTGGTCTGAAATGTCACCTATAGCAGAACTGTTCACGTGTGGTCTGTCATCACTCACAGCAGAGCTCTCAGAGCCCTGGTCTGAAACATCACCTATAGCAGAGCTGTTCACGTATGGTCTCATCACTCACAGCAGAGCTCTCAGAGCCCTGGTCTGAAACATCACCTATAGCAGAACTGTTCACGTGTGGTCTGTCATCACTCACAGCAGAGCTCTCAGAGCCCTGGTCTGAAACATCACCTATAGCAGAGCTGTTCGCGTATGGTCTCATCACTCACAGCCGAGCTCTCAGAGCTATGGTCTGAAACATCACCTATAGCAGAACTGTTCACGTGTGGTCTGTCATCACTCACAGCAGAGCTCTCAGAGCCCTGGTCTGAAACATCACCTATAGCAGAGCTGTTCGCGTATGGTCTCATCACTCACAGCAGAGCCGTGGTCTGAAACATCACCTATAGCAGAGCTGTTCACGTATGGTCTCATCACTCACAGCAGAGCTCTCAGAGCCCTGGTCTGAAATATCACCTATAGCAGAGCTGTTCACGTGTGGTCTCATCACTCACAGCCGAGCTCTCAGAGCTATGGTCTGAAACATCACCTATAGCAGAACTGTTCACGTGTGGTCTGTCATCACTCACAGCAGAGCTCTCAGAGCCCTGGTCTGAAACATCACCTATAGCAGAGCTGTTCGCGTATGGTCTCATCACTCACAGCAGAGCCGTGGTCTGAAACATCACCTATAGCAGAGCTGTTCACGTATGGTCTCATCACTCACAGCAGAGCTCTCAGGGCTATGGTCTGAAACATCACCTATAGCAGAGCTGTTCACGTATGGTCTCATCACTCACAGCAGAGCTCTCAGGGCTATGGTCTGAAATATCACCTATAGCAGAGCTGTTCACGTATGATCTGTGACATGGCCTCCTGCAGAGCTCATGCGCTCAGGCTGTGACATCAAGCGCAAAGATGAGTTCAGTGCTTGTCTCATCAGGTGGAGCACTGGATTTCTCCTAGGGGTCATAGCGCAGTGCTCATCTGCTGATATCTCATAACACAGAGCTGTGCGCTTGTCTTTGTGTTCATGGTGCAGTGCTAATAAGTCAGTGTCTCATCACATACAGCAGTGTACTTGTGTTCATGGTGCAGTGTTTGTGAGACTGTATCTCTTCACAGAGCAGTGCCATTGCTATTGGTTTCAGAGTGCAGTGCGCTCATGCTTGTGTTCATGGTGCAGTGCTTGTGAGTCAGTGTCTCATCAAAGAGCAGTGTCCTGGCTGTAGTGTTCATAGTGAGGTGCTCACCAGCCGGTGTCTCGTCATAGTGCAATCGATTGCGTTTGTGTTCATAGTGCGGTGTTTGTGAGTCGGTGTCTCGTCACAGAGCAGTTTCCTTGCCGTAGTGTTCTTAGTGCAGTGTTCACCAGCCGGTGTGTACAATATGGTTGGTAGTAGTGGTTTCAAGACCTCACCTCTTAGAGGAAATGTATGTGGAGGTGTCTATCATTAGAACAGCTACAGGTTATGTGGGCTGTGCTATAGTGGTACCCAGCACACTACTGCCAGGGGTGCCAGCACACTACTGCCAGGGGTGCCAGCACACACTGGTCCAAAGGTCCTCTGTGTAAACAGCATTAACAAAGATGCCGAAGCACTCAGTGGAAGTCCCAGCATAGTCAGTCAGTCAGTCAAGTAATGTATCTCATGGATATTTCAAAATCTGTTGTTTAGTGCAGACAGAAGCCAAGTAACTGTGATCTATGCATGTTGGGAACAGCAGAAAACAGCCAGCACGTGTTTCATCACAAAGTGCCTTCTGCAAGGCTTGGCATGTAATAACCTGTTAAGGAAGTAGAATATTTTGGGGAACTCAGGCCTGGTTGTCAAACAATGAAATCGTGCCCAAAAATGCTGTCATCTGTCAGATATCAATGTATCCATTCTTGCATTAAATGTTGGTGAATTATGATGACAATGTTCCGTCGTGAACGTGGTCTGGTAATATTAGAAAGCCACTGGTAGCCCGTGGTCCAGAGATGCGGAATTGGGCCCGCCCTCTGCAACCAACAGGTGCAGTCCAGTCATCCGGCTGTGGACCATAAATATCTGTCGGTGGTTCAAAAATTCATCCGTAACCTTGGATGTGATGGCAATGTTTTTTTCTTGATCACTGAGACCTGAACAACATGGCTGATGACCGGTGGAGCTGCTTGACCGCTAATGAGGAGATGGGCCCTGGTTTCCCCCTTGACCGTCACCTACCCAGCCAGACATTGGGCATTGTTCTTCCTCGCCTCCCCGCTATTACTCCTTTCTCCCCTCCCTCCTTCGAATTATTGAAACGTTTGTGTACTCTACCTTACTAGGCTCTTTTATCGGATGTAACTTGTAACGCAACGATTCTAAATGTAAATCGCTCTGATACCCTCTTGGGTCAAGTTTGCACTATATAAAACGTTATAAATAAAAAATAGAGACACTAAGAACAGCAATGGATCGTTGGGTTGCACCCATCTGACCATAGGGAGTGTACACCCTTCGGACATTGAGTTGCGGTCAAAGAGATCAGACCGAGGCCATGATGAGTTTCTGCCTTAACATGTCGAGTAGTAATTTGCAGTCTGTGTCCCGGAAGTGAGGAATATTGTCATAGTGCAGTGCACTTAAGCTTGTGTTCATAGTGCTTGTGAGTCGGTGTCTCGTCGCAGAGCAGCACTCTTGTCATCTTCATAGTGCAGTGCTCACCAACAAGTGTCTGCTGAAAGTGCAGTGCGCTTGAGCTTGCGTTCATAGTGCAGTGTTCGTCGGTTATTGAAATGAATGAAATGAAATAAAATGTATACTGCGCAACTAAAACCCGAAGGCATCAAGTTATTGTGTGTTATGTATCACTAGGTAATACTGTGACTCCCTACATGACACTGTACTGAATTGTCTTCTACTGTACCATGTTTGAGAGAGGGGAAAGCAATGTAATGCATTTACCACTTCATGCCTTCGACTAGGCTGGTGAGATTGGGACAGGTTACTCGCTGCAGTTTCTGAGCTCTCCAGAGCACCGACTCTCCCCGTTTTCAACACTCTTTATATGTTGGAGTTTGGTGTCTGTGAAACAAACCTGACGATAAGTTGGCAGATGTGCTTGTCTGATGCACTGGCCAGCTTGTGTATTTGTACCTGTCACTGCAAGTGTTTTTAAATGTGTTCTGTGTAGAAGTACTTCATTTTCCTAACCGGGACATGCCACCAAAAATGGATGAAGGCCAACTAGGTTTAGGAGTGCACGAGCCACCTCAGTGAGTTACTTGTTCTTCTGTCAGAGGCATCGTGTGTACTTGGACACACAGCGAGATGTAACGTGACAGTGCGGGAGCTCGTTGTGACTGCCTAAAGTCTGCTTGTAATCATTACCATGTCTTCTGTCCTTTCTAGATTTGGTACCTAAAGGAAGCAAGGAGGAGCAGAGAGATTACATATTCTATCTCAGCGTGGCCAATTACAGATTGAAGGTAAGTTACATCTGGCAGAAGACTTCCTTTTCAAACAATCCTGGTCTGTAGGTTGTGGCAGTAACTTCTCATTGATTGATTCCCTGCTGGCAGGGATCAAGAGTGTGGGGGGGTTTAAAGGGGGCATCGGGGATCATGGGGGGCTGACCGGGATGGATCAAAGAGAGTAAAAGAATGGCAAGGATCGGGGAGAGGGAGGGTCTGGCGGGGGTCGGTGGAGAGGGAGGTGCTGGCTGGGGTCGGTGCAGAGGGAGGTGCTGGCTGGGGTTGGAAGAGAGGTGCTGGCTGGGGTTGGAAGAGAGGGAGGGGCTGGCAGGGGTTGGAGGAGAGGGAGGGGCTGGCAGGGGAGAGGGAGGGGCTGGTGGGGGAGATGGGGCTGGCGGGGGAGAGTGAGGGGCTGGCGGGGGAGAGGGTGGGGTCGGAGGAGAGGGAGTGGCTGGCGGGGGTCGGAGGAGGGGGAGTGGCTGGCGGGGGTCAGAGGAGGGGGAGTGGCTGGCGGGGGTCCGAGGACAGGGAGGGAGTGGCTGGCGGGGGTCCGAGGAGAGGGAGTGGCTGGCGGGGGTCTGAGGAGAGGGAGGGACTGGAGGGGTTGGAGGAGATGGAAGGGCTGGCAGGGTTTGGAGGAGGAGGGAGGGGCTGGCAGGAATCGGTGGAGAGGGAGGGGCTGGCAGGGATCAAGGGAGAGGAAGAGCCTGGCGGGGGTCTTAGGAGAGGGAGGGGCTGGTGGTGGTCGAAGGAGAGAGTGGCTGTCTTGGGTCTGAGGAGAGGGGGCTGGTGGGGGTCGGGGTCATTTATTGTAAGCTTAACTTCTGCTTTCCATGAAACAGTTGCATTACATGGTGGCTGCGGGATGTGACTTTCACTGCACCTGTCCCACATGAACGAAGTTCAAAAACTCTAGGAATGTTTCACTGACCTGGCTTTCATGACCAATTGGACCCACCCTGTGGCCAGTTTATTTATTTATTTATTCAAAGTTTTATTTAGCGCGAACAGGATCCTTACACATATCAGAGCGCTTCACAAAGACAGGGTAGCGGCAGTAGGAGTCAACAGAGATAATGGGAACAATATAATAGTCAATAACATGGTAATAACATGGATAATAAAAACATACATAAAACCAATCCATATACAATCCGGTAAGGAAGTAATATAGGACAGCACAAGTCATTGATTCCACTACAGAGGTGTTTAGGTGTTTGTAGAAGTTGAGAATATTTCTCTCAGTCCCCACTGGGATGAAAGACAGTCATCAGAAACTCCAGAATTATTTGTGGCATGGCTTTTTTTAAATCCTCATCTATTGAGCAACTAGACCTTGTCTCAAACAAAAAAAAATGCCAAAGGGTTGCGGTGTGTTAGGAAAGCAGAAACACCACACCAGTTGGTATGAAAGTCAAGATACTCTTGCTACATGACACATAAGCACCTGTTGTTGAGTACACCTTAATGTTAACTGCCCTGTTTTATGGAACTGAGAATAAATACGTGTCTTTTGTGAGTTACACATGACTAGACATTGAGTTCATATAACATAACAGGGCTCGAAAAATCATAAAAATATTCCTAGACCTGCTATTAGGAAGGGGTGTGCCAAGGGCGTCCCTTCCTAATAGCGAGCCGGAATGGTATTTATTGTTGTTTTGGTCGCAGAACACTCAAAGTTTACCGCCTACTTTAAGTAGGTTTGTAAGCCACTCTCAACCAGGAAGGTGTTCCCAAGGCCACTTATTGCCCTGAAAAAAGAAAAAGAAACATTTACATTTTTTTAAAAACTCCTGTTTTCCTTTAGGGAAAGCGAGGATGTATTTGAGAAAAAAAAAGTTGCTTTACTAAGAAATCAAGACACACAATTGATGGACGGAATTCAGAGCAAATCAAAACATTTACCCCTAATCAAGACATCTGGGTTAAATTCATCATTCTTTTGCTCACCATGCCACCCCAGTTTGGACCCAGCCATATGCAAATCAGTCTTGACCCTGTGCCTCATGGGAACAGTCCAGCCCGAACTGCTAAGGTTGGTCCTCTCTGGACCGGAAACAAGCACCCTAGGACTGGTTTCGGGGTTTCGCCCCTCTTCAGCCAGGATAGCTTGAATCCAGTGGCACAGTGAGCCTGGGACCCACGTCTGGGCATACCCAGCATACTTAAGGCGAGAAAGCAAAAGACACACAATTGATGGACTTTATTCAGAACAAATCAAAAAATTCACCCCCAGTCGAGATCTGGGTTAAATCCATGATTCTTTTACTCACCATACCACCCCAGTTAGACCTGGCCATATGCAAATCAGTCGTGGCCCTGTGCCTCGTGGGAACAGTCCAGCCCGATTTGGCAAACCAGGTCCTCCCTGGACCGGAAACAAGCATGCTAGGACCACAGACCTGCAGGTCTTATGTCCGCATCTGGCCATCATCCCTGAATTTGCAGGCTATTCCCAATGGGTTTCAAATTACGATCTGCTTCATGCATATTTACGAGACCGGTCCCTTGCGACCCATTTGAGAATCGCAAACCGTGTCTCAGGCACTGTTGTACTTTCCAATTTGCTGGTCGCAAAATGGAACGGTCATACATCTGGCCTTAGTTCACTAATAGCACTGTCATATGGGCAGGAGCAGTAATACTTCCCAGTTCATGTTTAATATGATGTGGCAGTGAACTGCCATTAACAAATAGCCTATTTTCCATTGAAATGGCCACAAAACTTTCTCACAAACCTGTAGTTTCACTGATAATAGTGCATAAACAATGTTTGGAAATTGCGTTTCAGCAAAAACATTTAAAATGTACACGTCACCAAGTAAAGTGTTGAAATTTGTTTTGAGCCTATACAAAAAAAAATTTCACCTCAGAATTACAAAAATGTGTCTTCATATCTAGTGAAATATATTTGACCTGTTCACTTCACTATTTTAGTGTTGTATTACAAAAAGCCTGACCTCTTACAGCCTTTCATTTCACATGTTTTGCACAGTTCGATTGTAACACAGTTCACTTTTGAAACTCCTCTAAGTTCAGTCACAGAAAAATAAATGTAGAAAGACAAACTGACTTTTGACCTCTGTCCCTGAAAGCCAAGCAAATGTGACAAGATCAGATTGAATTGCATTTTTATTGCTCTTTCACTTTGTTGGCAATAAAGATGCCTTTAAATCTTATCTTGTCTCATTTGCTTCACTTTCAGGGCCGAGGTCAACAGTCAGTTTGTCTTTCTCAGAAGTTAGAAGATTTTCAGCTCTCCAGAAAGAGTGAGTAGTCCCTAAAAATAGCTCTGCAATGCAAGTGGGCGAGTGGCTCTTTCAAGCCCTGCATAACAGTAATCCTCGTCTCTTTGAGAAGCATAGTCGAGCACTTAAGTGAGTATTGGCCGGTCCACCTCCGGGGACTGGAATTTTATATACACAATATTTATTTTGTAAATGAATTAGTTGTGGTTATTTTAGGTTATGATGTGAAGGTAAGTACATTGTACATGCTCTAAAATGTCTCCTAAATAGAAAGAGAGGTAAGTCATCTTTGTTTTCTTTCAGGTATATGATAAAGCTCTAAAGTACGTCCGAACACTTCTGAAGACGGAGCCTAAAAACACACAAGCGTTGGAGCTTGAGAAGCTGATTGAGAAAGCGATGCAGAAGGGTGAGTGTGTTCAGACTCCACCTGTGATGCAACAGGAGCCAGGCTATATACGCGAGTCCTTTGCTATTAACCCTATTTGAATGCTTAAATACAGTGCCTTATCGTGTCCTACAAGTGCGGCAGCTGGTGGTGTGATCTGGGCAGCTGCAGGGTAATCGCAGGTGTTCTTGTTGGGGAAACATTCCTTCTGCTAAGAACTGGAACTGCTTCCAGGCAAGCATCTGCACAGGAGCTCGATGTGTGAGAAGCGATGACTCTGGCAGTCGCACACGATGACAGAGAGGGGTAAGCAAAACAGCAAGAGGCCGCTGCAGAACTCTCCAAAGTAGCATGCACTAGAGCACTTGTAATGTACAAGACCGCCGTGCGAACGGTTCCTGGTTCCCCAATGCTGCAGGAACAGTAGCCTTCCCTCTTACCACCTTATTGAATAGCCACATTGATGTGGGTATTTTCCCCATGGATTGGAAAAAGCTCTCCATCCTCCATGTGTTCAAAAAGCTTCCCTCAATCCAAAGGAGGAACAAAAGTGTTGTCCTATCTCGCGTCTCGACATGCCAGCCAACGTTTTTGAGAAGCATCTGGATATTGCTCTGCCAGAAATTTAGATGAAAATGAGATTCTGGATGGAGTGAGGTTTGGCTTTAGAAAAGCTCATATTGCAGAGTCCGCAAGGGCAGTGGTTACCAAAGAGATGCATTACATCGTGGACCGTGGCGCTAAGGCTGTGGTGATCCTAATGGACCTATCCTCAGCCTTTGATACCGTGAGTCATTCTGTCCTGAAGGAGCATGGAAAGCAGCAGTCCTTCTATCCTTGGTCCGTCGCGATTATACGATTGTAATGCCCTGTATCCGGGCATTCAGCTTGACCTAGTAAACAAACTTCAGAGGTTGCAGAATGCACGGGCTCTGGTGGAGCTCATCGGCTCCCAGTACAAAAGAGAACCTTTACAGCCTTGGGTGCAGCGCTCCAAGCTCTCCACTGTACAGGCCCGTGTATCTAAAGAAAACATCTTCATGGTATACTCCAAGATGTTTGCGGTCTGCAGTTTCCAAAACCGTGATGGTACCCAAAATGTACAAGCTATCCTGCTGTGCTGGGAGCTTTTTCTGCTCCATTTGTTAGTTTTGGAACTGACCGTCCTGGCGGTTTAGAGGTCAGCCAAATGTGACTATTTTTAGGAAAGATCTTAAATCTTGGCTCTTTTCGCTCCCTCTATAGTTTTTGTTAACTTTGCTTTTCGCCGTATAGTATCTCGCAGACTCTAGCGCCAAGACGCCTTCGGGCATTTTTTGCTCTTTATAAATATACAATATCCAAGTCCTAGGTGCTGGACTGTGCTTTTGTAATTCCAGGCCAGGGTACTATTAACTGGTCTGTGATAAACTCTCTGTGGAAAACAATGCACCTTAAAGAAGACTTGACTCGAGCAGTCAAGCACTACTGATACTGGGGGTTACCACAGTGCATCCAGCGGAAGTCGGAGCAGTCGGCACCACAGATTAACGGGGCATAAAAATTGTCTTATGTCGCAAGGAGGATTGTGAGGTGACAGTGAAGCCAGCCGAAACCCCTAGTAGCTCAGTGACACTGAAAAGCGAAGCCAGAGTAAAACTGCATGCCAAACTGATGAGATATGTTGTCGAAATACAAATCACAGCAAGCCACTAGGAAAGGGGATTTGGGGTTCAAGGCATCCATCTTTGAGTAGCCACTAAGGCATGGATGCTGTTCAGTTTGTGTGTGGTCTTAACTGTGACCAATCAGCAGTCTTCTTTAAGTGTCACGTATGGTCAAGGTTCTTGCTAGTCAAGCTTCAGTACCTACTTCGGCGTCTGACTAATTCAGGGTATATTGCTTGCATGGGGTTTTTGTTGTCTTCAGGTGGATATCGATACCTTGATCAATCACAAGGCTGAGGCTTGTCTGCTTCGTATGTTCATGTCTGATGCCACCTGTATGTTTAAATTATCATTTTTTGTGAAACATGAGGCTGGCGGGCCCTCTATCTGTCTCTAGGCCATACTAACAACTGTTGCCGCCTTATGTTGCACTGGTCTTTCCACCTTCTTTGCGGCCGACGTAGGGTTAAACTGGAGGCTTCTGATGACCCCTACACACTAAAACAATCCAATTGCAGCCTAGTTGGACATGTGGCTCTTACTAACGCTTCCTCTGGTCGGTTGAGACTCCACCAATCTCATGGATAACCTATACTTGTCGTTTGGGACTGTGCTTTCTCAGATGTTTGACGTAAAACTATTGTGTGCTGAATGGGTAGTCCTCTCTTTTCAGTGCCTTAACTGCAGACCATGTAACTGCTGTAATTAAACTTAAAATATAAATGATGTTTCAATGTAGCAACTAAAATAAGCCAGATTTTGAGGAAAACAGTTGGATAGTTTTGGATCGATTCAGAACGCTGTGGGATACAGTAATGCTTCATCCAAAGAGACTGATGAAATCATTTACATCCTCTTCTGTTGCACACCACTGGTGACTTATTAACTATTGCTGTGAATTGCATTACACAGTGGAGGCCGGGGAAGTTGATGGAGGCGTTCCCTCTTCAGTATTTCCCATTCCTAGAGGCACCCAGCAGTCATGGTCCAGTGTTGCTTTGAACTCTGTCCTAATTGTAGTAGTTTCTTCAGAGCACTGAGTCAATGCAGCTCAGTGGAGAGACACAAGTTCTGAGGGCAAAGGTACCTGAAATTGAGAGGAGGCTGTGTCGTGTTACGCGATATGAAGGCTGCTTTAAAGTGCATGAGGACGCAGTCTTGATTATAGGAAAACTACTCAATCTTGTGAGAAGGCCCCGGTGAGTGTCCCTGGCCTTTGCTCACCACCAGAGGTGTGATCTCAGTCTCTGCTACCAGCAAGGTCTTGGTTTGGTGTCTTGTCTAGAGAAGGTCAGGTTACTACTTCTTCCTGTATCATCAACTCCTTGTTAAATGATCACGGTGCACATTTTTTTTTATAAATGTTTTGCTGAATGGGTATCCAGACTGACCACGTGGGTGTGTTTGTTGTACCACGCACCCCCTTTATAGGAAATTGCACACTCACAATATGAAGGGAAGTGTGAGAATAGTGTTGTTTTTTCCATATTTGTATTCTACTGGACTTGACATTTTCCTGTTTCTCTGAATCGGACATACTTTAGTCTTTAAATGGAAGTTAAGAATGTGTCTTCAGAGTTTAGAGGAAGGCAGCTGGGCAGGCTTCAACATCATTTTCTCAGTTGAGCAGACCTTGTGGTGAGATTTTGAGAAGGAAGCATTGGCTACAGTGTACTCTTCCTGTCGGAGTGCACACAACCCCTAAGACTGAGGGAACATTGTAAAATCACCTATTTGTCAATACTATCTGCACACTGATGACATTAAGGGCCTGATTAAGAGGTTAGTCAGAACGCCTCCGACCGATGTTCGGAGGCTTTCCAACCGACATGGTCGGTTTAAAGTCCAACCGCCGTATTTCAATGCCGGCGGTCAGAGTTCAAAATGGCGGGGGAATCCAACGTGGTTCCGATCGGCTCAAGGAGCCAGTCGGCCATCCGGAATGGCCTCAAAATCCCTTAAGGACTGATTTTCCGCCTTCTGGATTGTGATGTTGGTTTCCGACAGCCTTTCCATGACTGCTTTACTGACATGGAAAGGCTGTCGGAAAGCAACTTTGGAGGCCCCTAGCAGGGCCCTCCGTATTTGGCTTGGTTCCTAAAATACACAGCATCTGCGTGTTTGTTGGACAACAAGCTAAGGGATTGGTGTCTAAACTGAATCCGGACACCCTCGCAGTATATGTCAACCTATAGACCAGCTTGCTCACAGTGCCACCATAAGCCCCCTAACCATACCAAGGGGCAAATAGTTTCTGTCAACCATCGAACATGACCACCCATAACCCTTCAAGGATCGTGGATACAGTACTTTTCGCTCAGTGAATTGTGCTCACTTTAGTCTCCGAGAGATACATGGAATAAACGTTGGACATTTTTCAATGAGCATTTATTGAGCCAGCGTCATTCTAGTATAAAACATGTTTGCGGCGACATTTAATAGAAGCTAACGTAAGAGATTACAAGCACCAACAGATTAAATAGAAGGTAGAATTCTACCATGGTGGTGAAACACTTAATATATGCAGGCATATAAAATGACAGTAATTAAGCGTACTCCTACGATGCAGATCCTATCTAAGTGTACCTAGCATGTATGTGGGTGTGAAGCCAAGAATCTCCTAGGAAAGCAAACCCCATTACCTGTTGTTAGAGAACGAAGGACCCCATCTTGGTCACGAGTTGGCACCCCGCAAGGGATGTCGGACCGCTGCGTGTTCAAGCTTCAGCATGCCGAGACCTCCGTGACTTTTGTCAGCTTGGAAGCATGTCCTCTCACTAACCAGTGAAGATGTACTTATTCTGTACAGAAAAAGGTAGCCTCAGGGGCTCTACCACAATAGATATGTTGAGAGTACGAATATGTAGATGAGCCTAAACCAATAATTGTGATTATGCAAAGTAGCCCTAGGATGAAGATAGCAATGAGTTTTTTACAAAGGTTGTTAATCCTGTTATGTAAGTCATATCCAGGGGATTGTACTAAGAATTCTCATGCATACAAAATGAGGCTCGTTTCAAGGAAACCAATCAACGTTTATTCATCGTGTAACTGGGTAAAAGATCAGTGCTAGAACCGTTATGCAGAGCAAATTAAGACAAATGTAGGTAAAAGGTCACTTTGCTACTTAAGCCTAGGTTGGGGAACATAACACGGGGCACCCTGCTCCGTGAGGTGCCTGCCACACTGTTTGCGGAGTTTCACAAAATATGAAGGCATCTTTATTGCTCAGTTCACTTTGAATTCATGCATGGTTCTATTGGGGGTGCTGCAGCACCCGTGCGCACCTACTTCCAGCGCCTGTGTTATGGGTGGGTTTAATAAGCGTTGCTTAATGTTCAGTGGCTAGCTCCAGATAGTGAAATGCATTCTCGGCCATCACCAGAAGCTCTGCGTCTAATGTGAAACGTCCTTGGCCTTTCAAACGAGAATTTTCTGCTTCCAGTTATTGGGGTTGGTGATCTTTAATGTGTATCTTTTCCTTGTTACCAAGTCAAAGAAAATTCCCTTTGGGGCTATTCGGCGGCATACACGAATACTCAAATTTCGATCACACCTCACTCATATATCAACAATTCAAAATGCCAAAGAGTAGTGTATAAATGTTTTATTCACTAAGTGAATGCATAAAAATCTTTTTTTGTATCCTGCAAGATATCTAAACCTAATCTACAAACAACAAGACAATATAATACACAATATTTAAAAAAACACTTTGTAAAGCACATCAGCAGGATGACTATTTCATAATTCAATATTATAATCAATCAATATTTAATACATAATTAAAAACATATAATATATATGTAAACCTTCCATATGTGAGCATCATAAAAAGACACCAAGATAAATACAAAGTGGCCAAGGGCAACTCGTTTCGGTGGCAGTAACTGGTCCAAACCACCTTCTTCAAAGACACTAAGATAAATACAAAGTGGCCAAGGGCAACGCGTTTCGGTGGCAGTAACTGGTCCAAACCACCTTCTTCAGGCTGTCCAAGACTCATAACATCGTTATATGAAAATATGGATTTGATGGCCGAGGGATTTCACTCTCCTTCTCCTCCAAGCACCAACCAGACTATATGGTAACAGGTAGATTGCCAATGCGGGAATCTTACACAATAAAACTGGACAATTGGAGAACTTGGTGGTTACAAAAATAATCCTATTCATGTCTCCTTCCAGGATGAACATTCAATTTAAAACATGGGCAGAAGACCCCTCCGTGGGTTGTCCTTGTTAGTATTGGTTTGTGGCAGACATACTTTTATCTCTCTTCATAAACTCAGATGGTGGCCAGGCAACACTTCCCTTCACTTTTTAATTATACTTTAGTGAAATGTAAATCCGGATAACGGGATATGAAGATTGTTATGCATTCACGTAGTGAATAAAACATTTATACACTACTCTTTGGCATTTTGAATGGTTGATCTATGAGTGAGGTGTGATCGGAATTTGAGTATTAGTGTATGCTACCGAATAGCCCCAAAGGGAATTTTCTTTGACTTGGTGTCATTATTGTGTCCTGTCCCTTTGGTGCGGAGGACCATTCTCCTAATTTTTGGGATCTTTTCCTTATGTTGACATATCATCCCGGGGACTGTTCTTCTTGGCACTTCAGTATAAAACTTAATTAAATGGTCCTGTAGTTTCTGCTTACTGGAAGTGTGGGCGACCTCAGAAGCTGCAGTACTAGGAATCGGGTCAGCGCTCTAGTGGTGTGAGTTTTCTGGTCTTCAGCTGGAAGTCACATGCCACCTGCTTCCAGCACAATGGCGTGATTTATGCACATGAGCTATAAAGGAGTGGTGCTGCAGATGGTGTCCTGACCCCTCCCATAGACCCCTAGGGTGGGAGGGCACTCTTGCCTCATTCTGTCCTGTCCGCTTGAGTTGCTGGAATGGGTTGTGTCTGTGGAGTAAGGGGCACCAGGGCTTGTAGAGTAGTTGGACCACTATTCTGTTGGTGGAGCCCACGCAGGAGAGCAGCAGCAGCGGAGATGACCTCAGGATGGTTCAATCCCTTGTGGCTCTGCTCTTTCTCCGATGACCATCCTGGAACAGGAAGAGATCAAGCGCACAACTTCTCTCCACGATCAGCACAGGCGGCTTTCTTATGTCAGTTTGGGAGATGGGACGATGCGGATGACGAGCAAGGGGATCACCTGAATCAGCTTGGCGAGTTCAGTGAACACTGCTGTTTTATTACTTCATGTCACCACCGTTAGGACGGCCTCTTGAGCTGTTTTTTCTGATCACCTTATTACTACAGCGTCATATACAGGATTATTGTTTGTTCCAGGTTCGGGATCTTCATTCAACAAGCCGCAACTTCACCATTTGGCTTCAATTAATATTTTGTAACTTATTAGTTCGATCAATATTGAAATCAGTGGCCGCCCCGTCTGCTACCCTCCGGTAGGGGTTAATTACCACTAATCCTCAAGACTATGTTAAGTAGTTTTCATAACGAATAACATTTGTCCATGATATATTCTATCGGTAACCTTTTACGTATTTCAGTTATTCCTGTTCCATGTTAAAGAATTTCTTTATTCAACTTTTAAGTCATTTGGATTTTCCATATTCATCTAGGTTTTAAGTCCCAGAGTAAAAAGAGTATAAACGGGTCACTACCCTACAAATCATTTAAGAGACTTCGTAAAATAACATTGTGGAATGTTCATGGAAAATTTAGAAATACATAATAGTTTATTCTGTAGCTCTTCACCATTTCAAGCCTCCATTGCTGAGGGTTAGTTGTAATTTAAGTATGTAGTATTCAGTTTTTCTAATACGAGCCCTCCTTATGTATTTGCAGAGGTGTCCAACTGTACCAGGTCAGTTTCCATCTGGTCTGATTCTCTACAACAGTGAGATGATGATATGAGCATTACAATTCCTAAGGAACTCTAATAAAGTGCTAGGATTTTCAGATTGTTTCTACCTGAAAAATTATTTGTTCATGGTTTTATACATTTTCTGGCCAAGAGTGGAAGAAAAGGGGATGGAATGTGATAGATATTCAATGTAATTCTTTCCTGCTTATTTCCAAACCCTAGGTTAAAGCATTGCTGACCCTTAATCTTGCACTCTTTTCTCAGACAGAACTCTGAATGATTTTATGCAAATAGTGAGACCTTTACTGTGATCCGTCCCATTTGTCTTTTATTCCTGCATCTTTTCAGAACATGGGACCATTGGTAGCTATTTTTTGCTTAAACTGCCAAGTCACAAATTATCTATGAATTCAAGCAAACTAAACTGATTCATTTGAGTTTTAGAAAGTCTCACAATTTGGCAGAGTTTGTTTATCGGGTTAAAGGGGAGACGATAATACCATGTGTCGGATTGTTGTAGTCACGCCCAGGCATCCTCAATGGTCTATGGGGCCGGGTCGTATTCCTTACATTTTTCATTTTTAAAAGCTTTTGCATGCGCCATTCCTCCATTTTGTGTTGACTTGAAGTTTTTTCGTGTCTATCATGTTTTATTTTTTCCACCTATGTTCTGGTACGCTGCAGGATATCTCATGGTTTCAGTTTAGACCCGATTTGAGGCATTTGTGTTAAACTGGGCATAATAGGGATTGGTTTAAAACAAAAATGGGTGTTCCACGTTGAAGTTACTAGTTCGACATTTAGAGGTATTAAATCGTGAATGTGCATAGACTGAAAAATTAACTGGATTTGAGACACTCCCCTTACTACCAACAACCCAAGAGCACATTTCAACTCATAAAATATCTCCTAAGCTGATTACCCTTATTAAAGGAACCATCCTGATATTTGCAAAATCTCTGAAGAGTTTAGATGGGCTAATTCCACAGAAAAAAGCTTGGAACGTTCCAGAATAAAATGGTCAAATAGATTGAAATCTTGAGGTTTCTGTGTACTAGTTGTCACCACAGCCAGTGTTTTCCTTTTTGTGCGTTGCTTTTTTCTTTTTTGTGCGTTGCTTTCCATGACTTTCTGGTCTTTGAACAAGTGTTCACTTGGTCTGCTCTAGTAGGCCTTCTCCCTTGGGTAGAAAACAGCAGTAACTGGGGCTGCAAGTCCTCTTACTTTCTCCCTCTTTTGCCTGATCTGCAGATTAATTAAAATGATGGGGTTGTGAAATTGCAGACATTTAGTTAAATAGATATTTTAGGGTAAAATGTGGTTTGCTGGTATCTCACGTGGCTTTTATCCGAATGCTTCACAGGTGTAGTTCTCATTGAAAAGAGAAGTTATAGCTTAATTGAAGCTTTCAACCGTTTGCGCTCTGTTTCAGCAGTGAATGATCAGGACTTATGCAGTCTGTTTGCGGTGATTTGTCACTTCTTTGTTTAAGAATCATGTAGGCCTTGGGAATTAAAGTTTTGCAGAGCTATAGTATTTCTAAGAATGTAGATCTTTGTGATTATGTTGGTTTCATTCCTATTTAAATGAACTATACTTGTAATCTCAAGAAGCAAAGTATCCAAGATCCTATTGACCGAAATGCTGTTATTGCTCCTACTCGTGTTGCCTAGTAGTTGTTAACGAGAGTAGGTCTTGTTAGAATGGTTAGTAGCATGGGCACATTGTGTCTCTTCAGTCCGCTGTAGGCAATCCTCGCCCGTGGTGTCCAGGCTTAATCAGAATTTTTCATTCTTGAGCAAATCAATTTGTCTCCATGTCCCTCAGACGCCTTGTCAACATATACAGAGTGCTAAATCAGTGAGTGGACTTTTCCATTTTACCGATAGATCAACTCTGCAAGGTCAAACTCAACTAAGTTTTCCGTACACATGCTGAGGTCGATTTTATGCTTATTAAAAGATTTGCAAAGCGTGAAGCTTTTCATGTGCAGCGCCAAGACACCTCCGGGTATACATGCGCTCTACAAATCCATATAACATAACATAACATGTGAGCAAATCTACCTGGGGGCTGGAAACGCACACATGGTGGTCTTCAGGGCTAAAATGCCTTGTGAGTTTGTGCACTTTTCACAAATTTACATTTTAAAGGTCAGAATTAACTCCTGACAGGGGCAGGCGGGACACTTCTTCCTGGGTGGGAAGATACTCCACTCCCATCTTCGAAAATGTTTGGGTGTAGGGGCACGAGTTGTCCATGGTGATACATTAATTGCCCTCCCCCCGCTCTACCCCCCCCCCCCACTCCACCTCCAGAGATTAGGGTTTTCACAAGTGATTGCACGTATTCAGCAGATATTCACTAGACATTGTACGTTTGTATATTTGCTTGTAAAAAAATGAAATGTCCAAAGCTTGCTAGGACTATGCTCAGAAACCAGCAACTGGTACAGGTTTTCAGACCTACTTTTGTACACCCTTGTGAATTCCTGAAAGTTACAAGTCTGCACCTGTGCAAGGCCATTGACCTGCTGGTTACTTTTGTAAACCCTTGTGAATTGCTGAAAGTTACAAGTCTGCACCTGTGCAAGGCCATTGACCTGCTGGTTACTTTTGTAACCTTCAGTATGACTTGTTTTTCCTTCAGGTTGCGCATACTTGTTTTATGATTCACCATTTTTTTTCCCTTAAATTGTCCAGGAAGCAATTTGTTGTCTACTTGTCAAGAAAAGAACATAAACATAAGGACTTGTTGTCCTTGACCCTTAACAATATGTACTGGATGGTAGGCCATAAGAATTCTCCCCCCCCCCCCCCCCCCATCCCATACACCCCCTGCCCCCACACACACCGGTGTCCTTGGGATGTGCATTCTGGTGAGGTCCTGCCTTTCATTCACCTGCACTGGTCTTTCCGTGCAGTAGCGTATGAACACACCGACTGGATAAACTATTTGAAAAATGTGTGCTTGGGATAAATATTGTGGGGCTGGAGTTGCAGTAGATCAGATATAGAGATTTCAAATGAGTAACCGTTTCTGTAAGGTGATATTTATACACAGAAGATATTTTAGTAGTCTATGATTTGATATGGACCTTTACATTCTTCGTGGTCTTGTTCCTTAAGATACGGAACATGTGCACCGCCCTCCTCTTCCACAGCAGATTGTACTTTTCTTATTAGTTAATGAAGGGATCTGTGGGAACCTTTTTTTGTGATGAAAACCTCTTAAAATCCCAACTTGTGTGTTGCATATATATTTGCTGCCTTTATCTTAAGCGGTGGGTGGTTTCCTGATCAGTTGCCTTGGTGTATTGTCACAATAAGTCGCATTTTAACCCTATGTTGCCTTAAGTGATGCCTGTTTCTATGTGTGGTACCTTATGTTTTCGTCACCTGTGACAATTTGTTGCTAATTGTCTGGATTCTTTTCTCTGCAGATGGTCTCGTTGGCATGGCGATTGTCGGGGGGATGGCCATAGGCGTGGCTGGCCTAGCGGGCCTGATTGGATTGGCCATTTCCAAGTCCAAATGAATCCTGCCTAGCACTGCTCTGCTGTGTCTGCCTAGTGCCCTGAACCCCTCGTGAGCTGCCTCCGGGCGCCCTGGAGGATGATGCTGAACTTGAAACTGAACTGCTTCATATCACTGCTGATTACTTTATAGCACTGCAACTAACTGGGCAAAAGCTGACTTTCCACCATACAAAATAACACCAGTCTAACCTTCCACCATATTAAGTGAGAACCGACAGTCTCTGGTGAAGCCTGTGCTCTGCGCTGTGGGGTGGGCCGAGTGGGGGAGGAGGCTCTGAGCCTTTGTCAGTGCTGATCAGCCCTGCTTCTGGCAGCTTGGATGGTTTGAATCTAGATGGTAAACAGTAGACACACCTTTTAATAGAGGGCACTCCAGGAACCGCTGCTCCACGCATTTGAAACCTCTCTATTGCTGTTTTACAGACTGTGATATGTCCTGTGTTGTCCTTGCGACTGGGCTCAGCTTCATTAGGCAGTTGCATAAAGATGACATAGTGGCCTTTTCCCTATCAAACTAGTTATTTATTATAGAGCATCTAAAATGAGAGAGAGAGGCACTAGTGCAACTTGCAAATTGCGTTTCAGTGTAGGTTAGCGCCGCATGTCATGCTCTATGTAATTCTTCAGTAGAATAGTTGTTGACTTAAGGGTTTGTTAAGTAGATTAATGTGGGGATGAACCTTTTAATATCACACTTTATGTAAACGGTCAGGCTTTTGATGGGCTTGGAACATGAAAATGCATTGTTAACGTTTAATAAAATTTGCCCTTTCAGTTACAGCAAGATGGAGAAAGTCCCTAAAAAAGTGCAAATTCACTCTGGGAAGCACTTTATCCATTCCATGCGCTCCAGATGGACGAGATGAGCTCTGGGCCAATAAATCCCTCTGCCCTGTTAAATACAAAAGGTTATAATTTGGAAAACTGTGTAGACTATTACTCTGTATTGTTTACTTTGCGATGCATTGGAGAAAAGAGATACAAAACTTTGTCATGTTGCAACAATTGTTAAATCAACAGCTCATGTGCATTTCTAAATCATTAGTCTGTTGAGGACCGAATCTGTCCTAAATTTCATGACATCCATGTAGCGCACATGAAAGTAAACAAGAGGATTTACATATTGAACTATCATCCTAAAAATGAGGTGTGAACTTGCTCCTCCTGCTTAAGCAACTCTTAAAGTGGTAGTGAAGTATCTGCAAGAGCCAGGTCTGCAGCGGTGTCCTCTTACTTTGTACAGTTCATCTCGGTTGTCCTGTTGAGGTTAATTTTCTAATCACGTTGGTATGCTTCTCCCTTGGTTGTCCCTGCTCGAGATGTTCACACGTTGCCTCGTGTCATGGATCAAGAACACTCTTGTTTAATTGTTCTGAACGCTTACTAAACCGATACTTTCACTCAGGGGTGGAAGAGTGATCCCCACAGCATAGCTCCATACAAGATGTCTACAGAACCAACTTCAATAAAACCCTAAATGCATTCTTTGTGACTGTTGACGCTGCTAGTCCACTCGAGTAATCTTTCTGCTCTCCTTATTTTGTTCACATTTTGTCTGTCATACACACAGGCTGCTGCTAGTAGGAGTTAATTGACATTGCTGTGTTTCAGACTATAAAAGCCAAAGTTCTGAATTCTTTTTTTTTTTCTTGAAATTTAATGAGCTTCGTCTTGCGTTAATTCTTTTGCACAGTACAGAAAGAGTTCACACCAAATGTCAAATTAATCTTAGCAAGCAAACTCCTTGATTAAATCAAAAGTAGCCTCCTTGTTAATCTTGCAAACACTGTTGCCACTACTCTGCAATTTGAAGGTGGTGTAATGCAGCGTGCACCACATTTTGTGCTTATCTCACCGTGGAGCCAATGATAATAACTGTAATAAAGGGAGTTCTTAGCACTCCATGTGTTACGTTTCTTGTCATTTTCTTTTAGCCGATTTAATTATTTTTCTTTCTTTTGTTTTAATTCTAAAACAAAAAGCTTTACAGTAAAAAATGTAAATAAAAGTTATATTATTTGAACATGTTTCTGTTTTCTTTTTGTGTCCTAGATAAGTGTTTTAGGAACCATAAGGGAAATGTAGTTTGTTAAATTGTGGTTATTTATAATAACATAATATAAAGCTAAACACTTAATGCATCTGCTTATTAAGCTGAACTTCTTTCACAAGGCAGACTTTACCTTACTCCAAATAGTGACTGCTGTTCTAAACTTGTAAAAAATATGTTTTGCAATCTCTTTGCAAGTACTTGCATCCGCCGGTGGGGCAAGATGGTGGCCGTTCACTCGGCTGAGTGAGCTGGGTTTACGCTCTCTCCTGGACAACTCTCCCGATTGCTGACTATTACGGCTCCTGGGACAGAAAGTATGCGAGATTCTACATCTGGATGCTATAATTGAAGACATTGATGGTCATGCTGTGGGGATTACCTCTGCTACGGAATCGATTTACTGGTAGGATTCTGTGTTTGTGGGTAGGCTCTTCTGCATGCTGCTCCGGCCACCGCCGTTTGTTTTACCTACCTGGATTGCCGTGCAGCATCGTGCCTCCGAAGGCGCTGGGGAGGAATTCAGTGGTGGCAGGGAATCGCGCGCATGTAGCCTGTGCAGCTGGTCCGTGGAAGTCGGCCGGCGCAGAGGGGGAGTCGCTGGTCTCTCTAGGAGGTATGTCAACTACCGGTGACGCAGATCGCAGCCAGACAGCGTCCGCGGCACCGGTAAAAGCTAGGCAGATCCTCCCTGCAGTGTTTAAATCGCAAACCAGAAAAGTAAAGACTCCTCAGCCGTAGGGCAAGAACAAACGTAGACAGCCGGCGCCTTTATCTTCGAAGTCCCCGGACGCCTCGGCTATGGAGAAGGTAGGAGCTGCTCTGGTTTCTGCGGGGCAAACTTTGTCCGGCATGGGTGTGATATCTGGAGAGGGAGCAGTTCCCCGGCCAGAGCTTGTGCCTGTGGAGGCGGGGATTGAGGGTAGAGAGAATAACATTAAAACCGCCCTTCCCGTGCCTAGCACTGGAGCCCAGCCAACTCGATTAACTGCATCCAATAGAACTCTGGGAGATGTAGTCCCAAATGTACCGAATTGTGAAAATGGGGTCTTGGAACAAAAGACAGACGGGCTGCCTCCCCAAAGCAGGGTTATTCCAGACGCATGGGGCCAAGAGGCCCGTCACAGTGCTCTGCCTAATCTTAATGGAAGTGCAAGAGACATAGAATGGGAGGTACATTTTATAACTTGTCTGAACACACTGATTCCTCGAAGTAGGAAGGCTCGAACAAGGATTGGACTGATGATGACAGTGAGTTCGGTGACTGGCGAACCAGCAAAGCGGCAAGGGCAGAAGCTTCGCCCCATGGTCTTCGCACAGTCTGTAAAGCTCTCGGAGAACAGGGGGCCCTCATTTCAAGCACAAATCCAGGCTCATTAGTTTGGGATTACTCCTTTTCTACACAATCTGGTTTGGTGGGCAATCCTATAGATTCGGGGGGGGGGGTAGTGGGGCTAATCCTTCCCAGCCACCCCCTGGAGAGATGACCCTCTCGATTATCTACCAGACAATTATGGCCCATCGTGAAGAGTCAAGTCAGGAAACTGCGCGAAGTCAGGGTGCATGTCGGAGGATGCAAAACTCAACAGAGTGGCCAAAACATACTCTGACATTGCGTCCAGAATTGTCGAGGCTGAGGAGAGGATCGCCACTCTGAAAGATGACCTGGCCACTCAGAAGGGCATTACTGATCTCATTAAAATGCAAAGGGAGGATATGCTCTGGAAGCTGACAGATCTTGAAAATAGGGCCAGGAGAAACAATCTCAGGATTTTGGGGTTTCCAGAAGGGAGTGAAGGTTTGGACATCAGGCAGTTCATTGTGGAACTTTTCACCGAAGCGTTTCCTGATGTTAAGCAGTGGGATTGGCGGCTTGAAGTCCAGCGTGCACATCGCTTCCCGTTTAAGCAAAGGCAGAGGTCTGCCCAGACTGATGACAAGCCTCGTGCAATATTAATTTGTCTGAATCATTATCTAGCCAGGGAAAAGATCTATGACCTAGCTAGACCAGACCGGAAGAGGGCGGGGAAAGATTGCGAGTTTTTTTTCAGACCAGATTTTTGTCCAGTAACTGTGGAACGGAGGTGGCAGCTCCGCCAGTTAATAGCACCTTTTCAGTCGAAAGGGGCTCAAGCATTTTTACTCTTTCCCTCTAAACTGAAAATTATTCATCAGCGCCAGACCAGATTCTTTGTTTCCGAAATTCAGGCGAAGGAGTTCTTGAATGCAATTTAGTTATTAATCTGTTTTTTCTAAATGCTCTCTTTTCCAGAAGTTCTCGGTTCTTAAAGGGTGGGTATGGGTCGATTATATGGGAATATTGTTGTTTTTTCTTTGGGACTCTTTTTTATTATTATTTTTTTTTAGGTTCCCATTAGGCTCATCCCCATGTAGCTGCTTATGATTGGGGGGAGGCACCCAGGGGAGAGCGGGGTGAACCAGCTTTTTTCCATCACAGGGACTTTGGTCTTGTTGCCCTATAAGGGAGGTGAGGGGGTAGGGGGGCTCCGGGGTGGGAGGGGGGGTAGTGGTCAAGGTGGGAGGAAGGTAGAGGGATGGTGGGGTTTCATTAAAAGCTTGAATTTGAGTCATGGTCGTGGTATCGTTTGTGTTTTCTTCAGGATCTGCACACTTTTAGTAAGTTGGAACAAAACGATTATTGCTATACAGTGGAGACTAGTTCTGTTTTCGCATTTAAATGGGGCAGGGTAAATTGTGTCTATGTTCATGGAACATATGTGGTCTCAATGATGGTAAAAAAAAGGGCCCTGTTCTCCAAAATTGTCCACGTCATGCAACTAGAAGTACTCTGTTTATAAGAGACACATAAGCCCTGGGATAAACGGGATTATTTAAAAATCCCCGGTTATGATCTAATAGGATGCTCCCGACAGACATCTATGATTAGAGGGGTGGCCATTCTGTTGAAATGGGGGGGGTTGGATTTTGTAGGAAAACTTGTCAGGATAGTGCAGGTAGATGGGTAATAGAGATCTATTGTTAACCACTAATTCGACTAACTATCTGAACAATATGTGGCTCAAATTTAGATGACCCGAAGTGGTAAATCATCTGAATTTAGAATTAGCGTAGTGGCCACATCCCATCTGTGTTTTTGGAGACATGAATATTAATCTGTCTGGGGACTTTAACTTAGTCGGGGCTCAAAAATATTTGGGTAGGAAACCCAGGGTCTTTAGGGCTCTACAAGCGTTAATTCAAGAACATTGCCTGACTGACCTTTGGTATCGGCATAATAAAGATCAAGATGGCTATACATACTATTCTGCCCCCCATAATAAAATGGTTCGTTTGGACTATTTTTTCATGTCTGCTCAGGTAGCAGAGGCGGCTTCCATCTCTGCCCCCCCAGAATTCTGTCTGACCACAATCCTCTGATCGTAGAATGTCCCTTTTCTCGTAGTGCCAGTGTCCCTAGGAACTGGACATTTGAAAGGAAATTATTAAAGGAGCAGGCCTATCAGGATCATATGAGGAAGTTGCTAATTGAGTTTTTAAATATTAATAGGGGCACTGCTTCCTATGGTATAGTTTGGGACACGCTTAAAACCGCAGTACGTGGGGAGACTAAGAGTTTGGCTGCCTTCCGGTGGAAAACTAGGCAGGAGCAAATTAGGGGGGGGGGGGCGTATTGAGACGCTTGGGGTGGCAGTGGTCTAATTAACACTCACAATCAAGGAGGATCTCGATATAGGTCAAAGTCGGCAATCTGTCGCCATAATTCAGTCTAAACTTCTGGAATTCTTCGGGCAGGACTTGGCCGCTAAGTATCGGCAGTATCGAATGATGATCTACGAATTCGGGGAAAAATCTGGCAGAATCTTAGCGAAACGACTTCAGCAGAAGAGCCTGGCTAACCGCATTATTAGAATTCAAGATCACCAGGGCCTCGTCCATGATACACAGGGGGGTGTCATGGCGGTTTTACAGGAGTTTTACACCATACTTTATACGGAGGAGAATTCTGGCTCTGATATTGAGCCTGAAGCCTGGGATTTTTTTCAGGACATTGACACCCTCCAAGTCACAACTCAGCGGAACGAAGATCTTTCTGCCCCTATAGAGTGGGAGGAGGTTGAGCTGGCAATTAAATCACTTGCTAATGGCAAGGCCGCTGGTCCTGATGCCATTCCGTTGGAATTTTACAGGGCGTTCTGTCCGGATATCCTGCAGGATATCGATATCCTATCAGTTTTCAGGGCAGCACAGGGGGGTGCTATACCGGACTAGTGGTGTCAAACCACGATTGTTCTGTTTAAGATGAAAGGCAAGCCAGAGTTAAACCCCTTCTCTTTTCGACCCATCTCCCTGATAAATACAGATAGTAAAATATATTCCAAAATTCTGTCTACCAGACTGGCGCTGGTAATTACCCCATTGGTCTCATTACGCCAGCATGGCTTTATCCCGGGCAGGGATACGGTTGATCATGTCCGGCGGGTCATTGCACTCTTGGATTAGTCTCAAGTGACTGGCTCCCCCTCGGAGCGATCCTCTTGGACGCCGAGAAGGCGTTCGACAGGGTCGCCTGGGGGGTTTTATGGGCAGTTCGCCGCGGGAAGGGCTTCAGTGCCAAGTTCATTCAGGCTATTCAATCGCTGTACATTTCCCCAGCAGCAACATTGCGCATCTCTGGTTTGGTATCAGCGTCCTTTAACATCAGTAGGGGCACCAGGCAGGGGTGTCCCTGCTCGCCCCTGCTCTTTGCTCTGTACATCGATCCCTTCCTTAGTAAGATCGAAGGTACATTGGATATCTTGTCTGTTAAGGTCAATGCTATAGAGCAGTGGTTCCCAAACTTTTGACTCCTGAGGACCCCCATTGAGTCACCACTGGAAGCCGGGGACCCCCAAGCAATTTGTATGAGTTAAATTTCAAACATTAAAACAGTAATTTGAAAAAAATACCCACGTGTGCACACAAAACAAATACTCAAAGTACTAAGGATTTTGTGGCCAGATGTACGACCAATTCATTTAGCGCCGCGCAATTGGCGACACATTGCGAGTGGCAAATTGCGAGTCACTAAATGAAATGGACAACAGTGTGTTTAACACTGTTTGGGATTCCCAATTGGGTTGCAAATTGCGAGGTTAATTAATATTAATGAGCCTCTCGCAATTTGCGAGCCCATTGGGAATGCCAGCCCTCCATGTGATGGTGGCCTGCTGGGCTCACAGTGCGAAACCTTGTAGGCACAAGGTGGATAACCTGAGCACTCCTATATGCCAATAAAGCAAAGTATTTCCAAAATGTAGTTGAATAGTTCAAAGTTTTATTCACTTTGTATCCAATCCTTTGGGTCAATATATAGTTACACTTTTATAATTTCAAATGATTGTCATTTCCAAAGGAATCAATTGTCATGATTTGATAATATCCAAGGTATTCAGAATTTCCAAAAATAACATCATGTACATGGTTGAAATCCCCAATGCATTTCGAGCAGCATGCTCTTCGTCAGGGGGTTCGGTTTGTACTGTAAGTGAATAGAGAAAGGATATGTCAGGAACCAGAAGTTTAAAGATGGAGAACTGAAGGATCTTAGAGTGAAAGTCATGCGAGTAAAATCAGTCTGAAACAGGTGGTAAATGCCGTGAATATAGGTGGAACAAGACCAAAATAATGTGTCAAACGTGCAAAGTAATCAGAATGTGTGAAAAAATGATGGTGAAAAGTGGGGGAGAGATGGAAAGAATATACGTGACTAGATGGTGCGAAGTCAATCTAACGTGGAACGGTGCGCCCGGAATCGAGAAAAAAGGAAATGTGTGGTCATGCGAGGGAGAGTCATAAACGCGTGCCAAATTATAAGGACCTGCGTGAAACGGTGTGGTTTTAACGGTTAATGGTCAAAGAAATAAAGTGACCCGAGATCCGGTCGCTTACCTAGAGTGTTAGAGATGTTATGGAATCGTGCTGGTGCCGAAACGCCATCCGGAGAACACGGAAGTCACAGTGCATTGTGCGCATGCGTCTATAAGCAGCAAGCGTGTGAAAATAGTAAACGGACTGATTCCGTGGAACCCAACGAAAGAAAGAATCTGGCTCTGCAGGCCACCATGTCTCGGACTGCTTTTAAATAAAGCAGTTTAAAAAAAAAAATGCAGCTTGTTTACCATGCATTTAAAAAAAAAGAAAAAAAAAATTAAATGTTTTTGTTTCATTTTCTAAGGGCAGCCAGAGGTCCCTGGGACCACTGCCTGACCTAAAAAAATAATTTTGCATGCATTTGCAAAGGGGAAGGGGTCCCTGAGGACCCCTTTCCTTTTGCGAATCCATTACCATCTACTTGAAGTAGGTGGTAAATGTGACTGTTTTGCGACCGCAAACCATTTGTACATGGTTTTGAGAGTCGCTATTTGGAAGGGAATGCCCATCCCAAATAGCAAGTTGCAAAACCTACTTAGAGAGTCGCAAACAAATTGCGACTCGCGGAATAGGCTATGTACATGGCCCAATAGGTGTTTGCATGCGCAAACGGGTTCGCGAACCCGTTTGCGCATATAAAACCAGATCGTACATCTGGCCCTTAGTATTTTATATTGAAATAATAGCCCCTCTGTCACATGTATTTCATTTGTTTTGTAGCATCTCTCATAACATTGTAGGATGTCAGAGCACTTTACATCACACACATGTAGAGACATTGAATCATACATGTAAATCAGTGTGTATATAAAATGTTTAAAGAGTGCTTGGTCTGGAAAAGCACAAACTCACGATTCAGAGCATAACACAGTGGATAGCATTGACTTTAACATTAAAACTGTATTTACACCCAAATATATCTTTTTAGCAGCATCAGGATAATGAATAACTGGGACAAAATATAAGTTACTAACTGGTACCATGCAGTTTGCAAGCAGCTCTTTGATGACAGTTTATAGGTCACTCTGCTAGATTACGATTATCACTTAAGAAGTGCACAGTAACAAAAGAATCTCTGGGACAAAAGCAGTAACCACAAACCTAGGCACATAAAATGCTGCTTTTTAAGATGCACGTTACATGTTCTTTGCAGTAGGCACATTAACCCTCAGTGCTACATTAGTTAAATCAAAGCTGCCACTGAACAAATCTCTCCTCCTCTCCAGCAGGTACATTAATCACTGGCATTCTCTTGATACTTTTATTGGTGCTGGAAAGCTGCTAATTATACAACAAATGTTTCTGTGTTTTTAAAACTGTTGCCTACGGACCCCCTGGGAATGTGTCACAGACCCCTGGGGGTCCGCGGACCACAGTTTGGGAAACACTGCTATAGAGTATAAGACACTGGCATACGCAGACAACATTGTAGTCCTAACCAGGGATGTCACCTCAGCCTTCTCTGCTTTAAAGACTCTAGCAGAACAGTTTGGCCAGTTGTCAGGTTATAGGCTCAATGTCACAAAAACGCAGGTTATTCAAACATCCGCTATGGGCCCCTCCCCAGCTCCTGTGGTCCCAGAAGCAACGTATCTAGGGGTCAAAATTACTGCTCCAGTCGGCAATATCCCAGATCTTAATATTCTTCCGGTTATCGAATCAGTCAATTCTAAGCTGGGAAGATTGGACAATTTACATCTCTCTTTATATGGCCGATGCAGTGTCCTTAAAATGCTGGTCCTCCCAAAGTTCTTGCATCTATTTAGGACTATCCCACTGGAGTTCTCACAACAAAGTTTGGCTAGGGCTGAAAGGATCTGTTACAGATTTCTTTGGGGATACTGCTGCCCACGTAGGGCTGACAAATGGATGTGTCTTTCTAGAGATCGTGGTGGTTGGTCAGTCCCGAATCTCTTACTATACTATTGGTCTGCCATGCTCCAACATTTTGGGCTGCTATTGCTGGGTGACAGTGCAGGGGTCCGGATCTCTAATAGACCCACTATGTATGAACTCGGGTTGGAGGAGGCTGCCATGGGGGTTTTGACTCGAATTCAGGAGCCGAGTAACTTTAAGAAGACAAAGTTCAAGGTTATTGGGGCTATGTTCTCAGTTTGGGGCAAAATTCATCATAAATGGTTAATCTCAAATATACATTTTTACACTCCCTTTTCGGCTGCTCGACTCCTGCCTATCTTTCAAGATCAGGTTATTTTTACGTGGCAGTTATTGGGGTTGGGAGACATTGGTGACATAGGTACTGACGGACAAATAGCCTCCTCCTTTCTAAAGGATAAGTTTCATCTTAATACTCATGACTTCTTTAAATATTTGCAGATTAGAAGCTTAATAGATACAAGGCAGCTTCAAACCTCCAACCTCTTTAATAAGTTTATTTTGCTGAACTAATTCAAAGAAGGGCTAGAATTGGGACATTGTATCAGCATCTGCTATCTGATCTTCCTGATGATCTTGCACTACAGAATGCCAACTGGGAGGGCAAATTAGGTAAGACCGGTGTGGACATATGCCCAGCTTTGGAGCTAGCAAGCTATGCCCTAGTGTCTGGGAGTCTACGCATTCAAAGTCATATGGCACTATTCGATCTAAACTACACACCGGCAAAAATTGCAAAATGGTGGGGTTGGAAGGGTAACTTTTGTGCTAGATTGTGGCTTCAAGCTGCTAACGATATACATATGTTCTATTCTTGCCCAAAGTTGGGGGTTTTCTTATCTGATGTTGAGTATAAATTCTACGCTCAATATTCCGCTTAATATCTCCCCAGAGGTGGTGATAATGGGGTGTGAGGGTACTGCCTCTCGAAAGGACGAGGCATGTTGCTGCTTTTTTGTACATAACAATGTCTCTAATCCGGCTATGTATCACGTCACAGTGGCTTAGTCCCGAAGCCCCCACCTTCTTTAATTGGAGATCCCGGATTCTCGCTCTTTATAATCTGGAGTCTTCAGTGGATCTGAGGAGGGGTAGAAGAAGGTCTGAGTTGGGCCGTAAGATCTGGGCTCCATTGGAGGAGTGGCTCAGGCTATGAAAAGAAAAGCCTTTTTCTCTTAGTTAGTTTAATCTATCTGTTTCTTTTCTTCTTGAGTTGAGCTGTATAATTAATTTGTAAATGCCTTGCCCTTTGTTTGTCTTCTCCACTGTATATGATTTGGAACGTACTGATTTGTGTATTTTTTTTTCCCTAATTTCTGTTTGGTGCCGCATCCTGTGTTGCGTATGCTTGCCACGACTTTCTTTCTATTCTTTTGTATTTTTGTCAAGCATCAAAATAAATTTAAAAAAGCAAGAATTTGCAACCATCTAACCCTAGGTTCCTCTCTTATATGTCCCTCACTCGGCCAAGAATTTCCTGCACCAGAAGGTAGGGGCCACAAAAAGCTTCAAAAGAAATAAACTGTCACAAAGAATATGGAGCCCTCCATGCCTGAGCGTCCCACCGCTCGCACATGGAGCCCTCCATGTCTGAGCGTCCCACCGCTCGCACATGGAGCCCTCCATGTCTGAGCGTCCCACCGCTCGCACATGGAGCCCTCCATGTCTGAGCGTCCCACCGCTCGCACATGGAGCCCTCCATGTCTGAGCGTCCCACCGCTCGCACATGGAGCCCTCCATGTCTGAGCGTCCCACCGCTCGCACATGGAGCCCTCCATGTCTGAGCGTCCCACCGCTCGCACATGGAGCCCTCCATGTCTGAGCGTCCCACCGCTCGCACATGGAGCCCTCCATGTCTGAGCGTCCCACCGCTCGCACATGGAGCCCTCCATGTCTGAGCGTCCCACCGCTCGCACATGGAGCCCTCCATGTCTGAGCGTCCCACCGCTCGCACATGGAGCCCTCCATGTCTGAGCGTCCCACCGCTCACACAAGCTCCTGTCCATAGATGTGCGTTGCCAACTACCACACCCAGAACAGCGATTACTCTCGCCGGTGGTTCCTTTTTCAGGCGTAGAATTAAATTATTTTGCTTACTCGTATTCCCTGGAATGGCGTGCCTTCTCTATCTTAATTTTGAGTTCATGTTCATGAAGTCTCTTAGTTTACTGAAATCAAAAAATCTTTTTAATGTTCTGGGTGGTTTCCCAAAGGTGATCCACTCTTTCGGGCAATGGTTTAGAGCTTTACATCAGCACATTTCAGTAGCGGTCTGGGGGCCTTTGTTTCCATATATATTGACATTTTTATTTAGTTTGCTTGCTTGAAAATGTCATTGGTTATAGGCAATAAAAGCTGACGAGGTGCTGTTCAATCGCCAAAAAATGCTGGCAGTGTATGTTCACAATGAGTGTTTATGTTGGTGTCACCTGCAGCTTAGAATCCGGCGTGCCTCAAAACCCCAAAGGGCAGATCTAAACGTGTTTATTTGTTGTGTATTAGTGAAACATTTGGGCCTTTAGCATGGCAATGTTTCTTTTCAAAGAGATAAGAAAGTCACAGATGAGAGTAAAAGGGTGTAAAATGTCTGCTAGATCCAAGCCGCCCGAGAAGATGTTGGTGTTTTCTGACCATCACAACCTGGAGAAAACCCCCAAAAGCAAACGTCTCCTCAAAGATAGATGCCATGACTTGTCTACCTCCCAGAAAGGAACGTTCCATTGATTAATAAACCAACCATGAGCTGGGGGATGAGCCCCTTCCCTTTGTTGTTTACATCCTCATTGTTGAGGCCCTGTCTGATGAATGGAGTCAACCACTCAATGGACCGTGGCTCCACAGTCCCCGATTCCAATCACCGCAGTCATTGATACTGATCCTATAATAAGCCTCTCATTGAGGAAAGTTATTTCATGGAGCATTTCTCAGATGTGGAAATTCACCTTAAAGTGGAGGAGAAACAGGAGTCCACAGTCATTCTCTATGCAGTAGTTTCTCATAACCAACTTTGATATGCAAGATGTCGACTCTGTAGAAAATAGAAACCTTCTCAGGGGTCTCGCTGGTACACCTGGTCCTTTTAAACCTGCAAAGAAGAGATTGGCACAGAAGCTGTAATATAAAGAAAACATATTTATTGACCTCAGGTGAGGGAGACCACGTCACACAGTACCATTAGGTAACAGGAGGGGGCATTCTAAGGAGTACAGAGAACAGGAGCCTTATATATGCATAGGTTTACATAGTCAGCAGAAAATCCTGGGGAGGTCCTGGCATGTACCAGCATGCAACATGACTAATATGGGTATACAAGATCTGCTTGCTCAACAAAGTGGAAGGAGAGATTTTTCTCCTTACATCAGCAAGAATAGACTGCCAGTTATAACATAAGAGCAGGTGCATTCTACTAGCTATGCCCTTCTGAGCATGTGCAAGGCTCTGGAAGAGGGAGACAGCACATGGCTGCCAAGTACAACATGGCTTTCAGCTCATGTTAACAGATCCCTGCAATCATTAACAGATGGTCCTTTTAGCATGAGCTAAAGACATTCCTATGATCTTGTAGGAACATAGAAAATATTTTGCACATTTATTTTCATAAATGTATCAATATCCTAATTCATTGCTAGGTGGGCATTTTTCATTCTAAATATTTCATTGAGCGGGTATATATAAGGTATATGCAGGAGTACAAAGGGAACAGAGCATTGGGTCTTAATTAACATACAGATAGCAGGAGAGAGTAATGACTATTATCACGAGCAGAATTATCATTTTCTCAACCTTAAGCAAAAAGCAAATCCTAGAACCATCTAGTAAAAACATTTTCAAGGGTCCTATGCATTTCAGTGACCATCCATTTCAATTTCAGAATAGCCAACAGCACATATCTAATAAAAACATCTTCAATAGACTTTTCCAGTGTTTCCTTTATGAGGGCTAGAATATCAATCATATTTTAGGACCTCGGTGAAGGTGGAAGCACTGGGATGGTAATTGTGTACCCCTGCCACTGTCTTGGGCGAAAGACAGTGAGGGGACATCACCCAGGGAATCCAAGACCACCTACTCCCGGAGCACCAGTGTCCGCCTGCGTGCCAAGACCAGTGAGCCCTGTGAGGAGGAGGAGAGCGCTGGAAGGAGTGAGGGATCCTGGTGAATGAATCCATGTAGTGAGGTATGAGGAGAAGGCTGCTTTAATGATCGCGTTGTTGCTCGTGTGCAGGGGTACATCGGTAACCCCCGTATGCCAGAGGAGGGCTGCCTTGAAGTGAGTTGTGAATTTTGCTGCACCGGTCGGGTCGGGTCGTTGCCCGTGTGCAGCTGTGAGTCGCCAACCCTGTATGCCAGAGGGGGGCGCTGTAAAGATTGTTATACCAATCGGGCGGCAGCCGATGTGAGATGTGAGACTGTGGCCCCATATGCCAGAGAGGACTGCCATAAAGTAGAAACTGCTGCTGTGCCGATCGGGCAGTCGCCTGAGTGAAGTGCAGGTGTGGTTACCCTGTAGGCCACCAGAGGAAGACAAGGAATACAAACTGGTAGATGTCATTGTCATGAGGTGAGGCCAGCCGGGTGACCCCATATGGGCCCGGGCCCCAACTTTGGATCGAGCCAGGAACCGCTGACAAACTCTCCCATTATCCCCCCTACCCGAAGGGAAGACCAAAGGAGACTTACCATTGCATTAATGGGGTGCTGGGATCCTGCTACTTCCATAGCAGCTGGATCTGGGATCATGCAACTTCAGGAGCGGCTGGATCAGCAGCAGAAGTAAGTCTTAGGAGACTGAGAGGATTGAGTCGATCACCAGTGGTGAGTGAGCAGGGAGAGCCTAAGAGTGAGCGAAAGGTGCACTTTAGGGCTCAGTTAAACGAAAAGTGCACTTTAAGGCTCAGTTAATTGAAAGGTGCACTTTAAGGCTCAGTTAAACGAAAGGTGCACTTTAGGGCTCAGTTAAACGAAAAGTACACTTTAAGGCTCAGTTAAACGAAAGGTGCACTTTAGGGCTCAGTTAAACGAAAAGTGCACTTTAAGGCTGTTAAACGAAAGGTACAGTTTTAGGCTCAGGTACATGAAAGTGCACTTTAAGGCTCAGTTACATGAAAAGTGCACTTTAAGGCTCAGTTTAACGAAAGGTGAACTTTAAGGCTCAGTTACATGAAAGGTGCACTTTAAGGCTCAGTCACATGAAAAGTGCACTTTAAGGCTCAGTTACATGAAAGGTGCACTTTAAGGCTTAGTTACATGAAAGGTGCACTTTAAGGCTCAGTCACATGATAAGTGCACTTTAAGGCTCAGTTACATAAAGGTGCACTTTAAGGCTCAGTTACATGAAAAGTGCACTTTAAGGCTCAGTTAAACGAAAAGTGCACTTTAAGGCTCAGTTAAACAAAAGGTGCACTTTAAGGCTCAGTTACATGAAAAGTGCTCTTTAGGACTCAGTTAAACGAAAAGTACACTTTAAGGCTCAGTTAAACGAAAGGTGCACTTTAGGGCTCAGTTAAACGAAAGGTGCACATTAAGGCTCAGTGACATGAAAAGTGCACTTTAAGCCTCAGTTAAACGAAAGGAGAACTTTAAGGCTCAGTTAAACGAAAGGTGCACTTTAAGGCTCAGTTATATGAAAAGTGCACTTTAAGATTCAGTTAAACGAAAAGTGCACTTTCAGGCTCAGTTACATGAAAGGTGCACTTAAAGGCTCAGTTATACGAAAGGTGCACTTTAAGGCTCAGTTTACCGAAAAGTGTACTTTAAGGCTCAGTTACATGAAAAGTGCACACTAAGGCTGTTACATGAAAAGTTCACTTAAGACTCAGTTAAACGAAAGGCGCACTTTAAGGCTCAGTTTACCGAAAAGTGTACTTTAAGGCTCAGTTACATGAAAAGTGCACACTAAGGCTGTTACATGAAAAGTTCACTTAAGACTCAGTTAAACGAAAGGTGCACTTTAAGGCTCAGTTAAACGAAATGTGCCCTTTAAGGCTCAGTTAAAGTAAAAGTGCACTTTAAGGCTCAGTTAAACTAAAAGTGCACTTTAAAGCTCAGTTACATGAAAAGTGCACTTTAAAGCTTAGTTACATGAAAAGTGCACTTTAAGGCTCAGTTAAACGAAAAGGGCACACAGGTAAGTTTGCCGACGAGTACTAGCCTTGCCATCTGTTGCTTGGCCACTGGGGGGCAGTCTTACTCCACTGCTGTCCCGCTGCAGCCTGGTGTAACCCCCCTAGGGTGGGAGGAGGGGTAGAATCACATAAGTATAGACACATAATTCAGACCTGTCGACCTGTAGAACAAACTCACCGTGTGAGGAGGGGGCGGGGCTAATACCTGGAGTTACCTGAGAAACACTGTACCCCCAACAAATCCCCCCACGCCCCCCAACTCCAGAACACAAAGGGTCTCTGAAATGCAGAGGCAACGCTTCATTCTGAAGAAATGTAGCTCCCCCCCCCCCCCTTCGGAGGGTCTGTGGGTGACAGGGAGACAGGAGCTGTCAATCTCTTGGGCTCGGGTAAAGCCTGCACACAGCCCTGGGCCCCAGGGGGGGAGGGGGTGTACAGGGGTGGGGCTCCCACATGCAGGCGTGGGGGTGTCTCCAGCACAGCCAGACTCCCCAAGACAGGTCTTCACACTGGGGTGGGACCCCTGGAGGGCTGAATAGGTGTCGAGGGCGGGAGGGGTGCCAAGAGGCGCCTCGTGTTGAAAACGAATGTATGACGTTACAACGAATTCCATTGCAACGCATGCCTTTACCACGCATGCGTTACAACGGAATTCGTTTTCCACGCTTAACCTTTACCTCGAATATTCCTTTACCACGCATACATTTACACCGTTTTTTGTTGTAAATGTATGCATGGTGAGGGCATACTCTTGATAAAGGTTATAACTCTCCCCTTACATGCCCCCAGCCTCCACTCCTTATATTTACCCTTAACACTTATATATATATATATATATATATATGTATTTTACTAAAATACCCCTTACCTTTTAACTCGCCTTCCCTCCATCTCCTCTGGTTACGTCGGTCGTACATCGTTAAGAGGAAGCGGAAGTTACTTTCCGTTTCCTCCCTAACGACGTTGATTGCTTCAGCTTCGGCTTCAGCTTCGGCTCCTCAGGTTAGTTTTGTTTTTTGGGGGGGGAGACCCCCCCAACCCCCCTTTTTATCCCAGCGCTTTATTTTTTTTTATGGGGGAGACCCCCCAAACCCCCCTTCGTTTTTCTTTTCATTTACCACACATGCCTTTACTACGTATTTCGTAGTAATGGTATGCGTGGTAAAGCCTTTAGTTGTAACCACGCATGCGTGGTAAATGATTTCGTGGAAACGGCTTCGTTGTAGAGGCAGTTTCCCGTTGAAAACAGCGCTATGGTCAGTGAGAGGCCGCCAGGCACCTCGTGGCCTGGTTCGGAGAAAGAAGGTGCCACTGGGAGGTGGTGGTATTGGGGTGCAGGGCTCCAAGTACCCCTCAGAGTACCCCCCCTTTATTGTAAACTGTTCACTGTGGATACTTTGAGGAGACCGGCCCCCAATCTCTTGGGTGTCAGGGATTCGGGTGCAGTTTTAAAACGGACTGAGCTGCCCCGCTCGAGTGGCCACTTTTCCTATCTATGCATGAAAAGTGTGATCGTCATTCTGGGGGTGGGTCAATGACTCCAGTTACAGTGGTTTTACTGGGGGGGGCATTAATAAGTTTGAAGAGGTATTTCACCCTCGGGTCGAACAGGCCTGCAGCAGCGCTGCCTCCCAGTGGGCTGGTCAGGGGTGGCAGGGCCCGAGGCTCCCTGTGGGGCCCAAGGCTCCCTGTGGGGCCCACCCAGAGGGGCAGATTAACAAGCCCCCTGCGCCACTTTTGCGTCACTTTTTCCTTGTAAAAAATGACGCAAAAGTGGCGCAGGCAGCTTGTAAATCTGCCCCAGAGTCTGCAAAATCACAGACTTTAAAGATTTTATGTCGTGAAAGCTCGACCCGGGGGTATTGGGGCGCTTTACATGAGCACTGGGTACATTAAACTTTTAATTGCACCTTCTCATAACCCCGCTGTCAACCACTGCCAGCTACCGCCAGGGGCAGGAGCCATGCTGTGACGTCACCATCAACACTATCTCCAGAGGTCACACCTTACAGAAGGCACAGAGGCCACTCACTAGGCAGACAAGCAGGGGAGTGTTTGGAGTGTTACACCCCCTAACACATTTTATTTTTCTAGTAAATAGGGGCATATTAGCAGGAACTTGCGATTCTTGCAAAACTATTGAGTATTGCAAAACTCGTTTAGCGCGTTTATTTTGATCGCTGCCTATCGCTGGATATTTAAGCGGGGAAAATATGCTATTAGCAACATTTATCTCCACTGTGATAAAATATCCAGCGATAGCGGCTAAATGCCTGAATATCACTGGAAATCCAGCGATATTCACGCATTAACGCCATGGTGGACTTAGCCTGAAAATCCACCTCCCATAGAGGAATACAGGTAAGTCCGGTTTTCAGCAGGTGTTAAATACTAGCGAAAATCGTGCTTAGCGCAACTTTTTTTATCGCTTCGCCTGCTTTGGTAATAGGGGGAGGTAGTGTTAGCGTCTCTTTTCAGTCGCTTCTAGTTGGGAACGCCCACCTTGCATGTCATTTGCGATAATCATCGCTGGCATGCAAGGCGGTAGGAAAACCGTCCGCTATCCCCAGAAAGCTGTCGCTAACGCCTGTTAGCGACAGCTTTCTGATAGGGCGATAAAAAAATTGCCGCTTTAGCGGCAAAAAGTGCCGCTAAAATGGAGATAAAGCCCTTGCTAATATGCCCCATAGTTCGGTACAGGTGCTTACAGTCGTGTTGGTGAGGTGTCTGTCAGATTTCACCAGGACTTTTTACATTCACACATCGGGCCGGTTATAGGACTTTAACCCGTTGGCTGCTTCCGCTTTTTTGCGCCAGTGCTGGCGTTTTAAAAATCGGGCGCGGTCGTGTCGGCCATTGGCCGACGGCAGCACCAGCGAGGTAGTGCTGCCGTCGGCAGCCAACGGGTTAAGAGCCCGGGCAAAAGGGAACATGCGACGCCCCTCTCATTTGCATGTGACGTCACAGAAAGTGAAATCACAGGACTTTTATTCCTTTTTTTGGCATCGCTCAAGTGACCCGGGGAACAACCTTTATAACGCAACTTTTAGCACGCAGTGCTATTACAACGCAGACTTTAAAACGAAAACCATTACAACGCATTACACTGGGGGGCGCTCTAGGATAGGGAATAGTTTTAATTTACTATCCAACACCTTCCCTAGTGTCCACGGGGACTGGAGTTGGAATAGTAAATTAAACTATTCACTATCCAGCATTCCCCAGTGTAATGCGTTGTAATGGAATGCGTTTTAAAACTTGCGTTGTTACAGCATGCGTAGTAAAAGCATGCGTTGTAACAACGTACATCCAAGTGACCCAGTCCTTTCATTTGAATCTTGATCTGCTGCATTCATGATGGAGAAATGAAAAGGCCAGTGCCAGAAGACAGGGGAATAATAAAAGCAGAGCGAGCTGCTCACATGTGGTATAAGGAAGGAACCCGAGACCTCCTTAGATGGAAGTCTGCGATAGTGAAAGTTTCATTAAAATCCCTTTTACTGTGACAGGGGTTCAATGATACACTTATTTTGGAACCATTAGTGAACCAGTTTAATTTCATTTCAATTTATTATTTTGTAGTTTATTTTTAAATAAATGTTCTACATTTAATAACAGTTGAGATTAGGTATGTTACAGGCCTTCACATTCTTTGATACATAATTTTTCTGACTTAATAAATAGTATAGCCCATGTGAAAGATTTGTTTGTTTGTGTACTGTCCCTACAAACAGCATACCTGCTGACATTTCTGTAACCACAAAATTATAGGGTTTTTCAGGTTTTGAAATTGCTAATTAGCATAAATAGTGACACCGTTGGAAATAATATGATTCACATCTAATTGACGTGTGGGAAGTCAGGGTTTACCACCTTAACATTGCTAAATACAAAAGTTAAACATAGTTTCAATTTACTTTTATTACAAAAGAAGTTCTTCATGAATAGTTTAGTTTTGTTCTACAATCCAAATGATAGCAATTACAAAGGTTTTCTTTAAAAACTCATAAGTTGCTTCTTGAAACACAAGTACAACCATAGCCGACACGTGTTTCGCAGCAAAACAACTGCTTCTTCAGGGCTCATGTAAAATGTGAATGTGATTAGGGGATACCATCGGCGGCCTTCCAACAAACCATGAATTGGAGAGTGTCCTTAAACGTTCAACTCTCAAAAGGCATCACTGCTAATGCCAGTTGTTTCAAGTGACATCATTTAATTCAGATTAGCTTGGGCTAATGACTCTGGTCTTATATCTCAATCACAATAAGGTTTCCGGAAGGGAACTGGAACAAATGAACAATGTCTTAACCTGTCCCTAGTTATAGGTAAGTACATGAAGGCCAAGTGTGGGTCAATCCACCTGTCCTTCATGAACGAATCTAGTACTTTCGACACAGTCAATAGAGGGAAGTTGTGGACATTAATCGAAAGAATGGGCTTTGAGGAAGCTCTCGTTACTCTGTTGCATAGATTGCACTCGACAACCTCTGTCTCTATACGCTATGGACCAGGGGGCGAAAAAACTAGGCCTATTAAATCTACTGAGGGTGTCAGACAGGGATGCATATTGGCCCCCGTTTTATTCCTTTTATATACAAATGGGGTGGAGAAATGTTTATTGGATCAGCAACTGGACTATCTGAGCATTGGAGGAAAGCCGGTTCCCCTATTGTCATATGCGGATGATACAGTACTGATGACTTTAACTGCTAATAGCCGAAAAAAGCTTTAATGGCTTTTACTGACTTTATGATGGCACAGGATCTTAAAGTAAGTTTTAGTGAGTCTTTTATCATGGTGTGTGGCCCAAAAACAAGGAAATTTGTTGTAAAGGAAAATACTGTAGACAAAGTACCTAACTTCACATATCTGGGGAACGTCTTCAATAATAAACTGAACCGGGATCATCTGATCATTGTGAGGGCCCAACATACTAGTAGAATCATAGAGAGCCTGGCCTGCTTTGCAAGTAAGTTGGGTTATAAGCCGGTTGTGGAAATACTTACCTTATATAAATCCAAATGCCGGTCAGTCACAACCTACGGGGCAGGAGTATGGGGCTATCAAAAATGTAGCCAGATACAAATTCAGGAAAATACATTTTAAAAAAGACTGTTGATGGTCCCTATTAGCTCTCCTACAAAATCCTGTTACTCTGAACTGGGAGTGGATTATGTTGAAGACCGAATTAAAATTGCCCCATTTATTTTATGGGGGAAAGTGTGGTCTTTAGAAGAATTGTCATTTACTAAAGGGATTATTAAGGACTGTACGAGCCTGGAAAAGGTATTGTCCATCCCTTGGCTCCGGTATGTTAAAAATGCTTTCAATAAGATTGGTCTGGGAAACTATTATGAAAATCCCAAAAGCATACCAGCTAATATGAAACCAATCGTAAAAAATGCCTTTTACAAAGAATTAGGAATGCTTGACTCGGCTGATGGGCTTTTAGTTTATAGGCAGCCAAGAGGCCAGGAATGTTATCTATCTTATAGCACCCAGACACTATCACGCTTCCTTCTGCCTAGGTTTCGTTTCTGCACAGTGCACTTTCTTCTGGCTTTTCCTAACCCGGTGAGCTGGTGTGAGAGACTGACTCCCTGTTCATGTAATAATTTAGCCCAACAAAGCAAAATGTACTTTATGCTCTTCTGCACATTATATAAGGATATAAAGGCCCGCTTTATCAGGCCAATTTTAAAGGGAATCTGTCCTAGTTCGTATCAAGAGGGTTTTAATTATTTATTATCTTTGTCTTCGGCTGCCATCTGTAGTGCTGTGCTTAATTTCAACAGAACTGCATTATGAATTAGGAATGGTTATGAATTGTGTTAGGAAAACTGGGTAATGCGATTGAAGGGTTTAAATCCATCCTGTTATTTTCGGATAGTGATAGAATATGCTGAGAGTTTAAAATCATGTTTTAAATTTTTATATTGTGAAATCTATATATTTATCCACCCCAAATGTTGTATTGGAAATTATTTAAAGATGTTTTATGTACGATTCTTACTTTTATGATTCAATGAATTGAATAAAGCTATTTGATGATGATGATTAGCTTCAAATAATCTCCTGAAGTTAAAGTACGCCTCGAATCCACGCACATCGTGCCTTGTGTTCCCCCATCACCCACGCAAAGGCGGGTTTTGCTGCAAAACATGTGTCCGCTATGGCTGTACTTGTGCTTCAAAAAGCAATTTATGAGATTTTAAAGAACTTCAATATTTCTAGACTGTACGTGGATTTTCAGTGAGAATCAAACAGTTTGTATTATTTTTTTGTTAAAACCTTTGTAATTGCTATTGTTTGATTGTAGAGTAAAAATAACCTTTTACGAATAACAAAGTTGACATTATCTTTCTCTAGCATGAAGAGGCGTAGTTGGCAGCTGGCCTTTGTCTATTCCTTTCAGACAGCGAGCAATGCAATAGAGGGACGGGATGTTGGCAGCATGGGCCATCCAAGGCAGGGTGGGGCGGAGCTGTGCACATCCCTACTTGCACTTTAAAGGAGCTGCTTCAGCTCACACAACCAAGAACGTCACAGAATACAGGCAGACTGGGCTCAGGGCATGGAGGCGGGCAATCCCAGACACCTCTGTGGAGGGAAGAATCCAGAAGTTTCTTCCACTTCAAAGTGGGCACCAGTTATAAAAATAGGGATCTCAGACCTACTCTTCAGTGCATTTCTGGACCTGTGCAGGGACTCTAAGAGACTGCCCTGCTGCCTGTGGCCTGCTGTGTACTTCACAGGACTGCCTGCTGCACTAACAGCACTCCCCTGCTGCCTGAACCCTGCCCTACCCCCTCAGAGGACTGCCCTGCTGCCTGAACCCTGCCCTACCCCCTCAGAGGACTGCCCTGCTGCCTGAACCCTGCCCTACCCCCTCAGAGGACTGCCCTGCTGCCTGAACTTTCCTACCCCCTCAGAGGACTGCCCTGCTTCCTGTACACTGCCCTGTCCCCTCAGAGGACTGCCCTGCTTCCTGAACCCTGCCCTACCCCCTCAGAGGACTGCCCTGCTTCCTGAACCCTGCCCTGTCCCCTCAAAGAACTGCCCTGCTTCCTGGACCCTGCCCTGGCCCCTCAGAGGACTTCCCTGCTTCCTGAACCCTGCCCTGTCCCCTCGGAGCACTGCCCTGCTTCCTGAACCCTGCCCTGTCCCCTCAGAGGACTCCCCTGCTGCCTAAACCCTGCCCTGTCCCCTCGGAGGACTGCCCTGCTTCCTGAACCCTGCCCTGTCCCCTCAGAGGACTCCCCTGCTGCCTAAACCCTGCCCTACCCCCTCAGAGGACTGCCCTGCTTCCTGAACCCTGCCCTGTCCCCTCAAAGAACTGCCCTGCTTCCTGAACCCTGCCCTGCCCCCTCAGAGGACTGTCCTGCTTTCTGAACCCTGCCCTGCCCCCTCAGAAGACTGCCCTGCTTCCTGAACCCTGCCCTGTCCCCTCAGAGGACTCCCCTGCTGCCTGAACCCTGCCCTGTCCCTCAGAGGACTCCCCTGCTGCCTGAACCCTGCCCTGCCCCCTCAGAAGACTGCCCTGCTTCCTGAGCCCTGCCCTGTCCCTCAGAGGACTGTCCTGCTTCTTGTGACCTGTGTTGCTGCTTGGGCCCGGGTCTTCCAGAGTGGCTCCCAGGGCGAGTCGACTGGCCTAACGAGAGCCTCAAGGACAGGAAAGGCTCGAACCATCTTGAACCTGCACCTAGAACCCCCCTGCCCATACCCTGGCATATAACCGCTTATGTTGCTGTTTTTCTTATTCTTTGCATTAACCTGCGTTAGTATTAATTTAAAGGTAACATTTATCGACCTCGGAAGGAGGAAAGGCTGATTTGGTTTGCTTTTTTTCCAGTGCTGACGAACAACAGAATCTTCCAAGGTAGCCCTAAGAAATATTATAAATATAGTTCATAAATAATGGAAATCAAACTGTTAAGAGTCCTTTTGAGCAGCGTTTAAAGCCCTCCTTCCACTGAGGATGTGATTCGACCTCTCGACCTCAGGAATAAACCTGCCACAAATGCACGTTCATCCCATACATGTGATGTGGTGACGTTTAATATCCCCGGTGCAGCATCTCTTCTTTGCCTTCTTCTCACCGGTGAAGTGTGGTAGGAGTTCATTGTCCTCGCTGTAGTTTGTGTTCTGACTTCAAAGCCCCTGCTTGGTGTAATAAGCAGAGTTTGTCTGGTCAGACTGTTAAATTGCATGTGAGGGATCCACATCGTGTGCTTTTTTTCTCTCCAACACAAGATGTCGCTGTGGTGTAACATTTGCTGCCCCTGACCCCAGGCTGCACGAATTACCCAAACTAAATGGCTGGAAAAGAGCAAAATCCACAGCGAAAATCTGGGGTCTGAGTGAGTGAGGAGTGAGGAGTGAATGAGTGAGGAGTGAGTGAGGAGTGAGTGAGTGAGGGAGTGAGTAGTGAGTGAGGAGAGAGCGAGGAGTGAGTGAGCGAGTGAGTGAGTGAGTGAGGAGTGAGTGAGTGAGTGAGGAGTGAGTGAGTGAGTGAGTGAGGAGTGAGTGAGTGAGGAGTGAGTGAGTGAGGACTGAGTGAGTGAGGAGTAAGTGAGTGAGTGAGGAGAGAGCACGGAGTGAGTGAGTGAGTGAGGAGTGAGTGAGGAGTGAGTGAGGAGTGAGTGAGTGAGTGAGTGAGTGAGGAGTGAGTGAGTGAGTGAGTGGACATCCTTGGGGGATTTACACCGCAACGGGCTCTTACCTCTTAGCCCCAACACTCTGCTCTTGCTGCTCTGTGGTCTCCCTTGCTGCCGCGGACAACTCCACCGCGCGGCCGCAGAGGAGGGGACTACAGCTCCCAGCTTGCCCGGCAGCCTTGGCGACGCCCACTCCCGCCTACTTCCGCCCGGAGGCATTGATAGGAGACTCGCTCCTTCCGCGTCGCGGGACGGGCGCGGGCATCGCCGGGCTAAGGCAGGGCAAAGGACGGGCCGTCTGTGGCCATCCGGGGCTGGCAAAGGCTGGGGCCTATCCCCTAACAATTGCAGACTGAGAACGGACTGGAGAACGCTTCCGGACTACTTTCTTGGTTAGTACAAGGAGGGAATTTGCCTATTGCGTTAAGGGGCCATTCCGTGACTGTGCACTGGGACTATTGATATTTGGGAGTGGCAGTGGGTGGTTGCGATTGTTTGATCCATATCGTGGGCAGTGTTTTGGTACCCTTGTTTGTTCGTGTTCATCTACCTGCTAGTGATAGAGACATACTGTCCCTTAGCCCTTAATATTAATGGCTAGCGCGGTTCAAACTAGGTCTGCTAAGCACACTAAGCGCACCCCCCCAGATCACTTCCAAAGTTGTAAACCTAATGCAATCCCGCCCCCCACTCGGGATAAACCAACTGCAATAGACAGAATGTTGCGCAAAGCGCTAGAGGAGGTAGCAAATGAGATCGAGCGAACGGTGAGACGCTTTTCACTAACCCCCCAGATCGATTTAACAACCCAGCAACAGGACGGGGACACAGAAGCACCAGTATCCCCACTACATGCTTCACTAGACACCGGGATATTTGACATCCCCTGCGCCCAAGGGGGGACACCATTTGCACAGGACACACTGATAAGGGGGGAAACGCCACAAACGGGCAAGACAAGGAAAAATAGTGGCAAAAAAACTAGGCGAAAGAGGGCTACACCAAATGAGGCCCCGTTTCACAACTCTCTCATAGAGGCAAGGACTCATGGAGGGGGCGAATTAGATACACAAGTGACCCCAAAGTGGGTAGCCCAAATCATATCTGATTTACAGAACCACCTAGAGCAACTTATTGCCAACCAAACTAAATTAACTTTTAGTAGGCTTGATAAGGTCGGGGGCCGGTTGGTGGCCCCAATCCCCTGCCTCCATGTAACACCTCAGTGGGGGAGTCCATTAGCATAAGTTTAGACACACTACCAACAACCCTCGCCCGAAAAGAACAAAGTACCACGGTCAAACGCACCCAACCCCCCTCAAGCACACAAACATCAGGCTCGACGCAGGCGCCCTCAGGTCTTCCCACCATTACTGGGGAAGTTTTCCGGGGAGCGCCAAAAGGCACCCATCAAGCTATGGTCCATAGACAATCTTCACCTCCACCTGTGACCCGGTGTCAACCTGAAAGACCCACCACCAGGGTACCCTCCAACATGCCAGTAACCCTTAACTTACCCCCTGACGCAGCCCCTTATGTAATCATTCTTACAGGAGTACTGGAGTTGAGACCAGATCAGATAGAGCCCTATGGTGAGCTCAAAAATAAAACCATGTTCTGGTTAAATAAGTGTAGGCCCTTAGCAGGCAATGAACAGGGGGAAATCCTAATGGTACGCAGGGTGAATTGGGTGGGAAGTAGGCACAAGGACCAGATCGGGGATTGCGTGGTGGTGAATTTTCGGAACCAGCAGGTTGTTGACCAGATATTAAGGTGGGGTCTAACTACAGACTCGAGCAACATTAGATCTTTACCCTTGAGTTTTTTGTACCCTAGGGGGATTTACAATGGGGGGTGGGCCTTGGACGGTCAAAGCTGTAGGGAGTGGAAACTGGTCGGGCATAGTCGTAGATTCCAACACGTTGCCCTGAGGAACCAAGGAATGATAGATCTCCAGAACAGATTCGATCCCTTGATGTCCCTGGAAGAACTGGACTGACTAAGGATAGACACAATCCCTCAGTTGAGACAAGACAGGGATAAGAGCCCCGAACAAGACAAGGCACTACTTACCCTCTCAGCCCGGTGTGAGGCATCGCAGAGAGTGGTTGAACTACGGCCATTAACAATAGAGGGCCCACAAGCCAGGCCTGTAGTAGAAACAGAAATAAAGGGCCCGGATAGCACCGCGATATGTGCCCAACTATTAGAATCATACAGCCCAGCCGAACCGAAGGAAATCCCGGTCAATGATAGGAATGAAAGCAATAATCTCACCACACCCCGTGTAAGGAGGCCTGAAAGGCAGGATGGGTTAAAACTGATATCCTGGAATATAGCAGGACTCGCAGCAAAATTTGAGGAGCAGGAATGGAGGCAATACATTACCGGGTTTCATGTTATATGTCTCCAGGAGACCTGGGCGATTGACTGTAACCCTTTCGTTTTGGAGGGGTTTAAGTGTTTTTCAGTGCCTGCCCAAAAGTCAGCATCAGGGAGAGCTACGGGAGGGCTGATCATATATGTGGATCTACAGATAAAAGGGGTGTGGTCCAATCTCAACTGGCCATCACATAATATGCAAGCTGTGAGCTTCCATTCAAAAGGTTTAAATATCTCCTTGATTAATTGGTATAATGCAGTGGGAGTCAACGGGAAGGGCAATATAATTAAGGAACTGGACACACGCCTAAATGCCCTGCTGGCGGTAGGGAAGACAGCAGTAGCACTGTCACTAGTCCTAGCAGGCGATTTTAACTGTCACCTGTGTCCGACCCTAAGACCTTTTAACAAGGAATGGTCCCGCTGTACAGTGGAGAAAGGGCCGCACTTTCCACATTCACCTGAAGGGCCAGACCTAGACAGGGTGTTGAAAGGTCACAATCTGGTCCACACCTTGGATCTTGTAGAACTGGGTAGCGGTGGGGAGATTAATCCCACCTTCAAGGGTAGAGGTTGTCGCTCCTATATTGATTATATTATGGTCTCTAGTATATTCAAAGCATGGGTCAAAGGGGCGGAAATAGAATGGAGCATATATAGCGACCACAATCCCCTTGTGTTAGACCTACAAGTCCCGACCATTAAAAACGCGAGCCAAGGGGTTGGTTCTGTAGAGAACGTAAAAGACCAGGGGAGGAGACTCAGATGGTCCAAAATAGATGGGGACACCTTTTATAAATCTCTAATAACAACAGGGGCAGACGCATTAAGTGTTTGCCTTGACCCCTCTATAGAGGGGGTCGCTGTTGTAAATGCATTCGAGGAGATGGCGCACCTCATCGAAGGACTATTAAAGACCACCAAGAGTGGGAGAATAAACACCACCCCCAGGTGGTTTGATAAAGACTGTTCACAGGCACAGAAAGAGCTGAAAGCTAGCTCAAAATCTCTTCCTAGGGATAAGTTATATATTGCCCAATGCAGGCGGGCATATAAAAAGGCATTAAAAAAACAGAAATGTAGCCTTCAAATGCAAGCTTGGGAGGACCTAAGGGAGGCTGCGGACAGAAGGGACCTGACAGAGTTCTGGAAAGTTATAAACAAACCCTGTTTCCAGGACTCAAATGCCCCACAGATGTCTAGCACTATTTTGCCAGAACAATGGCATTCCCATTTTAAAAACTTATATAATCATACGGGCGAAACCAATAATGATGAGGGGCAAGGGCTAAATGGGTCGCAAGGATAGAGATCACCCTGGCAGAAGTAGAAGGGGCCATGCTAGGCCTATCCAAAAATAAAGCCCCCGGCCCAGACGGCATACCTCCCGATCTCTACCTCAGCAAGGTGGAAATGTGGGCCCCCATTCTAACAAGGGTCTTAAACGCGGCAGTGGAAGGCGGTCTGCCGCGCTCCTGGTCCTCCGCAATATTAGTCCCGATTTACAAAAAAGGGAATAGGGACGACCGCCAATGCTATCGCCCGATATCTCTGATTGATGTCACGGCGAAGGTGTTGGTTGCTTATAGATTATTGAAAAATGAGAGTGGTATGGAACCCTATCTCTCACTGACCCACAACGCACAGGACAGATTTTTTATGACCCGTTTTAGGTTCAACCTTTTACATCATCTACTGGCTGACCCCCCAGGTTTTACTTCATCGGTTGAGCAGAAGGGTACATGCGGCTGCAACAATAGGTCGCCGCAGGATACCCTTCATTTTGTTTTATTGTGCTCATTTTATACACTACCTAGGCGCAAGTTCCTGGTCGGAATCCTGAAAAGAGCAAAGTTCAAACACGCTAAGGTAGCTTTATTGTTCCTGCAAAAGGCTAATGACGCTTATACTCTGTTCTGTATTATGAATTTTATTAAGTTGGCGGTGAGGAAAAGGAACTCGAGAGGGAGGAGCTGATTGTATTGCCCATTAACAGAGTGACCCTGTGCAAATGAAATGTAATGAATTGAATTGTATTTTAAAGTTTTTAACCCTTTTTATGCACTTTTATGGTATTTTTTAAATGCCGAATAAAGAAATATTTGATTTGATTTGATGTGAGTGAGTGAGGAGTGAGTGAGTGAGTGAGTGAGGAGTGAGTGAGTGAGGAGTGAGTGAGTGAGTGAGTGAGTGAGGAGTGAGTGAGGAGTGAGTGAGTGAGTGAATGAGGAGTGAGTGAGTGAGTGAGTGAGTGAGTGAGGAGTGAGTGAGTGAGTGAGGAGTGAGTGAGTGAGGAGTGAGTGAGTGAGGAGTGAGTGAGGAGTGAGTGAGTGAGTGAGTGAGTGAGTGAGTGAGTGAGTGAGTGAGGAGTGAGTGAGTGAGCGAGTGAGGAGTGAGTAGGAGATAGATATAAAATGGATGCAGTCAGTAGGGGGGGTTCAAAATCCGGTGATTCTGGGCAAGTTACTTCATGTCCCATGATTATAAAAATGGGAGTGAACTTGTGTAATGTTCCAGTGCTTGTCTAAAGTGCTCCAGCCCTGTTGGCGCGAGGTGGTGCTACATAAACATGGCCTCAAATAATAAATAAGAGCAGCTCAATCACTGCGCAGCAAAATACCTTATACTAAGTATAACCACTCTCTCCTTCTCTTCCACTGTGCGGGGAGCTGTCTTCCTCCATCCTGTGCTTGTTAAATTAGGGGCGATGCTCTACGGATCCCACAGGTTCCCACAATCAGACTCTCACCACAGCTGTCATATTTGCTGCCCTCCCTACCTTACATACTTACACTCGACACACACAGGATGTCGGTGCCAGCCTGAGAGGTCTGTACAGAGGGAGGGCACAAGTCACACCTCCAATGCATGACAGCTACACTGATGTTTCATATATCTGTATTAATACTGACCACTGATATACCTCGTAGTCCAAGCTTTTTTTATGTTTAGGCATGTAATAACATAAATGAATGAATCAATCAATCAATCAAAAATAGCTTTATTCGATTGTTGAATAGCAATCATAAAACCATACAATTAAAATTACCACATTTCATTACATATTACAAAATCACAATATTTAAAAGGAAGATATATTAAAAATATGTACAACATTTCATTATTAACTGGTTTCAACTCAGGCCATCATCACTATACATAAAGTGCAACTACATAACCGTGCTTTTTGTCCAACATACCACTTTTTTCAGGAAGATTATCATTTTTAAAACGCCTCTTTCATTGTCTAAATATTGTAAACATAACAAGGCTGGACGACATTGGCGCAATCCCACCTGTTTCTAAAAAGGCACCAATATCCCGCGCCTAACAGTAGCATAAAATTTACAAAATAGAATAACATGAATCGTGGTTTGTGGGGGCACATCATCACAGGGCCAAGACTGGAGGTCTCGCGACCAGTCATTAATAGCTGGGAAGCTAACTAATCTGTGGAAGATTCCCAGCCTTAACCGAGTTAATTAAAATCTGTCATAATTGCCAGGAACAAAATTCAATAGGGTTGAATATTAAAAGTGGTTAATAACAATTGATGTTTCAGGACAGATGGTTTTAAGATCTCTGTTGTCATTCTTAGGGTGTCCAGCATAAATGAATCAATCCTAGGCATGTTACGTACTGCAGAAGAATGAAAGTTTGCATTAGCAATGCAAGGATTTGATTTATGCCGTGGTGTTTCCATGCACATGGTGGCTGTAGGCACATAACCAACTGAGAATAGTTGGCTCAGAATCTGTGGCCCAGTGCTTGCACAAGAACTCTGCAACAAGTACATGAACCCACTGAGTTCTCCCCAAAGGACTCTAAAGTGAGACCTCCAGGTTGCTAGAACTGCTCTGCAGAGGACAAATGGAACATTGCATATGTTGTGTGGTGATTCAGCACTGGTGCTACTTATAACCCAGATCTCTGCAGCAAGTGCATTGATTCTTTGAGCTATCTTGGCACTAGTTTATGCACATAGTAAATGCTTTCATTTTGTTGCAGACTGAAGCCTCCATGAGTGGTCGGGAGTCTGTGGGTGCAGCGTGTCTCGCGAGGGAAGAGTGAGGTCGTAAGCAGTGCTCACAATCATGCATGTGTGTGTGGAGGCGGTGAGTGAAGAGGTGCATGTGTGTGTGGAGGGGGTGAGTGCAGAGGTGCATGTGTGTGTGGAGGGGGTGAGTGCAGAGGTGCATGTGTGTGTGGAGGGGGTGAGTGCAGAGGTGCATGCGTGTGTGGAGGCGGTGAGTGCAGAGGTGCATGCGTGTGTGGAGGCGGTGAGTGCAGAGGTGCATGTGTGTGTGGAGGGGGTGAGTGCAGAGGTGCATGTGTGTGTGGAGGGGTGAGTGCAGAGGTGCATGTGTGTGTGGAGGGGGTGAGTGCAGAGGTGCATGTGTGTGTGTGTGGAGGGGGTGAGTGCAGAGGTGCATGCGTGTGTGGAGGCGGTGAGTGCAGAGGTGCATGTGTGTGTGGAGGGGGTGAGTGCAGAGGTGCATGTGTGTGTGGAGGGGTGAGTGCAGAGGTGCATGTGTGTGTGGAGGGGGTGAGTGCAGAGGTGCATGTGTGTGTGTGTGGAGGGGGTGAGTGCAGAGGTGCATGTGTGTGTGGAGGGGGTGAGTGCAGAGGTGCATGTGTGTGTGGAGGGGTGAGTGCAGAGGTGCATGCGTGTGTGGAGGGGGTGAGTGCAGAGGTGCATGTGTGTGGAGGCGGTGAGTGCAGAGGTGCATGTGTGTGTGTGTGGAGGGGGTGAGTGCAGAGGTGCATGTGTGTGTGTGTGGAGGGGGTGAGTGCAGAGGTGCATGTGTGTGTGGAGGGGGTGAGTGCAGAGGTGCATGTGTGTGTGGAGGGGGTGAGTGCAGAGGTGCATGTGTGTGTGGAGGGGTGAGTGCAGAGGTGCATGTGTGTGTGGAGGGGTGAGTGCAGAGGTGCATGTGTGTGTGGAGGGGGTGAGTGCAGAGGTGCATGTGTGTGTGTGTGGAGGGGGTGAGTGCAGAGGTGCATGTGTGTGTGGAGGGGGTGAGTGCAGAGGTGCATGTGTGTGTGGAGGGGTGAGTGCAGAGGTGCATGTGTGTGTGGAGGGGGTGAGTGCAGAGGTGCATGTGTGTGTGGAGGGGGTGAGTGCAGAGGTGCATGTGTGTGTGGAGGGGGTGAGTGCAGAGGTGCATGTGTGTGTGGAGGGGTGAGTGCAGAGGTGCATGTGTGTGTGGAGGGGTGAGTGCAGAGGTGCATGTGTGTGTGGAGGGGGTGAGTGCAGAGGTGCATGTGTGTGTGTGTGGAGGGGGTGAGTGCAGAGGTGCATGTGTGTGTGGAGGGGGTGAGTGCAGAGGTGCATGTGTGTGTGGAGGGGTGAGTGCAGAGGTGCATGTGTGTGTGGAGGGGGTGAGTGCAGAGGTGCATGTGTGTGTGTGTGGAGGGGGTGAGTGCAGAGGTGCATGTGTGTGTGGAGGGGGTGAGTGCAGAGGTGCATGTGTGTGGAGGCGGTGAGTGCAGAGGTGCATGTGTGTGTGGAGGGGGTGAGTGCAGAGGTGCATGTGTGTGTGGAGGGGTGAGTGCAGAGGTGCATGTGTGTGTGGAGGGGGTGAGTGCAGAGGTGCATGTGTGTGTGTGTGGAGGGGGTGAGTGCAGAGGTGCATGTGTGTGTGGAGGGGGTGAGTGCAGAGGTGCATGTGTGTGTGGAGGGGGTGAGTGCAGAGGTGCATGCGTGTGGAGGCGGTGAGTGCAGAGGTGCATGTGTGTGTGGAGGGGGTGAGTGCAGAGGTGCATGTGTGTGTGGAGGGGTGAGTGCAGAGGTGCATGTGTGTGTGGAGGGGGTGAGTGCAGAGGTGCATGTGTGTGTGTGTGGAGGGGGTGAGTGCAGAGGTGCATGTGTGTGTGGAGGGGGTGAGTGCAGAGGTGCATGCGTGTGTGGAGGGGGTGAGTGCAGAGGTGCATGTGTGTGTGTGTGGAGGGGGTGAGTGCAGAGGTGCATGTGTGTGTGGAGGGGGTGAGTGCAGAGGTGCATGTGTGTGTGGAGGGGTGAGTGCAGAGGTGCATGTGTGTGTGGAGGGGGTGAGTGCAGAGGTGCATGTGTGTGTGTGTGGAGGGGTGAGTGCAGAGGTGCATGTGTGTGTGGAGGGGGTGAGTGCAGAGGTGCATGTGTGTGTGTGTGGAGGGGGTGAGTGCAGAGGTGCATGTGTGTGTGTGTGGAGGGGGTGAGTGCAGAGGTGCATGTGTGTGTGGAGGGGGTGAGTGCAGAGGTGCATGTGTGTGGAGGCGGTGAGTGCAGAGGTGCATGTGTGTGTGGAGGGGGTGAGTGCAGAGGTGCATGTGTGTGTGGAGGGGTGAGTGCAGAGGTGCATGTGTGTGTGGAGGGGGTGAGTGCAGAGGTGCATGTGTGTGTGTGTGGAGGGGGTGAGTGCAGAGGTGCATGTGTGTGTGGAGGGGGTGAGTGCAGAGGTGCATGTGTGTGTGGAGGGGGTGAGTGCAGAGGTGCATGCGTGTGGAGGCGGTGAGTGCAGAGGTGCATGTGTGTGTGGAGGGGGTGAGTGCAGAGGTGCATGTGTGTGTGGAGGGGTGAGTGCAGAGGTGCATGTGTGTGTGGAGGGGGTGAGTGCAGAGGTGCATGTGTGTGTGTGTGGAGGGGGTGAGTGCAGAGGTGCATGTGTGTGTGGAGGGGGTGAGTGCAGAGGTGCATGCGTGTGTGGAGGGGGTGAGTGCAGAGGTGCATGTGTGTGTGTGTGGAGGGGGTGAGTGCAGAGGTGCATGTGTGTGTGGAGGGGGTGAGTGCAGAGGTGCATGTGTGTGTGGAGGGGTGAGTGCAGAGGTGCATGTGTGTGTGGAGGGGGTGAGTGCAGAGGTGCATGTGTGTGTGTGTGGAGGGGTGAGTGCAGAGGTGCATGTGTGTGTGGAGGGGGTGAGTGCAGAGGTGCATGTGTGTGTGTGTGGAGGGGGTGAGTGCAGAGGTGCATGTGTGTGTGTGTGGAGGGGGTGAGTGCAGAGGTGCATGTGTGTGTGGAGGGGGTGAGTGCAGAGGTGCATGTGTGTGTGGAGGGGGTGAGTGCAGAGGTGCATGCGTGTGTGGAGGGGGTGAGTGCAGAGGTGCATGTGTGTGTGGAGGGGTGAGTGCAGAGGTGCATGTGTGTGTGGAGGGGGTGAGTGCAGAGGTGCATGTGTGTGTGTGTGGAGGGGGTGAGTGCAGAGGTGCATGTGTGTGTGGAGGGGGTGAGTGCAGAGGTGCATGTGTGTGTGGAGGGGTGAGTGCAGAGGTGCATGTGTGTGTGGAGGGGGTGAGTGCAGAGGTGCATGTGTGTGTGTGTGGAGGGGGTGAGTGCAGAGGTGCATGTGTGTGTGGAGGGGGTGAGTGCAGAGGTGCATGTGTGTGGAGGCGGTGAGTGCAGAGGTGCATGTGTGTGTGGAGGGGGTGAGTGCAGAGGTGCATGTGTGTGTGGAGGGGTGAGTGCAGAGGTGCATGTGTGTGTGGAGGGGGTGAGTGCAGAGGTGCATGTGTGTGTGTGTGGAGGGGGTGAGTGCAGAGGTGCATGTGTGTGTGGAGGGGGTGAGTGCAGAGGTGCATGTGTGTGTGGAGGGGGTGAGTGCAGAGGTGCATGCGTGTGTGGAGGGGGTGAGTGCAGAGGTGCATGTGTGTGTGTGTGGAGGGGGTGAGTGCAGAGGTGCATGTGTGTGTGGAGGGGGTGAGTGCAGAGGTGCATGTGTGTGTGGAGGGGTGAGTGCAGAGGTGCATGTGTGTGGAGGGGGTGAGTGCAGAGGTGCATGTGTGTGTGTGTGGAGGGGGTGAGTGCAGAGGTGCATGTGTGTGTGGAGGGGGTGAGTGCAGAGGTGCATGTGTGTGTGGAGGGGGTGAGTGCAGAGGTGCATGCGTGTGTGGAGGGGTGAGTGCAGAGGTGCATGTGTGTGTGGAGGGGGTGAGTGCAGAGGTGCATGTGTGTGTGGAGGGGTGAGTGCAGAGGTGCATGTGTGTGTGGAGGGGGTGAGTGCAGAGGTGCATGTGTGTGTGTGTGGAGGGGGTGAGTGCAGAGGTGCATGTGTGTGTGGAGGGGGTGAGTGCAGAGGTGCATGTGTGTGTGTGTGGAGGGGGTGAGTGCAGAGGTGCATGCGTGTGTGGAGGCGTGAGTGCAGAGGTGCATGTGTGTGTGGAGGGGGTGAGTGCAGAGGTGCATGTGTGTGTGGAGGGGTGAGTGCAGAGGTGCATGTGTGTGTGGAGGGGGTGAGTGCAGAGGTGCATGTGTGTGTGGAGGGGTGAGTGCAGAGGTGCATGTGTGTGTGGAGGGGGTGAGTGCAGAGGTGCATGTGTGTGGAGGCGGTGAGTGCAGAGGTGCATGTGTGTGTGGAGGGGGTGAGTGCAGAGGTGCATGTGTGTGTGGAGGGGTGAGTGCAGAGGTGCATGTGTGTGTGGAGGGGGTGAGTGCAGAGGTGCATGTGTGTGTGGAGGGGTGAGTGCAGAGGTGCATGTGTGTGTGGAGGGGGTGAGTGCAGAGGTGCATGTGTGTGGCGGCGGTGAGTGCAGAGGTGCATGTGTGTGTGGAGGGGGTGAGTGCAGAGGTGCATGTGTGTGTGGAGGGGTGAGTGCAGAGGTGCATGTGTGTGTGGAGGGGGTGAGTGCAGAGGTGCATGTGTGTGTGTGTGGAGGGGGTGAGTGCAGAGGTGCATGTGTGTGTGTGTGTGGAGGGGGTGAGTGCAGAGGTGCATGTGTGTGTGGAGGGGGTGAGTGCAGAGGTGCATGTGTGTGTGTGTGGAGGGGGTGAGTGCAGAGGTGCATGAGTGGACCATCCTTCATCTTTTGCACGAGTGTGTCCATTTGAAGGCTCACAGGGACGGCTGCTGCCACAGAGACCACTCTCGATCACAGCTGTCCGGAACGGACCAGCGTTGCATATGGTCACCGCTCCACGAGCTTTGATTGGTATGATCGACAACCACACTGACTTCAGTGGGGGACATTAGAATCCCCAACACACCAATCACTTATTTTAAATACCATATATGCCAGCCACATTAAAATTAATTTGACATCTATAATGGCCTTTTAACTTACTACCTTTTCTCACGGGCCCCCACTTAGTTCAGAAGTGCTTCCTTGTTGTCAGGTGTATGCCCGCCCTCTACCAAACCAAGATTCTAGAGGGCGAGGACTGGGCCATGATGATGCATGACACCCGGTGGTGTGTGAGGCCAGTTCTTCACTTTTTGTGAGATGCGCACACTAACAAAGTGAAAAACGGTAGCACCTAGGACACCTGACTGGGAGCGGCCCCATTTGTGCTGAACATTATATGTTGGAGGCTGCCGGCTCCCAGTACCCCGTGCCTCCGGTTCCCTTATGCCAGATCTCCTCTGGGTTTCGTGGTTGCATATTGGTATGATCGAGCCCTGGTTAACCTGGTTGACCACCTTGGTGCCCTCAGGCATGCTGTGGTTGGCCATTGTAGTACTAAAAATTATACCATAGAGCTATACTTACCAATAGCCCATATACCTTATTTACCAAGAATAAGTCAGCCGGCAATGGAGAAGGTTCAATCGTTTATTTTGCAAAAGCGCCCTATATAGGGGAGCCTCCCTCTCGCCACAGCTCTCAAAGGTGTGCAGAGGAGACTGCTGGATCACATTCAGAACAGTGCACATATACTTTCAGCATACCTCATAGAAACCCCGTACATGGAAAAGTACCAGTTCATGAGAAACCAACAGGAAAACCCATATAAGGCACAACTGATTGAACAGAAACTCAGCTCAAGTTATTCCGGGGGTAGGTCAGTAAAGGTGCCTCCCTTTCATTCTGGTGCACGGTAGTACAGGCACAGTGTCTGCAAGAATGTGGTCATCCTACAAGAAAGGCAGCTGTGACCTTGAGTTTCCTAAGTTAGAATCAATGCTCTGTTCATAGCCCAAGCCAACCTTTCAGGCTCTCCTCTCAGCAGCATGTCACGTGTTTTCCTAACTAACGAAAGTCACTAACGAAAGAGGCCCTGGGAAATGAAAAAAAGATGTTGTTCGTCCAGCTCGGGCCCGATTCTTAAGATGTACATGGGTCGAGTGTATTTACAAGGGGTTTCTATCAACGTAGCTTTAATATATTGGATACATTACGACATCATTATATTGTATCGATTTTATATTCCTTCACCAATCCACTCAGACACCAGCAGCCGCGCGGTGGTCTGGATCTCCCTGGAGTTGTTGGTGCGCCGCTGGTTGTAGTGATCCAGGTGGGAAGATTCCCCAGCGATGTGCTTAAAGATGTCATTCACAAAGCAGCTCATGATGCCCTTGGTCTTGGAGGAGGTTCCGGTGTCGGGGTGCACTTGCTTCATCACTTTGTAAATGCAGACGGCATGGCTCTCCTTTCTGCTCCTCTTGCACTTCTTCTCGTCCTTTTTTCGGTTGTTTCAACAATGATTTTGTAGTGGGGTTCAACAGCGCACGTGCACAAAGGCATCCATCTTGACTAACACGTTTAATCGTGACATCTTTCTTAGATGGTAACTTTTTGCATACTTTACGCGAGCATGAAACATACACAGAAAGTGTTCTGCTTGCAGTATTATTCTTCATAGACGTTTTATCAGGACACTTGTACGCTCTGTCCAAGGCTACACAGCACGGAGCACGCTGCCCTTGAATATGTTGTCCGGTTGGAGACAGCTCTGAGTTGGAGCCCTTCTTGGGACCCAGTGCAGACTTGACTGGTTCAGCCATGTTCAACATAAGCTTGTGCTGTGGGATCGAGAGAAATGTGGGATCTCCGGTTCAGGTAGATCTGTATCCGGCCGAGCGGCTGACAGCAGATGAGTGAGATCGCACACGAAGAACGCACAGAGAGACTGCTCATGAGGACCTCTTCAGAGATGGGCCTGGAGACTGCTCACGAGGACCTCTTCAGAGATGGACCTGGAGTCTGCTCACGAGGACCTCTTCAGAGATGGACCTGGAGACTGCTCACGAGGACCTCTTCAGAGATGTCCCTGGAGACTGCTCACGAGGACCTCTTCAGAGATGGACCTGGAGACTGCTCACGAGTAAGGTTCAGAGATGGACCTGGAGACTGCTCACGAGGACCTCTTGGAGATGGACCTGGAGACTGCTCACGAGGACCTCTTCAGAGATGGACCTGGAGACTGCTCACGAGGACCTCTTCAGAGATGGACCTGGAGACTGCTCACGAGGACGGTTCAGAGATGGACCTGGAGACTGCTCACGAGGACCTCTTTGAGACGGACCTGGAGACTGCTCACGAGGACCTCTTTGAGATGGACCTGGAGACTGCTCACGAGGACCTCTTCAGAGATGGACCTGGAGACTGCTCACGAGGACCTCTTCAGAGATGGACCTGGAGACTGCTCACAAGGACCTCTTTGAGACGGACCTGGAGACTGCTCACGAGGACCTCTTCAGAGATGGACCTGGAGACTGCTCACGAGGACGGTTCAGAGATGGACCTGGAGACTGCTCACGAGGACCTCTTTGAGACGGACCTGGAGACTGCTCACGAGGACCTCTTTGAGATGGACCTGGAGACTGCTCACGAGGACCTCTTCAGAGATGGACCTGGAGACTGCTCACGAGGACCCATTCAGAGATGGACCTGGAGACTGCTCACGAGGACCTCTTCAGAGATGGACCTGGAGACTGCTCACGAGGACCTCTTCAGAGATGGACCTGGAGACTGCTCACGAGGACCTCTCCAGAGATGGACCTGGAGACTGCTCACGAGGACGGTTCAGGGATGGACCTGGAGACTGCTCACGAGGACCTCTTCAGAGATGGACCTGGAGACTGCTCACGAGGACCTCTTCAGAGATGGACCTGGAGACTGCTCACGAGGACGGTTCAGAGATGGACCTGGAGACTGCTCACGAGGACCTCTTCAGAGATGGACCTGGAGACTGCTCACGAGGACCTCTCTGAGATGGACCTGGAGACTGCTCACGAGGACGGTTCAGAGATGGACCTGGAGACTGTTCACGAGGACCTCTCCAGAGATGGACCTGGAGACTGCTCACGAGGACGGTTCAGAGATGGACCTGGAGACTGTTCATGAGGACCTCTCCAGAGATGGACCTGGAGACTGCTCACGAGGACGGTTCAGAGATGGACCTGGAGACTGTTCACGAGGACCTCTTCAGAGATGGACCTGGAGACTGCTCACTAGGACCTCTTCAGTGATGGACCTGGAGACTGCTCACGAGGACCTCTTCAGAGATGGACCTGAAGACTGCTCACGAGGACGGTTCAGAGATGGACCTGGAGACTGCTCACGAGGACCTCTTCAGAGATGGACCTGGAGACTGCTCATGAGGACCTCTTCAGAGATGGACCTGGAGACTGCTCACGAGGACCTCTTTGAGATGGACCTGGAGACTGCTCACGAGGACGGTTCAGAGATGGACCTGGAGACTGCTCACGAGGACCTCTTCAGAGATGGACCTGGAGACTGCTCACGAGGACCTCTTCAGAGATGGACCTGGAGACTGCTCACGAGGACCTCTCCGAGATGGACCTGGAGACTGCTCACGAGGACCTCTTCAGAGATGGACCTGGAGACTGCTCACGAGGACCTCTTCAGAGATGAACCTGGAGACTGCTCACGAGGACCTCTTTGAGATGGACCTGGAGACTGCTCACGAGGACCTCTTTGACATGGACCTGGAGACTGCTCACGAGGACCTCTTTGAGATGGACCTGGAGACTGCTCACGAGGACCTCTTTGAGATGGACCTGGAGACTGCTCACGAGGACCTCTTCAGAGATGGACCTGGAGACTGCTCACGAGGACCTCTTCCGAGATGGACCTGGAGACTGCTCACGAGGACCTCTTCAGAGATGGACCTAGAGACTGCTCACGAGGACCTCTTTGAGATGGACTTGGAGACTGCTCACGAGGACCTCTTTGAGATGGACCTGGAGACTGCTCACGAGGACCTCTTTGAGATGGACCTGGAGGCTGCTCACGAGGACCTCTTCAGAGATGGACCTGGAGACTGCTCACGAGGACCTCTTTGAGATGGACCTGGAGACTGCTCACCAGGACCTCTTCAGAGATGGACCTGGAGACTGCTCACGAGGACCTCTTCAGAGAGGGACCTGGAGACTGCTCAGGAGGACCTCTTCAGAGATGGACCTGGAGACTGCTCACGAGGACCTCTCCGAGATGGACCTGGAGACTGCTCACGAGGACCTCTTCAGAGACGGACCTGGAGACTGCTCACAAGGACCTCTTCAGAGATGGACCTGGAGACTGCTCACGAGGACCTCTCCGAGATGGACCTGGAGACTGCTCACAAGGACCTCTTCAGAGTCGGACCTGGAGACTGCTCACGAGGACCTCTTCAGAGACGGACCTGGAGACTGCTCACGAGGACCTCTCCGAGATGGACCTGGAGACTGCTCACGAGGACCTCTCCAAGATGGACCTGGAGACTGCTCACGAGGACCTCTTCAGAGACGGACCTGGAGACTGCTCACGAGGACCTCTCCGAGATGGACTTGGAGACTGCTCACGAGGACCTCTTCAGAGATGGACCTGGAGACTGCTCACAAGGACCTCTTCAGAGATGGACCTGGAGACTGCTCACGAGGACCTCTTTGAGATGGACCTGGAGACTGCTCACGAGGACCTCTTCAGAGATGGACCTGGAGACTGCTCATGAGGACCTCTTTGAGATGGACCTGGAGACTGCTCACGAGGACCTCTTCAGAGACGGACCTGGAGACTGCTCACAAGGACCTCTTCAGAGATGGAACTGGAGACTGCTCACGAGGACCTCTCCGAGATGGACCTGGAGACTGCTCACGAGGACCTCTTCAGAGACGGACCTGGAGACTGCTCACGAGGACCTCTTCAGAGACGGACCTGGAGACTGCTCACGAGGACCTCTCCAAGATGGACCTGGAGACTGCTCACGAGGACCTCTTCAGAGATGGACTTGGAGACTGCTCACGAGGACCTCTTTGAGATGGACCTGGAGACTGCTCACGAGGACCTCTTCAGAGATGGACCTGGAGACTGCTCATGAGGACCTCTTTGAGATGGACCTGGTGACTGCTCACGAGGACCTCTTCAGAGATGGACCTGGAGACTGCACACTAGGACCCCTCGAGATGGACCTGGAGACTGCTCACGAGGACCTCTTTGAGATGGACTTGGAGACTGTTCACGAGGACCTCTTTGAGATGGACTTGGAGACTGCTCACGAGGACCTCTTTGAGACGGACCTGGAGACTGCTCACGAGGACCCCTCCAGAGATGGACCTGGAGACTGCTCACAAGGACCTCTTTGAGATGGACCTGGAGACTGCTCACCAGGACCTCTCCAGAGATGGACCTGGAGACTGCTCACGAGGACCCCTCCAGAGATGGACCTGGAGACTGCTCACGAGGACCTCTTCAGAGATGGACCTGGAGACTGCTCACGAGGACCTCTTTGAGATGGACCTGGAGACTGCTCACTAGGACCTCTTTGAGACGGACCTGGAGACTGCTCACGAGGACCCCTCCAGAGATGGACCTGGAGACTGCTCACAAGGACCTCTTTGAGATGGACCTGGAGACTGCTCACCAGGACCTCTCCAGAGATGGACCTGGAGACTGCTCACGAGGACCCCTCCAGAGATGGACCTGGAGACTGCTCACGAGGACCTCTTTGAGATGGACCTGGAGACTGCTCACTAGGACCTCTTTGAGACGGACCTGGAGACTCCTCACGAGGACCCCTCCAGAGATGGACCTGGAGACTGCTCACGAGGACCTCTCCAGAGATGGACCTGGAGACTGCTCACGAGGACCCCTCCAGAGATGGACCTGGAGACTGCTCACGAGGACCTCTTTGAGATGGACCTGGAGACTGCTCACAAGGACCTCTCCAGAGATGGACCTGGAGACTGCTCACGAGGACCTCTTCAGAGATAGACCTGGAGACTGCTCAGGAGGACCTCTTCAGAGATGGACCTGGAGACTGCTCACGAGGACCTCTTTGAGATGGACCTGGAGACTGCTCACGAGGACCTCTCCAAGATGGACCTGGAGACTGCTCACAAGGACCTCTTTGAGATGGACCTGGAGACTGCTCACAAGGACCTCTTTGAGATGGACCTGGAGACTGCTCACGAGGACCTTTTCAGAGATGGCCCTGGAGACTGCTCACGAGGACCTCTTCAGAGATGGACCTGGAGACTGCTCATGAGGACCTCTTTGAGATGGACCTGGAGACTGCTCACGAGGACCTCTCCGAGATGGACCTAGAGACTGCTCACCAGGACCTCTTCAGAGATGGACCTGGAGACTGCTCACGAGGACCTCTCCGAGATGGACCTGGAGACTGCTCACTAGGACCTCTTTGAGATGGACCTGGAGACTGCTCACGAGGACCTCTTCAGAGATGGACCTGGAGACTGCTCCCTAGGACCTCTTTGAGATGGACCTGGAGACTGCTCACGAGGAACTCTCCAAGATGGACCTGGAGACTGCTCACAAGGACCTCTCCAGAGATGGACCTGGAGACTGCTCACGAGGACCTCTCCGAGATGGACCTGGAGACTGCTCACGAGGACCTCTCCGAGATGGACCTGGAGACTGCTCAGGAGGACCTCTTTGAGATGGACCTGGAGACTGCTCACCAGGACCTCTTTGAGATGGACTTGGAGACTGCTCACGAGGACCTCTTCAGAGATGGACCTGGAGACTGCTCACCAGGACCTCTTTGAGATGGACCTGGAGACTGCTCACGAGGACCTCTTCAGAGATGGACCTGGAGACTGCTCACGAGGACCTCTTTGAGATGGACCTGGAGACTGCTCACGAGGACCTCTCCAAGATGGACCTGGAGACTGCTCACGAGGACCTCTCTGAGATGGACCTGGAGACTGCTCACGAGGACCTCTTTGAGATGGACCTGGAGACTGCTCACGAGGACCTCTTTGAGATGGACCTGGAGACTGCTCACGAGGACCTTTTCAGAGATGGCCCTGGAGACTGCTCATGAGGACCTCTTTGAGATGGACCTGGAGACTGCTCACGAGGACCTCTTCAGAGATGGACCTGGAGACTGCTCACGAGGACCTCTTCAGAGATGGACTTGGAGACTGTTCACGAGGACCTCTTTGAGATGGACCTGGAGACTGCTCATGAGGACCTCTTTGAGATGGACTTGGAGACTGCTCACGAGGACCCCTCCGAGATGGACCTGGAGACTGCTCACGAGGACCTCTTCAGAGAGGGACCTGGAGACTGCACACGAGGACCCCTCGAGATGGACCTGGAGACTGCTCACGAGGACCTCTTCCGAGATGGACCTGGAGACTGCTCACGAGGACCTCTTCAGAGATGGACCTAGAGACTGCTCACGAGGACCTCTTTGAGATGGACTTGGAGACTGCTCACGAGGACCTCTTTGAGATGGACCTGGAGACTGCTCACGAGGACCTCTTTGAGATGGACCTGGAGGCTGCTCACGAGGACCTCTTCAGAGATGGACCTGGAGACTGCTCACGAGGACCTCTTTGAGATGGACCTGGAGACTGCTCACCAGGACCTCTTCAGAGATGGACCTGGAGACTGCTCACGAGGACCTCTTCAGAGAGGGACCTGGAGACTGCTCAGGAGGACCTCTTCAGAGATGGACCTGGAGACTGCTCACGAGGACCTCTCCGAGATGGACCTGGAGACTGCTCACGAGGACCTCTTCAGAGATGGACCTGGAGACTGCTCACGAGGACCTCTCTGAGATGGACCTGGAGACTGCTCACGAGGACGGTTCAGAGATGGACCTGGAGACTGTTCACGAGGACCTCTCCAGAGATGGACCTGGAGACTGCTCACGAGGACGGTTCAGAGATGGACCTGGAGACTGTTCATGAGGACCTCTCCAGAGATGGACCTGGAGACTGCTCACGAGGACGGTTCAGAGATGGACCTGGAGACTGTTCACGAGGACCTCTTCAGAGATGGACCTGGAGACTGCTCACTAGGACCTCTTCAGTGATGGACCTGGAGACTGCTCACGAGGACCTCTTCAGAGATGGACCTGAAGACTGCTCACGAGGACGGTTCAGAGATGGACCTGGAGACTGCTCACGAGGACCTCTTCAGAGATGGACCTGGAGACTGCTCATGAGGACCTCTTCAGAGATGGACCTGGAGACTGCTCACGAGGACCTCTTTGAGATGGACCTGGAGACTGCTCACGAGGACGGTTCAGAGATGGACCTGGAGACTGCTCACGAGGACCTCTTCAGAGATGGACCTGGAGACTGCTCACGAGGACCTCTTCAGAGATGGACCTGGAGACTGCTCACGAGGACCTCTCCGAGATGGACCTGGAGACTGCTCACGAGGACCTCTTCAGAGATGGACCTGGAGACTGCTCACGAGGACCTCTTCAGAGATGAACCTGGAGACTGCTCACGAGGACCTCTTTGAGATGGACCTGGAGACTGCTCACGAGGACCTCTTTGACATGGACCTGGAGACTGCTCACGAGGACCTCTTTGAGATGGACCTGGAGACTGCTCACGAGGACCTCTTTGAGATGGACCTGGAGACTGCTCACGAGGACCTCTTCAGAGATGGACCTGGAGACTGCTCACGAGGACCTCTTCCGAGATGGACCTGGAGACTGCTCACGAGGACCTCTTCAGAGATGGACCTAGAGACTGCTCACGAGGACCTCTTTGAGATGGACTTGGAGACTGCTCACGAGGACCTCTTTGAGATGGACCTGGAGACTGCTCACGAGGACCTCTTTGAGATGGACCTGGAGGCTGCTCACGAGGACCTCTTCAGAGATGGACCTGGAGACTGCTCACGAGGACCTCTTTGAGATGGACCTGGAGACTGCTCACCAGGACCTCTTCAGAGATGGACCTGGAGACTGCTCACGAGGACCTCTTCAGAGAGGGACCTGGAGACTGCTCAGGAGGACCTCTTCAGAGATGGACCTGGAGACTGCTCACGAGGACCTCTCCGAGATGGACCTGGAGACTGCTCACGAGGACCTCTTCAGAGACGGACCTGGAGACTGCTCACAAGGACCTCTTCAGAGATGGACCTGGAGACTGCTCACGAGGACCTCTCCGAGATGGACCTGGAGACTGCTCACGAGGACCTCTTCAGAGTCGGACCTGGAGACTGCTCACGAGGACCTCTTCAGAGACGGACCTGGAGACTGCTCACGAGGACCTCTCCGAGATGGACCTGGAGACTGCTCACGAGGACCTCTCCAAGATGGACCTGGAGACTGCTCACGAGGACCTCTTCAGAGACGGACCTGGAGACTGCTCACGAGGACCTCTCCGAGATGGACTTGGAGACTGCTCACGAGGACCTCTTCAGAGATGGACCTGGAGACTGCTCACAAGGACCTCTTCAGAGATGGACCTGGAGACTGCTCACGAGGACCTCTTTGAGATGGACCTGGAGACTGCTCACGAGGACCTCTTCAGAGATGGACCTGGAGACTGCTCATGAGGACCTCTTTGAGATGGACCTGGAGACTGCTCACGAGGACCTCTTCAGAGACGGACCTGGAGACTGCTCACAAGGACCTCTTCAGAGATGGAACTGGAGACTGCTCACGAGGACCTCTCCGAGATGGACCTGGAGACTGCTCACGAGGACCTCTTCAGAGACGGACCTGGAGACTGCTCACGAGGACCTCTTCAGAGACGGACCTGGAGACTGCTCACGAGGACCTCTCCAAGATGGACCTGGAGACTGCTCACGAGGACCTCTTCAGAGATGGACTTGGAGACTGCTCACGAGGACCTCTTTGAGATGGACCTGGAGACTGCTCACGAGGACCTCTTCAGAGATGGACCTGGAGACTGCTCATGAGGACCTCTTTGAGATGGACCTGGTGACTGCTCACGAGGACCTCTTCAGAGATGGACCTGGAGACTGCACACTAGGACCCCTCGAGATGGACCTGGAGACTGCTCACGAGGACCTCTTTGAGATGGACTTGGAGACTGTTCACGAGGACCTCTTTGAGATGGACTTGGAGACTGCTCACGAGGACCTCTTTGAGACGGACCTGGAGACTGCTCACGAGGACCCCTCCAGAGATGGACCTGGAGACTGCTCACAAGGACCTCTTTGAGATGGACCTGGAGACTGCTCACCAGGACCTCTCCAGAGATGGACCTGGAGACTGCTCACGAGGACCCCTCCAGAGATGGACCTGGAGACTGCTCACGAGGACCTCTTCAGAGATGGACCTGGAGACTGCTCACGAGGACCTCTTTGAGATGGACCTGGAGACTGCTCACTAGGACCTCTTTGAGACGGACCTGGAGACTGCTCACGAGGACCCCTCCAGAGATGGACCTGGAGACTGCTCACAAGGACCTCTTTGAGATGGACCTGGAGACTGCTCACCAGGACCTCTCCAGAGATGGACCTGGAGACTGCTCACGAGGACCCCTCCAGAGATGGACCTGGAGACTGCTCACGAGGACCTCTTTGAGATGGACCTGGAGACTGCTCACTAGGACCTCTTTGAGACGGACCTGGAGACTCCTCACGAGGACCCCTCCAGAGATGGACCTGGAGACTGCTCACGAGGACCTCTCCAGAGATGGACCTGGAGACTGCTCACGAGGACCCCTCCAGAGATGGACCTGGAGACTGCTCACGAGGACCTCTTTGAGATGGACCTGGAGACTGCTCACAAGGACCTCTCCAGAGATGGACCTGGAGACTGCTCACGAGGACCTCTTCAGAGATAGACCTGGAGACTGCTCAGGAGGACCTCTTCAGAGATGGACCTGGAGACTGCTCACGAGGACCTCTTTGAGATGGACCTGGAGACTGCTCACGAGGACCTCTCCAAGATGGACCTGGAGACTGCTCACAAGGACCTCTTTGAGATGGACCTGGAGACTGCTCACAAGGACCTCTTTGAGATGGACCTGGAGACTGCTCACGAGGACCTTTTCAGAGATGGCCCTGGAGACTGCTCACGAGGACCTCTTCAGAGATGGACCTGGAGACTGCTCATGAGGACCTCTTTGAGATGGACCTGGAGACTGCTCACGAGGACCTCTCCGAGATGGACCTAGAGACTGCTCACCAGGACCTCTTCAGAGATGGACCTGGAGACTGCTCACGAGGACCTCTCCGAGATGGACCTGGAGACTGCTCACTAGGACCTCTTTGAGATGGACCTGGAGACTGCTCACGAGGACCTCTTCAGAGATGGACCTGGAGACTGCTCCCTAGGACCTCTTTGAGATGGACCTGGAGACTGCTCACGAGGAACTCTCCAAGATGGACCTGGAGACTGCTCACAAGGACCTCTCCAGAGATGGACCTGGAGACTGCTCACGAGGACCTCTCCGAGATGGACCTGGAGACTGCTCACGAGGACCTCTCCGAGATGGACCTGGAGACTGCTCAGGAGGACCTCTTTGAGATGGACCTGGAGACTGCTCACCAGGACCTCTTTGAGATGGACTTGGAGACTGCTCACGAGGACCTCTTCAGAGATGGACCTGGAGACTGCTCACCAGGACCTCTTTGAGATGGACCTGGAGACTGCTCACGAGGACCTCTTCAGAGATGGACCTGGAGACTGCTCACGAGGACCTCTTTGAGATGGACCTGGAGACTGCTCACGAGGACCTCTCCAAGATGGACCTGGAGACTGCTCACGAGGACCTCTCTGAGATGGACCTGGAGACTGCTCACGAGGACCTCTTTGAGATGGACCTGGAGACTGCTCACGAGGACCTCTTTGAGATGGACCTGGAGACTGCTCACGAGGACCTTTTCAGAGATGGCCCTGGAGACTGCTCATGAGGACCTCTTTGAGATGGACCTGGAGACTGCTCACGAGGACCTCTTCAGAGATGGACCTGGAGACTGCTCACGAGGACCTCTTCAGAGATGGACTTGGAGACTGTTCACGAGGACCTCTTTGAGATGGACCTGGAGACTGCTCATGAGGACCTCTTTGAGATGGACTTGGAGACTGCTCACGAGGACCCCTCCGAGATGGACCTGGAGACTGCTCACGAGGACCTCTTCAGAGAGGGACCTGGAGACTGCACACGAGGACCCCTCGAGATGGACCTGGAGACTGCTCACGAGGACCCATTCAGAGATGGACCTGGAGACTGCTCATGAGGACCTCTTCAGAGATGGACCTGGAGACTGCTCACGAGGACCTCTCCGAGATGGACCTGGAGACTGCTCACGAGGACCTCTCCAAGATGGACCTGGAGACTGCTCACGAGGACCTCTCCGAGATGGACCTGGAGACTGCTCACGAGGACCTCTTCAGAGATGGACCTGGAGACTGCTCACGAGGACCTCTCTGAGATGGACCTGGAGACTGCTCACGAGGACCTCTTCAGAGATGGACCTGGAGACTGCTCACGAGGACCTCTCTGAGATGGACATGGAGACTGCTCACGAGGACCTCTTCAGAGATGGACCTGGAGACTGCTCACGAGGACCTCTCCGAGATGGACCTGGAGACTGCTCACGAGGACCTCTTCAGAGATGGACCTGGAGACTGCTCACGAGGACCTCTCTGAGATGGACCTGGAGACTGCTCACGAGGACCTCTTCAGAGATGGACCTGGAGACTGCTCACGAGGACCTCTCTGAGATGGACCTGGAGACTGCTCACGAGGACCTCTTCAGAGAGGGACCTGGAGACTGCTCACGAGGACCTCTTCAGAGATGGACCTGGAGACTGCTCACGAGGACCTCTTCAGAGATGGACCTGGAGACTGCTCACGAGGACCTCTTCAGAGATGGACCTGGAGACTGCTCACGAGGACAGATCAGAGATGGACCTGGAGACTGCTCACGAGGACCTCTTCAGAGATGGACCTGGAGACTGCTCACGAGGACCTCTTTGAGATGGACCTGGAGACTGCTCACGAGGACCTCTTTGAGATGGACCTGGAGACTGCTCACGAGGACCTCTTTGAGATGGACCTGGAGACTGCTCACGAGGACCTCTTTGAGATGGACCTGGAGACTGCTCACCAGGACCTCTTCAGAGATGGACCTGGAGACTGCTCACGAGGACCTCTTCAGAGATGGACCTGGAGACTGCTCACGAGGACGGTTCAGAGATGGACCTGGAGACTGCTCACGAGGACCTCTTCAGAGATGGACCTGAAGACTGCTCACGAGGACCTCGCCGAGATGGACCTGGAGACTGCTCACGAGGACCTCTTTGAGATGGACCTGGAGACTGCTACCGAGGACCTCTTCAGAGATGGACCTGGAGGCTGCTCACGAGGACCTCTTCAGAGATGGACCTGGAGACTGCTCACTAGGACCTCTTTGAGATGGACCTGGAGACTGCTCACGAGGACCTCTTCAGAGATGGACCTGGAGACTGCTCACGAGGACCTCTTCAGAGATGGACCTGGAGACTGCTCACGAGGACCTCTTTGAGATGGACCTGGAGACTGCTCACGAGGACCTCTTTGAGACGGACCTGGAGACTGCTCACGAGGACCTCTTTGAGATGGAGCTGTAGACTGCTCACGAGGACCTCTTCAGAGATGGACCTGGAGACTGCTCACGAGGACCTCTTCAGAGATGGACCTGGAGACTGCTCACAAGGATGATTCAGAGATGGACCTGGAGACTGCTCAGGAGGACCTCTTCAGAGATGGACCTGGAGACTGCTCACTAGGACCTCTTTGAGATGGACCTGGAGACTGCTCACGAGGACCTCTCCAAGATGGACCTGGAGACTGCTCACGAGGACCTCTCCGAGATGGACCTGGAGACTGCTCACGAGGACCTCTCCGAGATGGACCTGGAGACTGCTCACGAGGACCTCTTTGAGATGGACCTGGAGACTGCTCACGAGAACCTCTTTGAGATGGACCTGGAGACTGCTCACGAGGACCTCTTCAGAGATAGACCTGGAGACTGCTCAGGAGGACCTCTTCAGAGATGGACCTGGAGACTGCTCAGAAGGACCTCTTTGAGATGGACCTGGAGACTGCTCACGAGGACCTCTTTGAGATGGACCTGGAGACTGCTCACGAGGACCTCTCCAAGATGGACCTGGAGACTGCTCACGAGGACCTCTTCAGAGATGGACCTGGAGACTGCTCACGAGGACCTCTTCAGAGATGGCCCTGGAGACTGCTCACGAGGACCTCTTCAGAGATGGACCTGGAGACTGCTCACGAGGACAGATCAGAGATGGACCTGGAGACTGCTCACGAGGACCTCTTTGAGATGGACCTGGAGACTGCTCACGAGGACCTCTTTGAGATGGACCTGGAGACTGCTCACGAGGACAGATCAGAGATGGACCTGGAGACTGCTCACGAGGACCTCTTCAGAGATGGACCTGGAGACTGCTCACGAGGACCTCTTTGAGATGGACCTGGAGACTGCTCACGAGGACCTCTTTGAGATGGACCTGGAGACTGCTCACGAGGACCTCTTTGAGATGGACCTGGAGACTGCTCACGAGGACCTCTTTGAGATGGACCTGGAGACTGCTCACGAGGACCTCTCCGAGATGGACCTGGAGACTGCTCAGGAGGACCTCTTCAGAGATGGACCTGGAGACTGCTCACCAGGACCTCTCCGAGATGGACCTGGAGACTGCTCACTAGGACCTCTTTGAGATGGACCTGGAGACTGCTCACCAGGACCTCTTTGAGATGGACTTGGAGACTGCTCACGAGGACCTCTTTGAGATGGACCTGGAGACTGCTCACGAGGACCTCTCCAAGATGGACCTGGAGACTGCTCACGAGGACCTCTTCAGAGATGGACCTGGAGACTGCTCACGAGGACCTCTTTGAGATGGACCTGGAGACTGCTCACGAGGACCTCTTTGAGATGGACCTGGAGACGGCTCACCAGGACCTCTTCAGAGATGGACCTGGAGACTGCTCACGAGGACGGTTCGGGGATGGACCTGGAGACTGCTCACGAGGACCTCTTTGAGATCGACCTCGAGACTTCTCACGAGGATCACTTCAGAGGTGGACCTGGAGACTGCTCACGAGGACCTCTTTGAGATCGACCTCGAGACTGCTCACGAGGATCACTTCAGAGGTGGACCTGGAGACTGCTCACGAGGATGGTTCAGAGAAGGCAGGGTACACTGAGGTCACCCCACGTAGACTGTTCTCAGGGACAGTATAAGAGACAAGCACAGTGGAGACTGAAATAAAAAAAAAACAAGGCTTCCCTGGAAACTTTACAAAACCAAACAATATTGATTATATTACATGTTGTGCCTCGTGTTCTTTTCAGCACAGAGCTATATATAGCCCATACACTTATCTCATTCAAATCAGTTGTATGTAAGAACTTGAGCGTCTTATGGAGTCTGTGCGTGAAAAGTCCTGGGCCTAAAGGCACATTAGAAGAACTTTGTACATAAAGCCTAGACTAACCTCATATCCACCCAAAGCATATAGGTCCTTTTTGGTAAACCAACACTCTAAGGAGTTGAACCAGTTGTCACTACTTGCGATTCTGAGGCTAATTTCAGTCTATTGCATTGCCAGGTATATGCTTTTATCCCTCAACCTCCTCAGTCCAACAGAGGACGATGCGTACAACAACAGTCTTCAGGGTATAAGACTGGATCAACCAAAGTGAATATAGATTACGAGGATCACGGATATAAAAATGTGTAGGCTAGATGTATTAATACAACAAACTGTTCTCGCCATAACTAAAGAAGTGGTCAAGTTGGAAGATCGATCTACATGCAGGCTCATCCAAGGAACAGCAGAGATATAACATCCCTAATAATATAATTCAAGTGCGAGGCCTGTGCTACCACTACTAATACTACGTCAAAGTATCCTAGATTGTAGACGAATGTCTAACAATAAACACGGGGGCAAAACTTCCAAACCACTCCTCTTTGCAGAAGTACTAAAACAATCACGCAATATGCCTACGAAAGGTTCCACTTTTCCTGCATGTGGTTCTTCTCAGGTCACCTCAACCCCAGCACAAGGTGAAACTATAGGTCGCATCCTAGAAGAAATTTCGACTGGAAGATATGGACACTAATATATCCTCTCTTACAGTGGAGGCTAAGTTAATTAGGGCATAAATTGTAGGAATCCATAATAGGACAGAGGGGCTGGGCCAACAACTAACAGTAGTAAAGAGCCGGCTTCACCCAGTCCAAAGCAGAGATAAAGAGCTCTTACTCCTCTGCTGGTTGATTTGGAAGATCGTAGCAGAAGAGATAACATTTGTTTATTTGGATTCCCAGAAAAATTGAAGGTCAGAATACTTGAGCATTCTTATGTGATATTCTTTCAAAACTGGTCGGCAATACCTTTGTTCCATCGCTTGAAATTCAACTTGCACATCGTATTGGTCCTCCACGTAAAGACATAGCCATTCTTGCATATTGTATTGGTCCTCCACGTAGAAATATAGCCATTCGCCCAAGACCCCTCATTTCCTGCTTCTTGAGACACGAACAAGCGCGACAACTGTTAACAGCAGCTCGTGCACAAAGCTCATTCCTATACGATGGTCATGAATTCTGCATGGCAGCTGACTTCTCCAGAGAAACTAATAATAGACAGAAAGCATTCCTTTCTATGAGATCTCAACTGTGAAAAATGGACATCAAATATGGTCCATTTGAACCAGACCATTTCCCCATCACCATAAATGGGGACTCAAAGGACTTCTATAACCCTGAGGACCTACAGCACTTCTTTGACAGCATGAAACCACAGGACATGGACATCCAGCATATCCCTACGGACCAGACTCATCGGAGTTCTAGACTTTCTCAACAGACGCCAGACAGCAGACGTCGGAAAACTAGTGAAGCTCGTCATCGTGGTAGAGAACTTAAGCGAATAATTCGCACACATGAGGATAAAACCTCGGCCTTACAAACAGTATCTACAATCACACAGCCTCCCGTGAGCGAGCCACTTACAATATTCAGGATCAGAGGGACTGATTTCTGCAAGTTTGGGCTCCTTTCCCGCGTGCAGAGAGTGGTCCACAGAGGCAAGATTAAGAATGGGTATTATATGCTCTTAAAATCATCTCTTATCGTCACCGGTCTCTCACTCACGTTCACACAGTTATATATATTTTTGGGATTTCCTTCCCTTCCTTCATTTCTCCCTCATATGATTATGATTATACCAGACTCGGTTTCATTGTTCATGCCGTATTTTATGTGTTATCTATTTCATATTGTAAAGCACTTTTTGCTTTCAACTGTATAACATAATGTTTTTTCTTTCTTGCATAACTCCCTGTTCTTTCCTTCTTCTTTCTAACCGCCTCTACATCTATACACTTGTTATTCCTTTTCAGATATGAATTTGCAAGAAAGCAACAATGCAGCAAGATTGGCTCAATGGATTTAAACCATATATTGAAGAAGTTCCAAACTAATCTTGTGGGAGGAAACATATTATAATTTCCTCTTATAGTCCTATTGCCCCAATCTTATCATTTTTTACATAAATACATAAACACCATGCATATAACTTGCCAAATTTGCACATTAGGCAACATTTGATTTATGTAAAATTACAATTGAATATTGAATATTTAAGTCTATTGATTATAGTATTTCATGTTTCTGACTAATTCTAGCTAAAGTATTTTATGCATATCTCACCTTTGCCTTTCCCTTAACTTTTACCAAAATGAATTTTTTCTTTCTTAACCATTTAAAAGAAATAGTACTAAGTAAGTTTTAATGAACTTGTTTATTTATCCATTATAGTTGTATGGTTAATGCTACTGTTTGAAACTGTACTTTATTTTGCAAAATGACTTAATAAAGAATTACAACTCAGAAAAGAAATTCAAAGTTGTTGGAAATAGGGCCCCAAAATGTGTTTGGCCCGGGGCCCCAAAATCCTGAAGCTGTGCCTCCACCGGCTTGCTCTTTGTGGGGCCACAGCTCTCCCCTGGGGCCTTTGGGCACCCCTAGGCAGTACATCTGTGGTCTTTCCATGAAACCTCTGTCCTCTTCCATGCACCAGCTCTGGGTGCTGGCCGCTCCTCAGGGCAGGGCAGACAGGCCCTGGGAATCCACCAGACACCCTCGAAAAGTGGCCACATTTATAAACTGGGTAGTTAAAAAGTGTGACTCGAGCAGCTGCCTGGGTGTTCTCTTAAGGGGGGAGAAACCCTTGTCCTTGTGGGTGCTGCGTTCAAGGTGAGTCCTGGTATTCAAGAAATGTGTTTGTGAGATTCAAGATGCTCCTTCCCTATCACAAGGATAAACACACTGGCACCTCTACGGCCAGCAAAGTGCTGCTAGCTCCTGCCACAGTCTACATTTAAAGATATATGCATCAGACACAAATCCAGCCCACCACCCCACAAACAGCAACAACACTGGTCACCACACTGGCCTGTCAGACTGGCCACAGGCCAGTCCAGCTCTGCCTCAGAGCTCAGGAAGGAGAGGTACAGCTGGCAGCTCTTCGTCGCCTGAGCCCTGAACTGTTCTAGCCCTGTGTGGCTACCTGGCCACAGGCCCCGGCTCAAAGACACAGGCCACAGGCCCCAGGGCCCCGGCTCCAGGACCCAGGCCACAGGCCCCGGCTCCAGGACCCAGGCCACAGGCCCCAGGGCCCCGGCTCCAGGACCCAGGCCACAGGTCCCTGGCTCCAGCACCCAGGCCACAGGCCCCAGGGCCCCGGCTCCAGGACCCAGGCCACAGGCCCCGGCTCCAGGACCCAGGCCACAGGCCCCAGGGCCCCGGCTCCAGGACCCAGGCCACAGGCCCCGGCTCAAAGACACAGGCCACAGGCCACAGGCCCCAGGGCCCCGGCTCAAGGACCCAGGCCACAGGCCCCGGCTCCAGGACCCAGGCTTCAGGCCCCAGGCCCCGGCTCCAAGACCCAGGCCACAGGCCCCCGGCCCCTGGCTCCAGCACCCAGGCCACAGGCCCCAGAGCCCCGGCTCCAGGACCCAGGCTTCAGGCCCCAGGCCCCCGGCTCCATGACCCAGGCTTCAGGCCCCATGCCCGGCTTCAGGACCCAGGCCACAGGCCCCGGCTCCAGGACCCAGGCCACAGTCCTTCACCTTCCTACAATCCACTAGGAAGCTGCAGAGCCAGGAGTTAGGATCACTGCTGCAGCCTGGTAGCTGAGAATGGAAGAGGAGAGCATGGGCAGAGAGACAGGATGCTGTGTGCATGGCTGCTTGCATGTGTGAATGTGTGCAAACATGGCCTATTGCATGCTTGCGTGTCAGCATTCATGTATGTGCATGGCTGCTTGCACGTGTGAATGTGTGCAAGCGTAGCCTGTTGCATGCATGTGTGACTGTATTCATGTGTGTGCATGGCTGCTTGCATGTTTGAATGTGTGCAAGTGTGGTCTGTTGCATGCATGTGTGACTGTATTCATGAGTGTGCACGGTTGCTTGCATGTGTGAGTGTGTGCAAATATGGCCAATTGCATGCTGCTGTGTTTCCATTCATGTATGTGCACAGCTGCTTGCATGTGTGAATGTGTGCAAGCATGGCCTATTGAATGATTGCGTGTCAGCATTCATGTATGTGCATGGCTGCTTGCATGTGTGAATGTGTGCAAGTGTGGGCTGTTGCATGCATGTGTGACTGTATTCATGTGTGTGCATGGCTGCTTGCATGTCTGAATGTGTGCAAGTGTGGCCTGTTGCATGCATGTGTGACTGTATTCATGTGTGTGCATGGCTGCTTGCATGTGTGAATGTCTGCAAGCGTAGCCTGTTGTGTGCATGTGTGACTGTATTCATGTGTGTGCATGGCTGCTTGCATGTCTGAATGTGTGCAAGCGTAGCCTGTTGCATGCATGTGTGACTGTATTCATGTGTGTGCATGGCTGCTTGCATGTGTGAATGTGTGGAAGCGTAGTCTGTTGTGTGCATGTGTGACTGTATTCATGTGTGTGCATGGCTGCTTGCATGTCTGAATGTGTGCAAGTGTGGCCTGTTGCATGCATGTGTGACTGTATTCATGTGTGTGCATGGCTGCTTGCATGTCTGAATGTGGGCAAGTGTGGCCTGTTGCATGCATGTGTGACTGTATTCATGTGTGTGCATGGCTGCTTGCATGTCTGAATGTGTGCAAGTGTGGCCTGTTGCATGCATGTGTGACTGTATTCATGTGTGTGCATGGCTGCTTGCATGTCTGAATGTGGGCAAGTGTGGCCTGTTGCATGCATGTGTGACTGTATTCATGTGTGTGCATGGCTGCTTGCATGTCTGAATGTGGGCAAGTGTGGCCTGTTGCATGCATGTGTGACTGTATTCATGTGTGTGCATGGCTGCTTGCATGTGTGAATGTGTGCAAGCGTAGCCTGTTGTGTGCATGTGTGACTGTATTCATGTGTGTGCATGGCTGCTTGCATGTCTGAATGTGTGCAAGCGTAGCCTGTTGCATGCATGTGTGACTGTATTCATGTGTGTGCATGGCTGCTTGCATGTGTGAATGTGTGGAAGCGTAGTCTGTTGTGTGCATGTGTGACTGTATTCATGTGTGTGCATGGCTGCTTGCATGTCTGAATGTGTGCAAGCGTAGCCTGTTACATGCATGTGTGACTGTATTCATGTGTGTGCATGTGTGCAAGCGTAGCCTGTTGCATGCATGTGTGACTGTATTCATGTGTGTGCATGGCTGCTTGCATGTCTGAATGTGTGCAAGTGTGGCCTGTTGCATGCATGTGTGACTGTATTCATGTGTGTGCATGGCTGCTTGCATGTGTGAATGTCTGCAAGCGTAGCCTGTTGCATGCATGTGTGACTGTATTCATGTGTGTGCATGGCTGCTTGCATGTGTGAATGTCTGCAAGCGTAGCCTGTTGCATGGATGTGTGACTGTATTCATGTGTGTGCATGTGTGCAAGCGTAGCCTGTTGCATGCATGTGTGACTGTATTCATGTGTGTGCATGGCTGCTTGCATGTGTGCATGTGTGCAAGTGTGGCCTGTTGCATGCATGTGTGACTGTATTCATGTGTGTGCATGGCTGGTTGCATGTGTGAATGTCTGCAAGTGTAGCCTGTTGCATGCATGTGTGACTGTATTCACACAATGGACGGTCCTGTGGAGTCCCAGCGGCCCTCACAATGGACGCTCCTGCGGAGTCCCAGCGACCCTCGCAATGGACGCTCCAGTGGAGCCCCAGTGACCCTCATGATGGACGCTCCAGTGGAGTCCCAGCGACCCTCGCAATGGACGCTCCTGTGTAGCCCCAGTGACCCTCATGATGGACGCTCCAGTGGAGTCCCAGCGACCCTCGCAATGGACGCTCCAGTGGAGTCCCAGCGACCCTCCTAATGGACGGTCCAGTGGAGTCCCAGTGACCCTCACAATGGACGGTCCTGTGGAGTCCCAGTGACCCTCATGATGGATGCACCAGTGGAGTCCCAGCGACCCTCGCAATGGACGCTCCAGTGGAGTCCCAGCGACCCTCACAATGGACGCTCCTGCAGAGTCCCAGCGACCCTCGCAATGGACGCTCCAGTGGAGCCCCAGTGACCCTCATGATGGACGCTCCAGTGGAGTCCCAGCGACCCTCGCAATGGACGCTCCAGTGGAGTCCCAGTGACCCTCCTAATGGACGGTCCAGTGGCGTCCTAGCGACCCTCGCTATGGACGCTCCTGTGTAGCCCCAGTGACCCTCATGATGGACGCTCCAGTGGAGTCCCAGCGACCCTCGCAATGGACGCTCCAGTGGAGTCCCAGCGACCCTCGCAATGGACGGTTCTGTGGAGTCCCAGCGACCCTTGCAATGGACGGTACAGTGGAGTCCCTGCGACCCTCTAAATGGACGGTCCAGTGGAGTCCCAGTGGCCCTCGCAATGGATGGTCCAGTGGAGTCCCAGAGACCCTCACAATGGACGGTCCAGTGGAGTCCCAGTGGCCCTCACAATGGACGCTCCAGTTGAGTCCCAGCGACCCTCGCAATGGAAGCTTCCTTTGAAAAGCAGCCACTTCCTGTTCTAGTAAAAATGATTCCATTGGCTGATACTGCAGTTTCCACTCTGGTCCTACAGCTATGGAGCATCCCCATTGGCCCATGTAACACTTATTAACTTCCTCCCTGTTCCAGTCAAGTAAAAACGATTCCATTGGCTGATAATACAGTTTCCACTCTGGTCCTACAGCTATGGAGCATCCCCATTGGCCCATGTAACATATATTAACTTCCTCCCTGATCCAGTCGGTACCTCCCCCTCGGCTCAGGATTAGTCCAGGGGTACCGACGGACAGGTGAGGAAGCGACGCCAGCCAAGCTCATGCAGCTCTCTAAAGCGAAGCGGTTCCCTACTTCATACTTAGGAGAGCGTTCATTTTCCAGCTTTACACAGCGAAGCGTTTCTCTATTTTCATTCTTAGGAGAGCGCTCTGGATATCAGCATACAGGCTCCTTATGTATTATTATTACTAAATGAACTAGGTTCGCTATCCGCCAGCCTTGAAGAGCCTTTTTCACTGCTCTTACATTGATATAGTGTTAGAATCAGAGATCTGTTACTAACTGTGTCTCACTCTCACGGCAGCCCTTGGAGTTGCTGTCTGTCATGTACTCAGAAACAATGCCTAGGTTTTTAGCACTTTGTGCCAGTGAATCATTAGTATGGATGTGATCTAACCAGACACCCACTATTTTATTTCACAAATTAGAGCGGGGCCTCCAACCCTGAGCAGTGGCCAGGAAGAGGTGAGGCTTTCTCCCAAGCATTTTTGGGTGAGTAAAAATAAATTAAAAAACATATCTCTATCGTTTTGGAGAATGACCTATTGGCATAGAGAAAGATATGGCGCAAAAACAATAGTAATGTGTGTCTGTGTTCTACCTATTTGTTGTCCCTTGTTGTGAATGTTCCTTTTTTAGGAAAGAATCCTAAATACTTTATGAAACAGACATCCCCCGTCTGGAAAATCCAATGTACGGTAGGATGTTCTGTATCATTAATTTGTGTTCATTTTTGCTTTTTTCACTAAGCTTAGGTCAAGCTTAATTGCAGTAGTGTTCAAGCGGTCCTGATGAAAGCCCGGTAGGCTTAACTTTCCTACAATGGCTGAAACATGTTGACCAAATACCATCCTTAATAGACAGCTATTATGTTAAACTGTCTCACACTCATTTTAATTTTGACACCATGATTTTCCCTAATAAAGTTTTCCTTAAATCATGGCAGCCAATTTTACATCTCACTTTTTGATTCTTTTTGTACACATTTTTTCTCACTGCAATTTAACTTCCCACACCATCCCAAACTGATTTGACTTTTGGTCTGATCCATCACTGGTGGTTCCTTGGGTTTGGAGAAGCACATAATTCCAACAGGTGTGTGGCTCCCTAACTGGACCATCTTTGGTTCTATCCCAGATGATGAAGCTGTGCCATATGGGTGGGCTGATGGGATTCATTTCCTTTTTGTTGTACACACTTTACAGGTACACACAGAGTCCGTCACATTTTTCTTTGCCCGTATTAGTTGTACAGACCATTGACAGTGCTTTTGTATTGTTTCGCTCCTGTGTAGCCCCAGTGACCCTCACAATGGACGGTCCAGTGGAGCCCCAGTGACCCTCACAATGGACGGTCCAATGGAGCCCCAGTGACCCTCACAATGGACGGTCCAATGGAGCCCCAGTGACCCTCACGATGGACGCTCCTGTGTTGCCCCAGTGACCCTCACAATGGACGGTCCAGTGGAGTCCCAGTGACCCTCACAATGGACGGTCCAGTGGAGTCCCAGTGACCCTCAAAATGGACGGTCCCGTGGAGTCCAAGCGACCCTCACGATGGACGGTCCAGTGGAGTCCAAGCGACCCTCGCAATGGATAGTCACGATTGCTGTTTAATGGCGACTGATGACCAGGCCCTGCATCATTCTCCCCAGTCTCTGCCCGTATGAAGTGAGGGCCACCTCCCTGTAGAGCGACCCTCTTCTTCAGCCCATTGAACCCCTCATAGGAAGCTAGGGATCTCGGTGACCATCGCAGAAATATGAGGTAGCAGATAGAGGTCTGAGCGCACGCAGCTATTGGTCTCCGCCATTCGCTCAGTACAGACAGCTGGAAATGCTGTATTGATCACCATGAAATAATTAGACCACTTTTTGAGGATGAGAAAGTACTATGTTTGTAGATTGAAGACAAGTTCATGAATTAATAACTTAATGCATTCCTGTTTTATGGTGAGTGGCATTTTGGGATGGTTTAGCAAATTGAATCTCAAATGGTACTTTTAGTGAAGAAAATGTGATCCACTTAGAGTCGGTCTACCTACAGTTGGGTTGTCAAAGCAGCGAATGGTCACCCCAGTAGCAGGCGCCAGCTAGTAGGAAGACGTTATTCAGAGGAGCCGGAGCCGACCTCAGAGACCCGGAAGTGAACTGTAGACTCCGCTCTTAGCCAATGACATCATCCCAGCCCCACCTGCCAACAGTCACACCTTGGAGGAGCATTACTCACCTTGACATGTGATGAAATTAATTGATATTTCACCCTCACGTGGAGTTTGCTTTCAATAAAACAATGGGAAGCCTTTTCTCATGACCCAGGAGCGCGCGAGCAGACAAAGCGAGCTTACGAATCATTAATGTCCACCGGTGCCCTGGCCCGCCCCCTCCCACCACTATTGATTGTCCTTTTCTTTGCATAAGAGGAACAGGCGCTACTCTGGGAGCTGGAATAACTGGTTCTGGCTTCTTTCTACCAAGGCAGCCTCCATGCCGCGTGCTCCAGGTGACACAAAGTGCTCCAACAACGCTCTTGATTAATCTTCCACCCTCCATGGCTTGGCCATTAGGGTTTAGTGAAGCTTCGCGAAGGCTCACGGGCGCGCTGTCTACGTGGAGCTCGATGAAGTAATAGTCTGAGCTTTAAACGTGGTGACATTTGTGGGAGGGAGCTTCCGCTGTTCACCGCTGTGTGTTTTGGCCGGGATCCACCGAAAACATCCTGTCCCAAGCCCTGCGGCATGTGCCTTGGTACCGGCCCTGGCGCGGCTCTTTGAGGGTAGCCTCACCCGGCTGGCATGGAGGAACCACCCCTACCAGTCCTGGGGTGTCCCTTCCACCCCCAGCTCACCTCTTTATGAATGTTCACCTATTTTACAAAGAGTGTTTGCCCTGGAGCCCCCACTTAAGACCCAAGAGAGCAGGCTTACTCCAAGCAATCTTACACCATCATTTTGCCTGTGTGTAACTTGATTTATGGGTGCAAAATCACTTTTTGTGAATTGTAAAGATGAATTTGCTCTTGTAAATTAGCCATATGCGCCTCTGAATTGAATTTAGGTGCACGGATGTCTTAGTGAAGCAGGCACAAACTTACAGTGGGTTTTGGGGTTCACATTTCAAGGATCTTTTTAGGAAAATGTGTTTCAAATGGTGCATTTTCAGACACATTCATTTTCCAGACACACTGCTGGAAATGAAAAGAGTTTACTCTGGGAATTCATCAACTCCTGAAGGAGGCACTGGATGGGAGGGACGGTCAGGGGGGGGCAGCCACAGGGTAAGAAGATTCCCTCCTGGTCTACATATCACACCTACCTTTAGTAACAAGGATTCAACAGGGGGCTAAACTCTGGCAGGAAGTGTCTGTGGTGCATGTGTCAAAACCTACCTTTCCTTCTTTAAAAAAAAAATGTTTACAAACTTGTCAGCCTCTGGCTTAGATGGCTGAATTCCCACCACAGTTTTATGGGTTATTATGTTCCCTCATGATCAATCACTCTCATGGCCAGTAATAAGGAAAAGACATTTTTAGACTTATTGCTGTCACTCAACAAAAAATAATTATGTGCCACCACACAATGAAGGTCACATAGTGGACCCATCCTGGACCCGCAACACCACGGTGACCGATTGACACGTCCCTCGTGCACATGGACCAATCATTATTTTATTCATTTGAGATACTTACGGTTCAGAAGCCCTTGTGTCAGGCTTATGATGGTCCCACAATGGTGCAAAGTAAACTTGCACCCACAGGTAGCACGCCACACCGTGTAGGGCGTGTGGATGGACGGATGTTATATTTGTTTTGATCCTATGTGGGAAGTGTTTCCATGCGGGGCGTGATGACCACCGAGGTGCGGTTATCCTTTTATGGGACTCAGCGCATAGCAGTGTGATGGATGATGAAGTGTGAGAGACAGACGCACCGTTTTATGGTTATCAGCGCAGGTAGCTTTAAAGAACTCTGCAGGTCCCTTTGCGGTACTTCTTATGATTGTATTCTGCGTAGTTTGTTACTGCACTGGGCTGTCCAATCTGAAATTTTGTGTACAGCTGTGGTCCTGACGTTGGCTTGTTGGAGGGAGAGAGAAGTGGAGGGATCTGTTGGGCTGGACATTTTTATCATCATCCCATATCTGAGTGTCTTTGTGAGATATACGAAGGAGATCAGAGTCTATAGATATTGGGACCTGCATTAAAGTCCTTCAAATTGTCCAGCCATGTGACAGCTCTCTTCAGTTATTCCATACCTGGTCATTTGGTGATGGCTATTTGTTTGACTAAACAGAGCTAGTGATGGACAACCTCGTTGCAGATACGTCTTACATGAATTTAAGCAGTGTAAGTTACAGTTTGTTGCTAGTTGCTCCATACTATGGTTTTAGTATTTTTAATCGGCCATAACTCTTACATATGGAAGTTCATAACTATATAACACCACGACGAACCACAGGTCAGGTCTTTTTATATCGAAAGAGTTTACTGGTTGAGTTGTTTACAGTTTGTGTGTTGTAAGCTGAGGATTGTGCTTGAGGGTGCGACTATTTTCTGAATTCTTGGTGCCGGGATGCAGTTGGGGCAGTTATCTAGGAAACTTTGAAGTTTTTAAAGAAAATTATTGAATTTTTTATAGAATCTTCAGTTCAGTTGAGGCTCCAAATTGACCTCCCACAGATTGGATAGAAGAGTCTCCTAATGTACATGAGCGTTGAGTTACCCCAAGAGACAAAGTGCGCCCGGTTCACATCTGGCTGAAGGAAGCAAAGAGTGGGCTACGGAGGCTAGAGTGATCATGGGGTCAGAATTATGAAGATCCTACAGAAGGTGAGTTTAAATGAGGACTAGCAGCCTACAAACAACTAATTCAGGAGGCAAGCAGGTCTGTTAGACAAACCAGATTACTAATGCTTCAAATATACAGAAAGAGGTGTTTAAAGTACTAAATATTCGCCAAATGCCAGCAGAGTTTCTCCTGGAACTGTTCCACCTCAAAAATTCTGCAATCAACTGAGTAACTTCTTTGTGGCCTACTTTACTTTTATGAAATATTGAACATCAAATGAGTTCTTTTTATTAGTAACCTCAGTGATTTGCCAAATGGTATCATCTGGCCCGTGTCTCGCCATCAAATATGGACTCTCTTTCTACGCTGCCCTCGAGCATTATTCCAAGAGTCACAATCAACACTTGTCCTCCATTTTTGATGAACAAGCGCCTACCTATAATAACTAATCCTCGTATGACCTTATTAAATACTTCTCTACAAGAAGGCATTGTGCCACAGGCCTTCAAAGAGTCAATTGTTCTTCAGCTTGTGAAGAAACAAGGTAATGATCCTTCTGTTTTAAAGAAGTATTGGCCAATTTCTTTCCTGCATTTTTGTGCCAACACATTAGAGTCTCATGTGGCCCACATTTTGAGTAAACATCTCCAGGATATCATCTTCTTGCACAACCTCCAAGCTGGCTCTCATGCTGACCATAGCACTTGGTCAATGCTCTCTTCTGTTGTGGGTGACCTAAGGTTGGACTGTAACAAGAGCCACACCAACGCCAGTTTGCTCTTTCGACCGCCTTCGACACCACGGATCATTACATCTTGCTGGGCTGTCTCGAGGAAGCCGCACTGGATGAATCAGCTTTTAAATGGACAAAATCATTTCTAAGAAAGATCCCAGGTAGTTCAACTGTCCACCTTTTCTGCTAAGGAAGGCCAGTTTCTTGAAGTGTTCCGCAAAGGTCATCCTTGTCACTGCATCTCTTTAAGATCCACCGTAGAGTACCGGTGGAAGTTCTAGCATGTGAGGTTTGAAGACTTTATACGTATGCCTATGACTCACAAATTCTGTTACGTCTGGAAAACAATTTGTCCTCTCAAAGTAAATTTCAGGATCTGATGAAATTCATATGGAGTTGGTGGCCAATAATCGACTAAAAGTAAATGCCGACAAAAAAATACGCACTTGTTATTAATATCACAACAGACCTCTTGATGGATGGCCACTGGCCTTCAGAATTGGTTGCCCTTTCAATCCCAGTGGCATCAGCAAGAAGTTTGTGAGTAGCATTTTTCACTAAAAAATATTGTGTGGAAAACACAACTACTGCGAGCAACAGCTGCTCACATTCTGGCTGTTTGCATAGTTCAACAAAATCACAAAACAGAGACCAGGGGATGAGCCTTCTCTGACTCCCCTTCCAGTATCTTAAACTCACTAAAGAGAGAAGGACTACAAAAAACAGGGCCAAGAGTGTTAACCTAATTTGGAATCGTAAGGTTACTACTCCCTGTTTTATCTTTAAAGTCTTTGGGGCATATTAACAATGACCAGCGATAATCATCGCTGGCCATGCTTAGCGATAATTATATAATCGCAGGCTATCTCTGGTATTTATCGCACTGGTAGCGCGTAATTAACAACGCGTTACTCCAGGGCGATAAAAATTCCAGAGATAGCGAGGTTATCGCCCTTTTGCAGGGAACATCGCTGGAAAACCAGCGATGTTACCTGCAAAACTGCGATAACCTTGCTGATACGACCCACAGGGTCTTATCAGCATAATCCACTCCCTATGTTAGGGATGGCTAAGTCAGGATTTTAGCAGACGATAGATGTTGGCGAAAAATGCAGTTTTCGCTAAAATCTAACGTGTGCTAAAATCATGTGGGCTGCCTTGTAAATATCGCGATGTAAACATCAGCGATATTTGCAAGGTAGTCCATCAGGGGTACGCCCAGTAACGCCCATTTTGCATCTCATTGGAGATGCAAAGGGAGGCGTTGTGAAAAAGGGTGTTAACATGCGATTATGCTTGTTAGTATCCTCTTGTAAATAGGGCGCTGGTTTTATCTCCGCTTTTTTGGCTTTGTAAGCCAAAAAAGTGAATATATTGTAAATATGCCCCTTTCTTATTAATAAAACGAGAAACAAAGAGAAGGAAAAAAGAAAATGTTCTTTGTACTGCCCTCACACACTGCAGACGTCCAGGCGCCGACCAACACACTGGACGGAGAGCTGTTTTTCTGAGTAGAAAGTGGTGAGGGTGATAGTAAAAAGAAAGCAAGAGAAGAAATAAAGTGACAGGGTAGAGTATTCCCTTCAGAAGGGATCTCAAGTGCAGAAATAATAAAGTAAAACTGTCTAAGGAGATACCTTATGGATACCTTTATTCTCGGTTCTCCTTGGCAGGATTAAAATAGAATTGGGGATATGCAGGAGGGGTAACTGCCCCTACATCCCCACTGCAAGTACCAACATGTTTCGGCCTCCCACACTAGCCCCCATGGGTCAATGAGGCCTTCTTCAGGGTGTAGATCCCTTGCTTTTAGTGGTCTTAACCCTCACTATGGTCTTTTGGCACTCAGAGTTTCGTTCCCTAAAAAAAGATTTTTATCTTTGTTGCACCTTTCTACTTCTCCAGTAGGGTGTACATTTTCTGTAAGAAAAACAAAACAAACAAAATCTGTTTCCCTCTCCTTTAAAATATTCTCTTCCTACTAATACCATTTACCCTCTATAATGCACCACAGTGTATTGTGTTTAGTTTCTCGCCTCGGTGGTAGATCTATCCCAGTTAAAAAGCATACTCATGCGATTTCCAAAGATAAAGGCACCGACACTCGTGAAATAGTGTAGACACGTTTGATTGCCCAAGCGTGTATAAAACGAGGCCTCTCTCCAATTTATACCTGATAAATAATGCACAGAGGAGCCGAGAACCCTGATATTAACCCCTTCACAGCGGCGGCAATTCCGCCACGGTGCGGCGGTTTAACGGAGTGGGCGGGCCGCGTCGGCCACCAGACGTGCGCTGCACTACGGAGGTAGAGCTTGCAATGGCCGTTGGCCGACGAATGCAGTGAAGGGGTTAAAATAAGTCAAAAACACTTCTCACCTGAGTTTACAGAGTATTTCTCTAAACCCAGGACCGTCTGTTTGCATTGTTCCCATGCTCCTGGGCTATTTTTGCCACTTAAACCCGCATACTTATTTGATGTGGCATAAATTGGGGAATGTTATGATAAAAGCTTTAACAATATTCCCGAAATTCTGTTTATTACACCAAAGTGATTTAAATTTCACTCAGGCCTAGTGGCAATAGGTACCTCGCCTGGAAATGTATGCTGTGGTGGGGGGCGTTGCGATGGCATCATGCCGAAACCTGCAACCCAGGGATGAATCGTCTGCAGACCTGGCAAGAGGTGCAGCCGAAGAGTAAATGCTACACTAGCCATGGGGCTTTGAGCAGACCCAGGCATGATAAGGAGCCAAAACATGTTTCAGTAACGCCAGTGCCACACCGAGCATCACTTTGGCCACATGTACGACTGCTTCCTTTTGTAAGTTTCTATTTGGGACCTTTTGCGACTTGCAATTAGGAAGTCGCAAAATGTGATGTACTAATGTGTCTGAGACACTTAGCGATTACTAATGGAGTCACAATTGAACCAGCTCATCCATATTCATGAGGCAGGTCAATCAATCAATCAATCAATCCATTTTTATAGCGCACTACTCACCCGGGAGGGTCTCAAGGCGCTTGGGGGGAGGGGTATACTACTGCTCGAACAGCCAGGTCTTGAGTTGTTTCCTGAAGGCGAGATGGTCCTGGGTCAGCCGTATGTGGGTGGGGAGGGAGTTCCACGTCTTGGCCGCCAGGTAGGAGAAGGATCTTCCTCCGGCGGTGGCTCTGCGAATTCGTGGGACGGTGGCGAGGGCGAGGCTGGTCGAGCGGAGCTGGCGAGTGGGTGTGTAGAATGTGAGTCGGTTGTTGAGGTACTTCGGTCCCAAGTCGTGGAGAGCCTTGTGTGCGTGGGTGAGGAGTCTGAACGTGATCCTCTTGCTGACGGGGAGCCAGTGCAGGTCTCTCAGGTGGGCAGAGATGTGGTTGTGATGGGGGATGTCCAAGACGAGTCGTGCTGAGGCATTCTGTATGCGCTGGAGTCTTTTATGTAGTTTGGCTGTGGTCCCAGCGTAGAGGGTGTTCCCATAGTCCAGTCAGCTGGTGACGAGAGCCTGGGTGACCGTCTTCCTGGTCTCGGCGGGGATCCACCGGAAGATCTTTTGGAGCATGCGTAGGGTGTTGAAGCACAATTTACGACACATTAGGAATCGTTAAAAACACAGGTACGGTGGCCTGCTGGAGACAGCAGACACCATGTCTGTGTATGCTTTTAAATGAAGCAACATTTTTTTTAAATGCAGACCATTTTTCTTATAGGAAAACAGGAAGTGTTTAAAAAAAAAAAAACTTTTCTGTTTCAGTTTTTTAAGTGGATCCCTGGAACCACTGTCTGCTCTTAAACTTTTTTTCGCTACCATTCACAAAGGGGAAGGGGTCCCTTAGGGGCCCCTTCCTGTTTGCGACTGACTTACCACCTACTTGAAGTAGGTTGTAAGCTGCACATGTTTTGCGAGTGCATTCTGGTCAACAACAGGGAGGGACGTGAAGGGACAATATTTAAAGGGGTCCAGTGTGCATGTCCCACAAGCTGAGCAACAATAGATTGCACACGGTTCCCCTGAGGATGAGTGATGGCGTAGTGCGATAAGCTGTCTCCCTCTCTACCTCATGAATGAGGTGTTAAGTGGTGTTAACGTGCCTCAATCCAGCAGGGAAAGGTATCCCTTGTCGGAACTAGGGATGCCTCACACAACAGACTGGTTTTACGGCTGTTGTCATGTCACCAGTTAGTCATATCGTAACATCATCGGCTCCCTGCTCCTGCGTCAAGCCGGCGCTGCAATGCCTGACGGGTAGCACAGGGTGCTACACTCTTGCGGAGATCTTTTGTTCCTATGCCGATAGGTGTAAGGGTGTGAGGGCCCTAGTAGGTGAAGTAGTGAGCGTGAGTGAGGTGAATTAAAACAGGTTGGTGTAAACTACGGCTTAGGTTTTATTCATGTAGTACACCACCTGAAGTAAAAAACGTGTGAGGGGCAGTGGGGCTGCAGTAGCTACGGGGAGTCAGTCCCATTCAACCCTCAACTGTGAAGCGGTCAACATGTTTCATGCCTTTAGTGGCAATTCTTCAGGACCAGACAGAGGTGCTCATAAACTTAGTGATTGAACTGGAAGCCCCGCATAAGGCTGAGGCTTCAGTGGTATACAACCTGTTGGGTTGTTGGATCCAGCCGGAGAGGGGTTCCTGCGTCAACGGGATACCCTGTAGGAAGAGAAGTGGAGTTCAGCTCGTGGATCAAGTCACCCAGTAGACAAATCAGGGGGGTGTATCTTACTTCCATGCCGTGAAGCAGTGTATGATGAGGTGGGGAAGACAAAGTAAAGACACTACGCATCAAGGGGATAGTGAGTCTCACTTAACAACGTTGCTGGGTAAAGGTTTCCAGCAGACATAGAGTGTATCCATAAGCCAGGTAGGTATAGGACTACACATGAATAAAAATACAAATACAAAATACAAAAGACCAAAGTGACAGGATAACACGCCCGCCGGCGTGCCCCTGCACGTTATGATGGCAGTGCCTCAGGGTATATTGGAAAGGGACTATTAGAATCAATGGAAAATCGACGGAAAGTCGAGGGACTTACCCTCACTGGTGGTCGTAAAGGCCCCAAGGCTGCTCCCGTGGGGTCTGTGCAGGTAGGGCAGTAATCTAGAGGGTTTGAAGCAGATGGTTATTGATATATATGGACAGATGGCATCTGGGAATGGGAACGTTTCCGAGTGTCCCAACACTGGGGACAGCACAGGGGAGGGGTCGGTCAAGGTATCAGTCCGTGGCGGGCCCCCACACACAAACACTCCCGGCGTACTCAGGACAGTCACACCACCCAGGGCGGTCGCGGTCCGGGGGAGCACCAGGGCGGGGCCGGATTGGCTCTCCTACTGGCATTGGCTGCTGACCGGTCGGCCGGCCGCCCATCACCGCCAAGCGTGGTAGGGGATATCGAGGGGCGCTTTGCGGAGGGGCCGAGTCAACCCCCAGTCCAGCGGTCGGCATGCCCGTTGCGACGCCAACCGGTGCCCCACCAATACCGACGGCCTCGGAGGGGGCCGACGCCTGAGGTCCCTGAGGGGTGTCAGAGAGAGGAACAGCACCGAGGACCCCACCTTCGTGACCGGGCTCCTGGCGGTCCATAGAGTTGCATCACCGGAAAATCCCGGTCCGGAAACCTTACCTCTGTAGAGCGGGCTGGTGAAGTCAGTACCTAGTCCCACGTCCAGGCGCGCGGAGTCGCCAGAGACAGCCGTGATTGTAGACTGGTTGGGCGCCCAGCTAAGGAGTGGAAGCCGGAGGCGTGTCAAGGGGGCGGCTGCGCGGCGCACCGGTGTGACGTCAGAGCGTCAGAGTGTCGGTGCCTGCCGCCATGTTGGAGTGGGATAAAGGTAACGTCCCGGAGGTCGCTGGTGCTGCAACCATCTATTGTTAGCACAACGAGAGATCACTCCTGGCTCGCTGTGTAAGGGACAGGGTGCACTGTGGGGCTCTCAGAAGTGTAGGACAGCCGGGGTGCACAATAGACGGTAGTGACTCAGTGCCAAACCCTTCGGAGTGCACACAAGACGGTAGTGACTCAGTGCTAAACCCTATCGAACAGCAGTAGTATGGAAACCATGTGGTAGATGGTATAATACATAACGGGGAGCCAGGTGGCCTATGGTGACGTCCTGTGTAGTGTAGACTGTTGTTCAGGGGATGGATACAGGCAATGGTCCTGCAGGGGTTGGGGCGGGGACAGGGAGAAATGTGGGCCCAGAGCTGGTCGAATGACTGCTGTCATCTGCTCGGTTCTGCTCCTGTGGCAAAGGTATACATCTGTAACGAGTCTCAGAAGGCCAGCATTAAAATAGGGGACCAGTTGAGTATGAAAGGAGACCCTGGGCCAGCCAGAAGGCAAGACTCTGATTGGCTGAAGTTTAAGTGGGTCCCACTAGTAGTGAGGGCCTGTAAGATGGATCACGACTAGGAGATACAACCGTGTATTGAGTGCAGTGTGCAATATGACTCTGAAAACCATCAGTACCAGGATGAAGGAATAGTGATAATGATAACAATGATAACAGTCAGGTTTAAGGGCAGATCCGTGGACAGGGCGTCTATCTAGACAATGTGTTCCACGGGACAGAGTCATTCAAACCCTCAGTGTCTAGACGGAGACGGTGTACCCATCTTTGCTCCAATCTAAAGAGGGCCTGTTGTTTTAATGCAGGATGCCATTCTAGCACAACCCATTGAATGTCCTCAGCTGCATGCCCCTTCTCTTGACAGTGAGCATATAGACGCGTTTGTGTCTTTCTACAGCGTACGTTGCTGTTGTGTTCCATGATGCGGGTTTTCACAGGGCGGGTCGTCATCCCAACGTATTTGAGTCCGCAAGGACAGGTGAGTAGATAGATGCAGTTGCTGCTATTGCAATTGGTGTGGCGGTTTAAACACCAAGTGAAGGTATCAGTGAGTTTGACAACTGTCGTTTTGGTTGTTTGCGGACACACCACACAGTTGCCACATCGGTGATGTCCCACCACAGGGGGCAGGTCCCACAGGGTGTTCTGCGGACGGGTAGTGATGTTCTTTGGTCGGGTGTGGACAAGCTGGTCCTTCAGGCTGCTGGTTCTCTTGAAGGCGAACCGAGGCCGTGGAATGTCTAAGGCCACAGAATTCAAAATCCCCCAGTGTGTATTCACTGTGCTCTTGATGTAGGATGAGTTTTTAGTGAAAGAAGTCACACACGTGATTAGGTTCTCACTTTCTTTGCTGTGTGTTTCCAAGAGGGATTCTCTATCATTGTTCCGGGCTCTCTTCATTGAACGTTTCAGAAGTCTGGTGGGATAGCCCCTGTCTTGGAGTTTGTGCTGCAGGCATCGCGCCTCCCGTTGGTAATCGGAGATGGCAGAACAGTTTCTCCTAAGCCTGAGAAACTGTCCAAACGGTAGACTGTCCCTCAATGCCTTGGTGTGATGACTGTCATAGAGCAGGAGGCTATTCCTGTCGGTCTCCTTCTTGTAAAGGGTAGTGGTTATTCCCGTGGGGCCCAACATGATCCTCAGATCAAGGAACGGTATGGAGTCCTCGGCGATCGTCCCTGTGAATTTCAGAAAGGGATCCTGTTGGTTAATCCAGGAGCAGAAGGCATTGCAGCTCGATCGATCCCCCTTCCAGAAGATCAGGATGTCGTCTATATAGCGACGCCAGAAGGACAAATTCTCGAGGAACGGGTTGCGCTCGGGAGAGTAGATGAAGAAATTCTCAAACGTGGCCATGTAAATGCAGGCCACGCTCGGAGCGAAAGTCGAACCCATCGATGTCCCCCGTATCTGGTGGTATAGTTGGGTGTCATACTTGAAGAAATTCTCCGTCAGGGCTATGTTGGCCAGCTCCATGATGAATGAGATGGGGGTATGGGAGGTCCACTCCTCTAATCTCAGGGTGGATTCCACTGCCTCTAGAGTGGCCTGTTGTGGTATGTTAGTGTATAAGGCTTCCACATCTAGGGTCAGGAGCAGGTCCACGTCAGTCCTACCATCCATCTCATTGATGAGGCGGAGGACATCCCGGGTGTCTTGGAGGTATGACGGTATCTTCTTCACTACCGGTTGAAAGAAAAAGTCACAAAACTGTGACAGTGGTTCCAGGAGGGAGCCAATGCCAGAGACGATGGGTCTCCCGGGGACCGGTGTGGTACCTTTGTGGATCTTGGGGAGGGTGTAGAAATATGGAGTGATGGGCTCCGGAGTTATGAGGAATTCCGCTTCCTTCTTGGTGATCCATTCATTGACCTCTCCTTCGATCACTAGACTCATAATAGATGTTGCCAGGCGTTTAGTCGGGTCCACAGAGAGGGGCCTGTAATGAGTGGTGTTCGAAAGCTGGCGTCTGCACTCTAGGTCATAGTCGTAGTGGTCTTGTAGGACTGTGGCTCCCCCTTTGTCAGCTGGTTTGATCACAATTGCGACATCATTGCCCAAGGCGATGGAGGCTTGTCTTTCAGCAGTTGACAGGTTTTGGAATTGGTTAATGTGTGGTCTCTGTTTAAGGCTGGAGAGAACTGCTCTCTCAAAGGTGAGGACTTCTGGAGGGACCATCCCATCAGTGGGGGTGAAAGTGGAAGGTTTTCGCAAGCCGGTATCCAGGGTGGGGGGTTGTATGGTCCCATCGAAGAAGGCTCGTAAGCGTACTTTCCTGAAGAGATTCTTGATCTCAATCATTTCCTGGAAGCTATCTGGGACAGGAGTGGGGACGAAACCCAGACCCTTCTCCAGGATGCTGGTTTCTGCTGGGGTCAGAAGTCTCTTGGAAAGATTGACGATCAGGCTCTTCTCCCTCTGTTGGTGAAGCTCCGTGTCTCGATCATGTTCGTCGGTGTCGATTGGTCGGACCACTGGACGCCCTTTTGTCCTCCTCGCTTTCGCCCTCTTCCTCTGCCCCAACCTCTGCCTTGAAAAGGTGGCGGGTTCAGAGGGTAGAATTGAGGTGGACCCTGCGGAAAAAAGGGATATTGCCAGGGCGGTGCCATGTGCGACGGACCGTGGAACATGGGGCCCGGTTGGTATCCGTGGTGCCAGTTCGATTGCTGTTGCGCACGGTTGTTCCTTGGGGTTTGACCTCCGCTCGAATCACTACTAGAGGATCCGCGCCTGTTGCTCGTGTCCGAGTTATCATCTGAGGAGTAGTTGGTCTTCTTACTCTTGAAATCATCCTTGAGATAAGGATAGACCTTCTCTTTATCAAACTTGGAGATGTCTTTTTGCAGTTTGTCTGTCTTCTGCTTCAAGAGATATTCATGATGGTCTGCCATTTCTTGGTTGATGTCTGTTAATTTGGAGGTAAAGGCGGTCTTGCTGTTCTTATTAACTGCACCCTTCATTGTGGCCTCTAAGCTCGATATCTTGTCCTGAAGGGCGTCCGCAAGGCGTTTCGCTGTTTGTGATATCAGGAATAACAGGTCTTTGGTGCACTTCCAGGAAACCTGGCACCAGTCCATTTTGAATTGTTTGTCTGTTAGGAAGAGTCTGGGGATGATGTTCACTAATAGTCCTTGGGGGGCTATGTTGTATCTGAGGTACTCGGTCATCATTAAACCGTGCAGGGTGATCCTTATCAGTTCTTTTTTCAGCTCCGTGAGAATCGCCCAGTCATCGCTGGATGTACCCGAGGCAGAGGCAGTGGGATTATTCAAAATCGACGGGGCTGCTCTCAATGCTTCAGCAATGGCATCCTCATCAAAGCTAAGGCCCGGTACGTCCTCCATAGTGTGGGGAGGGTGAGGAGGAACCGGGAGGTAAGTGAATCAACCACAGTCAATTGTATGTGGTTGGGGTGTGGGCCAAGAGAGTGAACGAGTTTCACTCTTGGTAACCTAAATAGTCCCGTGGGGGTAACCCACGCAGATACAGTCAACAACAGGGAGGGACGTGAAGGGACAATATTTAAAGGGGTCCAGTGTGCATGTCCCACAAGCTGAGCAACAATAGATTGCACACGGTTCCCCTGAGGATGAGTGATGGCGTAGTGCGATAAGCTGTCTCCCTCTCTACCTCATGAATGAGGTGTTAAGTGGTGTTAACGTGCCTCAATCCAGCAGGGAAAGGTATCCCTTGTCGGAACTAGGGATGCCTCACACAACAGACTGGTTTTACGGCTGTTGTCATGTCACCAGTTAGTCATATCGTAACATCATCGGCTCCCTGCTCCTGCGTCAAGCCGGCGCTGCAATGCCTGACGGGTAGCACAGGGTGCTACACTCTTGCGGAGATCTTTTGTTCCTATGCCGATAGGTGTAAGGGTGTGAGGGCCCTAGTAGGTGAAGTAGTGAGCGTGAGTGAGGTGAATTAAAACAGGTTGGTGTAAACTACGGCTTAGGTTTTATTCATGTAGTACACCACCTGAAGTAAAAAACGTGTGAGGGGCAGTGGGGCTGCAGTAGCTACGGGGAGTCAGTCCCATTCAACCCTCAACTGTGAAGCGGTCAACATGTTTCATGCCTTTAGTGGCAATTCTTCAGGACCAGACAGAGGTGCTCATAAACTTAGTGATTGAACTGGAAGCCCCGCATAAGGCTGAGGCTTCAGTGGTATACAACCTGTTGGGTTGTTGGATCCAGCCGGAGAGGGGTTCCTGCGTCAACGGGATACCCTGTAGGAAGAGAAGTGGAGTTCAGCTCGTGGATCAAGTCACCCAGTAGACAAATCAGGGGGGTGTATCTTACTTCCATGCCGTGAAGCAGTGTATGATGAGGTGGGGAAGACAAAGTAAAGACACTACGCATCAAGGGGATAGTGAGTCTCACTTAACAACGTTGCTGGGTAAAGGTTTCCAGCAGACATAGAGTGTATCCATAAGCCAGGTAGGTATAGGACTACACATGAATAAAAATACAAATACAAAATACAAAAGACCAAAGTGACAGGATAACACGCCCGCCGGCGTGCCCCTGCACGTTATGATGGCAGTGCCTCAGGGTATATTGGAAAGGGACCAGACCAGAGTGCATTCTGGTGTCAAAGCATTCATACACCCCCCTGCGACTCGCTATTTGGAAGGGACGCCTGTGGCATGCCCCTCCCTAATGCCAACTCACAAACCCTATTTTGCGAGTTGAAAATAGGTTAAAGAATCATAAAATGGGGTTCGTACATACCAAAAGGCTATTTAGTCACTAACGCCCCGATTCTCCGTTTGCGACTGCTAAAACATTTTGTGCATGTGGCCCTTTGTTACTTGAGCAGGCAGGATTGTTTGCGAATCGACCATTATATTATGAGGAGCACATATGAGATTTGGAACAACTCACTGATATATTTGAGAAGCACACGTACACATTGGGGCAAACATCCATTACAACGCAGGCATTACAACGCAATGCCTTTACAACGCGATCAATGCAGCACAGGATTCATTACAACACATGCCATTACAACGCATATCCCTCACTGACCAGCACCTTCCCTGAGGTAAGCAGCCAGCGGTGTTGGGGCAGTCATTTTTGTTGTAATAGAATATGCCTTGTAATGACTTGCGTGGTAATGACTTGCGTTGTAATGACTTGCATTGTAATGGAAGTGTATTGCTCGTGTTCTAGTTTTCTTCGGTGTATAATTTTTTTAATGCAGGAGGGTTTGAGCTTCCACTAACTAGCCATCGAAGGTCACCTGGGATTGAGCATTACCTGAAACTCTTCTGGCTCCAATATAGCTCAGTGGGTTGTGGAATGGTTGCCGTACACTGATTTTTTGATTGGGGTTGGCAAATTGAGTAAGGTCTTGGTGCCAGAGAGGCAAAAACCGCCCTCTGTGCTTCTAGGAACTTTTAGAAAACATATCAGTAAGTGAAAAGGGAGAAAGACTGTACTAATCTGTGCCTGCAGTGTGTCTCTCTCGCTTGGGACTACCACCGTGGAACTGGTAGGTTAAACCTTTCACAGTGCAACTGTGTTTGTAGACTTCTGAACCACAAGTGACAGAGCTGGCTGCACACCTTGAACCTAAGTCAAACAGTCAGAATCCCTCCTAAATGCACAGGGCTCAGTCTAAACGGAGTCCAAGAGCTGTCCACCAGCAAACACCGGCATAAATTAAGCACTGGTCTAAGAGACTGTTAGCCTTGGTCTGTACCCGTTGTGGAAGACCCTCATGCTCATTCTAGGCCCTCGCCTGCAGCGCAGCCCTAAAGCTCGTGTTCAAGTCCTTTAACAACCAATATAGACCTCGACAATAGGCCACACGCTGTACAAGAACGGCAGTGACGTCTGTCCCTAGTTACCAATCTGGGGACATATTTACAAGGGCTTTATCTCGCGTTTTTGGCTTAAAAAGCCAAAAAGGCGGAGATAAAAATATCGTCCTATCAGCAAGAGGGTGCTAACATGCATATACGCATGTTAGCACCCTTTTGCACTACGCCTACCTTTGCATCTCTGATGAGATGCAAAGTGGGCGTTCCTGACATACACTGCGTGTCAGGACATCAATAGCGCGGCTTCACGCTATCAACAAGGATGCCCCAGCATTTTAGCAGACGTCAGTTTTTGGAGAAAACTGCTGATTTCTCCCAAAAAAGAACATTTGCTAAATTCTTGACTTAGCCACCCCCAACATTGGGGTGGATTATTCTGATACGACCACAGGGTCGTAGAAGCAAGGTTATCGCCCTTTTGCAGGGAACATATCTGGAAAACCAGCGATGTTCCCTGCAAAACGGCGATTTCCCCGCTATCACAGGAATTTTTATCGCCCTGGAGTAACGCGTTGTTAATTATGCGCTACCATGGCGATACTTTCCAGAGATAGCCTGCGATACTATCATTATCGCTAAGCACGGCCAGCGATGATAATCGCAAGCTGTTGCTAATATGCCCCTGAGTGGTTAATATTGTCTTTATTTACTACAGAGAATGGCCCCAGGAGTTTGTATTTTCAGCGGGTTTGCAGCAGGGCAGGACTCTCAGAAAACAGCACAGACATCCCATCCGGTCCCAGTGAAGGTTGTTCAGCACTCAGGGGGGTGGCACACCACGACTACTCACACTTCAGCCTCAGTGGCGGCCCACCCTGGGGGCGCAGGAGCCTAGGCCCTCCATGCCAAGCCCTGGCATGGCCGCTGTGCCACATTTACTAAGGCCACATATGTTCTGGCAGAGATCCACAAGTGGGGAGGAGCCTTCTCTTCCAGGCTCCAGCTGAAGAACAGCTGATGCTTAAAGAGCCGAAACATTCACGCGGAAGGAGGTGAGTTTATTGGACGCGGTGAAGCCCTGGTGGCTGCCAAGCAAGGGTCACACCAGGCTGTGTTTACAAACACTGATTGTGTGTGTGCCTCCAGCACAGGTGTGAGATATAAGGTGACTCTCAATATCCAATCACACACACTCCCGCGTGCTCCAGACTCACCATAGGTTCACTCATTACACGTGAGCGTCACCCCTTGAATGAGTTCACCCAGTGATGCTGCGCGTGGGGAAAGAGAGACATGTCTGCCTTTTATTAACAATAGGTTCATCTGTTCTTGTTCTTTATTGAATGTTTTAGCAGTTTTATAGAACATGGCGCTGCTCCTGTGGGTGACAGGCTGCTGTGCACAGACCCCGGGACTTACAGGCTGTAAGAAGATCAGAGCCTGTACACCACACAGGATGACGCAGGCGCCTGCATGACACATGGGGCATATCTATGAGGCCTGTGCCACGCGTGCGCCACGCAGAGTGGTTCATGCACAAAGCGCTAAGTCATATCTATGAAGGCACGCAAAGCCACCGTGCGTGCCTTTCAGCTGCCTCACAAGTGTGGCGTGATGCAGCGCAGCACAAACCGCTGCGCTGCCTTCCTCTGCGCAAGAGAGGCGTTCCATGGGCGTTGCGGTGTGTGTTCCCACGCAACTCCCATGGTTTGTCATGCCTTCCCAGATTCACAAGGACTTGTAAACCTGGGATTGCGTCAAAATCGTAGCGCCTTCTGGGGTGAGGCATTTTGAGGAGAAATATTTTTATTATATTCTATATTATATTTTTCCTCTTCCCGTGTGTGCTGCGTTCTGCAGCTCACACACATCGAAAGAGGAAAACACCTCTTTGTATTGACTTTCTGCAGGGTGGTGTCTCTTCCTGCACAAAAACAATCCTGCCGACAACACAGGTATCCGCGTACCACGGTGCAAGCGGTTGACCCGGTGAGTGCGCGCGTTCATTCCATAGGAACTATACAGACAGGGCACAAGTCCTATAAAAAGAAGTGGGGGGACTGACAATATGCAAATGACGTGAGGTCACTGAAGCTAAGATTACCTTCTCTATCAACGCCCTTCATTCAAGGAGGTGACGTATTCCTTGAATGCGTTGGGGCTACGCTGCAGAAACTGCGCCAGCGCAGGGGGAAAGGACGGGAATGTGTTGTATTGGATAAATTCAGTGCATTTCTGCACTTTCCATGTGAGGCAGGGCAGCGCAGCAGGGGAATTTGCCGATCCCATAAATATGCCCCATAAAGGATGCAATCCCTTGGATTGGCTTGGTAGTTTGGTCTGCCCTGTTCCCATGATGCACTGGGCCAGGGACAGACTAATTTGCATGTGGCCAGGTTCTGAGCTGGGAAGGTGCAGTGAGCTAAAAAACGTGATGGATCAAGCCCTGATCTTTTGACTGGGTAGGAGTGTTCTGCTTAATTCAGATACTCTGTCCATCACCACCCCCTTTCATGAATCATCCCTGGGATTCAGGCACGATGGCCCTAAGGAACATTGAAATATCAGCTGAATGTAAAGTAACATAATAGCCGATAAGTAAACCCCTGTGCCTATGGAGACACATTACATGCTTATGTATGGGATTTCAGACTTTCCTGATTCGATGGAATGTGACACAGATGTGGCACCTCCTGGACTGAGGTGTCTTCCAACCCCAGACCTTTTAGCACTTTTCAGCAAGTTTCAGAGGAACTGGTTGTTGTGATACCGCAGCGATGGAATGCCACACCCCGGGGGCGTTCCGGCAGGAGGCTTGCTTCCCTGACGTCACCTCCTTGAATGAATGGCGTTAATAGAGAAGGTTATTTTCGCTTCAGTGACGTCACCTTCTTAAGTGAAGGGTGTTGATAGAGAAGTGGAAAAAAGCGGTTGCGGTTCACAAATGCCGTACCCTGTATATTTCCTATGGAAAGAACGCGCGCACTCACCGGGTCACCCGCTTAGAACACCCACAAAACGTGAATCACCAAAATTCCATGTGAAGGTGCATCGTTAAGTTGGCTAGTTGTTCTTCACAACATTAGTCATAGTTTCTTTCTAGCCTTCACCTCTGTTAATCAATCAGATTCGAAAAGAGCAGGTAATTATACCCCGAACGTTACATTATTGTACAACAACAGAAAGTCCTGTATGTTCTTTCTGTATTTTCTTTTTTATTACTTATTTTCTTATCACATAAATGACATCAAACGCTACAGCCAACGCCTTTCATCCCACTCCTGCATGGGTTACGCCAAAATTGGGCCCGTTGTAAAAGAACGATTGAAGGAAATAAGAACAGGATGACGCCCTTCTCCTGTCTGTGTGAACCTTAGGGCACATGTGTATGGGAGATGGTCTCCGTCGTTTTCACATATAATCCTGACACACCGGACCAATCAATGGTCTATTTACATAGTGACTCTTTTCGTCGAATTATAGTCTACTTGCGTCAGCAGTTGCCCTGAAGAAGTCCCCAGGAGTGGGATGAAACGTGTTGGCTCTAGAGTTTGATGTTATTCCCCCCGCCTCAGTACTTCACTGAACAGAGAGGTTGGAGCTCCCGTGTGTGGCACGGAAGAGTCAGCCCGGAGGGGTGGGGGGGTCAAGAAAGACCTCATTGGGAGGTTAAAAAGAAGGAGTTTGTGGCTGCCCTTTGCACACGCAGTGGACCCTGTAAGAGGGCAGCCCCCTCAGTGCTGCATTAGGTACCTCCCCGCACCGTGTAGCAGGGACCGCCCTCCTCAGGGAGTCCCTCAAACATCCAGCACCTCTGCGGCGTCATTTCCGGTGCACAGTGGGCTGCGGACAGGTACCTATACCTGCCCCCCACCCACGGGCCACCCTCTTTGTTCCCCGCTGGACACCCTGTCACCCTCCCATCCACTTACCCAGCGTGCCGGCGGGAGGGATGGCTAACTAATTGAACGGATTAATGTATTCATTTGTGTTGCAGGCGGAGTTACAGGGCGAGCCGAAGGCTGATTGGTACGGGGGGTACCCTTTCAGAAGCACACTGCAGGTGCATTAACCCAAAATCCCAGGAGTCTTCACAGCAGGACCCTGGTTGAAAAACGACGGTACCCCACTACTCCTTCGGGCAGTTGTAAGCCTGAGCAACCGGGGGCTTGCCTTGCAACGCTTCGCCCCTAAAAAGGCTGAGTAAAGCGATGGACTGGTGGTCCATGGTATTTAAGGGGGATAATCCCCACATAAATGGTAGCACTGATTGGGTTGGCCACGGTGCAGGTGGTTCATCGGGCGGGCGGGCGGGGCAGCTTAGGTCAGTCACCTCTGCCTGCCCTTGTAAGTTAACCCACCATGTTGGCATGCTTTTTGTATGAAATAAACCTGCAGCAAATCGTTTCCCAACAAAATTTGTGTGGACTGATTATTTTGCGCAGCGCGACCAATTACTGCTAAGCGGAGGGGGGGGGGGGCAATATCGGCAGTAAGCAACATAGCGTAAAAATCCTAGGTTGAAAGGGACAACGTGTCCTGCGTGAATGTCTCCCACGCACATTTCAAAGTGTGTTAAATTCTGAAACCCAGGCCCGCCACTGCTTTTGTTGACAGGGGTTGCTTTGCTTCTCCAGTTGTTCCTCGCTCAGCGGGGCGTGTTTGTGGGTGGGGTGGGCTGTAAGGTGTCATTTGTATGTGAGGCTCCTTCTGTGTGGCAGAGATGTCCTGTGTTTCATCCTGTGGTTGCAGGTTCGAGCTGTAGTAAGGCCCCAAGAAGGGTTTGTATCCAGAGAGCATCTGTCTGGACTCGTCCAAGCCAAGAACGACCCCTCCCTGTGCAGCGAGTGGATTCAGGCCTGTGAGGGGGGCATCATAGGATGGGCCCCTCCCACAGGAGAGTCCACTGGCAGGAACTCACATTTGCATATCCGTGATGGTGTGAAGAGCGCGAGGTATGTTGTTTAACATGATTCACCCGGCTGACACTTCAGTCTAATACATTTTGCTAAGTATCTTTTCCTGCCAGATGTTGAGTCTTTCCAGCAGGCTCAGACGTCATGGTGTGAGCCTCTGGAGGTGAGGGGGGGACCATGCAAAAGTGCCCCCGGCAGAGGTCCTTGGAGCATTGTCCCCTGAGTGAAGTTGCACAAACTGAGAGGAACTACCTCTTACATATACAAGCACCTTAGCACGTGCTTCACACACAGGGCACCGACAAACATATAGATCCCTGTAACACCCTTACACATAATAGGTCCTGAAGAAGGCCAGTAGAAGAAAAGACCTGGCCGAAACTAGTCGACTACACTGGACGTGGGAGACCATAAGCCAACCCCTACACGTCCCAAGCCTTTGTTTTTAACCTCTGCCTGGGGCCCACCAATAAAGTAACCTTTTGGGACCCTAAGGACAGTATTTTAAAACCTCACGCAACACACCCGCACAGCACACTCACGACTCAATAAAATCTGCTCCGCAGTAATCTGGTGTCGCAGCACACCGGAGGCGCACTCGGAGCCTCAAGGGGGGGCCCGATGATGAATCATACCACCAACTAGGTTGGTGGGTGAGGGCCTTCATAAAAAACAAATGGTTTCCCATGGAGACACATAGCACACTGACAGAGCTAGTTCTTGTTGTTTAGCTACAAGTTCCTAAAGTCACCTTTATATTAAAAGTTACTTAAATCCAACTTCAGCAAAAGCCAGGTTTGATGTAACAATTAATTTGATACTTCGAAGTACTATATTTGGTGGTCTCGAGGGATGTTAGTACTTAGCGTTTGGGCTAGTGTAACCCCATGTTAGCCAATGGGACTACCAGCCTTGCAACAGTGAAAACGACAACAGTGAGTTTTCACCGTCAGGACAAGTAAAGCTTGAAATAAACACGTCCTTCTTTTTAACATTTAGCACCATGCACTAAGGCCTTTTCTAGAAGGGTAGGTTTGGACTTTTACTTTTAAAATATACTTCCGTTCACCTGTGATTCCTTATTTCCTTTACTAATGTATATCTCATGGTATTTAATGCTATTTATGTTTATTTTTTATGTACAATAGTTGTTTTCATATTTAGTGATATGCATTATGTTTTTTAACTATGTTTCCTTCTTTGTATATGCATTATGTTTTTTACTTATGTTGCCTTGTTTTAAAATAAAAATAAAAAATGTTAACTTTGAAGAAAGTTTACTCTTGTGTATTTCTCCCGTTAGGAGGATTCTGGGACTAGTCTTATGTTGAGGTCTGACACATCATTCACACATTGACCAGCAATAGTTCAGCTACTCACAAATAGCCAGTACATATTTGCTCTTGTTAGTGTTGAGTGTGAAGCAGGACAAAGTTGTTGATTTAGGACTAGTGAATGGTCACCTGTTGTTCTTTGGAGGTAGACGGCATGTTTCGCTTCTAATTAGCGGTCACCAGGCCCTTCTTTGACCATCAGTGGACCACGGTAGAATGTCTCAGTCATATTTACAATGGTCACTTGGTCAAGCAGCTTTGGACTGCCCAGGTGTGAAGAGTGGAGCTAGAGAGGCGACAAAAGAACCCTCCACTCACTGGGAGCCATATATGTGAGTGTCCAACCCACGAAGTAAGCCTCGCGGGGGGGAGAAGTTTCACCACAGGTGCGGCCAAAGCGTGGAACGCCCTCCCTTGGAGTTTGAGGAAATCCCCTGATCTCCACGCTTTCAGGAAACAACTCAAGAGCTGGCTTTTTAACTTATAATTTCCCTCCAGCTACATTTTGTCACCAAGCTACCCTGTTCTCAGTAGAGTTGAGGCAATAGCGCCAAGACACCTGTGGGTAACCGTGCGCTCTACAAATAAATGTAACCCCTTGCCTGCGCTAAACGTTCCACGCTAGTGCGGAATGTTCTATTGCGCGGGAGGGGCTGCGACGTTCAACGGACGTGCGCAGCACTACCGAGGTAGTGCATGCGACGTCCACTGAACGTCGGCAGCAGCGGTGGGGTTAACATAACATAACATAACATAAAGGGCCAGACTTTCGGGAGAAGATGTGATGGACCAGTTCTGGATCTGACCACACACACCTGTCAGTAGATAAAAGGTTCTCAGCTCCTTCCAGAATGACCAGGGGTTTTGTTCCCACCTGAGCTGGTTGTGCCTTGTGTCTGGTCTGAGGGATGTTGATGCTGATTGGTCCGCGGCGGTGCCTCACCGCACGCACGCGGGGCCAGGAGACCAGTAAGCCAGGTCTGCCATCTTGAATCCTCAGGTGCATCTTGCAGGCATCCCTTTGCCCAGAAGGAGCCAATGTACTCTTAGCAGGATGTGCTCAGACCCTTTAACACCAATATGGCTGCTGTGCTTGGGGCCAGTTGCATCTTTCTGAAAGACTTCTTAACCCCTTGGGCGCGGCCGCGATTCTGCGCCTGTGCGGCACATTCCGATCGCGGGTGTGGTCATGACGGCCGGGAGCCGTCATCAGCACACGAGTACTGTGTGCCATGACGGCTCCTGGCCGTCATCAGCATGGAAGGGGGGGTGATATATAGAATACAGCCATTGATGAAGAAAAGGAGCCTGGGAACCTGTTATCAAGAACATTCTGGACTGAAATGCTGTCTGTTCACAGCAAGGACTATCTCAGCCGCTGCAGTAATTTATGTTGCATAAGGTATTCCACTGATTCCAAGTTTCTGCTGCTAAACATGATAAAATGTAAACAGTTTAAGCTGCTCTTTGCCTGAGGTGTGGACGTGAAGCTGGCAGCCTCTCCCTCTTCTGATGCTGTGCAGAGCTCAAGAAGCGTCACGAGGCACGAACACATCTCATTTCAGATCCTTAATCAGTTACTGTATGTATGTTCTGGGTGATGTCTGTCAGCACTTTAAGTGGGCCGGGTCCAGCCGGTGCGTCTTGGAAAGGGTCCCTTGTGGCCCTTCATTTTCCCAAAGCTTTAGGAAAAAACCACAGAGGAGCTGTAGAGTAAAGACAAGGAGGTTTACCTTCATATTAGACGCGGAAGGAGATGGAGAGGAGCCCTCCCAGTGATCACTCGCCTGCTCACCTTGCACTTAACACACCTTCTAAATGTTATTGTGTTATTGTGTGTGCTGCCATTACTGCAGAAGAAGGGGGGTTGGTGCAAAGATCTTAGCCCAGGTGTTCTCTGCATCACCCATCCCTCAGTCTTCAAAAGTTAACCTGGATGGGGCTGAGCTTCAGAGCAGGAGGAACAAGCACTGGCAAAGTCAATAGGTCTGGCGATGGCTGGCAGCCTTTTGGCTGTGCCACAGCTTGTTTTGTTTTGTCATTGCTTTTGTAAAACTGCATTGTTGGGGGAGATGTTGGAACTTCATTAATATGAAACAATGCCTGAAAGCAAACACATTTCTAGTCTCAAAAAGCAACAGATTTCGACTGTAGCCTGCAGCAACTACTTTGTGTGCAGATGTGCTCACCTGGAAAGAGCAGAATGCTGTCACGCGCAGCGAAGATAGCCAATGGGGTAACCCCCTGGCCCACGCTGTATGCTATAGTGGGCAGGAGAAAAATGAAAAATATGGATGCGTAAGCATTGAAAATCTGTCTATTTTTCTTCACATTTTCCATATACGTGTGGGAAATGTGGGTTGTGGCTTGTTCACACTCTGGGGCAGATTTACAAGCCCCGTCCGCCACTTTTGCGCCGCCGTTGCATCACTTTTGTGACGCAAGGGGGCGTAAAGCTAGCGCCATGCTACAAACGGATTTACAACGTGACCCATCTAGGGAGATGCGTCACGTTGTAAAGTCCTGTGTTTCATGTGGGCGTTCCAGCGCAGGAACGCCTCGGAAAAGTTCCTGAGTGAATTCTACAAGATTTCAATCTGTCACTTTTCCAACACCGCTGCGTCAAAACCTTACTACTGCTTGAAGCAGGCGTAAGGCTTGACGCACCATGTTGCAGATTGACCAGGTTGGAGCAGTGCTGGAGTTGCGTCGCGCCTGCGACACAACTCCAGCACTGCGCCAACCTTACGCCGGCAGATGCGACGCGCATCTGCATTTCCTTGCACCATGATGCGCCGCATTGTAAATACGGCGCATCCGTGGTGACGCAAGGATTGCGAGGCGTGTCGCAAGTTTCCTGGCACATCCCTGCTGAGTTGCAGGAATGCGCCAAGAATTGTAAATCGACCCATCTGTCCTTTTCGATTATGATTTTCGCATCTGTCGCACCTGCACTCTATGTTCGTATTCAGCCATTTTACACTTTATTCCACTTATGCACTTTCTCCTTGATTCAAGTGCTTTAGTAGTTTTTCTGGTAGCACTTGCTCATCTATTTTAACATTATGTACACTTTGCACTCCTCTTGGTATTCCTCTCATGTTGGATGTCTTTTAATATGGACTCACCAGCATCCAGAACTTTGTGCCAGCACAGCTGCTAATGATTACATGATGAGAGAATAACTGTGTCTGTTTGATTGACTGAGGTGCAAGCTGTGTGTTTTCTATAAAATTTGGTAGCAATATTTTTCCCACTGTATTCTTGCTGCTTATATTTTGAGAATCAATTACCTCATCTATACCTTGATTTTGTATGAGATGTTACCTGATTCACGTAATGAGACCTCCCCTCATATTGCACTATGCAGTCATTTATCATGTAAGAACTCAGGGGCAGATTTATGTTAACTGGCGCATCCCCAGGGATGCGCCAGTTAACATGCGCCACAGTGCGCCACAGCTCCGCCACCCATGGTGCGCCGCATTTACAATGCGGCGCACCATGGGGCCAAAACGGCACAGATGCGTGACGCATCTGTGCCGTAAAGGCGGCGCATTGCTGGAGTTGCGTCGCAAGCGCGACGCAGCTCCAGCAAGGCTCGGGGGTGCCCTATCTGACCAATGCTGCATCAAGACCTACGCCTGCTTCAAGCAGGCGCAGGCTTTTGACGCAGCATTGGCCTGAAAGTGACTGAGTGAAATCTCATAGATTTCACTCAGCCACTTTTGCGAGGCGCACCTGCCCCGGAACGCCCCCCCCTGCGCCGGAACGCCCAGAAGCGGCGCAGGGCTTTACAACGTGACGCATCTGCCTAGATGCGTCACGTTGTAAATCGTTCGTAGGGATGCGCCACGTTTACGCCGCCTTGCGTGACGCAACAGCGGCGTAAACGTGGTGCAAGTGCCTCATAAATCTGCCCCTTAGTACATATGGTCTTTTATTTTATTTCATTTTAACAACAACGAGCAGCATTTTTACATTTACATTTAGTTGAATATTGCTTCTATGTTCATTTACCTGGTCATCGTGTGAATCTGTTTATACTGTCTATGACCAACATGTTATCACCATGGGATTCAGTGCCTAGGGTGCTTTCAAATTCACTCACCTTTGTAAGAAATGAAAAAAATAAAACAATTCTTGTATATACGTATATATATATATATAATTATTTTTGTGTGTGAAAAAATCAAAGGTTACACAGACGCTATAGTTAGGCTCTTAAAAAAACTGAGAAATTCAGCATTTAACTATAACTCACCCCACAATGCATTGCTTATGACCTCACATACTACATCACTCATGACATGGTCAGTGACATCACTGATGACATCACTGATGACATCTCAAATTAAATCACTGATGACACCATTCAGTGACTGTGAGTGTTTCTAAAACGTTAATGTGTTGTAAATGTATGTACACCAAGGTGTATTAATGAATCAGTGGGCATATGAGTGCCTGTATGGATGGTTTAGTGGGTGCATGACTGACTGTATAAGTGAGAGATTATACATGTCTCAGTGAATGTATGGGTGGATGACTAATTTGTATGAATGTCTGTATCAGTCAATTAGTGTGTAAGTGGCTGCATGGGTTGGTGAGTAGGTACATGAGTGGCTGTATGGGTTATGGATTGGTTGTCTGAATACCTGCATGGGTGTATGAGTCTCTGTGTGGGTGGGTGAGGGTGTGTGTGACTCACTGCATGGATGAGTGAGTGGGTGAATCAGTGGCTGTATGGGTTTGTGAGTGCATCTGACAGGGGTTGTATGGGTGACGGAGTGTTTGTATGGCTGTGTCGGTGAGTGAATGGATATGTCAGTGCATGCATAACTGCATGTGTGAAAGGCAGCATAGTTGAGTGTTGGAGTATATAAGTGACTGTATGTGTGAGTGAGTGATTGTGAGAGTGGCTGTATGGGTGAGTGTGCATTTGTGTCAGTGACTATAGGTGAGGAAGTATGTGTTAGTTCTCTGTATGAATAAGTGAGTTGTGTGTGTATAACTGTATAGGTGAGTAAGAGGCTGTGGGATTGACTCCATGGGTGAGTGAGTAGATGTGTGCGTAGCTCTATGGGTGGCAGAGTGTGTGAGTGGCTGTGTGGCTGTATGAGTAGATATATTAGTGGCTTTATTAGTGAGTGAGTTTGTGTACGAGTAGCTGTATGGGTGACTCAGTGGATATGTGTGTAGACCTATGAATCAGCGAGTGAGTATGTAAGTACTGGTATGGGTGTGTCAATGGTTCCAAGAATGGAAGCGTGAAAGTTGGAGTGGGTGTATGAAAGGTTACGTGGGGTATGAGGGGGTGTGAGATTCTGTGGGTGATGTCATCAGTGTTGCCATCAGTGATGTCATTTAAGATGTCATCAGTGATGTCATGAGTGATGTCACTGACCATGTCATGAGTGATGTAATATGAGAGGTCATAAGCAGTACATTGCGGGAGCACAAGTTATACTTAGCTCAGCTAACTACAACTGCTGAATTTCTATGGTTTTGTACAAATGAAATGTCAGCCTAACTATAATGTATCTGTAACCTTTGGTTTTTCCAGTGAATTTCTAAGGTTTTTCAAATTCTATTTCCCAACTATAACATTTATGTAACCAATTATTTTTTTATTGACTTTTTAAGGTTTTTAAATTGTATTTTCTATCTAAAGTGGCTTTTTTAAGAGGTATTTTTATAAGCTTGTATTTTCTTCAGTGGATTAGTAAGCGTGGGGACATTCAATAGTTGTTGAGAAATCTAAGTTTAAAATTATAGTAATATATCTGGCCGTGGATATTTTGCTGTGGTTTTGCAATGAATTGAGAGATGCGTCACGTTGTAAAGCCCTCCGCCACATGTAGGCGTTCCGGCGCAGGGGGGGCGTTCCGGTGCAGGAACGCCTCCTTAAAGTGGCTGAGTGAAATCTACAAGATTTCACTCAGCCACTTTTAAGCCCATGCTGTGTCAAAACCCTGTGCCTGCTTCAAGCAGACGTAAGGATTGACGCAGCATTTTAAAGATAGGGCACACCGGAGCCTTGCTGGTGCTGCGCCACGCTTGCGACGCAACTCCAGCAATGCGCTGCCTTTACGGCACAGATGCGTCACGCATCTGTCCATTTTTGCCCCATGGTGCGCGTGTAGTTGTGACGCACAATAACTGGCGCATCCCTGCTGATATGCAGGGATGCGCCAGTTATTGTAAATCTGCCCCTTATTTTTCAAGAGAAATCTTAAAATTTCAGCTCAGCCAAGGGTTAGGGAGAAGGCACTCTATCTTCTCAGCTCCTTGACAAACAGGTTTTAAACTGTCGCTATTCAAAATTTCACTTCTAAGCCTTACTCCTTCCCATACAGAATCTCCCAGGGATCATCCTTAGTCCCACGCTATTTCATCTTTATGGGTCTCCCCTCACTCTCTTAATTTGATCCAGTGAGGTGTGAGGGAAGAGGTGTGGCACAGCGGCTGAATCCAGAGAGCGGGGCTCACGGTTCGATCCCCGGAGCCAGCGTGAGCTCTGCTCAGCACCATGTGACTCTGGGCAATAGTGTTACTTAATCCCCCCATCGGTCCCCATTGCCTTGAGAACCTTAGGGGTGATTAGTTTGCGCTTAACAAATACCAGATTTATTTATTTATCTCTTGGAATCACGTCTATCTCCAGCAACAAATAAGAGGCAGCAGCCAACAGTGGCGGCTTGTCTGCTATGGCCGAGGTGCGACGCCTAACTGTTTTTAAGCAGTGAATCAAAGGAAACGTAAAATGATAATAACTTTAAGTTATTATCATTTCATGTTTCTGTGCTGCTTAGTTTGCGGGCGAGCGGATAGGTGGGGCTGCTCTGCTCTCGGAGCTGAGCAGGAGTGGTTTGCTCACTCCAAAGTGCGCAATGACTGTTTGGTCAGCCTCTCGGGCCGCCCAAACTAGTCATGCGCACTTTCCACATTCTCCATGCAGGCTGCGTGGAGAACATGCCCAGGCTCCCATTCCCTGGTAGAGCGTCGAACCAGGATGCTCAGAACCAATCACAACGCTACGCTACAGTGTTGTGACTGGTTGTGCTTCCTGTGCCTCAGTCTGACGAGGAGAGCAGAGAGTGGGACCCGGCGTGGCAAGGTAAGTGTTTATTTTATTATTATATATTTTTTTACCTTGCACACTGTTCCAGGGAAGAGGTAGGTATATAGACCAGGTGTGGTCCTGTAGGTGCATCGGGCGGTGGAGCCCTGAGTAAGGGCTTCACTAAGGCAGCGTGTGCACTGAGCTGTGGTCCTGTAGGTGCATCGGGAAGTGGAGTACGGAGTAAGGGCTACACTAAGGCAGCATGTGCACTGAACTGTGGTCCTGTAGGTGCATCGGGCAGCGTGTTACATGAGCTGTGGATAATGGTTGCAGTGTCTGGGAACCGGAACTTACGGTTCCCAGACGCTGCGACCGTTATCCACAGCTCAGGAAGTATAACCAATATAGAGTGAAGCCCCTACTTGTACTCCACCGTGGTCCCTATTTTGGACCTCTCCGATCCACTAAAGAATCCTTACTACAAGTATTCAGCCAGGACGGAAGTACAACCGGCAGAGAGATTTTGATCTCCTTCCCATTGCCACAAAGCCCTGAAGAAGTCTTGGGTACTTCCCCAGACGAAACACGCGTTGGCTGGGCAATCGTTCGGAATTAAAGAAGAACACACAAAAAATCCTGATGGTTCGTTGTGATTTCTAATACATGTTTGCACAGTGAATGTCCCTTTGTGTTGACGTATAACACAGAGTTAATACTCAGCAGCTATATGTAGAGGTTTGCACAGGCCTTTAGCAATTGTATGAGACCTTTGGTCTGAAACTCAGGGGGTTCAGGTGTGTCCCCCTCCTCTTGGCACCATTCCACAATAACGATAGCCAGATTTTCGTATAGTCTTTGCAGGCGCCAAAATTCCTACTACACACGTCCAAAACCCTATCCTTTGTTCACTAAAATGTGCAGTAGGGCTACATGATTATAGGTGAACCTATCACTTCAAAATAGATGCAGCGATATAAGTGTAACTTAGGTAAATGAGTTAAGGTTTACACATAAATGTACCTTTGTAGGAGGCTGGCTCAGTATAAGTTGCACATATTCAAGTGATGCACCTTGCACTAATCCAGGCCACCCTTATGGTGATTTTAGCGTTCTTTGATAATCATAGAAATCTCTCAAAGGGTAGCTGTGGAGAGCATCCTTCAGGCTTACCTTGAAGGAGTGTTAAGCAACTTGTTTTACCAGTTTATTCTGTAGTTCAGATTAAATGAAAAGAAACCATACAGAGCTTAGCAAAAATAAGTCTATTTATTCCAACTCAATATCACTATCACCCAGAGATATTACAGGAAGGTGGAATCTGACTACATGATTGCCGCCACTTTTTTCCTGGTTGTTTGATGGTTTTTGACTTAGTTTGGCTGGGAACCTGTTATTCAGGCCCCCAGCCTATCTGCTTCCTCTCTACATTGATTGCAAGTACTTTAGGTACACTCCAGTTTGGTTACTGGGGCACCCTTATGAGACCCTAGTATATGGTACCTTAGGTACCAAGGGCATAGGTACCCCAGGGGCCTACCAGAGGCTGCAGCATATATTATGCCACCCCTGGGAAGACTTCCAAAATGGCACCACACGTCAGCTACTGCAGCCTGGGTAAGGTGACGCATGCACCCCTTACTGAGATATAGATTACCTATATCTACCCTGTATCACTACACATATAAACCGATCAGTCACCCCTATGGCAGGCCTTATCAATCCTGAAGGCAGGGTGCTTGGTTTTGTGTGAGAGGGTGCCCTTGCATGGGCAGGGCCCCTCTGCAGCCTGTCGGTCTGTCTTAAGTCTGTCTTAAGACAAATTTAAGACAAAATCCTAACTTTTGTGAATACCAAAAGAAGTACGTTTAGGATTTAAGCATGGGCGGATCTAGCGGATCTCGCGTACGCGAAATTGCGGATTTACGGATTCGCAATCCGCGAAGATACGCGAACTCTAGCGGATTTGCGGATTTTCCCGTTTTTTGTGTTGGCGCGCGTTCGCGCCGATTTTGGGACAAGTTCGCAATTGCGAACTTACTTTTCGGCTCGCAACGGCCGCGACTATGTTGTTTCTACGTCTGGTTTATCATCACAGGTTCACAGCACCCTCTGTTTCACCACTGCCACCCTCTGGGACACCCATGCCACCCTCTGGTACATCCTCACTGCCACCCATTAGGTTTATTTATCACTGTAGATTATGGTGGTTGAAAAAAGCAAGCACACCTGCCCTTCTTCAACTGCCATCAATTAATTTGTGGGTCATTAATGTGTCAGTAATTTTGAAAGTTCCAGTCTGGCTGGCACCTGCTTCCTTCCTTATCTGTAATTTGCTTTTTGTTGCAGTGAATTTTTTTTTCACAGGACCTTTATGGTCTACTTGTAGCTATTCTATGAGCCTGCTGTTTGGGTCATAGCAGGGTCATAGAATAGTTGCAAACTCTGGAGGGGCCCCTCAGGAAGCACTACCTTGAATGTTACTAATGTTAAGTTTGAACTTTTGCACCTGCTCATTGCTTTCAGTTTAGCTAAAATCGTTTTTTCTGCAATTTCGCTCGTTTTTTGGGGCGTGAATGCGTGCGAGATCGATTTCGGAAGCCGCGAATGCGTGCGAATACAAAATTGTTTTTTTGCGACGTGTATGTTCGCGTGATCTTGCGCGTGTTCGCGAGGCGCTTCTAGCTATACGTTTGCCAAGTTACCCTATCGGTCGTACACGGGCGCGGCCATCTTGTTTGCGTGACGTAATTCCGTTTCCGGCCGCTATGTGTAATCTCGCAAAGTGTGCTGCTCGCTAGTACAATTTTGCGCGTGCTCGCGAGGAAAATCTCGCGCGAACTTACCCATGCAGTCGTGAACGGGCGCGGCCATCTTGTTTCTCATTCATTGCTATGGTTCTGGGCATGCTTTCTCTATCCTCTCTCAATCTCTGCCATCCTTTGCTTGTTTGAAGTTTATTTGATCTAATTTTACTTATTATCTATCCCTCTATTTTTCTAGCTCTATATTATTGTGTTTTCTGCTGCTTTTAGTTACTTTTAAACTACTTTTTTAAACTCTTTTCTTTTCTTCTTCACTATTCTATTTCTTGTTTATCATTTAACTGTATTTCTGCCCAGACCATGGTAAAGGGAGCCGGGAAGCACCCTGAGAAGGGGAAGGGTCCCGCACCCCGTGCCCGGCTCCCGTGCGGGCGTTTGAGGGGGGAGCAAGTGGTCCCGCGGGAGATCTTCAGCGCGGAGGAAGTGGCGGCACTCATCTTCCACGTCCAGCGCCGCCTCCCCAAGACGATCCTGGGAGGCGGCAAGATCGCGACTGGCTATGGCATCCGGGAGCGCCGCAAGCGGTGGGAGAAGGTGTGCCGGGCCATGTTTCAGCTCTTTGGGGTCCGGCGCACATATAACCAGGCCACCCACCGCTGGACCGATGTCATGGACCGGGAACGTGACTTGCTGGACGCGCTCGGCGTAGAGGTCCCCGGGCTTGGTGAGTAGTAGTAGCTATTCATTTACTACTCTGTTTTATCCGGCTCTGTTATTTGCAAATCTTTGTTCTTTACCAAGAGCAATAATGCTGCCGATTACATTGAGGTAAATTATATTTCAAAATCTTCTATGCATTTCAGGTGCACTGCTCTCCTTCTCAGTAGCCTTGCTTGCTACTATGCTTCTTTGTTTTGTATGTTGTGTTCAGAAGCATTTCATTGGCCTGAGAAATTATGTATGAGTGTAGTGTAAAGATAAGAACTGCGTAATGCTAGACACTAAGGGTCATATTTTCAATTACCGGCGCATCCCTGCAAAGTAGCAGGGATGCGGCAGTAATTGTGTGCCATGCCACCACCACCCATTGGCCCAAAACGTCACAGAAGCCTTACGCATCTGTGCCGTAAAGGCAGCGCATTGCTGGAGTTGCGTGCCAACGATGGCGCAGCTCCAGCAATGCTCTGGGGTACCCTATCTCCCCAATGCTGCATCAAGCCGTACGTCGGCTTCAAGCGCGCAGGGTTTGAGTCATGCATCATTGTCCTAAAAGTGACTGATTGACATCTTGTAGATTTCCCTCAGCCACTTTTAGGATTCGTTCCTGCGCAGGTACGCCCTCCCTTGCGCCGGAACGCCCCCTGATGGCGCAGGGCTTTACAACGTGATGCATCGCCCATATGCCCATATGTGTTTTTTTTTAATATATACGCCGCACCAACACCATGGCGAGTCTTTTGTTCTGCCGCTGCGTCACAAAAGGCACGCAACAATGGAGGAAAATGAGCCGCAAGGGACTTCTAAATCAGCCCCAATAGACTGAAGTCCAGTCCTTCCTTTAGACACATGGCTATAAGAAGAAATAGTGGCGGTGGTGGGTGGATTGATAGTTTGAGTATTCACTGATCTGCAAGCAGGATGGACTTTGTCTGTCACTTCGCGTGCTGCGGACTGCTGCCTGCAGTGCCAGGCCTAGGCAAACCTCTTTAGTAGTCTGTTTATTGAGTTACATAGGAACTTTCTAAGTCAACGTTCCGCAAATCAGGCAATACGAATAACGTAGTATACCACATGAGATAGATCCCGTGGAATAGTTGTCTATCTATTTGCTATTTCTCCAAAATATTTTGTTATTGTTCTTTTGAAATGTTTGATTTGGTTGAAAAATCTCATCCATGTTTTCTGGTTTTTCTTTCTTTCATGTTGTACATCAGCTCCCCCCAAGGGCAAGAGGACACAGGAGGAGGGTGCTGAGGATGCAGGCCAGGATCGGGCAGGCGAGGGCTCCTTTGCTGGCCCCAGTAAGTTTACATTTTAATAAAGAGTACCTATTTTTTCCTAGCGTTCCTCATTCGATTTTTTCTAAATCGTCTTTGATCTTCTTGTAGACTGGATATAAATTCTTATCCTGCCTCGAATATGACTCCCTGTGGTATTACTAGACTATTCTTATTAGTCTGTCTGTGTAGCTAACTAAGATTGGACATTTGGCAATTCCATTGGACTCCCATTCTATTCAGCAATAGCTCTATGCACTGTCTCCTTACTGACTAGATAGTGTGGCAGAGTCATTCAGCTCCCGAAGTCACCGATTATTGATCCCCAATGATCTCTAGATTATCGTACGCAGGACAAGAGAGTACGGAGTCACAGCACAGTCAAGAAGTGTCAGAGGCACTCATGCTTGCAAAAATTCCAAAACCTTTAGCTCATCCACTCTAGTCTGGAGGAACAAAAACCACAGAGTCTATTTTAGTTTAAAAGCTTTATTAAAAGTAAACACATTTATTAAAATCTACTTTGTCATAAAACTATTTAACTGAAAACGGAAAAGTGGTTAGTGCTGACGATTAATTGGACACATTTCTTGTGGTCGAGCCGAGCTCTCACCTGGTTTGAACTTGATCCTGGTCGTGTTCTTAGGAGTCAAGCTTCTGTCTGTTAGGAGAAAAAGTGGTGCGTGTTAAAAATCAAAAGCAAGCATTCATCAGTTGTGCATAAAAGTGCAGCAAGACAACAGCCTTCCCTGGAAAATGGGACATTTTTACTTTGGAGTAGACAGTCACAAATTATTACATTGTATTCAGTTTTTTTAACATTTCTCCTAGACCAAATATTATATAGTAGTGAGTGGTGTATTCTAACATTCTTAAATGTACTTTGTAGGTGTAACATCTGGTGACGGGGCCAGCGCGGAGGTGGCTGTGTTGGGCGAGGACTCGGCGGACTCTGGGGAGGAGGCGGTGCAAGAGCCGGCGGACGGTCCTGTGGGGGTTCAAATGGTGGTGGCGGAAACAGGTAAGCTATATATTCCTTACTTATTGAGATTGAAGACTGCATAGTGTGCTTTCTGCACGGGTGTATTACAAATCAACCAGGTAGTAGCCTCCTCGAAATGTACTTCGACTTAGCTGTGAAGTTTTTGGTGAGAAGAATCCCAATAAGTTCTTAGACGAACGTGATGGATGGGATGAACGAAAAGCGAAAGAAGGGTGTAAGTAAGTGGGACGCGAACTTGTATGATGGCTGGCAAAGAAGAACGATATGTGTTTGCTTGGCCCCCGAGGTGGCTGGGAAGGAAAGAATATGGTATGGTGCATGGCTGGGTCAATGATGAAGCAAGGATGGGTGGAAGGACAGCAGCCTGGGTGGGTGAAACAGAAACTGTATGTGTGCGTATACTTTGACTGAATGGATGCCTGGAGCATGGTATTCTCTGACTCTTAGATAGCACATGTGTATCTAGAGAGAGTAGATGGTCGCCAGATGAAGTAAGTGTTACCTTGAAGAGCATGTACCACCGCACCCGCACGTCCGTTCCAGTGCAGGGAAGGCAAGGAAAAGAAATTGTAAATGTGTCCAATACTACCATGAATAGTAGCAGTACTTTGTATTGCGTCTGCAATCACAGCATATATCTGGTTATTACGGTGGACACTCCGTACCTCTCTTAATAACTTTAGTTTACTTGTAGTACGTCATTCATGTGTGGGTGTATCACTGTTCACTCAATATTAAGCAAAGCACCTAAAGTCATCCCATATGTCATCAAATACGTCCCATGTGAAGTGATAGATAATCAAATTAGTTAGCTTCTTCATTTTCCTTTTCTAGTACTCATTTGCACTGTAGGGTGAAAGGTAAATTAATTAAGCAGTAGCCCTTGTAACAGAGTATTCTCAGTGCCACCCGTAATAGAAAAGTAATAGCTTCACCACCTGCATGTACTGGACCGGTACAGTAACGCAAGTCTGTCTCACTCATCATGGTGTGCAACTTTTTTTCTCGGGTGCAAGTTCACTGTGCTGTCCATGTCATTCTGCCGGCTTGCATAAGATAACGTACCAATTTCCCTAAACAAGAGAGAAGAAGAAGAATAAGACTGGTGTACTGTCATAGTCGACTGTAATGGAAGTCCATAGTGGTCGTAGAATTTGTTCTTTAAACTACCACTAATGTTAGAGCAAGGATGCAGAAGTGGGAGGTTACATAGATACTGTCCTCAATAGTTATGTACTGTGCTTTCAATTTGCTACTTGGACTGTGACCCAACTTTCGGCTCAATCACTTTGTGTTATTAATGCTAAGGAGCATTGGTTACAGACTATGTCTTTCTTTCTTCATATAGTTGCTCCTTCCAAATCAACAACACGGAGGGAGCAGGCTAGAATGGCCCGGCAACGGAGGCTGGAGGCCACTGTCGCCGAATATCGGCGGCTGGTGGCCCTGGAGGAGGAGGAGGACACGCAGTCGAGCGGGGCAACAACAACATCCTCGACTGTGACCACTGCATCCTCCTCCGTGACTAAGCCAGCGGGACCGAGCCGGGCTAACAAAGACAACCGCCACCGCCAAGCAACAGAAATACCAGCTGCCCCCCACAGGAGCTGCAAGGAACGCCAACGCCGCCTACGAGTCCGAATGTCCAACCTGGAGCAGGAGGTCCTGAAGTATAAGAACTTGGTTAAGGGCCTCCGCTCCGAGCTTGCCACCCTCCGCAAGGAGTATGATGCCCATGCCGCAAAATGCACCAGCACCAGCACCCTCCAGTAGTGGAGTGTCCCTTGCCCTTTTTTTATAGACTTTTGGGGGGTGGGATTTGGGAGTTGGGATCGTTTTGGGACGTTTCAAAGACAATCGTTGGGGTTAGGGTGGGTGAGGGAGATTATTTTGTTAGGGCTACATAAATATATTTTTAAACTTTATCTGACCATACCTGTTTTTTACTGCTTTTCAGTCTGGTGGGTGGGGGGCGGGGGTGTAACAGTAACTTTGTTTTCCTGAACAGTCGTAGGACTTTAGTAGTACAACCGTCAATCTCTTGTCTACTCCGAAATAATACTCCATTATACTACCTCCCACCAAACGCTTATCTTACCTGTAATTTGTGTTAGAAATTAGGGCTAGGCCCAGGGCTGGCTCCACGTGAAATGGGGATTAACGTTGTCAATCCTGGGCGGGTGACATTTCCTCATTGCGGTGGTACTAGTGGTGTGACACAGTGGCAGTTGCATGCCTATGGAAAAAAAGAAAACGAAACCTTGTTTGTCCTTACTGTAGCATTACAACGGTTACGGTACGATCGAGAATATAGCAGGTGACAGACAGAACAGTGCCATAATGTAGCCTAACAAATGGTAAAGTATTTGCTTGCAAGTAACTAGTACTTGCGTTGAATTTATTTGACATTGGCTACTACTACTAGAAGATATAGTACTGAAGCTGAGTAAGTCTAGAAGATATCCTCGTATTCCTTCACCAGCCTGTTGCTATGACCTTATCCTCCCCAGCAAGTGTGTGGAATTATTGATGTCATTTTAGTCAGACATCAAGCAAAACAACACAGCCCGGGGGAAGAGGGTTAGGGTTTGTAAAATGGATGGGAATGGGGGTTTCTTTTTGGGTAGGTTTTGTTGAGAGAAGAAAAGAAAAGCAGAGCATGGACAAACAATAATTGAAGATAAAGACAATCTTTGGTTACAAAGTAAAGCTAAGCACATGCAGTCACACTCATAGAATAAAACAATGGATACTGTATCTGTATTGCGTATGTTGTTGGAGTTGTCCTTGAATTTGGTAAGTAAGTTGCATGCAGCAAACAATTCCTCTTATTGGCGGCACTCCTCCATTCCAGCTGACGCTTCGTCCATCAATGTTGGTGACCACTGACAGAAGACACCCTGTCCACTGCCTGCCTGGCGGATGTTGACTGAAACCCGGCCTGTAATTATTGAACGGAAAACAGGAAGTGCTATTACAATACCACTGATAAATAAATAAAAGGTATGTACGCTGTGTGGTTCAAAATGTGACACTTTGATTTCCCTAATAGACAGTACAATATTTTTGAAATTGCGTGCTCTGTCTGAGTCACCTTTTTAAGGATAAATAAGTATGGCCAAAATATTATAGCGGATCTTTCCCCTCAAGGTAGGTGTACTGTAAACTGTGTTTTAGAACAAAATTTGACCTTCCCAGCAATGCTCCCACCAAGACCCTTACTAAAGCCAGTCGCAAAAATGTAGAAGAACCCCAATCAGATCTCCAAAAACGATGCCTAGCAGAAAAATGGTTACAAAACGTACTTTGAAAGTAACAGTAGGCCCAAATACAGACCGTGGATTGTATTCAAACCACTTGCAAGCAAGCAAAAGTATCCATAGCCAGCATCGCTCCAACAGTGCTCTACAACACCAGAACTGCGTTGCAATAGAACCCCCCGAAACACATGCAATCCTGCTGCTAGGGCTAACCCTAACGAACCCTAACTTACAAAAAGTGCCAAAACTGGTGTTTCCTTCAGGATTTTGTCCAAAACACTTCTATCCGGTATTAGACCTTCCCAGGAATGCCCCAGGCAAGACCCGCCAACCCACCCGGAAAAAACCACCCGACAACACCCCCAAACAGCGAAAAAGCTAAATCTCATACTTACAATATCTCTCGGCCTTCGGTCCAAACGCGGCGCTGTGCAGCTAGGTCATCATCATCATCAATCATCATAACTCCTGTTTTCCACCACGGATTTCCTGAAAAGCAAATGCAATCAAGATTAGATTGTCGCAGCAGTGCTTCGACAGAGACCCCGGCCGCAACCCGCCCACGAACAGCAGGAAGCCCCCCAAAACGCTACATTGAGCAAGATGACAGAAGAAATAGCAAAAAAAAGGCTGTTCCTTCAGGATTTTGTCCAAAACACTTCTATCCGGTATTAGACCTTCCCAGGAATGCCCCAGGCAAGACCCGCCAACCCACCCGGAAAAAACCACCCGACAACACCCCCAAACAGCGAAAAAGCTCAATCTCATACTTACAATATCTCTCGGCCTTCGGTCCAAACGCGGCGCTGTGCAGCTAGGTCATCATCATCATCAATTATCATAACTCCTGTTTTCCACCACGGATTTCCTGAAAAGCAAATGCAATCAAGATTAGATTGTCGCAGCAGTGCTTCGACAGAGACCCCGGCCACAACCCACCCACGAACAGCAGGAAGCCCCCCAAAACGCTACATTGAGCAAGATGACAGAAGAAATAGCAAAAAAAAGGCTGTTCCTTCAGGATTTTGTCCAAAACACTTCTATCCGGTATTAGACCTTCCCAGGAATGCCCCAGGCAAGACCCGCCAACCCACCCGGAAAAAAACACCCGACAACACCCCCAAACAGCGAAAAAGCTCAATCTCATACTTACAATATCTCTCGGCCTTCGGTCCAAACGCGGCGCTGTGCAGCTAGGTCATCATCATCATCAATCATCATAACTCCTGTTTTCCACCACGGATTTCCTGAAAAGCAAATGCAATCAAGATTAGACTGTCGCAGCAGTGCTCCCAGACACCAAAAATTACCCACAAACACCCGGAACCCTGCCAAAGAGCACCTCAAAGGCAAGCAAGTCAGCAAAAACGGCAAGAAATTTCCACCTCATATTTGGTCCAAAACACTTTTGTCCATTATTAGAGCTTCACAGCAATGGGCCCAAATCCGTCAACTCACCCGCAAAGAAGTACAACACCCCCACAAGTGCTGAGTCTTTCTTCATTGGGCGTAATCCAGCACTCTGCTTTGAGGGAAATCGCATTCTGGAGGAGGAGGATAGAGGAGCATGTTCTTCAGAACTTGTGAACCTGAGGAATGTAGACTGCGGCACCTTCAAATCAATAAGCAAACAAGTGAAGACAGTTCTGATGATGGTCTTGTTTTTGGGATTAGGTGATTAAAGTTTGAATTAAATTAACTGTGCAAAACAAAGAAAGAGAGACACAAAGCACACAGGAATAAAAGTGAATAAGGACGAAAAAGAAAGTTCTTGATTGATTGTCTCATTTTCAGGGCTCGGTGTCAGGGAATAAGAACAAGATTTTGTCATCATACTCTGCGAATTCAGGCTGGATGAGGTCAGTGCCACCGAACAGAGAACAAATCCCCTCATCTACGTTGCCGTCCTCCTCGTCTTCATGCGGCGTGCTTTCACGTACTTTGTAATCTGGTGGTATGAGGTGCTGATTCATCTTGATCATTGTCAGCCGCTCCACATTTTTGGGCGAGAGGCGGCTCCGTTTGGGAGTTACAATGCCACCAGCAGCACTGAAAACACGTTCAGAAGACACACTTGCGAGTGGGCAAGACAAATAGTTTATAGCCAGGTTGGAGAGCTGTGGCCACAATTGTTTTTTGCCATGCCAATACTGCAATGGCTCATCATTAAGAAAGACCTCTGTTGAGTCATTCAGATAGTCCTGCACCATCGACTCAAGGTCATCAGCGGTTCCTCCACTTTGCTTACTTTTTGCTGTGCCTGTGACTTTTTTTCGAGAACCATACCCAAGCAAACTTAGCCAATCCTCTACAGCAGCCACTGTTTTTGTTGTGTGTGGTGCAGATGATCCAGTTGCCGGTGTCTTTAACGGCTGAGAGGTCACTTCAGCCACAGGTGCAGAAGTGGATTCTTGTGACTGGGGATGGCCTGCTGATGCTGATGCTGATGTACTGGCTTCTCCTTCAATAACCTGCCGTTCTTTTTCAAACCTCTTGGCTGACCAGGCTAACCAATGTTTGCACTTTTGAACATCTGCATCAGCAAAAGGAAAGAATGCTTCGTCTTCCAGCGCCTTTTTGTAGCGTGGATCCAGAATAGTAGCACAAATGTAATGCTGTTCTGAGTTGATCATTTTAAGACGTTCATCACCACGTAGGCGCTCTAATAATTTCTCAGACAAAATAAAATGGTCTTTTTTTTTTCATCTTTTTCAAACTCAGAAGACACCTCCATCAGTTGGTGCTCCAGCATGCACAACAATGGGATAGCTTTTCCCAAATTACAGTCCTCCTGGCTGACTGCACGCGTGAAGAACTCAAAAGGACGAAGCATGTCTGTCAGGTTTTTAACTATGTCCCATTGCGCCGCACCCATCCGCATGTCCTCCTTCTGAGATGTAGCCTCTGTGAAGAAATAGTGATCGAGCACCGTATACTGCTCATACAGACGCTCAAGCATGTAGAAGGTTGAGTTCCAACGTGTTGCCACCTCCTGGATGAGTGCTTTCACTGGCATTCCACGTTGAAGTAGCAGTCTCCGCAGATGCTTCCGGGCCTTAAAAGAATGGCTGAAATGGTTGCACATTTTGCGGCAGGTGGCCATTACCTCGAACGCTGGACTCTGTTTATCACTCAAGAATTTTTGAACTACCAGGTTGATACAGTGCGCCAAACACGGCACTCTAAAATGGTCACCCTTTAACATGGCCTTAACTACATTGGCGCCATTATCCGTGGAAACATAACCAATCTTGCGTTTTAGGGGGGATAGCATTTTCAAGACCATTTTGTTAAACTCTTCCAAAAGGTTTTCTGCTGTGTGACTTTTCTCCAAGCCAAACATGGCTAGTGTTGCATGTTTCCGAGCAGCTTTGAAAACTTTGTCCGGGTCAACACCTGCGTTTAGCTTTGCTTTAACACCTGAAAAAGAGACCCAGTGTGCAGTGATGCACATGTAATCAGCGCCTGCGCCACTGGTCCACATGTCTGTTGTCAGATGTATTGTGTGAACAGCACTCTTCTGCAAAGCTGCCCCAATCGCCTCCAGCACATCTTCATGTAGTGCTGGAACCGCAACTCTGGCAAAATAGAACCGGCTCGGAACCTTCCATTTAGGGCAGAGCGTTGCCACTAATTCAAGAAAACCTACCGCTTCTACAAAAGAAAAAGGTAGAAGGTCCACAGCTAGCATTTTAGCCAGCTTAGTGTTATACAGACGCGTCAGTGGGTGGTTGCGTTCATATGGCACGTCTGAAGTAAGCATTGTTCTAATGTTGCCCTGGACCAAGCATTTACGGGCTGAGAATGACTTCGTTGACCCAATTTTGCTCGCTGGTGAACTTTTGTGCGTTGGTGTCTCACTCGCTCCAACACTCTTAGTGTGGCTCACATTGGGTGTGCTGCTGACAGGGGTACTGGGTGTAAGGGAAGTGTTTGACACGTCTTCTTCCTGCTCGTCATCATCAGATGAAACATCAACGTTTCCTTGAATTCGGCCTTTCTTGATCGCATCTAGGTGCGCAAACCATTTGACAGTGTGCTGTCTCCTAAGATGACCTCTCTGGCCTCCGGTACCATAGTTGGTACCTGGCTTACCACGACTAACTGCTTGCTTACAAATGGTACAAATGGCAAACTTTGGATTTTTTGGACAAACAGTAAAGAAGTCCCAAACTGGGGACTTGAAGTGTCTGTGGGACATGGAGGAGGCGGCGATACTGGTGGTGGTGGTCATGAAGCTAATGCCAGATGAAGTGGAGGATCTGGATTGCCCAACTTTTGTACGTTTTGCACTTCCACCGCCACTAATTAAGGTCGAGGTTGACGGAGGTCTCTTCTTGCCAGAAAGAAATATGGAAGCGGGACGAGTTGGTGTACTACTTAATTCAAATGATTGTGGTGTTTCCACTGCCTCCTCATCGACAACATCATCAGCATCATCACGCTCAGCAGCTCTTCGGGCTAGGGTCAAAATGTCTGTTTGCTGCATGCCCGCTGGGGCTGCAGTGACCTTTATGATGACTGGGTCGTCGTTGGCAGAGTCTTCATCAGCAGCAGTATCCGCCACTTCTTGTTGAGACTCATCACACTCCATAACTCTGAGACTTTGGACGAGCTTCCTTTTACGCTTAACTACCTTTGTCGGATCATGGTGTGCCTCACTCTCAGACGGCTGTGGTGCTGGTTCCGAAGTTTGATCCGTATCATCAGAAGGAGGTGTGCTTGAAGAAGATGTAGACACCACCCTTGATCTCTTCCTTGCTAGGGGTGTGGAAGACAATGAAGGATCATCAGGAGGAGTGGCTTCCTCAAATGATACCTCGCCTTGATTGTCGATTTCCTGATGTGCCCCTACTTCGGGAGGAACAACTATTGTGGGCACTTGTGACCCTCCATGCACCTCTGCTTGCGCATCTCCTTGCGCTGCCTCTCCTTCCACATGTACTTGGGCTTGTACTTGCACATGTGATTGTTGTTGCGGCTGTGGTTGTTCAACACTCGTCAGATGAGCTACAACAACCTGTGTTGATTGAGGGACATTGCTGCTGCTTTCTTGCGATGAGCCAACATCACTGGTCGATGGTGATTGAACAACTATACTGGCTGCCTCTGCAGCACTCAAGGGCTTGGACTTAAGTTGGCGTGGTGGTGGTGGTGGCACTGAGCCCAATGGAGCGGGGGTGCTGCTGCCAGCTTGGTCCCCAGCAGATCCCACTGCTGCTGCTGCAGGCATACTTTTTTTTTTACTCCCAAAAAAAGGGGCGGGCAGCACACCAGTGTCCTTGGTAACTTGCTTCTTCTGCTCCTTACTGGCACCTTTCTTGCTAGAGGAGCTACGGGTTACTTTTTTTGGGGCCATCTTCTTCAGAGCAGGTCAGCAGGCAGCAGTTGCACGAGTTGCAGAGGGTTCTGTGTCCAGACGTGACGTCGCGTGACGTTATGCTGCACACACACACACCGCTGCAGGACTTCTTCCTGGCACTGGTGGTTCTCTTGAGTCTTCTTGTGCACCTAAAAGCAATGGAAGACAGAGGAACATCAGTTCAGTTATACACCCCAAAAAAATCGAAAAAACACAGAAAAATGAGCACAATCCCATGCCATCCATGATGTTTACATTGAAGACACCCCACAGAAAGACTAGGGACATGCAAGTATGCAACACTCACTACCCCTGGGCATAATGGATGAAAAGTAGGCAAAATAAGTGCAGGCCTCAGACACTGCCTCTCCTCAAAATGGCCCCTTACACCCCAAGCACATGTTGCCTGTACCAGCCAGCACTCAAGATGGCCACCACCACCACCCACATGGCCAGTCCACATCAACAGTACACCCCCAAAAAACAGAAAAACAGCCAGAAATCACAACAATCCAATGCCATCCATGATGTTTACATTAAAGAGAGTGAGACCACACCACAGGCACACTCAGTCCATGCACCACCACCCCTGGGCAAAAGGCCACACCAGCAGCCCCCCAAAAACGACAAAAAACAATAAAATAAGCACAATCCCAGCCCATCCATGGCCTCAATTATGTTTAAATTCAAGAAGACACCCCACAGAAAGACTAGGCCCATGCAACACTCACCACCCCTGGGCAAAGGGCCCCACCAGCAGGCCCAAAAAAACGACAAAAAACAATAAAATCAGCACAATCCCAGCCCATCCATGGCCTCAATGGTGTTTAAATTCAAGAAGACACCCCTCAGAAACACTAGGCCCATGCAACACTCACTACCCCTGGGCATAATGGATGAAAAGTAGGCAAAATAAGTGCAGGCCTCAGACACTGCCTCTCCTCAAAATGGCCCCTTACACCCCAAGCACATGTTGCCTGTACCAGCCAGCACTCAAGATGGCCACCACCACCACCCACATGGCCAGTCCACATCAACAGTACACCCCCAAAAAACAGAAAAACAGCCAGAAATCACCACAATCCAATGCCATCCATGATGTTTACATTAAAGAGAGTGAGACCACACCACAGGCACACTCAGTCCATGCACCACCACCCCTGAGCAAAAGGCCACACCAGCAGCCCCCCAAAAACGACAAAAAACAATAAAATAAGCACAATCCCAGCCCATCCATGGCCTCAATTATGTTTAAATTCAAGAAGACACCCCACAGAAAGACTAGGCCCATGCAACACTCACCACCCCTGGGCAAAGGGCCCCACCAGCAGGCCCAAAAAAACGACAAAAAACAATAAAATCAGCACAATCCCAGCCCATCCATGGCCTCAATGGTGTTTAAATTCAAGAAGACACCCCTCAGAAACACTAGGCCCATGCAACACTCACTACCCCTGGGCATAATGGATGAAAAGTAGGCAAAATAAGTGCAGGCCTCAGACACTGCCTCTCCTCAAAATGGCCCCTTACACCCCAAGCACATGTTGCCTTAAATTCAAGAAGACACCCCACAGAAAGACTAGGCCCATGCAACACTCACCACCCCTGGGCAAAGGGCCACACCAGCAGGCCCAAAATAAGGACAAAAAACAGCACAATCCCAGCCCATCCATGCCCTCAATGGTGTTTAAATTCAACAAAACAGTTGTATCATGCACCCCTAACCAACCCTGGTCCTACTGGATACTGTGGCTACCCACAATATAATTTATTTAATGTTCTGAAAAAGTTCCAAAATTTTACTTGCAGCAACTGTAATGCCCCAAACAAACTTACTTGTGAAAGTTGATTTCTAATCCAAAAGTGATCCAAAGACAGTCAAAAAGGCCTCAAATCCAAATATCCAGCAGCACCCACAAAAAGTAATCCTTCCAGCTCCAGATCCAAATGAAAGTGACCAGGAGATGGACAAAGCACTGGGAGGAGCCTGCTGGACAGGAACAGGAAGTTGGAGACTGTGGGGCACTTCCTTCCTCCCCCCCCCCCAAAATGGACTCCTTGCAAAAAAAAAGGCCATGCAAATGTCAACCTGAGGAGTGATTCTGATAAAAATCATAATTTTCTGAAGGTTTATCCTGTTTGCTGGTGATTTTCTTGTGCGAAATTGCAAAATCTCTATTTCGCAAGTGCGAGATTGTTCCTTTCCGCCGCAACTACGTGTTCGCAATTGCGAACTCTCGCGAGTTGTGCTGTGCAAGGTGGCAAGCCGCGATTACGTATTCGCGGGCGCCAAAATCCCGCGGGAACACGCAGCAAGATCTAAAATGGCGCGTCACTTGCAAAGAAAAACAACTCGGCAAACGCTAAATGACGGAAAGTGAACGCCGTGCACCACGCCGCGCGCCGCAACCAAGCAAAAAATCCGCCGCGAGCGGATTCACGGATTTTCGAGAAATTCGCGAGCGTTCGCGGATTGCGAATTTGCCGAAAATCCCAAAAATCCGCGAGCGGAGCGGATTTTACGCCCATGCTTATTAGGATTTTGTCTTAAGTTAGTTCTGTGAATCAGGCCTTAAATCTCCCCGTGCCTAACAAAAATGAATGTGTTCGTCTGTAACATAACTGGTGCTCATGTAAAGCGCTCTGATACCTTCGGGTCTAGTTCGCTATATAAAAGTCCACAAAAAAAGAACTGTGGAGAATTCCACTAGAATCCAAGAGTGGATTCTGGAAATTAAGAAGCTGCAAGCAGAGGGGAAAGGGTCTATGCCACTCAGAGGTGACCAGTAGTCACAGAGACACAATGACCACTGATGTCGGGAGGTTCCGAAGTGTTGATCAGACCTTGTTGCTGCAGTTGTGATGACCAGGCAATTGCGAGGTAGACCATGAGCCATGCACAAGCTGTCCCACGTTGGTGGTCGGTATCCGGCGGGAGCACCAACAAGCCTTGGTAGCCGCAACGGGCATGGAAGCCAAAAAAGGAGCTACGTTGGGACCAGCAAGGTCCAAGTGACTCAACACAAGCAGGAGAGTCAGAGCAGGCCCCGGGCAAGCGGGGGAGCAAACTGGAGCCAAAGTAAACCCTCAAAAGGAGGCAAACACAAGGAGATGATGGATAGAGAGCTGAAACTTTTCAGACACTCACCCCCAGTCACAGATCTGGGTTGAATCCATCATACTTCTTTAGCTCACTTCGCCACCTCAGTTCAGACCCAGCCATATGCAAATCAGTCTTGACCCTGTGCCTCATGGGAACAGTCCAGCCCGAACTGCCAGGCCAGGTCTTCCCTGAACCGGAAACAAGCATCCTGGGACCGGTTTCTGGGTAACACCCTTCATCAGCCAGGCTAGCTTAAATCCAGTGGCAAACTGAGCAAGGGACCCACGTCTGGGCACACCCTGCCAACTTAGGGCAAACAAAGCAAACACAAGGAGATGATGGACGTAGCGCTGAAACTTTTCAGACACAGGATGCAGTAAGGATGCTTGAAGGTAGAAGTGCTGGAGGCTAGGGCGTCGTAGGCCAAAAATCTCTGGAGTGCAGAACAAACAAGCCTTGGCAACGCCAGGTCGATGCGGTAAACAAGTGTTTGGTTCCAGCAGTTCTGACTAGGGATACTGGCCTCAAAATTGCCGACAGGACAGCTCAGGCCTCGAGGGAGGTTCAGGACCACAACCTGTGTTGCGGAGCCTTTCGAAGTCTTTGTGATGACAGGAGCAGCAGACTGGTCAGCTTTGTTGCGGTGCCTGCAGATGCAGGGGAGTGATTCCTTCACTCCAAGGGAGATTAATTTGGGTGTCCTTTATGTCCACAGGTCTGCTTAATAAGCACAGACACAGATGACAAAGAAGACTTGAAGAACAGCGAGACCAGGAGCAGCAGGAGCCTTCCTCGGTGCAGTCTTGGTTCCAGTCGAAATCCAACGAAGTCCAAGTGTCCAGAAAAGTGAAGAGCGACATAGTTTCAGGGTTGAGTCTTGTCTCATGATGAATCAAAGGACCCACCCACAGGGTTGCCGTTAAGTTTCCTAAGGAAACGGTTGGAATAACATGGGGTCCCTCCCAGAGGAGGGGCTGGACAGAGGGGAGGATACTTCCATGTCCTTTGTCCAGTTTTGCATCAGACCTGAAGAACCTGCCATAGGGGTAACTTATAGGTTTTAAGTACAGTGACCTCAAATATAAGGAAACCTATATCTGTCGTGAGAGGTGCTAGCACAAACTCACACAGGCTGCAATGGCAGGCCTGTAGTCACAGTTTGAGCGGTCTCTCACGGGTGGCATAGTACATGCTTCAGCCCATGGGGGACCCGGCTATGCCCTGGGATGCCTTAGTACCATACACTAGGGACTTACAAGGGTACAGCAGTAGCCAATTGTGGAGGTACCAAAGTACTTACCATGTCAATGTAGGGGAGAAAGCACAGATGCTGGGGTTCTGATTAACAGGATCCCAGCAGACTAGGTTAAAAACACACTGACATCAAGCAAAAATGGGGAGTAACCATGAAAACAGATCTTACTTTCAAATAAATGCGACATTACTTGAGCCAAAAGTGTAAATATGTATGACAACTACATTTCTTCATGGTAAGGTTGAACATTAATGTGCACGGGTTTATGATTCTATAGTTTTTACTCACTGGATGAGACCGGCCTTTACTCACTCGATGAGACCGGCCTTTACTCACTCGATGAGACTGGCATTTACTCACTCGATGAGACCGGCCTTTACTCACTGGATGAGACCGTCCTTTACTCACTGGATGAGACCGGCCTTTACTCACTCGATGAGACCGGCCTTTACTCACTCGATGAGACCGGCCTTTACTCACTGGATGAGACCGGCCTTTACTCACTGGATGAGACCGGCCTTTACGCACTCGATGAGACCGGCCTTTACTCACTCGATGAGACCAGCCTCTGGGACTACACTGCTTCGATTTGAGGAGCAGGAGCTTGGATGATATCATCAGTGATGCGATCAGTGATGTCATCAATGATGTCATCAGTCATTTCATCAATGATGCCATTTCACATGTCATGAGTGATGTCATTTGTGAGGTCATAAGCAGGGCATGGTGTGGTCACACCTCATAGATGGGTCAGTAAACAACAGCTGCTGAATTTCAGTGGGTGTTTGGTGTTTAAACACTTTGTTTATATGTTATGACAACCTCTAAGTATAAAGTCACTTCAACCTTTCAATTCATTCGAAGTTGTTTCTCCATTAAAGTGTCGAGTGCAATAAATCTAAACAATTACTTTACTTTACTTTACAAAGGGCCCGCCTTATCCCCCACACTACTCAACCTATTCTTGGAACCTCTTGCAAATGCACTGAACTCAATGAACAGTCTCTTATGCTAAATTACGTGCTTGTGTCCGCTATGGCCTTAACGGGGAATGCACTACTAATTTTAAAATCGGGCGGGGAATTAGACAGGGATGTGTGTTGGCTCCACTGCTGTTTACTCTTTTTATCAATGAGATTGATTCCTTTCTTAAATCCTTGGCAGTGGATGCTCCCAAAATTAACGAAGATAGCGTCCCTGTGTTACTTTACGCGGACGACGCAGTCCTAATATCACGCACCCCTATCGGCCTCCAACGGCTGATGGATGGCTTTTCGCAATTTATCAATAATAGAAAATTAGTGTTAAATAAATCCAAAACCTTTGTTATGGAATGCGGGCGAAAGAACAGAAAGAAGCCCTTCTCATTCTTTATAGAGGGTCAAAAGGTCAAAGCTGTTGATAATTTTTCCTATCTGGGGGTCACCTTCTCTAGTAACAATAATTGGGCCAATGAGCACAAGAATGTCCGGGCAAAGATGGCGAGGAGTTCTCACGGAATATTCACCATGGCTACAAAACTGGGAGATAGGCGGGTCCACGACATGTTAAAAATCTTCCAGTCTCGTTGTGTCTCGATCGCCCTGTATGGAGCAGGCATTTGGGGCCATGCCACAGCAGGGTCTCTTCAGGTAGAGGAGAATGTCTTCTTGAAGAGACTTCTGTGCCTGCCAAGCTCTGTCTCAAATGTCTTAGTGCATAATGAACTGGGTATTCATCATCTTGCCGACTTGATCCTCCTCAGACCTCTGATGCTATGGCGCTCTATTTGGATAAAAGAAGAGACCTCATTGTGTAGAGCTATTATTTCTGATTGCCTTTCTTTGGATCACTATGAAAAGATTCCATGGTTAAAGTATATTGTGGACAACTTCCGTGAGATCTTTGCTATTAATATCATTGTGGACCGATGCAGGGCCAATGAGCTGTCTAAAACTGAACTTGAGGACTGCTTTTTACAACAGCTATCTATAAGGCGACATCAAAATAGTGCTGAACTTTCTACCTGTGTTTTTTATCGTGACTTAAATGAATTTGTAGGTTTTCAACCGTATTTATCACAAGTGACCTGGAAAGCACATCGGTTTGTGTTGGCTAGACTGAGAACTGGAGTAGCCCATCACCTTGTGGCCTTCCCCTCTTTGCATTCACACCCTGTTGGCCCTTGTATGTGTGATAATACTACCCCACAAAGCACTGTGCACTTTCCTTTGCTTTGCCAGCTGTATAAATATCTGTGGATCGTCTATCTGAAACCTTTGTTTGTAAAGTTTGGTGTAAGGACAATACGAGACTCCATGAGCCTGGTTTTTAATTTACATCACCCGGATGTTTGTTTTTATACGGCTACTTTTATTCGCAAATCAATTAATGCTAGGAAAAGTATGCTTTTTAACCTTTTAAACTGTTGTATCCTTTGCTTTTTATGGCTGTTGTTTTATATTGTAATCCCTTTTATGCTGTGCTTTTATGGACCTGTTTTTTGTTCCGAATAAAACCTTATGAAATTAAATTAAATGAACTAGTGGACAGCATATGCCAGGCCAACTTCTCACAAATATCAACACAAAACACAAAAGAACTTCAGAAGTAATCAGGTAAGTAGCAGAAAATACAGCGGTCTCCCTGGGGAGACCAAACCATATACTAGGAAAGTGGAAGGCGAACTTCAAAGGAGAAGGGACTTGGACCAGAAACCCAGAGAAGCTGGGGACTGAAGGAACCAACCAAGGTAAGTATCCAGGAACCACACAGAGGCCGTGCACAGAACGGGAACACAGTGGCGTATTCAATAGAAGTCAACCGAGAAGTCGCGGTTGCAGTTTTAGAAAAGAAGGACCCTTCCCGGAGGACGCTAAAGAAACCCTGTGGAAGACAGAAGGTTGGAGAACCACCCCACCTTTGGATGACCCCGGAACCAGGTTACCTACACCAGGGAAACTGGCTGCAAAGCTGTGAAGTGACGTAGAAACCTGACACAGTCAGAAATGGGAGACACAATGCCTCTGGAGAATGTGGCCTAAAGGCCAGAGGAGTCGTCCTTTGCAGGGACGCTCAACATTCTGTGATTCTTGGCAAATCACTTAGGGCCGATTCACAGAACTAACTTAAGACAAAATCCTAAACTTACTACTTTTGTTATTCACAGAAGTTAGGATTTTGTCTTAAGTTTGTCTTAAGACAGACTTAAGACAAAATCCTAACGTAAGTCTGTCTTAAGTCTGTCTTAAGACAAATTTCACACAAAATCCAAACTTCTGTGAATACCAAAAGTAGTACGTTTAGGATTTTGTCTTAAGTTAGTTCTGTGAATCGGGCCCATAATCTCCCCGTGCCTAACAAAAATGAATGTGTTCGTCTGTAACATAACTGGTGCTCATGTAAAGCGCTCTGATACCTTCGGTCTAGTTCGCTATATAAAAGTCCACAAAAAAAGAACTGTGAAGAATTCCACTGGAATCCAAGAGTGGATTCTGGAAATTAAGAAGCTGCAAGCAGAGGAGAAAGAGTCTATGCCACTCAGAGGTCACCAGTAGTCACAGAGACACAATGACCACCGACATCTGGAGGTTCCGAAGTGTTGATCAGACCTTGTTGCTGCAGTTGTGATGACCAGGCAATTGCGAGGTAGACCATGAGCCATGCACAAGCTGTCCCACGTTGGTGGTCGGTATCCGGCGGAAGCACCAACAAGCCTTGGTAGCCGCAACTGGCATGGATGCCAAAAAAGGAGATACGCTGGGACCAGCAAGGTCCAAGTGACTCAACACAAGCAGGAGAGTCAGAGCAGGCCCTGGGCAAGCAGGGGAGCAAACTGGAGCCAAAGTAAACCCTCAAAAGGAGGCAAGCACAAGGAAATGATGGATAGAGCGCTGAAACTTTTCAGACACTCACCCCCAGTCACAGATCTGGGTTGAATCCATCATACTTCTTTAGCTCACTTCGCCACCTCAGTTCAGACCCAGCTATATGCAAATCAGTCTTGACCCTGTGCCTCTTGGGAACAGTCCAGCCTGAACTGCCAGGCAAGGTCTTCGCTGAACCGGAAACAAGCATCCTAGGACGGGTTTCTGGGTAACACCCTCATCAGCCAGGCTAGCTTAAATCCAGTGGCAAAGTGAGCAAGGGACCCACGTCTGGGCATACCCTGCCAACTTAGGGCGAACAAAGCAAACACAAGGAGATGATGGACGGAGCGCTGAAACTTTTCAGACACCAGATGCAGTAAGGATGCTTGAAGGTAGAGGTGCTGGAGGCTAGGGCGTCTATAGCCCAAAGATCTCTGGAGTGTAGAACAAACAAGCCTTGGCAACGCCAGGTCAATGCGGTACACAGGTGTTTGGTTCCAGCAGTTCTGACTAGGGATACTGGCCTCAAATTTGCCGACAGCACAGCTCAGGTCTCGAGGGAGGTGCAGGACCACAACCTGTGTTGCAGAGCCTTTCGAAGTCCTTGGGATGACAGGAGCAGCAGACTGGTCAGCTTTATTGCGGTGCCTGCAGATGCAGGGGAGTGGCTCCTTCACTCCAAGGGAGATTAATGTGGGTGTCCTTTATGTCCACAGGTCTGCTTAATAAGCACTGTTGGACTTGGCCCTTTTCACAGAATTTTTTGCTTTTTGCTTCCCCTAATTCAGGATGTCCCCCCTTTGTAATGTAATTGTATAGGCCCTGCGAGGTTGTAATTCCCTGTGTATTATTAAAATCAATGTTAGGTACAGGTGCTCTACCTTCAACATGGCTGCCATAGGCCCCTGTTACTGGTCTTGTTAAGGCGTATTCTAGTTGCCAGGAGCTGGCAGGGACCCCAAACAATGTTGCCATTCCAGCCTGCCTTGCCTGCCCACAGTTAGAGTAGGGAAACTCCTGGCACCTTCTAGAATAAGGGCGGAGCTTAGTTTTGCCGCCTTAGAGGGTGGTCACCTGACCTGGGCCTATATAAGCAAGGGAGGGAAAACGTTCCAGTCAGTTGGGGCATCACTGACCTGGGGAACCCACGCAGGAGTTTTAGGCGGGAGGGCCTAGTTAGGAACCTATGCTACTGGGAGTGACAGGATTTAGGTGCTGCCTCTTAAGCTGGGTGAGGTGTCCTAGACTAGCCCCCTGATCTGGCCCAGCGGTAGGGAACCCCAGGGTCCATCTGCAGTGACTGAGGAAAAACTCATCAAGCCTTCAACTCAACCCCTCCCCCCCTCTTCAAGAAACAAACATCTAAGGGCGCAGAACCATCCAAGCGCCAAGAAGAATACTTTCCTGTGAGCAGAGACTGCTGGGGGATCGACCAGGTACTGGACTGTGCTGCCCTGCGCACCCCCTGCCTGCAGTGGGCCCTCCTTGCCCCACTGGTCTCCCCCTGACTGAACTGCTTTGCTACCCATCCTGCCTGCAGTCCTTGCCAAGCTGTGTGGAAAGCGCTATATTCTGCTCCCTCTGTGCCCCAGCGCTGTTCTGACTGAGCAAGTGGCATTCCTGACTGGAATTCTTCACCAGCGCTGTAGCCTGACCCCTCACTGTCAAGCGCTGGTTCGTAACTGCCTAGAACACCAAGCGCTTCCCGGGATCGACGCTAGCGCTGTACCTTGGCGCCTTGAGGCCCTTCAGGAGAGTTGCCCCCGCGGCTCCAGCGCCGCCCACACGACGCCTCAGAGGCGCTGCTGGCCTGTCCTGTGGCCTCCTGCCCCGCGCTGTGACTAGCGCCGATGTTGAACCCCCCCTCGGCGGCCCCCGGTGCCAGGAGAGGGCCGCCGCATAGAGATCGCCGGGCCGCGTTAGGCCTGAAGCCTGCCTGGGCCCCGTCACGTGAGCGGGAGCGCCGCCGCGTCATCGGCCGTGCCCCCGCCCAAGCTGCACCACCATTGGCTGTCACCGCCGGGCCCCGCTGACAAGGCCCGGCGCTCAGGGAAAGCCGTGCCTCACCTCGGAGGGGGTCGCGGAGCCAGAGAGCCCCCTCCGGTCGTCCCCCAAACGCTGGTCCTGCCTCGCCTCGGCGCCGGGGCTCCGGAACTGCCCCCCACGCCGCTCAGGACCGGGTGAGGCCCCGGGAGGGCTGGAGCTCCTCCTCCTGCCCCAGAGTCCACTCAAGGGCCCCGGTGGGCCGAAGATAAGAGGTAATCCCAGGGGAGAAGGGCGGAAGGCCGGTTTTAGGCCCCAAGTTTGCCCCTCCCCTGGGGAACATTGTGACTGGGCCCTGTTGGCCCCAATGAGCCCCAAATAGTCGCGAGGCCTGAGAAAGGCGTGAGGTGTGCTCGGGGCCAAATACTGTGCATGCCTGGAGAACAGGCTCATCCTGAATTAACTGTTTCCAGCACTTGGTAGTAGGATGATTCACTCCATCGACTGTGGGTGCATAGTGGCAGTTTAGGCTGCCTTTACTGTTTATGCCTGCTTCCATGTTTTCAAGCCTGCTAATGGAAGGGTGATCTTTTTCACTGTGCTGAATTTCTTGCAGGGGCGGGCTTCTACAGTTCCTGATGGGGCCGAATTGTGACACTTATTGATTCAGTCCTGTGTTATTCTGAAGGTCTGATTTTGGTTGCAAGACTGTTGATATTTACAAGAGGAAATGCTTATGATTGCTTCCTACAGGTTAATCCATGGTTTATGAAACTACCTTTTAGCCTGCTGAATAGTTTACCGTGACAGGCTGTGTTCGTTGGAGTTTTCTGCTGTACTGAAAGTACTTAATGAAATGTTACCATTTTACAGGAAATGCATTTTGAAAGGCGTTCATGAAATGTTTTAATGAGGTACTTTAATGAAATGCTAATGATTTGCTAATGCATTATTTGCCTTGATCTAAAGCCTACATAAAAGATCTTGATTTTCAAACACTACTACTGGTGTGGTCTCCATTATTGCACCCACTTCGTGTCTCATTGGATGCGTGTGTTGAGTAGCTGCTTTACACGTAAGCCCCTGGCTGCCTTCCTGCTCGAGCCAAGCTACCCCCCGGAGAACTGGTGGTCCCAGTTCTTACAAGCTCAGACACAGATGACAAAGAAGACTTAAAGAACAGCGAGACCAGGAGCAGCAGGAGGCTTCCTCGGTGCAGTCTTGGTTCCAGTCGAAGTCCAATGAAGTCCAAGTGTCCAGAAAAGTGAAGAGCGACATAGTTTCAGGGTTGAGTTTTGTCCCACGATGAATCTAAGGACCCACCCACAGGGTTGCCGTTAAGTTTCCTAAGGAAACGGTTGGAATAACCTTGGGGTCCCTCCCAGAGGAGGGGCTGGACAGAGGGGAGGATACTTCCATGTCCTTTTTCCAGTTTTGCACCAGAGAGGGCTCCAAGGGTCCTTGAACTGGTTCAAACTGGAGTATTCAAGGAGGGCACCAAATGTGCCCTTCAATGCAGTCTGGTGGTGCTGTCAAGAGCCCGAACCCCATCCCACTACACTAAGTCCTGTCTGGGAGGTGGTCATCCCTCCCTGTGACAGGAAACCAAACATGACCCTGTTCGGTGCAGTCACTATATAGTTAGAGACCTCGTAAGGACTGATGTCCACTATATGTCTAAAAAAGACTGAACGCACTCACAAAGCCTGGAGAATCGACTCTAGAGTTTTTAGGGGGTCCTCGGCTCATGCAGGGCACCCTCACACTCATAACCAAGCACCCTGCCCTCAGACCTGAAGAACCTGCCATAGGGGTAACTTATAGGTTTTAAATGCAGTGACCTCAAATATAAGGACACCTATATCTGTCGTGAGAGGTGCAGGCACCAACTGACACAGGCTGCAACGGCCGGCCTGTAGTCACAGTTTGAGTGGTGTCTCATGGGTGGCATCATACATGCTGAAGCCCATGGGGGACCCGGCTATGCCCTGGGATGTCTTAGTACCATACACTAGGGACTTACAAGGGTACACCAGTAGCCAATTGTGGAGGTACCAAAGTACTTACAATGTCAATGTAGGGGAGAAAGCACAGATGCTGGGGTTCTGGTTAACAGGATCCCAGCAGACTAGGTCCAAAAAACACTGACATCAAGCAAAAATGGGGAGAAACCATGAAAACAGATCTTACTTTCCTGCAACCTTCAAATAAATGCGACATTACTTGAGCCAAAAGTGTAAATATGTATGACAAATACGTTTCTTCAAGGTTAGGTTAAACATTAATGTGCACGGGTTTATGATTCTATAGTTTTTACGGTTAATGCATTTCAGTTAAATACTTCGCATTAATAAAGTTAGGCACACAGGGCCCGATTCACAGAATTAACTTAAGACTCAATCCTAAACTTACTACTATTTTGGTATTCATAGAATGCACTTACTACTTTTGGCATTCACAGAATGAACTTACTACTTTTGGTATTCACAGAAGTTAGGATTTTGTCTTAAGTCTGTCTTAAGTCTGTCTTAAGTTTGTCTTAAGACAAACTTAAGACAAAATCCTAACTTCTGTGAATACCAAAAGTAGTAAGTTCATTCTGTGAATGCCAAAAGTAGTAAGTGCATTCTGTGAATACCAAAATAGTAGTAAGTTTAGGATTGAGTCTTAAGTTCATTCTGTGAATCGGGCCCACAGAGTGTAAGGTGCTAAATGAAAGTGACTATGCAGGTCTTCAGGAAGACACTCAAGACCTGGCACTTTGAGCGACCGGAGCTGCGTCACCCCCCGGTGCCTTGAGACCCTCACGGGGGGTAGTAGCCCGCTTTAATCCCCTGACTGATTGATTGAACTATTGCGTTCCTGTGACGTGTAAGGGTGGAGCCAAAATTACACTGCTCCACAGATCAGACCACCTCAAAGATGGTGTTCACAAAATGGGGTCGCACACTGCTTATACACCAGCGGGATCGCCCCTAAGGACCATGGTCATGGTAGTACCGTTTTCTGCGATGCATCTTCTTTCGAAGTCCCGCGTATCTTCAAATCTTCGCCATCCCTGTACACGTGTTTCGGGGTATTTACCCCTCGTCAGCAGGGAATAGGCCAAAGATGGTGGCCCTGCTTGCACTGCTGTGCGGGGGCACTTGTCCCTGATGTGTACTACCCCCTTCGACTCTCTAAGCCTTGTCTGCGTGTCGCCAGCGAGTGACTGAACCTCATTGTGCGCCATTTCATGCAACCCTTTGTGTTCACTGTTGCTCCTACGATTACACCTTGGCACCGATACCTTCTTTTTGATCCAGCCAATTTTGTACAGTGATGAAATTTCACCAACTCCCGGGTCGTTGTTTGTTCTTCTAATAGAGCAGTGTCCAGACCGCACTGACCCTTTGTCCCTGGGTGTACAGACGTGCTTATTAGGGGTCAGGAAGGGGTGTTAAATCAGTCTGATCCCAGCAGATTAGGCTCCAGTTTCCTGTATTATGTGAAATTGTGCAGTTCCAGGCAGGTGATTGGCAGGCTGCCCCCGCCCTCTTCCCCGGGTATCTTCAGTGTCTGAAGACAGACTGTACAAACCGCCACAAGATAAGACAGATTAGCATCAGGTGACGGCTGGAGCACTCGGTATCGCACACCTCAGACTGCGGTAGTGTGGGTTCTATAGACCTGTTCCCATTGGAGTGTGGTGCAAGCAGGCTGTGTGTTCAAGCGTCGTTTGTTCGGAGTGCACACACTTTATAGCACAAAAACCAACTGCTGAGGGTCATAACGGCCATTTAATGCCCGCACTGGAATTTTTAGCATGAGACGACGGCTAGCACAGCCCTTGAAAGGGATGGTGACTGACTGTACACTCCGCTGAGGGCCATTCTGGCCGTTAAATGCCCATCCTAGTGTTATTGGCCTGACCCGAAGGCTAGCCAGACCTTGGAAGGCATGGTGACTGGCCGCATACTCTGCTGAGAAAATACTGTCTTTTTAATGCCCACTACAGCATTATTGTCTCGACCCGATGGCTAGTATAGCCCCGGGAAGAGACTTTGACTGGCAGCACATAGAGCTGAGGGCGATAGTAGCTGTTTCATGCCGGGTCAAGCGTTATTGGCTGGAGCCGACAGCTGCCACCGCCCATGGAAGAGAGTGACTGGCAGCACAGTAGTGAGAAAGTGCCATCTTTCTTGCATGGTATGCCCCCACTTTTTGCTGAACTGCTGATGTGCTTTGACTGAGCGTGCCCTGGGCTCCTGCCAACCAGGTACCCAGGGCCTGTGTTCCTTCCCTAAAACTGTGTTGAAACTAAAACCCAATTGGCATCTCTGGCCACCTGTCAGCCCCTAGTAAATGGTACCCTAGGTACCCAGGGCATGGTGACCAGAGAAGACCCCTGAGGGCTGCAGCACTTATTGTGCCACCCTTAGGGGCCCTGTACCCTGGCACTCATTACTGCCTTTGCAGGCTGAGTGCCTAAGTACAGAACTAAACAAAGAGTCGACATAGCCCACATCCCTGTGTGCCATGCACACAAACCCACTGCCCTGGCATACATCAGTCACCCCTCTAGCTGGGTGCCCTATGCCAGTGGTGTGGGCACAGGTGCATGAGCCCTGTGCCCCTATAGTACCCAGGGCCATTCCTGGGCACTGTAAGTGCAGTGCTGCCATTATGAGTATATGGTGCTGGGAGGTCGACATTACGAACTCCACAACAACACCATAATGGCTACACTGAAGACTGACAAGTTTGGTATCAAACTTCTCAGCACATTGAACCCACACTGATGCCAGTGTGGGATTTAATAAAAAATGCACCACAGAGGGCATCTTAGAGATGCCCCCTGAAACCTAACCCCAATCCACGTCTGGACTGAGAGGCTGCCTAGGCTGCCACACAGCAGACATGTTGCTGGACCCCTGGGTAGAGAGCCCCCCGCACCAATGCACATCCGGGGCGAGGTGCTAGGTCTCCTCCCCCAGGATGGGCAGGGGGAAGCTTCAAAGGCCTGCTGCCTCTGTGAGCTTCTCCAGACTTTTTGGCAGTACCCAGCAACTGGCCCCCACCAGTCCTGACCCCCACTCTGGTGGGAAGACTGGCGGGAAAAACTACGCCAGGAAGGGGGGGAGTGCCAGCCTGTGACAACCCACCCTTCAGGTGGGGGAGACGAGGTGAAGCATGACTCCGGGCTCCAGCCATCTTGAAGATGGGGAGCCCTGCCCAATCACAGCTAGGCTCCTGCCCGCCTCCCACAGGAGAGGAGCAGGCTAGGGGATGTACCCACCCCAGGACAGGGACCTTTTGGTCCCTGCCCTACCTGTAACACCCCTAAATTCAGTATTTAGGGGCTCCCTAAACCTTCCTTCCTCAGATCCCGATAAGAAAAGAAGGAAGAAGATCAAGAAGAAGAAGACCCGCCGCGCAGCTGCTGAAGACAACAACTGACTTGACCCCAGCCCTACCGGCCTGTTGATCCTGGAACCTGCTCCTGCCTAATCCCGGCGACTCCTGCAGACAGCAACCTTGGGACACCCAGAGGACCTGCCTGCCTTGACCCTCTCAAAACCTGTGACTCCCATCAGCAGAGGCTCTGCTGCAACAACGCCCCTGGTGCCAGCCAGGAAGCTCCGGCCCAACCCACTCTGTACCCGCCAAGCCCGGCCCGTGCCCGAGTGATCCAGGACCACGAGGACACCCCCCCCCGGCAAATGGGACCCGAATTCCAGTGCCCAAAGACCCCCCTAAACGCCCCCGATGACGCCTGCAGCCTCAGGACAAAGGACCCCTCCGACTGTGACCAGCAAGGGGTAAGATTTCCCGACCTCAAAAGACACCCCTGCACCCGGCGTCCCACGGCCCCCTGTGCCCAACTCCTGGGTGCCTACCTATCCTCCAAGATCCCAACTTACCCCTCGAAGTGTTGGTCGCTCCAGAAGATCCTCCGTCCCCGAGCCTGCAGCCTTTGTTCCCTTTTCAAGTTCCTTATTGAATAACATTGAGCGCCCGACGGCTCAAAAGCACCCTTCACCCAGCTGCCCGAGTGCCCCTGGCAGTGCAACCGGTACCCTATCCTACTTACCCATTTGCCCTGAGCAAGTGACCAGGAGCCCAACTCCCACAGCTGCGTGGCCTGCTAGCCAGCAGCCACCAACCTGAGGCCCCTGCCCCCCATTGGATAACATTGGGCCTAACTACCTCTGCACCCGGCCGCCCCTGTGCCTCTGTGGGTGCACCAACTGTACCAACCTGACCCCAGGGGACCCTTGAGACTATGCCCAGAACCTTAACTTCACCAGTCGAGTACTCACCTGGAAACCGGTAACTCACTTACCTGCCATTGGATAACATTGACTGGTTTGACTCTAAAAATCTTTTAAGTGTGAAGTTTTGAAAACTTAAAATATTCATATAAAATCACCCAAATTCCGAATTCCGAAGTACTCACCTGGGATCAGGAGAGAAGCTAGTACTGTACCTTGTAGCCCAGTACTGAACCACAAAAGTAATCCTAACCGAGTTTACTAGTAACCTGTATTTTCCCCATAGGAATCCATTGTCTGCTTTTCTATGAAATTTCTTCTAAGTGTCTACTTTTGAAAACTTGAAATATTCTTTAAAAATCATATGAAATACTGAAACGATATTACTTACCTGTTTTAAGTTGAGACCCCGGTGCTGGACCTAGGAGCCCAGTACTGGATTACAAAAGTAACGAGATCTTACTTTACCTGCAACCTGAATTTTTTCCTCGTGGATAACATTGCCAGATTTCCCTTGAAAAGTTTCTGTGTGAACTTTTGAAATAGCTTTTTATTCCTTAAAAATCACTGCAATAACTAAAACGTTTTTACTAAACTGTTTCCAGCTTAGACCCCAAGACTGAATCCTGGGAATACAAAAGTAATCTATTAAGTAATTACCTGCATTTATGTAGGAAAACCCATTGAGCTCAAGGCTAAATTGTGTTTAGAATTGTGTTGCCTACTGCAACCCCTCTACCTATTGTGATTACACAGTTTATTGCCGTTCTGCAAAGTACTCATCTGAGATCACTCATATTGAAAAAAGTATATTTTTACACCTGTTGGTTCTAAAAATAAAACAACTTTACCTGTTGATATAAAAACAATTGGCCTGGAGTTCAGTCCTTGAGTGTGTGAAAACCTTTGCTGACTGAGTGTGTACAACAAATGCTTTACACTGTCCTCTGGTACTGCCTTACTGCTCGACCATCCTGCCACTTTTGAGAGTAAGGTCAGCCCTGACTTTAACCTCAGTGGAGAAGAGTGGCTCAATGGTTAGAGCGGCAGACCCTGATGCAGAGGTCTAGCCCGGGACCAGGGTTCAATTCCCCGCCTCAGCGGGTCTTGGGCTCAAAAATTTCCACGGACCTGATAATTCTCGCCTCGGTGCCTATTCCAATCATGGAGTCCCACTCTGCAACTCGGGGCAATAGCTTTCTTAATCTCCACAACGGCCCCCACAACGCTACGGATGCCTGGCCTCACCTTGGGGGTGCCCAGGAGTGGACACCTCACAGGGAAAGCCAGGATGGGTTCCACAGCGGTATTCGTACAAGCGCCTTGAGACCCTTGCGGGTGAGTAGTGCGCTATACAAGTATCAATTTAAAAAAATTTTTTTTACATACCTCTGGGGTTTGTGGACTCTATACACACTGTTCCTTACTTTGGTCCAGTATATATAGAGGCACTTCCTCACAACAGTGCACAGGGCTATAGTAACCATTGGATGCCCGCTACAGAGTTATTGGCCTGAACTGATGACTAGCACCGCCCTTGGAAGAGACGGTGATTCACAGCACACAGTACTGGGGGCTATAGTAGCCATTGGATGACCGCTCAAGCGTTATTTGTCCGAGCCGACAGCTAGCACCGCCCTTGGAAGTGATGGTGACTAGCAGAGCACAGAGCTGAAGAATATAGTAGCCGTTTCATGCCCGTGAAGGAACCAAAATATATTGCTAATGGACTATACTCACCAATAACCCATATATCTTATCCGTAAATAATAAGTGAGTCAGCAATGGAGAAGGTTCAATCGTTTATTCTATAAAACAAACCCTGACAGGGGAGCCTCAGTCTGCACGACCCTCAGAGGTGTGCAGAGGAAACTAACTTCAAACAAGCAATACAAGCAAATATACGTTTCACACATAGCACGATGTCACCTTAGAAGGAAAGATACAGTTTGTCAAAGGGCCAACAGGAAGACCCATATAAGGCACAATTGATTGCTAGTAGCTGGGCCTAGGCTATTCCGGGGGCAGGTCAGTAAGGTGTCTCCCTTTCTATCTGAAGCTTGGGGAGGACGAGAACAGGCTCTACTAGAATGTGCACATCCCACTAAAAGGGCAGGTGTGACCTTGAGTTTCCCTGAGCTACAAACTAGCGAGTGGAACAGACAGCTAAGTCGGCCATCGTGGTTTCGTGCAGAAAGCTTAATCACGTGATTTCAAGGAAACAGTACTTGAAACAGAGAAACGAAAGAACAAGGCTCCAGTCACACCAATAGGTTTGACCAGACAGGGAGTGAATCTTTCCTAACTACAATAACACAATGTGAATAATGCAATGCTAACGTGCGGTTATAAGGTTTTATTGTATATATTAGGCCAATAAAATATTAATCGAATTTATATCCCATTACCCGCTCCAGCGTTATTGGTCTGAGCCAACAGCTAACACACCTCTTGGAAGACCAGTGACTGGCAGAGCACAGTGCTGAGGGCTATAGTAGCCCTTTCATGCCCCCTCCAATGTTATTGGCCCGATCCGACAGCTAGCACCGACTTTAGAAGAGACGGTGACTGGCAGAGCACAGAGCTGAGGTCTATGGTAGCTGTATCATGCCCGTTCCAGCATTATTGGCCCAAGCCGACAGCTAGCATAGCTCTTGGAAGAGATGGTAACTGGCAGAGCACAGAGCTGAGGTCTATAGTAGCTGTATCATGCCCGTTCCAGCATTATTGGCCCAAGCCGACAGCAAGCACAGCTCTTGGAAGGGATGGTGACTGGCAGAGCACAGAGCTAAGGGCTATAGTAGCCACAGGATGCCCGCTTGTTAGACCTGGCATCATTGGCGTAGGTCTCCCTTCCCCTCTCCTCTTCCTGTCTTGCATGTTGGCTGAATGTAGATGTTCTGGGCGCCGTGCCACTGCTAATCAGTGCCACAGCACGAATGCTCCCTGTATATAAATGACTGTGTGAATAAGGATAACCCTAAGGCCTACATCTGTGTAGCCTGTTCAGGAAGGATTACTTTCTATCACCATATCTGGCCCTAGGAACCCAATAGGAATTTCGAGTTTGATATGTTTATACTCAGGACGTTGAGGGCCACCTTTTAACACCTTCAATGCTAAGGGTATTTTTCTCCTGTGCTGAGATTTCTTAAATCTCTTTATTTCATGACGAGCTCACCTTGTCATTAGCACAGCTCCAGTGTGCTTCATGACGAGCTGAGCTCGTCATGAGCATGGAAGGGGTTAATAAGGACCGTTTATATATCACATGTTTTGAAATGCCTTTCCTGAAAATGCGTAGTTTCTTGCCTAAGCTTTGCTGTAGGCTGTTGTGAGTATGTGTATTGGCCGTCTGGTTTTGGAGCAGCAGGGCGCGCTGGGTCAGACCTGCCTGGAGAGTGAGATCGGTATTCAGAGCGGGGGGAGGGGTGACTCTTTGATCCGAGCAGGGCAGTGCCTGACAATGTGAATGATGGCTCCACCTCCCATTGGGTGTCTGATAGCAGGCCCCTTCCTTCTGAAAGGGCAGGATGTCCCCTCGTAAACCAAGTGCTCCCTGACCCGACCGAACTGGTTCTGACTGGAGTCAGTAATTTGCGACCTTAGCGAACAAAGACTTTTTTAGGTTTAAAATGCTGCGCTGGAACTTTGGCCAAGTGTGTTCCTTCTGGATGTCAAGACGAAACTCTGTTTGAGTGAACAGAGGAAAGGACTTTGAAACTTTCACCAAGCTTGCCGAAGAAACTACACGAGGGCCTGAATCGAGAGTGCTTCCTGCAGAAGTCTCAGGGACATTAGACTTCACCCCGTCAGCCATCGGAATTCCAGTGCGAGGAATTCTACTTGCAGGTGAGGCCTCCGTCGAGTAATCTGGAGCCTCTAGTCCTACTGTGAGGACTGCGGACTGGGAACCTTTGAATCCTTTGCTAAACCTGCGCGGGCTGCTGCAGCTATGAGAGAGCTGCCGCCGCTGAGAGCCCGCCTAACTCTGAACCTATGAATCCTTTGCTAAACCTGCGCGGGCCGCTGAAGCTAAGAGAGAGCTGCCGCCGCTGAGAGCCTGCTTGTATCTGCACCTTCGAATCCTTCGCTGAAACTGTGTGGACCGCTGCAACTGAGAGAGAGCTGTAGCTGCTGAGCGTCCACCATTGTGCCATCCTGGCCAAGACCCTCCTCTGTCGTGTGGGACACCGCAGCTGAGACAGCGCTGCTACCGCTGAGTGCCCGCACCCTTGCCAACTTCTGCACCCTCGTGATTTGTCCCGTGGGCCACCACAACCAAGAGAGAGCTGTAGCCACTGAGTGCCCACATCCTTTGCTTCTTTGCATCATCATGTAAATGTAAATGTATAGTATTTATATAGCGCACTTCTACCCGGAGGCCTCGTAGCACTGTATTCATACCGCTGTGGAACCCATCCTGGCTTTCCTGTGAAATGTCCACTCCTGGGCACCCCCAAGGTGAAGCCAGGCATCCAAGCGCTGCTGGGGCCATTGTGGAGATTAAGCAAGCTATTGCCCAGAGTCACAGAGTGGGACCCATGATTAGACTAGGCACTGAGGCGAGAATTATCAGGTCCGGGGAAATTGAGTCCAAGAGCCACCGAGGCGGGAATTGAACCCTGGTCCCGGGCCAGACCTCTGCATCAGGGTCTGCCGCTCTAACCATTGAGCCACGCTTCTCCACAACCACTGAGCCACGCTTCTCCGCCACCATGATTTGTCCTGTGGGCCTCCGCAGCCAAAAGACAGCTGTAGTGGCTGAGTGCCCACACCCTTTGCTACTTTGCATCCTCGTGATTTGTTCCATGGGCCGCCGCAGCCAAGAGAGAGCTGTAGCCGCTGAGTGCCTGCACCCTTTGCTACTTTGCATCATCATGATTTGTCGTGTGGGCCGCCGCAACTAAGAGAGAGCTGTGGCCGCTGAGCGCCCGCACAAGTGGCAACTTTGCATCCTTGGGATTTGTCCTGTGGGCCGCCGCAGCTGAAAGAGAGTTGCTGCCGCTGTGCGCCCGCACCTTGTTCACCCTTGTGGAGGATTGTCACTATCTTTCCATGGGCCGCCTCGGCTAAGAGAGAGCTGCTGCTGCTGTGAGCCCACCACGAGCTGCAAGACGAGAGTCATCGCCACCACGAGCAGCGTGCTGCTGCCACTGAGCGCCCGCCTGCCCCTGAGTGCCCGAGTCATTGTGGGTGCACACTGCGGGCCCCTGCAGCCAAGAATTGCGATTGCTGGGAGTCCGCCAGTCACCGTCTCTGCTTATTTGAGAAGATGCGCGCTGTGTCCCCTCTCAACGACAGGTACCTGGAGTGCACCAGGTCATGTAGACCCCGGCCCTGGACTCCGTCAGTGTCACGCTTTAGTGAATACGTTATTGTCCCTACGGTTGACGTGAATTGTAGTTGTGAAACACTTTTGAGTGTTTTGAGTTAAACTGTTTGATAAAGATATTATTCTTTTTATACCTACCTGAGTTGTGTCCTTTTGTGGTGTCATTACTGCCTCATTGTACGTGGTCATAAACGCTGACACACTGCCTCTGAGATTGGCCTAACTGCTCATGCTATGTTACCACAGGTTTGAGCAGGGGTTGTCAAAGGGGGTGGCCCACTTGCGCTGACTTAGGAAGAAGGGTCCCTATTTGGATAGTGGTGCCAGACATTACCAACTAGAGACCCCCATTTCTAACACCGCTCAAGTGTTATTGGTCCGAGCCGACAGCTGGTGCCGATTTTGGAAGTGATGGTGACTGGAATCACAGAGTGCTGATGGCTATAGTAGCCGTTTTATGCCAGATACAGCATTATTGCTATGAGCCGATAGCTGACACCGCCCTTGGAAGTGACGGTGAGTGGGCAAAGTACAGTGCCGAGGGCTATAGTAGCAGTTTCATGCCGGGTCCAACATTATTGGCCGGAGCCGACAGCTAGCACCGCCCTTAGAAGAGACGTTGACTGGCAGTCCACAGAGCTGAGGGCTATAGCAGTAATTTCATGCCCACTCCAGCGTTATTGGCCTGAGGTGACGGCTAGCACCACCCTTAGAAGAGACGCTGACAGGTAGCACAGAATGCTGAGGGCTACAGTGGCCGTTTCAAGCCCGCTCCAATTTTGCACCCAAAACTGAACACCTCACTAGGACCTTTGTAAGGAATGCAGTACTGTCCACAAATCCATCCAATAACATGTGTTCTCTCTCTCTGTCTGGGCAGTGTGCCAAGAATCTTTTCAATACCCCTGCTTTGACTTTTCTGTCGGCCTCCTTTCCTCCTTTCTCACCAGTCACTTCCATTTGTCTTTGTTGTGCACTGAAATACTTGTGTGCTCATGAACATTTTCAGCATTTGTGCTTACATTTACAATATTATTAAGATCTGATACTGCCTGGTCCTTTTCCGTATGACCCCCACCTCCTTGAATGGTCAGTCTGGCCGCCGCTTTCAATACCGCTTTAAGTGGGGCCAAAGTATATTTCGGGAGGCCACATAGCCTCGGCAGAACCAGCGCTTGAACAACCTGCTTGAAGTCAGCTTGTGGGAGGAAAGCTCTGAGATTCCTGAGTAGTCTCATCTGGTGATTCGCTCCCTTGCAAAGCTTACTAATGTGGTTCTTCAAATTTGAGTGTTTGTCCAGGGTGATTCCGAGCGATGTGACTGAATCATTAATGACGGGGGGAGGCAAAGGCAGTGAGATGGTTCAACCAGAGGTCTACCTTGGGGGTATGATTCGGAGGAGAAATGAGCAAGAACTCGGTTTTGGAAGTGTTGAGTAGGAGGTGGTTCTCCGTCAGGCAGTTTTGAGTGTTCGTGAGGGTAGTGTTGAGTGATGTGAGATTGTCAGAGGAGGAGATTTTCAGGTAAAGTTGCGTGTCGTCTGCGTACATAAGGAAGAGAGTGCTGATTGAGTTCAGTGCATTTGCAAGAGGTTCCAAGAATAGGTTGAGTAGTGTGGGGGGATAAGGCGGGCCCTTTGTAAAGTAAAGTAAAGTAATTGTTTAGATTTATTGCACTCGACACTTTAATGGAGAAACAACTTCGAATGAATTGAAAGGTTGAAGTGACTTTATACTTAGAGGTTGTCATAACATATAAACAAGTGTTTAAACCCCAAGCACCCACTGACATTCACCAGCTGTTGTTTACTGACCCATCTATGAGGTGTGACCACACCATGCACTGCTTATGACCTCACAAATGACATCACTCATGACATGTGAAATGGCATCATTGATGGAATGACTGATGACATCATTGATGACATCACTGATCGCATCACTGATGATATCATCCAAACTCCTGCTCCTCAAATCGAAGCAGCGTAGTACCGGAGGCCGGTCTCATCCAGTGAGTAAAGGCCGGTCTCATCCAGTGAGTAAAGGCCGGACTCATCGAGTGAGTAAAGGCCGGTCTCATCGAGTGAGTAAAGGCCGGTCTCATCCAGTGAGTAAAGGCCGGTCTCATCCAGTGAGTAAAGGCCGGTCTCATCCAGTGAGTAAAGGCTGGTCTTATCGAGTGAGTAAATGCCAGCCTCATCGAGTGAGTAAAGGCCGGACTTATCGAGTGAGTAAAGGCCGGTCTCATCCAGTGAGTAAAGGCTGGTCTTATCGAGTGAGTAAAGGCCGGTCTCATCGAGTGAGTAAAGGCCGGACTCATCCAGTGAGTAAAGGCTGGTCTTATCGAGTGAGTAAATGCCGGTCTCATCCAGTGAGTAAAGGCCAGTCTCATCGAGTGAGTAAAGGCCGGACTCATCCTGTGTGTAAAGGCCGGTCTCATCGAGTGCGTAAAGGCCGGTCTCATCCTGTGTGTAAAGGCCGGTCTCATCAAGTGAGTAAAGGCCGGTCTCATCCAGTGAGTAAAGGCCGGTCTCAACGAGTGAGTAAAGGCCGGTCTCATCCAGTGAGTAAAGACCGGTCTCATCCAGTGAGTAAAGGCTGGTCGTATCGAGTGAGTAAACGCCGGTCTCATCCAGTGAGTAAAGGCTGGACTTATCGAGTGACTAAAGGCCGGTCTCATCCAGTGAGTAAAGTCTGGTCTTATCGAGTGAGTAAAGGCCGGTCTCATCGAGTGAGTAAAGGCTGGACTCATCCAGTGAGTAAAGGCTGGTCTTATCGAGTGAGTAAACGCCGGTCTCATCCAGTGAGTAAAGGCCGGTCTCATCCAGTGAGTAAAGGCCGGACTCAACCTGTGTGTAAAGGCCAGTCTCATCGAGTGCGTAAAGGCCGGTCTCATCCTGTATGTAAAGGCCGGTCTCATCGAGTGAGTAAAGGCCGGTCTCATCCAGTGAGTAAAGGCCGGTCTCATCGAGTGAGTAAAGGCCGGTCTCATCCAGTGAGTAAAGGCCGGACTCATCCTGTGTGTAAAGGCCGGTCTCATCGAGTGCGTAAAGGCCGGTCTCATCCTGTGTGTAAAGGCCGGTCTCATCAAGTGAGTAAAGGCCGGTCTCATCGAGTGAGTAAAGGCCGGTCTCATCCAGTGAGTAAAGGCCGGTCTCATCCAGTGAGTAAAGGCCGGTCTCATCGAGTGCGTAAAGGCCGGTCTCATCCTGTTTGTAAAGGCCGGTCTCATCGAGTGAGTAAAGGCCGGTCTCATCCAGTGAGTAAAGGCCGGTCTCATCGAGTGAGTAAAGGCCGGTTTCTTCCAGTGAGTAAAGGCCGGACTCATCCTGTGTGTAAAGGCCGGTCTCATCGAGTGCGTAAAGGCCGGTCTCATCCTGTGTGTAAAGGCCGGTCTCATCAAGTGAGTAAAGGCCGGTCTCATCGAGTGAGTAAAGGCCGGACTCATCCTGTGTGTAAAGGCCGGTCTCATCGAGTGCGTAAAGGCCGGACTCATCCTGTGAGTAAATGCCGGTCTCATCAAGTGAGTAAAGGCCGGTCTCATCCAGTGAGTAAAGGCAGGTCTCATCGAGTGAGTAAAGGTTGTATGGCGCACACGGGTGAAGCGTTACATGCGATCAGTACTTCCTGATATGAAAGGTACAGACTGATCACAACTAGTGTGCATTGCACACTTACATTTCCATTAGGTTGACCCTTAATTCAGATCCAAAACTACCTGAGAAACACTAAAGCTTTTCCTTACAACACATTATTCACCTGTGGATTTCTGAGTGCCGCTGATGTCATTCGGTGCTATAGATCATTTCTACAAAAAAATGGAGATTTATAAAATACAGATATTTATTTCCAAATGTTCGGTAAGTATTCTGGGACATTATACATTGTTTTTCGGATGTTTAATATATGGATGACTCACTTACAGGCAGTGCGATCGCAAGCTTTATTAAAATGGCGCCCATCCTTCTGCTCATTTCAGGAGTATATGTAGAGTCGTTTTACATACTGTGGGCAGATTTACAAGGACTTGTGCATCCCTGTATATCAGCAGGGATGCGCCAGTAGAGATGCGGCACGCAGGAATACCCTTGCGCCAACACGGATGCGTTGCATTTAAAATGCGACACATTGTGGCACAGGGTTGGTCAGATGCATGTCGCAACTTTTGTCGTAAGGGTTGCACATAGCTGGAGTCGAGTCGCAAGCGCGATGCAACTCCAGCAGTGCTGAGGGGCGCCCTATGCATAACATGCTGCGTCACTCCTTACTCCTGCTTCAAGCAGGCGCAGGGTTTTGACGCAGCATGAATGTAAAAGTGACTCCGTGAAATCTTGTAGGTCTCACTGCGCCACTTTTACGGGGCTTACTGGCAGCGGAACGCCGACCCTGCACCGGAACGTCCACCCTGCATACACTATACCTGACGCAGGTATATCGTAGCGCAGGGCTTTACAATGAGACGCATCTCACTAGATGGGTCACGTTGTAAATATGTTGCATGGTGGTGCATTGTTTACGCCACCGGTGTGTCACAGAAGTGACTCAACGGCGGCATAAAAGTGTCGCAGGGGCTTGTAAATCTGCCCCTTTGGACGCTCGTCACTAGGGCGTGTAGTGCTCGTCTTATAACTGGCTAATGTACAGCAGGGAAGCCTTTTTTTGGCAGTTGAGGTATTTAGCATGCTGTTACGGGTGCGGGAGGAATAGGCAAGACGCTGATCTTAGTTTTCGTAGGGTTTATTTTCAGATACAAAGAGTCTGAACTTTTCTTCTTAGATGTTAACTTCCCCCTTGGAGAAGAACTTCTCGCGGCTTTTCTGATCCCAGATTCCGCTGCCGAGGCTCGGTGTTCCCTGTCGAGTCTTCTTCGCGGAACAGGCTCGTCAATCTCCGTCTTGCCGCTCGGTTGAGTGCACAGGGAGAGAAAGATAGCAGGTATCAGTGTTCTGTCCACACGTTCTACTTGCTCACAGGGGAAAGGGAGTGAGGGTCACCCTACTGGTGCAACACACCTAACTTAGATGCCGACGTGATGGGGAATTAGTGCTCAGGATGGGGTACACCAAGACCGGGAGGGGATGCCTCAGGGTACGTCGGTACTCGTAGTTTTGCCTTTGACCCAGCCCCGGAGTTTGTCACGTACCTGGCTGAGCCATACACCTCCCGCGGGTGTATGGCTGGGCGGCTCGTGGTGTCGGTGGCCTCCTGGCTTCTCGTCCTCACTCTTTCCTTCAACGACTCCTGCTCTCGTCTCGTCCCGCGTCTCCGCACTCCGCTCGGCTTCGACGCTCTCTCCTACTCCGCTCCGTTTCTCCGTCTCCTCCTCCTGGGTGAACAAGCACACCCCTGATTCGTACTCCGTGGCATAAAACGTCTCCGTGTCCTGACGTGACTCCTCCCATTGGAATTCCCAATCCTCATTAAAGGGCCAGTGTTCTGCTTGAAAGTCTATGTTCGTGTCGATATTCTGCAGAGGGTACAATGGGTTAGAGGTAGAGTTTGTCCTTTTTGTCTTTGTAGCTTGACCACATACCAATGTTTGGGGCAACCCCAGGTCGTTACATACCTCCCCCTCCGGACACTCACGATCGGTGAGTGGGTGGCGTGACAAAAAATCTGCTCCCACATTTTCAATCCCCTTACGATGGTGAACAGAGAACGAATAAGGCTGTAGTGACAAAAACCATCGAAGGACCCTCGCGTTGTTTGATTTTTTGCGGGCCATCCACAGAAGTGGGGCATGATCCGTAAAGAGATCAAAATGCCGCCCCTCCAGGTAGTATGCAAGTTTCTCAATGGCCCATTTTATTGCAAGGCACTCCTTCTCAATTGTAGCGTACTTTAATTCCCTGGGGAAGAGTTTCCTGCTGACGTACAAGATCGGGTGGTCAAGTTCATCAGGCCCTATCTGTGACAGTACTGCACCAATCCCGTAATCGGATGCATCTGTGTGCAACGAAAAAGGGCGAGAGAAATCGGGGGAAGACAACACTGGCGTTGAAGTAATGATGGACTTCAATGTGCTAAAAGCCTCCCGCATTAGCTCAGTAGGATGTATCGGAGTGGACGCCTTACCCTTCTCTTTCAATGCATCGGTAAGGGGTGCGGCTATGTCAGCAAACTGTGGGATAAACCTCCGATAATAGCCGACGAGGCCCAAAAAAGATCTCATTTCCCTCATAGTTGATGGAAAAGGGGTGTCAGCAATTGCCCTCACCTTCTCAATTTGCGGCTCAATCATTCCGTGTCCTAACACATAGCCAAGGTATTTGACTTTCTGGAAGGCCAATTTACACTTTTTAGCATTCACCGTTAGGCCAGCAGCCCGTAGAGTATTCAAAACTGTGGACAGGTGTTCCAGGTGTGACCGCCAATTTGGACTGTAGATGACAATGTCATCCAAATAGGCAGACGTAAAACCGTTCAATCCAGCCAGCACTTTGTTCATTAAACGTTGAAACGTAGCCGGTGCCCCATGGAGGCCAAGCGGCAAGACAGTGAATTCAAAATGACCCTCCTCAGTCGAGAATGCCGTTTTTTTCATATCCTCATGTCGCAGGGGCACTTGCCAATACCCCTTAGTTAAATCGAGTGTCGAAATGTACTTAGCGTTGCCCAACTTTTCAATTAATTCGTCCACTCTAGGAATGGGGTATGCATCGAACAGCGAGATGTCATTCAGAGCCCGAAAGTCCATACAAAATCTACGACTGCCGTCCGGTTTAGGGACCATGACGATGGGGCTAGACCAATCACTTTTGGACGGCCTGATAACTCCTAGCCGAAGCATCTCCTCCACCTCAGATTTGATAGCCGCTCTTCTGGCTTCGAGGACTCTGTATGGTTTAATCCTAACCTTTTTGCCGGGTGGGGTATCGATACAATGTACAGCCAGAGACGTTCGCCCTGGGCGGTTTGAAAATACGTCCTCAAAAGTACTCAGAGTAGCTTTCAGTTCAATTTGTTGTTGACCCTGCAATTCATCATTCTGTACCAGCATGTTGATGGTCGAGCATTCCGATCCTGCACTTTCAGCCAAGTTAACGTTGGCAGGGGGCGGCCCCAGCCATTTTTTTAAAAGGTTGATATGATAGGATTGTTGTTTATTTGGAGCAATCTGCAGTTTATAGCTAGTGCGCCCTATTACCGCGACAACCTTAAATGGGCCCATCCACTCGGCCTTGAATTTATTGGAGGAGGAAGGCAGCAGAACCAAGGCCCAGTCATCCACCTTAAGTTGTCTCCACTTTTTACCCCTGTCATAAGCCCGTTTCTGTACAGTCTGGCTGGCCGCAAGATGGTCTAACGCCAGCACTCTCAATTTACCCAGCTTGGATTTTAAGGCTGTGGCGTAATCCAGTGTGGCAGTGACCTCCTCCGATTGTTCATTGACCCAAGCATCCCTGGTCATTTCTAACAATGAGCGGGGTTGACGTCCGTAGAGAAGTTCAAAAGCTGACACTCCCATACTACTTTGTTTCTGTGCCCTAATGGCGTACAATGCCAAAGGCAGCATCTTGTCCCAATCAGACCCGCTGACTTCCATCATTTTACGGAGAGTCGACTTGAGGGTACGGTTGTGACGTTCCACCAGACCGTCCGTCTGAGGATGGTAAACAGAGGTACGGATCTGGTGGATGTTCAATGTTTTACAAATGTCACCCATCAGCTTAGACACGAATGGAGTACCCTGGTCGGTCAGAATTTCCTTCGGGAACCCCACCCTGCTAAACAGCTCGACCATTTTATCACCCACTTGTTTAGAGTTCGCAGCTGACAAGGGAAAAGCCTCCGGAAACCTAGTGGCGTAGTCGACCACGACCAAGATGTGCTGAAACCCCTTTTTAGTTTTGGGCAACGGACCAATAAGGTCCATGCCGACCCTTTCAAAAGGTTTACCAATAATTGGTAAAGGTTGCAAGGGCACGGCAGGGGGCCTGACCATGTTCATCCGCTGGCATATGTCACATGTACGACAATAGGATTCAGTATCTTTATAGATCTCGGGCCAAAAAAACTGTCGGAGCACATTCTGGGTCGTCTTTTCAGCACCGGAATGTCCGGCCACAAGGTGGCTATGTGCAAAAAAAAGAACCTGCTCCCTGAACGATACCGGTACCAGAAGCTGAGCAGAGGCCCCCTCCTTCCCAACTCTGTATAATAGGTCATCTTTTATGAAGAAGCCGGGAAAAATTTTTGAACCAACTTCTCTCTGGTGTGTTTGTTCCCACGCACTCATTAGGGTCGGGTCACTAATTTGAGCAAATTTAAAGCTTTTATCCAACACCCATGGGTCGGGAGGGAGTATTGCATGTACAGGTTTGCTGTGTAACCCGGTGGATCCGAAAGAGCCAGACCCTCTTTCAGTGTCATTTAACCTGTCCACTTCTTTCAACGCCGTAGGGGCTATGCTCTCGCAAATCAGTTGGGCCACACGGTCCCCTTTGGTGACCCTAAAGGTTTCAGTTCCAAAATTAAAGAGGAGGACAGCCACATTACCTCTGTAATCCTCATCAATAACCCCCGCTCCCACATCAATAAAATATTTGGCGGCTAAACCTGACCGGGGGGCGATTCTGCCGTAGGACCCTGGGGGAACCGCAATTTGTAAGTCCGTTTTAATTAGAGCTTTTTCTCCACTCGGTATGATATAGTCGTACGCGCTATACAAGTCATAACCAGCTGCCAGAGCTGAACCTTTCGTGGGAGAACTTGCAATTTGGGTTAGTTTTACAAAACTGAGGTAATGTTCAGGGGGCCGTTCCCTTTGTTCCGTATTTCCGTTATAGGGGTGTCCCTTTGTGGCTGCCAGTTTGTCTTTGAACATATTCAAGAACCCTGGGTTATCAGTTCCTATAATAAGATCTTCTGGCAAACTGTCCATGACCCCCACTCGGACTTCAGGAGTTGTCCCTATGTTGGACACTATAACAATGTCGGCAATTGGATAAGGTTTGACATCCCCATGGACGCATTTTATGTTAACAACCCCGTTTAAGATGTACTGTTTTGGATGTACATAAGATGATCTTATTACTGACTGGCGACAGCCTGAATCTAACAACGCCAACAGGGGGTATCCATTTGCAGTGACACTTACTCTAAATGATCCACCCATTTCCGCTGAAAACAGTACGGCCTTGGGGAGGTACCCAACCTCCATCGGTTCCTCTTCGTTTCTCTTTCTTGGACACATCCTCGCAATGTGTCCCCACTGTCCACAGTCAAAGCATTGCGGACCTGAAGGGATGGTGTTTTCCGTTCTCCATGTTCGAGGGCGTGTCACTTCTCTGCCTCGTGAAACAATTTTTTCAGGTTTTACCATTATTTTTCGCTCCCGATCTGGCTCGAAGGGAAAACCTTTTGGCTGAGCCCGAGAAAAGGAGGCAGCCATTTCGACTGCTTGAGCAGTGGTTAAACTATGATGCTGCCTTAGCCACTTTTGGGTGGCATATGGGAGCGCCTCTAGAAACTGCTCCAGGTAAATGCGGTCGAGTATTTCTTCTTTGCTACTCGTAGCGGGGGTAAGCCATTTATCAGCGGCCATCTTAAGCCTTACAAACAAAGTTTTGGGGTTTTCCCCTACTGAGCCCCGTTCCTTCCGAAACCTTATTCGATATGCCTCCGGATCTAGTCCCAAATGGTCAATTCTCTTTATGTCGGTGTATGGCGTATTCCCATTAGGATTGGCCACTTGGTAGGCGGCCTGTGCTTCTCCTCCTAATAGCGGCGCCAAAAAAAACGGCCATTTTGCCACTGGCCACCCCGAAGCTCTGGCGGCCCTTTCAAAATTTAACAAGAATGCATCTGGATCTTCTCCTGGCCGATATTTTTGCAGGGAAACTGATGGTGTTCCATGGGTTATAGTTCTCTCCGTGGTTCCTCCTCGGCCAGCGGTGTCGACCCATGGTTGTTCATGTTTTTCCTCAAAGGCTTTTTTTATAATTTCCCTATCGGCTTGTGCAGATACTAAGTGCTGTTCTATCACCCACTCGATCCGCTCTTGTCCTTTCACTAACTGTTGTACTACTGTTTCCATCTTCACTCCACAGATGGTGCCTATGCCCGCATTCTCCCCCACTGTTATGGGTGCGGGAGGAATAGGCAAGACGCTGATCTTAGTTTTCGTAGGGTTTATTTTCAGATACAAAGAGTCTGAACTTTTCTTCTTAGATGTTAACTTCCCCCTTGGAGAACGACTTCTCGCGGCTTTTCTGATCCCAGATTCCGCTGCCGAGGCTCGGTGTTCCCTGTCGAGTCTTCTTCGCGGAACAGGCTCGTCAATCTCCGTCTTGCCGCTCAGTTGAGTGCACAGGGAGAGAAAGATAGCAGGTATCAGTGTTCTGTCCACACGTTCTACTTGCTCACAGGGGAAAGGGAGTGAGGGTCACCCTACTGGTGCAACACACCTAACTTAGATGCCGACGTGATGGGGTATTAGTGCTCAGGAAGGGGTACACCAAGACCGGGAGGGGATGCCTCAGGGTACGTCGGTACTCGTAGTTTTGCCTTTGACCCAGCCCCGGAGTTGTCACGTACCTGGCTGAGCCATACACCTCCCGCGGGTGTATGGCTGGGCGGCTCGTGGTGTCGGTGGCCTCCTGGCTTCTCGTCCTCACTCTTTCCTTCAACGACTCCTGCTCTCGTCTCGTCCCGCGTCTCCGCACTCCGCTCGGCTTCGACGCTCTCTCCTACTCCGCTTTGTTTCTCCGTCTCCTCCTCCTGGGTGAACAAGCACACCCCTGATTCGTACTCCGTGGCATAAAACGTCTCCGTGTCCTGACGTGACTCCTCCCATTGGAATTCCCAATCCTCATTAAAGGGCCAGTGTTCTGCTTGAAAGTCTATGTTCGTGTCGATATTCTGCAGAGGGTACAATGGGTTAGAGGTAGAGTTTGTCCTTTTTGTCTTTGTAGCTTGACCACATACCAATGTTTGGGGCAACCCCAGGTCGTTACACATGCACATCTCATTAAAGTAAATAACATCCATATCATGTTTTTGGACGGTATTCGAGGTTTTATAAGTTGCTGATCTCATTAATGTCCTAAGAGCCTTTACGTTTCTCACGCACGTCAATGCTGTGTGTGGGGAGGGGGGTGTCAGTCAACTATCCCTTGTGAATTTCAGTGTTTTTAGTTTTTTAAGCCTCATGTCCTGTATTGGTATAACGGTAAACCACCGTTACAACAAAACTTTTACAACGGACTACTTTTACAACGCAACTTTTACAACGCAGGAACCATTACAACGAACTACCATTACAACGCATTTTTTTACAACGCAATATTTTTACAACGCAATACCTTTACAACGTAAGTATTGGTAAGTATATTATTATAATAAAAATGTTATAAGCTTGGGTTTTTAGGTAAAGGGGTATTTTTAGGGTTCAGGGCTAGGTTTGGGTTTTTGGGTAAAAGGGTATTTTTAGGGTTCAGGGCCAGGTTTGGGTTTTTGGGTAAAGGGGTATTTTTAGGGTTCAGGGCAAGGTTTGGGTTTTTGGGTAAAGGGGTATTTTTAGGGTTCAGGGCAAGGTTTGGGTTTTTGGGTAAAGGGGTATTTTTAGGGTTCAGGGCTAGGTTTGGGTTTTTGGGTAAAGGGGTATTTTTAGGGTTCAGGGCTAGGTTTGGGTTTTTGGGTAAAGGGGTATTTTTAGGGTTCAGGGCCAGGTTTGGGTTTTTGCGTAAAGGGGTATTTTTAGGGTTCAGGGCTAGGTTTAGGTTTTTGGGTAAAAGGGTATTTTTAGGCTTCAGGGCCAGGTTTGGGTTTTTGGGTAAAGGGGTATTTTTAGGGTTCAGGGCAAGGTTTGGGTTTTTGGGTAAAGGGGTATTTTTAGGGTTCAGGGCAAGGTTTGGGTTTTTGGGTAAAGGGGTGTTTTTAGGGTTCAGGGCTAGGTTTGGGTTTTTGGGTAAAGGGGTATTTTTAGGGTTCAGGGCTAGGTTTGGGTTTTTGGGTAAAGGGGTATTTTTAGGGTTCAGGGCCAGGTTTGGGTTTTTGGGTAAAAGGGTATTTTTAGGGTTCAGGGCCAGGTTTGGGTTTTTGGGTAAAGGGGTATTTTTGGGGTTCAGGGCAAGGTTTGGGTTATTGGGTAAAGGGTTATTTTTAGGGTTCAGGGCAAGGTTTGGGTTTTTGGGTAAAGGGGTATTTTTAGGGTTCAGGGCTAGGTTTGGGTTTTTGGGTAAAGGGGTATTTTTAGGGTTCAGGGCTAGGTTTGGGTTTTTGGGTAAAGGGGTATTTTTAGGGTTCAAGGCAAGGTTTGGGTTTTTGGGTAAAGGGGTATTTTTAGGGTTCAGGGCTAAGTTTGGGTTTTTGGGTAAAGGGGTATTTTTAGGGTTCAGGGCCAGGTTTGGGTTTTGGGGTACATGGATACAGGGTAAAAATAAATTAAAAATAATATTAAATTAAAATAAATAATATTAATTTTAATTAATTACATTAAAAAAATATTATATAATTATCAATACAAGGATACAGGGTAAAAATAAAATAAAAATAATATTAAATTAAAATAAATTATATTAAATTTAATTAATTACATTTTAAAAAATATTATATACTTACCAATACTTACGTTGTAAAGGTATTGCGTTGTAAAAGTATTGCGTTGTAAAAAAATGTGTTGTAATGGTAATTCGTTGTAATGGTTCCTGCGTTGTAAAAATAGCGTTGTAAAGGTATGCGTTGTTAAAGTATGCCTTATAACGTCATACATCCGGTATAACAGCTAACTCTAACATCATTTTAACCATTATTTGTCTCAGTGAAATTCCAGCGTTTTCAAAGCGTATTTTAAAATGTTATACCTTAGCAATCCATCGAATCTTTTTTGTTTTTCGCCATGACGGCAAAAACAAATAACAGTAGAGACAAAAACACGATGGATATAATAACAATTCACAGTTGATTCTTCAGATCAGGAGAGTTTAACCCCTTCCATACTGATGACGGCCCCCGGCCGTCATGCATCACGGTGGGCGTGTGCTGATGACGGCTGGGGGCCGTCATGAACCCGCTCACTCAATAGAACGGCCGCACAGGCGCAGAATCGCGGCCGCACCCAAGGGGTTAAAATACAAACCATTCAATACAATCAGCAGATTTGAAGATTCCACTTGTGATCGTCCATGGGCCAAATTATGATTTCGCCTTTTTTCTTCTGAGGAGTCTTCGGCTAAGCAGTGAGCCAATCCCGTGAGCTCCCTTAGATATACAAGATGCATGAATGACGTCAGATGAGGAGGAGGGTACCTAGAAAGAGATTTGGAGTTGTAACGTCAGAAAATAAAGATGTGAAATACGTTTGCGAGTTAATTCCTAAAATACTCTAGACTTCCCATGCACCTGTTGCTGCTGTGAAAGCGGTACAAAAGGGGGTGGTGATGGACGGAGCATCTGAACCAATCAAACACTCACACCCAGTCAACTGATCTGGGTTTAATCCATCACCATTCTTTAGCCCTCTCTGCCACCCCAGTTTAGACATGTGCATATGCAAATCAGTCTGACCCTATCCCTCATGGGAACAGTCAAGCAAGCCGGGCTGAAGACGGCTGCAATGCCAAAAACCGGTCCTCGGAAGCTTGTTTCCGGTCCAGGAAAGGCATGGTTTGGCAGTTCGGGCTGGACTGTTCCCATGAGGCACAGGGTCAGACTGATTTGCATATAGCCATGTCTGAACTGAGGAGGCGGAGTGAGCTAAAGAACGGTGATGGATTAAACCCAGATCTGTTGACTGGGTGTGAGTGTTTGATTGGTTCAGATGCTCCGTCCATCACCACCCCCTTTTGTACCCCTGCTGTGAAAGTGTCAATGGGTGCAACACGTGATATGTTTCTGCAATACCACCATGGCGGGGACGTGCCTAATTCAAGAGAAAAACAAACCATTAAAATACACTGGGTGTAAAGTGCAGAAGCGTTTGCCCTCGAGAATGAACCCTTCAACAACTGCCCCAGACAAGGGGCTCCGTCTAACGTGACATTTATAGGGGATCAGGGAAAAGGTGCTTTCATGGAGACGTGAAATTTGTAAATTAACATTAAAAAGCTTCAGTTAACCGCATGCGCACTGCGGCGATTTTCGCGCTACGCGGCTTTTTTAAAAAGCCACGTTACATGACGAGCTCAGCTCGTCATCAGCGTGCGAGCGCCGCAACTGATGACGAGCTGAGCTCGTCATCAGCGCCGAAGGGGTTAAAGAGCAAATGGTTTGGTGCTCCCCATGGTAGTCGCCCTGCAGGCAGACTGCGCCGGGAGCTCTGAGTGCAGATGGAAGATGCAGCTACTTTCATAAAGTGCTTCAAAGAAGGCCATGGATTGCATTTCAGGTCAGAGTGCAAGTAACATAAAGTGCATCACGCATAAGCGCCTGCACAGCTTTGACGCTCAATGAAACAGTTTCAGAAAGACTTAAGGAAATGCTCAGCCGGGGCTCGCATCTTTCCTGGAAAGCATCTGAAGCAGCCCACCCTCGCCTCTGGGTCAAGAGCTGCCTCCACTGAACATGGCTGCTCCGATCCTGTTCTCAATGTCCAGGCTGCATTACTAGCCCACACCCCCTCCCTTGAGTAAGCCTCGGACTGCTCTGCAACGCTCCCCTCTGAGAGTCGGGCGCTGCCCTAGGGGGTTTGGTTCCCAGTGAAGGACAAATGTGTCATGTTATTGGTGCAGGCCTCACAGACGCGGCCTCGTTTTCCAACATTGGTGTCGAGCGGCGGGAAACATAGTATCCCATTCTGGTGCGCGTTTGTAGCATTTGATAAGCCCAGTTTAGCCACACATTACCTATGCAGTAATGAGCGAATGGAAGAGCTCGAGGCTCTGAGAAGGGTTCAAAGTTTTGGTTATGTGAACTAAAGGTATGGGAAAGGAGAACCCCGCGCCCATACGTGTCAATGGAAGATATTATGGTTTAAATGTAAACTCTATTGATATGACCGCGCAATGTTGATTATCATGTGCTAGCGGGATGGTGCTTTCCAGGAAATGATTTCAAACAAATGTTCTAAACCATATTGTACCCCTTTGAACCCTAACACTACACGCACTACACCTGCATGAGGAGGGTGTCTCCTCAAGAGATAGGGACAGCACCTGATACCTATGTCACATAGGGGAGGGGGGTGAGGATGGATTGACAGCAAGGATCGGAGGGGAGAGAGCATCGGCCGCCCCCTTGTTAACTTTTGCGGACTCTGCCTACTTGGTTCGGCCCAGCACAACCTGTATCCAGCATGCTGCTTCCCTCACCGAAAATCATGAGAAAATCTATTTGTATATATGTATATAGAGATTACTCTAACCACTAGTATATGTAGTATACCTTTGTACTCTCTACCATTCCTGTGTGATTCTTAGAGTTTATCCATTTGTATCTCTTCCTTGCGTGACTTTACAACTTGTACATTTGCAATTTTCTCTGTTTGTATCTCTTCCTTGAGTGACTTTACATCTTGTACATTTGCCATTTTTTCTGTTTGTATCTTTTATGTAACTCATGTAATCCTAAGTCCTTATGTATCGCAACTGGTTCTTTTGTAAAGCGCTCTGACACCTTCGCGAAAATGTTCAAGCTATATAAAATTGCATTAATTAAATAAATAAATGAATGTGAGATGAAACACCCAAGAGAATGTGTCTGCATCTGATCTCATGCACAGAGCTGCAACTTCGTTACACTTCCTGATGCTGAACTTGATAAAAGTGGCAATAAATATTGTTTCCTTAACGTGTAATGGCGCAACAGGAGGAAATGTGTTACAGTTTCTCGCCTCCCAAAGCGCACAGGTGTAATCTGACCCTAATCAGCGTCTGATGACCACCTTTGAATTACTGAAGCCAGGGCCATGTGCCCAGCTGGCATCTGAGGTGAAGGGATCTTTTTTCAGATGGAGAGATACCATCTGTGAAAGCGGCAGGCCCCAGTCTTGCTTAAGTGACGTATGACGTGTTAGCAAGGGGCCTGCTCGACTCCACTGCACTTGTTTGATTTGTCCCCAATATACCTTTGTAGCCGTATCAAAGCTAGCCTTCGTAATGGGTTCTGGATGGAACCAAAGATGTTAGCCCAATGTTGTGTAGGACATTTGACAAATGGGCGACCCATAGTATTGTCTTGTAGTTCCTACAAATCTATATAGGATCTTTGTGTTTTAGACAACATAAACTTTGGGAGTGGTATCTCAACTAATTCCAGACACCCCCACAGGATATATTATCCTTAAGACCAGCTAGCTCAGAGTGATAAGCCCCACAACCTTTCTAAGGAGAGAATAGTTCTTGGCAACTATCGAACATGGCAACCCTGACCCCTCAGGGATCGTGGAAACAGTACAGTACTTTTCGCTCAGTCACTCGTTCTCAGAGAGAGATACAGAATAAACGTAGGGGACGTTTACAATAAGCGTTTATTGACCAGCGTCATTCTAGTATGAAATACCTGTGCTGCAACAACCATTAGACAGAAACAGATGTATCCAGTTATAAGCATCAACAGAGTAAATAAAAGGTAGAATTCTACCATGGTGCCTAAACAGTGAATATATGCAGGCATATAGATATGTGGCAGTAATCAAGCGTACTCCTGCGATGCAAACCCTAACTAGATGTACCTAAGTGTACCTAGCATGTCTGTAGGTATATACCCAAGAATCCCCCTAGGCAAGAGCACACCCCATTACCTGATGGGAGAGAATGAAGGACCCTGTCGTAGTCTCGATTTGGACACCCCACAAGGGATGTCAGACCACTGCATGCTGGAGTTTCTGCGTGCCAGGACCTCAGTGTCTTGTGTCAGCGTGGAAGTTTCTCCTCTGATTTGCCCAGTGAAGATGTGGTACTTATATACCCGAAAGGTACCCTCAGGCGTTCTACTCAGATGTGTTATGGTACTGTGGGCCGGTCGTCCAAGGAAGACGATAGTTCATTATGCAGAAGATGGTGATCCTGCTCTGATACTAAGAATCCTCATGCATAATAAATGAGGCTAGTTTTCGAGGAAAACCACACAAATTGTATTCAGCACATAACTAGGTAAAAGGTCAGCAACAGAACCGTAATGTAGAGCAAGGTAGGACGAATGTACGTAAAAGGTCGTGCTACTACCTAGGTCTATATTGGGGTACATTGGGGTTCATAACAGTATTGTGTGATAATCTCGTTTCGTCATGATATCCAATAGTGTGGATCTGCAAGAGGCGAGCTCCCCCTTGGACCAAATGCAGATGCAATATATAAAATAATTGTTGCCAGTGCTATATATCCATCCATTTTTTGAATGCCTAGATCGGTTCTAAATGCGTCCATTGGTGTTCTGTGGCTAGATGCAGTAGCCATCGTAGGAAGCTGTTTTCGGTTATTTGCATAGAGTTTTCCTGAAATCCCAGATCTCTGCACCATATGTACTGCACCATATGTACTTGCCACCCTGCTTTAATTTTGTGCGTCAGCATTGCTAAGACTACTGAGCGGATTCCACATGACCTAGCGAATTACAGCTCCGCTCCGGCCTGCTGGGCCAGGGTATCGTTATCCTTTGATAACTGTGGGGCCTGCAGGAGATTGCCATCCAGACGGATTCCCAAATAGTCGTAGGTGGCACATGATCCAGGGGCTTGTTATAGACCTTGAAGGTTGCTTGTAATTAAATTTTTTGGTTAAGCATCACCTATTTTGATTTCCAAACATTTATGGTTAGGCTTCTAGTGGAACAGAAAGACTCAAAACCTGCCAGTAAACGGTGCATAGATATCTCTGTTCTGACCAGCATCGCCCCATTGTCGGCGAAGAGTAATATTGGGATCGGTTCATTGCTCAGTTTGGGCACTTCAAGGTTCATTAGCGATTTCAAGACATAATTCATTAGAAAGCAATTAAAAAGGGTTGGTGCTAAGACGCAGCCTTCTTTGATGCCACGCTGTATTGGAACCTCTGCTGTGTATTCACCTCTGGCGCTGTATTTCACCTCGTAGTATTGCCGGAATGTGGTGCAATGAAAAGCTTCCGCAACTTTTCCCGGACTCCCATCTCCTTTAGGAATTGCCATTAGTGTGGGACGGTCACCACTATCGAAAGCTGTTTGGAAGTTGATTAATACTGTTATATTGACGACTCTTGAAGCCATGTGTATTAGGAGCAGATATAATTTAATCTAAATACTTGGTCCGCTGTACTCTGGCCTCCCCTGAAGCCTGCTTGGTATGGAGACATTATCAACCAATCAGGGAATTGTAAGTGCGCTACTCACCCGCGAGGGTCTCAAGGTGCGGGGGCGGCAAGGAGGGGGTCAACATTTCCGTTCAGCCGAAGAGCCAGGTCTTGAGAGCCTTCCTGAAGGTGTTCAGGGAGGGGGCGCGTCTGATTTCGGTTGGGCGCTCGTTCCAGGTCTTGGCTGCGATGTGAGAGAAGGATCTCCCTCCTGCTTTGGCTCTGTGGATGCGGGGGTTTTGGCGAGGATGAGGTGGACGGATCGGATGTTCCTTTTGGGTAGGTGGAGGTTGATTCTGTCGTTGAGGTATTGGGGGCCGATGTTGTGTAGGCTATTTTAGGCGTGGGTGAGTATCTTGAACGTGACTCTCTTCTCGAAGGGTAGCCAGTGGAGCTTTCTGAGGTGTTGGCTGATGTGCTCGTGCCAAGAGATACCGAGGACTAGTCTGGCGGTGGTGTTCTGAATCGTCTGGAGCTTGCGGAGTAGAGACTTGTTTATGCCGGCGTAGAGGGCATTTCCGTAGTCCAGCCTGCTCGTGATGAGTGCGGGGTGACTGTCTTCCTTGACTCGAGATGGATCCACTTGAAGGTCTTACGGAGGATGCGGAGCGTGTTGTAGCAGCTGCAGGTGACGGCGTTGACCTGACAGTTCATGGAGAGGGAGGAGTCGAGTATGATGCAGAGGTTTCTAGCGTGGTCCATGGGCAGTGGCGTAACGAAACTTGAGGGCTCCCCCTGCAAACTACATGAAGGGGGTCCCCCCTATTCTCCGTGCCAGTCTAGAGCTCTCAGGCCAGCGACCCGCCATACTGCAGGGGATGCAGGGCTATTGTTACGCCACTGTCACCAATACAGCCGTTATAAGTAACACTGGATGGTGGAGTCAAAGGTTGGGCTTAGTCTGCCCGCAGGCTATCATAGGTAGTGGTCCATTCATTACAGGGTCTCTGTCATCAATACGCCGGGGAAGTTTGCCCAATTTTAGGAGGGTTTCCTGATGCAGACTCCTATCATGATATACAACATCGGGCCCACTCATTGTTCAGTTTTGACAAAAGTGCACCCACTGCTCCTTCTGGTTTCCGTTTTAAAACATTAGACCATGCGACAATGCAGTATTTCAAAAGCAGATGTAACTACAAAGAGCACATTTTGATAATACATTTTTATTAGTAAACAATAGCAATCTTAAGAGGTATTGAATAGCTTCATACACACTGTGACCCCAATTCCATCACAGTCTCTCTCTCTCTCTCTCTCTCTCTCTCTCTCTCTCAGTCAGTCAGTCAGTCTCTTTCTGTCAGTCAGTCAGTCTATCTCTCTTTGTTATTCAGTCTCTCTCAGTCAGTCAGTCTCTCTCTCTCTGTCAGTCTCTCTATCTCTCTCTCTCTCTGTCAGTCTCTCTGTCAGTTAGTCAGTCGCTCTCTCAGTCAGTCTGTCTCTCAGTTTTTCAGTCTCTCCCTCAGTCTGTCAGTCTTCCAGACAGGCTCTCTCTTTCTGTCAGTCAGTCTCTCCCTTTCTGTCAGTCAGTCTCTCAGACAGTCTCTCTCTGTCAGTTTCTCTCAGTCAGTCAGTCTCTCTCTCTCAGTCAGTCTCTCACTCTCTCTCTGTCAGTCAGTCAGTCTCTCTCTGTCTCTGTCGGCCAGTCTCTCTTTCTCTGTCAGTCTGTCAGTCTCTCTCTCTCTCTCTCTCTCTCTCTCTCTGTGAGTCTCTCAGTCTCTCTCTCAGTCAGTCTCTCTCTCTGTCAGTCTCTCTCTCAGCCAGTCAGTCTCTCAGTCTCTCTCTCTTAGTCTCTCTCTCTCAGTCAGTCAGTCTCTCTCTCTCAGTCAGTCAGTCTCTCTCAGTCAGTCATTCTCTCTCTACCTCAGTCAGTCAGTCTCTCTCTGTCAGTCTCTGTCAGTCAGTCAGTCTCTCTCTCAGTCAGTCTCTCTCTCTCTCTGTCAGTCTCTCTCCCAGTCAGTCCCTCTCTCAGTCAGTCTGTCTTAGTCAGTCAGTCTCTCTTGCAGTCAATCAGTCTCTCTTTCACAGTCAGTCAGTCTCTGCCTCTCTCTGTCAGTCTCTCTCTCTCTCTCTGTCAGTCAGTCTCTCTCTCTCAGTCAGTCAGTATCTCTCTACCTCAGTCAGTCAGTCAGTCTCTGTCAGTCAGTCAGTCTCTCTCTCTCTGTCAGTCAGTCTCTCTCTCTCTCAGTCAGTCTCCCAGCCAGCCAGTCAGTCTATCAGTCAGTCAGTATTCAGTCTCTGAGTCAGTCAGGCAGTCTCTCTACTTTCTCTCCACTCGCTCTCTTTCTCTCCACTCTCTCTCCACTGTCTCTCTCTACTCCGTCAACTCTATCTCCACTGTCTCACTCTGTCTCCACTGTCTCTCTCTCCACTCTCTCTCTCTCCACTCTCACTCTTTCTCTCTACTCTCTCTCCACTCTCTCTCTCTCTGTCCACTCTATCTCCACTGTCTCACTCTCTCTCCACTGTCTCTCTATCCACTCTCTCTCCACTCCCTCCACTCTCTCTCCACTGTCTCTCTCTCTCCACTCTCTCTCTCTATCCAACTTCTTTACTCTCTCCACTCTCTCTCTCTCTCCACTCTATCTCTCTCCACTCTCTATCTCTACTCTCTCTCCACTCTCTCTCCACTGTCTCTCTCTCCACTCTCTCTCTACTCTCTCTCTCCACTCTCTCTCTCTGCTCTCTCTCCACTCTCCTTCTGTCCACTCTCTCTCCACGCTCTCTCCACCATCTCCCTCCACTCTCTCTCCACTCTCTCTCTCTCTCCACTAACTCTCTCTCCACTCTCTCTACTCTCTCCCGACTCTCTCTCTCCACTCTCTCTCCACTGTCTCCCTCTACTCTTTCTCTCTACTCTCTCTCCACTGTCTCTCTTTCTCCACTCTCTCCCCACTCTCTCCCCACTCTCTCTCTCCCCACTCTCTCTCCACTGTCTCTCTCTCCACTCTCTCTCCACTCTCTCTCTCTATTCTCTCTCCACTCTCTTTCTCCAATCTCTCTCTCCACTCTCTCTCCACTCTCTCTCTCTACCCTCTCTCAACTCTCTCTCTCTCCACTGTCTCTCTCCCCACTCTCTCCACTCTCTCTCCCCTCTCTCTCTTTCCTCTCTCTCCACTCCCTCTTTACTCTCTCCCCACTCTCTCTCCTCTCTCTCTCCACTCTCTCTCTCCATTCTCACTCCACTGTTTCCCTCCACTCTCTCTCTCTACTCTCTCTCCACTCTCTCTCCACCGTCTCTCTCGCCACTCTCTCTCCACTCTCTCTCTCTCCACTCTCTCTCTCTCTCTCTCCACTCTCTCTCCATTCTCTCTCTCTCCACTCTCTCTCTCTCTCCACTGTCTCTCTCTCTCTCTCTCTCCACTCTCTCTCTCTCCAATCTCTCTCTCCAATCTCTCTCTCCCCACTCTCTCTCTCTCCATTCTCTCTCTCTCCACTCTCTCTCTCTCCACAGTCTGTCTCCACTCTCTCTCTCCACTCTCTCTCTACTCTCTCTCCACTCTATCTCCCCAATTTCTCCACTCTCTCCCCTCTCTCTCTCCACTGTCTCTCTCCACTGTGTCCCTCCACTGTGTCCCTCCACTCTCTCTCTCCACTCTCTCTCTCCACTCTCTCTCTCTCCACTCTCTCTCTCCACTCTCTCTCTCTCAATTCTCTCCACTCTCTCTCCACTCTCTCTCCACTCTCTCTCTCTCCACTCTCTCTCTCTCTCTCTCCACTCTCTCTCCATTCTCTCTCTCTCTCTCTCTCTCTCTCTCCACTGTCTCTCTCTCTCTCTCTCCACTCTCTCTCTCTCCAATCTCTCTCTCTCCAATCTCTCTCTCCCCACTCTCTCTCTCTCCACTCTCTCTCTACTCTCTCTCCAATCTCTCTCTCCACTCTATCTCCCCAATTTCTCCACTCTCTCCCCTCTCTCTCTCCACTGTCTCTCTCCACTGTGTCCCTCCACTGTGTCCCTCCACTCTCTCTCTCCACTCTCTCTCTCCACTCTCTCTCTCTCCACTCTCTCTCTCCACTCTCTCTCTCTCAATTCTCTCCACTCTCTCTCCACTCTCTCTCCAATCTCTTATGTGCCCGGTGGGTTGGAAGACCCACCGGGCACATAAGGCAGGAGAAGGTATTGACACTTACTCACTGAGCTATTGCCCAGGGTCACATGGTGCTGAGCTGATCTGCAGCCGGAGCCGGGAATTGAACCATGAACCCTGTGCTTCGAAGTCAGCTGCCCTGGCCGCTGCGCCACACCTCTCCGAAGGATGATATCATTAGGAGCCGGGCAGTCGCTCCGGGTGCTGTGAGTGAAACAGCACCAGGGGACTGACTGCAGAAGGGGTTCAAGAACCCCAGAAAGGAATGCACGTGGCACACCGAGGTGTGAGGGCTAGAGCACTGCCCGAGCTGAACAAGGAGCAAGCGCCTAGAGGGCGATGCAGGATGGTGGCCCTCGCTCAAATTATTTATGAAGGGCTCGACTGATAGAATTATATATCAGAGTTAATTAGCAATGAATGAACGAAAGGGGGGGTTTATCCGAAGAGTCATTGAACCCTCAGTTGAGGAAACAAAGAAAACGTACAACAAGGTACAGACAATGTAATGAATAAGTTAGAAGACATACTGAAACATTACACGTGAATGAACATATAACATATATGAGTACATAGGACCTATGACATTTATACTCAGGCATGTGAGAGGGGTTACAGAGTCAATGAGTCCCTGCTTACTGGATAATATTGGCTCAGTAAGGAATTGCAATCCAACATTAAAAATAATGTTATAGAATTTAATTCCATTCTTCTAGTGTGTTGAGTCCATTGCTGATTGGCTGGCATTTAAAGATCCATGTGCTTTCCATTCTGTTACGCAACATTTGGCTGTTGCCGCCTCTCCTTTGTGGCTGCAGGGTGTTGATTATTTGCCATGTGAAATCAGTTTCTGTATGACCTTTTTTCACAAAATGTTCAACCGATGGAGCTGTTAGTACCTTGCAGCGTATCCTGCTCTTGTGTTGTGAAATCCTTCACTGTATCTTTTGTGTTGTTTGACCTATATAAACTGCGTCACAGGGCAACGTATACAATGAAGAACATTCCGAGGTGCAATTAGAGAAAAAGCCAAGGGTTTGTTTTGTGTTGCCATGTTTGAACATTTTTGTGTTGGTAGTTGAGTTACACGCCAAAAAGTTGCTACATTTGAAGAGCCCAAGAACTGGGGAGCCCTAGAGCGGAGTGCATTGTCTTGTCAATATGTCTGGGCTTATATGCCCTCACAAAGCGATCTCTAAGGTTACGTCCCCTTTTGAAGGAAAATAGGGACACTTCAGGTGACATGGCTGAGATGGTTAGGGCATTGCAGTGTTTTTAATGTTCTTGGTGAGTTTGTTACTGATGGGACAGGGCGTTGTCACACAAGTTATTCTTGGGAGGGCTTGTTTTTCTTTGAGCTCTACAAAAATGTCCCTATGAGAATCCCAGGCCCATTTGAGTGATAGTTTAACCCATTGCTTGGGGTATAACACTCTGTCATGAAGCTTCTTGGAAGTTAAAAAGGGCTTTCCTTCTGGGAAGGGCTAATAGATTCCGATACAATTATTCCGTTCAATCAGTCATAAATCATACATGAGACTCCAAAACACCACATCAGTACGTGAAACACTTACAAGGAAAAGCAATACTATCGATCGTTATGTATTTGCATCATAAAAAAGAGAATTCATATGAATAAATAAAACATATACATACATTTCATATTTAATAACCGAATCACAATTGCAGATTAAAAAAACTTTAAACAATATCGCTGGAGAAAAAAATGTGGGGGAAAGACAATAAATGTTGTCTTGTCATTCGTTAATTTGGACCTTCAGTGGGCAACACTAGGCAGGGCTACCCTTCCCTATACCCAGATCGTGAAATGGCCCCTTACAAATTTAACAGATCTATAATGCGTTGACGCGTTTCGGAAGCTTTCGCTGGTTTTAGCCTCCTAGCCTGGGTGGTTGCATGGAACACCATGGAAGGCCCCCTGGACACAACGTACCACAAGGCAGCGCCTTGCACCACTATGTGTTACAATCCAATGTGTAAATCCCACCACAACACTCTGCCCTGGGTTCACATTTAAAAAAGTCATGCAAACCCGGCACACAGTGTTTGCACAAAGCGCCAAGAAACCGCGTGGTAAAAGTGCGCTATAGAAATATTTTTAAATTCAAATTCACATCTGGATCAAGGATTCCCCTGCGACTGATGTGCAGTGTGTGCTCTGATATGCAGCATGACGCTGTGATTCGGGCACACAACACAATGCATTCCATGAGATGTCTACCGCCCCGATTTGATAACACTTTTGTAACACAAACCTGGTGCAAAGTGTTCGGATGGCATTCACTATCCAACTCAACACCTGATTCAAGGGATAGTGGGGCATATTACCAACAATGAGCGATATTTATCGTTAACGATGCTTAGCAACGAATTTTTTAACGCTAAGCATCGCCGGAAATTATCGCAGAGGTAACTTTCTATTAGCAAGGTTTATCTCAGAAGTGATAAAAATCCTCGCGCTAACTGGCGGAGAGGAGTTGGCCTAACGGCTAGGGCGCTCGACCTCGGAGCTGGGGATCTGGGTTCGAGTCTCGGTAACGACGCCAAAACCTCCTGTGATTCTGGGCAAATCACTTAATCTCCCCGTGCCTAAAAATAAAAGTGTGTGTCCTCATGTAAAACAAGCATTAGAAATGCAATCGGGCTCGGATTTATTTGAGTTTGAGCTCATGGCATTGTAAATGCCAATGTATTGTTGCTATGTGTTATGGAGTGTGTTCATGTGGTGTGTACTGCCAGTGATCTCCTTGTGAGTGTGAGAATATTGCACCATTACTGCCTGTGATGTCCTTCTTGTGAGTGTGAGAAGCTTGCACCTCTGCTGCGGTCTCCTTGTGAGTGTAAGACGCTTGCACTGCTGCTGCCTGTGATGTCGTTCTTGTGAGTGTGAGAAGCTTGCACCGCTGCTGCTTGTGATGTCCTTCTTGTGAGTGGGAGAAGCTTGCACCTCAGCTGCCTGTGGTCTCCTTGTGAGTGTAAGAAGCTTGCACAGCTGCTGCCTGTGATGTCCTTCTTGTGAGTGTGAGAAGCTTGCACCGCTGCTGCCTGTGAGTATGAGAAGATTGCATTGTGCATCTCTGTGCTGTTCCTGTTCTTTGTAAGGGACTCTTGCTCTGTTGCTGCTGCTGCCTTGGCACAGTACCTGCTGCGAGTGTGTAAGGGAAGCTTGCACCACTGCTGCTTGTGATGTCCTTCTTGCGAGTGTGAGAAGCTTGCACCTCTGCTGCCTGTGGTCTCCTTGTGAGTGTAAGAAGCTTGCACTGCTGCTGCCTGTGATGTCGTTCTTGTGAGTTTGAGAAGCTTGCACCGCTGAGGCTTGTGATGTCCTTCTTGTGAGTGTGAGAAGCTTGCACCGCTGCTGCCTGTGAGTATGAGAAGATTGCATTGTGCATCTCTGTGCTGTGCCTGTTCTTTGTAAGGGACTCTTGCTCTGTTGCTGCTGCTGCCTTGGCACAGTACCTGCTGTGAGTGTGTGAGGGAAGCTTGCACCACTGCTGCTTGTGATGTCGTTCTTGCCAGTGTGAGAAGCTTGCCCCTCTGCTGCCTGTGGTCTCCTTGTGAGTGTAAGAAGCTTGCACTGCTGCTGCCTGTGATGTCGGTCTTGTGAGTGTGAGAAGCTTGCACCGCTGCTGCCTGTGATGTCGTTCTTGTGAGTGTGAGAAGCTTGCACCGCTGCTGTTTGTGATGTCCTTCTTGTGAGTGGGAGAAGCTTGCACCTCAGCTGCCTGTGGTCTCCTTGTGAGTGTAAGAAGCTTGCACAGCTGCTGCCTGTGATGTCCTACTCACTACTCTACTCTACTCACTACTCTACTCACTACTGTACTCACTACTCTACTCACTACTCTACTCACTACTCTACTCACTACTCTGCACTCACTACTCACTACTCTACTCACTACTCTACTCACCACTCACTACTCTACTCACTACTCTGCACTCACTACTCACTACTCTACTCACTACTCTACTCACTACTCACTACTCTACTCACTACTCTACTCACTACTCTACTCACTACTCACTACTCTACTCACTACTCAGTACTCTACTCACTACTCACTACTCTACTCACTACTCTACTCACTACTCACTACTCTGCACTCACTACTCACTACTCTGCTCACTACTCACTCCTCTACTCACTACTCACTACTCTCTACTCACTACTTTCTACTCACTACTCTACTCACTATTCACTACTCTACTCACTACTTTACTCACTACTCTACTCTACTCACCTCACTACTCTACTCACTACTCACTACTCTACTCACTACTCACTACTCTGCACTCACTACTCACTACTCACCTCACTACTCTACTCACTACTCACTACTCTACTCACCGTATAAAGGCCGTGCTTCAGAGAACGCGCACACCCTTGCACTATGCACACGGCTGTGTACGCTGGCGCATGGCTGCCAGAGTGTGTCAGCGCAGGGGAGAGCACAACAGCCCACATCTTAGTGAAAATGTGAGCTTATTTACAAGCCTCTTGCGCCAAATTGACGTAATTTTTAAGATGGGAAAAGTGACGTCCGGGAGGCGCACGGGGCTTGTAAATATGCCCCTGCCTCTTTGGCTGCGCGTGCTCGGCTCCTCCAGACAGGAGACGGTGGGACGCGCGTGCCAGGGTGGGTGAGGCCGTGGATTGTTTGCTCTGGATTACACTCTCTGCATGACTGGTCCCTTTCTGCCTCGTCGGGGCCGATGCCAGCTCTGCCCCGGAGGTGGGTCAGTGTTTTCGTACTCACTGGTTCAGTAACCCATCTTTCAGACGCGCCCTCCCCGGTGCCAGGCTGTGCCCATGCCAGGGTGATGACAAGGGCCGTGGGTGGGACACTGGCTGCTGAAACACGAGCTTTACATCCAGGCGGACACGTCCCTCCCCGCGGGGAGTCACGGGTGTTCGGGGAATCCCTTCCGCTTTGTGGAATGATGAGTTTGTGAATTTCGGAGGGGTTTGGCATAAGTGAGTGTACCCCCCCCCCCAACACCCCCACCCCCATCCCCTATTTATTTATTTATTTATTTGTGCATTTTTATATCGCGCGGACTTTACCCGAAGGCGTCAGAGCGCTTCACAATAGGAACAGAAATGAAACATAATGAGAAACATTACACACTAACAGATTACAAAAGCAGACGTTACGTTACATAAGGTAATGGTGACAATTGTGAGCAAACAAAATACATGAGGTAGTAAAAACTGTGAGCAACCACAAATACATGAGGTAGTAAAAAGTGCACAAAAGTGCATCCCCTACACACACACACACACACCTGTAGAGAAATGTAATGTCCCACTAGGAACTCACTGGAGTTTTATGGCCTCAAAGATGTAAATCAGGTGAATTCGACGCTGATTTGCTTCTATGAAACAAATTCTCCGAGGCAATTTGCTTCACATTTCTCTGACGTCACCCACAAGCATAGCTCCCACCCGCTGGCCCCTGGGCGCTGCAGGCCGAGTTTAGTCTTAAGTTTACCCTCAGTAAAGGTACGGGGTGACCTCTGCCCTTTCACCCGTGGGGAGGTCACTCAAGAGACAGCCACAGGATGCAGCCGGGGTGTTGAGGGGTCGTGTCCTCCTGTGTAGGGTGGGATGGACGCCCCCCCTCCACCCCTCAGAGTGGGGATCCTGCCACACTGCGGGGGTGAGGCCTTTGGCCCTAGTTCCCAGCATCCCCCCATCTGCTGACGGAGTCCCGTCAGTCATCCTCCTCCTAGCGCCTAGAGTCAGGCAGGCACGCCACCCCCGGGCCCCGCCCCTTGGCTCCTCTCCCCCCTCACGCCCTTCATCCCCCGGCAGCCGTGCGTCTTCATCAGCGGAGGCCCCCGCTGAAGCCTCATCTCTGGGTGGGTCGGCATCCTTCGCTCTTGGAGACAGCCAGCACCAGCACCCAAAGAGCCTCAGCCCGTGCCCCGCCCCCTGACTGGGGAGCAGCCCTTCACCCCCACCTCACCCCTTCCACTCTCCCAACACTTGATGAAGCATATCAAACACAGATGCCAATGCTTGTTTTCTCCTCCTTCCCACGCTCCCCGTCTTAGCCACATACGGTTCCTGCAGGTGCAGGGAGGGCTCCTCTCACACACATGTCTGGGTTTCCTCATCCCCACCTTCATATGTTATTCGTTTGCGTGTTTATGTTTGGGTGAGTACAGCGACCCGCGACCCCCCCCCCCCCCACAGGGCACTCACTCTATAGAGTAAGGGGGGGATTACTCAATTGGACCTACGTTTCACAGCGCTGGGCCGATGTTCCCGGAAAGACCACAACCACGTGACGGGTGCAGGCGGCAGCGTAACTAAATGTGTCCAGATGTGTTGGTGCAAAAGGCGTCAAAATCAACTAGGATTGATGTCTGTTTCGGGTACTTGTTTATAAGTGTAAAGAAGAGCGCCAAGGAGTACCAGTGGACCAATCAAAAGAAGGGTGCAGTACCTCCTGTCGCCTCTAGAGGTCCCTCTAAACTCACCAGAAGGGTGCAGTACCTCCTGTTGCTTCTAGAGGTCCCTCTAAACTCAACAGAAGGGTGCAGTACCTCCTGTTGCTTCTAGAGGTCCCTCTAAACTCAACAGAAGGGTGCAGTACCTCCTGTCGCCACTAGAAGTCCCTCTAAACTCAACAGAAGGGTGCAGTACCTCCTGTCACTCCTAGAGGTCCCTCTAAAGTCACCAGAAGGGTGCAGTACCTCCTGTCACTACTAGAGGTCGCTCTAATCTCAACAGAAGGGTGCAGTACCTCCTGTCACTCCTAGAGGTCCCTCTCAAGTCAACAGAAGGGTGCAGTACCTCCTGTCGCTACTAGAGGTCCCTCTAAAGTCACCAGAAGGGTGCAGTACTTCCTGTCACTACTAGAGGTCGCTCTAATCTCAACAGAAGGGTGCAGTACCTCCTGTCACTCCTAGAGGTCCCTCTCAAGTCAACAGAAGGGTGCAGTACCTCCTGTCACTCCTAGAGGTCCCTCTCAAGTCAACAGAAGGGTGCAGTACCTCCTGTCACTCCTAGAGGTCCCTCTCAAGTCAACAGAAGGGTGCAGTACCTCCTGTCACTCCTAGAGGTCCCTCTCAAGTCACCAGAAGGGTGCAGTTCCTCCTGTCGCTACTAGAGGTCCCTCTAAAGTCACCAGAAGGGTGCAGTACCTCCTGTCACTACTAGAGGTCGCTCTAATCTCAACAGAAGGGTGCAGTACCTCCTGTCACTCCTAGAGGTCCCTCTCAAGTCAACAGAAGGGTGCAGTACCTCCTGTCGCTTCTAGAGGTCCCTCTAATCTCACCAGAAGGGTGCAGTACCTCCTGTCGCGACTAGAAGTCCCTCTAAACTCAACAGAAGGGTGCAGTACCTCCTGTCACTCCTAGAGGTCCCTCTAAAGTCACCAGAAGGGTGCAGTACCTCCTGTCACTACTAGAGGTCGCTCTAATCTCAACAGAAGGGTGCAGTTCCTCCTGTCACTCCTAGAGGTCCCTCTAACCTCAACAGAAGGGTGCAGCACCTCCTGTCGCCACTAGAGGTCCCTCTAACCTCAACAGAAGGATGCAGAACCTCCTGTCACTCCTAGAGGTCCCTCTAACCTCAACAGAAGGGTGCAGAACCTCCTGTCGCCACTAGAGGTCCCTCTAACCTCAACAGAAGGGTGCAGTACCTCCTGTCACTCCTAGAGGTCCCTCTAACCTCAACAGAAGGGTGCAGAACCTCCTGTCACTCCTAGAGGTCCCTCTAACCTCAACAGAAGGGTGCAGCACCTCCTGTCGCCACTAGAGGTCCCTCTAACCTCAACAGAAGGATGCAGAACCTCCTGTCACTCCTAGAGGTCCCTCTAACCTCAACAGAAGGGTGCAGCACCTCCTGTCGCCACTAGAGGTCCCTCTAACCTCAACAGAAGGATGCAGAACCTCCTGTCACTCCTAGAGGTCCCTCTAACCTCAACAGAAGGGTGCAGTACCTCCTGTCACTCCTAGAGGTCCCTCTAACCTCAACAGAAGGGTGCAGCACCTCCTGTCGCCACTAGAGGTCCCTCTAACCTCAACAGAAGGATGCAGAACCTCCTGTCACTCCTAGAGGTCCCTCTAACCTCAACAGAAGGGTGCAGAACCTCCTGTCACTCCTAGAGGTCCCTCTAACCTCAACAGAAGGATGCAGAACCTCCTGTCACTCCTAGAGGTCCCTCTAACCTCAACAGAAGGGTGCAGAACCTCCTGTCGCCACTAGAGGTCCCTCTAACCTCAACAGAAGAGTGCAGAACCTCCTGTCACTCCTAGAGGTCCCTCCAAACTCAACAGAAGGGTGCAGCACCTCCTGTCACTCCTAGAGGTCCCTCTAACCTCAACAGAAGGGTGCAGCACCTCCTGTCGCCACTAGAGGTCCCTCTAACCTCAACAGAAGAGTGCAGAACCTCCTGTCACTCCTAGAGGTCCCTCTAACCTCAACAGAAGGGTGCAGCACCTCCTGTCGCTACTAGAGGTCCCTCTCAACTCAAAAGAAGGGTGCAGTACCTCCTGTTGCTTCTAGAGGTCCCTCTAAACTCAACAGAAGGGTGCAGTACCTCCTGTCGCCACTAGAAGTCCCTCTAAACTCACCAGAAGGGTGCAGTACCTCCTGTCGCCTCTAGTGGTTCCTCTCAACTCAAAAGAAGGGTGCAGTACCTCCTGTTGCTTCTAGAGGTCCCTCTAAACTCAACAGAAGGGTGCAGTACCTCCTGTCGCCACTAGAAGTCCCTCTAAACTCAACAGAAGGGTGCAGTACCTCCTGTCACTCCTAGAGGTCCCTCTCAAGTCAACAGAAGGGTGCAGTACCTCCTGTCACTCCTAGAGGTCCCTCTCAAGTCACCAGAAGGGTGCAGTTCCTCCTGTCGCTACTAGAGGTCCCTCTAAAGTCACCAGAAGGGTGCAGTACCTCCTGTCACTACTAGAGGTCGCTCTAATCTCAACAGAAGGGTGCAGTACCTCCTGTCACTCCTAGAGGTCCCTCTCAAGTCAACAGAAGGGTGCAGTACCTCCTGTCACTCCTAGAGGTCCCTCTCAAGTCAACAGAAGGGTGCAGTACCTCCTGTCACTCCTAGAGGTCCCTCTCAAGTCAACAGAAGGGTGCAGTACCTCCTGTCACTCCTAGAGGTCCCTCTCAAGTCACCAGAAGGGTGCAGTTCCTCCTGTCGCTACTAGAGGTCCCTCTAAAGTCACCAGAAGGGTGCAGTACCTCCTGTCACTACTAGAGGTCGCTCTAATCTCAACAGAAGGGTGCAGTACCTCCTGTCACTCCTAGAGGTCCCTCTCAAGTCAACAGAAGGGTGCAGTACCTCCTGTCGCTTCTAGAGGTCCCTCTAATCTCACCAGAAGGGTGCAGTACCTCCTGTCGCGACTAGAAGTCCCTCTAAACTCAACAGAAGGGTGCAGTACCTCCTGTCACTCCTAGAGGTCCCTCTAAAGTCACCAGAAGGGTGCAGTACCTCCTGTCACTACTAGAGGTCGCTCTAATCTCAACAGAAGGGTGCAGTTCCTCCTGTCACTCCTAGAGGTCCCTCTAACCTCAACAGAAGGATGCAGAACCTCCTGTCACTCCTAGAGGTCCCTCTAACCTCAACAGAAGGGTGCAGAACCTCCTGTCGCTACTAGAGGTCCCTCTAACCTCAACAGAAGGGTGCAGAACCTCCTGTCACTCCTAGAGGTCCCTCCAAACTCAACAGAAGGGTGCAGCACCTCCTGTCACTCCTAGAGGTCCCTCTAACCTCAACAGAAGGTTGCAGCACCTCCTGTCGCCACTAGAGGTCCCTCTAACCTCAACAGAAGAGTGCAGAACCTCCTGTCACTCCTAGAGGTCCCTCTAAACTCAACAGAAGGATGCTGTACCTCCTGTCGCCACTAGAGGTCCCTCTCAAGTCAACAGAAGGGTGCAGTACCTCCTGTCGCTACTAGAGGTCCCTCTAATCTCACCAGAAGGGTGCAGCACCTCCTGTCGCTACTAGAGGTCCCTCTAAACTCAACAGAAGGGTGCTGTACCTCCTGTCGCCACTAGAGGTCCCTCTAAACTCAACAGAAGGGTGCAGTACCTCCTGTCGCCACTAGAGGTCCCTCTCAAGTCAACAGAAGGGTGCAGTACCTCCTGTCGCTACTAGAGGTCCCTCTAATCTCACCAGAAGGGTGCAGCACCTCCTGTCGCTACTAGAGGTCCCTCTAATCTCAACAGAAGGGTGCTGTACCTCCTGTCGCCACTAGAGGTCCCTCTCAAGTCAACAGAAGGGTGCAGTACCTCCTGTTGCTACTAGAGGTCCCTCTAACCTCAACAGAAGGGTGCAGTAACTCCTGTCCCCACTAGAGGTCCCTCTCAACTAATCAGAAGGGTGCAGTACCTCCTGTTGCTACTAGAGGTCCCTCTAACCTCAACAGAAGGGTGCAGTACCTCCTGTCGCTACTAGAGGTCCCTCTCAACTAATCAGAAGGATGCAGTACCTCCTGTTGCTACTAGAGGTCCCTCTAATCTCACCAGAAGGGTGCAGCACCTCCTGTCACTCCTAGAGGTCCCTCTAACCTCACCAGAAGGGTGCAGTACCTCCTGTCGCTTCTAGAGGTCCCTCCAAACTCACCAGAAGGGTGCAGTACCTCCTGTCGCTACTAGAGGTCCCTCTCAAGTCACCAGAAGGATGCAGTACCTCCTGTCGCTACTAGAGGTCCCTCTCAAGTCAACAAAAGGGTGCAGTACCTCCTGTCACTCCTAGAGGTCCCTCTCAACTAACCAGAAGGGTGCAGTACCTCCTGTCACTCCTAGAGGTCCCTCTAACCTCAACAGAAGGGTGCAGTACCTCCTGTCGCGACTAGAGGTCCCTCTAACCTCAACAGAAGGGTGCAGTACCTCCTGTCGCTACTAGAGGTCCCTCTCAAGTCAACAAAAGGGTGCAGTACCTCCTGTCACTCCTAGAGGTCCCTCTAACCTCAACAGAAGGGTGCAGCACCTCCTGTCGTCACTAGAGGTCCCTCTCAACTAATCAGAAGGGTGCAGTACCTCCTGTCGTCACTAGAGGTCCCTCTCAACTAATCAGAAGGGTGCAGCACCTCCTGTCGCTTCTAGAGGTCCCTCTAATCTCACCAGAAGGGTGCAGTACCTCCTGTTGCTACTAGAGGTCCCTCCAAACTCAACAGAAGGGTGCAGCACCTCCTGTCGCTACTAGAGGTCCCTCTCAAGTCACCAGAAGGATGCAGTACCTCCTGTTGCTACTAGAGGTCCCTCTAACCTCAACAGAAGGGTGCAGTACCTCCTGTCGCCACTAGAGGTCCCTATCAACTAATCAGAAGGATGCAGTACCTCCTGTCGCCACTAGAGGTCCCTCTCAACTAATCAGAAGGGTGCAGTACCTCCTGTCGCCACTAGAGGTCCCTCTCAACTAATCAGAAGGGTGCAGTACCTCCTGTTGCTACTAGAGGTCCCTCTAACCTCAACAGAAGGGTGCAGTACCTCCTGTTGCTACTAGAGGTCCCTTTAATCTCACCAGAAGGGTGCAGTACCTCCTGTCGCTTCTAGAGGTCCCTCTAATCTCAACAGAAGGGTGCAGTACCTCCTGTCGCTACTAGAGGTCCCTCTAATCTCACCAGAAGGGTGCAGTACCTCCTGTCGCTACTAGAGGTCCCTCTCAACTAATCAGAAGGGTGCAGTACCTCCTGTCACTCCTAGAGGTCCCTCTAACCTCAACAGAAGGGTGCAGTACCTCCTGTCGCTTCTAGAGGTCCCTCTAATCTCAATAGAAGGGTACAGTACCTCCTGTCACTCCTAGAGGTCCCTCTCAAGTCAACAGAAGGGTGCAGTACCTCCTGTCACTCCTAGAGGTCCCTCTCAAGTCAACAGAAGGGTGCAGTACCTCCTGTCACTCCTAGAGGTCCCTCTCAAGTCAACAGAAGGGTGCAGTACCTCCTGTCACTCCTAGAGGTCCCTCTCAAGTCAACTGAAGGGTGCAGTACCTCCTGTTGCTACTAGAGGTCCCTCTAACCTCAACAGAAGGGTGCAGTACCTCCTGTCGCCACTAGAGGTCCCTCTAAGCTCAACAGAAGGGTGCAGTACCTCCTGTTGCTACTAGAGGTCCCTCTAACCTCAACAGAAGGGTGCAGTACCTCCTGTCATCACTAGAGGTACCTCTCAAGTCACCAGAAGGATGCAGTACCTCCTGTCACTCCTAGAGGTCCCTCTCAAGTCAACAGAAGGGTGCAGTACCTCCTGTCACTCCTAGAGGTCCCTCTCAAGTCAACAGAAGGGTGCAGTACCTCCTGTCGCTACTAGAGGTCCCTCTAACCTCAACAGAAGGATGCAGTACCTCCTGTCACTCCTAAAGGTCCCTCTAACCTCAACAGAAGGGTGCAGTACCTCCTGTTGCTACTAGAGGTCCCTCTAATCTCACCAGAAGGCTGCAGTACCTCCTGTCGCTTCTAGAGGTCCCTCTAATCTCACCAGAAGGGTGCAGCACCTCCTGTCGCTTCTAGAGGTCCCTCTAATCTCAACAGAAGGGTGCAGTACCTCCTGTCACTCCTAGAGGTCCCTCTCAAGTCAACAGAAGGGTGCAGTACCTCCTGTCACTCCTAGAGGTCCCTCTCAAGTCACCAGAAGGGTGCAGTACCTCCTGTCACTCCTAGAGGTCCCTCTCAAGTCACCAGAAGGGTGCAGTACCTCCTGTCGCTACTAGAGGTCCCTCTAACCTCAACAGAAGGGTGCAGCACCTCCTGTCACTCCTAGAGGTCCCTCTCAAGTCAACAAAAGGGTGCAGTACCTCCTGTCACTCCTAGAGGTCCCTCTCAAGTCAACAGAAGGATGCAGTACCTCCTGTTGCTACTAGAGGTCCCTCTAACCTCAACAGAAGGGTGCAGTAACCTCAACAGAAGGGTGCAGTACCTCCTGTCGCTACTAGAGGTCCCGCTCAACTAACCAGAAGGGTGCAGTACCTCCTGTCGCTTCTAGAGGTCCCTCTAACCTCAACAGAAGGGTGCAGTACCTCCTGTCGCTTCTAGAGGTCCCTCTAACCTCAACAGAAGGGTGCAGTAACCTCAACAGAAGGGTGCAGCACCTCCTGTCGCTTCTAGAGGTCCCTCTAACCTCAACAGAAGGGTGCAGCACCTCCTGTCGCCACTAGAGGTCCCTCTCAAGTCACCAGAAGGATGCAGTTCCTCCTGTCGCTACTAGAGGTCCCTCTCAAGTCACCAGAAGGATGCAGTACCTCCTGTTGCTACTAGAGGTCCCTCTAACCTCAACAGAAGGGTGCAGTACCTCCTGTCACTCCTAGAGGTCCCTCTCAAGTCACCAGAAGGATGCAGTACCTCCTGTTGCTACTAGAGGTCCCTCTAACCTCAACAGAAGGGTGCAGCATCTCCTGTCGCCACTAGAGGTCCCTCTCACCTAACCAGAAGGATGCAGTACCTCCTGTCGCCACTAAAGGTCCCTCTCAACTAACCAGAAGGGTGCAGTACCTCCTGTCGTCACTAGAGGTCCCTCTCAACTAATCAGAAGGGTGCAGTACCTCCTGTCGTCACTAGAGGTCCCTCTCAACTAATCAGAAGGGTGCAGTACCTCCTGTCGCTTCAAGGGGTCCCTCTAATATCACCAGAAGGGTGCAGTACCTCCTGTTGCTACTAGAGGTCCCTCCAAACTCAACAGAAGGGTGCAGTACCTCCTGTTGCTTCTAGAGGTCCCTCTAAACTCAACAGAAGGGTGCAGTACCTCCTGTCGCCACTAGAAGTCCCTCTAAACTCAACAGAAGGGTGCAGTACCTCCTGTCACTCCTAGAGGTCCCTCTAAAGTCACCAGAAGGGTGCAGTACCTCCTGTCACTACTAGAGGTCGCTCTAATCTCAACAGAAGGGTGCAGTACCTCCTGTCACTCCTAGAGGTCCCTCTCAAGTCAACAGAAGGGTGCAGTACCTCCTGTCGCTACTAGAGGTCCCTCTAAAGTCACCAGAAGGGTGCAGTACCTCCTGTCACTACTAGAGGTCGCTCTAATCTCAACAGAAGGGTGCAGTACCTCCTGTCACTCCTAGAGGTCCCTCTCAAGTCAACAGAAGGGTGCAGTACCTCCTGTCACTCCTAGAGGTCCCTCTCAAGTCAACAGAAGGGTGCAGTACCTCCTGTCACTCCTAGAGGTCCCTCTCAAGTCAACAGAAGGGTGCAGTACCTCCTGTCACTCCTAGAGGTCCCTCTCAAGTCACCAGAAGGGTGCAGTTCCTCCTGTCGCTACTAGAGGTCCCTCTAAAGTCACCAGAAGGGTGCAGTACCTCCTGTCACTACTAGAGGTCGCTCTAATCTCAACAGAAGGGTGCAGTACCTCCTGTCACTCCTAGAGGTCCCTCTCAAGTCAACAGAAGGGTGCAGTACCTCCTGTCGCTTCTAGAGGTCCCTCTAATCTCACCAGAAGGGTGCAGTACCTCCTGTCGCGACTAGAAGTCCCTCTAAACTCAACAGAAGGGTGCAGTACCTCCTGTCACTCCTAGAGGTCCCTCTAAAGTCACCAGAAGGGTGCAGTACCTCCTGTCACTACTAGAGGTCGCTCTAATCCCAACAGAAGGGTGCAGTTCCTCCTGTCACTCCTAGAGGTCCCTCTAACCTCAACAGAAGGGTGCAGCACCTCCTGTCGCCACTAGAGGTCCCTCTAACCTCAACAGAAGGATGCAGAACCTCCTGTCACTCCTAGAGGTCCCTCTAACCTCAACAGAAGGGTGCAGAACCTCCTGTCGCCACTAGAGGTCCCTCTAACCTCAACAGAAGGGTGCAGTACCTCCTGTCACTCCTAGAGGTCCCTCTAACCTCAACAGAAGGGTGCAGTACCTCCTGTCACTCCTAGAGGTCCCTCTAACCTCAACAGAAGGATGCAGAACCTCCTGTCACTCCTAGAGGTCCCTCTAACCTCAACAGAAGGGTGCAGCACCTCCTGTCGCCACTAGAGGTCCCTCTAACCTCAACAGAAGGATGCAGAACCTCCTGTCACTCCTAGAGGTCCCTCTAACCTCAACAGAAGGGTGCAGCACCTCCTGTCGCCACTAGAGGTCCCTCTAACCTCAACAGAAGGATGCAGAACCTCCTGTCACTCCTAGAGGTCCCTCTAACCTCAACAGAAGGATGCAGAACCTCCTGTCACTCCTAGAGGTCCCTCTAACCTCAACAGAAGGGTGCAGAACCTCCTGTCGCCACTAGAGGTCCCTCTAACCTCAACAGAAGAGTGCAGAACCTCCTGTCACTCCTAGAGGTCCCTCCAAACTCAACAGAAGGGTGCAGCACCTCCTGTCACTCCTAGAGGTCCCTCTAACCTCAACAGAAGGGTGCAGCACCTCCTGTCGCCACTAGAGGTCCCTCTAACCTCAACAGAAGAGTGCAGAACCTCCTGTCACTCCTAGAGGTCCCTCTAACCTCAACAGAAGGGTGCAGCACCTCCTGTCGCTACTAGAGGTCCCTCTCAACTCAAAAGAAGGGTGCAGTACCTCCTGTTGCTTCTAGAGGTCCCTCTAAACTCAACAGAAGGGTGCAGTACCTCCTGTCGCCACTAGAAGTCCCTCTAAACTCACCAGAAGGGTGCAGTACCTCCTGTCGCCTCTAGAGGTCCCTCTAAACTCACCAGAAGGGTGCAGTACCTCCTGTCGCCTCTAGAGGTCCCTCTCAACTCAAAAGAAGGGTGCAGTACCTCCTGTTGCTTCTAGAGGTCCCTCTAAACTCAACAGAAGGGTGCAGTACCTCCTGTCGCCACTAGAAGTCCCTCTAAACTCAACAGAAGGGTGCAGTACCTCCTGTCACTCCTAGAGGTCCCTCTCAAGTCAACAGAAGGGTGCAGTACCTCCTGTCACTCCTAGAGGTCCCTCTCAAGTCACCAGAAGGGTGCAGTTCCTCCTGTCGCTACTAGAGGTCCCTCTAAAGTCACCAGAAGGGTGCAGTACCTCCTGTCACTACTAGAGGTCGCTCTAATCTCAACAGAAGGGTGCAGTACCTCCTGTCACTCCTAGAGGTCCCTCTCAAGTCAACAGAAGGGTGCAGTACCTCCTGTCACTCCTAGAGGTCCCTCTCAAGTCAACAGAAGGGTGCAGTACCTCCTGTCACTCCTAGAGGTCCCTCTCAAGTCAACAGAAGGGTGCAGTACCTCCTGTCACTCCTAGAGGTCCCTCTCAAGTCACCAGAAGGGTGCAGTTCCTCCTGTCGCTACTAGAGGTCCCTCTAAAGTCACCAGAAGGGTGCAGTACCTCCTGTCACTACTAGAGGTCGCTCTAATCTCAACAGAAGGGTGCAGTACCTCCTGTCACTCCTAGAGGTCCCTCTCAAGTCAACAGAAGGGTGCAGTACCTCCTGTCGCTTCTAGAGGTCCCTCTAATCTCACCAGAAGGGTGCAGTACCTCCTGTCGCGACTAGAAGTCCCTCTAAACTCAACAGAAGGGTGCAGTACCTCCTGTCACTCCTAGAGGTCCCTCTAAAGTCACCAGAAGGGTGCAGTACCTCCTGTCACTACTAGAGGTCGCTCTAATCTCAACAGAAGGGTGCAGTTCCTCCTGTCACTCCTAGAGGTCCCTCTAACCTCAACAGAAGGGTGCAGCACCTCCTGTCGCCACTAGAGGTCCCTCTAACCTCAACAGAAGGATGCAGAACCTCCTGTCACTCCTAGAGGTCCCTCTAACCTCAACAGAAGGGTGCAGAACCTCCTGTCACTCCTAGAGGTCCCTCCAAACTCAACAGAAGGGTGCAGCACCTCCTGTCACTCCTAGAGGTCCCTCTAACCTCAACAGAAGGGTGCAGCACCTCCTGTCGCTACTAGAGGTCCCTCTAACCTCAACAGAAGGGTGCAGAACCTCCTGTCACTCCTAGAGGTCCCTCCAAACTCAACAGAAGGGTGCAGCACCTCCTGTCACTCCTAGAGGTCCCTCTAACCTCAACAGAAGGGTGCAGCACCTCCTGTCGCCACTAGAGGTCCCTCTAACCTCAACAGAAGAGTGCAGAACCTCCTGTCACTCCTAGAGGTCCCTCTAAACTCAACAGAAGGATGCTGTACCTCCTGTCGCCACTAGAGGTCCCTCTCAAGTCAACAGAAGGGTGCAGTACCTCCTGTCGCTACTAGAGGTCCCTCTAATCTCACCAGAAGGGTGCTGTACCTCCTGTCGCCACTAGAGGTCCCTCTAAACTCAACAGAAGGATGCTGTACCTCCTGTCGCCACTAGAGGTCCCTCTCAAGTCAACAGAAGGGTGCAGTACCTCCTGTCGCTACTAGAGGTCCCTCTAATCTCACCAGAAGGGTGCAGCACCTCCTGTCGCTACTAGAGGTCCCTCTAAACTCAACAGAAGGGTGCTGTACCTCCTGTCGCCACTAGAGGTCCCTCTCAAGTCAACAGAAGGGTGCAGTACCTCCTGTTGCTACTAGAGGTCCCTCTAACCTCAACAGAAGGGTGCAGTAACTCCTGTCCCCACTAGAGGTCCCTCTCAACTAATCAGAAGGGTGCAGTACCTCCTGTTGCTACTAGAGGTCCCTCTAACCTCAACAGAAGGGTGCAGTACCTCCTGTCGCTACTAGAGGTCCCTCTCAACTAATCAGAAGGATGCAGTACCTCCTGTTGCTACTAGAGGTCCCTCTAATCTCACCAGAAGGGTGCAGCACCTCCTGTCACTCCTAGAGGTCCCTCTAACCTCACCAGAAGGGTGCAGTACCTCCTGTCGCTTCTAGAGGTCCCTCCAAACTCAACAGAAGGGTGCAGTACCTCCTGTCGCTACTAGAGGTCCCTCTCAAGTCACCAGAAGGATGCAGTACCTCCTGTCGCTACTAGAGGTCCCTCTCAAGTCAACAAAAGGGTGCAGTACCTCCTGTCACTCCTAGAGGTCCCTCTCAACTAACCAGAAGGGTGCAGTACCTCCTGTCACTCCTAGAGGTCCCTCTAACCTCAACAGAAGGGTGCAGTACCTCCTGTTGCTACTAGAGGTCCCTCTCACCTAACCAGAAGGATGCAGTACCTCCTGTCGCGACTAGAGGTCCCTCTAACCTCAACAGAAGGGTGCAGTACCTCCTGTCGCTACTAGAGGTCCCTCTCAAGTCAACAAAAGGGTGCAGTACCTCCTGTCACTCCTAGAGGTCCCTCTAACCTCAACAGAAGGGTGCAGTACCTCCTGTCGCGACTAGAGGTCCCTCTAACCTCAACAGAAGGATGCAGTACCTCCTGTCGCGACTAGAGGTCCCTCTAACCTCAACAGAAGGGTGCAGTACCTCCTGTCGCCACTAAAGGTCCCTCTCAACTAACCAGAAGGGCGCAGCACCTCCTGTCGTCACTAGAGGTCCCTCTCAACTAATCAGAAGGGTGCAGCACCTCCTGTCGCTTCTAGAGGTCCCTCTAATCTCACCAGAAGGGTGCAGTACCTCCTGTTGCTACTAGAGGTCCCTCCAAACTCAACAGAAGGGTGCAGCACCTCCTGTCGCTACTAGAGGTCCCTCTCAAGTCACCAGAAGGATGCAGTACCTCCTGTTGCTACTAGAGGTCCCTCTAACCTCAACAGAAGGGTGCAGTACCTCCTGTCGCCACTAGAGGTCCCTATCAACTAATCAGAAGGATGCAGTACCTCCTGTCGCCACTAGAGGTCCCTCTCAACTAATCAGAAGGGTGCAGTACCTCCTGTCGCCACTAGAGGTCCCTCTCAACTAATCAGAAGGGTGCAGTACCTCCTGTTGCTACTAGAGGTCCCTCTAACCTCAACAGAAGGGTGCAGTACCTCCTGTTGCTACTAGAGGTCCCTTTAATCTCACCAGAAGGGTGCAGTACCTCCTGTCGCTACTAGAGGTCCCTCTAATCTCACCAGAAGGGTGCAGTACCTCCTGTCGCTACTAGAGGTCCCTCTCAACTAATCAGAAGGGTGCAGTACCTCCTGTCACTCCTAGAGGTCCCTCTAACCTCAACAGAAGGGTGCAGTACCTCCTGTCGCTTCTAGAGGTCCCTCTAATCTCAATAGAAGGGTACAGTACCTCCTGTCACTCCTAGAGGTCCCTCTCAAGTCAACAGAAGGGTGCAGTACCTCCTGTCACTCCTAGAGGTCCCTCTCAAGTCAACAGAAGGGTGCAGTACCTCCTGTCACTCCTAGAGGTCCCTCTCAAGTCAACAGAAGGGTGCAGTACCTCCTGTCACTCCTAGAGGTCCCTCTCAAGTCAACTGAAGGGTGCAGTACCTCCTGTTGCTACTAGAGGTCCCTCTAACCTCAACAGAAGGGTGCAGTACCTCCTGTCGCCACTAGAGGTCCCTCTAAGCTCAACAGAAGGGTGCAGTACCTCCTGTTGCTACTAGAGGTCCCTCTAACCTCAACAGAAGGGTGCAGTACCTCCTGTCGTCACTAGAGGTACCTCTCAAGTCACCAGAAGGATGCAGTACCTCCTGTCACTCCTAGAGGTCCCTCTCAAGTCAACAGAAGGGTGCAGTACCTCCTGTCACTCCTAGAGGTCCCTCTCAAGTCAACAGAAGGGTGCAGTACCTCCTGTCGCTACTAGAGGTCCCTCTAACCTCAACAGAAGGATGCAGTACCTCCTGTCACTCCTAAAGGTCCCTCTAACCTCAACAGAAGGGTGCAGTACCTCCTGTTGCTACTAGAGGTCCCTCTAATCTCACCAGAAGGCTGCAGTACCTCCTGTCGCTTCTAGAGGTCCCTCTAATCTCACCAGAAGGGTGCAGTACCTCCTGTCGCTTCTAGAGGTCCCTCTAATCTCAACAGAAGGGTGCAGTACCTCCTGTCACTCCTAGAGGTCCCTCTCAAGTCAACAGAAGGGTGCAGTACCTCCTGTCACTCCTAGAGGTCCCTCTCAAGTCACCAGAAGGGTGCAGTACCTCCTGTCACTCCTAGAGGTCCCTCTCAAGTCACCAGAAGGGTGCAGTACCTCCTGTCGCTACTAGAGGTCCCTCTAACCTCAACAGAAGGGTGCAGCACCTCCTGTCACTCCTAGAGGTCCCTCTCAAGTCAACAAAAGGGTGCAGTACCTCCTGTCACTCCTAGAGGTCCCTCTCAAGTCAACAGAAGGATGCAGTACCTCCTGTTGCTACTAGAGGTCCCTCTAACCTCAACAGAAGGGTGCAGTACCTCCTGTTGCTACTAGAGGTCCCTCTAACCTCAACAGAAGGGTGCAGTACCTCCTGTCGCTACTAGAGGTCCCGCTCAACTAACCAGAAGGGTGCAGTACCTCCTGTCGCTTCTAGAGGTCCCTCTAACCTCAACAGAAGGGTGCAGTACCTCCTGTCGCTTCTAGAGGTCCCTCTAACCTCAACAGAAGGGTGCAGTAACCTCAACAGAAGGGTGCAGCACCTCCTGTCGCTTCTAGAGGTCCCTCTAACCTCAACAGAAGGGTGCAGCACCTCCTGTCGCCACTAGAGGTCCCTCTCAAGTCACCAGAAGGATGCAGTTCCTCCTGTTGCTTCTAGAGGTCCCTCTCAAGTCACCAGAAGGATGCAGTACCTCCTGTTGCTACTAGAGGTCCCTCTAACCTCAACAGAAGGGTGCAGTACCTCCTGTCACTCCTAGAGGTCCCTCTCAAGTCACCAGAAGGATGCAGTACCTCCTGTTGCTACTAGAGGTCCCTCTAACCTCAACAGAAGGGTGCAGCATCTCCTGTCGCCACTAGAGGTCCCTCTCACCTAACCAGAAGGATGCAGTACCTCCTGTCGCCACTAAAGGTCCCTCTCAACTAACCAGAAGGGTGCAGTACCTCCTGTCGTCACTAGAGGTCCCTCTCAACTAATCAGAAGGGTGCAGTACCTCCTGTCGTCACTAGAGGTCCCTCTCAACTAATCAGAAGGGTGCAGTACCTCCTGTCGCTTCAAGGGGTCCCTCTAATATCACCAGAAGGGTGCAGTACCTCCTGTTGCTACTAGAGGTCCCTCCAAACTCAACAGAAGGGTGCAGGACCTCCTGTCGCTACTAGAGGTCCCTCTCAAGTCACCAGAAGGATGCAGTACCTCCTGTTGCTACTAGAGGTCCCTCTAACCTCAACAGAAGGGTGCAGTACCTCCTGTCGCCACTAGAGGTCCCTCTCAACTAATCAGAAGGATGCAGTACCTCCTGTCGCCACTAGAGGTCCCTCTCAACTAATCAGAAGGGTGCAGTACCTCCTGTCGCCACTAGAGGTCCCTCTCAACTAATCAGAAGGGTGCAGTACCTCCTGTCACTCCTAGAGGTCCCTCTCAAGTCAACAGAAGGGTGCAGTTCCTCCTGTCACTCCTAGAGGTCCCTCTCAAGTCACCAGAAGGGTGCAGTACCTCCTGTCGCCACTAGAGGTCCCTCTCAACTAATCAGAAGGGTGCAGTACCTCCTGTCGCTTCTAGAGGTCCCTCTCAAGTCAACAGAAGGGTGCAGTTCCTCCTGTCACTCCTAGAGGTCCTTCTCAAGTCACCAGAAGGGTGCAGTACCTCCTGTCGCCACTAGAGGTCCCTCTCAACTAATCAGAAGGGTGCAGTACCTCCTGTTGCTACTAGAGGTCCCTCTAACCTCAACAGAAGGGTGCAGTACCTCCTGTTGCTACTAGAGGTCCCTCTAATCTCACCAGAAGGGTGCAGTACCTCCTGTCGCTTCTAGAGGTCCCTCTAATCTCAACAGAAGGGTGCAGTACCTCCTGTCACTCCTAGAGGTCCCTCTAACCTCAACAGAAGGGTGCAGTACCTCCTGTCGCTTCTAGAGGTCCCTCTAACCTCAACAGAAGGGTGCAGTACCTCCTGTTGCTACTAGAGGTCCCTCTAACCTCAACAGAAGGGTGCAGCATCTCCTGTCGCTTCTAGAGGTCCCTCTAACCTCAACAGAAGGGTGCAGTACCTCCTGTCGCTACTAGAGGTCCCTCTAATCTCACCAGAAGGGTGCAGTACCTCCTGTCGCTACTAGAGGTCCCTCTAACCTCAACAGAAGGGTGCAGTACCTCCTGTCGCTACTAGAGGTCCCTCTCAACTAACCAGAAGGGTGCAGTACCTCCTGTCGCTACTAGAGGTCCCTCTCAACTAACCAGAAGGATGCAGTACCTCCTGTCGCTACTAGAGGTCCCTCCAAACTCAACAGAAGGATGCAGTACCTCCTGTCGCCACTAGAGGTCCCTCTCAACTAACCAGAAGGATGCAGTACCTCCTGTCGCCACTAGAGGTCCCTCTCAGCTCACCAGAAGGATGCAGAACCTCCTGTCGCTACTAGAGGTCCCTCTCAACTCACCAGAAGGGTGCAGTACCTCCTGTCGCTACTAGAGGTCCCTCCAAACTCAACAGAAGGATGCAGTACCTCCTGTCGCCACTAGAGGTCCCTCTAAACTCAACAGAAGGGTGCAGTACCTCCTGTCGCCACTAGAGGTCCCTCTCAACTAACCAGAAGGATGCAGTACCTCCTGTCACTCCTAGAGGTCCCTCTCAAGTCAACAGAAGGGTGCAGTTCCTCCTGTCACTCCTAGAGGTCCCTCTCAAGTCAACAGAAGGGTGCAGTACCTCCTGTCGCTATTAGAGGTCCCTCTCAACTAACCAGAAGGTTGCAGTACCTCCTGTCGCTACTAGAGGTCCCTCTCAACTAACCAGAAGGGTGCAGTACCTCCTGTCGCCACTAGAGGTCCCTCTAAACTCAACAGAAGGATGCAGTACCTGCTGTCGCCACTAGAGGTCCCTCTCAACTCAACAGAAGGGTGCAGTACCTCCTGTCGCTACTAGAGGTCCCTCTCAAGTCACCAGAAGGGTGCAGTACCTCCTGTCACTCCTAGAGGTCCCTCTCAAGTCAACAGAAGGGTGCAGTTCCTCCTGTCACTCCTAGAGGTCCCTCTCAAGTCAACAGAAGGGTGCAGTACCTCCTGTCACTCCTAGAGGTCCCTCTCAAGTCAACAGAAGGGTGCAGTACCTCCTGTCGCTACTAGAGGTCCCTCTCAGCTCACCAGAAGGATGCAGCACCTCCTGATGCTCCTAGAGGTCCCTCTAACCTCAACAGAAGGGTGCAGTACCTCCTGTTGCTACTAGAGGTCCCTCTAATCTCACCAGAAGGCTGCAGTACCTCCTGTCGCTTCTAGAGGTCCCTCTAATCTCAACAGAAGGGTGCAGTACCTCCTGTCACTCCTAGAGGTCCCTCTCAAGTCAACAGAAGGGTGCAGTACCTCCTGTCACTCCTAGAGGTCCCTCTCAAGTCAACAGAAGGGTGCAGTACCTCCTGTCACTCCTAGAGGTCCCTCTCAAGTCACCAGAAGGCTGCAGTACCTCCTGTCGCTACTAGAGGTCCCTCTAACCTCAACAGAAGGATGCAGTACCTCCTGTTGCTACTAGAGGTCCCTCTAACCTCAACAGAAGGGTGCAGTACCTCCTGTTGCTACTAGAGGTCCCTCTAACCTCAACAGAAGGGTGCAGTACCTCCTGTTGCTACTAGAGGTCCCTCTAACCTCAACAGAAGGGTGCAGCACCTCCTGTCGCTACTAGAGGTCCCTCTCAACTAACCAGAAGGATGCAGTACCTCCTGTCGTCACTAGAGGTCCCTCTCAACTAACCAGAAGGATGCAGTACCTCCTGTCGCCACTAGAGGTCCCTCTCAGCTCACCAGAAGGATGCAGAACCTCCTGTCGCTACTAGAGGTCCCTCTCAACTCACCAGAAGGGTGCAGTACCTCCTGTCGCTACTAGAGGTCCCTCCAAACTCAACAGAAGGATGCAGTACCTCCTGTCGCCACTAGAGGTCCCTCTAAACTCAACAGAAGGGTGCAGTACCTCCTGTCGCCACTAGAGGTCCCTCTCAACTAACCAGAAGGATGCAGTACCTCCTGTCACTCCTAGAGGTCCCTCTCAAGTCAACAGAAGGGTGCAGTTCCTCCTGTCACTCCTAGAGGTCCCTCTCAAGTCAACAGAAGGGTGCAGTACCTCCTGTCGCTATTAGAGGTCCCTCTCAACTAACCAGAAGGTTGCAGTACCTCCTGTCGCTACTAGAGGTCCCTCTCAACTAACCAGAAGGGTGCAGTACCTCCTGTCGCCACTAGAGGTCCCTCTAAACTCAACAGAAGGATGCAGTACCTGCTGTCGCCACTAGAGGTCCCTCTCAACTCAACAGAAGGGTGCAGTACCTCCTGTCGCTACTAGAGGTCCCTCTCAAGTCACCAGAAGGGTGCAGTACCTCCTGTCACTCCTAGAGGTCCCTCTCAAGTCAACAGAAGGGTGCAGTTCCTCCTGTCACTCCTAGAGGTCCCTCTCAAGTCAACAGAAGGGTGCAGTACCTCCTGTCACTCCTAGAGGTCCCTCTCAAGTCAACAGAAGGGTGCAGTACCTCCTGTCGCTACTAGAGGTCCCTCTCAGCTCACCAGAAGGATGCAGCACCTCCTGATGCTCCTAGAGGTCCCTCTAACCTCAACAGAAGGGTGCAGTACCTCCTGTTGCTACTAGAGGTCCCTCTAATCTCACCAGAAGGCTGCAGTACCTCCTGTCGCTTCTAGAGGTCCCTCTAATCTCAACAGAAGGGTGCAGTACCTCCTGTCACTCCTAGAGGTCCCTCTCAAGTCAACAGAAGGGTGCAGTACCTCCTGTCACTCCTAGAGGTCCCTCTCAAGTCAACAGAAGGGTGCAGTACCTCCTGTCGCTACTAGAGGTCCCTCTAACCTCAACAGAAGGATGCAGTACCTCCTGTTGCTACTAGAGGTCCCTCTAACCTCAACAGAAGGGTGCAGTACCTCCTGTTGCTACTAGAGGTCCCTCTAACCTCAACAGAAGGGTGCAGTACCTCCTGTTGCTACTAGAGGTCCCTCTAACCTCAACAGAAGGGTGCAGCACCTCCTGTCGCTACTAGAGGTCCCTCTCAACTAACCAGAAGGGTGCAGTACCTCCTGTCACTCCTAGAGGTCCCTCTCAAGTTACCAGAAGGGTGCAGTACCTCCTGTCGCTACTAGAGGTCCCTCTCAACTAACCAGAAGGGTGCAGTACCTCCTGTCGCTACTAGAGGTCCCGCTCAACTAACCAGAAGGATGCAGTACCTCCTGTCGTCACTAGAGGTCCCTCCAAACTCAACAGAATGGTGCAGTACCTCCTGTCGCTACTAGAGGTCCCTCTCAAGTCACCAGAAGGATGCAGTACCTCCTGTTGCTACTAGAGGTCCCTCTAACCTCAACAGAAGGGTGCAGTACCTCCTGTCGCCACTAGAGGTCCCTCTCAACTAATCAGAAGGATGCAGTACCTCCTGTCGCTACTAGAGGTCCCTCTCAACTCACCAGAAGGATGCAGTACCTCCTGTCGCTACTAGAGGTCCCTCTCAACTAATCAGAAGGGTGCAGTACCTCCTGTCGCCACTAGAAGTCCCTCTAATCTCACCAGAAGGGTGCAGTACCTACTGTTGCTACTAGAGGTCCCTCTCAAGTCACCAGAAGGATGCAGTACCTCCTGTTGCTTCTAGAGGTCCCTCTAATCTCACCAGAAGGGTGCAGTACCTCCTGTCACTCCTAGAGGTCCCTCTCAAGTCACCAGAAGGGTGCAGTACCTCCTGTCACTCCTAGAGGTCCCTCTCAAGTCAACAAAAGGGTGCAGTACCTCCTGTCACTCCTAGAGGTCCCTCTCAAGTCAACAAAAGGGTGCAGTACCTCCTGTCACTCCTAGAGGTCCCTCTCAAGTCAACAAAAGGGTGCAGTACCTCCTGTCACTCCTAGAGGTCCCTCTCAAGTCACCAGAAGGGTGCAGTTCCTCCTGTTGCTACTAGAGGTCCCTCTAACCTCAACAGAAGGGTGCAGTACCTCCTGTTGCTACTAGAGGTCCTTCTCACCTAACCAGAAGGATGCAGTACCTCCTGTCGCTTCTAGAGGTCCCTCTCAAGTCACCAGAAGGATGCAGTACCTCCTGTCGCTACTAGAGGTCCCTCTCAAGTCAACAGAAGGGTGCAGTACCTCCTGTTGCTACTAGAGGTCCCTTTAACCTCAACAGAAGGGTGCAGTACCTCCTGTCACTCCTAGAGGTCCCTCTAACCTCAACAGAAGGGTGCAGTACCTCCTGTTGCTACTAGAGGTCCCTCTAATCTCACCAGAAGGGTGCAGTACCTCCTGTTGCTACTAGAGGTCCCTCCAAACTCAACAGAAGGGTGCAGCATCTCCTGTCGTCACTAGAGGTCCCTCTCACCTAACCAGAAGGATGCAGTACCTCCTGTCGCCACTAAAGGTCCCTCTCAACTAACCAGAAGGGTGCAGTACCTCCTGTCGCTTCTAGAGGTCCCTCTCAAGTCACCAGAAGGATGCAGTACCTCCTGTCGCTACTAGAGGTCCCTCTAACCTCAACAGAAGGGTGCAGTACCTCCTGTTGCTACTAGAGGTCCCTCTAATCTCACCAGAAGGGTGCAGTACCTCCTGTCGCTTCTAGAGGTCCCTCTCAAGTCAACAGAAGGGTACAGTACCTCCTGTCACTCCTAGAGGTCCCTCTCAAGTCACCAGAAGGATGCAGTACCTCCTGTCGCTACTAGAGGTCCCTCTCAAGTCAACAGAAGGGTGCAGTACCTCCTGTTGCTACTAGAGGTCCCTCTAACCTCAACAGAAGGGTGCAGTACCTCCTGTTGCTACTAGAGGTCCCTCTAATCTCACCAGAAGGGTGCAGTACCTCCTGTCGCTTCTAGAGGTCCCTCCAAACTCAATAGAAGGATGCAGTACCTCCTGTCGCTACTAGAGGTCCCTCTCAAGTCACCAGAAGGATGCAGTTCCTCCTGTCGCTACTAGAGGTCCCTCTCAAGTCAACAGAAGGGTGCAGTACCTCCTGTTGCTACTAGAGGTCCCTCTCAAGTCACCAGAAGGATGCAGTTCCTCCTGTCGCTACTAGAGGTCCCTCTCAAGTCACCAGAAGGATGCAGTTCCTCCTGTCGCGACTAGAAGTCCCTCTCAAGTCACCAGAAGGATGCAGTACCTCCTGTTGCTACTAGAGGTCCCTCTAATCTCACCAGAAGGGTGCAGTACCTCCTGTCGCTTCTAGAGGTCCCTCTCAAGTCACCAGAAGGGTGCAGTACCTCCTGTTGCTACTAGAGGTCCCTCTCAAGTCACCAGAAGGGTGCAGTACCTCCTGTCGCTTCTAGAGGTCCCTCTAATCTCACCAGAAGGGTGCAGCACCTCCTGATGCTCCTAGAGGTCCCTCTAACCTCAACAGAAGGGTGCAGTACCTCCTGTCGCGACTAGAGGTCCCTCTAATCTCACCAGAAGGGTGCAGTACCTCCTGTTGCTACTAGAGGTCCCTCTAATCTCACCAGAAGGGTGCAGTACCTCCTGTCACTCCTAGAGGTCCCTCTCAAGTCACCAGAAGGATGCAGTACCTCCTGTCACTCCTAGAGGTCCCTCTCAAGTCAACAAAAGGGTGCAGTACCTCCTGTCACTCCTAGAGGTCCCTCTCAAGTCACCAGAAGGGTGCAGTACCTCCTGTTGCTACTAGAGGTCCCTCTCACCTAACCAGAAGGATGCAGTACCTCCTGTCGCCACTAAAGGTCCCTCTCAACTAACCAGAAGGGTGCAGCATCTCCTGTCGTCACTAGAGGTCCCTCTCACCTAACCAGAAGGATGCAGTACCTCCTGTCGCCACTAAAGGTCCCTCTCAACTAACCAGAAGGGTGCAGTACCTCCTGTCGCTTCTAGAGGTCCCTCTAACCTCAACAGAAGGGTGCAGTACCTCCTGTCGCTTCTAGAGGTCCCTCTAACCTCAACAGAAGGGTGCAGTACCTCCTGTCGCTTCTAGAGGTCCCTCTAACCTCAACAGAAGGGTGCAGTACCTCCTGTCGTCACTAGAGGTCCCTCTCAACTAATCAGAAGGGTGCAGTACCTCCTGTCGTCACTAGAGGTCCCTCTCAACTAATCAGAAGGGTGCAGTACCTCCTGTCGCTTCAAGGGGTCCCTCTAATATCACCAGAAGGGTGCAGTACCTCCTGTTGCTACTAGAGGTCCCTCCAAACTCAACAGAAGGGTGCAGCACCTCCTGTCGCTACTAGAGGTCCCTCTCAAGTCACCAGAAGGATGCAGTACCTCCTGTTGCTACTAGAGGTCCCTCTAACCTCAACAGAAGGGTGCAGTACCTCCTGTCGCCACTAGAGGTCCCTCTCAACTAATCAGAAGGGTGCAGTACCTCCTGTCGCCACTAGAGGTCCCTCTCAACTAATCAGAAGGATGCAGTACCTCCTGTCACTCCTAGAGGTCCCTCTCAAGTCACCAGAAGGGTGCAGTACCTCCTGTCGCCACTAGAGGTCCCTCTCAACTAATCAGAAGGGTGCAGTACCTCCTGTTGCTACTAGAGGTCCCTCTAACCTCAACAGAAGGGTGCAGTACCTCCTGTTGCTACTAGAGGTCCCTCTAATCTCACCAGAAGGGTGCAGTACCTCCTGTTGCTACTAGAGGTCCCTCTAATCTCACCAGAAGGGTGCAGTACCTCCTGTCGCTTCTAGAGGTCCCTCTAATCTCAACAGAAGGGTGCAGTACCTCCTGTTGCTACTAGAGGTCCCTCTAACCTCAACAGAAGGGTGCAGCACCTCCTGTCACTCCTAGAGGTCCCTCTAATCTCAATAGAAGGGTACAGTACCTCCTGTCACTCCTAGAGGTCCCTCTCAAGTCAACAGAAGGGTGCAGTACCTCCTGTTGCTACTAGAGGTCCCTCTAACCTCAACAGAAGGGTGCAGTACCTCCTGTTGCTACTAGAGGTCCCTCTAACCTCAACAGAAGGGTGCAGCATCTCCTGTCGCTTCTAGAGGTCCCTCTAACCTCAACAGAAGGGTGCAGTACCTCCTGTCGCTACTAGAGGTCCCTCTAATCTCACCAGAAGGGTGCAGTACCTCCTGTCACTCCTAGAGGTCCCTCTAATCTCACCAGAAGGGTGCAGTACCTCCTGTCACTCCTAGAGGTCCCTCTAATCTCACCAGAAGGGTGCAGCACCTCCTGTCGCTTCTAGAGGTCCCTCTAACCTCAACAGAAGGGTGCAGTACCTCCTGTCGCTACTAGAGGTCCCTCTAAACTCTATAGAAGGGTGCAGTACCTCCTGTCACTACTAGAGGCCCCTCTAAACTCAACAGTAGGATGCAGTACCTCCAGTCGCTACTAGAGGTCCCTCTCAAGAGAAGGGTGCAGTACCTCCTGTCGCTACTAGAGGTCCCGCTAAACTCAACAGAAGGATGCAGTACCTCCTGATGCTCCTAGAGGTCCCTCTTCACTCTACAGAAGGGTGCAGTACCTCCTGTCGCTACTAGAGGTCCCTCTAAACTCTACAGAAGGGTGCAGTACCTCCTGTCGCTACTAGAGGTCCCTCTAAACTCAAATGAAATGGGAGGGCCGCACAGTGGTCTTCTGCTCCTGCTATGTCCCACCGGGCCTACACTCATCAATGCTTCCGCGACTGGGATCATTCCTGGCAGATCTTCCTCAGGGGCTTCTCTTGGAGGGGCGACACTAATGCAGTTATGAATGCTGACATGGACCGCTCTGGGGATGGACCCAGCTGCAGGGGGGAACGGGGCCTAGAGGACCTTGTTACGGCATTAGGCCTTAGTGACCTGTGGTGCACACACCACCCCTCAAATAGACAATACACTTTCTACTCAGATCAACATGGGACATCTTCCAGACTTGACTATTTTTTCACTCGCACCGACCAGATGGGCGCCTTTGCTGACCCCCGCATTATGGCCCGTGGGATCTCCGATCACGCGCCAGTTGGAGTCACACTTTTGGGCCCGGTGATCAGTGGGACCTCCTTCCCAAGGATAGATCTGTGGCGCCTAAGAGAGCAGACTATTGTGGACAAACTCCGAGAGGGCTCGCGGCTCTACTTTGAGGAAAATCGGGGCTCTGTGGCCTCCCAGGTAACGCTATGGGAAGCCTATAAAACGGTGTTGAGAGGGCAGGCCCAGGCACTGATTGGGGCTCAGAGAAAAGAGGAGCGTCTACAGATCAGTCAAATTGAACAGGACATAGAACAATTTGAGCGGGACGCCGCTGTAGCCTCTTCGGCTGATCTCCGCCACAGACTGACACTCAAACAGAGGGAGCTCCGTTCACTAGCTGAGGGGGAGGCAAAGGCATATGCGCTGGCCACACAGCGCCGGCTGTATGATGTGGGAGATAAATCCCTCAAGTTGTTGACGTGGCTTGAGCGGCTGAACAGGGAGCGCTAATGGGTGGCAGAGGTGATGGACGGGTCGGGGTCCCCAGTATCCAAAAGTATGGAAATAGCCGAGGCGTTCGCGTCTCATTACGAAAGGATTTATTCACCAGTATGCATCAGGACCGAGGGCGACTGTGCTGAGTTCCTGCAGGATTTTACGTTGCCCCAATTATCCCAGGAACAGAGTGATCGCCTAGACGTGGACCTCACGGGTGAGGAAATTGAGAAGGCCCTTAATTCCCTCCAGTCCGGGAAAACGTCTGGTCCCAATGGGCTTCCAGTAGAATTTTATAAGAGACAGGCATATGTCATTATTAACCCCCTGCTCCAGATGTATTCGTATGCTTGAGAGATGGGCATGCTCCCCCCTGACCAGCGCGAAGACACAATAGTGGTTATTCATAAAGCCGGGAAGCCGACGGACCAATGTTCATGGTACCGCCCTATTTCACTCATCAATGTAGAGGCCAAGGTCCTGGCCAAGGCCCTGGCGGATAGGTTGCTATCTGTTATTCCGGACTTGGTGCATGTAGACCAGTCCGGGTTCATGCCCCGTAGGAGCACCCGCCACAACCTGCGTCGTCTCTATGGAGTACTGTACATGACGGAGGATGTTGGGGATGCGCAGATGACATTGATGTCAATGGATGCCTCTATGGCATTCGATAGTATCAAATGGACGTATTTATTTATGGTGCGCCAGAAGTTCGGCTTTGGCCAGACCTTCTGCGGATGGATGCGGCTCCTCTACGAACAGCCGGTGGCTCGGGACTGGGTGAATGGTACTATGTCTATGGTGTTCCCCCTTAATAGGGGCACCAGGCAGGGTTGCCCCCTGTCTCCCCTCCTTTTTGCCCTGGCCCTGTAACCACTGGCTCACTGGATCAGGAGGGGCCTAGCTTTGACTGACGACAGGGAGAATCGTATTTCTCTATAAGCTGATGATATTGTGCTGTATATGGCACGGCCATACCACTCGATCGTGCAGGCATTACACCTCTTTGAGGTATTCGGCAGCTACTCCGGCTACACCATTAATTGGGGGAAGTCGGTGATTTTTCCGTTGTCCTCCCCCCCCCCCCCCCACTGGTCCCCACTAGATGTCCAGCCACCGTAGCCACAGACAGGTTTAAGTACTTGGGGGTCTATATCACTCGGGATGTTGCGGAATTCTTCAACAGGAACCTTTAACCTCAGTTGGCCTGTCTCGTGGCTGATGTGAGTCATTGGCAGTCATTACCGCTTTCCCTCATGGGCCGTGCTGCATTATTTAAGATGCTCGCCCTGCCGATACTGCTTTATATTCTACAAAACACACCGTACCCTGTCCCCCAGGGTGTATTAGCGCGTATCTCTCAGGCAGTGCGGACGTTGCTGTGGAATGGTGGAACCCCAGAATAGCACTCCACAAACTCACTAGAGGAGTATATGACGAGGACCTGGCACTCCCTGATGTGCGATTATATTACTGGGCTTCACAGCTTCAGGTAGTTAATGACTGGGTATACGCCGATAGCTCCGAACCGGCCTATAGAGTGGACAGACTAGTCATGCCAGGTGGAAACAGCGAACACTTGCTCTACACTCGGAGGCTTCGAAGGGACTGGCCTACACACACTAGAGTTGTGGTCCAGTGTTGGAGGGAGGTGAATAAGTTCCTGGGGTGGACGGACAGACTGACCTGCAGAACCCCCCTGTGGCTTGGAGATCAGCTGAAGGAGGTCTCGCGATTGTCCGTTTTTGGGGGTTGGAGGTTTATTGGAATAGACTACTTGGGTGACGTTTGGAAGGGATCTGCTGCCTTAAGAAGGAGTATGACTTACATGACTCACAGCAATACCATTACATACGTCTTACACACGCTATCCGGTCCCACATTGGCAGAGATTCTTCCATTCCGCAGTATTCCCCTATTGAAGATAGGTTACTACTTGACCACATACTAGAGAAGCCAACATCCACCATTTACCGATAGCTCATAAACCATATGCCAGATCCCTTGGTGAAGCTCCGGGCAGCATGGACCCGAGACATTGGTACCCTAGAAGACGATGACTGGCAAGATGCCATATAGAGCCTGCGGGAAATAGCAATCCATCCCAGGTTTAGATTGGTCCTTCACCGTATATACTACCTCTGCACACAGCTATACAAGTGGGGCAGGAGTCCATCCGCCCTTTGCGTGAGGGGTTGCCGGGGGGGAAGGAACATTCTACCATATACTATGGGAGTGCCCCGAAATAGTCCCTTTTTGGGCCAAGGTTACGGTCACGATGTCTGTGGTTGTGGGCGATTATGTTCCGATGGAGCCAAAGTGGCTGCTGTTGATGGTCAGGGGAGATACAAATTGGTCGCGACATGTTAAACTCTGACTGGCATTAGCTGCGGGTATAGCTAAAAGAAACATCGCCAGAAGATGGGGATCTCAGACGCCCCCGCAATGGGAACAGTGGAGGAGGGACCTAGATTGGTGCCAAAGAGCTGAGGAAACAATATATAAGAGCAGGGGCTGTATCAAGAAATGGAAAAAGATTTGGGGGCCTTGGCAAAAATAGAGGAGATCGGGGGGGAGGTCCGGGAGTAATCATGTAATGTTATATTCCACTTGTGTGCTGAGATGCTAATTTTGTTCACCACATCGCTATTGCCTGATTTGTTTCTTGAACACTGTTTATTGTGATATGGTACTATGAGCTATGTTAAATAAAAAGATTTTTTTTAATGAATTTCAATTTGTAATATATTTAATATACATTATTTTATTTTATATTTATATAAAAGTCGATATTTTATACATCTATATTTTTTACATCGATATTTTTTAGTCAAGATTTTTGTACTTACCTGTAAGGCCCCCCTCCCAAGCCTGTTTCGGCCTCGGGGACGCCATACTGGGGGCTCGACCGTTAATAAATAGGGGAGGAGGGCTGCGCATCTCCCCTTGTAGGGCTGATTTCAGCTCCAAGGACCCCATCCCCCAGGGCCAGGCCTTTTATTTTTTTTAATTTTTATTAGAAGAGGGAACTTTGCGGCACCCGTCCGCCGGCTGATTTCAGCCCCGGGTCCTAATTCCTCAGGGCCCGCCCATTACCAAAAGTGGTAAGGGACCACATGGCCCTCTTTCCTGTGAACATTTCAGCCCCAGAGACACCATCTCTTGGGGCCCTACCTTATTCCAATGGGGGAGGGAGGGTACACGATCCTCTCCCCGGGCTGATTTTGGCCCCAGGGACTCCAACCCCGGGGACCAGGCAACAGTTCCCTGGGTGCCCTAAGGCACCCAGTTTCTAATGGAACCGCAGGGGAGCATGAAGGCCTCTGTGATCCGTGCTGTCTCCCCGCCTCTGCGGGAGCCGGAATTGCTTTACGCACAAGGAGCTGCTAAACATGCAGCTCCCTCTGCGTGAAAGCAATTTGTCTGTTTCCCTGCTCACTTGAGAGCTGGCAGGGAAATAGACGAACGTTCCACTTCCAGCAAGCAAGAGCTTTTCTCCGCTCTTGCTTGCTGAAAGCAAATTGTTTTGCTGTGGCTTGCTGGGAGTGGTTAAGCTCCGACCAAGCCACAGAAAACAGCACCCAGGGACATAGCAGGAGCCGATCCTAGGGGGTTGTGGTCCCCAGGGCTATATACGACTCCTGGAGGGTGGCATGCTGATTCCCTCTTTTGATGTAGTAGGGCCGGCACCTGGGAGGCGGTGGCCCCTTGGGGAGGGGTGCGTGAGGCCCAACATTACAAAGAAAATAGCCATGGGGAAGTGGTGGTCCCCACGGGGGGTGGGGAGTCCACAAGGCTCTCTCGATTTATTTTGCATTAGCCCTGGGGTAGGAAACATGTGTTTGATCCTGCTTGGTGAGAGCATTTCTTAATCTTTTACCAAGCGGAAGCAAACACAAAGTCTTCTCCCAGTTGGCTGGAGCTTTAAAACTGCTCCTGCTGCTTGGATGCAGACTTTTGATCTGTTTCCCTGCCCATACTGATGCAGGCAGGGAAACAGGTCAGCTCCCTCTGCTTGCGTGGAGCTGGCAGGCTCTCTCCGCTGCCTCCAACGGCTCCCACCCTGCCATAGCAAACAGCAGTGTCTCGGGGGTGGGCACCCCGGGACACTGCAGGAGCCGGTCCTGGGGGGGTGGCGGTCACCATTGTCATCAAGGGCTCCAGGAGGGGGCTGCGCAGCCCCCCTCCCAACATTTGAAGCCCCGGGGCTTCGGACACCCATTTGTATAAAGAATGCCCTGGAGAGGTGGTGGTCCCCGGGCGTGTAGAGGGCTCTTGCCCCCCCCCCGTTTTAAAAAAAAGGTTAACACAAAAGGTAGGGGTGGGGTGTGGGGGGGTTGGCAGTCCCCAGGGCTGCAGGGGGCCACGCATCCCCGCTTACAATTGATAAAGCCCTGGGGAGGTGGCGGTGCCCGTGGCAGCGTGGGGGGTGGGACTCCCCCATGCATTATTTTGAAAAAGTGTCCGAGAGGTGGCGGTCGCTGGTGCTGCTGGGGGGCCGCATGTCCCACACACATAATCCGCATAGCCTCGGGGAGGTGGCGGTCCCTGGGGCTGCGAGCGCCCCCGCTGGCCCCCGCTATTATTTTTCTGGCAATGGGTGGCCAGGTCCCGGGGGTCTCATTAAAATGAAGCGCGGGAGCCAGTGCTTCATTTTGGGGGTTTTTCGGCAGTATTCGCGACCCCAACGCAAATGCTGCAGTTTAAAAAAAACATGCTTTTTTTGGCCCTGGGAGTCCTTGTAGAAGCCCCTTAGCAGGCCTAGGGGATTAGGGTATTTCTACCCTGCCTCCTTTACTTTATTTTTCACTTTGTTTCACTGTTTTCTAGTGACTCGGTTCTACTGAGTCACAAGATGGTTGCCAACACTTCCTGGTTTGGAGTGTAGGCAGCCAATCAGAGTAAAGCTCGTGCCCGGTGCTCAGATATCAAAACTTTTTCTTTTTCTAATTTCTCAGGAACTACTGAACAAATATACACCATTTAAAAACAAGCATTGACATAGCCAATAGGTCTCGCCGCTTTTGGGACCTTATAAGTATTTAGTTATGCAGCACAATATCCTTGGTACAACAACATAAACTGTTGCATGGCTAAACACTTATAAGGTCCCAAAGACAAGAACTATTGGCTATGAAAATGCTTGTTATGTATTGCAATTAAATGACTCAGTTAACAGAATCTAGAGGATCAGGAACACTGAAATAGGAGAGGGGTCACGCTGCTGTCCTTCTTCCAATCAGCCAGAAGTACTACTTCGGAGCGTTCTTTTTTTAAAATATTTTCTATATTTTCGTTATCTTACTATTTTTTTAATTAGGTTATCTGCTTCACTGCCATCACAATCATTGACGTTTTGAGGTGAAAGAGTAACCATTTCAAGCTTAAAGAGGGAAGATATTTGTGTCACCTGTCGCATAATGTGCTGATTAAAAAAAAATGTGTTTCTAGTTCAAATGGATCCAAAATTACTAAATTCACGGCGACACATGTTGCCGAGTAGGAGAAGGCACTATCCAAAGGTTGATTAGTCATGTTCAATTTGAATATTGCTGTATTTTGATTTTGATTGATTTTGGGCCAGACAGTGTTAACATGTGAAAACATGACATAATTATGAAGTAACACCATCACAAAATGTGCCGCATTACGGTACATAATTGGCCTTTCCGTGCCGCACAATTTAGTCAACCCAGCTGCGCACTCAGGACCTCCCCTCTCGCATAATTCCAGTGGTCCTGCATAAAGTTATTAGCAAAACTTTCTGCAGCATGCTCAGTGGCCGCCTGACATTGATGGTGCAGATTATGAGTACTTGTAAAATAGAATTTAACAAAGAAGTCCAGATCTTTTAAAAAGGAGTTAAAAAGCGCATACATACCAATTCTCCCAAAAACTAGGTTTGCATTGAGCAGATGGAATGTTTGACCTCGAGGTGAGAGGTTCAAAGTCAGTGGGTACACGCAGCCTTTCGTCTTCCTAAGGTCGATAAAATGAGTACCTTTGAATAAGGTAACAATCAAAACCTGGTATTCAGCAACAAGATACCCTTCCAGGTAAGCATGGGTGAATTTGGCGGATTTGCGGTCCGCGAAATCATGCGAAATGGAAAACAAAACCGCGAGTTTGCGGAAAAATCAGCGAACTTGCGGAGTTGCACAAATATATCTAGAGTACTTTCTACTGGCTAATCAGTAAGTGCTAGCTCGTTGGGTAAATGTATAGTGCTTTTCCTACACTGCAGCTGCGTAATGGGCCCGAAGATTTGTCTCCACTGACCATGTGTGCCTGTAACTTTGCCACCACGCCAAAAGGCGCCGAGGTCCCTTGAGTGAGCTGTCCATCATAGTGGGGAAAGGGCGGGAAGATGTTTCATACCGCTAGTGTGTGGTGTGCTGGGCCAAACAGGCAGGGCTTCTATGCGTGTTCACATGCCTCTTGTGTATAAAGGGTCAGAGACCGAGCAGGGCATCATATGAGGAGAAAGCAGCCTTCTGGTCACAGGAACTACACGGGGATCGCGCTCGAGAAACTCATGGATACAAAGACCTCCCTCAAGGATTACAGCTAATTTTCGACAGCAGAGATGGGAATAAAGCACGCTTGCCCAGCCTCGACCGTGCTCACTAATGTTTTGGGCTGATTAAAAGGTTACTGAATTGTCGAAAATCCATAAAAATCCGCGCCGGAACGGATTTTCCGCTCATATTTACTTCCAGGGCAGCATTCACTTCACATATACTTTGTGTTGTGATGTAGGGCACGTTGTATGAATGAAAGTAGTGAAGAAAGCAGACCTTCACTTCCAAAGGTGGAAACCCCCATGCCTGGTAACAGATGTAAAATGTCTGTGTCCTGTGATTAACACGCATCTGTGACCTCTCCGGATGGCATCTCTATCAAGCGTGTCAATGTCTCACATTTCTAGCGGCAGTACGGTTGGACGGTACAAGCATTTATGCCAATGTAAAGACTCAATTTCGAACATGTTCATTTACGCCAGGTTTATAAAAGCACATTGACGAGGAAAGCTCTAAGTGCCAGAGCAATGAAGCTCACGAAACCAAACTTGAGGCGAAAAACATCGCACCCTGCTCATAAGATGCTGAGCATTAAAGACATAAAATACAGTCAAACAGAACGCTTCCATTCATCGTGCGGCTGTGATCTCACGAGAACGGGTTAAGATCATCTGAAAATGAAACTACCCAAAAAGTTCAAGTCCTTGCTCTATAAAAGTATGTGCAAGAACCGTTAAAGCGAGTTTGAGAGCTGCTCATATTAGAAAGGAGCGAATATCAGCATAGGGATTGAGGGTAAAATGGCATTTAGGAACAAAAAAGTACACAGACACAGGACGGACATCCTCAGCACTGAAAGTCGAGTTGTCAAGGTTGAAAGACGCTAAACGCTGGGGAAATGAAAAACTTCACTTTCACTATGAAGTTAATGTAGTACCTGCGCCTGGAGGTTTGCAGACAGATGGCTGAAATGAAACAGCCTACAACAGGAGTTGGCATTGGCCGCGCGGCCGTGAAAGTGACGTGGCCGCTCGGCCGTGAATGTGAAAGGGATCGCGATTGTGATGCACTTAATGACCCGTGAAAGGAGGAAAGACAGATGGCGGCTGCGTGCGTGCACGTGTGCGTAACAGCAAGCTTGTGGCCAGCAAAAGCATGTAAAAGCATATTCAAAACTCACAAACTAAATGTCTCACAGACAGCGCATGCGCTGGCTCAGGCAAGACCTCATTGATAAACGCGGCGACCCAGGCTGCGGCGGTGTGTTGTTGTGGACTGTTTTTAAAATTGTATTTTGCTGCTGATTTTAATAGCACGACTAGAAAGCATTTTAAAATTGTAATTTGCACTTCTTGCACTCACCTGCATTTCCTTGCCCTCGTGACCCCGTTCCGCCCCGGCTCTGTGCCGTTTGTGCAGAGGGTCAGCTCGAGGAGCGGCACTTCCTGCCTCGTGGCACCACTTCCGCCCTGCACGAAAACTTCGCAGGTTAGCGCTCTAGTGCTGCCGAGCCTGCAGATTATAAAGATCTCGCTTTCAGTTCCCAGCCTCATTGATAAACGCGGCGACCCAGGCTGCGGCGGTGTGTTGTTGTGGACTGTTTTTAAAATTGTATTTTGCTGCTGATTTTAATAGCACGACTAGAAAGCATTTTAAAATTGTAATTTGCACTTCTTGCACTCACCTGCATTTCCTTGCCCTCGTGACGCCGTTCCGCCCCGGCTCTGTGCCGTTTGTGCGGAGGGTCAGCTCGAGGAGCGGCACTTCCTGCCTCGTGGCACCACTTCCGCCCTGCACGAAAACTTCGCAGGTTAGCGCTCTAGTGCTCCCTCACCCCTAATATTTAATGGCAGTATGGAGGAAGCGCAGCGGACGAGCGCAGCGGGAGCGCCGACTTCGCGCCGAAGTCGCGCACAAGCCAAGCCCGTCTGCGCCCGTCCGCGGCCGACCAGGCCCAGGGCCCTGTCGTAATGCCCAATTGTACTCTTACTCCTCCGCTGACCTCCTGAGCCTTAATTTACCAGGACCTATTCCCGCTCGTGCCGTCAAAACGGCCCAGACATGTGGCATTCTCGTTCCATCCGACTTCTCGGCACTGGCTCCTCTCCATGACCCGTCCCCCTCAACTCCACAATTCTCCACCTCCTTATCGATTTACTATCTTAACACCCGTTCCCTCATTCGCCATCAGCTTGAGGTGTTTCAATTACTGAATCAGAGCTCCATCGATATTCTTCTCTTAGCAGAAACCTGGATCACTGAAGATTCAGCCCCTGACATTCTCGCTGCAATCCCTTCGGGATACTACATTATGCATGCTAACCGGCCCGCTGGGAAGACTGGTGGCGGAGTGGCGGCTATCATCCGCTCTGAACATATCTTTTCTGAGATCACGGTAATTTCTATCCCTAAAACTGAATATTTGGCACTAAAATTCACCTCTCCTAAATCGTCCTTTGTTTGTGTCCTTGTATATAGACCCCCTGATTCTATGCCTCTTTTTCCTCAACTCTTCAGTGATGCAATCGCTCAACTAGCAATTAACCACGCCAATATCGTGGTAATTGGTGATTTCAATTATTGGCCATCTGATGTCCACGAAAGCCAATCGTCGGTAGAATTCACAGACCTTCTAAAAGGCATGAATCTTTTCCAACACATTCACACCCCCACCCACCTGAAAGGTCATATTCTCGACCAAGTCTGGACATCAAACCTTGATATTTCACCTCCCCTAGTGTTCCCTTGCTCCTGGTCTGACCATTATTTCATTTCCTTTCACTTACATCTGCACATTTTGAGTCCTCCCCCCCGTACCACAAATATCATGGCTCGCAACTGGAAAAGGGCCAACCTGCCTGATTTTTATGACTCACTGGCCTCTACTGCACCCTTGTCGCCGACCTTATTAGAGAATCAGGCTGACAATCTTGATGAATGGCTGTGTCAGGCTAGTGACAAAGCTGCCCCTCTTAAAAAAATCAAAACTAAGCGCCCCCACGACGCACAACGTTGGTTTACGGACCAACTTAAAGCGGAAAAACTTGCACTGCGGCAAACTGAACGCCGCTGGCGTCGCCATTATGACCCCCAGCTTAAACTCGCTTACATCGAGACCTTGAAATCTTATAAACGATCAATCTTAGCAGCCAAGACGGCATATTTTTCACAAAAAATTTTGAACTCTAATAACAAAACTAAAGAAATCTTTTCAATAGTAAATGAGCTCTCCCTGCCAGATAGAGTCACCCCTCAACCCCAGCCGACCCAAACCCTCTGTGACTCGCTCAACTCTTACTTCACAGAAAAAATAATTACAATAAAAAATAATATTCCGACTCTGGCATCTCCTAATTCTCCTCGTCTTCCCCCTACAAATACTAGTATCTTGACAGAGTTCCCACCTATATCTCCACAAGAGTTCACCACTCTCCTTCACAAAGTCAGCTCGGGATCCCCCAATGACTGCTGTCCCCCGCAGGTTCTGAAGGAAGCCTTTCTTGCATGCCCAGGCCCCCCTTTAGCACTACTTAACAACTCCCTTGCTATCGGGGAGGTTCCATCTTCTCTCAAGCAAGCTGCAGTTCTACCTATATTAAAGAAACCCAATGCAGACCCCACAATACTCAGTAACTACAGACCCATTTCCCTCCTACCCTACCTAGGAAAGATCTTGGAGACCTACGTCACCCGCTGTTTGAGCTCTTTTATAGAGAAATCATCCTTCTTAGACCCTCAACAAGCGGGATTTAGACCCCTCCACTCCACCGAGGCGGTCATAGTAGCAGTCATGGACACCCTTAGGAAAGGTGCGGACAAAAACACTTCTCAAGCTCTTGTCCTATTAGATCTCTCAGCGGCATTCGACACGGTCGATCATACCATCTTGATCGACCGTGTCCATAACGCCGGCATTCAGGGAGTGGCCCTTGACTGGCTCAGATCTTTCCTGCATCAACGCTCACAGTCCGTTCACCTTTCCACTTTCTCTGCACCCTACACTTCCCTTCCCTGCGGTGTTCCACAGGGCTCAGCACTATCTCCTCTCCTTTTTAATTTGTACCTCCAACCACTTTTAGCTTCCCTCCGCAACTCCCCGGTCACAATTTTTAATTACGCGGACGACCTTCAGTTAATTTTTCCCATAGACTCCCTTCCTTCCTCCCGTACCAATTTCCAGTCCATCATGCTGACCATTGCGGAGTGGATGCACCACAGCCACTTAAAGCTGAATCCTACCAAAACTGAGCTCGTCTTGGTAGGAGGCCCCAATCACCCTTGGAATTCCATGTTCTGGCCAACATCCTTGGGGCCAGCACCCTCCCCCGTGAGCTCAGTCAAAAGCCTGGGGGTGATCATCTCTGAAGACCTATCAATGAGACCGCATATCAACGCGGTCACTTCTGCCTGCTTCTTCCACCTCAGGCGGATTCGTAAGATCAGCAGGTTTCTTAGCAAAGAAGCCCTGACCCAAGTTGTCATTGCGCTCATCACCTCCAGGCTCGATTATGCGAACATTCTATATGCAGGAATTCCGGCATGCCACCTCCAACGACTGCAGCTGGTGCAGAATCAGGCCGCCCGCCTGATTTTCCACCAGCCCAAACATCAACACGTCACTCCCCTCCTTCGTAGTCTGCACTGGCTCCCTGTCTCTAAACGCTGCACTTTTAAATTGGCATGCACTACCTTTAAGGCCCTTTCGGATGCAGCCCCCGCTTTCATTTCTTCGGCCTTGTCCCGTCATATCCCTACTAGAGCTCTTCGCTCAGCCTCATTAAACTTCCTTGAGGTTCCCAGATTTAAAAGAAAAAAGCACGGTGGCCTGAGCTTCTCTGTCCTGGCCCCCTCCACTTGGAACTCCCTTCCACCTTCTCTCCGTCTCTGCCCAAAGTATGACTGTTTCCGCAGACTTTTAAAAACCCTTCTCTTCCAAGCCGCATATGACTAATCCTCTGTCTCTGGTCCACGCTACCTGTCAATGAGCGCCAAGAAACCGATGGTGATAGTGCGCGTTATAAATAATTTTAATTTAATTTAAAAAGGACTCTTTCTGAACCAAGACCTACCTTTTTGCCAAATTTGGTGTAATTCAGTTCAGCAGTTCGGGCTGTAGCTTTGTCTAAAGTTTCGTATGGAAAATAATATGGGGAAAATGTGTTTTGGGGCCCCCTTTTTTTCTCAGCCCCCACTTGGCGAATCACCCCGGAACTTTCAGGACAGGAGCTGACAAGAGGGGGCCACTAGTTTAACATTTTTTGTGAGGATTCGTCATCGGCGACAAAGTTATTGGGAAAAGAAAAAACGCTTTTCCGATGTAAACTAGGTCTTAACTATAACTACCTACTGGTGACCGCCAGTAGGTAATACATATATATATACACACAGTGGAGGTCCCCACTGGGTAGTTATAGTTAGGTGAGTGTTTTTTTGGTGATGGTAATAAGTTTGGCCTGTTTGACGAATCACCAGGAAACTTTTCTAAAATGTGCTACTTTTTGTCTTTGAAAGCATGCAAGTGGTGCTTAAACACAGACTTTGTACATATAGTCCTTGCTTACAGGAAGCAAGACTGGCAGTAAAAGAGGCACAGTTACTGCCAGCCTTGCTCCTTGTAAGCAACACCTATAACTACTAAGTGCATGCAGGTTTTCAAAACACATAAATAAAAGGAGTTGTCATTTACAATGCCAATAGCTCCAACGTTTGCCAATGCGAGGCCTGTTGCATTGCAAATGCTTGTTAATTTAAGTGCATTCCTGAGCAAATAAAAAATGTTCTTCCTGTCACAGATATCAAACCACCTCTACACACCCACCCCTTTGTTGTGGCTGCAGAAGGAGTTTTAATCAGACAATTAAGTTAGTCCCTTCACAGGTATTTTGCATGAATGGTAATTGAAATTAGCCTCAAGAGACTTCAAATAAAACACATAGAAGCGGTAATGGTGTTACAACATATAGTTTTTAATGTAAGGAACTGTTCAAAAGAAACAAGCACTGCTTTATCTTAACCGCAAAGCTTTCCACTGTGATGCAAGGCTGCTTTATTGGGTACACGACCGACAAAAGTATGGCAGCTCTGGGTCAGAGGAGTAATGGCCCATATCTCATTCTTTGATTCATTTCAAAGTTCACACCTTTACACAAGACAGTGAAACAACCTGTGTGCAGTGTTGGCTTGCAAAAAAGAATTGTTGAATATGTGCACACATATCACCATGCCCACAACCACATCACAATGATCACAGTTAGCTTTTCTAAGTAGTACCCACCTCATTTCTATACACAGTGGCGACCCAGATCCTGAACTATTGGGGCAATATAGCGAAAGCTCTGGCGGTCATGGTGACGCACCCATGTACATGGAACCGGAAATACGCCTGTTGGGGAATCTTAGGGAGGACCCTGTGGAGATGAGGTAGCTGGCATTAGTAAGATGGTGGCAAAGGCATGTACCCAAGGAATGCCTGAGAGACCTAGCTTACTGCAACAAACACCTAGAGGTGCGTACACAAGTCCTTCCTCCCACATCTCGCCCATGGAATAGCGACAAAGTAGAAAGTTGTATAGTCAGGGGATTGAAGATGAGGGGGCAGATTTACAAGCCCCTTGTGTCACTTTTAACATGGGAAAAGTGACGCAAAAGTGGCGCAAGGGGCTTGTAAATCTGCCCCAGGTACCTTACTGACAGTGGCAGCTCCTACTGCTTTATGCAGCTTAAAAAAACAAAACAAAAAATGAACATAACTTAAGGTTATTATCATTTAATTTTTCCCATTGCTGCAGCCTTGTGGGGCGGGGATGCTCTCGGACCTGGGGCAGGAGTGGTTTGTACTCCCTATGTGAGCATGAGTGAGCATGAGTGATTGGCCGGCCAAACAGTCATGCGCACATAGCATGTTCTCCATGCAGCCTGCATTGCAGCCTGTGTGGAGAACATGCCTGTTAGACTTGGGGGTCTCTAGTTGGTTCAGGTAGGTACTTGCGACAAATAGGGACCCTTGCCTCTAGTCAGGGTGAGGGGGTACACTCCTAAAATAACCCCAGCTCACCCCCTGGTAGCTTGGCACAAGCAGACAGGCTTATCTCAGAGGCAGTGTGTAAAGCATTTGTGACCACATACAGTAACCCAGTGACAACAGTACAAATGGACACCACACACGGTTTATATAAAAAATAAGTATACTTTATATAGACTAAAGCCCATTAGCAGCATTTGGATTTACAAGCACTGGGCACTCCTGGTGCACTGTACTAGGGTCTGACAAGTAAACCAAATAGCCAATCATGTAATCACCAATTTATACATTCATTTACAGTAGGGAGCACGTGCACTGTGGCACTGGACAGCAGTGGCACAGTGCCCAAAGCATCTAACACCAGCAAGAACACATGAGGCAACAGCAAAAATGGAAGGCAGACCCACGCCAATGGTGCCAGGTCTAACAATGCCCATCCCTCCAGCCCCAGGCAGAGCGCCGTGCATTGGCTCTCAGACCAGTCACAATGCTGCGTTGCAGCGTTGTGATTGGCTGCGGGGCGCGTGGGAGCCCTGGTGCCTCCTGCTTCCCACAAGCAACCAGGAAGAGGACGCAGGAGAGGTGGCGCCGGCCTGCCGGCTGGGAGGTCTTTTTTTTTAACCTGTTACCCCCCTGCCCCTTCTCCCCCACCCCGCCCCACTGCTGCTTCTAGGTAGCAGCCGCCACTAATGCGATGATGTTTGTGTTTTACCCCCTGCCTTCCATTACTTCGAAGGGCCAAAAAATACTTCTCTTGTTTTGTCGCCACAGAAATCAAAATCTCATACACCATCCTCTTTCCGCTACCCTCCAGAGCAGCGCCTCCTTGGAAAAGACCCAGCCAGGTTTTAGATTTTCCCTGCCTGGCCATGGTGAAAGTGCAGAACAGTTGCATGATATTTGCATCCTTTTTAAAGGCAAAACTGATGCAAATGCCTCCTGAGTGATGAACACAGCCTTGCAGCACTCAAGTCAGATTTGTGGCCCGTAAGAATGAGTTGCATTAGGGTAAGCTGCAACTTGTAGGTTTGCGTCATAGTGCGGCAGCTGCATCCAGGAATCAAAAAAGTTGTGTAACACAATGCACCTGTTTCTAATGCAACGCAGCCTTGCATGAGTGTTTTTAAATCTGGGCCCTGGTCATGACCCGTTAGCATCGGACCCTCTCTTTCATACGATAGAAGGTGTGGTTCAGGCATGTTGTGGTGTTATCCTGGTTTGCTGGACAGTTCTTTTAATAGGCATTAGATGGCCGGGGGGGCGCACCGGGGCAACTGGGTCCAACTGTGGTGTTTGAGGCCTTTTACTCCTGATGTCCCGGGGTCCGACCTACAATGGATCCTGAGCAACTGGGCCAAGTACCACTTCTGCACGTGACTCCCTGTAATCAGGGGGGTCAAGCTGTCCAAGGCGACCTCAGAGGGAGTTCGATACGGGGTGAACACTGGCTCACAACTCACACCACGCACAGCAGCAATAAATGATTGTCCAGTCAAATATTTGCTTTTATGAAAAAAGCAGTATTCATTTTACTACTATCAACAGAAAGTAAAATAAAACATTCACAAAGAGCCTGCACAGTTCCCAGGGGCAGGGCTCCAGTGTTTCTGAGGCAGTTCCCTGAGTTCACCTCCCTCCTCGCTCTAGCGGTAGTGGGTTTTCCCAACTCACTAGAGGCGACATTCAGGTGAAGCCCCAAAGTACTCCGGAGCCCCACTCCAACTCTGCATTTAATTCAAAGTGTTGCTGAGCTGAAGTGTTATCTGGCAAGCAGGGTCCTCCGAGTCCGACTGGCTTGAAATCCGTCTTACCCACACCTGCAGGATCAGATAAACGGGGGTCCCTGAGCACACCTGTGAGAAGTTGGCCTGGCATATGCTGTCCACTAGTTATAGTGGACACCTTGCACCAGTCCAAACAACCCCTTAGAGGTAATAGGTTAAAGACAACCTTATTTGAAAGCTATCCTAGTGGTAGCTGTGGAGATCAACCTTCAGGCTAAGTTTGAAGGAATGTAAAGCAGCTTGTTTTACCAGTCTATAATCTCGTGAATGACCAAATGAAAGGAGAACCACACCAGGTAAATATATATAAAATATATGTATTTATTCTAAACACACCCTACTAGTCTCTTTATGAGGCTAGAGGTCAAAGCACATATGTTACACAATAATTTAGCACAACATATTTGATATTTTGATATTTATGTGTACTTATAAAGCGCAGACGTTCGCTCCCAAGGGAGCATCATGGCGCTTAGCAAGCTGCGGAGGATAACTGAAAAGTGGGATGTGATGAAAGATAAAAGCTAGATGGCAGCCAATACAGAGGTGTCTGATTGTTGGTAGACCCATGTCTTAAGGAGTTTTCTGAAATTGTTCTCATTTTCGATAAGTCTAAGGTTGGCTGGCAGGTTGTTCCAGGCCTTGGCTGCCAGGACAGTAAAAGATTTCCCACCTTTAGTCTTGTATTTGAATCTGGGGATCGTGACAAGATTTCTCCCAGAGGATCTCAAGCAGCGCGGGGGATTGTAACGCGTAAAGCGATTTGCAAAGTAGTGAGGCCCTGTGTTTTGCATGGATTTGAAAACTGTAACATATGTTGAGCCCTAGGGGCGTACCAAACCATACATTAAGAAAGTGGTATAAGAACCATGACTGGACTAGACACAAGGCCTAGGGCCTGTACAACCGCTAGGGTCACAAGGAACCATCCAAGGTAGTGACACAGGGGACCCACGGTGGACGCGTGCAGTGTGAGAACACAGCTGTGAATCGCTGTTAACTTCAGTGGGGAAAGTCACGGTTAGAAAGTTAAAGATTAAGGACACTTAGGAGAGGATTTTAGACTTAATGGGTTCTAGGGCCAACACCCACGGGAGCACGGGAGTACTCGAGTTACCTCACCCAGGGAAGCCGGGTGAATTGATGTCTTTTGGTGTCGGGAGTCGTCGTTGATTTCAATGGCGATCCGCTGCAAAGTGCTGCTGCTGTCGAAGAGGAAAGTGTCCGCTGTGATCCAAGCCTGGATAGAAGACGAGAAGAACCTGAAAGTAGAGGGGACAGAATCTGGGTCACTTGTCAGTGACCAGGGGCACAATAGACGAATGCCCACCGATGTCCGGTGATTCAGGTGTGAAGAGGTGAAGCTTGACTTTGCAGCAACGAAGACCAGGAGGTGTCGACGACAACCAGGAGCTGGATTCGAGCTGTCCCACAAAGGATGTCGAGTGCTGCAGTGTTGGTGCCCGGAATGGACCCAACAAGCCTTGGCAACAGCAATCCATGCAGCAAGAGAAAAAAGGCTTCGGTGTGGACCAGCAAGGTCCGACGGACTCACCAAGTTTTGGTGAGTCAGGGCACATTGAGAGCAATGAGGGAAGCCCAATTAAAGTCAGAGTTTCCTTCTCAGGGACCCACCAGTCAATGGACCAGGGATCGCAAAGGTACCTCAAGCAAAAACACAAAGGGCCGGCTCACGGAACACTTGTGGAATGTAGGCCAGCAATCTTCAGTGGAAAAGGTGCTCGGGTCTGGACTACAAGTAACCCAATGCATAGCCTCAAGGAACATTGAGAAGCTCATGCACTTGCAAATGTGCACAGTGTCCAGGGGTTCCGGTTCCACATCACTCACAAGGGTTGCAGGTCTCAGCTTTGCTGGGGACTCTGGTCAGCCTCGGAGAAGTCTGGAAATCTACCTCCTGGGCTGCAAATACTTCGGAGTCTGTCGGAAGCTTCAGAGATGCAGACCGGTCAGATGCGTCTTTGGTGCCTGCCAATCAGAGGAGTAACTCCTTTACTCCAAGGGAGATTCTTCAGTCATCTAGTCGTGTAGATCATTGAAGTTCCGGGATTTCTGTAGCAGAGTTTCATCCAGGTGTAATCTAAAGTTCTGTAGCCAGGGGTTCCTTTCTTTTTTTTTTTTTTTTTTTATTAAACTTTTATATCAGCATGCAGACAAGACGAAAACAATAACATATAGGCAATCATGATACATTTTCCATTTCTTCCCCGTATTTACAAATAAACAGCGTATACAATCAATAATTCGTAAGTCATCAATTCATCGTACATCATGAAATCATATCCATTTAGCAATAGGAGACCACAATTTCAAACCTTGAATTTTCTTTCTAGTGCCCTTTGTTTTGTAAACGGAAGTCTCAAGATGATAAATAAACAATAATCTAGATTGCCAATTGATAAAAGTTGGTGGTTCAACATCCAGCCATTGGGATGTAATACATGAACGGAAAATAGACATGCAAATAAACATAAACCCTTCTTCAGCCTCTGACTGAGAGCTAGCCGAGCTTTCTTGCCAACCAAAAATCACCAGTTCAGCCGACAATTGTTGTCGAATACCCAGGCTATGTGTCAGAAAATACTCTACTTCTTTAATAAATTGAGAAAGTTTGGGGCAAAAAAAAAAAACATATGAGGTGCATCCATAGCATATAACCCACAACGGTTGCACCGATTCCCCCTCGTAGACTTCCACTTAGCAAGTTTTCTCGGTGGGTAATATAGGTCAAAAATAGACATAAAATTTTGACTCTTTAGGGGGCCGTTATATAAAACTTTTATGGCTAACTCGATAATTCTCTCTAAATGAATGTGTTCTCTCTCCAATTTATTTTGCCATTTTACCTGCCAAATCACAAAATCGTCTTCCACCTTTTCGGTAAACATCTGATACAGCAGCCCCATTTTTGATCTTAGTTTGATTGCTTCAATAATGTCTACCCTTTTCAATATAATCAGATTTTGAGTTATTTTTTGTTTGAGAAAGCTTCGTATCTGGAGATATTTATAAAAATCCATTCGGGGTAATTTATATTTCTGCTGCAGAAAATCAAAAGAAACTAACTGCTTCCCCTGAATGTCATGATTCACCTAGTCTCTCCATAGAAACAATCTTAATTTAAACCCCTCATAAGGAAGAATCTAAGTCTCTTTTATTCTTGAAACCCACCCCTGTCCCGTGCATCCTGCACTCCAGTTATGTTCGTGTATTTAGTTATTTCAGAGATGTGCTTCCATGTCAATGCTGTGCTTACATGCCAATGCTTGTTTGTTTGTTTACGTTTGGAGTATTGTTGGTAGACTGCATATTGTACTACGATCGTGCCTTTGACTGGAATTGGTAGAAAAGAACTTGGAGTCATGATCTGGGCTTGGTGATTAGATTGTGGGCAGGCTCGGCAGAACAGAAAGAAAGAGACGCGTTTAAAAGTTGCACGCGCTGATGTGAAATGCTCTCGCGCTGTGCTCTGTTTATTTTACACCGCGTGAGGGCAAAGTTAACTCGTACAGCGTCAAGGGCGTCCCGGGGTGTGGCAGGTCTATAAAAGCCACACCTAGGATTCTGGAAAATGCTTAGTCTTCCTGTTTCCTCGGAGGAACTTCACGTCTGGAGAGCCATCATAGGAAATCTTGAAATCGGAGCCCAGGCTTGAGTCTTCGATCTTTCAGAGAGAATAGTCATGCTTCAGTTTCTACTGGTGGAAGAAAGAGCTAAGTAACTCATCTTTTAAGAAAAGGCGCCCAACGCTAGCAGAGACTTTAATATTTTGGAACACTAATTTTGGACACCGAATTATTTAAGACTTATTTTGGCACCAAGATGTTTTGGAAATGAATCATTAGAGACTTTAATTCAGGGACCAAGAAAATATTGTCCTTTTAGAATCATGATGTTTTAGAATGTTTTGCTAAAAATTCTTAGATCCGAAGTGAGAAGTCGTTTGAGCATCTAGAGAAGAATGTTAAAAACAATTTCACTTTCAACATAAAGACCCGGGGGCGGACAACTCAACCACCTTGGGACGTTAGAGAAAAAGACACAACATCTCTCCAAAGGACTCCATCAAAGACGACTTCCAAGACGCGAAGCAGAGTCTAGTAGATCGCAGGTAGGAGTCTAACGATTTGACATAGAATAAAGTAAAAGAGCTTCCCGAGGTAGAAGGAGAAAGTCTAAGGAGTTTCTTGTTGTTTCGCAGGTCGACTACAAGAACATAATAGCGTCAGATTCCGGCCTCTCTCCCTGACTTCTATCCTTCACCCTAGTGTGAAATTAAAGACCACAGGTTGTAAGGTAGGGTTTCTGGGAGTTTGGTCCATAACGTCTCTGCAAAACCGATCAAGCACCTAACAGGTAAGAGTTTGAGAGAACTCAGGTAAGAGTGCTTGATCAATTCTGACAGAAGACTAAGCCCACGGAAAGGTTTTGCCCAGGCGCTATGGATGAAACTTCGCAGATATCTCTGCAGGATATAGCTGCAGTATTATTAGAAATAAAATCTGAAAATGCAGAATTAAGAAGGGATTTAACAACAATTCAGAGTAGGTTACAACCCCCTAGTCCTACTACTTGGACCTTCACCTCAGACAAAAAATCTTCTACAAAATCTCCAATTTTTCAACCAACCATGCAAACCTTGTATGGTGGAAACACCACACCTAATACTTCGGCAAGTACTCAGATTCAGGTAGTTACCCCAGTTACTGTACCTTTGGCTCCTCCAGAGAGATTCTATGGAGACTGCAATAAGTTTACAATATTTATGAATCAATGTCAGTTGCATTTTGTGGCGAAACCTACAGCATTTCCCGACGATTCCTCTAAGGTAGCCTTCATTTTATCTTATTTAGGAGGAGATGCCGTTTTGTGGTAAGTGCCATATGTAGAAAGAAACGATCCGATGTGAAATTATTTTAGGCGGTTCAAAAGGGCCATGAAAAAATTATTCGCCCAACATGTCTTTGTTCAGACAGCAGATCATGAACTGCTTAATTTAAAGCAGGGGTCGTCTGATCTGTTACATTATATTTCTACCTTCAATAGAATGGTTATAGAAGCAGAATGGCCAGAAGAAAAACGTGTGTCACTATTCTATCGCGGTTTAAGAGATGATTTAAAAGATATGATAACGCAAATTTTAGATCCACCAACTGATTGTGAGGACTTTATAGATCTAGTAGTGAAACTTAATCATAGAATTTCTGAAAGAAAGGGGGAAAAAGGAAAATCAGATTTCAGAATAATGGTTTTTAAAGAAAGGGGAAATTCTAAAACAGAAGCTTCCGCAGTTAAGTTAGATCCAGTGGAACCTATGCAGATTGGGACTATTAGAGGACCTCTTTCCAAAGACGAGAGGGAAAAGCGAAGGAAATTAAATCAGTGTATGTACTGTGGTAAAGCTGGACATTTCATTAAGGACTGTCCCACACGACCAGTAAGATCTAAAGTAAAAACTTCGGAGATAGCAGCAATGCAGCAGTCGGAAAACTAAGAAACTCGGTAGACAATGAGGTCAATCTATCGAGTGCACATACTAGCTTGGCCTCCTTAACACCAACTGCCTCTCATTGTCATCTTAGTATGCGAATTCTTCTTCAATCTTATGAGGACCAAAATCGGTCTTGGTCTATTGATGCTCTAATTGATTCAGGAGCAACTGGCAATTTTATAGACACTCAATTGTTCGGAAAACTAGGTTTACGAAAAGTAGTAAAAGACTCTCCAGAAATTGTTAGAGCAGTAGACGGAAAGGAACTCACTTCAGGACCAATTCAACATCATACTGAAAAATTAAAAATGACTTGTGCAGAGAAACATTTAGAGGACATAACTTTTGACATCATTGATGCTCCTCAATTTGGTTTAATTATGGGTATCCCATGGTTAGTGCTCCATAATCCATACATTGATTGGACAAATAGAAGTATATTGTTTAAATCAGATTATTGTCATGCGAAATGCTTTCAACAATACCCAGGTTCTGAGTTGTTAATACAGGGTTATGACTTTCCAAAGAATTCTAAAAGTGTCTTGGTAGTTGCGGGAGTACTAGATGAGTATCAAGATTTAGTGGATGATTTTCGACAAAAAGAAGGCCAACACCTTACCGCCTCATAGAGATTTTGATTGTCAGATTGATTTACTTCCCGGGGCCACTTTACCTTGTAGCCGCATTTATGCGCTAACTGAAAAAGAAAATGAACATTTACATAATTACCTTGATGAATATCTTGCTAACGGTTTTATTAGGCATTCTAAGTCACCGGTCTCTTCTCCTCTCTTTTTTATTCCAAAAAAAGGAGGAGAATTGCGCTCGTGCATTGACTATCGAGCTATTAACAACGTGACAGTAAAAAAAAGGTTACCCTTTACCGTTAATTCCAACAGTACTGGATCAGATCAAAGATGCTACCATTTATACTAAACTGGATTTGCGTGGAGCATATCATCTTGTGCGAGTCCGAGAGGGAGATGAATGGAAGACAGCATTCCGTACGAAATTTGGATTATATGAATACCAGGTTATGCCTTTCGGACTCTGCAACGCTCCAGCCGCATTCCAGTTTTTTATAAATGAAGTGCTACGAGATTTTCTAGACATCTGTTGTATCGTCTATATTGACGATATTCTCATTTATTCAAAAGAGAAATCTGAGCATGTAAAGCAAGTACGAGCCATTCAACAACAGCTTTTACAAAATTCTCTATTCGTAAAACTTGAAAAAAGCTTGTTTCATGTTACTACTGTAGACTTTTTGGGATATATCCTTAGTCCAGCAGGCATTGAAATGGATCCAAAAAAAGTTCAAGCAATTATAGATTGGCCCAGTCCTACATCGGTGAAACAAATCCAGAGTTTTTTGGGGTTTGCAAATTTTTATAGACGGTTCATTAACAATTTTTCACAAAAAGTAACTCCTATCACTAAATTATTAAGAAAAAACACGAAATTCGAATGGACCTCAGAAACTGAAATGGCTTTTCAGGATTTAAAAAAACAATTCATAACAGCCCCTATATTGAGACATCCTGATCCCTCTCAACCTTTAATTGTGGAAGCTGATGCCTCTCAGTTTGCAGTCGGAGGCATTCTGTCTCAAAGGAGTAAAGATAATGGTCAAATGCATCCAATCGCATACTATTCCAGAAAGTTAACTCCCACTGAACAAAATTATGCCATAGCAGATAGAGAATTATTGGCTATAAAAGCTGTGTTCAAAGAATGGCGACACTACTTGCTAGGGGCTCGTTATCCTGTAACCATCTATACTGATCATAGGAATTTGCAGTCACTTAGATCTGCTAAAGCTTTGTCTCCTCGTCAATTGCGTTGGACTTTATTTTTAACGATTATGATTTCATCATCACTTATTGCCCAGGTAAAGATAATAACAAGGCTGATGCTTTATCCAGAATAGGTTTAAGTGATGATGTAAATGTTAAAAAAGAACCTGTTCATCCAATCATTCCTGAAGAGCGTTTTAGAGTAGGACTGATTGATTCTGAAGTTTTGTTCGACATTGAAAAAGCTCTAAAAGATCAACCAAGGGAAGAATGGAACAAGGTTTACCCATTATTACAATGGCAAGAAAATGTATTATGTATGAATGACCAGGTGTTTGTTCCCAATGAATCTTTACAGGAAAAGGTATTACAAATTTATCACGATTCAAATTTATCGATTCATCCTGGGGTAACGAAAATGTACCAACTAATTAAGAGACAGTTTTGGTGGCCAACTATGCTTAAGGACATCCAAAAATATATTGAAACTTGTGCTATTTGTAGTCAAAACAAGGCACCTCATCGATCCCCGCAAGGTTTACTTATGCCCTTACCAGTGCTGCCACAACCATGGCATACTGTATCTCTCGATTTTATTGTGGAGTTGCCTCGTACTAGGTCTGGCTTTACCACCATACTAACCGTTGTGGATCACTTTTCTAGATACGCTCATTTTATTCCCTTAAAGAAGCTCCCTTCAGCTTTTGATTTGGCTCATATATTTGTAACACAAATTGTCAAATTACATGGAATTCCTTCGGTAGTACTCTCTGACAGGGGATCTCAGTTTGTGTCGCATTTTTGGCAAAATATAGGAAAATCCCTAAACATGGAAGTGCGCTTGTCATCTAGTTATCATCCACAAACTGATGGATTAACAGAACGCACAAATCAAACTATTGAACAATTCTTGCGATGTTTGCTGGCCACTTGTGATCAAGAATGGTCTGACATTTTATGGGCTACAGAATTTGCTTACAACAATGCCGATCACTCCTCAATTGGTATGTCTCCTTTTTTTGTGTTCATGGTTTTCATCCAAAAGACATGTTAGGTATAGGAAAAAAGGTAACAGACACTCCAGCAGTCACTGATTATGTAAATCATTTGGTTTCAGTTCAACAAAAAGCTCAACAACATTTAATTCTTGCAAAGGAAACTCAAAAGAAATTTGCAGATAAACATCGTTCTGAACCACCGCTTTATTCAGAAGGCGACAAGGTTTGGTTAGCTACAAAAAATTTAAAACTAAAATGTCATAAAACCTTTCGTCCATGATTCATAGGTCCTTTCACTATAGAAAAGGTTATAAATCCTGTGAGAATGAAATTAAGGTTGCCAACTACCTATCGGATCCATCCAGTATTTCATGTCTCTTTACTTAAACCATTCAACCCTGAAACCAGATTATTGAGTCATCCCTCAGCTGTTGAGATAGACGGTATGCTAGAGTATGAAGTAAAAGCAATACTTGATTCCAAAAGAGTGAAAGGCAAATTGTTCTATCTTGTAGACTGGAAAGGATACGGTCCAGAAGACCGCACATGGGAGCCCCTTGCTAATTTAAGAAAGTCTCCTCTGTGTCTAAAAATCTTTCACAACAAATACCCAGAGAAACCAAAACCAGTTCCCACAGTTTTAGGGGGGATTCTACGGGGAGGGTACTGTCATGATTCACCTAGTCCCTCCATAGAAACAATCTTAATTTAAACCCCTCATGAGGAAGAATCTAAGTCTCTTTTATTCTTGAAACCCACCCCTGTCCCGTGCATCCTGCACTCCAGTTATGTTCGTGTATTTAGTTATTTCAGAGATGTGCTTCCATGTCAATGCTGTGCTTACATGCCAATGCTTGTTTGTTTGTTTACGTTTGGAGTATTGTTGGTAGACTGCATATTGTACTACGATTGTGCCTTTGACTGGAATTGGTAGAAAAGAACTTGGAGTCATGATCTGGGCTTGGTGATTAGATTGTGGGCAGGCTCGGCAGAACAGAAAGAAAGAGACGCGTTTAAAAGTTGCACGCGCTGATGTGAAATGCTCTCGCGCTGTGCTCTGTTTATTTTACACCGCGTGAGGGCAAAGTTAACTCGTACAGCGTCAAGGACGTCCCGGGGTGTGGCAGGTCTATAAAAGCCACACCTAGGATTCTGGAAAGTGCTTAGTCTTCCTGTTTCCTCGGAGGAACTTCACATCTGGAGAGCCATCATAGGAAATCTTGAAATCGGAGCCCAGGCGTGAATCTTCGATCCTTCAGAGAGAATCGTCATGCTTCAGTTTCTACTGGTGGAAGAAAGAGCTAAGTAACTCATATTTTAAGAAAAGGCGCCCAACGCTAGCAGAGACTTTAATATTTTGGAACACTAATTTTGGACACCGAATTATTTAAGACTTATTTTGGAACCAAGATGTTTTGGAAATGAATCATTAGAGACTTTAATTCAGGGACCAAGAAATTATTGTCTTTTTAGAATCATGATGTTTTAGAATGTTTTACTAAAAATTCTTAGATCCGAAGTGAGAAGTCGTCTGAGCATCTAGAGAAGAATGTTAAAAACAATTTCACTTTCAACATAAAGACCCGGGGGCGGACAAGTCAACCACCTTGGGACGTTAGAGAAAAAGACACAACATCTCTCCAAAGGACTCCATCAAAGACGACTTCCAAGACGCGAAGCAGAGTCTAGTAGATCGCAGGTAGGAGTCTAACGATTTGACATAGAATAAAGTAAAAGAGCTTCCCGAGGTAGAAGGAAAAAGTCTAAGGAGTTTCTTGTTGTTTCGCAGGTCGACTACAAGAACATAATAGCGTCAGATTCCGGCCTCTCTCCCTGACTTCTATCCTTCACCCTAGTGTGAAATTAAAGACCACAGGTTGTAAGGTAGGGTTTCTGGGAGTTTGGTCCATAACGTCTCTGCAAAACCGATCAAGCACCTAACAGGTAAGAGTTTGAGAGAACTCAGGTAAGAGTGCTTGATCAATTCTGGCACTGAAACAAATCTCCAATTTGACAAATTCCAACATTTTGCCACCTAACCATAACCTGGTCTCTAAATATTTCTGGAAGAAAAGGGCAATTCTTAAATGGGGTATAAAAATTCAAATTAGAGCCTTTGCCAAATTTCTTTTTAGTTTTTCTCCATATTTCATAAGCGGTACTAACAACTTTAAATTTTATTTTCTTGTAATAGCTAGGTTCAATTAGTTGGTTTAAACATTGCCTTGCCTCTGTACCCAATAACATCTCATAAATAGAGGGCGCTGCAAAATCTTCTGTTGGATCGTCCTGCAAAATTAAAACCCCCATGTTGTAATATGGCTATCCAATGATATAAACGGAAATTGGGTACACCCCAGTCTCCCCTGGATCTAGGTAGCATAAACCATTTAAGGGCTCTCCTTGAACGGGAGTAGCTCCATAGAAACCTCGAGCACATTCTTTCAATATGGGAAAAGAAGGAGGCTGAAATAAGTAAAGGGATAGCCCGAAATAAATACAAAAATTTAGGAAAAATTAGCATTTTTAAAACATTGGTACGCCCATAAAGAGATAAATCTAAATTATTAAGCCTTTCCAATGTCTTTTTAGAGGAGGCAATTATTGGGTCCAAATTCAAGGAAATAATATCCTCAACTTTAGGTGATATTTTGATGCCTAGATAGATTGCAGCTACTTCAAAATTGATATCAGCTGGTCGGCCAGCCTCTGAGTGGATCAATTGTGTCTTAAAGGCGTTTAATTTATAGCCCAGAAAACATCCAAATACCTCAGCTGCGTCAATGATCCCGGGTAAGGCATTACTTACATCAGACGTAACCACAGCAATGTCATCTGCATACGCAAATACTTTATACGCCACAATATTTATCTCAACAGGTTTTATTACGGGGTTTTTCTCCAAAGTGATTATAAAGGGTTCAATATAAAGAGCGAATAGCAAGGGGGAACAGGGCCAACCTTGCCTAATCCCCCTTGCTATTGCAATATTCTCTGACAGCCTACCCGAGATACGAATAGTAGCTGATGGCTGACGATATAAGGTCTGTATGGCCGTAATAAATTCCAGCGGAAACCCCTTCCACGCCAGGACTGACCACAAAAACCTTCATGAGACCCCGTCGAATGCTTTCTCAGCATCCAACAGGGCCACACAAACAGGGGAATTAGTATCCTGCGACCAGTCCAGCATGGATATGATCCTTTTGACATGATCTGTAGTATCTCTATGTTGAATAAAACCATGTTGTCTTTGTGAGACCAACCCTGGCATTAGATCATTCAATCTGTTTGCAGTTAACTTTGAATATATCTTACTGTCTGAGTTTAATAGCGAAATGGGCCTATAAAATCCCATATCAGTATCTTCCTTGCCTTTCTTTTTAAAAACCACAATCGTTGCTTGGGACCAGGAGCATTGCCAAGAAAGGCCTGTTGACAAATTTCTAATAGTTCATTTTTTAACATATTCTTAAAGGTTCGGTAAAATTCGAGTGGGATACTATCAGGACCCATAGCCTTTCCCTGAGCTAATCCTAATAAAGCCAACTTGACTTCTTCCCAAACCAAAGGTGCAGATAATATCATTTTCTGCGCATCCTGCAATCCATTCGACACCAGGTCTTTTAGATATTCACCGTCATCCCCTGATCCGGAATCTGACCCGGGACAGTTGTACAAGGATTGATAGTATCCTTGGAAGGCTTCCAAAATGCCCTCCTTAATTTCTTGCAAGACACCATTTAAGTCGATAATTTTGGCAATATCATTATACACTACTTTGTCCCTTAATCTTTTAGCCAACACCCTGCCTGTTTGTTCGCTAAATTCATAAGCGTCTTCCTTATGCTGGAAGAACTTTTCCGCTATTTGATCAGCAATATTGGCGTACGCGCTAGCCCTTTTAATAATAAGAACTCTTTGGGCTATCATAGACTCTGCACCTGATCTAACCGTCTCTGCAAGTTTACGCTCCGCCAATATAACCGCATCAAAATCCTTTTTATGTTTGGCCCACATCCTTTTACATTTAAAGCCAGCGAAACTAAGGGTTTCCCCTCTAACGACGGATTTAAAAGTATCCCATACCACTGTCTGCTCAGATGATCCTTTATTGAATTAAAACAATTCCTGGATTAATTTACTCATGTATTGAAGATACTCTTCGTCAAGTAACAGCTTTCTCTCAAAAGCCCAGACTTGGCTGCTTTCTTTTGTCTCATGGTCTAAAACCAGTTCTAATATTACAGGATTATGATCCGAGATCAATTTAGGCTGTATCTCAACATTGACTTTTCCTAACAATGCAGGTGCTACCAAAAAAATCTAGTCAAACAAATTTGTAATGTGGGGCAGAAAAAAAAAGTAAACCCAGGATCGTCAGGATATAATAAATTCCACACATCATATAACCCGTGCTCTAAAATCAAACCCCTTAATGATATGTGCACCAATTTCTTTCTGCCTACATATATGTTAGAGCATCTCATATCCACCTGGGCTTCCATATGTATGTTAGAATCGCCACACATTATTAATGGTTGAATCCATTGAGCTAAATCTGTGTTCAAATAGTTGAAAAGTTCGGCATCATCCAGGTTAGGACCGTACACATTGCGAAGTGTAAATCAACACTGACTAATCTTAATTTCAGCGATTGCCCAACGGCCCCATTTATCAGCTACAGATTTTATACAGACACCCAAACCACGTTTCGTCAATATCGCAACCCCTCTCTTATGCCAGTATGTTTAGAACATACTACTAACTCCAACCCCAAGTTTTTCAGATATCCCCTGTTAGCCCAAGCGACATGCGTTTCTTGTAAACATAATAAATCAATATGTAGCAACTGCACTATCCCAGCCAATATCTGCCTTTTCTTGGGATCATTAAGGCCACATACATTCAGAGTACAGATCTTTAATTTCCTATCCATTTTCGAAAAAGACAACTACATCACGAAGCATCAAAAACATAATTAAAACATATACATTTACACCTTCTTTTTTATCCGTCCTTTTTCTGTTTAGCATCTTCTGAGCACAAAGAACCACTTTACCATACGTCGTATCTGCTGCTGATTTTTCAGCCCCCCACCACCAGTACACCAAACCCACCACCTTAAACCCACATCCCACCCTCGTATCCCCCCCACTAGGGGTTCCTTTCTTATACCCAAGGAAGGGGTTGGACATTCTCTGGGGACCCACCTTTGTCCAGTTTCGCTCCAGAGCAGGGGCTGGTAGCCCCTGCAACCGGTTTGAACTGGGATATGCACAGGGACACCAAATGTGCCCCCACTGCAGACTTCAAAGCACATTTGGAAAGCACCCACCCAGCCCCAGTACACTAAAGCCTGTCTTGGAGGTGGTGACACCTCCCTGTGACAGGAAACTTATTTTCCAGACCTCCCCTGGTGGATTTTCGTCCAGCAGCAGGAGGCCAGACTTGTGTCTGTGGCTGCAGCATCCATTTTGTGATGCCAGGGCTCTTTTAAACTGGTACCCGGTATACCAGTGGGTACTTGTCTCTCCCTCTAGAAGGGTGGAACCATACCCCGGCCGCCAGGACTGGCTGAGGTGTATAATTCCAAAGTGTCTGACACCAAACACAACATGTTTCCATGCAGCCATTCCAAAGTTAGCATTTACCGCAAGGTTATAATGCACTTAAGAGTATATGGTCTGGCTGCATCACAGAACCGCCCCAGAGAATAGATTCCGAAGGCTGCAGAGGTGCCCTGCTCATGCATGGGCACCCTCTCACTCAAAACCCAGCACCCTGCCTTCAGGATTGATAAGGCCTGCCATAGGGGTTGCTGATAGGTTTATATTTGTAGTGATTTATGGTAGATATAGGTATCCTATATCTAAGTAAGGAGTGCAGGCACCACCTTAGCAAGATTTATCAACTTATTAATATCATCATTTGTTTGAATACTATTTTTAGAGCTGTTGCAAAAAGTATTGCTAGTACCAACAAGAATTGCAAATTCTTCATCTGAAAATCCAAAAGTTTTCAGTTGAGCCATGATAAGTTATCTGACGATAGTCATTTATTGGGTGTATAAGAGATATACGCCCTTATATAATCTGGACAAGGATGAATTCTTATCTTTAAAAAACCTCACTCACAATGAATCCCTCACAATAAAAAGTTGTGACAAAGGAGGAAGTATTGTGGTCAGCAATACTAATGACTACGAACACAAAATGTTAACGATGTTAAATAACCAAACGTTCTACTTCAAAATAACATCTAACCCCATAAACAAAACAACTAAAAAGATACAGATTCTGACCAATCAAGCATTAAATGCTGGACAAATTACTCCCAAAGAATATGAATATTTGAAACATACAAGAGGTAAAACAGCATGTAGGTATAGCATGCCAAAAATACATAAAGATACGACAGATCCCTCATATCGACCGATAGTATCGACCATTGGCACAGTTACTGAACCTCTGTCGAAGTTCATTGATAATCCGTTAAGGCCCTATATGAAGACTTTACTCCTGCCACATTTTGGGTTTTTAAAATTTTATTTTTGTAATATTTGAATATGTCTGAAATAAATATGTTTTTAATTTAATTGAATTTGTATTTCAACAATGAATATGTAATCATGAACTCAAATAATCAAAAATTAAATAAGTCCAGTTAAAGATACTGTGCTATTTGATCTTTTACACTGACTCTATCATTATTGGATAAATTGTTAGATTGCCCTGGAATTTATTTTCTATTGTGGGTTCATGCTTGTACACATGGATTTGTGGGTTTATGTTGGTACACGTGGGGTAGAGGGTTCATGCTGGTACACATGTGGTTGTGTGTTTATGCTGGGCCATATGTGGTTGAGGTTTAATGCTGGAACACATGCGGTTGTGAGTTCATGTTGGTACTCATGAAGTTGTGGGTTCTTGCTTGTATACAGGATGTTGTGGGTTCATGCTGGTATAGATGTGGTTGTGGGTTCATGCCAGAACACAAGCTTTTGTAGGTTTATGTTGGTACACATGTGGTTGAGGATTCATGCTGGTACACATGTGGTTGTGATTTCACGCTGGTACACATTTGGTTGAGGGTTCATGCTAGTACACATGCATTTGAAGGTTCATGCTGTACACATGCGGTTGCGTGTTCATGCTGGTACTCATGTGGTTGTGGGTTCATGGTGGTAAGCATCACGGTGTGGATTCATGCTGGTACACGAGTGGTTGAGGGTTCATGCTGGTACACGTGTGGTTGAGGGTTCATGTTGGTACATACATGGTTGAGGGTCCATGCTGGTACACACGTGGTTGTGGGTTTATGCTGGTATACGTGTGGTTGTGTGTTCATGCTGATACACATGCAGTTGTGGGTTCATGTTGGTACTCATGATGTTGTGGGTAACCCTGGGCGGAGACCTTCGCTCCGCCTGCGGAGAGTGCAGAGATTTTCCTCCTCTGCATTCAGTGGAGAATGCAGAGAAGGCAAATCTCTACATACTCCGCAGCGGAGCGGAGTTGGCCAGCCCCCGCCTCCACCCCACAATATTAACAATTAATTCTACATGACTTATAATTAAATTAAAACCACATACCTGGCATGCTGCATCCCCTCCTCTTCCTTGCCGTCTGGGTAATCCTGTGAGAAAACTGTGCATGCGCCTGGATCTGTGATTCTCTCAGATGGATGGTGCAAGGGCTTCTGGTGAGTGGAGCTGGAGAAGGCTTGCCTTTGGGGCGAAAGTCAAAGGTAGCGCTTTGAGGGCTATCACTTGTGAGCGCCCTAGTCTTAGAAGCCCTGTCTCGAGGAGATCCTGGCTCTGATCTACTTTGGACTCCAGAGGTATGACTGCTCTTGTTGGATGAGGTCTGGATCTACTGTCATCACTGGAGGGCCGCGGAAGGGAGTCCGACTTGGTGACTCTAACTATCTTCATGAAGATGCTCTCGTCCATGGCGTAGTTCTTCTGGCCCTTCTTTAGCTCCTGAGATGCTCTCGGTCAGTACCTGGCGCCCACGGTGACCTCTGTGAGGATGCGAAGGGTTACACGCAGCTTTTCAATTCACTCTGAATGAACCTGACCAGTTTACTGGAGACAGGGAGAGGACACGGCATGATGAGGGTATCGAACATACATCTGGGTCTAGCCTATTATTCACCTCCTCTCCCAAACAATACTATACGAACAAGTCCATCACATGAAACAAATACACCAGCACCTCTTTTCACTACTCCTCAAAACAAAACATATCACGCACACCAACACAACAAGATCTTCCAAGCACAACACTTCATAATACTTGCCATCACAAAATACAAACATACACCCACCTTTCAAACCACACAAAGGAACAAACAACAATGGCAAGCTTTCTCTCTTCCACCACACCTAACACAGATACAGCAACACCGCAACTCTCTGCCAAACGCCTCTCATCCATTGGACAGTTTAGAACCTTACTACATGACCCACAAGCTGCACCACCACCCCTGACTCATACACCTTCCACCCTAAACACATGCAAACAATATAAGTGACATACCACACCTCACAACTTCACTTCCCCATGTCTACTGCACAACAATGTTACACCACGAAAACAACACAGCACACCAACTCACTCTCAAACACCGTCTCCACCACCTACAAACGCAGGCCCATCAAAATGCCTTCTTAGCATGCTGGATGAGGAACATGATACAGAACAGCTACACGATTGCTACCCTAACACAGCTAGTACCAGCACTAAAAACACACCTGCTACAAACCCACACAATACTATTCAATCTTCTACAAAACAAAGTCTCACTATCACCAAAGCCCATTCTCTAAACTGTCTACTAATAAATGCTCGATCCCTTTCTATAAACAAATATCACATCTACGACCTTCTCACCGATGCAAAACCAGACATAATATTCGTAACTGAATCATGGTTGGGAAATGATATGGCTCCAGGATCACATGAAGCCATTCCTCTAGGCCAGTGGTTCCCAAAGTGGGGTCCGTGGACCCCCAGGGGTCCGTGACACATTCCTAGGGGTCCACAGGCAGCAGTTTTAAAAGCACTGCCAAGTTCCTTGTATAATCAGCAGTTTTTGGACAGCAATAAAAGTGTCCAGATAACTCAGGTGATTAATGTACCTGCTGTAGAGAGGTGGAGGTTTAGTCCAGTGGCAGCTTTGACTCATCTTAGGAAGCACTGGTGGTTAATATGCCTGCTTGAAAGAATGTCTACCACGCATTAAAAAAACATATATATATTTTGTTTTGTGCATTGCTCAGTGGGTTCCTGCTTTTGCCACAGAGATTCTTTTGTTATTGTGCAGTTCACAAGTTCCAATCATAGTTTAGCACATTGAGCTATGAACTGCCATCAAAGAGCTGCATGCAAACTGCATGGTACAATTTAGTAAATTAAGCTTAATCCCCAGTCTTTCATTATCCTGATGCTGCTAAAAAGGTCTGTTTGGGTAGAAATAAATCATTATTATTAAAATCAATGCTAACCCCTGTGTTATGTTCTGACTCCTGAGTTTGAGCTTCTCTAGACCAAGCACTTTTCACCCCCTGCGAAAATTACCACCACCCAAATCTGGCTCAATCACCTAACAGCACTCAATGTCCGACCCACCATCGTGGATTCTGCGAAATCCTTAGGCATCACACTTGATGCAAAGCTCAACATGCAACAGCACATTAGCAAAGCAACGAAAGGAGCTAATTTCCAAATCAACACATTGAGGAAACTTAAACCCTTCCTCCCAGTCAAAGATTTCCAAACTGCTGTACAAGCCCTAGTCATCCCCCGCATAGACTATGGAATTGTGGCCCTCAGTGGTCTCCCTCTATCAACAACCGCACCCCTAAGAGCCTCCTTGAACGCTGCCGAGAGACTCATTACTGGCTCAAGAAAACACTCTCATATATCCCCTGACCTGAAATCCCTGAAATGGCTACCCTTTGAAGCCAGAATACAGCTGAAAATTGCGGTCATGACACACTCGGCCGTACACCACAAGGCACCCAACTACCTCACTCAAAAGGTGACTTTATCAGGAGGTGCGAGATCCAATAGAAGTACAAAGAATTTACTCCTGAAACCTCGCAGATTCCGGAAGGAAAAAACTTACAAACGCTCCTTCTCAGGAATGGCACCCAGGATCTGGAATGCACTCCCTCCTGAAACCAGGCTTATCTCCTCCACTGCCATCTTCAAGAAAGAGGTGAAAGCCATCCTTATGGCTAAGTTCACCTGAACTTTATTGTTGTTGTTCTGAGACTTTGCACCGCTTTTGTATCTTTGGCTATCTGATTGTCTAATGTCTAATGATATCATATTCTCACTTGATTGCGATCCTATTATGCTATTCTCTCACTACCTATTACTATATTGTACACGTCAGCTTGTTGAAACTTGATATCCCTACCCCTTGTTTTTTTTTTGTAACTCTTAGAAATTGGTATAAGCCATCCCTATAGCCTAAGCTCTCTTGATCTCTATTGTAGTTGGATCAAAGACTGCGCACCGTCTTATATTATCGTTTACCTGATTGTTTATTGGTATTTTATCAGCCCATGACTGCTATCCGATCATGCTATTGAATATTATACTTTACCCAATATTATGTTGCGTCACCCCCCTTTTGCCCTCCCCCCCTGTTTCTGTTAAGCGCTCTGATATCTGTAAAGATCTTGTTCGCGCTATATAAAACTCTGAATAAATAAATAAATAAATAAGCACTCATAAAGAATGCCTACCAGTATGGATGACATGTGGATTCTACACCTTGTTGTCCCCTTTGCCTTATGTAAAATTTTCTGTTCACTGATTTACACACATATGATACATTGTCTCTCTATGTTTGTGATGTAAAGTGCTCTAACACCCTACAGTGGTATAAGAGGTAATATAAAACACATTAAATACATGTTACAGTGGAGCTATGGAGAGATGAGAGGCACAGTTGGAGGGTAGTAGTGAGGGAATCATTGAAGATTGACAAAAGATTGTTGTATCCTGGTGCATAGTAAGGTCATTGCTTACTATGCTTTAAAAGCTAATACCATTTAATATATAATGACAAATGTGTTGTAAAATGCACCATTTTCCCCAAACTTTTTTTGGGGGCGAGCTCCCCAAAGCCCCCTTTGTAGTGGTCAGGCTCACTCGCTGCACTTGGTGTGCACTGTACGGGAACTGGTCTGACAACATTTGCCAGAGCAGCTTTAGGTTTTCACTCCAGCTTTGGCAGGAGGAGGAGCCTCAGGCTGCGAAATAAAACCAAACAATGAATAGTTTGTTACGAGATACAGCACCAACCTTCCCATTAGGATTTTTCAATTCTTGCAAATATTTTTAATATAGAAATACTAAAACCTTTAAAAATGTAAGACTTTGTTTGATGTGCACAGATTTGTGTTTTTTTCTTCTAAGTACAGTTTTAATGTTTGAGATCTAAATCATACAAATTGCTTGGGGTCCCCGGATCCCAGTAGTGACTCAACAGGGGTCCTCAGGGCTGAAAAGTTTGGGAACCACTGCTCTAGGCTATCAAACGATCACCCAAAATCATACAGGCATAAAGGAGGTGGTCTAGCTGTTATGTTCAGGCAAACATTACATATCACTAAAGTTGATGACATCACCATAAAGGATTGTGTGGCTCTTCTCACCAGATGCAATCCTACACCGTCTTCCTCCTGTAACTTCATGCTTCTTTACAGACCTCCACCTAGCAAGGTGACATTCCCAGACACTTCTAGACACAGTTTCAAACCTAATAACAAAACACTCCAACTTATGCGTTCTGGGTGACCTCAACATTTGGTTTGTCAAACCCAATATGACCCATCCAAAAACAATAATCAATGGCCTAGATGCACTGAACTTGTATCAGAATGAAGTCATTACTGGTACTGATCAATCAATTTCACCTCATGTGCTATAACTATGCAGATGACACACAAATACTCCTTCAACTGGAATGCCCCTAAGACTTTGGAAAATCACCAACTTTCAGCTGTCTCAGAGCCGTGGATCAGTGGATGACTTGGAGCCATCTCAAATTGAATGCTTCAAAAACTGAAATACTCACGTGTGGTGATTGGAAACATTACAACCCGCTTGCCGCATGGCCTGATGAACTGGGATCACTGCCTAAAGTATCGAAGGAAGTAAGAAACCTCAGAATGACCATGGACTCCAAGCTGTCGATGAATGCCCAAATGGACAAGCTAGCAAGATCAAGATTTGTCACTATATATAATATACTATATTTGTCCTCAATTGGGATTTCCACACAGGGTTCAAGCTACCATCTCCCTTGTTCTGTCCAAACTCGATTACGCCAATAGCCTCTACCACGATCACCTTTACCGACCATGAAAAGACTACAACGGGATCAGAACTCGACTGCCAGACTACTCTTGCATATCAAACTGCAAGACCACATCTCCCCTGCTTTGAAAGCCCTGCATTGGTTGCCGGTTGCCAGAAGATCCACGTTCAAGCTGCTTTGTATCACCCACAAAGCAATACATGGAGTGGGACCGCTCTTCATCAAGAATAAAATCACCAAACACATTCAACAAAGGAGCCTCCGCTCTAAAGGAGCATCCCGCCTCAAAATCCCACCATACAAGAAAAAAACCATGGATGGCACATCCTCCCAAAATAAGATCCACGGACAGCCTCCTTATCCTCAGAAAACTGCTCAAGAATTGGCTCTTCCCCATGTTTACAGGCCAGGTCGCTCCCCCACCGCGTCAGCATCCCCCTGCTGCCTCTGTGCTCCAGCTTTTTCCCGACGTTCTTCGATTCCCGCTCCCGCTGCTGCCTCCCCTGCGGCCCCGCCCCCGCGCCTGATTCGCCACCCGCTCCCCCTCCCAGCTGCTCCTCCCTCCCTCGCACCCTTCACTCCTCTGCGGCCCCGCCCCCGTGCCTGATTCGCCACCCGCTCCCCCTCCCAGCTGCTCCTCCCTCCCTCGCACCCTTCTAAATGGAGGCCACTGCGCCACCGCGCAGCGGACGCGCGCAGCGGACGCGCGCAGCGGGTGCGCCAAAGGCAAGCCCGTCTGTGCCCCTCTGCGCCTGGACCGCGCCCAGCACCAGAACCCCTGGCCCCAGGCATTGCCAGGGCACCCGACTGAGGTACGACAGCGCCACCCTCACCGCTCTCAACACCGGACGACCAGCTGCCTGCCACCGAGCCACCCCGAGACGCACCCACGGACCCTTCACCTGTCAAGCCTGTAAATTCACCTGCCTCCAAACCTGCACCCCGCCCACCGAACACAGCAACAACAACAACCACCTCAAGTGCATCCTGCTCAACACCCGCTCCGTCCACAAACACGCCGTTGAACTTTGGGAGCTCCTCGATACCACAGCACCAGACGTCGCCTTCCTCACGGAAACCTGGATGAACGCCTCCTCGGCCCCTGACATCGCCATAGCCATACCGGACGGCTACAAGATCACCCGGAAGGACCGCATCAACCAAACTGGAGGAGGAATCGCCATCATCTACAGGAACTCCATCAGCGTCACGACCAACGCCGAAGACATACTCACCGCCGCCAAACACCTACACTTCCAGATCCACACCGACCCCCAGACCACCCTCAGAGGAACACCCATCTACAGACCCCCGGGCCCACGGACACAATTCAGCAAAACCATCGCCGACTTCATCAGCCCGCACGCCCTAGCCTCACCAGAGTACATCCTCCTAGGGGACCTGAACTTCCACCTGGAGAAAAACAACGACAACAACACCACCACCCTGCTCGACAACATCGCCAACCTCGGACTCAAGCAACTGGTGGACACTCCCACCCACCTCGCCGGCCACACGCTCGACCCCATCTTCTCCGCCAGCAACCACGTCCCCTTCAGCCACTCCACCGGACTACACTGGACCCACCACAGCTGCACCCACTTCACCTTCAAGAAGACCACCTCCCACCACTAGATGCTACAGATCCCCCGCAGATTCTGGAACAAAGTCACTGCAGACCAACTGATCACATCACTGAGCCAGAACCCACCTGTCGACACCCCCGACACCAACGACGCAGTGTGATGTATTCCTATAGGTTCTGTATCGATCCCCCTATTCCTGACCCTATTCTGGTTAACAAACTAACTAGCAGCCATCCCATGATGCAGAAACCGTTATCTGATTAAGCCAGACCACGGCACAGGAGCGCGTTATCTGATTAGGTCATAACGCTTGCCATCTAATTAGGCAAGCAATATTCCTCCAGCCCCTGATAAGGCATACAGAGTTCTCAAAACAAATCAAACCTATGACAACCTGGGAAAATCCCTGCGGCCATTGTTTTGATTTCTCAAAGAACTTCAGTAAAAGAATGTGCTAACGACCAGCTCGTATGACATCCTTATTGATGTATCTATGTCCATCCTTACGTCAATCTCGGCACCTTACAGGTATAAATATTACCGACATTGCCTTAAGCAAACACACGCGGTGGTGACGAGATCGGAGCAGCGAGACTTGCCGAAGCCCAGCAGAGAGCGAAGCCCACTGGCGCTGCCCCGCCTTCCTGACGCGCTGAGAACGAGACGCTGCCTTTCTCCTGCCGAGAAATCCAGCTCCGGCGCTTCCGAGCAGCCCTAGCAGGCAGCTTGGAATATCGAGACCACAGACGAGAGATACCATCCCTCAACCATCCTAGATCTCAGGTACAGAACTGAATAACCCCTTGCAGAGAATTCTTGAGTCAGTCACTTGGCAAAACAAACTTAACTCAAACTGCTACTTTCTACTCCAGCCCACGTATTAGGCTTAGGTCAGGTACACCGGGGTAGGCGTGGTTAGAAGCACCAGTTGAGTACGATTAGTCGAATGTATATGTGTATGTATATATTTTATCCATTTTAAATAGCATATGGCTTAGAAACCATATCAATGCTTTTACAGTATTATTTCATAATTCTGCTTTTATTGTATGCACTTTACTTAACCATAAGTATTGCAATAATATCGATTCATTTCTCTTGTACGAGAAAAGAGACTGATCAATAAATAACATCTTTTATTGAACACGCCCGTCTCTTCCTTTTCTCTACAATCTGGTGAAACTAAGAATGCACGTACTGACTGAGTAAAATAAGTTGTCTTTTGTTTTCACACGACTCTAGAGATACACTCTTGATTAGGGGAGAGCAAAGTTGTCATGTTCTATGGTTGTCAGAAACTAAATCCCTTCTTGTCTATCCAGGGAGGTTCAACTCCTCCTTGCCTATTCGAGAAAGTTTCTAGTGAACTCTGAGCTAGCTGGCAAACCCAAAACTTTAAGTCTAATATCGACAGTAGAAGACCTAGTTAACGTCTGGTCTAGGTCTATACTATTGGAGGTATTATTCCAATGCGCAGAGCCTATTGGGATAATAGGAACTACACTACATGGCGCCCAACGTTTGGAAAGGCGATAAAACTAACGCAAGACTTTAGAGTAACTCAGTCGTGCTCTTTCACTCAGACCCTTTTTTCCCATAATACTCCAGAAACGTCTGGAGTGGGTGAGAGGTAAAATCCGCCAAACCTCGCAGGAGGGAACTCCTATGTATGGTTCTTGGTTCAATCAACGTTGAAGGATACACTGTTCCAAAATATTGTGCATCTAATCTTTGTTTCCATAAGAAACCTGATCTGCAAACAAACAGAATAACCTTCCTGACAGTAAAATGTCAGAAAGTGATGATGAAAGAGAGAGAGTTAGATTAGCAGCTGAACTAATAGAAGCTGATAATACTCTGCAGGAAAATGACCCGAATATAAAACTCATCCCGGTCAACATAAGAAGATCTATAACGTTAAAACTTATAGAAAATGGACTGACACCAAGAGGTGGTACTGTCATATTCGTAATAGAGGCACACGAATATCGGCAGACAGAGGTATTCTATTCATGGATAAACTTTCCAGCAGCAAATGCTGTAACAAAGGACTTCCACTATTATAAAATAGAGGAACCTCCTAATGAGTACACTCCTTTCGAGGAGGTGGAAGTACCACTAAAATTTCAAGAGCACCTGCTCTTGTTTAATGGCGCCCTAAAACACAACAAACACATCACCAGGCTCGGTCCACTAGGTAGACCAGGAGCAACGTGGCCGGTCCTAGCCGGATACACACCACATCCAGACATTGAAGAAATGCCTGCACCAGAACTTTTAGTACAACTAAAACAATTAATCAAAATATATAGACAATTAGTCCAATATGTAATGCGGACTTCAACAATCCAACCAGCAATTAAAATTCCACAGCTGACCCCTCATCAGGGGAACACAAATAAAATTGCACCACAGAACATACAGTCCTGCCTAGGTAAAGTACCAGCTAAACGGGAACAAATACCATTCTGGTTAGCACAAAAAATCACCCAAATAGAGGCGGTATTTCCAGATACCACCCCGGTAGAAAAACACAGGATTCTGACTATCTGTCTTCCAATGGGAATCGCACCACACGTGGAGGACTGTGACACTTGGGGTACAGTCTTTGCTTCCATTTACACAAAAACACATGGAGTTCCATCCATGTCAGTAATACCAGATGTGCTAAAACAAATTCAAGACGAATACGGTCCAGAACCCGCTTTAACTCTCGGTATGAAATTACTAAAAGACTTCAAGCAGGTCTCGGCAATATTACTAGCCAACATAAAAGGAGAAGCAGCGAATGTGGCGATCCGCCAGAGGTTAAAAGAGACAGATATAGCAGACCAACCAGCTGAAATTGCCAGAATTATAGAAAAATCCTATGAAGAACTAGGTAGAGATAGTTTGGGTGGAATACCAGTGAAGCCCCAACTAATTGAAAGTCCTGAAAAAATATTTATTAAAAATAATCTAAACAGTCAAAAGAAGAACTGGAATGGAAACAAACAATCCAATCCAAAAGAAAAAAGATTCCAGTCCAGAGGAAGGTCTCCTCGGCGGAGAGAAAGATCTCCGGACCAAGGACCCAAGTCTCCCCAAAGGGAGCCCTCTGTGAAAAGATACAACCTTAGAAATAGGGATAACATAAAGAAACCTGATAGATATCAAGATTTTGATACACGTCCCTCTCAATCTTTTCAGACTTCCTCGCAGAAATCGGAAAGAAGAGGACGATCGGAACCCAGGGAAGGGCACGTCAAGTCCAAAGACAAGGAACCTGCTCATCCAAATAAAAAATTACAGTTTCCAAAGAAGAAGGTAGCCAGTATTAAAGTATTCAAGCTCCTGCTTTATATAAAAATCATGTGGGATGGGATGAGGAATCTCCTCCACACAAAATCCAGTTAAAATCACAACCTACTGCACAAAGGCAGTATCCGATCAAGCAAGAAGCTAAAAAACAGGTAAAAGAAATTCTAGATCAACTAGAATACCAGGGGGTGATTGAAACTTGCACCTCACAAATGAACAACCCTTTGTTTCCTGTCTCCAAACCAGACAATTCATATCGTCTAGTTTTGGATTACAGACACCTTAACTCATGTTGCAAAACTTTTGCAGTGCAAAACTCGCATAGTGCTGCACTAATGAATAACATAGTGCGCAAAAAATATAAAACAACATTAGACATCTCTAATGGATTCTTTTGTCAAAATATAGCACCAGAGAGCAGATACTTGTCAGCGTTCTCAATAAATGGCGCTCAAAAGGAATTCTGTTGGTTAGCCCAGGGGTACAAGAACAGCCCAGGATTATTCTCAGCGAGAGTAACAGAGTTACTACAAACATATGATGACGAAGCATTATCTTATGTCGATGACATATACCTAACAGACGATGACTTGGATACTCACTTGAAGAGAGTGAACACCATAATACTTGGGTTCGCAGCAGAGGGTTACAAATTCAACTTTAAAAAATCTAGAATTGCCCATCTAACAGTCCTGTTCTTAGGATATGAATTATCAAGTGAGGGCAAAAGCCTGGCTGACAATTTCCTAGAGAAATGTGCCGTACTCCAAGCACCTAGAACACTAAAAAACCTACAGTCAATTCTAGGCTTCCTAAATTTCGGAAGAACATACATTGCAAATTACGCAGAAAGGGTCAAACCCCTTTATGATCTAATAAAACCAGATTTAAAAAAAAACAATTGGACTCAAATACACACAGAAATTCTGAGATCCTTACAAACAGATATGTTAATTAAAACAAAATTAGAAACACGTGATAACACACGCAACCTTGTGATTCGAGTCATCCCAGGAAGATGCGGATTCACTTACCTGACCTCAAACGAGGGAGAAAAGGTACCAATTGCATTCAAATCACACTTGTACACAGAAGCTGAAAAGAAATTCAGCATTAAAGAAAACAATGTTCATGCAGTTCAAACCGCAATAGCTAGAGAAAAAGATAAAGCTGACGGTAGACACATCACAGTCAGAACAGCAGAATCAGCCTTTGAAGCATTAACAACCCCGTGTAATTTACCAACAACAGCATTGAATCCGGAATGGATACAATGGGTGAATTCCATTACAATGGACAAAGTAAAATACTACTTTGATCCGGAACTAAAGGAACTAAAATATCTAGAATATGAAAGAACATTCCCTCTTCCAATCGACATTCTGCCATTACGACAGTACGCTTGTGTAATCTATACAGACGGACATGCTCAACCCTCCGTTTCGGGAGAACAAGCATACAACCCCACATGTGAGATTACAAAAGAAGTGTGGCGCGGAGGTATACTAAGACCTCTATTAACAAAAACACACTCAGTAGAAACTAATTCAGAACAACAGACTGAAATAATAGCATTGAAAATGGCGCTAGATAATGCAGATCGCGAATTCCCGACACTTATAGTGTCCGATTCATATTACTGTGTCAAATCATATAACAACGATTTGCAGAAATGGATTCAAAACGGTTACAAAGATGACACAGGTGCAACAATAAAGCAAAAACTGCTTTGGGAACAAATAGTTCTGTTAAAAAGAGAACTACCAAAGACTCACGTGATACACTCACTGAGTCATCAGCGTGATGGCGTTCACGTTGCAGGGAATTCATTGGCTGAGAAAGCCACAACGGTAGCAACTGAATCGGCTTCCGTAGCTAGAAAAAAGCGTGCAGTAAAATACATTGACGGTGAAACAATGCTGGCTGTGAAAACGTCATCAAAAGGCGACTGCTCAGCGTTACCGATCAGTTACCCACTCAAATATACATACATAATCGATGCAAACTCCGTTCCTTTTGCTCGAATCCCTGGAGTGGGGGATAGAGTAATTCCAAACATGGACAGGAGAGGCTTGTTAATAGCAGACGCACATATGGGCGAGGGTCTCAGACACCTCAAATTAAAAGATTCTCTGGAAGAATTACAATCAGTGTACTGGTGGCCAGGCATGGGCCTGCATCATACCATTTTGTAAAAAACTGCCCAAACTGTAACAGAAATCGCAGTGGTGAAAGAAACGGTATATTACCTTGGCGTTTCACACCAGAAAGGATCAACAATAAAAAATAATCCCAATATGAAAAATGCGTCGTATTAACATACAGAGACTAGTTTTCACTCATAATGTAGACCCCAACTTTCGGCTGACGCCAGAACTGTTATATCAAGATTTGCAAGTCTATAATGGCATATACGCTAGAAGCATGCTGCGTACTGACCAATATCTTTCCATTGCCTCTCGGGTTTGTGGGGAGTGCTTGGCCACAATGAGCATTGCATTTGCGGGAATCTTCTCACTTCCTTCCTGAGGGATACGGGATGGTGTAAAGAAAAAACCAAAGGCAGAGAGCGATCTATAACAGCAAAGGTATTAGGTTCGGGAGCTGGGTGGGTAAAACATCTAATAAGTGTCCAACGTAGTCTAAACAACCTGCCAAGACATTCTCTGAAGGGATTCAGTCCGTACGAATTATTGTTTGGGACTAGGATGTTAGTCTTAGATCTTGACAGTCAGACTTCAGTGGTGAAAGAAAAAAGCTTTGATATCAAAGATCGTTTGGCTATTTTGCAGGACTTAATCGAAACAAGAAAAGACCTGAGTAACATAAAGTTGAAACAACAGCCAACAACCACTGAAGAAACACCACCTGTCCCAGCAAGACCTGTCTGGATTCCAAAAATCGGGGATCTAGTCAGAGAAAAGATCGCGGTAAAGAAGGAATTTGGGCCTTCTTACAGAAAAGCAGTTCCTGTCTTGTCCATCAACGGGACAAGATCAGTTGTACTACCGCCGCTTGCTGGTAAAAAGGAGAACCGAGTTGTATCCATCGACCTGGTAAAACCACAATCATGTGGCCGATAACAAACAGTAGGCCAAGTGGACTCCCGATAAGTAGTAGAACACCGAGGTTTGCTACAAGTACAGAGGTGCTAACTAAAAGGCTAATCACATTCGAAACGCCTACAGAACAACAACAAGGACTATGCAACAATGCAATGGAACTCACACCTCTGAAAACCCAAATAAAAACGTTTAGTAGAGACACACCAACCTACAATGAAGTAACAAATGAATATGCAAGAAACAGTAATCCTGAAACAATTGGAACAATTGATAGAACAGCATCCGGCTACTTCATAAACGTCAATGATTCCTCTGAAGACCTCAGTGAATCAAAGAGACAGCCATCAACAAAAACCCTTAAAGACAAAGCTAAGGAACTTTTGAAACAACTGAAAGAAACCTATCTGATTTCTCCATGGATTGAATTTTGGGTGTCCTTTGGTGTATTTATCCTCATACTTTGGCTCATCATGGTACTATGCTTGGGACGCTTCATTGAGGGAAAATATGCAAAAATGGACACAGCAAGCCAGAAAATCAACTTGATCCTCAAGCCACACACGTCTTCACACGTCGAGAAAAGAGAACTTTCTTCAGTCAACTTCACAGCCAATCCTATACCGGGTGGGGTAGCATGGGACAATACTGACTATGAAATGTATGGTCCGGTTGAAATCCTCAAATATCCACACCAAATCAAGATCTCGTTGAGTGACTTTGTAAAACCAAACTCATTTGCTGATGATTGGGACTTTGAAAGTATTAATGACATGATGTCTGACCTAGTGATGTCTGCTAAATTTACCAAACATGATTATTTGCAGGGTTCGTCTAATTATGATAATATGTACTGCTACAACCACTATGGTAACCATTTTCTACATAAATCTGCACAACCTAGAAATGTTTTAAATTATAATCAATGGGAACATTGTGCAACCCCTCCAAAAGGAAGCTCAAGAACCTTTTATGACAAATATTCTTATTTTTTAGAGTTCAATACAAGTAAAGCTGAAACATTTTATTTTAAATTGTCAAATAAGACAGGAACAAAAACCATGCTTACAAACACAAAATTGATATATTCGGACTCATTTTTTGAACAAATGAATACATTTGGTTTTGATTATTGGGACAAAAATGGGGAAGTGAAAAGTGTTTGGGGTACAAGAGAATGGCAAGTTCAGGGTGTAGAATCATTGTTTCGAGCCTGCATGATCCCAGAACAAATTATATTCTTGAATGACACTATTCAACAAACTACCTGTCTTGGATTAGCCAAAATCAAAGACTTAAATAAACCGTCTATTCCAAAACCAACAATGAACAGCAATAGCTCTGCAGATGAAGAGATAGACGTAAACTATGTATTAAACCAAAACAGAACAAATCCTAATTGGAAACAATGGTTAATCTGGCCCACAGATACTAATAACTGTCAAGACAGATTCCTGAACAAAACACAGGGGTTCACATTGACCAGGCCAGACCCTAGATATTCCCAAAGACAACACCCAGGGATAATCACCACCTACAGTGTTGGCAAACTCTGCCTTCAATGGCTACAAACTTCCACACTGACAGAAATTAAGCAACACCTAACTTCACTTACTGATGGTGCTGACTTGCGTGATTTCATTATGGGACCGCGCAAACAGCGTCAAAAACGCTTCATAGCAGCCTCTATATATGCAGCTTACAACGAGGCCTGGAAGATAACTCAAATTGAGACAGCAGAAAGTATACGGGAAATTGACCGTATTAATTTGGAAAAATCGCTTTCTGTAGTGGACAATGGGTTAATGACTCTGTCCTCCAGAATTTTTTCATTGGACAGCATTGTGTCTTCAGCAATCGACATAATATCGCAAGACTTACTGTTGTTACAGCACGGCCAGTCGCAATTGCGTTCTATTGTACAGCTTGGATGGACGTTACAAAATCTGCGTTCAGGCTATGTGCCGTGGCGTTTAATCAACACAACGTCACTATTCAATATCTTTAACCTTACTGATAAACAAATCAGTATGGCACAAAAGGGTGCTGATTATACAATCCTGAGCATTGAGAAACTCGAGAGATTACCATTGACAATGTCAGAACGACCTGTCATTGAATGGATAATACATGGGATAATTAATATTCCGATATCTGCTTTCAGGTTTCAATACTGCCAAAAATATATACAGGCTGGCATGTACGAAAAATTAGGAAAAGGGTACATTAAGTCAACATGGAACTTGCCCTATTCACATGCATGTGTCAGTAATAAAGGACAGAAAGTGTTTCTTAGTGGCAATAATTGTGCAATGTCACTAAGCGGTACACTTCTGTGTAATGGAATTAGTTTGCATGGAGCCTGTGAAGGGAACTCAAATAACCTTTCATGTCACCAGCTAGGCACACCTGCATCACAGATAGAACCATTCTTTAAAAGACTCTATAACGGGAGTTACATCCTAATTGTGGATCGCAGATGTTGTAGTCTACAGCCCGGGGTTCCTTATCTCATAAGTACGACTGCGAAGGTCATGTGCTGTGGACGCTTATTGTTCCCAGCTCCTTTCCAGACAGGGAGGCAAGGACATGGCCTAACTTGAAAATTACTTCTATTCGAATTGATACTTTAAGCAGAATGAAAACACTGCTTCTTCAGACGCCGACCAGGCTCACGTCATCAAAAGAAACATATGATCTCCCAGTCGCAAGGACGACTGCAGAGATTCACTCATTGTTATCAACTAATTCCCCCATACATTTCGCAGAAATCCTGAATGAAATCTTAAATATTTCTGATACCAGTGGAGTCTCAAATGTATTTAAGACATTGTTTTCAGGGGCATTAACACCATTCAAAGCCATACTGGGTATTTTTCCAGACCTCGTCCATTCGATTTTTGGAGGAGTTCCCCTCATTTTGGGACTAATTGCAGGAATCCTATTCTTGGTCCTTATATTTCGTTATGGCAAACCATGTCACAGACAAAACACCTGCGACAAGGGAAGAAACAATCCGAGCCATTGGATACCGGGACCGGATATCAAAAATCCTGGGACTAACCCGGCTTAGAGACCTGAACATGACTTGGTTTCTTTCATTTCGACCGATATGGCAAAGATGTGTTTTACCTGTATTAATGTGCATGCTGTGCGGAGAAGAATGCGTGTTGGACACCTGTCTGACGCTACAATCGGATGCGCCAATGGATGCAGAAACATTGTTGGGTCCGGTAACGGCTCATGCATTGTGCTGCCCTCAACGGCTGCCAATCCTGATGACGGCATTCGTGGAAACTTTACCACTACGATTGAGGGGTAGTGAAGTTCAAGATGAAAGCAGCATCGATCAGGTACGACCTTCTGTCAGCAATACTAATCAAAACGTCAATGGAGACAATCATGCACATGAATGCATGGTTACATCTTATTCCGAGTTAGTGGAACTCTCACAGGAAGCTGTTGACAGCTTTTTCGGCAGTCTCAATGATATGATGTTCTCACCAGAGCAGAAATAACGACTCTTGAGCAAGCTAGCACACGGCGTTCCCGACACCTTGAATTTGGCCTTCAACTTTAATAATAAAGTAGCAAGAACAATTTTTTCCTCCAGTTCACGGACAGCAATTTTTTTAGCAGCCCCAAAATATTTTTATAATTTTTTCGGGACACTTATCTTCTGCTTAAAGTAAGAACTATTCTTAGAGAACTAATTTCTATTTTTAGAAACTTCATAGACATTAGCTGCCCGCTGGTATGTTCATTAATATTTTTGAACTGTGATGAAGTGGTCTCAAACTTTTCTTCTGTATTAAGAGCCATTTCATGTGTAATTCTCATATTCAATTACTAATAATGTATACATATGCGTGATTATTTTAGCATTATTCTACTGCTTGAGTGCATATAGTACATGTGACTATTTTTTTTCCCGTATGTTACATAATTTCAAAATGCATTATGTGTATTTTGGGGTGGTAAGGTATACACGATACTCTACAGTATGTTTTACTATGCCTAGATTCGTAAATATGGCCATAGTTAGCGTGGAGTGGGTGTGATGTATTCCTATAGGTTCTGTATCGATCCCCCTATTCCTGACCCTATTCTGGTTAACAAACTAACTAGCAGCCATCCCATGATGCAGAAACCGTTATCTGATTAAGCCAGACCACGGCACAGGAGCGCGTTATCTGATTAGGTCATAACGCTTGCCATCTAATTAGGCAAGCAATATTCCTCCAGCCCCTGATAAGGCATACGGAGTTCTCAAAACAAATCAAACCTATGACAACCTGGGAAAATCCCTGCGGCCATTGTTTTGATTTCTCAAAGAACTTCAGTAAAAGAATGTGCTAACGACCAGCTCGTATGACATCCTTATTGACGTATCTATGTCCATCCTTACGTCAATCTCGGCACCTTACAGGTATAAATATTACCGACATTGCCTTAAGCAAACACACGCGGTGGTGACGAGATCGGAGCAGCGAGACTTGCCGAAGCCCAGCAGAGAGCGAAGCCCACTGGCGCTGCCCCGCCTTCCTGACGTGCTGAGAACGAGACGCTGCCTTTCTCCTGCCGAGAAATCCAGCTCCGGCGCTTCCGAGCAGCCCTTGGAATATCGAGACCACAGACGAGAGATACCATCCCTCAACCATCCTAGATCTCAGGTACAGAACTGAATAACCCCTTGCAGAGAATTCTTGAGTCAGTCACTTGGCAAAACAAACTTAACTCAAACTGCTACTTTCTACTCCAGCCCACGTATTAGGCTTAGGTCAGGTACACCGGGGTAGGCGTGGTTAGAAGCACCAGTTGAGTACGATTAGTCGAATGTATATGTGTATGTATATATTTTATCCATTTTAAATAGCATATGGCTTAGAAACCATATCAATGCTTTTACAGTATTATTTCATAATTCTGCTTTTATTGTATGCACTTTACTTAACCATAAGTATTGCAATAATATCGATTCATTTCTCTTGTACGAGAAAAGAGACTGATCAATAAATAACATCTTTTATTGAACACGCCCGTCTCTTCCTTTTCTCTACAATCTGGTGAAACTAAGAATGCACGTACTGACTGAGTAAAATAAGTTGTCTTTTGTTTTCACACGACTCTCGAGATTGACTCTTGATTAGGGGAGAGCAAAGTTGTCATGTTCTATGGTTGTCAGAAACTAAATCCCTTCTTGTCTATCCAGGGAGGTTCAACTCCTCCTTGCCTATTCAAGAAAGTTTCTAGTGAACTCTGAGCTAGCTGGCAAACCCAAAACTTTAAGTCTAATATCGACAGTAGAAGACCTAGTTAACGTCTGGTCTAGGTCTATACTATTGGAGGTATTATTCCAATGCGCAGAGCCTATTGGGATAATAGGAACTACACTACAGCAGCACACAACCTCGCACAATGGATCACCAACTGCACTGATGACCTTGCCCCTCTGAAGAAACCCCCAAGCAAGACTAGCAACAGAAAAACCGCATGGTTCACAGACGCCCTCAAAATCGCAAAGAAATCATGCCGAACCCTCGAAAAAGCCTGGCGCCACAAACGGACATCAGAAAACATGACAGCCCTCAAGAGCGCCACTCGTGAATACCACCAGATGATCCGCACCACCAAAAGGACATCGTTCAAAGAGCGTCTGGACAACAACGCCCACAACAGCAAGGAACTCTTCAGCGTCGTCAAAGAGCTCTCCAACCCCAGCGTTAGCAACAACGACATCACACCGTCGCAAGACCTCTGCAACTCCCTCGCCACATTCTTCCACCACAAGATCGCAGATATACACGACAGCTTCGGACCCCAGACACCGCCTCCAGCCACCAAACCAATGACCCCCACCACCAGCCTCAACGCATGAACCCCCATCAGCACTAAAGACACCACCCGCGTCATGAACACCATCCACTCCGGCTCCCCCTCCGACCCATGCCCTCATCATATCTTCAACAAAGCCGACACCATCATCGCACCCCACCTCCGGAACGTCATTAACAGCTCCTTCACGTCAGCCACCTTCCCGGGAAGCTGGAAACACGCAGAAATCAATGCCCTTCTGAAGAAACCAACAGCGGAGCCCAAAGACCTCAGGAACTTCCTCCCCATCTCTCTTCTCCCCTTCCCGGCTAAAGCCATCGAGAAGACCGTCAACAAACAGCTGACTGCATTCCTCGAAGAAAACAACTCGCTTGACCCATCCCAGTCCGGATTTCGAGCCAACCACAGCACTGAGACCGCCCTCATCTCTGCCACCAATGACATCAGGACCCTGATGGACAACGGAGAGACAGCCGCTCTCATTCTCCTGGACCTCTTGGCAGCCTTTGACACCGTCTGCCACCGCACCCTAATAACCCGCCTCTACAACACTGGGATCCAAGGAAAAGCCCAGGACTGGATCACATCGTTCCTCTCCGGCAGAACCCAGAGAGTCCGCCTCCCTCCCTTCCGCTCCGAGGCCACCAAAATCATCTGCGGCGTACCCCAGGGCTCCTCACTCAGCCCAACTCTCTTCAATATCTATATGAGCCCCCTCGCCACCATCGCACGCAAACACAACATCAACATCATCTCCTACGCCGACGACACCCAACTGATACTCTCCCTCACCAAAGACCCTCTCAACGCCAAAGCCAACTTCCAGGACGGAATAAAAGATGTCGCAGAATGGATGAAGCACAGCCATTTGAAGCTCAACTCGGACAAGACGGAGGTCCTCATCCTCGGACAATCCCCATCCGCCTGGGACGACTCCTGGTGGCCCACTACGCTGGGCACCGCACCGACACCCAGAAACCTGGGATTCATCCTGGATTCCTCCCCCACGATGACCAAGCAAGTCAACGCAGTCTCATCCTCATACTTCAACACCCTGCGCATGCTCCGAAAGATCTTCCGGTGGATCCCCACCAAAACCAGAAAGACGGTCACCCAGGCCCTCGTCACCAGCCGACTGGACTACGGAAACGCCCTGTACGCAGGAACCACAGCCAAACTTCAGAAACGCCTTCAACGCATACAGAACGCCTCCGCACGACTCGTCCTCGACATCCCCCGCCACAGCCACATATCCGCCCACCTGAGGAACCTGCACTGGCTCCCCGTCAACAAGAGGATCACATTCAGGCTGCTCACCCACGCACACAAAGCACTCCACAACATGGGCCCCGAATACCTCAACAGCCGCCTCTCGTTCTACACTCCCACCCGCCAGCTCCGCTCCGCCAGCCTCGCCCTCGCCAGCGTCCCACGGAGTCGCAGAACCACCACCGGAGGAAGATCGTTCTCCTACCTAGCAGCCAAGACATGGAACTCCCTCCCCGCACACCTACGACTGACCCAGGACCATCTCAACTTCAGGAAACACCTCAAGACCTGGTTATTCGAACAATAGCAGGCACCCCCCACCTCCCTTCAGCGCCTTGAGACCCTCACGGGTGAGTAGCGAGCTTTACAAGTGTATTGATTGATTGATTGACATAAGCACCATATGCACACAGAAATTTACAGCAAATCCCTTAGTATATAATCATATATTTTTACTGTAAATATGTACCTATCTTTGAGTATTGCTTTGTATAAACATGAAGAAAAATTATGTTAAAAAAAATAATGAAGTACAGTAAAACACAAAAACAGAGTTTCTCTGGTGCATGTTTGGTCTACATGTACTTACTTACATTGTGCATCTATGTACCTTCCATGTACTTCGATCTATGTGTTTGTTACTTTCCTCCTGAAAAGCATATCCAATGCACTACCCTATTTCTCATCCTGTACCTCTATCAGTATATTTAATCTACATATACCTACCCCCTTTATGCATCCATATACTTTCAATGTACTCATGGATCTATATATTTATCACTTTCTTCTATTTCAGCTTATCCAATGCACTCCCCTATTTCTCACCCTATACTTCTCTCAATATATCCTCTACACCCACTCTCTCATTTATCCCAAACCCCATACCACTTCTTTGATCCCCAAAATAACCCTTTCTAGACTCTCCCTTACTCTACCCCTCCTTGCATCATCTGACACCTCTTCTACTATACCAATCCCCCCAAAAAACCTTTGTAAACTCTCCCCTCCGCCTCTTCCCCTCCACAACCCCTTATTACTCATCCAAAATCCTCCTCCTACTGCTATGACCTAAAAAATAATTTACAAAAATAAAAAAATCCTTCACTCTTCTATCCCTCCACTATCCTTTTCAATCTAAATAACAGACTAACATGTTCACTTCTCATATTCCATATTCCACTATACTAATTCACCACTAATCCGTTATGGTTCCCAGAGTAGCGTGCTGCTCGCCAAAAAAGCGCTTCAACACCTCATCAGAGGTAATCAAGCACTATATAAATGCAAACCTTGTTCCTTCTTCTAACCCTCCGCTACCTTTCTCTATCCAACTGAATAACACATCCATCACTTAAACTACTTTCATATTTTACTATACTAATTTTGAACACTAATCCTTTATGGGTCCCGGAGTAGCGTGCTACTCGCCGAAAGAGCACTTTGACGCCTTGTAAGGGGTAGTAAGCGCTATATAAATGCCATTACATTACTATACTTGTCGACGTGCTTCTCTCCCGGGAGGGTGTCCAGGCGCTAGATAAGGAGGTGACTGTGCTGTTGGGTGTGTTCTTGAGGTAAATGGCTTTACTTTCTTGTGGAACTCCAGGAGTGAGGAGGGGGCTCTGATGTGGAGGGGGCCCCCCTAAGTACCGTGCAGGGAGGCCCCCTCACTTTTCGTTACGCCAGTGCCCAGGAGCCCACGGGCGCCGGTGGCCCAATCCGACCCGAAGGATTTAATTAACAAAAGAAGAAAGGACCATGGAGGGGACAAGTCCTCCTCCTTCAGGGAACATGTGGTGACCTCATGGTGTCCCCATATTGACGTCACAGACTGATGCCCCCGCATGGTGCCCTGGAGCGGAGCCAGTGGGTGCCGTTGTTGGCGCTATGAGGGCGCTGTGAGGGAGGCAGACCCAACTCGAGGCGCTGCGGGGCCCAGACTCTCAGCCATGGGAAAATCAGGGCGCTTTACTGTGCACGAGGGAGGCTGCGAGGAGAACAAAGGCGCTGTCAGTCTGTCCTTTACCTCGGGTGCAGAGCAGCGGGGGGGGGGGGGGGATCTCATTCAGAACAAGCATTTGCAATGCAATAGGTCTCGCATTAGGAACGTTTGAGGTATTGGTCTTGTAAATGACACATTTTTTATTTATGTGTTGGTTTTGAAAATAGCTAAATTAATAGCTTTGTCATTTACAATGCCAATAGTTATAACTTTCGCAAATGTGACACCTATAGCATTTGTAGTGCAATATGTGTTGTATTTACGTGACTTACATGTATTGATATTACAAATAACAATGGCTTTTAATTTTTTTAAATAATTAATACTTAAAAAAAGTTATTGTAATTTATAATGGCAATAGCTTAAACGTTTGTAAATAACTTTTGTGAAGATTTTGTTCAGTGTATTTTATTGTGACGAAAATCCAAGAACAGAAGTGAAATATTAACACCTTTTTGTTACATTTGTAATAAAGCTTGAAACATTGAGAGAACATATTTGAACCAGTTGTTGTTGAATGGTTGCACAGATTGATGCTGTGGTGGCGCTGAGTGATGTTGTGATGGCGAACGAGTGATGCTGTGGCGTTCAGTGATGCTGGGGTAGCGCATAGTGATGTTGTGGTGCCCCTGAGTGATGCTGTGTTGGTGCTGAGTGATGCTGTATGCTATGCTATGTTTTGTTTTGCTATCCTATGTTTTGTTATGCTATGCTCTGCTATGTTTTGCTATACTATGCTTTGATTTGTTATCCTATGCTATGCTGTGTTTTGTTATGCTTTGTTTTGTTATGTTATGCTGTGTTTTGCTATGCTATGCTTTGTTATGCTATGCCATGTTTCGTTGGGTTTTGTTAAGCTAGGCTATGTTTTGTTGTGTTTTGTTATGCTATGTGTTGTTGTGTTTTGTTAAGCTAGGCTATGTTTTGTTGTGTTTTGTTATGCTATGTGTTGTTGTGTTTTGTTATGCTATGTTTTGTTATCTTATGCTGTGTTTTGTTATGCTATGCTATGTTTTGTTATGCTATGTTTTGTTGTGTTTTGCTGTGTTTTGTTATGCAATGCTTTGTTTTATTATGTTATGCTATGTTTTGTTATGTTATGCTATGTTTTGTTCTGCTATGTTTTGTTATGCTATGCTATGTTTTGTTGTGTTTTGTTATGCTATGCTATACTTTGTTGTATTTTGCTATGCTATGTTTTGTTTTGTTATGCTATGTTTTGTTTTGCTATCCTATGCTTTGTTTTGTTATGCTATGCTATGTTTTGCTATTGTATGCTTTTTTTGGTATGCTATGCTATGCTGTGTTTTGTTATGCTATGTTATGTTTTGTTATGCTATGCTGGTGAGGGTGTGTGAGGGTGTGTGAGGGTGTGTGAGGGTGAGTGAGGGTGTTTGAGGGTGAGTGAGGGTGAGTGAGGGTGAGTGAGGGTGTGTGAGGGTGAGGGTGTGTGAGGGTGAGAGGGTTGTGAGGGTGAGGGGGTGAGGGTGAGTGAGGGTGTGTGAGGGTAAGGGGTGTGAGGGAGTGTGAGGGTGAGTGAGGGTGGGTGAGGGTGAGAGGGTGTGTGATTGTGAAAGGGTGTGTGAGGGTGACAGGGTGTATGAGGGTGAAAGGGTGGGTGAGAGGTTGAGTGAGGGTGAGGGTGAGGGGGTGTGAGGGTGAGGGGGTGTGAGGGTGAGGTGGTGTGAGGGTAAGGGGGTGTGAGGGTGAGGGTGAGGGTGATGGTGAGGGGATGTGAGGGTGAGGGGGTGTGAGGGTGAGGGGGTGTGAGGGTGAGTGGGTGTGAGGGGGTGTACATGGTAGTGACTGTTAGAGAAAATCAACAATGTGTGTATTGCTATCACCGTGCTATATAAAGTGTCTATTTCCCACTGTAAACCCTAAATATTACTTAAATGTACCTCAATTCGGCTGTACTCCTCCTTGATGGAATTAGCGGGACGTCAAAGGCGTAGCCGTGTCCCTGCCGGGAGATTATGAATGTTGTTGATCCATTTGCTATGTGATATGTTTCAGGCACAAGTTTAATTGAGGAAACTCAGAAACTTGCCTGTATCTTTTCGACGACTAGTGGTTTGTAGTCCCACTTTTAGTCCTTGTAGTTGTTAAAACCTGTAAAGTATTGAGATATGTTTTAACTGAGGGGTGCGCGATTACGATTAAAATAGATGTTGCCAACAAAGCATGTGGCATAAAGAATGATTGAAAGTATCGAGCGGAGAAACAGTTTAGATGAAAACCGCTATGACAAAGATAAAAATAAAAGGGAAACTATTTCTATTTGAAAAGCGGGTATGTGTGTATTAACGCCCAACCACAGGTTTAGTGGAGCGTTTGAGTGCACAGCGCTGATAACTAAATCGCGGTGAACAGTAAAGAGTAAACGCTCCCATTTTGATACCGCGTGTGATTTTCTTAGGAAGCGGCAGTTTGGATTTCAGCGAAGCACTTTTGAAGAAAGTATCAAGCGGCGAAGTCGTTTTGATAAAAACCGCAGCGGCCAAAAATGAAAGTAAAGGGAAAACAATTTCAAAGCGCGTATGTGTATATAAACGTGCAACCACTGGTTCCCAATGCCGGCCGGACCCACGCCTGCTGCCGAGCCACCCCGAGACGCACCCACGGACCCTTCACCTGCTGCACCTGCAAGTTCACCTGCCTCCGAACCTGCCCCGCACCCGCCAAGACAAACACCAGCAGCAACCACCTCAAGTGCATCCTGATCAACACCCGCTCCGTCCACAGACACGCTGTGGAACTCTGGAACCTCCTCGACGCTACATCACGGACGTCGCCTTCCTCATGCAAACCTGGATGAACGCCTCCTCTGCACCCGACATCGCCATCACCATCCCGGACGGGTACAAGATCATCAGGAGGGACCGCATCAACCAGACTGGAGGTGGCATCGCCATCGTCCACAGGAACACCATCCGCATCACGACCGACGCCAACGACTCCTTCGCCGCAGCCGAACATCTCCACTTCCAGATTCACACCGACCCTAAGACGACCCTCAGAGGCACCCTCGTCTACAGACCCCCGGGACCACGCACACAATTCAGCGAAGACATCACAGACTTCATCAGCCCGCACGCCCTCCCCTCCACTGACTACATCCTCCTCGGGGACCTCAACTTCCACCTGGAGAACAACAAGGACCGCAACACCACCGCCCTGCTGGAAAACCTCGCCAACCTCGGACTCAAGCAACTGGTCAACACCCCCACCCACTACGCCGGCCACACGCTTGATCCCGTCTTCTCTTCCAGCAAGTACATCACCTTCAGCCACGCCACCGGACTCCACTGGACCGACCACAGCTGCGTCCACTTCAGCTTCAAAAGATCCACGACCCACCACCACCCGCGACAGGTACCTCACAGGAATTGGAGCAAGATCACCGCAGACCAGCTCACCACCTCCCTCAGCCTGAGCCCACCCGCCAACACAACGGACCCCAACGAAGCAGCCCGCAACTTCACACAGTGGCTGACCGCCTGCGCCGACGACCTCGCGCCACTAAAGAACCCTCCCAGCAGACCCAGAAGCAAGAAGGCATCCTGGTTCACCGACGACCTCAAGGACTCCAAGAAGACCTGCCGCACCCTCGAGAAAGCCTGGCTCCTCGACCGGACCACCGACAACATGACCGCCCTCAAACACGCTACCCGCAAGCACCACCAGCTCATCCGCACCACCAAGAAGAAATCCCTGAAGGAACGACTGGACAACAGCGCCCACGACAGCAAAGAGCTCTTCACTATCGTCAAGGAGTTCTCCAACCCAAGCACCGGCACCAACGACATCACTCCGTCACAAGACCTCTGCGACTCCCTCGCCTCGTTCTTCCACCGCAAGATCGCCGACATCCACAACAGCTTCGGCGCCCCACCCACGCACCCAACCGTCGAACCAACGCCCCCCACCGCCACCCTTCGCACCTGGACCACGGTGACCACCGAAGACACAGCCCGCACGATGAACACCATCCACTCCGGATCACCGACCGACCCCTGCCCACACCACATCTTCAACAAGGCAGACTCCACCATCGCACCCCAACTCCGGAACATCATCAACGCCTCCTTCAACACCGCCACCTTCCCGGAGAGCTGGAAGCACGCCGAGATCAGCGCCCTCCTGAAGAAACCTACAGCGAACCCCACCGATCTCAAAAACTTCCGCCCCATCTCGCTCCTCCCTTTTCCTGCTAAAGTCATCGAGAAGATCGTCAACAGACAGCTGACCGCCTTCCTCGAGACGAACGGATCCCTCGACCCCTCGCAGTCCGGCTTCAGAGCCAACCACAGCACCGAGACCGCCCTCATCGCAGCCACCGACGTCATCCGGACCCTGCTCGACAAGGGGGAAACAGTGGCCCTCATCCTCCTGGACCTCTCCGCTGCGTTCGACGCGGTCTGCCACCACACCCTAGTCCAGCGCCTAAGCAACATCGGTATCCAAGAGAAGGCACTGGAGTGGATCATCTCGTTCCTCGCCGGAAGAACACAAAGAGTCCGCCTCCCCCCGTTTCGCTCCGAGGCCACCGAAGTCATCTGCGGCGTTCCGCAAGGATCTTCACTCAGCCCCACCCTCTTCAACATCTACAAGAAACCTCTCGCAGCCATCGCACGCCAGCACAACCTCAACATCATCTCTTACGCCGACGACACCCAGCTGATCCTCTCCCTCACCAGAGACCCCGACACCGCCAGAACCTGCCTACACGAAGGGATGAAAGACGTCGCCGAGTGGATGAAGGACAGCCGCCTGAAACTGAACTCGGACAAGACGGAAGTCCTCATCCTGGGATCTTCGCCCTCCGCCTGGGACGACTCCTGCTGGCCCCCAGCCCTGGGCACCGCACCCAAGCCAACCGACCACGCACGCAACCTGGGCTTCATCCTGGACCCCTCCCTCTCGATGACCAGACAAGTCAACGCCGTCTCCTCATCGTGCTTCAACACCCTGCGTATGCTTCGCAAGATCTTCCGCTGGATCCCGACCGAGACCAGGAAGACTGTCACCCAGGCACTCGTCACCAGCCGACTGGACTACGGAAACGCCCTCTACGCCGGAACCACAGCCAAGCTACAGAAAAGACTCCAGCGCATCCAGAACGCCTCCGCCCGACTCATCCTGGATGTCCCCCGATGCAGCCACATCTGCAGCCACCTGAGGAACCTGCACTGGCTCCCCGTCGACAAGGGGATCACGTTCCGGCTCCTCACCCACGCACACAAGTCTCTCCACGACCTGGGCCCCAAGTACCTCAACGACCGCCTGACCTTCTACACGCCCACCCGCCAGCTACGGTCAACCAGCCTCGCCCTCGCAGCCGTACCACGCATCCGAAGAGCCACCGCCGGAGGAAGATCCTTCTCTTACCTGGCTGCCAAGACTTGGAACTCCCTCCCCATCCACCTTCGGCTGACCCAGGACCATCTCGCCTTCAGGAAACAACTCAAGACCTGGCTGTTCGAGCAGTAGCATACCCCTCCCCCCAAGCGCCTTGAGACCCTCCCGGGTGAGTAGTGCGCTATACAAATGGCATGATTGATTGATTGCTTGATTTCAGTGAAGCGTGTGTTTGTGTGCACGGCTCTGTTAAATAACAAGCTCTCTGCATTGCTGTGGCGGGGGAGCAGCAGCCTTTGAAGTCTGATGCCGAGGCACAGACAAATGGTGGTGTGCGAGCGGCTTCCTTTCAAGTCGGATGGGGGGGGCGGGGGAGCAAATGGTGAGCGCGCGCCCTTCGCACATGCACTGGCCATAATCCGCATTCGAAAGCCCTCTTGGTAGGATTTTCTGGTGCCCCTCTATATCTCTCACCAGCCAGCAATGCGCAAGCGCATTGGCAGGCGAGACCTAAAAACAAGCAAGCGCTCAATCAAGAGCTGAGTGCAGGGGGGGCAAGGGTCAGGGAGACCCAGGGGGGCCAGGGATCTGGGAGGCCCAGGGGTCAGAGAGGCCCAGGGGTCAGGGGGCAGGGGGCAAGGGATCAAGGAGGCCCAGGGGTCAGGAGGCCCAGGGGTCAGGGGGGGCAGGGATCAGGGAGGTCCAAGGGTCAGGGAGGCCCAGGGGTCAGGGAGGCCCAGGGGTCAGGGAGGCCCAGGGGTCAGGGAGGCCCAGGGGTCAAGGGGGCCAGGGATCAGGGAGGCCCAGGGGTCAGGATGGCCCAGGGGTCAGGGGGAACCAGGGGTCAGGGAGGCCCAGGGGTCAGGGGGGCCAGGGGTCAGGAAGGCCCAGGGGTCAGGGGCCAGGGGTCAGGAAGGCCCAGGGGTCAGGGGGGCCAGGGGTCAGGGAGGCCCAGGAGTCAGGGAGGCCCAGGGCTCAGGGAGGCCCAGGGATCAGGGGGGCCAGGGGTCAGGAAGGCCCAGGGGTCAGGGGCCAGGGGTCAGGAAGGCCCAGGGGTCAGGGGGGCCAGGGGTCAGGAAGGCCCAGGGGTCAGGGGGGCCAGGGGTCAGGAAGGCCCATGGGTCAGGGGGGGGCAGGGATCAGGGAGGTCCAAGGGTCAGGGAGGCCCAGGGGTCAGGGAGGCCCAGGGGTCAGGGAGGCCCAGGGGTCAGGGGCCCAGGGGTCAGGGAGGCCCAGGGGTCAGGGAGGCCCAGGGGTCAGGGGTCTGGGGGCCCAGGGGTCAGGGATGCCCAGGGGTCAGGGAGGCCCAGGGGTCAGGGGGGTCAGGGGTCAGGGAGGCCCAGGGTCAGGGAGGCCCAGAGATCAGGGGGTCCTTGTGGTCAGGCAGGTGGCCATGGCTAGGGCTCGCTCGCTCTGTCCACCTGTCCAGCGCGGGGCCCTAGTGGTAAGCTGGACTCTGTCTCCGCAGTGATTTCACAAGCTTTGAAAAGTGATGAAAAAAGGTTTTGTACAACTATTGATTCTGAGGATGAAAATGGAGAAGACAAGAAAAAGTGGTTAAAAATTGGGGGATGATTTTCCCATATTGTAGTGCGACAGAAGGGGCGCGAAAATGTGCCCAAGGTATACTACAAGCCCCGGTGGAAAGACCATGGTCTGGGCTTGTTCTGTGTGCCCATCGTCAGGTCAACGACATCAGACATAGCCTGGGTACGGAGGGCACAGCTATCATTAGTGCAGCAGGTGCAGTGGCACCGGAGCCCAGGGGCACGGAGGGTATGGTAACACAGAAGCGGACGCCATAGAGTCAGGGCACAGCTGTCATTAGTGCAGCAGGTGCAGTGGTACCGGAGCCCTTGGGCATGCTGGTCATGGTGACACTGAAGCGGACGCCATAGAGTCAGGTTACAGCTATCATTAGTGCAGCAGGTGCAGTAGCACCGGAGGCCAGGGGCACGGAGGGCACAGCTATCATTAGTGCAGCAGGTGCAGTGGCACCGGAGCCCAGGGGCATGGAGGGCATGGTGACATAATGAAGCGGGTGCCATAGAGTCAGGGGCACAGCTATCATTAGTGCAGCAGGTGCAGTGGCACCGGAGCCCAGGGGCATGGAGGGCATGGTGACATAGAAGCGGACCCCATTGAGTCAGGGGCACAGCTATCATTAGTGCAGTAGGTGCAGTGGCACCGGAGCCCAGGGGCACGGAGGGCACAGCTATCATTAGTGCAGCAGGTGCAGCGGCACCGGAGCCCGGGGGCACGGAGGGCACGGTGAAACAGAAGCGGACTCCATAGAGTCGGAGTACAGCTATCAGTGCAGCAGGTGCAGTGGCACCGGAGCCCAGGGGCACGGAGGGCACAGCTATCATTAGTGTAGCAGGTGCAGGGGAGCCTGGGGGCACGGAGGGCACGGTGAAACAGAAGCGGACTCCATAGAGTCGGAGTACAGCTATCAGTGCAGCAGGTGCAGTGGCACCGGAGCCCAGGGGCACGGAGGACACAGCTATCATTAGTGTAGCAGGTGCAGGGGAGCCTGGGGGCACGGAGGGCACGGTGAAACAGAAGCGGACTCCATAGAGTTGGGGTACAGCTATCAGTGCAGCAGGTGCAGCGGCACCGGAGCCCAGGGGCACAGCTATCATTAGTGCAGCAGCTGCAGTTGCACCGTAGCCCAGGGGCACAGCTATCATTAGTGCAGCAGCTGCAGTTGCACCGGAGCCCAGGGGCACAGCTATCATTAGTGCAGCAGCTGCAGTTGCACCGGAGCCCAGGGGCACAGCTATCATTAGTGCAGCAGCTGCAGTGGCACCGGAGCCCAGGGGCATGGAGGGCATGGTGACACAGAAGCGGACCCCATTGAGTCAGGGGCACAGCTATCATTAGTGCAGTAGGTGCAGTGGCACCGGAGCCCAGGGGCACGGAGGGCACAGCTATCATTAGTGCAGCAGGTGCAGCGGCACCGGAGCCTGGGGGCACGGAGGGCACGGTGAAACAGAAGCGGACTCCATAGAGTCGGAGTACAGCTATCAGTGCAGCAGGTGCAGTGGCACCGGAGCCCAGGGGCACGGAGGACACAGCTATTATTAGTGCAGCAGGTGCAGTGGCACCAGAGCCCAGGGGCACGGAGGGCACAGCTATCATTAGTGCAGCAGGTGCAGGTGCACCGGAGCCCAGGGGCATGGAGAACACGGTGACACAATGAAGCTGACTCTATAGAGTCAGGGCACAGCTATCATTAGTGCAGCAGGTGCAGTGGTACCGGAGCCCAGGGGCACGGAGAACACGGTGACACAATGAAGCTGACTCTATAGAGTCAGGGCACAGCTATCATTAGTGCAGCAGGTGCAGTGGTACCGGAGCCCAGGGGCACGGAGGGCATGGTGACATAATGAAGCGGATGCCATAGAGTCAGGGCAAAGCTATCGTTAGTACAGCACGTGCAGTGGCACCAGATGGAGCCCAGGGGCACGGAGGGCACAGCTATCATTAGTGCAGCAGGTGCAGCGGCACCGGAGCCCGGGGGCACAGAGGGCACGGTGAAACAGAAGCGGACTCCATAGAGTCGGGGTATCTCTTTAGACAAAATCCTGAGGTCTGGGGTCCGTATCTCCTTATTTTGTTCAATGCCATTCTGGGAGGTATGGAAATCCCCTGTACTTGGCTGGGAGCAGAGATAGTCCCAATTTACAAAAAGGGCTCCCCTCTCCTCCCTGCCAATTACAGGCCGATCAGTCTCATAGACGTCCCCCAAAAACTCTTCTCCCGTCTCCTATTGGACCAGCTCCTTGATTGAATGGAGGCAAACGATATCCTTAGTCCTCTCCAGGCTGGCTTCAGAAAAAACACCTCCACCATGGACCAGATCTTCCGCCTCATCCTCCTGTATTGGAAAACGGTGAGGATTGAGGGGGGGAGGCTATACATGGTGTTCGTGGATCTGAAGTCAGCCTTTGACCTGGTCCCACGGAAAAAACTATGGGAGGTTCTAAGGGAGTTGGGTGTTCCTACCCAGCTGCTGCATGCCATAATCAGGCTCCACGATGGCAACTATGCGCAGGTTAGGTGTGGGAGGGACGGAGCGCTTTCATCGAGGTTTCCTGTTCTGAGAGGGGTGAGGCAGGGTTGCGTCTTGGCGCCGACCCTGTTTTGTCTCTTTGTCAACAGCGTTATATCCTACCTTGATGACGTCAAAAACAACGACGCTCCGCTTCTGGCAGGCAGGAGGGTGCCAGCCATTATGTTTGCTGACGACACCCTCCTGCTTTCCAAAAGCCCAATGGGGATCCAAAGGATTTTGGATGGATTTGGTCTTTTCTGTAGACAACATGGTCTAGAGATCAATACAGAGAAGACCAAATTCATGATTTTTAATCCATCAACAAGGAGTAGACCTAATCCCACTCTGGGGACGGCCAGCCTGGAAAGGGTTGCAACTTTTCAGTATCTGGGGGTAACTCTGCATGAGAATCTGTCGTGGGACCCCCAGATACTGAAATCAAGGTTAAAACTGACCCAACTTTCCGGTGCAATCCTGAAGGTTGTAAATACCTCAACCTACAAACCAATAAGCCCGGCACTTGAACTCTATAAAACGCAAGCCAAAGCAGCTGCAATGTATGGCAGCGAGCTATGGGGGTACAGAGCTGGACCAGATCTTGCCAAAGTAGAAAACACCTTTCTTAGACGCCTTCTAGCCCTCCCTCGCAGCACTCCTCTGACTCCCCTTAGGCTGGATGTGGGTTTGGTCCCTATCGCTGCTGAGCTGGAGTCTAAGCCAGTAAAATTCTGGCACAGGCTCTGGTCCACCAGCGAGCTTGAACATTATAGGAATGATCTCACCCACGTAATGGCCGTGAACCACGGAGATAGAATCCCATGGCTGACCTTTGTTAAGAAGGAATTATATCGTTTAAAGCTGCCTGAGCTTTGGGAGACTCCAGAACTGGGTTGTCAGAGGTTATCCCGGAAACGCTTAGCCCAAACCTATAAGGAAAAAAGCCTTGAGACACTTATGAACTCGACTACTAACGGCACCCTTACCGAACGCTTTTTGCAATCCAAAAATTCCTATGAATTTGAGGCTTTTATGGACATTATTTTCCCAATACAAGCTAGAAAACTGTTTGTTCAGTGGAGGCTGGGTACTTTACCTATTAAAATCTTTACTTCAAAGTGGCTTCCAGGGGAAGACAAGACCTGCCCGGGTTGTAACTCCCACGATGAGGAAGAAACCCACCTTCTCTTCTTTTGTCCGGCATACTATAGACCAAGGAAACACTGGCTGGTCCCCCTATGCAGGAACTTGGGTTTCAGGAGCCACATAGAAGCTTATAGAGTTTTGAGAACTAGTGCTCTGCCCCACATAGTCTTTGCCATGGCCAAATTCATTATGGCTATGTGGCGCATTAGGAGAAAACTGTTAAATACCTAATACCTCAAATCATGACTCTGTTTTTAAATATGGACTGTGATCTTTTTAACAATTCATGTATCTTTTCCCCTTGATTATGAAATGTTTTATCTTTTCCCCCATCTTGTTTGAACGGCATGTAATTACTTTATGTAATGTGTTTCCAAAATTGTTGTTAAATGTATATTTATGTATCTTTTATGGTCTTATAGACCGAAATAAAGAATTTTGGATTGGATTGGCTATCAGTGCAGCAGGTGCAGCGGCACCGGAGCCCAGGGGCAGGGAGGGCAGGGCACAGCTATCATGAGTGCAGCAGGAGCAGCGGCACCGGAGCCCAAGGGCAGGGAGGGCAGGGCACAGCTATCATTAGTGCAGCAGGTGCAGTGGCACCGGAGCCCAGGGGCACGGTTGGCATGGTGACACAATGAGGCGGACGCCATACAGTCAGGGCACAGCTATCATTAGTGCAGCAGGAGCAGCGGCACCGGAGGCCAGGGGCACAGCTATCATTAGTGCAGCAGGTGCAGTGGCACCGTAGCCCAGGGGCATGGAGGGCCCTCCAGAGGTATTTTCCCAGCTTGCAGTGTGGCCCAGGGCACCCTTGCTGTGCTCTGCTCATTGTGTGTTATTGTGTAACCTCGAGGCAGGCGGTGCAGGAAGTTCTCTGAATGAAGCCGGGGTTTCTCCTGGCACGGGCCTGTGCCCACCACGCCCGGACTGTGCCAGGCGTGACACCCCTGACTAATGCCCACTTCCGGGATTCTTGCTGGTTGTGGTGCCAGCACTTTCCCTCGCCCCGGGGCGTGGACTGTGGTGGGTGGGGGGGCGGGGGGGGGATCCCATTCAGGTGCCCTCAGGGCGGGGCCCACTTCCTCGTTGCCTCACCTCATCACAGGGGTTGCTTTGTGCCGGAGCTGCCATGCGCCCCTCCCTCAGCAGCCCCCACCTCGGCCTGGGGCGTGCCTGGAGGGCCAGTGACGCAGGAGGGCGCCCCCCGTGGGGTGGGGGTGACCCGGGGCAGCACCCTCTGCCCAGGGTCACACGGCTCAGACGTCAGAGCCCACAGCTTGGCTGCAGGGCTCATCCATGTGTCATCATTGAGGTGAGATGGCGTCTCCCCCCATGACAGCCGGATGAAGTGTCTGAGTGTCTGACGCACGTGGGGCCCACCCTACAAGGAAACCTTCACATCCCGTGTGTGATGTACACAGAGCGCCCGTGCCAACATCCGACGGCAGGCGAGGGGGACTAACGAATTTAGGATGTTTCCTCATTGACTTACATTGAAATAGAAGGCAGTCTGCCTGCGTGGGTCTGATGGCATTTCAACTCTAACCCCCCTCCACCCCCCCACTTCAAGAATTCATTACAAAGCGATTACCTTTTCATGGCGGAGCGCAGGTGATTCATGGCCTGAGGGGGGCATGGTGGCAGGCAGAGGGCGACCAACTGGCACGGGTGCAAATTCAGGACACAACTTCGGGATATAAGGTACATTTTACAGACACGTCAGAGGTGGTCGTGCAATAGTAAGTAAGTAAATAGACAACCATTTAAGTACGAGTCAAAATAAGTTTATATTAGGCTGAGACAATCGTGCACTTCAGGGTTTGTCAGTCTGGCCGCTGCTTGCGACCTGAGACGATTCAAAACTGGCATCTCGCTGCAGCAGGTACATTAGCCACCAGTCGATGGTGACCCACACCTGAATATAAGTGAGGCCGCTTTTATTGTTCATTGAAAACTACTGGATATACAAGGAACTTGGCAGTGCCCGCCGCCAGTCACAAAACCACTCACCCCCCCTTCCCAGCCTCCCAGGGAAACACCCGATGCCCGGTCCGGCCAGCCCCGCCTTGCTACCACCCTCCAATGGCGCCCTCATCTTCACTTAGACCGTCTCTCATGTGCATTTAATTTCTTCTATAGTGCTGCTCATCCCAAGTATGTGGGGCAGGGTGACGGAGTGCGTTACAACACACACACACACATTATAAAGAGACAATGACTCATATAAACGTGAAAGTCAATGTATAGGAAATGTCACTTAAGATAATGGGTGCTGCAAGGTGTAATCATTCTTTCATCCATCATTCAGTCTTTCACCATTTATTCTGTCCTTCCAGCTGTGTGCCCGTCTATATCCAAACATATTCAACCATTTGCAAACCAACCCACCATGTATCCTTCCATCCATCATTTCACTCGACCATCCCTCCATCCACCCTTTCACTTATACATCCATTATTAATCTATCCACTCTTTCACCCATCCACCCTTTCACTCATCCATCCAGTATTCACCCATCTACCCTTTCACCCCATCCATCCATACAGTCATCCATCCACTCTTCCACCCATCCATCTATTCACTCATCCACCCCTCCATCCACCCTTTCACTCATCCATCCATTATTAATCCATCCACTCTTCCACCCATCCATCTATTCACTCATTCATCCAACCATTTACACTTTTACTTATCCATCCACCCAGTCACTTACCCTTCCACCCATCCCCCTTTCAGTCATTCATCCTCCCTTTCTCTCTCAATCCCTCTTTCACTTATCCATCCATCCTTCCACCGACCCACTCATCCATTCATGAATCCATCCATTGATCCTATTACTCATCCATCCGTTCTCTCATCCATCTGCCCTTTCACTTCTTCGCTCATCTATCCATCCTTTTGTTCATCTATCCCCTTTCAGTCACTTATCAATCCTCACATCCATCCTTTTACTCATCCAACCACCTCTTTACCCATCCATCTACCCTTCCACGCATACATCCATCTATTTATCTTTTCTCTCATCCTTCCTTCCATTCACTCATCCATTATTCCTTTCTTTGATTATCTATCCATTCCCCCTTTCATTCATGCATTCATCCTTTCACTAATACATCCAGCCATTCACACATCCTGTCAGTTATTTACTCACCCACCTTTGTACATTGTGAGCTGAGCCTTTGTCTGCAGAGCTGCAGACAGAAGAGGCCCATCAAGAACTTCACCTCACTTTAGTTCCTAAAGCAAGGGGTGGCGGAGGGTTCACTATGCCCTTGCACATAGGCAATCTAAAAAGTTGGAAGTCATGAGTCATGCATGATGCACAGGGCCAGGACATGAGGTGACAGTGACATGGTGTTGTGTCCAGGGCTTTAAGTGGAGTAAAAAAACTGTGGGGGGGTTCTCTTCAAAGGCGGTGTTCGATGTAATTAAGGGCGTGACTTAAAACAGCGTGGCTAAAAGTGTGCCCAGCATAGTGTTCCGCCCGACTGGTATTATGTTGTTTGTGTCATTGCATCCAGATATATAATACAGCAAGTATCATTGCACCAACAACAAGCCAGGACTATTGGCCCTGTCAATGGTTGTTAGTTGCTTAAAATAAAAGAGCAGCCACCATGGCTTTGTTGAATATAATATTGAAAATGCGTCCGTTCTAAAATGATGAGACAGTGAAAGAACGATAACCTGTTCTTTTTAACTTGTTTCACTGGGTTCTTTAAATGAACAGTTCTCTAACGTTGCAGCGTGGGCGTTTTACTTTTTATCTAACAGAAGGCCCTTCTGTACACTGAGGGGCAACAAGGAAGGTTTGGGTCCTATCTCTGACCGGCTTGGACCACTCCAATTTACCAAACAGAACAGATGGCCAGTCAGGTTTACCTTTTTGTCATTTGATCACACCCAGCCTATGAGTACTGAGTGATCAACTATTTTATTTTAGTTTTTTATCTTGTTTTATTTTTTCATTTAATTCTTTGTATGTCAGCAAAAGAACAGTTGTCAAACAATAAAGAATGCATGCAGAAAACAATGTGCGCAATATATACAAGTGTTCAATATGTACAAAATCAATACTCAAATTTCAAAGACGCCAAAAGTACATTTACAAAAAATAAATTGATACAATGCCTAAAAACACTTTTTGAAATAGGCACCAGTCCTTCAAATTATATACCAGAAGACAGGCGGACAACAGAAGATACTGCCTGCCTGTCTTACTAAGCCAGTGATTAGATAATTAAATGATTAAATGATTGCACTGCTAGGGGTAGAAAGCGTGGTATTATTTTTGTTCCTAGTTGCACCCTTCTTCTTTATCACAGGCTGGGGGTCAACGCGTTTCGAACCACAGAAGGATTGTGGGTTCTCCTCAGGACACGGACTGGATAAGGCCATAACTGTATGTATCACTCATGGCCAATTAGATGGGAGGTGAAGCCTCGCACAGGATGGAGTTTCTCAACCTCAGGCGGAGTGTCGCGTAGAATGAAGATTCCCGGACCGGTCCAATTAGTGAACCGCTCCACGTCTGCACATACGCTGTATGTGCAGACGCAGAACGGTTCACTAATCGAACAACCCTAATTGAATTGAGCAATATAACAAAAAGATTTACCGGACCGACAACCGGTCCGGGAATCTTCATTCTACACGACACTCCGCCTGAGGTTGAGAAACTCCATCCTGTGCGAGGCTTCACCTTCCATCTAATTGGCCATGAGTGATACATACAGTTATGGCCTTATCCAGTCCGTGTCCTGAGGAGAACCCACAATCCTTCTGTGGTTCGAAACGCGTTGACCCCCAGCCTGTGATAAAGAAGAAGGGTGCAACTAGGAACAAAAATAATACCACGCTTTCTACCCCTAGCAGTGCAATCATTTAATCATTTAATTATCTAATCACTGGCTTAGTAAGACAGGCAGGCAGTATCTTCTGTTGTCCGCCTGTCTTCTGGTATATAATTTGAAGGACTGGTGCCTATTTCAAAAAGTGTTTTTAGGCATTGTATCAATTTATTTTTTGTAAATGTACTTTTGGCGTCTTTGAAATTTGAGTATTGATTTTGTACATATTGAACACTTGTATATATTGCGCACATTGTTTTCTGCATGCATTCTTTATTGTTTGACAACTGTTCTTTTGCTGACATACAAAGAATTAAATGAAAAAATAAAACAAGATAAAAAACTAAAATAAAATAGTTGATCACTCAGTACTCATAGGCTGGGTGTGATCAAATGACAAAAAGGTAAACCTGACTGGCCATCTGTTCTGCTTGGTAAATTGGAGTGGTCCAAGCCGGTCAGAGATAGGACCCAAACCTTCCTTGTTGCCCCTAGGTGTACAGACGGGCCTTCTGTTCGATAAAAAGTAAAACGCCCAGGCTGCAACGTTAGAGAACTGTTCATTTAAAGAACCCAGTGAAACAAGTTAAAAAGAACAGGTTATCGTTCTTTCACTGTCTCATCATTTTAGAACGGACGCATTTTCAATATTATATTCAACAAAGCCATGGTGGCTGCTCTTTTATTTTAAGCAACTAACAACCATTGACAAGGCCAATAGTCCTGGCTTGTTGTTGGTGCAATGATACTTGCTGTATTATATATCTGGATGCAATGACAGAAACAACATAATACCAGTCGGGCGGAACACTATGCTGGGCACACATTTTTAGCCACGCTGTTTTAAGTCACGCCCTTAATTACATCAAACACCCCCTTTGAAGAGACCCCCCCCCCACAGTTTTTTTACTCCACTTAAAGCCCTGGACACAACACCATGTCACTGTCACCTCATGTCCTGGCACTGTGCATCATGCATGACTCATGACTTCCAACTTTTTAGATTGCCTATGTGCAAGGGCATAGTGAACCCTCCGCCACCCCTTGCTTTAGGAACTAAAGTGAGGTGAAGTTCTTGATGGGCCTCTTCTGTCAGCAGCTCTGCAGACAAAGGCTAAGCTCTTAATGTACAAAGGTGGGTGAGTAAATAACTGACAGGATGTGTGATATGGAGCGCTGGCATGTGTGACAGAGTGTTTTAGCATGTGTGACAGAGTGTATTGGCATGTGTGATACGGGGCGCTGGCATGTGTGACACAGTGTAGGCATGACTGAGAGCATTGGCATGTGTTATAGGGAGTGTTGGCATGACAGAGCGTTGGCATGAGTGACAGAGAGCGTTGGCCTGTGTGACAGAGAGCGTTGGCATGTGTGACAGAGAGCGTTGGCCTGTGTGACAGAGAGCGTTGGCATGTGTGACAGAGAGCGTTGGCATGTGCGACAGAGAGCGTTGGCATGTGTGATAGGGAGCATTGGCATGTGTGACAGAGAGCGTTGGCATGTGTGATAGGGAGCACTGGCATGTGTGACAGAGAGCATTGGCATGTGTGACAGGGAGCGTTGGCATGTGTGACAGAGAGCGTTGGCATGTGTGACAGAGAGCGTTGGTGTGTGTGACAGAGAGCATTGGCATGTGTGACAGAGAGCGTTGGCATGTGTGACAGAGAGCGTTGGCATGTGTGACAGAGAGCGTTGGCATGTGTGACAGAGAGCGTTGGCATGTGTGACAGAGAGCGTTGGCGTGTGTGATAGGGAGCACTGGCATGTGTGACAGAGAGCATTGGCATGTGTGACAGAGAGCGTTGGCATGTGTGACAGAGAGCGTTGGCATGTGTGATAGGGAGCATTGGCATGTGTGACAGAGAGCGTTGGCATGTGTGACAGAGAGCGCTGGCATGTGTGACAGAGAGCGTTGGCATGTGTGACAGAGAGTGTTGGCATGTGTGACAGAGAGTGCTGGCATGTGTGACAGAGAGCGTTGGCATGTGTGACAGAGAGCGTTGGCATGTGTGACAGAGAGCGTTGGCGTGTGTGATAGGGAGCATTGGCATGTGTGACAGAGAGCGTTGGCGTGTGTGATAGGGAGCACTGGCATGTGTGACAGAGAGCGTTGGCATGTGTGATAGGGAGCATTGGCATGTGTGACAGAGAGCGTTGGCATGTGTGACAGAGAGCGTTGGCGTGTGTGATAGGGAGCATTGGCATGTGTGACAGAGAGCGTTGGCATGTGTGACAGAGAGCGTTGGCGTGTGTGATAGGGAGCATTGGCATGTGTGACAGAAAGCGTTGGCGTGTGTAATAGGGAGTGCTGGCATGTGTGATAGGGAGCGCTGGCATGTGTGACAGGGAGTGTTGGCATGTGTGACAGAGAGTGTTGGAATGTGTGATAGGAAGCCTTGGCATGTGTGACAGAGAGCGTTGGCATGTGTGACAGAGAGCGTTGGCATGTGTGACAGAGAGCGTTGGCGTGTGTGATAGGGAGCATTGGCATGTGTGACAGAGAGCGTTGGCGTGTGTAATAGGGAGTGCTGGCATGTGTGATAGGGAGCGCTGGCATGTGTAACAGAGAGTGTTGGCATGTGTGACAGAGAGCGTTTGCATGTGTAACAGAGAGTGTTGGCATGTGTGCAGAGAGTGTTGGCATGTGTGATAGGGAGTGCTGGCATGTGTGATAGGGAGCGCTGGCATGTGTAACAGAGAGCGTTTGCATGTGTGCAGAGAGTGTTGGCATGTGTGATAGGGAGTGCTGGCATGTGTGATAGGGAGTGCTGGCATGTGTGATAGGGAGTGCTGGCATGTGTGGAGAGAGCGTTGGCATGTATGATAGGGAGCGCTGGCATGTGTGACAGAGAGCTTTAGCATGAGTGACAGAGAGTGCTGTCATGTGTGCAGAGAGCACTGGCATGTGTGACACAGTGTTGGCATGACAGAGAGCATTGGCATGTGTTATTTATTTATTTAAACTTATAATGCGCGACAGCTACCTGCAGTGGGTTTCCCGGCGCAAGGGATAGACTAGAGCAGAAAGTGTAGACACAACAACAGTACTATTGACAGCTAAAGCGGCAGAAAATCTATTGAAAAAGTAGAGTTATAGGGAGTGCTGGCATGAGAGAGAGTGTTGGAATGTGTGATAGGGAGCATTGGCATGTGTGACAGAGAGCGTTGGCGTGTGTGATAGGGAGCATTGGCATGTGTGACAGAGAGCGTTGGCGTGTGTGATAGGGAGCATTGGCATGTGTGACAGAGAGCGTTGGCGTGTGTGATAGGGAGCATTGGCATGTGTGACAGAGAGCGTTGGCGTGTGTGATAGGGAGCATTGGCATGTGTGACAGAGAGCGTTGGCGTGTGTGATAGGGAGCATTGGCATGTGTGACAGAGAGCGTTGGCGTGTGTGATAGGGAGCATTGGCATGTGTGACAGAGAGCGTTGGCGTGTGTGATAGGGAGCATTGGCATATGTGACAGAGAGCGTTGGCGTGTGTAATAGGGAGCATTGGCATGTGTGACAGAGAGCGTTGGCGTGTGTGATAGGGAGCATTGGCATGTGTGACAGAGAGCGTTGGCGTGTATGATAGGGAGCATTGGCATGTGTGACAGAGAGCGTTGGCGTGTGTGATAGGGAGCATTGGCATGTGTGACAGAGAGCGTTGGCATGTGTGATAGGGAGCATTGGCATGTGTGACAGAGAGCGTAGGCGTGTGTGATAGGGAGCATTGGCATGTGTGACAGAGAGCGTTGGCGTGTGTAAAAGGGAGCATTGGCATGTGTGACAGAGAGCGTTGGCATGTGTGACAGAGAGTGTTGGCATGTGTGATAGGGAGCATTGGCATGTGTGACAGAGAGCGTTGGCGTGTGTGATAGGGAGCATTGGCATGTGTGACAGAGAGCGTTGGCGTGTGTAAAAGGGAGCATTGGCATGTGTGACACAGAGCATTGGCATGTGTAATAGGGAGTGCTGGCATGTGTGATAGGGAGCGCTGGCATGTGTAACAGAGAGTGTTGGCATGTGTGACAGAGAGTGTTGGCATGTGTGCAGAGAATGTTGGCATGTGTGATAGGGAGTGCTGGCATCTGTGCAGAGAGCAGTAGCATGAGTGACAGAGAGCGTTGGCATGTGTGACAGAGACCTTTGGCGTGTGTGATAGAGAGCATTGGCATGGGGAAAGTAACGGTTGGAATTTTAAAGATTAAGGACACTTAGAAGAGGACTTGGAGCAAACCCCTTTTGAACTAGACAATTCTAGAGTCAAGACCCACGGGAGCACTGGAGTACTCGTGTTACCTCACCCAGGGAAGCCGGGTGCATAGGTGTCTTTTCGTGTCGGGTTTCGTCTTCGATTTCAATGGCGAGCTGCTGCAAAGTGCTGCTGGCGTCCAAGTGAAAAGTGTCCGGGTGGATCCAAGGGCGGATCGGAGATCTGAAGAACCTGAAAGCAGAGGGGACAGAGTCTGGTCACTTACCAGTGACCAGGAAGGCGATGAGCGGATGCCCACCGATGTCGGGTGCTTTTAGGTGAAGAAGGTGAAGTTTGGCTCTTCAGCCACGAGGACCAGGAGGTTTCGATGATGACCAGGTGCTGGATTCAAGCTTTCCCACAAAGGATGTCGCATGCTGTGGTGTCGGTTTTCAGATTGAATCCAACAAGCCTTGGCAACAGCAACCCACGCAGAAAGCAAAGATTGACTTCGGTGCAGACCAGCAAGGTCCGAGGGACTCACCCTTTGGAGGGGTGTCAGGGCACATCTGGAGCAAGCAGGAAAGTCCAAGAAACAGAAGAGTTACCAGTCAACAGACCAGGTTTTGTGAAGGAGCCTCAAGCGGAAATGCTAGAAGCAGGCCCACGGAACACTGGAGTGTAGACCCACAGTCTTCGGTGCAAAGGGTGCTCGGGACTTGGACTACAAGTAGCCCAACGCACAAGTCGGGAAGGCTCGGGAAGTTGATGCACTTGCAAATGTGCACGGTGTCCACGAGTCCCGGTTCCATGTCACTCGTGAGGGCTTCGCTGGGATCTCGTGTCGACCTCTGAGAAGTTTGGAAGTCCATGTCCTGAGTCACAAATCCGTCAGGATCCAGCGGGAGTATTGGAAATGCAGACCAGCAAGATGCTTCTTTGGTGCCTGTTTGAACAGGGGAGTCACTCCTTGACCACAAGGGAGATTCTTCCGTCTTCTAGTAAATGTAGAATGTCGAAGTTCCAGGATATATGTTGCAGAGTTTCATCCAGGTGTAATCTGAAGTCCTAAGGACTGGGTTTCTATACTTATACTAAGTTAGGGGGTTCGACATATTCTGGGGACCCACCCATGGGAGGGTCTGGGAAGAGGGGTGGCTACACCCATTCCCTTTGTCCAGTTTCACGCCAGAGCAGGGGGTGAGTGCCCCTGCAACCGGTTTGTACTGAGAATTGCGCAGGGACACCTTGTGTGCCCCCAGCACTGTCTGAAAAGAATTCTCTGAATGCACCCACCCAGCCCCAATACAATAAAGCCTGTCTGGGAGGTGGTTACACCTCCCTGTTACAGGAAACCTATTGTCCAGGCCTCCCCTGCCGGAGTTTTGTCCAGCAGCCGGAGGTCAGACCTGTGTCTGTGCTGTGGCTTCCATTTTGTGATGCCAGAACTCTGTTTACCTATTACCGGCTAGACCAGAGTGTACATGTCTCTCCCTCTAGAATTGTGGAATTGTACCCCCACTGCCAGGACTGGCGGGGGGGGGGTAGGATTCCAAAGTGTTTGACACCAAACACAACATGTTTCCATGCAGCCATTCCAAAGTTAGCATTAACCGCAAGGTTATAATGTACTTAAGAGTATATGGTCTGGCTGCATCATAGAACAGCCTCAGAGAAAAGATTCTGAAAGCTGCAGAGGGGTCCTGCTCACGCATGGGCACCATCTCTCACAAAACCAAGCACTATGCCTTCAGGATTGATAAGGCCTGACATAGGAGTGACTGATAGGTTTATATATGTCAGTGATTAAAGGTAGATATAGGTAACCTATATCTTAGTAAGGGGTGCATGCACCACCTTACCCAGGCTGCAGTAGCTGTCCTGAGGTGCTATTTGGAAGGCTTCCCAGGGATGGCATAATACATGCTTCAGCCCCTGGTAGGCCTCTGGGGTACCTATGCCCATAGTACCTAAGGTACCATATACTAGGGACTCACAGGGGTACCCCAGTAACCATACTGGAGTGTACCTTAAGTACCTGCAATCACTTTAGAGAGAAAGCAGCTAGGCTGGGGTCCTGGTTAGCAGGGCCCCAGCCGGACTAAAGTTGATAAACCAGTGAAACACAGCAAAAAAGTGGGGGTGACCATAGGAAGCAGACCCTGCTCTCCTACACAACCTCCCCCCCACCAAACACAGGGACATTAAACTAACCTTGACAAATTGAGTCTTCATGTTTTAAGTGGAAATATCTGGAGAGTCCATCAGCAATGGCACGGTTACTCCCAGGTCTATGTTCCACTGTAATGTCCATCCCCTGTAGGGGAATGGACCACCTCAATGGACCACCGCATACTATAAACCTGGGTGTCTGTGAGTTGTGTATGTGTGTGTTTCCTCTTGTGTGGATACCCACGTGTGTGTTGGGCTGTGCATACTATAATCCCGGGTGTCTGTGAGTGTGTGTTGTGTATGCGTGTGTTTTCCTCATGTGTGGAAATCCTCATGTGTGTTGGGCTGTGCATACTATAATCCCGGGTGTCTCTGAGTGTGTGTTGTGTATGTGTGGGTTTTCCTCATGTGTGGATACCCACGTGTGTGTTGGGCTGTGCATACTATAATCCTGGGTGTCTGTGAGTTGTGTATGTGTGTGTTTTCCTCATGTGTGGATACCCACGTGTGTGTTGAGCTGTGCATACTATAATCCTGGGTGTCTGTGAGTGTGTGTTGTGTATGTGTGTGTTTTCCTCGTGTGTGGATACCCACGTGTGTGTTGAGCTGTGCATACTATAATCCTGGGTGTCTGTGAGTTGTGTATGTGTGTGTTTCCTCTTGTGTGGATACCCACGTGTGTGTTGAGCTGTGCATACTATAATCCTAGGTGTCTGTGAGTGTGTGTTGTGTACGCATGTGTTTTCTTCATGTGTGGATATCCTCATGTGTGTTGAGCTGTGCATACTATACTCCCGGGTGTCTGTGAGTGTGTGTTGTGTATGCATGTGTTTTCCTCATGTGTGGATACCCACGTGTGTGCTGAGCTGTGCATACTATAATCCTGGGTGTCTGTGAGTTGTGTATGTGTGTGTTTTCCTCATGTGTGGATACCCACGTGTGTGTTGAGCTGTGCATACTATAATCCTGGGTGTCTGTGAGTGTGTGTTGTGTATGTGTGTGTTTTCCTCATGTGTGGATACCCACGTGTGTGTTGAGCTGTGCATACTATAATCCTGGGTGTCTGTGTGTTGTGTATGTGTGTGTTTTCCTCATGTGTGGATACCCTCATGTGTGTTAAGCTGTGCATACTATACTCCCGGGTGTCTGTGAGTGTGTGTTGTGTATGCATGTGTTTTCCTCATGTGTGGATACCCACGTGTGTGTTGAGCTGTGCATACTATACTCCCGGGTGTCTGTGAGTGTGTGTTGTGTATGAATGTGTTTTCCTCATGTGTGGATACCCACGTGTGTGTTGAGCTGTGCATACTATAATCCTGGGTGTCTGTGTGTTGTGTATGTGTGTGTTTTCCTCATGTGTGGATACCCATTGTTGTGTTGAGCTGTGCATACTATAATCCTGGGTGTCTGTGTGTTGTGTATGTGTGTGTTTTCCTCATGTGTGGATACCCACGTGTGTGTTGGGCTGTGCATACTATACTCCTGGGTGTCTGTGAGTGTGTGTTGTGTATGTGTGTGTTTTCCTCATGTGTGGATACCCACGTGTGTGTTGAGCTGTGCATACTATAATCCTGGGTGTCTGTGTGTTGTGTATGTGTGTGTTTTCCTCATGTGTGGATACCCACGTGTGTGTTGGGCTGTGCATACTATAATCCTAGGTGTCTGTGAGTGTGTGTTGTGTACGCATGTGTTTTCCTCATGTGTGGATACCCTCATGTGTGTTAAGCTGTGCATACTATACTCCCGGGTGTCTGTGAGTGTGTGTTGTGTATGCATGTGTTTTCCTCATGTGTGGATACCCACGTGTGTGTTGAGCTGTGCATACTATACTCCCGGGTGTCTGTGAGTGTGTGTTGTTTATGCATGTGTTTTCCTCATGTGTGGATACCCACGTGTGTGTTGAGCTGTGCATACTATAATCCTGGGTGTCTGTGTGTTGTGTATCTGTGTGTTTTCCTCATGTGTGGATACCCACGTGTGTGTTGAGCTGTGCATATAATCCTGGGTGTCTGTGTGTTGTGTATGTGTGTGTTTTCCTCATGTGTGGATACCCTCATGTGTGTTAAGCTGTGCATACTATACTCCCGGGTGTCTGTGAGTGTGTGTTGTGTATGCATGTGTTTTCCTCATGTGTGGATACCCACGTGTGTGTTGAGCTGTGCATACTATAATTCTGGGTGTCTGGGTGTTGTGTATGTGTGTGTTTTCCTCATGTGTGGATACCCACGTGTGTGTTGGGCTGTGCATACTATACTCCCGGGTGTCTGTGAGTGTGTGTTGTGTATGCATGTGTTTTCCTCATGTGTGGATACCCACGTGTGTGTTGAGCTGTGCATACTATAATCCTGGGTGTCTGTGTGTTGTGTATGTGTGTGTTTTCCTCTTGTGTGGATACCCACGTGTGTGTTGAGCTGTGCATACTATACTCCCGGGTGTCTGTGAGTGTGTGTTGTGTATGCATGTGTTTTCCTCATGTGTGGATACCCACGTGTGTGTTGAGCTGTGCATACTATAATCCTGGGTGTCTGTGTGTTGTGTATGTGTGTGTTTTCCTCATGTGTGGATACCCACGTGTGTGTTGGGCTGTGCATACTATAATCCTAGGTGTCTGTGAGTGTGTGTTGTGTATGCATGTGTTTTCCTCATGTGTGGATACCCACGTGTGTGTTGAGCTGTGCATACTATAATCCTGGGTGTCTGTGTGTTGTGTATCTGTGTGTTTTCCTCATATGTGGATACCCACGTGTGTGTTGAGCTGTGCATATAATCCTGGGTGTCTGTGTGTTGTGTATGTGTGTGTTTTCCTCATGTGTGGATACCCTCATGTGTGTTAAGCTGTGCATACTATACTCCCGGGTGTCTGTGAGTGTGTGTTGTGTATGCATGTGTTTTCCTCATGTATGGATACCCTCATGTGTGTTGGGCTGTGCATACTATAATCCCGGGTGTCTGTGAGTGTGTGTTGTGTATGCATGTGTTTTCCTCATGTGTGGATACCCACGTGTGTGTTGAGCTATGCATACTATATTCCCGGGTGTCTGTGAGTGTGTGTTGTGTATGCGTGTGTTTTCCTCATGTGTGGCTACCCTCATGTGTGTTGAGCTGTGCATACTATACTCCTGGGTGTCTGTGAGTGCGGGTTGTGTAGGCGTGGGTAGCTGGACATGTGTTTTCTGAGGGGGTGAACACCCACTGTGTCTTGAGCTGTGTGTACCTGAATCCTGCAGATGTGTTCTCTGTGTCCACATATATGTGCATGTGCCATGTATACTGCATACCCCTGTACACACTCTATACAAAAGCCAGCCTTTCCCCTGTGCCTTCCTCTGCCCTCCTGAGCAGTGGTTCTTCTCTGCACCAAGGGCACAGTGCCAGCTCTGAGGGGCAGATAAATCACACTGTGTCATGTGTGTTGTGGTGGGAAGGGCTCATTTCTGGAAACGCAGCTGGAATCTGGGAATCCAGGGTGTGGGCAGTGCAGACAGATGTTTCCAGTGAGTGATTGGAAGCAAACAGCCTCGCATCCCAGGAGCAGCATGGCTCAGGCCTCTCATTAGCGGGTTTATCTGGGTCGACACTTGTGCCAGGGGTATTCACAGGTCATCCAAAGCGCCCACAGGGGCTGCCAAGCGCCCAGAGGTCACCCATAGCGCCCAGAGGCCTCTGCCAAGAGTGAGTGAGAAGGAACGGAATTTCCACTGTGATTGGCGGTCTCAGGCCAAGAGGCCCCGTGGATTTTCGCCTCCATTAGCTCCCAGTTGTCCTGGTAGCTCCGCATCCCACTCTTGGCATAGAAGAAATGACGGAAGGAGGGGCGTTTAAAAACAAGCATTGGCAGTGCTAACAGGTCAGGCTTCCATATACTCCACCCTACACTCACACGGGCTCCACTCCCACAGGGTGTCATCACTCTCGCTCAAGCTCCTCTCTCACAGGGTGTTATCGCACCTTGCGAATGTATGACGTAACAAAGCATACATTTACAACGCATGCCTATACAACGCAGTTTTTACATCGCAACATCCTTTACAACGCATTCTTTTACATAGCATGCTAAGACATCGCATTTTCAGAAACTACCATTACAAAGCATTCCATTCCATTGCATCATAACTTTAAAACGCATTCCATTACATTGCATTATAACTTTAAAACGCATACCATTACATTGCATTTAAGGTAAGTGTTTGATAGCGTAATGTTTAAAATTACTATTCCCACTCCAGTGAGTGTAAGTGTACTATGCGATGTAATGGTATGCAATGTAAAGAATGTTGCGATGTAATGACTGCGCTGCAAAGGTTGTTTCCCACACTCACATGGGCTCCACTCTCACGGGGTGTCCTCTCACCCTGCACTCACATGAGCAGAGAGATGTATTGTACACACCTGAGCAGAGTGGTGTATTGTGCACGCCTGAGCAGAGTGGTGTATTGTACACGTCTGAGCAGAGTGGTGTATTGTACACGCCTGAGCAGAGTGGTGTATTGTACACACCTGAGCAGAGTGGTGTATTGTGCACGCCTGAGCAGAGTGGTGTATTGTACACGTCTGAGCAGAGTGGTGTATTGTACACGCCTGAGCAGAGTGGTGTATTGTACACACCTGAGCAGAGTGGTGTATTGTACACACCTGAGCAGAGCGGTGTATTGTACACGCCTGAGCAGAGTGGTGTATTGTACACGCCTGAGCAGAGTGGTGTATTGTACACACCTGAGCAGAGTGGTGTATTGTACACACCTGAGCAGAGTGGTGTATTGTACACACCTGAGCAGAGCGGTGTATTGTACACGCCTGAGCAGAGTGGTGTATTGTACACGCCTGAGCAGAGTGGTGTATTGTACACACCTGAGCAGAGTGGTGTATTGTACACACCTGAGCAGAGTGGTGTATTGTACACACCTGAGCAGAGATGTGTATTGTACACGCCTGAGCAGAGTGGTGTATTGTACACGTCTGAGCAGAGTGGTGTATTGTACACACCTGAGCAGAGTGGTGTATTGTACACACCTGAGCAGAGCGGTGTATTGTACACGCCTGAGCAGAGTGGTGTATTGTACACGCCTGAGCAGAGTGGTGTATTGTACACACCTGAGCAGAGAGCGGTGAATTGTACACACCTGAGCAGAGTGGTGTATTGTACACACCAGAGCAGAGCGGTGTATTGTACACACCTGAACAGAGCGGTGTATTGTACACACCAGAACAGAACGGTGTATTGTCCACACCTGAGCAGAGAGCGGTGTATTGTACACACCTTAGCACAGCAGTGTATTGTACATAACTGAGCAGAGCGGTGTATTGTACACACCTGAACAGAGCGGTGTATTGTACACACCTTAGCACAGCAGTGTATTGTACACACCTGAGCAGAGATGTGTATTGTACACACCTTAGCACAGCAGTGTATTGTACACACCTGAGCAGTGCGGTGTATTGTACACACCTGAACAGAGCGGTGTATTGTACACACCTGAGCAGAGAGCAGTGTATTGTACACACCTGAGCAGAGATGTGTATTGTACACACCTTAGCACAGCAGTGTATTGTACACACCTGAGCAGTGCGGTGTATTGTACACACCTGAACAGAGCGGTGTATTGTACACACCTGAGCAGAGAGCAGTGTATTGTACACACCTGAGCAGAGATGTGTATTGTTCACACCTTAGCACAGCAGTGTATTGTACACACCTGAGCAGTGCGGTGTATTGTACACACCTGAGCAGAGAGGTGTATTGTACTCACCTGAGCAGAGAGCAGTGGATTGTACACACCTGAGCAGAGCGGTGTATTGTACACACCTGAGCAGAGAGCGGTGTATTGTACACACCTTAGCACAGCAGTGTATTGTACATAACTGAGCAGAGCGGTGTATTGTACACACCTGAACAGAGCGGTGTATTGTACACACCTTAGCACAGCAGTGTATTGTACACACCTGAGCAGAGATGTGTATTGTACACACCTTAGCACAGCAGTGTATTGTACACACCTTAGCACAGCAGTGGATTGTACACACCTGAGCAGAGCGGTGTATTGTACACACCTGCACCTGATTGTGCGCTAGCACTGGTTGTGCTCTTGATTGTGCTCCAGCGCTTACTGTGCACCTGATTGTGCTAGAATCTCAGGAGGCGCATAGCTCCGCGGGTTGTCACTGTGTCTCACATTGGTGCGCATTGTCCCCTTTGGAAGCGCTTCGAGGTGCTAGGAGAGGGTGGGCGGGGTTAATCAGGTGCAGCCAGACAGGTGAGTCCCTTTGCAAGACCAGATCAGAAGTGTGAGACCAGACCCTCGGAGGGACCCTTTGGGCCGCCTGGATGCCTGGACAGGCCCTGGTGGAGGAGGGCAGTGGCGCAATTTACCAGAAATGTGGAGGTGGCTAAATATTCGGGAAAAATCAAATGAGGTCAAACTAGGTCCGATTACAAGGAAGTGGGAGACCGAGTCTGCTTCCAAGAACATGTCTATGTGTCCACTCAGATGCGATTTACAAGGAATGCAGCGATGGCTCCGTTCCTGGGAGAAGACAGGGGGGGCAGCCAGGTTCTGAGTTAATGCATTAAGGGCCATATGTATCATTGAAATTGGCATTCGCAAAATTCACAGAATTTTTGCCTTTGCGAATGCGAATTCGCAAAATGATATGTATGAAGGAAATCCCGATGCAAAATAAGGAATTGCAAAATTTGCGATTCCTTAAATACAATGTAAGAAGGCAAAAAAAATTGCTAAATGGCCTTAAGGAATCGCAAATTACCACCAACTTCTAGTTGGTGGTAAGTTGCAAATTCCTTGAAAAATGCACATTTTTCAAAGTGCCATGTGCCTTAGGGCATGTATGTGCCCCACATGTGCACCCATGCTTATTTCAGGGGTGCAGCAGGGTGTCTTTTGGACACCCCTGCACCCTTGAAATTATTATCAATTTGCGATTCGCAAATTGCGAATCGCAAATTGAGAGAACATTCCCATTCCTTCCTTTGGGCCTCCTGGCCCATAGAAATGAATGGGAAAGTATTCCTTAATTGCAAATTCACAATTTGTGAATTCGCAATTAAGGAATTTCAAGAAATCGCCCAAAAAAATCATTTTCTTGATACATACCATTTTGCGATTCTGAATAGCGATTTCTTAAAAATCGCTTTTAAAGAATCGCAAAATGGTTCCTTGATACATATGGCCCTAAGTGAGTGAGTTTCTGAACAAAATACAGGAAATGGGTAACATAGGAAGGTGGGATCCTTCTGCCTGGCTATCCCTACTCTTTGCCTGGTGTTGTGATGCTGTTTCTGACTGGTCTGACTGGGATCCCATTAATCAGGGCCCCAGTCTCTGTGCTTCTTCCGTACATTGGACATGGTGAGTACTTAGGTACATCCCAGACTGGCTACTGTCGTACCCTTATAAGTCCCTGGTATATGGTACTGAGGTACCCAGGGAATAGGTACAACAGGGGACCCCCATGGCTTAAAGCATGTGTTATGGCACCCATGGGAGACCACTCAATCTGTGACTAACAGGCCTGACATTGCAGCCTGTGCAGTTTGTTTATATCTGAGGTCACTGCACTTAAAACCTATAAGTCAGCCCTCAGGCAGGCCTTTCAATCCTGAACGCAGGGTGCTCGGTTTTAAGAGTGAGGGTGCCCCTGCGTGAGCAGGACACCCCTACAACCTTCAGAGTCCATTTTCCCAGGTTCCCAGGTTGTAAGTGCATCAGCTATTAAGATACTTTGGGGCATATTACCAACAACTAGCGATAATTATCGCTATGTTGGCTTAGCGGCAATAATTTTATCGCCGTGGAGCCTTGCTATTATCAAGGTTTATCTCCTAAGCGATAAAAATCGGCCGAAATGCATGATTATCGCTGTAAATTCAGCGATATTCATGCATTACCGAGCTAATGCTCTTAGCCATGTTATCCACCTCCCATTGGATAACATGGCTAAGAACTGCTCAGGGCAGGTGTTAGCTTTTGGAGATATTCGCGCTTAGCGCGAATATCTCCAAAAGTTGGTAATAGGAGATAGCGATGTTAGCGACTGTTTCCAGTCGCTAACGTCTTGGCACGCCCACTTTGCATCTCATTAGTGATAAATATCTCTGACATGCAAAGCGGGTCCCAAGATGGTCGCTATCTCCTACTAGCTGTCGCTAACTGGTGTTAGCGACAGCTTGGTAATAGGGAGATAATTTTATCTCCGCTTTCTTTGCTTTTAAAGCCAAAAAAGCGGAGATAAACCCCCTTGATAATATGCCCCTAGAGGGGCCATACGTCATTACGCGATGACCATCTCTAAACTGACTGTAATGAACCCTGCTGTGTTTGGTATCCAACGGTGTGGAAGGTATGATTCCAGTCTTCTATACCCAGACAGCAAGCTATGGCTACAGCACAATATGGCTGCTACCGACCAGAGACATGATTCTGCCCTGCTACTGCTGAGCCGAGCTCAAGCAGGGGAAGGCAAGACAATAGGCTCCAAGTAGCCCCATCCTCATGCATCTCCTGTGACCAAGATCTTTGTCCTCACTGCATCTCGTGCATCGTGGGTCTGCATCTTTGGTGAGCTGCTCGATGTCCCCTTGCGACTGCAGTGCCTCTGGCCTGTTGGTCCTCTCGATGGTTTTATTTTGCTTCAGTAGACCCCCTGACTGATCGAGTCTACTCTGACTCCCCTGTTTTTGGTGAGTCCCTTGGACCTTGCTGGTCCCGACACTGCGCTTTTTTCGCTTGCCACGTTGTTTGCAGTTGCCGAAGCTTGTTGGTGGTCCAAACGGACACTGACCCCTCAACTCTCAACTTCTGACATGGGACAGCTTGTGAATGGCTCCTGGTCTTCCACAGCGTCGCCTGGTCCACGCAGCTCCAAGGTCACTGTCGTCTCTCCCGCAACACCCGACATTGGTGGGCATTTTTATTCCGTGTTTCCTGGTTACCCCTGAGTGACATAGACTCTGTCCCCTCTGCTTGCAGGTACTTCTCAACTTAAATCCATCCTTGCATCCGACTGGACACTTTCACCTTCGTCACCAGCAGCCTCTTCCTGAAGTCCTCCATTGAGTACGATGGCGGTTCCCAATGCCACTTCACACCTATGCACCAGGTCCCCTGGGCAGGTATCCTGGTTCCGAGGGTATCCAAGGGTGGGGTGGCTCTCCTACTTTGTGTCTTCCACGGGGCTTCGGCAGGGTCCACTGGGAAGGGTCCTTCTTCTTTAACATTGGAACCGCAACTTCCCCATTGACTTGAATTGAGCACGCTGTTGTGTTCCCACTGTGCACACGGCCCCCGTGGGTTCCTGCTTACTTACCTCAGGGCCCCAGCACTTCTACGTCTTCTGCGTATAGTCTTGACTTAGGTCGTGGTTCCCATCACTCTATTTTATTAAATGGTTTGGTTTCCCCTACCCCGTGACCACGGTGTATATCGTGCTACTTACCTGTTTTCTTTGCAAAGTATTGTGTGCATTGTGTATATCTCCGGGTAGGAGATATCTGTATGTGTTAGTGAGTGTCTTATAATAAATACCTGTTTTTATGAATACACTATGTGGTTCTTTTTCACTTAACCGATACCAATATGATTATATTCTGGTAAAACAAGCTGCTTTACACTCCTTCTTGACTGAGCCACAGCGACCACTTGGAGAGCTTTCTAAGGTTGCCTAAGACCACTACAATCACCACAAGGGTTATCTGGGTCAGTGCAGGGAGCACCACTGACAAAAGTGAGCACCTTAAACGAACCCAGCCTCCTACAGCTAGTAATAATAACATATTTCTTATAGTGCTTTAGGCCTCATTTTCCGCATTTCTAAGCACTGTGAATAGCAAGTGTGTCTATTACTCCTTTTAACTGCATTCAAATTACCAACATCAAAAGGGTGAAAGGCTGAGTCTTCCTTCTCAAGATTCAAACTCAAGAGCAGCAGATTTCCACTTGTTGCAGCTGCCAGTGCTTACTTCACTGGGCCCTGCTGCGTCTAGTGTACCGATGATGAGACTCACTGGGGACTTGTAGTAAAGTTAGAGGTTGAGTTTAGCTTTGATGTAGACCCAGGAGTAACTTTACTGGAATGAAGGGTAATGGAGCCCCAGGGGTGCAAGCCAGAGTGAATTACAGTGACCTGAGGTGGCTCCCCGGCGGCCTTGCCATCATCAATGTAGCATGCAACACACACAAGAAAACCAGTGCCACCACCAAGGTTACATACTGCTTAAGGGCCTATCATAATTCCTACACGTGAACCCATATTTCAGTGTTCTTTCTCCAGGCACATTCCTCTAGATATGACCTGGAGGATTTGTCTGTGGCCAAACACGCAGAATGACCGTATCAGGGCGCACGCAATGCAGTCACGCCACGTTACCTGTGGTTTTTGATCCAGCCTTGAGCTCCTGATACAAGCGGAACCTTGGACTCTGTGCATACATGATGAAGACCTGGACATGTATCCTCAAGACTCACAATCAAAGAATGAATGTATTCAAAGCTGTCAAAATCAGCTCTAACTTCCTTAAAGCACTGGTTAATCCTTATTTCATACAGAAATCAATTGATAATAATGAATATTTAATTAAACAATTAGTGCAATTAGATCCACTATTGTTAAGCCCACTGCCCATGCATCAAAGACTCCCATACCTCCCACATTCAAACGCATCCCTCGCTGGTACCTCGCGTACCCCGACACACTTCTCGCTGGCCTTCAAACCCTTGGCATCATACTCCTTGAGTTCCATCCTACACTCACGGAGCTCAACCTCACGGTCAAGCTGACCGCCTTCCATCACCCTTCATCGAGTCCTTTTTTCCGGAGGCCCCTTGTCCACCCGTCATCGAGTCCTTGCTACGGAGGCCTCTGGTCCACCCGTCATCGAGTCCTTTCTCCGGAGGCCTCTTATCCACCCGTCATCGAGTCCTTTCTCCGGAGGCCTCTTGTCCACCCGTCATCGAGTCCTTTCTCCGGAGGCCTCTTGTCCACCCATCATCGAGTCCTTTCTCCGGAGGCCTCTTGTCCACCCATCATCGAGTCCTTTCTCTGGAGGCCTCTTGTCCACCCGTCATCGAGTCCTTTCTCCGGAGGCCTCTTGTCCACCTGTCATCGAGTCCTTTCTCCAGAGGCCTCTTGTCCACCCGTCATCGAGTCCTTTCTCCGGAGACCTCTTGTCCACCCGTCATCGAGTCCTTTCTCCAGAGGCCTCTTGTCCATCCGTCATCGAGTGCTTTCTCCGGAGGCCTCTTGTCCACCCGTCATCGAGTCCTTTCTCCGGAGGCCTCTTGTCCACCCGTCATCGAGTCCTTTCTCCGAAGGCCTCTTGTCCACCCGTCATCGAGTCCTTTCTCCGGAGGCCTCTTGTCCACCCGTCATCGAGTCCTTTCTCCGGAGGCCTCTTGTCCACCCGTCATCGAGTCCTTTCTCCGAAGGCCTCTTGTCCACCCGTCATCGAGTCCTTTCTCCGAAGGCCTCTTGTCCACCCGTCATCGAGTCCTTTCTCCGGAGGCCTCTTGTCCACCCGTCATCGAGTCCTTTCTCCGGAGGCCTCTTGTCCACCCGTCATCGAGTCCTTTCTCCGGAGGCCTCTTCTCCCATCTTGTAGATCACAAGCACCTCTCTTCTCATGGCAGCCTCCTCTTACCCTTCAAGACGGGTGAAACCCACTCCTTGCTCAAACCACAAGCTCCAGAGGTCTTCCCTTGCTGGGATGACTCTGGAAAGGACAGCAGCTAGCCAGATTCAAGGGCACCTTGATCCTCACACCGTCCCCTAACCCGACCCATCGGGGGCTCACCCACGCACAAGGGTAGTAGACGGCATTTGATCAATCATTGATAATGACGATCCATGTCCCCTGGTGCGATGAGACCTGTCTGTCCTCTTGGGTGCTGTTGGACACCAAGTCCTGATATAACCTCTCAAGTCTCAGCCAGACCCTTCCAAAGGGGTTCACCCTCCACCTGCAAGATGGAACACTGCAGATCTCCACTACTTCCTTTGGAGCTACGGTGGGACCTTTTATGTCTCCCATGCTGTTCAACTTGTACCTGGATCTACAGAGAGGACCACCCACCATCGAGAGACCACCCGCGATCGAGAGATCCACCAATCTGCTGACATCACCCAACGCGACCTTAAATTCAAGTCTAGTCTGGATGTCATTCAAGCCTGGATATCTAGGGTACATCTTGCGTTTCATTCCCACACAAGTTGAGGAAAGTGCATAAGTTGGAAGGGTAGAGTCATACTTACTATTCTAAATCCACTCACAAACATGATCAAAAGCACACGGGCTGAGGGTTGGGTGGGTTTACTATTCTAACTTCAGTCTCACAAACAGTGAGTTCTTCCATTTTGGGGATGTGAACTTTACTGTTCAAACTCCAACCCCAACCATTGGGAAAGCAGCACATACATTGGTGACTTGTAATTTATTCATGTAACTCCAATCCCACAAGCATTGAGGAAAGTGCATGATCAGGGGCCAGAGACTCAGATTTACTGTTCGAACTCCACTCCAGCAAACAATAAGGAAAGTGCAAACATTTGGGAGGGGTGCATTTACTATTCTAACTCCAGCCCCATCAGCCATTGAGGAAATATATTACATGTTTTGGGGTTTGGAAATTTACTATTTGTACAAACATTGGAGAGGTCTCATGAATCAATAAATTATGATTTAATATTCTATCTCTAATCCCACAAACATTTATTGGGAGGAGCAGATTAATTAATATTCTATCTCTAATCCCACAAACATTTATTGGGAAGAGCAGATTAATTAATATTCTATCTCTAATCCCACAAACATTTATTGGGAGGAGCAGATTAATTAATATTCTATCTCTAATCCCACAAACATTTATTGGGAAGAGCAGATTAATTAATATTCTATCTCTAATCCCACAAACATTTATTGGGAGGAGCAGATTAATTAATATTCTATCTCTAATCCCACAAACATTTATTGGGAAGAGCAGATTAATTAATATTCTATCTCTAATCCCACAAACATTTATTGGGAAGAGCAGATTAATTAATATTCTATCTCTAATCCCACAAACATTTATTGGGAGGAGCAGATTAATTAATATTCTATCTCTAATCCCACAAACATTTATTGGGAAGAGCAGATTAATTAATATTCTATCTCTAATCCCACAAACATTTATTGGGAGGAGCAGATTAATTAATATTCTATCTCTAATCCCACAAACATTTATTGGGAAGAGCAGATTAATTAATATTCTATCTCTAATCCCACAAACATTTATTGGGAAGAGCAGATTAATTAATATTCTATCTCTAATCCCACAAACATTTATTGGGAAGAGCAGATTAATTAATATTCTATCTCTAATCCCACAAACATTTATTGGGAGGAGCAGATTCATTGTTCTAACTGTGTACACGAAGATGAGGTGGCATTCCAAACTACTTGCACTAAAAAATCAAGATGGATTGATTTTTTAAAATATAAACATTCTTTCACACTATCATTTTATATCATTTTATTTTAAAAAAAAGTAGCATCATGTATAGCAGTTAGTAACAACGTCTAAAAGTGCAATAGATGAAATGACATCACATGATGAATGCAGTAAGTATTCTCAGTTGTCTTGTTCAGAGGATTAATGGTAATGTGGTTTATTATTTCTCCTGTGGCGTCATTTATGCCTTGTATAATTCCATCGGTAACATCAAGAGTGATGTCATGAGCATTGCATCTGGGGAACAAGTTATGGCCTGCGTGGCTACACTGTGAACTATGGTTTATGGGGCCAATCAAACTGGCAGGTTTAAGCAGTTTTCAGCATTAATCTGGAACCATAGCTGTTCCATTAACTAATATCCATATAGCGCCAAGGGCCTCGCCGGTGGCCAGACTCCACTTCCAATTGGAGGCCATGCATAGCATGAGCTGGGCACTGGACATTGCCACTGGCCAGACTGTGCTTACAACTGGAGGCCATGCACAGAGTGAGCTGGGCACAGGGCATCCATGCTGGCCCGACTCCACTTCCAACGGGGGGCTATGCGCGGCCTGAGCTGGGCACAGGGCCTCGCCGCTGGCCAGACTGGGGGGGGTCAACCTCTGTTGCTTACAGCTTTTGGCAATCCACAGTAGCTGAAGCTGAACCCTCTGCACACGGACAACTGCAGCTTTTCTGGGCATTTGCACGTGCCCAGCGTGGATAGCACAGGGTCTACGGAGGGCAAGGACCTACACCGAACCCCACTTGTGCTAAACACCACTGTGCAAAACCAAAGCCCAAGCATAGCTAAGGTGGGCTAAATTGAGACATGAATCACTTCACCTCAGGGGTCCCTCACTCGGAGCAAGGGAGCCCCCTCCACATGGGACATCCTTCCCACCATTGCAAGTCAAGTCAGTAAGCAAGGATGAAACATGTCTCTTGCGTAACCCATTTTTAATCTGTTAATACTTTATGTTATACGAGGGAGTAATATACAGAAATGGTTTTGTGATCAGCAGACTCTTGTTAGGGATCAGCCCCCTTGATCTGTCCGCAGCCTCTGGCTTCCTCAGTCAGGAGTGTCTGCCTCTGTCCAAACCTGACACCACCACGACAGCCATCATGAACCTGGAGGGACGCCATCCTCAGAGGAGCAGAGACACGCCGCCCTGTTCCAAAGATGCGCATTCAGATAACATCCTATTAGCATCATGATACCAGGGGGTGAAGATAAGCCTCATTGAACCGCGGAAATATGAAAAATCATTAAAATGAAGACTTCATGAAAACACCAGGACATCAAGAGGAGTTTAAAGCAAAGTCCTTTGCTTACACACTATGGGATACACTTCTGTTGCCCTTATTTGCCAGACGATAGCGCCAGCTCCCACACTGTTATTCTGTAAACACAAGTGAACTTTCTCAGAACCCACCATCCTGTGTCCTCATAGGCATAGCACTCTATATAACATGAGGACGAGTCCATATCTGGAAAAAGGGGACTGTACCACCCCTTTAAGTGCAGCAGACATGGTAAGCCCCTCCCCTTCCTGGGGATAGTTTTAGCGATGATATCAGCAACCCTCCCCTGCTTAGCAGTAATCAGTCACACTGCAAAAATAATCAGTCCACACAAATTTTGTTGGAAAACAGTTTACTGCAGGGTTTTTTAGGTGTCGGCCTGATCCAGCGCATGCGCTGGTCTCAGCCAAGACATTTAGTAGGGCTTTTAAAAGTGCTACTTTCCCGGCGATCAGCTTGCTAGAACGCGCACAAGAGCTCACACGCATGCGCGTTCTAGCAAACTGATCACTGGGAAAGTAGCACTTGTGATGACGTGCGTCTACACCACTCGCGTCATTCCTGCCATGACGCGCGCTACTGCGCGCACAGATTGCATGCATGTTCAATTTCAGCCCGCCAGCTCTTTACCTCCCTCCTCCTCCCTCATCATAGAACGACCCCGCTCCCGAACACCGACATTTTTTTTTTTTAAGCCATGTGTTTCCAGTATCATTCATCCATTTCAAGAAGTACCTGTTTTTTATGCTGATGCCAAACATTTTATTTCTAGTTGACTATGGGATCAGTAATAAATGGAGCTTTGCTCCTGCCTGTCCATTTCTGGGTCTTGATTAATCTTTCAAGATGAACACTCTGCAGTTTTGCATTGGAGAGAAAGCCTGCTTAACACGTATCCCTGAATCTGTTAGAGGCAAACATAAAACGCAGTTTTATTCTGCAGGGAAAAGAGGTAACTGAACGTATAACTCTTTGTCGGGCTGAACCATACTAGGCAAGAATGAGCACTGAACTTGCTTTCATTTCAGGTTCTAAATACTGCTTCTAGGTGCAATGCCACCCTCAGAAGATAGGGTTAACAGCAGCCAGAGGGGTGTTTTAATTACACAGATCCCATATGATCAAAATATAAGAAAACTGGTGATAGTCCCGGCTTTACTCGTATATTCTAAATTGAAAAAGACAAAAAATTCCAGTGAAACCAAGATCTTCAAACTTCATTATTATGAGTGGTCCAATTTACTCACACGTAGATTGTAAAGCAAAGGAGGCTATACGATATTCCAACCTCTCAACAGTGCGTTCCGTTCGAACGCTTATTACATTTTTTTTAAAAGACCATATGCGTTAGCACTGCCCGTTGTGACCCTTTCTCTAATAAAAATTCCGAAACCCTCTTTTGACTATCAGTTCTCCGTGCTTTATGTTGACACCGAGAGGGTTAATAGCAGAGTTACTGACTCTCTGCTACTTGACATAATCCCTTGCTTTCATTGGTTTTCCTGCCCTGAAAGCCTTTTTATCAGATAACATTTGAAAGGTTAGCCTCATCATGCTGCAATGGTTTAAGCCTCAGACCCAATGTGGATTTAGGCAGACACAGCTCTTAGTATTTTGTTTAATGCTCGCTGTCTTTGGGGAGGAAATAACAGCGTGTGCAAGCAACCAATGAAATGTAGTGCGTTTGCTTCCAGAACTAACCCCCAGATGCATCAAGCATCCATTTTGCGATTCCTTATTAGCGAAAAATAAGGAATCGCTAATAAGGAATAGCAAAATGGTATGCAACAAGAAATGACATTAAAAATAGCGATATCTTAAAATTCCTTAATTGCTACTCGCAAATTGCGGGTCGCAATTACGGAATACCTCCCCATTCATTCCTATGGGCCTAGAGGCCCATAGGAATGAATGGGAAGACATTCTCAATTTGCGAATCGCAATTAGCGAATCGCAAAATGAGAATGCGATTTCAAGGGTGCAGGGGTGTCCAAAGGACACCCTGTGCACCCCCTGAAATTGATCTGTGCACATATGTTGCGCACACACATGCCCTTAGGGCATGTGTGTGCGCAACATGAAACTTTGAAAAATGCACTTTAGTGCATTTTTCAAAGTTTTTGCAAATTACCATGAAGTTGAACTTCATGGTAATTTGCAAGCCCTATTAGGGAAATCGCTTTTTTTTAAACTTTCATGCATTGCATTTAAGGAATCTCAATTTGAGATTCCTTAAATGCAAGTAATCGCAATTTAGCTAATTCTTAATTTGCGATTTTTGCATTTGGGATGATGCATCCCAAATGCAAAAATACCGGTCGCAAAGGGGCAGATTCTGAGACTCTGCCCCTTTGCGAGCGGATTTTACCTTGATGCATCTGGGCCTAATTTACTAAAACGCCCTATTTTCCTGCCAGAATAAAAGCCGCTGCTGGGAGGGCTGTAACAGAGATGCTCACCAAAGCCTTTCTATTTTGACACAATTTTCACCGCCAAGGCTGTGTTTCCAAACGTGTTACATATGGCCAGGTGGTGTCGTCTGTCTTGTTTTCATCTGTCTGATTCCTTCTGACAGTGGTGAGTTTTTGGATACTGAGGCAGTAGCCTCATTACTCCACATTAATTTAGAATTTTTTAGTCGCTGTTCTCCCGTGATTTGTAGTGCCTAATTAACTCGGGGGTAGGATGTCTGATGTCGATAGGATTCGGAGCTGCGCACTACGTCACTCTGTACCATATGGCGAGGCGGAGGCACCTGGATCGCCTCGTCTCTCTGCTGGGCACTGATAGAAACAATAGTTGCCTCGTCGCAGCTCTGTGCAGGCAGTGATTGCAGTGAGCATTCGGTGTGTTTGAATAGAAAGTGGTGCACATAAATGAATTGTTGCACATATGTGAAGTCTCCAGTCTGGAGCTTGGAGCGTGTCACGTGTTTGCATTGGATGAATTACTACTTTAATGCAATTGTTATGGGACAACTTCATGAGACTCAGTGTGAAATTAGCGCATAATGTGTTCTCGGGGAGAAAGACAATTTATATACATTGATCCTTATTGATTTTAGTTGACTGAATCGAGAAGGCAGGCCATGGAAAGCTTCGCTCAATAAGCAAAATGGGACCAGTAGCTGTAGCTCAGTGCAGCATTCGTAAGGCGGTGTGGGGGGAACGATTACTCGCAGCGAAGTTTGGTTGTCTTGGCACGCTCCTAAAATCACAATTGTCTGGTGTGTTTACAATTGAGAACAAGCATTGGCATAGCCAATAGGTCTCGCCTTTGGGACCTTATAAGTGTTTAGCCATGCAAGACTTGATGTTGTTGCACCAAGGATATTGTGCTGAATAACTGAACACTTATATGGTCCCAAAGGCGAGACCTATTGGCTATGCCAATGCTTGTTCATATAAGAAGTATGTCAACGTTGTGGGTTAGCTTACGGGCGATCCAGGTGCATGCAGCAGTGACTGACCTACTCTGCCCTGCCCTCCCACCTGGTGAGCCAAACTACACCATGGCCAACCCGATCGGTGCTACCATTTATTGGGGATTATCCCCCTTAAATACCATGGACCACCAGTCCATCCCTTTACTCACGCCCTTTAAAGGGCGCAGCATTGCATGGCAAGCCCCCGGTTGCTCAGGCTTACAACCATCCGAATGACTAGCGGAACGCTGAAATTTATATCCAGGTTTATGCCGTAAAGCCTCCTGGGGTTTGGCATAGGACGCCCCTATTGTGCACCTGAAGAGGGTACCCCTATGTACCAATCAGCCTCTGGAACGCCCTGTATCTCCGCCTGCAACACAAATTGATACAATAATACGTCCAATTCTTTGCCCACCATCCTGCCAGCACGGCAACATCCTGTAAGCGGTTGGGAGGGTGTGAGGGTGTCAAGCAGAGAACAAAGAGGATGGCCAGTGGGTGGGGGCAGGTATAAATACCTATCCCCAGCCCACAGTGTGCCACAAATAATGCCGCAGAGGCACCGGACGTACGAAGGACTCCTGTGAAAGTGTCCCAGTGACTGGTGCACTGGGATATGCCTAATGTGGCACTAAGATGGCGGCCCTCTTACAGGGGCACACTGCATGTACCGCGGTCAGCCGCATTCCTGACCTCTGAGCCAGGACTTCCTGTTTCTGTGTATCTGGGATTCTGGCACCTCCTTGTAGGTGGCACTTCTTCTGTATCTATCTAAGGCCTCATGTAGGGTCCAGTGCTAATGGACACCACTTGAGTTTCAGGGACAACATTTTAAGTCCAGAGGAGAACACGTGTTCTAAATGTCTCCTCCATATTGCCCCGATCCTGCTGGAATATCCGCCAGATGTTTGGCTGGTGGGAGGATTTGTCATTAAACGCTAACATTAAATAATATCTCGAGCTCCTTTTCTTGATTTACAAATGGATGTCTCCCATGAGCTGTGAGGTCTCACAGTCTGACACCATAGTGGTGTCTTTATAAGTATGTAGTATGTCGGTCGCTCATCGACATGTTTCGGCACCAATCTGCTGATGCTCCTGTCCATACTGCCATCGCCTTCATAAGCACTTTAAGAAAGGTGAGATGGGAGGAGTGAAGCTGGAGCAAACCCACATACAAAAGAAAAAGGCTACATGACAAAGGGACCTCAATAAACAGAAGCAGGAGAAAAATAAATGTGCCACACCATTTGGGTTTCAGGAAATTAAACTAACATCAAAAACTAAACAGATGGAATGAACTCAAGTAAAACCCCAGTAGAAAATATTCACTGCCTTAGAAAACAGGAACAGCCAATAGAATGTCCACATACTTAACTTACCTGGAGGAAACCGAGTACCATATCTAAAGGCTTACTTTGAGAAGATTATGCTGTGTCTGCTCCACATTACTGGGTTTAGTTACAAGCCCATTCCACCCCATGGTTGGCATTTTTTTTGATGCAGCTGCGGTGCAGGGTGCCTGCCCACATTTACAAGGCTGCGTAAAGCCACCCTGCGTGAAAGGGGCGTTCCATGGGTGTTTCTCTGTGTTTTCCCAAACAACATCCATGAAACCTGACACATTCTCATATTTACAGAGTGTCGTAAACCTAGGAATATGTCAGAATCGGCGTAGGAGTGGCGCAACAAGGAGAAATACCTTTATTTCTCCAAGTTTTTCATCTTTCTATGTGTGCTGCATTCTGCAGCACAAATAGAAAGTGGAAAACACCTCGTGAATATTTTTGTGCTGGAAGGTGTCCCATCCTGCACAAAAACAATCACCCCTACAATTCAGACACCCGCGCACCATGGCGCAAGCATGCCGGCAGCCCATTGTGCGCCAGCGCAGGTGAGCAGGACAGGAATGTGCTGTATCTTGTAGACACGCGCATTCCTGCTCTTTTCTATGAACTCACAGCAGCGCAGCAGGAAGGCTTGCTGTGCTGCGTCAAAATATTGTAAATGAGGCCCCACAACTTGAAACAAAAAGGCAGCCTCTCATGGTAAACATGACCATTGTAATCCCAGGCAAGCTATGTTGGAAGTTTTGAGACATCCCTCGCCTGCTTATCATCCATTAGGCTGCTAGAACAAATCATCTCTAACTGTGGGTTGTAAGAAAAGATGCATCTTTAAGGTTTTGCCAAATATTCTGTTAATATAAACAAATAACTCACTGAAACATAGTCTAAGGTGTAGGAGCAAATTATAAATATTGTTTGAATGACCCCTTTGTTATTCACATCTGCAAAGGTGCCGTCCACTGCTTCTTCAGTGGAAGAGATTGCATTCTGTCAAGACTTCAGGTGTTTCTGGGGACCCCAGGGTTGCAGAAAGTTACAGCCTGCAGTGCTTCTCCACCTTCTCCACAGCATGTTAGGGTTCCTCACTTCTCAGCTTTTGGAACATGGTGATGATATCACTAGCACAGCGATGTAAATTGTTTGACATCACTGTCTCTGCCTAGTGTATGGTTAGAGTTCTGTCTGATTCAAAATGGCTACCGCCATTTAGGACGTGTTTCCCTGACAGCTGATCTCCCAATCCAAGATGGCCGTCATTGCCATCCAGGGCAACGATTCTTCCTTTCCAGGTTAAAAGGGTTCTGTCTGTATTTAAGCCAGCACTGCCTTCTACTCTAAGCTTGACAATGTTTGTTGTTGGTGGGATCTTCTGCTGGTAACTAATATGCTCACCAGACCTCCTTACTTTTTGTGAACCTTTTTTTGTTTTTGGAATCCCCTTAAGATTCTTGGGTAACTGCTTTCGACTGCTGCCCAAGAAGGGCACCCATACCAGCAGGCGTCAGTCGCCAGTTTCCACCTGGTCCAATGTACCCTCATGGCTACTGTTAAGTGTTTATTGTGGTGTTAATGATTCCTTACTTTACAAGAACTGGTTTCATTCTGGTGTTCTTACCCAGGCTGCTGTAGCAACATTGTTTTCTCAGCCTGTCCAAATCTTATTTTCCTTATCTTGCACACCCAACTTCAGCATTACACAGAGGGTTGAGGACATCAGGAACATGATAGGCTGTTGGTTATCCTATGCAGACCTCGGGTCATGACAGATTGCCAGGCCAAAATGGACGTGTAAAAAGATCCATTTGCCAAACACGAGCTGCAGAAGCGTTTATGAGCCTACTGCGGACTCTGCCCATTGTTTCGTTTCCATGTCGCTATCTTTGCTTAAAGGACATTTCACATGTTGTGATCTACTGGATTCTGGACCCTCTGGTATCTTTATGGATACCAAGTTGGGTCAGAGTCATGACGTGGCCTTTGAGAAGACAGTGGAGCCTGTCTGGGTGGTGGATGGTACTACCTTATCATCAGTGTATGTTACAAAAGGGACCCTTGTAAATTTGTAACCTTCTCTGGCCATGTGTAATCATTGGCTAGCAACATCATCGACGCTCCTTCTTTTTCGGTCATTTTGAGCACCCCATATCTGCATGTCATAATACCCAGACGGACTGAGTGAACAATCTGTTGTATTTACATCTCCTCACTGCCAAACTACATACTTTCTCATCCATCCCATTTAGAACGATACTGCATTGGCTAGTGTTACGCCATCAAGCGATTATCAGATCATAGTTGAAAAAGGGGCAAATACCTTACCACAACACAAACTCTGTCATTGATTCCCAGAGCTCACATTCCTCAAAGTTTAATATATGCCCCACCACACTTGAACAAGAACTGAAGAAGTCAATTGAAGTCTTCGACACTCTACGCCCCCAACTTGGGCACCTATCTTCGTCATCCCTGCATTACATGGTGAATTAAGACTTTGCATAGACTATCTTAAAATTAATGCTATCATCATTCACATTCAATATCAATATGCTTCATATTTCTGTCTTATCGGATCAACTATGACAAGCAAAATAGTTCACAAAGCTAGATCTTTGGGGTGATTACAATTTGGTATGGTTAAAGGAGGTGAAAGAATGGTAACATGGCCGCCATATCAATCAATCAATCAATCATTGCCACTTGTAAAGCGCGCTACCTACCCGTAGGGTCTCAAGGCGCTGGGGGGGGGGGGGGTGCCGCTACTGCTCGAACAGCCAGGTCTTCAGCTTCTTCCTGAAGGAGAGGTGGTCTTGGGTCAGGCGCAGGTCGGTCGGGAGGGAGTTCCAGGTCTTGGCGGCCAGGTAGGAGAAGGACCTTCCTCCTGTAGTCGCTCTTCGGATGCGGGGGACGGCGGCGAGGGCGTGGTTGGCTGATCGGAGGTGGCGATTGGGAGCGTAGAAGTTGACTCGGCTGTTGAGGTAGCTCGGGCCTTGGTCGTGTAGGGCTTTGTGTGCGTGGGTGAGGAGGCGGAAGGTGATTCTTTTGTTGACGGGGAGCCAGTGAAGGTCTCTCAGGTGTCCGGAGATGTGGCTGGTTCGTGGGATGTCGAGGATGAGTCTGGCTGAGGCGTTCTGGATCCGCTGGAGTCTCTTCTGGAGCTTGGCGGTGGTACCGGCGTAGAGGGCGTTGCCGTAGTCCAGGCGGCTGGTGACGAGGGCCTGGGTGACGGTCTTCCTGGTCTCGGTGGGGATCCACCAGAAGATCTTCCGTAGCATGCGTAGGATGTTGAAGCACGCCGAGGAGACGCTGTTGACTTGCCTGGTCATGGAGAGGGAGGTGTCCAGGATGAAGCCCAGGTTGCGCGCATGGTCTGTCGGTTTGGGTGCGGTGCCCAGGGCGGGGGGCCACCAGGAGTTGTCCCAGGCGGAGGGCGAGGAGCCCAGGATGAGGACCTCCGTCTTGTCCGAGTTCAGTTTCAGGCGGCTGGTCGTCATCCACTCGGCTACCTCTTTCATCCCTTCGTGCAGGTTGGTTCTGGCGGCGGCGGGGTCGTTGGTCAGGGAGAGGATCAGCTGGGTATCGTCGGCGTAGGAGATTATGCTGAGGTTGTGTTTGCGTACGATGGCCGCGAGGGGGCTCATGTAGACGTTGAAGAGGGTGGGGCTCAGAGATGAACCTTGGGGGACGCCGCAGATGACTTCGGAGGCCTCTGACTTGTACGGTGGTAGGCGAACTCTCTGTGTTCTTCCGTCGAGGAAGGAGATGATCCATTCCAGTGCCTTCCCCTGGATTCCGGCGTTGTTGAGCCGCTGTACTAGGGTGCGGTGGCAGACCGTGTCGAAAGCCGCGGAGAGGTCTAGGAGGATGAGGGCCGCTGTTTCTCCCTTGTCCATCAGGGCTCGGATGTCATCGGTGGCGGCGATGAGGGCGGTCTCGGTGCTGTGATTGGCCCGGAAGCCGGACTGTGAGGGGTCGAGGGATCCGTTCGTCTCGAGGAAGGCGGCCATCTGCTTGTTGACGGTCTTCTCGATGACCTTGGCTGGAAACGGGAGGAGCGAGATGGGTCGGTAATTCTTGAGGTCGGTGGGGTCCGCTGTTGGTTTCTTGAGTAGAGCGCTGAGTTCGGCGTGTTTCCAGCTCTCCGGGAAGATGGTGGTGTCGAAGGATGTGTTGATGATGTCTCGCAGGTGGGGTGCGATGACAGCGTCGGCCTTGTTGAAGACGTGGTGAGGGCAGGGGTCTGTCGGTGATCCGGAGTGGATGGAGTTCATCGTGCGGATGGTGTCTTCGGTGCTGATCGGGGTCCAGGCGTGGAGGGTGGTGGTGGGGGGTGGTTGTTCGGTCCTGGTGTGCGTGGGTTGGTTGTTGAAGCTGTTGTGTATGTCCGCGATCTTGTTGTGGAAGTATGAAGCGAGGGAGTTGCAGAGGTCTTGCGATGGGGTGATGTCGTTGTTACCAGCGCTGGGGTTGGAAAGCTCTTTCACGATGTTGAAGAGTTCCTTGCAGTTGTGTGCGTTGTTGTCCAACCGGTCCTTGAAAGCTGTTTTCTTGGCGGCGCGGATCAGCTGGTGGTGTTTCCGGGTGGCGAGTTTGAAGGAGGTCCTGTTGTCTGGTGTCGGTTCCCTTCTCCAAACTTTCTCGAGGGCTCGGCAGTTCTTCTTGGAGCTCTTGAGTTCGTCGGTGAACCATGGGGCCTTCTTGCTGCCGGGTCTGCTAGGCGGGGTCCTCAGTGGGGCGAGTTCGTCGGCGCAGTTGCTGATCCACTTCGTGAGGTTGTCGGCGGCCTGGCTGGGGTTCGCTGAGCTGGCAGGAGGGTGCTGGCCCAGAGAGGCGGTGAGCTGGTCTGCCGTGATCTTGTTCCAGCTTCTGCGGGCGGCCTGTTGCTGGTGTTGGTGGGTCGTTGTTCTCTTGAAGGTGAAGTGGACGCAGCTGTGGTCCGTCCATTGAAGCTCTGTGGTGTGGCTGAAGGTGACGTCTTTGCTGGATGAGAAGACGGCGTCGAGCGTGTGTCCGGCGAGGTGGGTGGGGGTGGACACCAGTTGCTTGAGTCCCAGGTTGGCGAGGTTGTCGAGCAGGGTGCTGGTGTTGCGGTCGTTGTTGTTCTCCAGATGGAAGTTGAGGTCTCCCAGGAGGATGTAGTCGGCGGATGGGAGGGCATGCGGGCTGACGAAGTCGGCGATGTCCTCGCTGAATTGCGTGCGTGGTCCAGGGGGTCGGTAGATCAGGGTGCCTCTGAGGGTGGTGTTCGGGTTGGTGTGGATCTGGAAATGCAGGTGTTCGGCGCTGGTCGGAGTGTTGTCGGTGCTGGTCGTGAGACGGATGGTGCTCTTGTGGATGATGGCGATGCCTCCTCCCATCTGGTTGGCGTTGCGGTCCCTCCGGACGATCTTGTAGCCCTTCGGGATGGCGATGGCGATGTCGGGAGCTGAAGAGGCGTTCATCCAGGTCTCCGTGAGGAAGGCAACGTCAGGGGCTGTGGCGTCTAGGAGGCTCCAGAGTTCGATGGCGTGTCTGTGGACGGAGCGGGTGTTGAGCAGGATGCACTTGAGGTGGGTGCTGCTGGTGTTCGACTTTGCGGGTGCTGGTGCGAGGCAGGTCCGGCTGCAGGTGAACTTGCAGGCGTGGCAGCTGAAAGGTCCGTGGGTACGTCGTGGAGTGGCCTGGTGGCAGTCTGGAAGTCGGCCGGTGTTGAGTGCGATGAGGGTAGCGGCGGAGTACGTCCTGCGGGTCGGTCTGGATCTTCGAGGTCCAGGGGTCCTGGCGCTGGTCGCGATCCGGTCGCGGACGGGCGCAGACGGGCTTACCTTTGGCGCGCCTTCGGCGCACAATCGGCGCGCCCGCTGCGCGTGACCGCTGCGCGTTCGCACGGTCGCCATTTAAGGCGAAGTGCGCGGGTGGGCGGAGCAGCTGGGAGGCGGGAGCGGGGAGGGTTACAGAAGGCAAAAAGGGGCGTGGCTAAGCGGCGGTGGCGGGAAGGGAGGGCGGGGGGCGTCGAGGAAGGCGGTAGGCAGACAACAAGGAAGGAGGGCAACACGGAGGAGAAAACAATGAAGAAAAACAGGCACAAATGCACGCAAAAGCGGGGAAAAACAAGGAAAAACAAGTTAACACAGACAAGCACAAATCACTGTCAAAATAATACAAAAAACCACTCGCAGCGGCGGGAGCCGGCAACGAGGCAGCAGCGAGGCAGAGGCGGCTGGGGGCACACGCAGCAGCTGGTGGCCGTGCGGCGCGGGGGTGTCCCACAAGTGTATATACCTCATGTTGCCATTGGGTTTAGCCAATGCCATAGCACCATTTCAGCATCCAATCAATAACGATCTGCAAAACATTCATGACCTATTTGTATATGTTAAGTTGCAGAAATTTGTGTTTGAAAGACAATCAGTAATAATTCTGGGATGTGTCTTCTCCTATGCTGGCACTATAATGGATCTAGACTGTAGTGTAGTTCCTATTATCCCAATAGGCTCTGCGCATTGGAATAATATCTTCAATAGTATAGACGTAGGACAGAGGTTAACTAGGTCTTCTATAACCCTGGGCGAAGAACTACGCTCCGTTCGCGGAGCTTGCGGAGTTTCGGCAGCTCCGCGTTCCGCGGAGAACGCGTAGCTGTCGATAACTCCGCGATCCGGTGCGTAGCGTAGTTCTCGCGCGCTGAATAACATTATCGCGTGCGCGGCAATGGCTTACCTTCGTTCTGCGTTCGTTTTTTCCTGGTCGCTTGTGCCACCATGTTTGGAAACACTCTCGCACAGTCCCGTGCGACTGTGCGAACGCGATAACGTCATTTTGATGCGAGATAGCGTCATAAGGATGCGCGAGGATGCTTTTTGGTAAGATCGAGTTGCCGAACACGCAGAAACTGCATTCTTGCACAGAATAACTCGCGAGCATGTTAAAACCATAATAAATTACCATTTTGGTTAGGAAAAAAAAGCAAAAAACCTTAAAGTTGTACCTTTGGCTTTATTTTTAGGGGGGAAGGACCCCTCTTTTTGTTTCTACTCTTGTTTTGCAGAGTAAGGAGGAAGGGCTCTTGAGTTTACAACTTCCTGTTCCTGTCCACCAGGCTCCTCCCAGTGCTTTGTCCATGTGGTGCTCACTTTCCTTTGGATTTTGAGCTGGAAGGATCACTTTCTGTCTGTGTTGGCTGCATTACTGATTTACCTTGGATTTAATGAGGACTTTTTGAATTGGAATTCTCTTTTTCAAGTAAGTTTGTGTAATGTATGAGTGATGTAGACTTGTGCTTGTTTGATTTGATTTTTTTTTTAACTACAGTATTCAATCCTGGAATGAAATTATTGATGGAGGCCTGTACTTTCATGAGGTCCCAAATTGTAATTTTTTTCTAACATTGCATTTTGTGGAATTTAAAATGTTTCTAATTTTTAAGCCAATATCTGACCCTAGTACCCCATGTAGTTAGTGTGTAGGCATGCATGAGTTCATTGTATTAACTTTCTGTGGTTGGCCTGGCCATGTGTTGGCGGCCATTTAATGTTTCCAGCCACTTTGCTCTTGCCATAGGCCTCCAACCTTGTGGCCTACTCTGGCAGTAGGCCATAGGTACTACTCATAGGGTCATGAAAGTTAATCAACTGTTTTTGTGGTGTACCCTTAATGTGAAAATCATGGATGGCTTGGATTGATATAGAAAATCTTATTTTTATGTGTGGGGTATTTCTGGTTTTGGGTGTGTTTAAACTTTAAATACTCTGTCAATTTCTGCCATTAGGTAACCCTAGGAATACAGCTTGGGTAGTTTTGGTAACTTCGCACAGTGTGAGCACGTGAACTTACATTTTTTGTCTTGTTCGCGCACTCAATGTACTTGCTCGGGAACGCGAACACGACTTTTTATTCCGTTCGCGCTGCCGAACATGCCGATTTAGCATTCTCGCGGACAATATGTCCCGAGTTGCATAAAAGTTTCTCAAAAATGTTGCAGGTCTTTCTTGTGCACCTAAAAAGTCCTCATTTATGTTATGTTCTCATTTTGGTAGTAGTTTTCTCTTTTTGGAGCATGGACCACTTCCATTTTCTGTCCTCTATGTAATTTTTTTTTTTTTTTTGGGGTGGGGTGACCAATTTGGGCGGTGGTGTGGTGTGTCCATTTTCTGAAGCAAAGCATTGTCCCTTTGCCATAGGCATTATTGTCTGTCTTCTCTTTCTTGTCATGTTGTTGTTGGTGGCCAGGCCATGTGGTGGCGGCCATTTTGTGTATGCTTCCTTTGTGATTTATTTTGCCATGTTGTTGTTGGTGGCCAGGCCATGTGGTGGAGGCCATTTTGTAAAGTTGTCCATGTTGTTGTTGGTGGCCAGGCCCTATGGTGGTGATCTTTTTGTGTATGCTTCCTTTGTGATTTATTTTGCCATGTTGTTGTTGGTGGCCAGGCCATGTGGTGGAGGCCATTTTGTGTATACATCCTTTGTGATTTTGCCATGTTGTTGTTGGTGGCCAGGCCATGTGGTGGCGGCCATTTTGTGTATGCTTCCTTTGTGATATATTTTGCCATGTTGTTGTTGGTGGCCAGGCCATGTGGTGGAGGCCATTTTGTAAAGTTGTCCATGTTGTTGTTGGTGGCCAGGCCCTATGGTGGTGATCTTTTTGTGTATGCTTCCTTTGTGATTTATTTTGCCATGTTGTTGTTGGTGGCCAGGCCATGTGGTGGAGGCCATTTTGTGTATACATCCTTTGTGATTTAGCCATGTTGTTGTTGGTGGCCAGGCCCTATGTCGGCGGCCATTTTGTGTGTCCTTCCTTTGTGCTTTTGCCATAGGCATAGGCCTCCAACCTTGTGGCCTACTCTGGCAGTAGGCCATAGGTACTACTCATAGTAGGGTCATGAAAGTTAATCAACTGTTTTTGTGGTGTACCCTTAATGTGAAAATCATGGATGTCTTGGATTGATATAGAAAATCTTATTTTTATGTGTGGGGTATTTCTGGTTTTGGGTGTGTTTAAACTTTAAATACTCTGTCAATTTCTGCCATTAGGTAACCCTAGGAATACAGCTTGGATAGTTTTGGTAACTTCGCACAGTGTGAGCACGTGAACTTACATTTTTTGTCTTGTTCGCGCACTCAATGTACTTGCTCGGGAACGCGAACACGACTTTTTATTCCGTTCGCGCTGCCGAACATGCCGATTTAGCATTCTCGCGGACAATATGTCCCGAGTTGCATAAAAGTTTCTCAAAAATGTTGCAGGTCTTTCTTGTGCACCCAAAAAAACAGAATTTGTCATTTGGTTGTTGTTTTGGGAGCCTGGGCAGGGGTTTCTTTGTATGTGTTTTTGCGGTGTTATGTTTACAACCTCTGTCTTAGCCATGGGCTATTTATTCCTTGCACATTAACCTGTCATGTGCAGCAGGCATCCTCGTTTTTCTGTCCATATTGGTATCTATAGGCCTGCTTGACTTTATTGGTTCTTTCTGGACTTCATGTGGCCTTTGAGCTGTGGTGCTGCTGGACTGGTATTATTAGTCTTCTGTTTTGTCTTTTATACATTGACCTGTGTGTCTTTCAATTGTTCATGTTGCCTTACTGCTTGTTTGACTGATGTTGTTCTGCCTTCTTTACTTGTAGGTGCACAAAAAAGACTGAGGCGGTGCTGGTTGTTTTTTCATCCATCGCTCGTTCTACTGCCAGACGGACGTCCTTCAGTTGTACGCCACGTGTGGTGTGTGACTCATCTGACCAGACATCTCTGCAATTTGTGCTGCTGTGAGCTGACTGACATCAGAAGAAGATGGGCCCTAAGAAAGCTACCAGGTCCTCCACCACAAAGAAAGTTGCTGCGAAGAAGGAACAGCAGAAGGAAGTGTCACTTAAGTCTGGTATGGACCCCAAAACCTTTTTTGGCACCCCAAAAGGTACGCCTGCAGCAGCGGGGTCTGGGGTGCAAGCTGGGACCAGCACATCTGCATTAGTGGGGGCAAGCCAGCATCCCAGGGCCAAGCACATGATGAGGGTCGAAGAGGTAGCCAGCCTTCTGCTTGCGAGCAGTGATACTGAGCCAGAACTAAACTTATCGCTGTCTCAAAGTAGTACACAATCCACGCAAGATGGAAGTGCTCAACAACCACCGCCAGCAGTAGATGTTCAACAACCACAACCACCGCCCGCAATAGGAGTTGTTCACCCACAACCACAACCACTTCCCGCAACAGTTGTTGAACAACCACAACCACCGCCCGCAACAGTTGTTGTTGAAAAACCCCAGCCCGCAATAGTACTTCCTCAAGAACAACAACCACCATCTCCGCACCAAATAGTAGTAGTTGTTCCTCCCGAAGTCGGGGCAGTTCAGGAAGTAGAGCCTCCTTCCGAGCAAGAAGAAGAGGAAGCCACTTCTGTAGGTGATCTATTTCCTTTGAATTCACCAAGGGAAAGGAGGGTTAGTGCATCGAGTTCTTCGCAAAGCATCCCTTCCGATGACCTTGATACGGATTGGCAGCCACAACTATCTGCGCATTCAAAGGAGAGACATCCCAAGAAGACCATGCTAGGAAAAAGGAAGTTTCCAGGCAGGCTTGAACTTATGGAGGTCGATGTAGGTGAGCAGGATACTGCTGGTGATAAAGACGGGTCTGACACTGTCATCATCACAAGCGTTATTCCTGGTGCAGAGGATGTAGAGACAAACATTTTCACCCTATCCAGAAATGCTGCAATGACTGATGAGCAGGTACCACGCATAACTCCTACACACTCAACACCCACAGTAACACCAGCTCCAATTTTTTCAACAGCGAAGGCCCGGCAGCATCCGACATCCAGCAGAAGCGCCACTTCAACAGAAGGAGGTAGTGGCAGTACTAGGACTGAGCTGTCCCATAGTGAAATTCCACAATCCTCCAGTCCATCCGGCATTGGCAGTGGGTCCTCCTCTTCCTATGGCAGGAGACAAAAGTTTACCTCCCCAGTGTGGGACTTCTTTACGGTTCACCCAGTTCAGGAGAACATTGCTGTATGCACCATTTGTCATGCCAATGTTAGTCGTGGTAAGCTTGGTACAAACTATGGGACTGGAGGCCAAACGACCCATTTGAAAAAAACACACGTGATCAGGTGGGAGAACCACCTTGCAAGCTTAAAAAATGTTAGCACTCGTGTTGGTGGGGATACAGTGGTACAAGGTCCACTCATGGTTGACCAGGAGGTAGAAGAAGAGGGAGACGATGACCTTCTATCTAGGAGTGGTACACAATCGACCCCTGTCGCCAGCACTGGAGTGGTAAAGTCCACATCCTCCGCATCTGCAACTTCTCAGTGGCACCAGAGTCAGCTGGAAACACCAAGGAGTGCAAAGTCTGCGATGCAAGGTGGTCCGTCTAGCACAACTCAAAGACATGCAAAGCAGCTTACCATTCCTAGCATGTTAAGGCAGGAGGGAAAGTACGAGCGGAACCACCCAGTAGCACGTTTATACAATGCCAAACTTGCGAAAATGTTAGCACTGGACCTTCTCCCATTTTCATTTGTTGAGGCTGTTGGATTTCTGGAATTAGTGGCAACCCTCTGCCCAAAATGGAACGTTCCCAGTCGCTACTATTTTGCCCGAGTGGCTGTTCCAGCACTACACCACGATGTGCTGGAATTGATTGGGAAAGCCTTACAACAGAGTGTTGTCCATTGTATCCACCTGACAACAGACATGTGGAGCAGTTGCGATGCTACAGATTTCATGTGCATCACCGCACACTGGATCTCTTTTGCAGGTGTTAAAGACAAGTTAACTTCAGGCCTCCGTGACGTTGCTGGAATTTTTAATGATACGCGCAGACATGCAACTATAGCCATGTTTGGTATGGACAAAAGTCATACTGCTGAAAACATTTTGTCTGACTTTAACGACAAGGTCTTTGAATGGCTGAAACCAAGAGGCCTTAAGATTGGTTTTGTTTCCACCGACAATGGCAGTAATGTAGTGAAGGCAATGAGAGAAGGACATTATTTCAGGGTACCCTGTTTGGCACACTGCATAAACTTAGTCGTGCAAGACTTTCTGAAAAATGAAGCCAAAGTCAGCAACATAATGGCCATCTGCAGAAGAATATGCACGCACTTTAACCATTCTTTCAAAGGACGGAAGCTGCTACGGGTCATTCAGCAAGAGCATAGGTTGCCAGTCAAAGCACTGATCCAGGAGGTCCCAACACGTTGGAACTCAACTTATTTCATGCTTGAGCGTCTCTTTGAGCAGTACATCCCACTGAATGCTTATGTCATGTCAAGAAGATTAGGGGATCCTACTGTTAATCTTAAAGCCCTGACCATTGAGATGTGGCAGTGGGACCTCATTAAATGCATCACAGAGATGCTACAACCCTTTGAGGTCTTCACACGTGCAGTTAGCAGGGAGGACTGTACTATGGGCCAAGCCATCCCATTGTTGTACATGCTTGAGCAACAGGTGAAGGAGGTCTGTGAAACATACGAAGGTGACGAACAAAAAGTTGATGCATATACCTTAGCCAAGGGCTTAGTCAACCGCTTGTGTGAAAATGTAAGGCTCAACAATATTGTGTCAGGTGAACATTACATAACTGCAACAATCTTGGATCCACGGTACAAATTATTTGTCAGCAGTAACGAAGTAATTCCATTTTCAGATGAGGATGTTGACAAGTACAAAACTTCCATAGCTGCGGAAGCTAATGAGTTAGAAACTGAACGGCTGTTACTTAAAGGCCTGCCACTGCCAGCCCAGGCCAGTCCAAGTACTCCTGACGCAAGTTCTTCACAGCATGAGAGCAGTGCGTCTGCTTTCCAGCAGGCACCAACAGTACCAAAAGCAGCACCTACACGATCTGATTCAGCAGACCCAACCAAAAGCATAACTGCTTTTTTTCTACAGAAAGGGATGGGTAAGTCCGTTGCTGTTGCAAAGGGAAAAGAGGACCAGCAAAGCCGAGCACCAATGAACATTGAGCGGATGGTTCAGGCCTATCTGGATGACACAACAGAGGTGTTCATGGAGCAAAGCCCATTGGTCTATTGGTATGAAAGAAGGAGACAGTGGCCAGTGCTGAGCAGGCTGGCGATAAAGTATCTGGCTTGTCCTGTAGCCAGTGTCTCCTCTGAGCGGGTTTTCAGTGCTGCTGGTGCCATTGTCACATCGAAAAGGACTAGTCTCTCCCCCAAAAGCGTGGAGCGGCTGACAATGATAAAAATGAATCAACGCTTCATACCACCAGACTATCAAGTACGTGAATCACCGCCGGATGAAGAAAGCGAGTGTGAAGAAGACGTCCTCACTACTGGGTTACATGACCTACTTCTGTCTGAACGCACAGAGTTTGAGGACGAGCTCCTCTTCCCTGACAACTAGGACAGGTATATTAAAGGAATGATGCAATGCATTGCATAGGATTGTTTAGCCGACTCTGAGCAAATGTGCATGGAATTAAAGTATACTAGTAGTAACTTCAGACTCACGTGATGGGCAATTTTCCCATGTTATTTAATAATATAAATTATTTATGCACTTGTGACCCTACTACTACAGGTGCAGTCAGTACTTAATTTATCGTTCGTAGTTCATGTTCATGTTGCACAACGTACATTATTTGGTGAAACAGTCCCCCCTCCACCCCCCCAACAAACACAAATGAACTTCAAATGTTTTCTTGTGAAAATATCTTTGTTTTATTTTTATATTTTCATAATGATAATAGAAAAATAAAATATATAACAAATGTAACCCCCTGACCCAGAGCTGTCCCTACCCTCCCCTAACCCCAACCAAATTTCAACCCAAATGTACACCCCAACTCCCACATCCCACCCACCAACAAAAGGATTAAAAAAGGGGCAAAAAACAGGGTCCATTTCAAAGCCGGCGGGCTTTCAGGTGTTTGTCCACCAGTATCTTCACACGCTCCTCTAGACTGTCCTCCAGCTTCTTCCGCTCCTCCTCCAACTTCGCTACCCGGCGGAGAATCTTTGCTTTGAAATCACGGCACCTACACTTGCATGCATGTTGTTGTTGTTGTGGGGGGGCCGCCGAAGAGGTAACAATGCGGCGGCGGGCGGCTGCCTGACCACGGCGACGTAGTCCTGCAGGCTTGGGGCCCGGGGCATTGGAAGAGGCAGCAGCTGCTGCCGCCGCCTCCTCCTCCTCCTCCTCGGCCTGATCCACCAGCCGGCGGTAGGCCTCTACAATTGCCTGCAGTTTCCGCTGCCGGGCCCGGACTGCCAACTCCTTCCTTGTTGGTTTTTGGGAAGGAGTAACTATAAAGAAAGAAACAGAATTGTTGTAATCCAAACTCCCCGCAAATCAAGAACACAACATTGATTCAACACATAGTGGGCGGCACAGTAGCACTAGCAAGCAAGCTGAGTACCAGAAATTGTGTTGCGTCTATCTTGAACATTCTACAGCCTCTATTAATTTTTCGGACTTTTTGTCACGGCATTATGCCTGCCCTATTAGCATGGGTGTACTTCAACGGTCACACACATTAGAACGAACACCTGTCTTTTTCATATCTCCTTTTGTATTATATACTCTGATTCCGGGAAGGCGGGAACACTCTCAAAGTAACATTAATTAACAGGGGGCAGCTAGTAGCACATATCTAGTAAAGACTATAATACTTTATACCGCGCAACAAACCTTATTTGGTTTGTGTTTCACCAGCAACGACCCATGCACCCAGTCGTCCCCTCCTTCCCTTGCCTTTGGGTTTGCCCAAAACACCGCTGCTGCTGAGACTATCCACTAACCACCGGTATTGGGTGTGTCTCCCAACCACGCTGGCAGCTGTGTTTTCCCCTTTACATGCTTTAACAACAACCCATGCATCCGACTGCTATCAGCCACTTGCATTACTGTAGTGGTAATGCTTAGCATGCTAATGACAAGTAAAGGTAACATCATATATTTTCCAGTAGAGTACAGTGAGAAAGTTTTCCCCTCCCACCAAGTAATGCAGATCACTATTGAATGTAACTTACCATCGCCCGCCGCTGTTGGCTCCCCCCCCACTGCTGCTGGTGTAGGTGCCTCTGTTCCTCCTGTCCCCGCCGGGATCGCTGAAGCTGCGCCGCTGTCCCCGTCGGCACTGGTCGATGGTAAGGGTTCTGCACCTATAAAAATAAGTACACCTTTTTAGATGGATGCACAGCCCCCTTTGTACTTGTTCACCAAGAATGGAGTTCTTCAAAACAGTTAAGTACAACGTACGTAATCAGTATGAGTCCACATTGCATAGTACAGCAGAGTCACTACACATATTATTAGCATTCATTGTTATGGTATGGTACCCAAGCTCATCTCATCTGTCCTGCTACTCTAGTCCTTGGAAATTGGAAGTGAACTATGTAACCTTTGTACATCAATGTATCCAGTTTTGCGCATGTTAACTCGCAGCTTGTTGCGCAGTACGAGAAGACGCTCTGGGGCAACACATCATTGTTCAATGCATACACCTGAAGAGGTGGGAAAGTAAAAGGGCCCGTATTTAAGTTTTCTATGTGGATTGTGGAATAGAGTTTGCTTACAGGTTACAACTTCTTTTTAGCATGGCTGCATAAAACTGGCATAAATGTATTTAATACTGTCTAACGTGCACCACTTTTGTCATTATTTTTCGGCAGGTGAGAAGATTGCCTTCTACGAAGCAGACATTTCCATAGCTTACAAAAAAAGAGGAATATCTGACCAGTATACGTTGGTGAGAGGTCTCCGATAGTTGCCACATTTCCCTATTGTGCACTAGTAGCTGTACAAATGTTGATTACTTTATTATGCCTGTTTTAACTCTGGATTTTTTCTGGTGGGCCCTTCAACGTATTGGACGGAACAACTTAAAAACATTGATGTTACTTACTTACTTCTAACAAAATAAAGCTTTTGAATGACCACTTTGACTCTGAAGTTTATTTTCAGTGTCTGTTGTCTTAGAGACTCACACGAGTGAGTGAGCAAAAGGGGGTTTCTTAGGTAACGGTTTGTGTCCTAAAAGCATTCGGCATCTTGGTATTGGGGTTCAGGAGTGTGATTTGAACAATAGACCAATGACTCAGGCCATATAGGCTGACGTTCAGTGAATTGTGCGTTCCTCAGAGTTCTGTGACTGAGGTGTAAGTAAGGTCCAACCTGCCTATCAGTACCAACAACATCCAATTTTCGTGTGCATAGTTACATAGTTGTGTAATATGTATATAACTCCATAGGAGATAGAAGAATACCCACAAGACTAGTAGTGGTATACTAACGTTTACAAAAATACTAGACAAACATCATTCTGGATGCATACTTGGTTGCTGTCAATTGACAAAGCACTGCAGACACATTACAGAGGAAAAAACAAGCACTGTTGGACTTACTGGGGACAGCAGCAGGATCCTCAGTAGAGGAGCTCTGTGTAACTGGTGGTTCACCCGCCGACTCGGTCCCTGTATTCTGCTTGCCCCTGGGTTCTGTGGTTCATGTAAAAATTAAAATAATAAACAAAGAGAAAAACATTGAGTGCTGTGAAACATAGACATCATTGCAAATCACACTGCTACAGTGGAACAGAGCCGGAGGCAACAAATCCATGCCAGGGGCCGCAACGCAAATATGTATCCATCCTTAGAGTATTATTAAATTAAGGATATATATTGGTGCGGTGGCCCCTGAAGTTTGGTGCCCCTGTACAGTTGCACAGCTTGCACATGCCCCCTAGAGCCGGCCCTGGCTGAGGTAAGAAGAACAAAGTAACGTTAGCATTCTTTGCAAGAAAAGGATTCGATTCATGCAGAAGAGAAGGCCGTGAAAAAAATGCTACAATATGCAAACAACGTACAATTATCCATCCACCGCTATTTCACTGACGGACAAAGGAAGGACAAGACTCTATTAATAGCATTAACTAACTTCAGTTCTCAACAATAAAGAAAATCTCACATCAATAAACAGCAACAGCTAGCGCCAAGTTGAAACAACACGCAAGAGCCAGTGAAGAAGAAGAACACTGTCATACAATGACAGTAGATATACCGGAATACATCGCAAATGTAACTAGGGGCAACAGTCATCGCGTTACTTATTCAGCCAATATTTACAAAGATACAATAACAATATTTATACAACTATATATATATATATATATATATATATATATATATATATATATATATATATATATATATATATATATATATATATATACACACTTTATTTTTGGGGTAGCCACTCACCAAGACCCACAACCTCCACACCAAGCAGGTCCAACAGGTCCTGCTCCCGGTCCAAAATGTCGGCCCAGCGGTGGGACAGCTGATGGTGGGTACGCCGGATACCGGAGCAGCGGAAGACTGCACGGCGCACCTTCGCCCACCGCCGGAGACGCTCTTCAATGCGCTGGTAGCCGGAGCCGGGCCTGCCGCCTGCTGCCAAAGTCAAGGGGAGGTGACGTTGGATAAAAAAGACCAGGGCGGCCACCTCCTCCTCCCCAAAAAGTTGGCGGGGCGTCACTCCTGCCGGGCGCATTCTGCCGCAAGGCAGCCGGGTTTTTTTAGGCACAGCCGCCTTGCCCTTTGAGCCGCCGATGCTGCTGGCACCCTTCACCATGGTTCTGGGTTGAGGGGAGAAGGAAAGTTGAAGACAAAAAGGTTAGGGGAAGAAAGAAGAAAGATAAAAGAAGGAAGTAATATAAAACAAGAGAAAAGTTGCAAAAAAAGTGGTAAAAGTAAAAATAAAATGAGAAATATAAACCTAGGCACAGACAGAAATAGGTAAGAAGTAAAGAAAGTTAGAAAAACTGAGGGAAAAGACCAGGATGGAAGAGATAGGAGTGAGATGCTAAAGTAGGCCCAAAGCCATAGCCAGAGTGTGAAATCGAAGATGGCTCTGCCCGTCGCGACCGCCGCGGTAAGTTCGCGCGATATTTGACGCGATCACGCACTTTGGCAGTGCGAACGAGAAGATGAGTTCCCGAACATGTCTAACACAACGCGAACACGTTACTTGTGACCCGGAACCGGAAATAAGGGAACGCAAGCGGGCGGGACAAACCTCATTGAGTAACTTAGCGCGCTAGCTATTGCGAGCATGCAGGCAGCGCCCCGAACACGCGCACCGCGCTCCCGAAGACGAAAAACGGCGCGCGAACGGGTCTAGCAAGCTACTACGCATGTCCGCGGAGCTACGCGTAGCTCGCGGAGTGCAAGTGCGTCTTCGCGTAGCTTCGCGGAGTGCGGCTACGCGAACTACGCCCAGGGTTAGTCTTCTACTGACGATATTAGACTTAAGTTTTGTGTGCCAGCTAGCTCAGAGTTCACTAGAAACTTTCTCGAATAGGCGAGGAGGAGTTTAACCTCCCTGGATAGACAAGAAGGGATTTAGTTTCTGACAACCATAGAACATGACAACTTTGCTCTCCCTGATCAAGAGTATATCTCTAGAGTCGTGTGAAAACAAAAGACAGCTATTTTACTCAGTCAATACGTGCAAAACTTAGTTTCACCAGATTGTAGAGAAAAGAAGAGAAGGGCGTTTTCAATAAAAGGTGTTATTTATAGATCAGTCTCTTTTCTCATACAAGAGAAATGAATCGCTACAATTGCAATACTTATAGTTAAGTAAAGTGCATACAGTAAAAGCAGGATTATAAAATAATACTGTAAAAGCATTGATATGGTTTCTTAGCCATTTGATACTTTAAAATGGATAAAAGATATACATACATATATACATTGACTAATCGTACTCAACTGGTGCTTCTAACTACGCCTACCCCGGTGTACCTGACCTAAGCCTAATACATGGGAGGGAGTAAGTAAGTAGCAGTTTAAGTTAAGTTTGTTTTGCCAAGAATCTAACTCAAGAATTCTCTGTAAGGGGTTAGTCAGTTCAGTACCTGGGATTTAGAAGGCAGGAGGGCTGGTATCTCTTTCTCAGGACTCGGTATCCCAGTTACCCGCGAGGGCAAGCTGGAAACGCTGGAGGCTGGATTCCTCGGCAAGAGGAAAGGCAGCGTCTTCCTCAGCGCATCAAAAAGGGAGGGGCAGCGTCCGTGGGCTCTCTGCATCAGCTGGGCTCTCCGGCAAGTAGTCGCTGCTCCAAGCTCATCACCACCGTGTCTTTACTTAGGGCAGCGTCGGTATATTTATACCTGAAAGGTGCCGGGTTTGGCATAAGGATGGACATAAGACGTCAATAAGGATGTCATTAAGAACTGGTCGTTCTTACATTCTTTACAGGAGTTCTCGAACGAAATCAAAACAATAGCAGCGGGGATTTCCCAGGTTTGCTGGAGGCTTGGTTTGTTTAGAGAACTCGGTGTGCTTTCTAGGGGTCTGGAGGAATAGTGGTTGCTTAATGTGACAGCATGCGCTATGACTAATCTGAAAACGGGTTTCTGTGCCGTTGTATGGATATTAGTGAATTATAACCGGACAAGGGTCAGAAATAGGAGTATCGATACAGGTCCCTAGATAAACATACTACACCCACTCCACGCATTTATGTCCATATTTACTAACCTAAGCAATAGTAAACATAACTAATAGTGCATGTGTATACCGAACCACCCCAAAATACATTTTTTGCATTTGAAAAATGGCATTGCGAAATACACGAAAATGAGTATAGGTACTGTATGCATTCAAGCATTGTAATCATTCAAGAAAAGATGCACATTTATATCAGCATGAATGATTTGCGAAAATAACACATGAAATGGCTCTTAATACAGAAGAAAAAGTTTGAGACCACTTCATCACATATAAATACAATTACTTGTAAATAAGCTAGAGGTTGAGGTAATGTAATGTCTCTAGAGTTCCTAAAAAGAGAAGCTCTGTTCTCTAAGAATAGTTTTACTTTAAGCAGAATATAAGTGCCAAAAAGGTAAATATTTTGGATTTGGGAAAAAAGTTTTCGTTTTCAGGGGAAGAAGGAAAAAAAAGTTCTCAGTAGCTTTGTTTTTAAAGCTGAAGGCCAAATTCAGAGTTCAGGGAACGCTGTGTGCACGTTTGCTTAAAGTCACTCTCTCTGTTCTGGTGAAAACATAATTTCAGACAGACTCTCAAAAAAACAGTCTACTGCCTCAGGTGAAAGTTCGACCAAGTTGGAAAATGTCGCTATCATGCAGTCGTGCGCATGTTCGCTTTCAGTGATGTTTCGATCAGCATTGCTTACAGAAGGTCGTACCTGGTTGATGCTGCTCTCATCCTGTACTTCACTACCCTTCAATCGTAGTGGTGAAGTCTCCACGAATGCCGTCATCAGGATAGGTAGCCGCTGGGGACAGCACAATGCATGAGCCTTTACTGGACCCAACAAAGTATCTGCATCCAATGGTACTTCTGATTGTAGTGTAAGACAGGTGTCCAACACGCATTCTTCGCCGCATAGCATGCATCTCAATACAGGTAAGACACAATCCTGCCATATGGGTCTGAACGAAAGAAACCAGGTCATATTCAGATCTCTTATCCGGGCTAATCCAAGGACTTTAGTTATGCGGTCCCGATAGCGTATAGCTAGGATCGTTTTTTCCATTGTTGCTGGAGTCTTGTCTGTGACATGGCTTGCCATAACGAAGCAAGAGTAGCAAAAATAGGATGCCTGCTACTAGTCCCAACAGGAGTGGAAGTCCGCCAAAGACAGAATGGACAAAATTGGGAAATATTCCCAGGACTGCTTTGAATGGAGTTAACAGTCCCGAAAAAACGGTCTTAAATACACTCGCGATACCATTTGTATCAGAAATATTTAAGATTTCGCTTAGCATTTCTGCTAAGTGTAGGGGGCAATTTGTTGATAACAATGCATGTATCTCTCCCGTTGTCCTTGCAACTTGGAGATCATACGTTTCTTTTGATGACGTCAAGTGAACTGGCGTCTGTAGGAGCACAGTCTACATTCTGCTTAAAGTATCAATTCGAATAGAATAGATATTCAAACTGGGCCAAATTTTTCCCTCCCTGTCTGGAGTGTTATTCGGAAACAATACTCGCTCACAGCAAGTGACCATGGAGCTCACACTTACTAGATAAGGTTTTCCTGGCAGTAAGCCACAACATCTGTGATCTACAATTAGAATGTAACTCCCGTTAGAAAGTCTTCTAAAGAATGGTTCTATTTGCGTTGCAGGTGTGCCGAGCAGGTGACATGAAAGGTTATTTGAAGTCCCTTCACAGGCCCCATGTAAACTTACACCCTGACACAGAAGTATACCACTTAGTGATTTTTCACAATTATTACCACTAAGAAATACACTCTGTCCTGTATTACTATAACATGTGTGTGTATAAGGTAAGTTCCATGTTGACTTAATGTATCCTTTAACCAACCTTTCATACTGGCCTGCCTGTATATATTTTTGGCAGTATCGAAATTGGAAAGTCGTTATCGGAATAGTTATGATTCCATGTATTATCCATTCAATGACAGGTCGTTCTGACATTGTCAATGGTAATCTCTCAAGTTTTTCAATGCTCAGAATTGTATATTCTGCACCCTTTTGTGCCAAGCTGATTTGTGTATCCGTAAGGTTAAAGATACTGAATAATGACGTTGTGTTGATTAAACGCCAAGGCACGTAGCCTGAACGCAGATTTTGTAACGTCCAGCCAAGCTGTACAATAGAACGCAATTGGGACTGACCGTGTTGCAACATCAGTAAGTCTTGCTCTATTATATCGATTGCAGATGATACAATACTGTCCAGTGAATATATTCTGGAAGACAGAGTCATTAACCCATTGTCCACAACAGAAAGTGATTTTTCCAAATTAACACTGTCAATTTCCCGTATTTTCTCTGCTGTTTCAATTTGAGTTACTTTCCAAGCTTCGTTGTAAGCTGCATATATAGAGGTCGCTATGAAACGTTTTTGACGCTGTTTGCGTGGTCCCATAATGAAATCACGCAAGTCAGCACCTTCTTTAAGTAAAGTCAAGTGTTGCTTAATTTCAACCAGTGTGGATGTTTGTAGCCATTCGAGGCACAGTTTCCCTACACTGTATGTTGTTATAATCCCTGGATGTTGTCTCTGGGAGTATCTAGGGTCTGGCCTGGTCAATGTGAACCCCTGTATTTTGTTCAGGAATCTATCTTGACAGTTATTTGTGTCTGTGGGCCAGATCAACCATTTTTTCCAATCAAGATGTGTTCTGTTTTGGTTTAAAATATGGGATACGTCTATCTCAACATCTGTAGTGCTATTACTGTCATGTGTTGGCTTTGGAATAGACGGTTTGTTTAAGTCCTTAATTTTGGCTAGGCCAAGACAAGTAGTCTGTTGAATTGTATCATTCAAAAATATAATTTGTTCTGGGATTATGCAGGCTCTGAATAATGATTCTATACCTTGCACTTGCCAATCTTTTGTACCCCAGATTGTTTTCGTTTCAATATTATTGTTCCAGAAATCAAAACCGAATGTTTTCATTTTTTCAAAAAATGTCTCTGAATAGATTAATTTTGTGTTCGTAAGCATGGTTTTCATTCCTGTTTTATTTAACATTCTAAAATAAAAATGTTTCTGCATTACTTGTGTTAAACCCTGAGAAGTATGAACATTTTTCATAGAATGTTTTTGAACTGCCTTTTGGCGGAGTTGCACAATGTTCCCATTGGTTATAATTAAAAACATTTCTAGGTTGAGCAGATTTATGCAGATAATGGTTACCATAGTGGTTGTAACAGTACATCTGGTCATAATTAGATGAACCCTGTAAATAATCATGTTCTGTAAATTTAGCTGACATCTGACATCATATCATTAATACTTTCAAAGTCCCAATCATCAGCGAATGTGCTTGGTTTCACAAAGTCACTTAATGAAATCTTGAATTGATGAGGATACTTCAGGAGCTCGACCGGGCCATAGATTTCGTAATCAGTTTTGTCCCATGCTACCCCACCGGGTATAGGATTGGCTGTGAAGTTTACTGAAGAAAGTTCTCTTTTCTCGATGTGTGAAGACTTGTGTGGTTTCAGGACCAAGTTGATTTTCTGACTTGCTGTGTCCATTGTAACATATTGTCCCTCAATGAAATGTCCCAAGCATAGTACCATGATGAGCCAAAGTATGAGGACAAATACACCTAGTGCCACCCAAAATTCAATCCATGGAGAAATCAGATAGGTTTCTTGTAGTTGATGAATGAGTTCCTTTGCTTTGTCTTTAAAAGTTTTTGATGTTGTTGGCTGTTCCTCAGGTTCACTTGGATCCTCAGAAAAATCATCGAAGTTGATGAAGTAGCCTGATGCTGTTCTGTCAATTGTTTCAATTGCTTCTGGATTCCTTTTTGCTTTTGGAATTTGCTTTGTTTCATTAGCATAGTCAGTGGTTACATCATTGTAGATTGGTGTTTCTTGATGTAAGATTTGGATTTGGGTTTCAAGAGGTTTAAGTTCCATGGCTTTGTTGCATAGTCCTTGTTGATTCACTTTAGGTTTATCAAATGTGATTAGTCTCTCAGTTTGAACCTCTGTGTTTGTAGCAAACTTTGGTGTTCTACTACTTCTTGGGAGTCCACTTGGCCTACTACTTATTATCGGCCACATGATTGTGGTTTAACCAGGTCGATGGATACAACTCGGTTCTCCTTTTTACCAGCAAGGGGCGGTAATACTACTGATCTTGTCCCGTTGATAGCCAAGACAAGTACTGCTTTTCTGTAAGAAGGCCCAAATTCCTTCTTTACCGCGATCTTCTCTCTGACCAGATCCCTGATTTTTGGAATCCAGACAGGCCTTGCTGGGACAGGTGGTTTCTTTTCAGTGGTTGCTGGCTGTTGTTTCAACTTTATGTTGCTCAGGTCTTTTCTTTTTTCGTTTAAGTCCTGTAAAATAGCCAAACGATCTTTGATATCAAAGCATTTTTCTTTAACCACTGAAGTTTGACTATCGAGGTCCTGGATCAACATTCTAGTCCCAAACAATAGTTCGTACAGACTGAGACCTCTCAGAGAATTTCTTGGCAGATTATTAAGACTACGTTGGACACTTATTAAATGTTTGACCCACCCAGCTCCCGAACCTAATACCTTTACCATTATAGATTGCTTTATGCCTTGGTTTTTTCTTTACACCATCCCGTTTCCCTCAGGAAGGAAGTGAGAAGAGTCCCGCAATGCAACGCCCATGCTGGCCATGCCCCCCCCTATAAGCTCGAGAGCTAAAGGCAAGACATTTGTTAGAATGTAGCATGCTCCTAGCGTATATGCCATTATAGACTCGCAAATCTTTTCATAACAGTTCAGACGTCAGCCGAGAGCTTGGGTCTACATTATAAGTGAAAATAGTCTCTACATGTTAATATGACGCATTATTCATACTGGGTTTTTTTATTTATATTTATTGTTTAATCCAATCTGGAGCGAAACACCATGGTAATATACCGTCTCGGTCGCCACTGCGATCTCTGTTGCAGTCTGGGCAGTTTTTTGCAAATATGTGATGTTCCAGGCTCATTCCTGGCCACCAGTATATTGATTGTAATTCTTCCAGAGAATCCTTAAGCTTAAGGTGTCTAAGACCCTCACCCACATGTGCGTCTGCTATTAACAAGACTCTCCTGTTCGTGTTTGGAATTACCCTATCCCCCACTCCAAGGATTAGAGCAAAAGGAACGGAGTTTGCATCGATTATGTATGTATAATTGAGTGGATAGTTGATGGGTAGCGCTGAGCAGTCGCCTTTTGATGACGTTTTCACTGCCAGCATTGTTTCCCCGTCAATGTATTTTTCTGAATGCTTTTTTGTAGCTACGGAAGCCGATTTAGTTGCTTCCATTGTGGCTGTCTCAGCCAATGAATTCCCTGCAGCGTGAATGCCATCACGCTGATGACTCAGTGAGTGTATCACGTGAGTCTTTGGTAGTTCTTTCTGTAAAAGAACTACTTGTTCCCAAAGCGATTTTTGCTTGATTGTGGCACCTGTGTCATCTTTGTAACCGTTTTGAATCCATTTCTGTAAATCGTTATTGTATGATTTGACGCAGTAATACGAATCGCACACTATTAGTGTCGGGAATTCGCGATCGGCATTATCTAGTGCTATTTTTAACGCTATTATTTCAGTTTGTTGTTCTGAATTATTTTCTACCGAGTGTGATTTTGTTACCAGAGGTCTCAATTTACCTCCGCGCCACATGTTTTTTACAATCTCGCATGTGGCGTTATAGGCTAGTTTTCCCCAAACTGAGGGTTGAGAATGTCCGTCTGTATATATTACACAGGTGTATTGTCGTATGGGCAGAATGTCGATTGGCAGAGGGTATTCTCTTTCATATTCTAGATTTTTTAATTTTTTCATTTCCGGATCAAAATAGTATTTCACTTTGTCTGTAGCAAGAGAATTTTCCCATTGTATCCATTTTGGATTTAATGCCATAGTAGGTAAATTACATGGGCTTGTTAATGCCTCAAAAGCTGATTCTGCTGTTCTGACTGTAATACGTCTGCCGTCAGCTTGGTCTTTTTCTCTTGCTACAGCTGTTTGAACCGCATGAACAATGTTTTCCTTAATGCTGAACGTTTTTTCAGCTTCTGTGTACAAATGAGATTTGTATGCTATTGGTACCGTTTCTCCCTCATTAGAGGTTAGGTATGTGAATCCGCATCTTCCTGGGATGACTCGGATTACAAGGTTGCGCGTGTTATCGCGCGTTTGCAGTTTTGTTTTAACTAACATGTCTGTTTGTAAAGATCTCAAAATTTCTGTGTGTTTTTGAGTTAAATTGATTCCTTTAAAATCTGGTTTTATTCGGTCATAGAGAGGTTTAACTCTCTCTGCATAATTTAGAATGTAAGTTCTTCCGAAATTCAGGAAACCTAGAATTGATTGTAAGTTTTTCAGCGTTCTTGGTGCTTGGATTACAGCACATTTCTCTAGGAAATTGTCAGCCAGGCTTTTGCCTTCACTTGATAATTCATATCCTAAAAACAGGACAGTTAGATGGGCAATTCTTGACTTTTTGAAGTTGAATTTGTAACCCTCTGCTGCGAACCCAAGTATTATGGTGTTCACTCTTTTCAAGTGAGTATCCAAGTCATCATCTGTTAGATAGATGTCATCGACATAAGATAATGCCTCATCATCATATATTTGTAGTAACTCTGTTACTCTCGCTGAGAAAATCCTGGGCTGTTCTTGAACCCCTGTGGCAAACGACAGAAATTTCTGCGAGCCATTTATTGAGAAAGCGGTCAAAAATCTGCTTTCAGGTGCTATATTTTGACAAAAGAATCCATTAGAGATGTCTAATGTTGTTTTGTATTTTTTGCGCACTATGCTATTCATTAGTGCTGCACTGTGTGAGTTTTGTACTGCAAAAGTTTTGCAACATGAGTTTAGGTGTCTGTAGTCCAAAACTAGACGATATGAATCATCTGGTTTGGAGACAGGAAACAAAGGATTGTTCATTTGTGAGGTGCAAGTTTCAATCACCCCCTGGTATTCAAGTTGATCTAAGATCTCCCTGACCTGTTTTTTAGCTTCTTGCTTAATTGGGTACTGCCTCTGTGCAGTTGGTTGAGATTTTAACTGGATTTTGTGAGGAGGAGAGTCCTCATCCCATCCCACATGGTTTTTATATAATGCAGGAGCTTGGGCTACTGCCCACTTTCTTGCAAGTGTATATTTTTTATGAATTAGAATGTAATTTGAGAAGGCAGGCATAATCATTTCTTCGCCATGAGGGCACTCCCTGACAAACTCCGGTGGCCAGTCTTTTTCAGCTAAAAGGATGTCATAGCCTTTGGAGAGATTATCCCAAAATAGACCCCTTATTTTCCTAGTCTTATCTCCCTCTATATGCAATGTTATTTCATATATTTTATGAGGTTTGCTAACTCTGGTATCTGCAGTTTCCACCTGAATGTATTCATTCGTGTCCACTGTCTCCAGATGATTCATCAGGATCTTGCGAGCTATGCTCACTTCTGCTGCGCTGTCTAGCATTGTCTGTGCCCACTCTCCGTTTTTCAGCTGTGTCCTCAGTATCCTCGGCATGTTTGATTACTTTAATACTGGCTACCTTCTTCTTTGGAAATTGTAACTTTTTACTTTGATGAGCAGGTTCTTTGTCTTTGGACTTGACGTGCTCTTCTCTGTGTTCTGACCGTCCTCTTCTTTCCGATTTCTGCGAGGAAGTCTGAAAAGATCGAGAGGGACGTGTGTCAATATCTTGATATCTATCAGGTTTCTTCAAATTATCCCTATTTCTAAGGTTGTATCTTTTCTCAGAGGGCTCCCTTTGGGGAGACTTGTGTCCTTGGTCCGGAGATCTTTCTCTCCGCCGAGGAGACCTTCCTCTGGACTGGAATCTTTTTTCTTTGGGAGTGGATTGTTTATTTCCATCCCAGCTCTTTTTTGGAGTGTTTAGATTATTTTTAATAAATATCTTTTCAGGATTTTCAGTTAGTTGGGGTTTCACTGGTTTCCCACCCAAACTATCTATTCCTAGTTCTTCATAGGATTTTTTTTATGATTCTGGCAAGTTCAAATGGTTGTTCTGCTATATCTGTTTCTTTCAACTTCTGGAGGAAAGTTATATCCTCAGTTGCATATTGAACCAATTCTCTGTATGCCTGTGTTAATTCTTTTATTTTAACTAAGAGTTCTTCGCTTGACATTCTATTAATGTCAGCATGTGATGTGTAGCTGGCTAGAACCGGCCACGTTGCTCCTGGTCTACCTAGTGGACCGAGCCTGGTGATGTGATTATTATGTTTTAGGGCGCCTTTGAACCAGAGCAGGTGCTCTTGGTATTTTAGTGGTATTTCCACCTCCTCGAAAGGAGTGTACTCTTCCGGAGGTTCCTCTATCTTGTAATAGTGGAATTCCTTTGTTACAGCGTTTGGTGCTGGAAAGTTTATCCATGAATAGAATAACTCTGTCTGCCGATATTCATGTGCCTCAATTACGAATATGACTGTACCACCTCTCGATGTCAGTCCATTTTCTATAAGTTTTAAAGTTATAGTTTTTCTTATGTTGACCGGGATGAGTATTGCGTCCGGGTCAGTTTTCAGGAGACTTGTGTCATCTGCTAGGAGTTGAGCTGCTATTCTAGCCGCCTCCCTTTCTCCTTCGCTGTCTGACATTTTACTGACAGGAAGGTTTTTTGTTGCAGATCAGGTTTTCAAGGAAACAAAGATTAGGTGCACAATATTTTGGAACACTGTATCCTTCAACGTTGAATAAACCAAAAACCATACATAGGAGTCTTCTCCTACTAAGTTTGGCGGATTTTTAACCTTTGACCCACTCCAGACGTCTTTGGAGTATTTATGGGAGAAAGGGTCTGTGTGAAAAAGCACGACTGAGTTACTCTAATGCCTTGCGTTAGATTTATCGCCTTACCAAACCGTTGGGCGCCATGTAGTGTAGTTCCTATTATCCCAATAGGCTCTGCGCATTGGAATAATATCTTCAATAGTATAGACGTAGGACAGAGGTTAACTAGGTCTTCTACTGACGATATTAGACTTAAGTTTTGTGTGCCAGCTAGCTCAGAGTTCACTAGAAACTTTCTCGAATAGGCGAGGAGGAGTTTAACCTCCCTGGATAGACAAGAAGGGATTTAGTTTCTGACAACCATAGAACATGACAACTTTGCTCTCCCTGATCAAGAGTATATCTCTAGAGTCGTGTGAAAACAAAAGACAGCTATTTTACTCAGTCAATACGTGCATACTTAGTTTCACCAGATTGTAGAGAAAAGAAGAGAAGGGCGTTTTCAATAAAAGGTGTTATTTATTGATCAGTCTCTTTTCTCATACAAGAGAAATGAATCGCTACAATTGCAATACTTATAGTTAAGTAAAGTGCATACAGTAAAAGCAGGATTATAAAATAATACTGTAAAAGCATTGATATGGTTTCTTAGCCATATGATTCTTTAAAATGGATAAAAGATATACATACACATATACATTGACTAATCGTACTCAACTGGTGCTTCTAACTACGCCTACCCCGGTGTACCTGATCTAAGCCTAATACATGGGAGGGAGTAAGTAAGTAGCAGTTTAAGTTAAGTTTGTTTTGCCAAGAATCTGACTCAAGAATTCTCTGTAAGGGGTTAGTCAGTTCAGTACCTGGGATTTAGAAGGCAGGAGGGCTGGTATCTCTTTCTCAGGACTCGGTATCCCAGTTACCCGCGAGGGCAAGCTGGAAACGCTGGAGGCTGGATTCCTCGGCAAGAGGAAAGGCAGCGTCTTCCTCAGCGCGTCAAAAAGGGAGGGGCAGCATCTGTGGGCTCTCTGCATCAGCTGGGCTCTCCGGCAAGTAGTCGCTGCTCCAAGCTCATCACCACCGTGTCTTTACTTAGGGCAGCTACGCAATGAACAGGGGTTCTGCCCAAATTACCCTCCCATACCTGGGCAAGGAGCATCATATAGATGAAGAAGTAGAACAGAAGGTACTAAGGGACGAATTAAGCAAACGCTACTTCAAAACAGGAGACCATTTATTAACCTGTTTTTTACAATCTTTTTATCAACAATGAATGATATACTTTTTAACGAAGGACAAAGTATTGAATCACAAAAAAGGGAGGTGCCCAGACTATATACAGTAATTGAAACTAGTAATTACAATATATACAAAATATACAACTATGTACCCTAAACAAAAAGAAAAACAGGGGGGTTAAAGAAAACACAATTAGTTATCTGTCGACGCAGTCGCGGTCGCGTTTCCGCCAGTAGTATCTTGTGGCTTCATCAGGACAAGGGTACTAAAAAGATATATACACATAATACAGTTTATACAATTCCTAAACAACACACTATGCTGCAAGAATAAACTCACCCATATGTAACGATGCAATGACCACCAGAAAGTTAGAAACGTGAAAGTCAAGGAATCAATCCCAAGCATCCAGAGGCATTTTATCATTTATAAACCGCAAAGCAAAAGAACGAAACGAAAACACCGAATCTTCAAACGGGTGATGAAAGAATATAGAGATTATAAAAACCCAATCACCAAAGACACATTCTTCTATACACCAAGTGCCTACAGTCAATTATCTGGGGGCATGCAATCAGAAATATGTCAACCAATCCAACTAAGCAAAGGCAGCCGCCACGGGGTCTAAGTACCTGGGAAATGAAGTAAAAGTGGGCCCCCCCGGGGGGAATGCGGGGCCACCACCCTGAGGGATGCAAAAGACCTCTTCCTGTGGGCCAATCAGTTCAAGCTCTCCTGAAAGATATATACATAGAGGGCCAATGTCAAATCTATCCCACATGTAAATTACACAGTTCCGACAATAGTAAAAGCCAGTCATGCCACATGCGAAGGTCCAGCCTACCTTCACAATTATCAAATGTCGGTGACGGGGGTAGATTATTTCAAAGGTGTGTATTGAGACGCACACCTGGGTTTTTCATACACCCTCAATACGGTCAACGGGACTACCTGTGGAGCGGGGTGGAAAAAATAAACAAAACACACTCCGCATTAGTCCCCACGTGTGCACGTGTATAATACTCGGGACTAATAAAGAATCCACACGCGAGGTGACGACCAAAAATGCCTACCTCTGTGGCCACAAATCCCCAGCTCACACGAAATCTAAAAGGGCATTCAGCGTTCGTTAGAACGGTCCGCTGTCCGGGAGTCAGGAAACAACCTCGCGGTCATGACGCGCCGCGTCATTAAAAGGGGCGTGTAGGAGGACGTTCTGTTCTACGCGCGGGGATCACAGACATAGAAACGGGACTAGAGGCCATCACGTTGGAAAGGACAAGGGGCTAAAGAGGAACGTCAGATCTTTTAGGGACTCCCCTATACCATATGCTTACACACACTTCCCCTCGAAAATAGAAAAACCAAGAAGAAAATAATGGTGAAAAATAAAAAATATATATAATACCACCACCAAAAATAGTGCATGTTTTTAAATATGGGGCATTGCATCAACACATCTGCGTTAACAATCTCCACAATGAATAAGATTCACGGTGCATAAAACAAGGAATAAAACATGGTACAAATAGCACCGTGTTTTCACAAAAAAAGCAAAAAATACAATTACAAACGTGCATGGTCGGACAAGAATCTATATTACATGCAAGAATACTCATTACATCTGTTGTTCCATTTCTGCAGTTACTCCTCACAGACTGGGCCCTAAGAGAGTACCTCCGACAAAAGATTATCATCAGGGGCACTCATCCACGGATCCAATCAAAGTAAATGAACAACCTTAAATTAATGCCCATAGTTCATCACGGTCATTCAGACCCCTGGTCGCGGTGTGGTATCTTTCGATTAATCTAGCTTCTATACAATTTAGCTTCCGTTCTAGCTCTCCTCTGTTTTTTACTGTCACCACCACAAGTACGGCCCAAGTGAGGTCCTCCTCATTGTGTCCACATTCTATGTAGTGTTGCACTAGTGGAGCCCCACTAGTCTTACATCTAATTCTCGATTTGTGTTTGCCAATTCGCATTTTAATGGCTTGTGTGGTCTGTCCTATATAAGCTAAATTACAAAGACAGAAAACCACATACACAACGTTCTTTGTGTTACAGTTGGAGAACGAACGCATGGTGTGGTTCTGGCCATTCACATCAATACTTTTTAAGTCTTTAGAATTGGGGCACATAGCGCAATTCATACAGCGAAAGTGTCCTATTACGGCCGGCAGGCCTAGCAGGTTCCTCGTATCTTTTTTAATCTTGGGCTTTCTACTGGCTCTGACAAGATGTTGTTTAATATTCTTTCCTTTACGGAAGGAGAACAGAGGTGGAGGGATTTCAAGATGGTCAATGATTCTCCAGTTTCTTGAAATAATTTGTTTGATTTTATTCGCCTTAGCATTGAATGTAAGGACACAGGTCATGACAGTTTTCTCGCTTTTTCCTTCTTTGGGGGTCAGTAAAGTCTCCCGAGGTGTATACCATGCCCTTTTAAGGGCGGCTTTCACTAATTTCCTCGGGTACCCTCTGGAACATAATTTATTCACAAGGATTTCCGCATTGTCAAAATAATCCTTCTTATTGGAGCAATTGCGCCTGATACGCAAAAATTGCCCATATGGCAAATTCTCTTTGACACTCCTAGGGTGTCCACTGGAGAAATCTAATAAGGTGTTTCTATCCGTGGGCTTAGTAAAAAGGCTAACCTCTAGTGTACCGCTATTATCGAGAATCCATACATCTAGGAAGTTAATTTTATCATTGCTGCAGTTCATTGTGAATTTAAGGTCCGGGGTACAAACGTTTAGCCATTCATGGAATCGGTCTAGGTCTTCTTTCTTCCTATTCCATATCAAGAAAATGTCGTCGATGAAGCGAACCCACCTCGACAAACAATGTAGGAATGGGTTCGCTCCACCAAGGACATATCTATTCTCAAATTGGTCCATCACAAGGTTAGCTGCTCCAAGCTCATCACCACCGTGTCTTTACTTAGGGCAGCGTCGGTATATTTATACCTGAAAGGTGCCGGGTTTGACGTAAGGATGGACATAAGACGTCAATAAGGATGTCATTAAGAACTGGTCGTTCTTACATTCTTTACAGGAGTTCTCGAACGAAATCAAAACAATAGCAGTGGGGATTTCCCAGGTTTGCTGGAGGCTTGGTTTGTTTAGAGAACTCGGTGTGCTTTCTAGGGGGCTGGAGGAATAGTGCTTGCTCAATGTGACAGCATGCGCTATGACTAATCTGAAAACGGGTTTCTGTGCCGGTGTATGGATATTAGTGAATTATAACTGGACATGGGTCAGAAATAGGAGTATCGATACAGGTCCCTAGATAAACATACTACAAGACAAAGTACAAAGCAGAAGTGGGACAACAAATTCTTGTTACCACCATCAAATAAATGTAATGGTTCTGGGGCTTCGATACATTTTACAGTCAACATATTTATGGTGTGCCACCGCAAGCATAACATACTCGATAAAGCATCCCCTTTGTGTTAGGTCCAAGCCTTGTGTCACCTGTAGTATAACTTACTAGATAACACATCCCCTCTGTGTGGTGTCCAATACAATTTATTTATTTATTTTATTTATGGGTTTATACCGCACTTGAATCGACTCCCGGAGAAGTATCTCTGCGCCCAACGCTAGTGACAGATGGAAGAGGAGAGTAATAATCTAATTGAAATACTGAGACTGGAATAGAAAAGTTTTCAGCCTTTTCCTGAAGGTGAGATGGTCAGTACACTGCCTAAGCGAGAAGGGAAGTTTATTCCATAGTGCTGGGCCAACAACAGGCAGGGCTTTGCCACCCTGTCTTGCCTTTTTTACAGTAGGCACTTGGAGAAGAAGCTGGTTGCTGGACCTAAGGGTACGGGCGGGGATGTAGGGAATTAATTTTTCGGCCAAATATGAGGGAGCCAGGCCATGTAAACCCTTATGGACCGCGCAACAGGTCTTGAACTTGATCCTTTGGTGAATTGAGAGCCAGTGTCATTTCTCTAAGAGTGGTTTTGAAGACGATCTGGGAGGAGCGTTTAGGACCAGCCTTGCAGCGGTGTTCTGTACTACTTGGAGTCTACTGAGCAGTGCACTCCATCCGTAGCCGATGCCAGCAGCCCGTTGCAGTAGTCCAGGCGACTAAGCACTAGGGCCTGCACCAGGGTTTTCCTGGTCGTATCTGGGAGTAGGGGGAACACTTTACCAAGAAGTCCGATTACATGAAAGCAGGATCCCACTACGTTGTTTACATGCTCCTTTACAGATAGATCCTGGTCCAATCGTAACCCCAGGTTCTTCACCACCTGTTTGGGACTGGGGACAGGACCTAAATCGGAAGGCCACCAGTCAGGGGTCCATGTCATTTTGGCTTCCCCAAAGAGCACGACCTCCGTCTTTCCCACATTACATTGTAGGAAGTTCGAAGGTCATCCACTGAGAGATCGCCTTCATGCCATCGGAAAAGGATTTCTTTACCGCGGGAGAGATGGATTTGAATGGGAAAAGGAGCTGAGTGTCTTCAGCATATGACACTGGGATGAAGCCAAAAGCTCTCTTGATCCTGGCCAAGGGGGCTACATAGATATTGAAAAGGGTAGGGCTCAAACATGAGCCCTGTGGTACCCCCTTTGTAATCTCTACCGCAGCAGATCGAAAAGTGCCCATGTTGACACACTGAGTGCGGTCCGATAAAAAACTCCTCAGCCAGGCCAGTGCTATACTCTCAAGCCGAATCCCTGCAAGGCGCCTGAGCAAGATGTCGTGGGATAGAGTATCGAACGCAGTCGATAGATCCAACAGCACCAGAACTACCGAGTGCCCCTTATCTTGGTACATGCGGAGGTCATCTGTTACTGAGAGAAGGGAGGATTCGGTGCTGTATTTTGGCCTGAAGCCGGACTGAGAGTAGTCCAGAATTCCTGTACGTTCGATAAAGCTCGAGAGATGTGTATTAACGTGCTTTTCTGTTAGTTTGCTCAGGTACGGAAGAAGAGATATTGGCCTGAGGTTGGACAGATCTGTCCATGGAATGGAAGAGTTCTTTCGAATGGGACTCACGAGTAACTTTTTCCACTCCCACGGGACTCAGCATTCAGCGAGCGAGAGGTTGACAAGGGACTGGATCACAGGACCGAGCACCTTGCCAACCACTGGCATAATTCTGGCCGGGATGGGATCAGATGGACAGCCACTCTTGATTTGGCCCATAAGGTCCTCTACCTCATTCAAAGAGACAGCAGGAAACTTGGTAAGCACAGTGGAGTTTGCTGCCCTCGTTACTTGAGGCAATGCTACAGGCCGACTAATGGACAGACTAGAATCAGTGATCTTATCATAAATCCTGTCTATCTTATTAGTGAAGTAGAGGGAAATGTCGTCACATAACTGTTGCGACGATAGCTCATAACTCTCACAGGCTACCGGTTTAGTAAAAGTTTGAAGAATCTGGTACAGAACCTTAGGGGCATTGCCTGCCTCCGTGAGTTGGGCGGTGATATGATTCTTACGTGCCACTCTAATGTCCTTATGATAAGAGGAAAAAACAGAACAAGGTGGCTGGACAGGATTATTGTTGGACTTGGGCCTTCTGGCAGGTTCACCCCTGAACTTTTTGCCTTGAATTATAGTGATTCCTGGTCTTTGCGCACTTTGACACTGTGGCGCAGTGTAAAGTGCGTGCTCTCCCTGAGTGCGTGTGTGAGATTGGCCTGCCCTCCCATAGGAATGCATGGGGAATGTCTGTGTCCCTGGTAGTTCCTGATGCGTGAGGTGTGCATGGTCAAGTTTGATATGTGTGAACTCGGGGGAGTGAATGCTGCGAGATGGTATATGCGGCATGTATGTGTCTAGAAGGGAAGTGCTACTTCTGGACATTGATGTATGTGTGCAGTGAGGGTGCTGGAGCGTGATTGGCTGGAGCTGGCTGGCATGCCAGGCTCCAGGAAGTCTGGGTGGGTCTGCCCGGTGGTGAGTGTGAGATTAGCATGAGTGATGTGTGGGAGGAGTGTACCTGTGTCCTGGATGGGCTGGGTTTTCCCCACACAATGCTGGCTCCGCCCCCCTGTGGTGTGACTGATGACCCAAGCCCTGCCAGTGAATAGAATGGGTGGTTGGGCCATCAAGAGTGCTCCAGAACCAGCTGCAACTGGTTCTGCCCCCACCCTGCACCTACAGACAAAGGGTTGCTCTGTATAAAAAGAGGCTGTGACCTATTGGAAAATGTTCTTGTTCTGACACTTGGATCTACCAGGGGCGTGCTGCTGCTTGGGCCCAGGGGAAGGCTTGCCCCCCCCTGGGCCCAGCCCAGCCCCTGGCTTACTGATGGACCCCTGATGGACTTTTGTTGCTCTTTGTGCCTTCCTAGCGCCTGGGAGCGCTGTATTTCTTTCCTAGCGCCTGGGAGCGCTGTATTTCTTTTCTAGCGCTTGGGAGCGCTTTATCCTGCCTATTGTGCTGGGAGCGCTGTTTTCATGCCCCCAGCGCTTGGGGGGCGCTGTATCTTATTTGGCTCGTGAGCCGAGATTCGCAGGAGCCTACCCTGCATGGTGCCCGATTTTCTTTACATTCATTCACGGGTGCCACCCTGCTATCAGTGCCTCGCGGGTGCTCACCCCGCTATCCACGTTGTATTTCGAGGGTGCCTACCCCTCTCTGTGCCCCGAGATTCACCGCCGCAAACCGCGGGTAAAAGGAAGTCAGGCACCGTAGTGCCTGACGCTGGGCGGGACTTCCGGTCTGGAAAGGAAGTCCCGCCTGCCGCCGCGCAGGGATTGGCCGGCGCCCGACTGATGGAGAGAGCCCCGGGGCCGCCAACCAAGAACAGCGCGAGCCATTGACGGCCCGGTCCCGAGATGGGGGACCGGGGAAACAGGTAGCGGGCCGGGCGCATTGTGAAGGCGGGGCTCTCATGTGCTGAGAGAGCCCCGCAAAGCGCTACCACCGCCAAGGGAGAGAGCCGCCCAGAGGAGACGCCGCTGGAGAGGAGACGCCACCCCCCCCTGGCCGGTGAGTGCGGGTTGTCTCCGTTGGTTCTCCCTGGCGGCCCCTGCATTGTGGTTCTCACGCCCACGGAGGGCTCCTGGGGCATGACACAGTAGGAGCCAGTGAGGCTCCACCTTCACGAGGGCAGTTTCCTCCCCCCCTTTTGAGCGGCCCCAGTTGGCAGAGGGCCGCTCCAACGAAGCTCCGGGTGCCCAGTTGTGTCTCGAGCCTGTGAAGGGCTCCAACGTTGGGCGCAGTGTGGTGATGATATGTAGAGCGGCCCCAGATGGCAGTGGGTCGCTCCAACCAGGGGCATATTTGTTTTCAGAGCCAGAGGGCTCCAACCTATTGCGCAGTTTGGAGTCAGTGTTGATTCCTGAGGGGCTAGTGAGAGCCACAGCCGCAGTTTTATCCCAGCTGCCCAGCAAGTAGTGGGCAGCTGCACCGTGTAGGTCTTTCTCTCTCTAGGGACATGTTCTGGACTTTAGGAGTGAGGCGCACTCCTTCATCCCTGGCCTTTCCCCAGCTGCGCAGCACTTAGTGCCAGCTGCAGCGTTTAGGCCCCCTGTTCTGTCCCTCAGCTGCCCAGCACTTTGTGGGCAGCTGCTACGTTTAGGTCTTGGCGCAGTGGCGCAACCTGGACCCTGGACTTTGATGTAAGTTCATGTTACTGTGATTTCTGCAAAGTGCTCTTTGCTGCACCTCTGAATGTGTTGTTGATACATTATGTGCCCTGTTCCTTACACCGCTGAACGTGTGTTGATGCGTCATGTGTTCCTTACACCGCTGAATGTAGGTTCTGCATCATGTGTTTTGTCCCCAGGTCTATGCCCCTACTTGTATTGTGATACTGAGGTGGTTGTTCTTGCTAGTGCAGGTGGTGCTAGTAAGGTCCTGGTTCCCTGCGTGACCTGTTCCTAGGGTGGTTAGGATTGCGTAGGGGGGACTTACCAGTTACCAGTGGGTACTGGTTTTGTGCTTTATGTCCTATTTTGTGTTACAGTGATCTTCTGTTATAAGTGATCCCAAGGGCTTGATACTAAGCTTGCCCCCTGACCAGAGTCCCAGGACCAGTGGACTCTATGGTGCCTTCCCTGCCAAATTGCTGGGACTTGTCTGATCTCCCTTGGGCCCTGGGGCCTCGCTGAAGTGTGCCTCGCTCGTTCCCCTCGGCAGCTCGTGCCGGCAGCCCGTCCAAGCCTCGAGCAGCGCCGCTCTCCCCTGAGCCGCGCCGCTTCGCTGGGTCGCCCGCATCCTGCCTCCCCCTCCTCTTCTGAGCCGCACACATTGGTCGCCCCCAGAGAAACGCTTGTACCGTGCCGGCAGCCCGTCCAAGCCTCGAGCAGCGCCGCTCTCCCCTGAGCCGCGCCGCTTCGCTGGGTCGCCCGCTCAAGCTTACTAAGGAGATCACTCGCATTATCCCGTGCAACCAGGATGGAAGGTACTGTCTGATAGGCTATGTTCTAAGTTCTAGGCCTACAAGTATTGTATTGTTATTTCTGAAGGTGTTACTTCTGATTCCTGACAGTGGTCCAGGTGGCCCTGTCTTGTAAATATCCCCTGTAAATTCTGCCCGTGCCTCTGGCACATTGTAAAGTGTGTGTTTTATCTAATGTGTTTTGGTGTAATACAAAGGCTATTTTTATATAACCTTGTGTGGAGTTTCCTTTGTGGTGGGCCTTTGGGTGTTGTTGCTGGGGTGCGTGCGCAAATACTTAACTTACATCGCCTCCAAGTTTAGCCTTGCTGCGCGCGCCACGTTACCTAGAGGGTGAGCAGGGGTTATCTTGGCGTGTAACTCCCTTGCCCTGACTTGGGAGTGGTGGTCTCTGACTGACTTTGGCGAAAGCCCTGGTCAGCCAGGGATCCCGTTTCCAACAATTATTCACAAAACCATTCCCCAATCACACAGTCAATATGTACCATGTGACCACTGGATTTATATTCCAAACAAATTTATTTTCTTTTTCATATAATTACCACACAATATTTTAAAAAAACAGGCACAAACAGAACCACTGTCAGATCAAAAGGTTCATATATACAGTATCTACAAACGTACACATTTACAAATTTGCAACAATGAATCAAGCAAAAATGGTTTAACACACCAAAAAAACAATAACCTAAATGATAGTCCAATTAAATTGCAATTATATACAGTGCAAAAATTAGTACATAAGCAAAAAACGGGCACCAGTCCTAGGAACTAAAAAACCAAACAACAGGCGGGATTGAGATCGAAAAACCAAGCCTGCCTGTCTACAAGAGCCTGTGGTATAGTGTTTTTATAGGGTTGCAAGGCTAGGATACAGAGTGGTAATATAATTTACATCCTAGCGGCACCCTTTATTGTAGCCACAGGGTGGTAGTGTCTTATGATAAGAGGGCAGGGCAGTATAGTAGCGATTTTTGTCAGCCTCTAAGTGAGACGATCTCCAGACCTTTTCAAGCTTCCTACTAGCCCGTTTGACGGAACGTAATTGATCAGAAAACCATACTTCCTGCCTTGTGTAGATCGTAGTTTACAGAATTTCAAGGGGACGATGGTTTCCACCGCCGACTGAAGGGCAAGGTTATATTTGGATAGGGCCATCTCAATATTCTCAGTGGGTACAATGTGTGGTTCCACAAATGTCTCTTGAAAAACCTCCTGCGACATTTTGTGCCATTGTCTCCGCCACAGCGGTAAAGGTAGTGGCTGGCAAGGGGGTTTGGCCAAGTTGGGCATCACAAATTCTAAAATAGAGTGATCTGTCCAATTGACCTGCCTAGGAGGATGGCATACTATCTTGGGCAAATTAGAGAGTATTAAATCCAGTGTGTGTCCCGCCTGGTGAGTGGGGCCAGTATTATGCTGTATTAGCCCTAATAAAGAGAGATCGGCCAATAGAGACTGTGCCTCCACATTATCCTGTAATTCGCTATGGACATTAAAGTCCCCTAAAAGTAAAAAATCATTGCCTGGATTAACATAAGGGGCCAGTGCCTCCACTAAAGAGATGGAAAAGCTCGTACAAGGGCCCGAGGGGCGATAAACCAAAGCCCCTTTCCAGCTAATCTTAGCCGAGATATTGATTTTAAAAATCACCAGTTCCATATCCGTGGTACAACACTGATCCAGTATGGAGCTGGTTATGCCACCTCTATGAACTATGGCAATACCACCACCCATCTTGGAGGGACGGTTCAACCTTACTATTTTGTACCCTTCTGGAATACCCAGGGTGATGGTAGGAACCGAGTGAGGTTTTAACCACGTCTCCGTTAGGAAGCATAGATCCGGTTGTAAAGTTGATATAAGGTCCCAAACCTCAGTATAGTGTTTGGGCAGGGATCTAATATTGCAAAGTAGATTCTTCCACCCCAATTGTATGTTAGAGACCGCCACAAAAGGCGTTTCTGCCTGATAGAATTCCTCATATGACGCCTGAAACTGACAATGCCAACAGGAGAATGGTCCTTCCGGAAGTGACCCAGCCTCCCTAGCACAGCCCGCCATACGGGCAATCTGTTGGTCAAGTAGTGTTTGTGAAGAGTAACTGACCTGTTTGGGAGTGCAGCAGCCTCTCTCTCCAGATGAAGGGGTCATGGCCCCTGGCCCTGTCCTGTCGCAGACGGGCGCAGACGGGTTTCTCTTTGGCTTGTCTTAGGCGCGTCCTTAGGCGCTCCCCTGTGCGCGACCGCTGCGCGCTCGTAGCGACGAGAGGGCTAAGTAGCCCTTCCTGTCCAACTGCTAGAGCGCTAACCGCTCCAGTGGGCGGAAGTGACTGGCTCTCCCTGTCCCGCCCTCCGCTCAACGGTACTGATTACCGAGTCGGACCGGGCGGGCAGGATACAACATTGAGCACAGGCTTCCCTTCGGTAAGTGCCGGACCCCCAAATTCCCCTCGCAGCACAATGATTTTAAAGCAGCCAGAAATAAAAATGCAGTAAGCACTTGATTAAAAGGGTAGATGCAGCAAAATGTATTAAAATCAGGAATCAGAAAAGCACCAATTAGATTGAGCTCAAGAGTAACTCACTATGCGTGAAGCGGGTCGGGGAGACTCTGCCACCGTCCTCCCTACCGCCTCCCTACAGAAGAAGCTTTGATGTGCTGAAAGCCCCCTTACATCAGCCCCAATCCAGACCTCTCTTGGCTGTTCACTGTAGAGACAGAGGACTCTGCTGCAGCCATCAGATCAGGACTATAACAATGAAATGTTCATTTACAGAAGTTACATTCCATTGGTTTTTATTCCCAAACTTTATCCATAACCAAACAACAATATGCGATTGTTAGATTTGGGGGTCTCTAGTTGGCACAGGTAGGTACTTGTGACAAATAGGGACCCTCTCCTCTAGTCAGGGTAAGGGGGATTACACACCTAAAATAACCCCTGCTCACCCTCTAGGTTGCGTGGCGCGAGCAGTCAAGGCTTATTTCAGAGGCGTTGTAAGTTAAGCAGTTGTGACCACATACAGTAACCCAGTGACAACACTACAAATGAACACCACACAGGTTTTATATAAAAAATAAGTAGACTTTATATAGAGTTACCACTAGACCATAAACGACAAAAATACACACTATGATTAGTTTAAGATGGTAGATTTAAACTTAGTTCAGTTCAGTTCCTAGATGCGACACTCTGCGTCAATGTACCTTAAGTTGCGTTGCGCTTCCACGACAAGCAATGTTGCAGTGATGGGAAATGCGGTAAAGTCAGGTGCAAAGAAATAAAGACGTGAAGATCTTCCAGATGCGGTGCGCTTCTCGGGGATGCGAGAAACTCTCGGTTCAATGCGTGGACTGCAGCGACGACACCCTTACGATGCGATGACAACAGCTCCAGCGGCGACGCTCTTCTCCATGATGCGTGAAGCTTCCGCTCGATAAGACAACTACAGCAGAGACATCCAAGATGCGACGGCAGAAGCTCCGATGGCGGCGCGCTTCTCAGGGATGCGTGGTGCTCTTGATCGATGCGGTGCAGTGCGACAGTTCCAGCGGCGACACCCTCCTTCTCCAGAGTTGCAACGGCAGGCACAGCGACGGCAACACGCTCCGACTTCGTTGCGAGATTCTTCTCCTGATGCGGTGCAGTGCGACAGCTCCAGCGGCGACACCCTCCTTCTTCGGATTTGCGATTGCAGCAGCAGCGACGGCGACACGCTTCCTTTTCGTTGCGGCACTCTTCTCTCCGATGCGGTGCAGTGCGACAGTTCCAGCGGCGACACCCTCCTTTCTCCGGAGTTGCGACGGCAGGCACAGCGATGGCGACATGCTTCTTCTCGTTGAGTCGCGCTTCCAGCTCCTTGCGACACGCAGTTCCTCATAAGGCCCAAAACAGCAGCAGGAACTTCCACAAGAACTCTGGGAGCTTGGGGGTGAAGTCTGTTGTCCCTGAGACTTCAGCAGGAGGCAAGCTCTTTTCCAAGCCCTTAGAGATCCTTCACAAGTTGAAAGCAAAGTACACAAAGTTCCTTTCTCCTTCCTTTGGCAGTAAGGCAACCACTGCAGGCCAATCCCCCAAGCAACACTTCAGCTTGGGAATAGTCTCTCCTCAATTTCTTCAGGTTCCTCTCCTCAGTAAAGGTTTCTTCTTGTAGTCCAAAGTGATCTAATTTCATGAGATCAGGGTCCAGACTTCTCCTTTCCTTTCACAGTGCAGGGCATGCACATCAGCCGCTCCCACAGAGGAGGTGGAGCCAGCATTGTGGAAGGCAAGTACAGTCCTGAAGCACTTTGTTTACAGGACTCCTTCTCTTCTTTCAGTGTGCAGGGCAGAGACATCAGCCGCTCCCCGGGGGGTGGAGCCAGCATTGTGGAAGGCAGGCACATCCCTATTCAGAGTTCAGGTGCACTCCTCCCTCCCATTTTCTTTTTTTTGCAGAGTTTTATATAGCGCGAACGTGACCCAAACTGAATCAGGTATCAGAGCGCTTTACATAGCACTAGTTACGTTACATGAGGACGCACATTCATTTTTGTTAGGCACGGGGAGATTAAGTGATTTGTCCAGAATCACAGGATGTTTGGCGTCGTTACCAATACTCAAACCCAGATCCCCAGATCCCTCTATTCACCACTGGGTGACTCAGCCTGTCTCCTGGAATTCCCCAGCCCTGTCACTCTCAAAACCAGACATAGGAATACACAAACTAGCAGAGGCAGGTTTGAATGGTTAGACAAGCAAATACCTACTTTCTAAAAGTGGAATTTGCAAACACAGAATATTAAAATACACTTCACTAAAAGATGTATTTTATTATTCTGAGTTCAGGCATACTAAACTTGAATTTCTACCATTTTCTCTGAGTCTGTTAGGATTATAAAATGTAACAATTCTAACAGCCCATTCTGGCCTATGAGAACAGGTAGCCTTGCAATAGTGAAAAACGAAAATGGCTGTAATTCACTTTTAGGACATGCCACACACACCGGGGCTTGTCCTACCTTATACTTACAATGCACCCTACCCTTGGTCCTGCCATGGAGATGACTAATATGAAGAAAAGGGAAGGTTTAGGGACTGGCAAGTGGGTGCACTTGCCCAGCCAGCATGACAGTACCAGACTGCACGCAGGCTCTGTAATGGCAGATCCTAGACACATTTTACAAGGCTGCTTCTGTGGGTGGCACCGCCAGTGCTGCAGGCCCACCAGCAGCATTTGGATTACACGCCATGGCACACTCAGTGCACTAGACTAGGGTCTGACAAGTAAACCAAAGTAGCCAAACATGGAATCACTAATCCATACATCAATTTACAATAGGGAGCACTTGCACTGTGGCACTGAATAGCAGTGGCACAGTGCCCAAAGCATCTAACACCAGCAAAAATACATGAGGCAACAGCAAAAATGGAAGGGAGACCCACACTAATGGTGCCAGGTCTAACACTCACATATATGGCTCCTAGTGAGCAGAGGGTTCTTTTGTCGCCTCTCTAGCTCCACTCTTCACACCTGGGCAGTCCAAAGCTGCTTCAAAATGTGACCATTTTAAACATTATAGAGACATTCTACTGTGGTCCACTGATGGTCAAAGAAGTGTCTGGTGACTGCTATTTGGAAGCAAAACATGCCGTCTACAACCAAAGAACAACATGCGAACATTCACTAGTCCTAAATCAACATATTTGTCCTACTTGACACTCATCACTAATAAGAGCAAATAAGTACAGGCTATTTGTGAGTAGCTGAACTATTGCTGGTCAAGGTGCAAATGATGTATCTGACCTCAACATAAAACCAGTCCCAGAATCCTCCTAACGGGAGAAATACACAAGAGTAAACCTTTCTTCAAAGTTAACATTTTTATTGTTATTTTAAAAGAATGAAACATAAGTAAAAACATATTGCATATAAAAAGAAGGAAACAAGAAAAAAACATAAATAAAAAACATAATGTGTATCACTAAATATGAAAAAAACTATTATACATAAAAAATAAACATAAATAGCATTAAATACCATGAGATATACGTTAGTAAAGGAAATAAGGAATCACAGGTGAACAGAAGTATATTTTAAAAGTAAAAGTCCAAACCTACCCTTCTAGAAAAGGCCTTAGTGCACGGTGCTAAATATTAAAAAGAAGGACATGTTTATTTCATGCTTTACATGTCCTGACGGTGAAAACTCGCTGTTGTCGTTTTCACTGTGGCAAGGCTGGTAGTCCCATTGGCTAACATGGGGTTACACTAGCCCAACCACTAAGTACTAACATCCCTTGGGACCACCAAATATAGTGCTTCAAGGTATCAAATTAATTGTTACATCAAACCTGACTGTTGCTGAGGTTGGATTTAAAGTAACTTTTAATGTAAAGGTGACTTTAGGAACTTGCCAATGAATTGCTCCAAAGTTCTAGTATCTGTTTTTGATTCCCTAAAGCAGTTGTCACCCACGACAGCCTGCTGGCTTCCTGTCAGGAAATATGAATGACTCCCAGGAAAGGGGAACAAAAGGTATGTTGGTAGGAGGAGGTGTGACCTCCTCCTGACAGGATGGCCAGAGGGCCGATGCCACAGATGGCAAAGCTTTAAAGGGGCAGTCTCCTGTCAGAGGCAAATGCAGGTCACATTTTAGCTTTCCATCTCCTCTGTGTAGGGACACAGGCTCGTATATCTTCCGGAGGGGGAAAAACCATTGTAGAACTGGATTTCCAGAGGAAGTTGCTCATTACACTGGACACATCTTATGAGGGCACCAATTGCTGAGACAAAGGGGAGGACGGTTCTGACATCTTGGATTTGGGCAGAAAGATGCATTGTTGGATTTCTTAGTGCCAATCCCACAAGCAGTGGTGTAAGAGTGGGTAGGGTTGCCTCATAGGAATTTTACCCCATTGGTTAGCGAGTCTTCCCCACTAATAAACTCAAAATTTGGGATAAAAGACGTACCTGTGACTACAATCCTCAGAGCACTACTGGTCTTGGAAACAATAGAAGGACTGCTCCTGCTGAAACAGTGGACCTCAAAAAGAAAGGCTGCACCAAAGAATGAACCTGCTGCACCTACTGAACCAAGGCAGGACCTCAGACAGAGAAGAACTGCTCCTGCTGAAACTGTGGACCTCAGAAAGAGAGGCTGTACCAACGAATGAACCTGCTGCACCTACTGAGCCAAGGCAGGACCTCAGAAAGAGAAGAACTATTCCTGCTGAAACTGTGGACCTGACGAAGAGAAGCTGCACCAAAGAATGGACCTGCTGCACCTACTGAACCATGAGGGGACTTCAGAAAAAAAAGGATAGCTCTGTTAGAAAGGCGACCCCGGGGGAGGCAGAAGATGTCTGACTGACCACCCCTAGGTCCACCTCTCCGTCGAGAAGTAGCCGAGCGTTACCGAGAGGCCTCCTGAATGAGGGCCCTCTCCTAGGATCGTACAGCAGAGTAATCACAACACTACAAACGGACACCACACAGGAGGTCAAGTTCTCAAGCTTTTATAGGTAATAAAGGTTGCTGGTTCTTGGCCGTATATACAGGTGGATCGAGGGATCCGTAGAGTCTCGAAAAGGGGGGTAGGTAGCGGGACAGTCTAGCCTCTGGGAAGCAGAAGGGAAACCCTGCGCACAGCTCTCAATCCTCGAGCTGGGGGGTTCCGAGAGGCTCGAGCCGCGGCAGCGCCAGCAGGCTTGCAAGGTGGTTCAGCAAAGTAGGCCGCGGCAGCGCCAGCAGGCTTGCAAGGTGGTTCAGCAAAGTAGGCCATGGCAGCACCAGCAGGCTCTCAAGATGGTTTCAGCAAGGTAGGCCGCGGCAGCGCCAGCAGGCTCTCAAGATGGTTCAGCAAGGTAGGCCGCGGCAGCGCCAGCAGGCTCTCAAGATGGTTTCAGCAAGGTAGGCCGCGGCAGCGCCAGCAGGCTCTCAAGAGGGTTCAACAAGGTAGGCCGCGGCAGCGCCAGCAGGCTCTCAAGAGGGTTCAACAAGGTAGGCCGCGGCAGCGCCAGCAGGCTCTCAGAAGGACGTCGGGTTACGGGGGAGATGAGTTCGTCTGGTGTTGGCCGTGACAGCGTCAGCAGGCTTCCAGTCCAGGATACAACTGGTGTCCTACTCCGGGGCTGGCCCAGATATAGGACGGGAGTCCTTTGATGTCCGGACCCTCTCGCCTGGGGGTCAGAGGGGCCGGGATGATGGTGTCCAGACACCCAGCAGGGGGGTGGAGCCAGCGCCCAGGGAGGCCGGAGGGCGATCGATACCAGGCGTCCGGGGACGGCTGGAGGCCATCGAAACTCCTCTTCCTCCGGGATCTGTCGAGTGGCCACTCGACCACCTGGGTGGATCTTGGTGCCTCGATGTCGGGGCTTCGCTGGGGCCTGGGCTGGGGCCGAGGCCACGTGGTTGTGACGTGGTAGGCCCAAGATGGAGTCGGGCACGGCCTCGTGCTTAGGTCGTGGTGGGCCTACGCTGGGGTCAGGCCGGTGGTGGGGGACCGGGATGGTAGTCGGACCTGTGGTGTTGGGGCGTGCAGGGTTGGGCCGAAGGGGCCGCCCGAGGTCCGGTGGAGGGCTGATGTCGTCCGGGGCCCGCCATGCAGGAGGGGTAGGACCACGCCAGGAGGCCGGGTCCAACAAGCTCCTGCTGAAACTGTGGACCTCATAAAGAGAGGCTGCACCAAAGAATGAACCTGCTGCACCTACTGAGCCAAGGCAGGACCTCAGACAGAGAAGGACTTCTCCTGCTGAAACTGTGGACCTCAGAAAGAGAGGCTGCACCAAAGAATGAACCTGCTGCACCTACTGAGCCAAGGCAGGACCTCAGAAATAGAAGAACTATTCCTGCTGAAACTGTGGACCTCACGAAGAGAAGCTGCACCAAAGAATGGACCTGCTGCACCTACTGAACCATGAGGGGACTTCAGAAAGAGAAGGACTGCTCCTGCTGAAACTGTGAACCTCATAAAGAGAGGCTGCACCAAAGAATGAACCTGCTGCACCTACTGAACCAAGGCAGGACCTCAGACAGAGAAGGACTGCTCCTGCTGAAACTGTGGACCTCAGAAAGAGAGGCTGCACCAAAGAATGAACCTGCGGCACCTACTGAACCATGAGGGGACTTCAGAAAGAGAAGGACTGCTCCTGCTGAAACTGTGAACCTCATAAAGAGAGGCTGCACCAAAGAATGAACCTGCTGCACCTACTGAACCAAGGCAGGACCTCAGACAGAGAAGGACTGCTCCTGCTGAAACTGTGGACCTCAGAAAGAGAGGATGTACCAAAGAATGAACCTGCGGCACCTACTGAGCCAAGGCAGGACGTGAGAAAGATAAGGACTGCTCCTCAAGTTGACTTTGTGAAGAGAGACCCCAAGGGCTGGACCTGATCCTATTTGTGCCCAGGGGTAGTGAGTGGACTTGAAGGGCTAGTTGGCTAACCCCCATCAAACTCCAGGAACACAATAGCTAAAAAAGCCCTACATCTGCACTGTGCCCAGCTAACCAGTTACAACAGGACTCCACTGTTGCAGCTCAGGAGATCGCATCCTACCACCAAGAGGTGCCAACCTTGTCCTGGACTCTCTTCTGGAGTAAGAGTGCACTCTTTCTCCACACATAACTGCAACTTTTGAGCCTACAGCTAAAGCTTTGACAAAGAACCAGAGGCTCACAAACTGCTGCTACTTTGCCGGTTTGTAGGCAGAGGCATTTGAAGGCTTGCACAAAGTGGGCTCTGGCTCGGGCCCCAGCCTTCCAAGGGCCCCTCATTAACTAAGCCAGTACTTTCAGACAAATCCAAAAATCTTGACCTGGATGCTTATCATGCTTTTTCACTTCTTCTTTCCCGTAAATAAGGGCTACTAGATAAAAAAAAGAACAACAATCTATCGTGAGGGAATGGCTGCCTCGCCCAGGCTTTCACCTGTTTATCCAAATTACAATGCCAGCCAAAAGTTAATGCCAAACAAGGTTAATCACTTACTATCTGGAATATGAAGGTGAATATTTAAGGCCAGATTTATTAAGATTTAACACAAAATCTCAGCAAAACAAGTTGCTGCAATGCGCTGCCTCAAATGTAGAGAGCTGCAGAGGGCCATACTCACTAAGATATAGTGTGTTCCTGCTCTCTGTCTGCACTGGTGCACTGTGTGCTCCTGAGCACTACCGCAGGCACCCGCATTGCAAGCAGATTGTTTTGTGCAGGAAGGGACACCTTCCTGCACAAAACAATCATTAGAGGTGTTTTCCTCCTTCTAAGAGTTCCTGCAGAATAACATGGAAAGAGGAAACAATTGACAGAAATTAAGAAGTTTCTCCTCGTTGCGCCTCTGTTGGGAAGGTTTACAATTTTGATGTATTCCTAGGATGACTTATCTTGGTAAATCTGTGAATGTGCCAAAAAGCATCGGTGGATGCGCAGGAACACCCAGGCTCAACCCATGCTCCACCCATGCTCCACCCGTGTTCCACCCTTGTAGCACCTTCCCAGCGCAGAGGAACAAAAAGCAGCGCCTTGTGTTGCCTGGTGTTACTCTGTTTTTTACCACGTCATGCAACGTGGCTTTGCGTGGCTTGGTACATCTGACTGAAGGATAGTGTGACCCTTCTGTCACTTTGATTGACGCAAGGGCAACGCAATCCTTTGATAAATCTGCCCTCAGAGTTCTCAGTAAAAAGAACAGATTGCTAAAAAATGTCTGGATGCAGCCACCTACTGATATAATGCTTCATACTCATGGTGGATCCGTGTGTAGAACTGCTGCAATTCTACAAAGGGAGCCACCATTTTATTTATTTGTGAGAGCCTCAGAGATCCCAGTAGCGTTGGGATGCTTGACGAAGGAAGTGGAAATCAATCAATCAATGAGAGTACTTGTAAAGCGCGCTACTTACCCGTGAGGTTCTCAAGGCGCTATGGCGAGGGGGGCTGCTACTGCTCGAAGAGCCTGGTCTTGAGAAGGCGAGTAGGTCTTGGGTCAGCCGTATATGTGGGTAGGGAGGGTGTTCCAGGTCTTGGCGGCGAGGTAGTAGAGGGATCTGCCGCCGGAGGTCGTTCGTTGGATGCGGGGGACAGCGGCGAGGGCGAGGCTGGCGGAGCGGAGCTGGCGGGTGGGGGTGTAGAAGCTGAGTTTGCTTCTCCCTCCCATCAAGATGCAGATCTCTCTATTCACCACTGGGTGACTCAGCCTGTCTCCTGGAATTCCCCAGCCCTGTCACTCACAGAAACCAGACATAGGAATACACAACCTAGCAGAGGCAGGTTTGAATGGTTAGACAAGCAAATACCTACTTTCTAAAAGTGGTATTTGCAAACACAGAATATTAAAATGAACTTTACTAAAATATGTATTTTATTATTCTGAGTTCAGGCATACTAAACTCGAATTTCTTCCATGTTCTCTGAGCCTGTTAGCATTATAAAATGTCACAATTCTGACAGCCCATTCTGGCCTATGAGAACAGGTAGCCTTGCAATAGTGAAAAACGGAAATGGCTGTAATGCACTATTAGGACATGCCACACACATCAGGGCTTTTCCTACTTTATACTTACAATGCACCCTGCCCTTGGGCCTACCATAGGGGTGACTCACATGAAGACAAGGGGAGGTTTAGGGACTGGCAAGTGGGTGCACTTGCCCAGTCAGCATGACAGTACCAGACTTCACGCAGGCTCTGCAATGGCAGACCTTAGACACATTTTACAAGGCTGCTTCAGTGCTGCAAGCCCACCAGTAGCATTTGGATTACACGCCCTGGCAGACTCAGTGCACTAGACTAGGGTCTGACAAGTAAACCAAAGTAGCCAAACATGGAATCACTAATCCATACATCAATTTACAATAGGGAGCACTTGCACTGTGGCACTGGATAGCAGTGGCAGAGTGCCCAACACAGCTAACACCAGTAAAAATACATGAGGCAACAGCAAAAAATGGAAGGGAGACCCACGCCAATGGTGCCAGGTCTAACAGCGATCTTTGACGAAGAACTGCTTGCCATTAAAGACTGATCCATGCACCAAGTAGGGGCTCTGGGAGTGACGCTATGTGCATTTACCACAAGTATTTAGGATTCTTTCAATCCATGACATAAAAGTCAATCTCATGCACACTATGTGCTTTTCTCTTCAAGCTTCAGCTTTTCTGTTCATTGCTGCTCTGGACATTGATATGAAAAGCCTGAGGCCTTATCTCATACTGAAGAAACTCCAGAAGCAGAACATCCAGTCCTCGCCTTAACCCCGCTGCTTCCAGGTCTGCTCCTGCACTAATAGAAACTTCTCTAGAGTTAGTGAAAGCCAAAGAACAATAGGCCGGCGGTGATAAATGGATTGAAGAGCAGCCAAACAAAAGACTGCAAATTCAAGATTAACTACTCAATTAAATGAATTATTTATTTACCTGCCCAATCCTTAAACAATTCCTTCACATGACCCTGGGATCACTTGCATCAGAGCTCTGATTGTCTATTGTTCATGGTGTTGTCCGGGGTGCCAGGATGTCATTCAACATGTACTCGTCTGTGCCGTGCGTTTACAAGCCTTCCCCCTTTATGTAGGAAGCTGGCTCTGTATATATGATACCACAGTAAGGTATAGTGTGCACAGAGTCCAGTGGATCCCAGAGGCTTTACAGAGGCTAAAGTAGATAATACCAAAAGCTCTACTTGTGGTAGTGTGGTTGAGCGGCCAGGCTTAGCAGAGGGCCATGTTAAGCATTTGTTGTACACACTCAGGCAAGAAATGGTTACACACACTCAACGACTGAATCCAAGGACAATTGTTATGTATAGAAAATTATTACTTTGTTATTTTATTTTAGAACCAGGAGAAACTCGGTTGCAGGTAAGTATCAGTTTCAAGAATAGTAGTAACACTTTTCAAGATGCAGTCGGAATTCTTTTGCAAGGCAGTAGAAATGCTTTACAGTAATAGAAATACATCCTACAGGAGGAAACAGGTATATGCATTAACAGGTAAGTACACAACTTACACTTCCAGGCTTCAGGGGTTCGGACCAACACTGGTCAAGGTTCAGATCAAGTTAGGTACTGCACCACCAGCGGCACTGGGGCGGCCCGGGGCAGAGGTCACTGGGCCAATTGTTAGTCAATGGAGACTGGGGGCCCCCAACAAGAGGTGCTGGTTGCAGGTAGGCACCTGCAGTTTCAGGGCGCATGCCCTGGAGGGTTAAGGTGAGCACAGGATAAGAAACAGTCAGCCAACACCTTATTCCTTAGTCTTGGTCATCACGGTGTTTTAAACAAGAAAGCCTTGGAAGAAACACCCTTTATACTTCCTTTTCAAATTTAGGCTTTTAAAAGAAAACTTTTAATCAGTTCTGTATATCGTGATATGTAGCTATGTAAATTTGTACAAATGTAATATAAGGTATTTTTGGTATTTTTTTGTAGATAATATTATTTTGTTGCCCAAGTCCTGAGGAGGCCTTAAGAAATACAGGCTGAAACGCGTCGACTTCAGTTCATATTGGCATCACTGAAATATTGAACTGATTAAAAGTTTTCTTTTAAAAGCCTAAGGGCCAGATGTAGGTGGCCAATTACCGGTCGGTAATTGGATTTTGAGATGTAGGGCATGCATTTACAGAATCGGTATTTTACCGATTCTGTATTTACCGATTCGGTAAAATTACCGAATCGGTAAATACAGACTCGGTAAAATACCGATTCTGTAAATGCAGATGTAGCTGGCACATGTCAGAGTGCCACAGGGCTTTAAGAATCGGTATTTTACCACCCAATCCAATTGGGTGGTAAAATACCGAATCCAGGTGTGCATGCACATGTGTGCATGCACACCTGTGCCATGTGACACACAGACATGCCCTTAGGGCATGTCTGTGTGCCACATGGCGCACATGCCTATTTTTGGGGTGCCAGAGGGTGTCAAAGTGACACCCCCTGCACCCTTGCTAACATCGGTATTTACCGATTCTGTAATTACAGAATCAGTATTGCCCATTGATTCCTATGGGCTGCAAGGCCCATAGGAATCAATGGGCAATGCCGAATCGGTATTTACAGATTCGGTAAATACCGAATCTTAACGATTCGGTATTTACCGAATCTGAAATACCTACATCTCCCCCCCTCTATTTTACCACCTCTTAAATACCGATTCGGTATGAATCCGTATTTAAGTGGTGGTAAATTAAAATTACCTACATCTGACCCATAATTTGAAAAGGAAGTATAAAGGGTGTTTCTTCCAAGTTTTCTTGATTAACCGCTTCCGCGCTACCGCGAATTCCCGCTGTGCGCTGGAATTTCAAAAATGGCTTGTTCATGACAAAGCCAGCTCGTCATCCGCGTAGCGCAGGTAACGCCCATGACGAGCTGGCTTTGTCATTAGCGCGGAAGGGGTTAAAACACCGTGATGACCAAGACTAAGGAATAAGGCTGTACAATCATGTGCCATATCTTTCCTTGTTTATAAATAATTGGGCACTAGAACCTAATACCGGGTTCATGAGATAAATTGCCATATTATCTTTATTTACATTTACGTGTGTAGATATTGTGCATATTGTATAGAAATGTATATATGTTCAAAGAATGATTTAAATGTATACATGCTGTGATAAAATGCAAATATAAAACAATGTAGAAAAGAAAATGAAAAATCATAAATTTATTTTTCAACAAAAAATTGGTTTACTGAAACAAGTTTTTAAACCAAGATTTGCTTTATTTGAATTATTGATTAGATAGTATATGGATGAAGCGAGATAGAGTGATATTTTGATTAATCCATGAAGTAGGTTTTCTAAACCTAAGACAGTTAATTAGTGGTACCTGTCTTAAAAAAAGTCCTTAGAATTGTTACCATAGGCATCATTTTGTAAAAGTTTGGTTGATATTCCCGGATGCCTAATTGGTTTAACGGGTAGCCCCCTTGATCATAGGGTATTTGAGCAGTAGCAGCACCCTCCCCCCAGCGCCTTGAGACCCTCGCGGGTGAGTAGTGCGCTTTACAAATGGTCTGATTGATTGAATGATTGATTGATCAGAGGCAATAGCGTTATATCAATGCAAATACAATACAGAGATATCAGTGTAATGTGAGTACCTCTCCGGGGTGTAGCAGGCAGGTTCAGGGGTCCTCAGCTCGCATCTCGGAGCCTCAGACCCCTCTTTTAGGAAAACCCTGGAAAAAAAGCCTAAGCTAACACAAGAGCGTGCACAGATTAGACTGGGAGGGGATAGAGGGTGTTTAAAAACATAAATTAATGTAGTCAGAAAGATAAAGTTACAATGGAGCCGTGCAGGAGAGACAGGCTGGACGGATATATGTTTGAATGAATGGACTGGGGGTGCCAGGGGTCCCCCATTAATGGATGTTGGAAGGAAGTAAGACAGCTTCCTGTAGACCCCCCCCCCCCCCACCCCACAGAGCACCCTAAATGCATATCTCACCTACCTAAAGGGTGTTGTCTCCATGACAATGGGCTGATCGGGGGGGGGGGCCGCAGCACCCCATGAACCCAGGGTTTTGGGGGGTGGGGCCGGCTTGAAGATGCTTTCTCTGTCTTCAGGCGACAGCATGAGGTCACGCCGATGACGTCACGGAGGAGACAGGTACACCTCTGCAGACAGCTGAAAACATGGCTGCTTCCTGCACCACCCACAGCCCAGCAACAGAGCCCAGAAAACAGGCCCCCTCCCCAAGCGCCCCCTCAGCTGACACCCCTGGAGTTACAAACAACTCAACAGTGCCAGGAGGGGTCGCTGGGGTGTGGGCGGGTTACGGCCCAGCAGTGCTGTGCGCTCTTGAGCGCCACAAAGCTTCAGTGTTTGGGCGCTTTACATGTAAAGTACCGCATGTAACATAGCAGGTTCTCATCCCAGTCATAACATTGAGGGTAAAGGCCCATCCACAAAGTTCTGCGTGCGCCCTGCTGCTCACCGCAGCCCTTTACGTGTAAAGTTCTAAGCATCGTGAAATAGATCAGTGGGTCGAAGCACCTGCTGCAGTAATCTGTTTCACATGTTTCCATCCTAGTGAGATAGCTCCTTCTTAGCAGTGCACTGACACTGGGAGCTGTAGGTGTGTACATGTATTTGGATTTATAAGGTTCAAAGCCCTGTACTTGACTGAAGCGGGCACAGCCAGAGGAGTGAAGGAGGGAAGAGGAGAAAGGAACAGTCTGTGTTCAGGGCTGCAGGTCTGGAGCAGGGAGAGCCTCTAGGGACGGGGTCAAGTATCTAGATATTTCAAAAGAACGCTAGGATTAAAAAGATTGACTCAAAAAGTCAATCAAGATAAAATATTTAGGGCCTGAATTAGAGTTTGACAGATTGTAAACTCCTTCAAAACATGCGGATATCCCGTCCACCTCACGACAAGTGCCATAGGCTATAATGCACTTGTCATACACACAGATATCCCGTCCATCTCACGACAAGTGCCATAGGCTATAATGCACTTGTCATACACACAGATATCCCGTCCATCTCACGACAAGTGCCATAGGCTATAATGCACTTGTCATACACACAGATATCCCGTCCACCTCACGACAAGTGCCATAGGCTATAATGCACTTGTCATACACACAGATATCCCGTCCATCTCACGACAAGTGCCATAGGCTATAATGCACTTGTGATAGAAATGGATATCCCGTCCACCTCACGACAAGTGCCGCAGGCCATAATGCACTTGTGATACACACAGATATCCCGTCCATCTCACGACAAGTGCCATAGGCTATAATGCACTTGTGATACACACAGATATCCCGTCCATCTCACGACAAGTGCCATAGGCTATAATGCACTTGTCATACACACAGATATCCCGTCCATCTCACGACAAGTGCCATAGGCTATAATGCACTTGTGATAGAAATGGATATCCCGTCCACCTCACGACAAGTGCCGCAGGCCATAATGCACTTGTGATACACACAGATATCCCGTCCATCTCACGACAAGTGCCATAGGCTATAATGCACTTGTCATACACACAGATATCCCGTCCATCTCACGACAAGTGCCATAGGCTATAATGCACTTGTGATAGAAATGGATATCCCGTCCACCTCACGACAAGTGCCGCAGGCCATAATGCACTTGTGATACACACAGATATCCCGTCCATCTCACGACAAGTGCCATAGGCTATAATGCACTTGTCATACACACAGATATCCCGTCCATCTCACGACAAGTGGCATAGGCTATAATGCACTTGTGATAGAAATGGATATCCCGTCCACCTCACGACAAGTGCCGCAGGCCATAATGCACTTGTGATACACACAGATATCCCGTCCATCTCACGACAAGTGCCATAGGCTATAATGCACTTGTGATAGAAATGGATATCCCGTCCACCTCACGACAAGTGCCATAGGCTATAATGCACTTGTCATACACGCAGATATCCCGTCCACCTTACGACAAACGCTGTAGGCTTCAATGCACTTGTGATACATGCGGATATCCCGCCCACCTTACGACAAAGGCCGTAGGCTATAATGCACTTGTGATACAAATGGATATCCCGTCCACCTTACACAAGTGCCGTAGGCTATAATGCGCTTGTGATACAAATGGATATCCCGTCCACCTAACGACAAGTGCAGTTGGCTATAATGCACTTGTGAAACACGCGGATATCCCTTCCACCTCACAACAAGTGCCGCAGGCTATAATGCACTTGTGATACACGCGGATATCCCTTCCACCTCACAACAAGTGCCGCAGGCTATAATGCACTTGTGATACACGCGGATATCCCTTCCACCTCACAACAAGTGCCGCAGGCTATAATGCACTTGTGATACACGCGGATATCCCTTCCACCTCACAACAAGTGCCGCAGGCTATAATGCACTTGTGAAACACGCGGATATCCCTTCCACCTCACAACAAGTGCCGCAGGCTATAATGCACTTGTGATACACGCGGATATCCCTTCCACCTCACAACAAGTGCCGCAGGCTATAATGCACTTGTGATACACGCGGATATCCCTTCCACCTCACAACAAGTGCCGTAGGCTATAATGCACTTGGGAAACACGCGGATATCCTGTCCACCTCACAACAAGTGCCGTAGGCTATAATGCACTTGGGAAACACGCGGATATCCCTTCCACCTCACAACAAGTGCCGCAGGCTATAATGCACTTGTGATACACGCGGATATCCCTTCCACCTCACAACAAGTGCCGTAGGCTATAATGCACTTGGGAAACACGCGGATATCCCTTCCACCTCACAACAAGTGCCGCAGGCTATAATGCACTTGTGATACACGCGGATATCCCTTCCACCTCACAACAAGTGCCGCAGGCTATAATGCACTTGTGATACACGCGGATATCCCTTCCACCTCACAACAAGTGCCGCAGGCTATAATGCACTTGTGATACACGCGGATATCCCTTCCACCTCACAACAAGTGCCGCAGGCTATAATGCACTTGTGAAACACGCGGATATCCCTTCCACCTCACAACAAGTGCCGCAGGCTATAATGCACTTGTGATACACGCGGATATCCCTTCCACCTCACAACAAGTGCCGCAGGCTATAATGCACTTGTGATACACGCGGATATCCCTTCCACCTCACAACAAGTGCCGTAGGCTATAATGCACTTGGGAAACACGCGGATATCCTGTCCACCTCACAACAAGTGCCGTAGGCTATAATGCACTTGGGAAACACGCGGATATCCCTTCCACCTCACAACAAGTGCAGTAGGCTATAATGCACTTGTGATTCACATGGCTATCCTGTCTACCTTACGACAAGTGCCATAGGCTAAAATGCACTTGTTGAACACAGGCAGGAGACAGTGGTGGCTGGAAAGTCCATCAATTAGAGGGGTGGGAAAAAAGTTTAACACATTTTTAAAAAGGCACAAAAATACAAGTACATTAAAAAAAGAAAAGAAAGGTACTTGCCGCGTTTTCTGGAGACACGTCCTCCTCGCTCCTGTCGTCTTCTTGTCCTCACATTGTGTTACGTCCAGCAGGGCTTAACCAATCCAGGTGATGCATGTGAGCTGTGCCCAGATTGGTGGGAGCGGCCTCTCTCGCTTCTCCCTAAGACACTGGAGGCTTGTGTGGGCTCTAAACCTGTTGTCTAAGACACCCTGGTTGAGAGGTTTATAATGCGCATGTCAGTCTGGCCGTCCCAAAATGGCGGGTCAAACGGACATGCTCACTATAAACTAGTGCACAGTCAGGCAGCGCAACACTGCAGCCACTCAGCAGGCTCCGCCCCTTCCCACCACTCCTGCCACTCAAATGGCCTACCCCTTCCCACTACTGCAGCCACTCAGCAGGCCCCACCCCATCCCATCACTGCTGCCACTCAGCAGGCCCCGCCCCTTCCAACCACTGCTGCCACTCAGCAGGCCCCGCCCCTTCCCACCACTGATGCCACTCAGCAGGCCCCGCCCCTTCCCCCCACTGCTGCCACTCAGCAGGCCCCGCCCCTTCCCACCACTGCTGCCACTCAGCAGGCCCCGCCCCTTCCCCCCACTGCTGCCACTCAGCAGGCCCCGCCCCTTCCCACCACTGCTTCCACTCAACAGGCCCCGCCCCATCCGGGCACTTGGTTTAGGATGGGTTGGTGGAAAAAAATGGTAATTAATTAACTTAATTATGATTTAATTTTTTCGTTCTCTGGGGCAATTAAGTGGGTCGACGCTCCTCCGCTCAAACAGCGGAGCCGCCCGGGACGTCCTCCATGTTTGTGACGCAGGATCCCACTCACCAAACTCTGAGTCGGCCCTCACTCTTAAAGTGCACAAGTGCCGCTCACAAGACCTCCTCAAACTCCTTCCAGAGGAGGTGGTCCATCGCTAGACTGACGATTTTGGTGCTGGAGACCAGGGTTCGAGCCTCGGGGTCGCGTCCACATCCTATGATTCTGGGCAAATCCCTTCATCTCCCCGCACCTGAATGTGTCCTGTAAATACGGTGCTCATGTAAAGCGCTCCGATACCTTCGGGTCCAGTTCGCGCTGTATAAATATGCAACAACAAAAAAAATCCCTCTTCCCCCTAGAAAGGCCTCAGTCCCTCACCCGCAGTCCTCTTTCCATCTCACCTACAGGGGTCTTAGCTTAAACACCCCTCCCCCACCACATGGAGGTTGGGACAGTGAGATCTCAAACAGAGCAGGAAATAAAATAACACTTGAAAGTCTGTATGTCCAGCAGGGTAAAGGGCTCAGGTGTGCCCCGTGGATGTATGACATTACAACGCATGCTTTTACCACGCATGCCTTTACAACGCGGTTTTTACAACGCAAACTTTTGCAACGCATAGCACTTTGGGGTGCTGGATAGTGAACAGTTTAATTTACTATTCCAACTCCAGTCCCCGTGGACACTAGGGAAGGTGTTGGATAGTAAATTAAACTTATTCCCTATAGTAGAGCGCCTCCCAGCGCAATGCGTTGTAATGGTTTGCGTGGTAAAAGTTGCGTTGTAAAGGATGTTTCCCGTGCCCCGTGTGACCCACTCTAAGGGCCTCACAAGGAGCCTGTGAAGCCTATGTGTGGGTGCAAAGGTGCCTCCGAAGGCTGCCACCAACAAGCCTTGCTAAGTTCACTCTGTGCTGCTGCCCTCGGTTTATCAGGGCTGGCTGCACTAGGCTGGCTGGACTGACATCATATGAAGATAATGTACTCTGAAAACTCGACGGCTGCTTCGAAAGGGCCATAAAACCCTGGCAATCATTCATGATAATGGCCATTAATGAGAGCAATATTCGTGGCATGTTCATCTCTGATTCAGGCACTTGCCGGGCTCGCATGCCAATCAAAAGATTTGCATAAAGCGCCTTCCCATCATGCCTCTCTCCCTGCCTATCAGTTCCGGGGTTAAAAAAAGGTTTCTGTGAACCACAGCTTGGCTTCGCCCCCCCTATCTTACCTTTGGGCAGCCCACGGCCTGGGGCGTGAAGACCAGAGGGGGGTCACCCCATCAGTGGAGGGGGTCTCACGTGTCTAGTCTCTCATCTCCAGGGGTGCACTCTTCCCTTGCACCCGGATCCGCTGTGAATAGAGTAAACAAGGGAGTGGCCAGAAAAAGAAAGTACCCCCTACTTAGCACCAAAGCTTCAAACGAAGCAAGTGGGTCTGACCCTCCCCAGTGGGCCTGACCCTACCCAGTGGGCCTGACCCTCCCCAGAAGAGCTTACTGTCTCTTCCATCCAAGCATCTACCCATTCATCCTTTCACTCTTTCATCCACACCATGAGATCCACCGTTTCACCGTTACATTCTGTCATCCATTCATTCAATCTTTCACCATTCCATCTATCCCTTCACACGTCCATCATCTATGCTGCATTCATCCATACATTCATACGCCCACCCATACCTCCATCACTCGATTTTCCCACCCACCCATCAATAATCCGTCCATTCACCCACTCATCTATCTCTCCTTTCACCCACTCATCCATCCTTTCATCCACTCATCCATCCGTCCTTTCACCCACTCATCCATTCATCCTTTCACCCACCCACTTATCTATCTCTCAAGACCAACAATCCCTGCCAATTACCAGTGCAAGGGGTTTAATTTGCAGCACTACATTGTTCCACTTTTGTCATGTAGTTCCCCACTTCCTAGTAGGAACTGTGCGTTTGTAGGGCAACAGAAATATAGGGATTATGTCAGACTAATTCCATGCACGCCCACAGGATATGTCATCCTAGAGACCAGCTACCCCACAGTGCCACCAAGGTGCACCCCTAAACCTAGACAGGTAGCAAATGGTTTTGGCAACCACAGAACATGACAACCCTGAACCCCTCCCAGGACTGTGGGTCACAGATCGAGAACCTTTTCACTCAGTCACTCGTGCTCTCTTCCTCTCAGAGAAATATACAAGGAATATACAGTGGGGCGTTTTCAATATTTATCGAACCAACATGATTCTTGTATAGAATATATGTGCTGCTCCGATCAATAGACAAAAGCAGATATAAGTGTTTAACAATATAAGGACACTGAACCGGACAAAATGCTCCACAATCTTGCTAAGACAATGTATACATGCAGGCATATAAAAACAATATATAGCATGCTCCTACTATGCATTCCCACACCTAGGTGCCTAGGGTGTGTATGTGTTCTGCCAAGAATCCCCGATCTGGATGAACCAACCCCACCCTGGAGGGAAAGAATACAAGTCCCCGTCTTGGTCATGAATTGAACATTCCTCGCAGAGGGATCAGCAAACAGAGGGGCTGAAGGATCAGCGCATAGTAAGCTCGCAATGACAGCAGAGAGCTCCTCCGGTGAAACCCAGGTATGCTTGTTTATTTAAAATTAATAGTATCCTTGCTCTCCAGACGAGACCTGTGTCGGGCCGACATTGTTACGATATATTGATAGCTTTGTTGCCTTATGGATGAAAACAAATAAAGACATGTGTGTCGAGGCCTTGTACATTTATTTATTTATTTATTTATTTATTTATTTATTTATTTATGCAATTTGTTAAGCGCACAAATACCCTTGGGTATCTCGGCGCTGCAGACGGTTTTAGGATGGACAGAGTGGGTGCTGGTTGGTTATTGGTTGAATAGCCAGGTTTTTAGTTGTTTGTGAAAGGCAGTGAGGGAGGGGGTGGTTTTGATGTGAAGGGGGAGTGAGGTCCATAGTCTGGCTGTGGCGACTGTGAATCTCCCATCGCCCTAAGATGATTTTTTTGTTCTGGGAACATTTATCAGCTTTGCTGCCGAGGAACGCATGGGTCTGGTAGCTTTGTAAGGGCATAGCGGTTTTTTTCGGAATTCAGGTCCTGTGTTGTTTATTGCCTTATAGGTGATGCATAGGGCTTTGAACTTTGTACAGTTTCTGATGGGGAGCCAGTGGAGCTGACGTATTAGATTGGAAGTGAGTTTAAACTTCGGGGTGTTAGTCAAGATCCTTGCGGCTGCGTTTTGCACCATTTGCAGTTATTTTAGAACTTTCTCCTGAGCGTTAAGGAATAGGCCATTACAAGAGTCTACCCTGGACATGACTAGTGTGCTCATGAGGGTTCTTCCGGCACTTGATGGAAAGTAGGGTAGACGTTTCTTCATCAATTTGATGGTGTAAAAGGCAGAGGAGACACTGTTGTTGGCGTGTTGTAAAAATTATAGTTTGTCGTCAAAGATGATGCCCAGGTTTCTGACTTTTGTTACGGGGGATGGGGGTGGGCCTAACTCTGTTTGCCACCAAGATGGGGACCAGCTGGGGGAGAGGTTGCCGAAGATCATAACCTCCTCGGAATTTCGTTTAAGGCAATTGTTTGCCATCCATGTACTTATTGCAAGCATACCAGTTTGGAAGTTTGCCGCGACTTTTTCTCCATTATTGATGTGTCTCTAGTACTAGCTGTGTGTCGTCAGCGTATGGGGTCAGTCGCATGCCATGTGACTTAATGACCGTCGCCAAGTCGGACACATATATGTTAAATAAGGTCTGACTCAGCAGGGATCCTTGTGGAACGCCGCACAGGAAGGTGAAGGGTGGAGATTTGAAGTCTCCTAGCATTACTGATTGGGAGCGGTTGGAGAGGAAGGAGGTTAGGAGGGCTTTGGCTTTATTTTTGATACCTATGACACGGTTGATGAGAGTAGTATGGTCGACAGTGTCAAACGTTGCTGAAAGATCCAATAGCACCAAAGTCGCGGCTCCTCCCTGATCGAGTATCATTCTGATCTTGTCGGATTAAGGGCTGTTTCGGTGCCATGGCCCTTCCTAAAGCCAAATTAGGTGTCGTCTAGGAGATTGTTTTCGTTGATAAAGAATGACAACTGAGTGTTTATTACTTTTTCAAAGATTTTGGCGGGATAAGGGAGGCAGGCGATGGCTCTATAGTTCTTGGTATCTGTGTGGTCGAGGTTGTGTTTTTTTAGAAGCGGTTTGATGACAGTTTTTTTCTAAATGGATGGGTATGTACCTGTGGTGAACATTGCATTGCAGATGTTGGCTAGTACTCGGGCAATGGTCTCGGGTATCAATTTCAATATGGTGGGGGGGAATGGGTCGTTGGGAGAACCTGATTTGATGGAGGAAAGGTGGTCTAAGATTCTGTCTGGCGTGACTTGGGTGAATTCCAGATGGGTAGGGAGGGTGCTGGGCTTGGAGAGGCCAGATTGAGTAGGGATAGGAGTGTTGATGTTATCAGTGGGAGCAGTAATATGGTTGTTGATGGAGAAGTGGACAGCGAAGTTGGTATAAATGTGGTTGACTTTTTCTTGAAAGAATGTGGCTAAAGAATCACAGAGTGTTTATGTGGGAGTTCTGGAGGGGTTGGGTTTGGGGCCTGAAATTCTGGTTACGACGTGGAACAGCTGTTTGGTGGAGTCTTGTGATGTTTTGATTTTTTAAGATAGTATTTGCTTTTTTCTGTGATTATGAGGTGTTTATATCTGGTGAGTGTTAGCTTATAGCGTGATATTTCCGTTTGGTTGTAATTCCGACGCCATTGTCTTTCTATATTTCTACATGTTTGTTTTTCAAGCCTGAGTGCGTCTGTAAACCATGGGGCTGACAGTATTTTTCTGTTTTTGGATGTGTTCTTTAGTGGGACTAAGGTGTTGAAGGCTGAGGTGAGCCATTGGGTGTATTGCGTGGCTGTTAGCTCAGGTTCATAGGGTGGATCTTGTTGGGAGGACAGGAGGCGTGACTTGAGAGCAGGGGGGAAGATATCTTTCCAAGCCTTGAATTGTTTAGGGAATGAGAGGTCATTTGATTGGAGGTGTGATTTTTTTATGTAAATATTGAAGAAAATTGCACAGTGATCTGTCCAGGGAAGGGGAGGATGTTTCCTAGGGAGATTTTTTTATTGTTCGTGAATATACTGTCCAGAGTGTGGCCTGCGGAGTGAGTGGGTTCTGTTGCTAATTGAGTGAGTTCCGTTGCTACTAGTTCCACTAGGAGGGCTGAAGTGTCATGATCGTTATGTGCTTCCATGTGGAAATTGAAGTCCCCTAGTAAGGTGAAGTTGCTTTCTCCAGCTGAGGGTTCTAGGAGATGCACTATGGAGGAGAGGAACTCGGCTCGAGGTCCTGGCGGGTGGTAGAGGAGAATGCCTTTGAAGGAGTATGAATGTGTGAGTAGTGTTGTGAAGGCAAAGGCTTCACAGGTATTGATAGGGATTATTTCTGTCCTTATTGAGTGATAGTCCCAATAGATAAGTGCCAGTCCACCATCCTTTTTGGCAGATCTGTCGAATCTGTTGACGCAGAAGCCATCCGGGGTTGCAATGGAAAAGTCTGGTCCTGACGATTCATCTCCCCAGTTTAGTGCCACAACCAGTTGGGTATCATCTGTGTAGGTGATGATTTTTATGCCGAATGGAAGGACTATCTCTGCCAGAGGCGCCATATAGGTGTTAAAAAGCGTGGGGCTCAGGGAGGAACCCTGGGGAACCCCACAGCTAAGAGGCCACCGGTTTGAAGTGGTGGTACCCTTTAAGACCTGATAGAACCGGTCCTTTATAAAGGACTGGAGCCAAGTAAGAGCCAGGTATGTCACTCCAAGATTTCTTAATCACTCAATAAGCTATCTAATAACAAGAAAGCTATGCTAAATAGTATCACACTATATGCATATATATGTGATTTAAAAATCCTTCTAAAAATCTATTTTAATAAAAGGCAATAAAACTGTTTGAGAACATAGAAAACCATTATTAAAACATCTTTGAAAAAGTCAATATAAAATCCAATTTAAAATCAATTCATGATTTTAAAATCAGGTTGGATTAAAAAGTTCCCACCAAATAGAACAACCAATTAATTATCTGTTCCGAGTGGTAGATGAAACATTTATGTTCCCAGCAGACAATGTTAACAGAGGTGCACCTCGAAGCAGGTTTATGAAGCAACTGTGTCCCCATCCAAACCCCACAGCAGTCACTGAGGGAGTGACCACTGCTAGTGGAAGATCTGCCGAACCAGAGCCAAGATCCAATGTGAGAAGTTGGCCTGGCATATGCTGTCCTCTATTCTAGTGGGCACCTTGCACCAGTCTACACGACCCCTTATTGATGGTAGGTTAAAGACAACCCCATAGAAAGCTATCCTAGTGGTAGCTGTGGAGAGCAGCCTTCAGGCTAAGTCTTGAAGGAATGTAAAGCAGCTTATTTTACCAGTCTATAATCTCGTGAATGACCAAATGAAAGGAGAACCACACCAGGTATTTATATAAAATATTTGTATTTATTCTAAACACACCCTACTAGTCCCTTTATGAGGCTAGAGGCAAAAGTACATTCAGTAAACTTAATAACACAGAAAATTAGCACAATATAAGTTGAGCTCGAGGGGCGTACCAAACCATATATTAAGAAAGTGGTATAAGAACCATGACTTGCATAGGCACAAGGCTTAGAGCCTGTAGAATCGCTGGGTCCACAAGGAACTACCCAAGGTAATGACACAGGGGACCCACGGGGGACGCGTGCAGTGTGAGAACACAGCCACGAATCACCATTAACTTCTATAGGGAAAGTTGCGGTTGGCAATTTAAAGATAAAGGACACTTAGGTGAGGACTTTGAGCAAACCCCTTTAGACTTAAGGGATTCTAGGGCCAACACCCATGGGAGCACCGGAGTACTTGATTTACCTCACCCAGGGAAGCCGGGTGCATAGCTGTGTTTTGGTGTCGGGTTTCGTCGTCGGTTTCAATGGCGATCTGCTGCAAAGTGCTGCTGCCGAAGAAGTGGAAAGTGTCCGTTGTGATCCAAGCCTGGATCGAAGATGAGAAGAACATGAAAGCAGAGGGGACAGAGTCTGGGTCACTAGCCAGTGACCAGGGGCACAATAGACGATGTCGGGTGATTTCAGGTGAAGAAGGTGAAGATTGACTCTTCAGCAACGAGGACCAGGAGGTGTCAATGACAACCAGGAGCTGGAATCAAGCTGTGCCACAAAGGATGTCGAGTGCTGCGGTGTTGGTGACCGGATTGGACCCAACAAGCCTTGACAACAGCAACCCATGCAGGAATCAAAGAAATGCTCCGGTGCGGACCAGCATGGTCTGAGGGACTCACTAACTACTGTTTTTTATGAGTAGGAGTCCACTGTAGCTGGATGTATTTGTAAGCCCCATCAGATTGGGAGGGGCCGCAGTGGTCCAGATAAACACAAGCCAGAAGCTTGTTTGAAATTAGTAGAGATGTCTGTGTGGGCATGCCGTGGTGAAACCCATCGTCTGTTGTTAGATGTTGCATTCAGAACAAAGTCCTTGTTCTGTTTGTAAAGACCGGGCCACGAGTAGCGTTGCTGCAATAAAGAATCTGTAGCAGCCACCCCTGCGTGCGCAGATGCCAGACCCTCATGTGCAGCTAGTATTAAACCCATTCTACGATCAGTGTTCGGTATTACTCTGTCCCCCACTCCAGGCATGTGAGCATTTGGAATGTTTTGTGCAATTAACTTGTAAGAGTACATGAGTGGAAAACCTTTTGGCATGTGTGTGCGGTCGCGTTCAGCATTGACAGCTACCATGATGTCTCTGTCGATCCTCGTACTTGAACAAGTGATCGCAGTAACTGCAACACTGCAAACTGTTGCCTTTGCGGCTTCATCAGCCATGGAATTCCCTGCAACGTGTACGCCAGCATGTTGATGACTCAGTGTATATTACATAAGTCCATGTGCAAGCAATCTTTCAGCTTTGCCACTCTTTTTCAAAGCAATATGTTCTTTATTGTTCAACCCTTTCATCCTTTGAGTCAGCGCTGGCTCCAATAATACAGATATTCATTACTGGACTGGACACAGTAATACAAACTGCACACTATCAGTGTGGGGAATCTCTGATCTGTAATCTCCAGTGCCAGTAATAGAACCCTAAGTTCAGCCAACTGCGCCATGCAGTCACCAAGTGACTGCGTATATGTTTTCTCAGGATGGAATTCTCTATTGTGTATGCGACCTTTCACGATAGTGCACGCCGCTGAGTATTGATGCTGGGCCAAACCATTAGTGTATATGATGTAATCATAGCTTTCTAGAGGAATTATTCCATTAGGCAGACGGAATTCTTGTTCATACTCCAAGAAGGCTTATGTTTGTAGTCTACATCTGCTGCGGTGAGCGACTTAGCTCATTGCATCCATCGTGGATGTAGTGCTTTAGCGTTTGGAACGTTTGCTTTAGTGACGGCCTCTAAGCTCCGCACCGATAACGACAATGACACGTTTTTCCCTAAGCCAGGGCTCGCTCTCTCACCACTGCAGTTCGGACTGCTGTCAGTATTTTTTCTGTAGATGCAAAACGCATTTCAGCATTAGTGTAAAGATGCAGTTTATATGCAATTGGTACTTTGTCACCTTCAGTACATGTGGCAGATATATACCCGGATGGTCCTGCGATGACCAGGATCACCGTGGGGCATATTAGTAAGGGCGATTTGCTACTTTAGCGGGACTTTTCCTCGCAAAAGCAGCAATATTTTTATCGCCCTATTAGCAAGCTGTCGTTAACAGCAGTTAGCGAGAGCTTGTAGGCGATAGCTACAGGTTTAGGGCCCGCTTTGCATGAAATGAAATGAAAAATTGCACTTATATAGCGCGTAAACTACCCGGAGGCCTCGCAGCGCTAATGACTGATTACTTGTGGCGCACTCCGGGTGGATCAACAAGCTTTTGTAAACAGGTGCGCTTTTAAAGCCTTTCTAAAGAAAGTATGGGTATCAATCTCTCGGAGGGAGAGGGGAAGGGAGTTCCAGAGCCTGGTCGCAGTATGTGAGAAGGAGCGACCGCCCCAACGAGCTTTGTTGATTTTAGTGGTTGTTACAAGCTGTAAGGAACTAGAGCGCAGGGCTCTAGAAGGTTCATAAGGCATGGCTATGGGATGCAAGATTGCTGGGCCGGTGCGGTGGAAAGATTTGTGCACAATGCAAATGGCCTTAAACTGTACTCTGGCCGCTACTGGGAGCCAGTGAAGTTCTTTCAGCGCTTTCTTTGCTGACTGCCAGCGGGGGATGTTATACAGTAGTCGGGCAGCACAGTTTTGGATGACTTGGAGCCTATGGGTCACTGCTACCGGGGCTCCTATGTATAGGGCATTCCCATGATCCAGGCGGGAGAGTATCAGGGCCTGGACGATGATCCTCCTGGCCTGGGATGGGAGCAGAGGAAGCACCTTGCGAAACATTTTCATCAGACCAATACATGTAGAGGCCGTTTTGGTGGCTTGGACCGAGAAATCAAGCGCTTTGTCCAGCCAGATTCCAAGGCTCTTTATCTGGGATTTAGGCTGGGGGCCAGATGGATGCTAGGGCAGAGGGAGAAGGGTTGCCCAACAACATAATGTCTGTTTTCTCCCCATTAAGTTTAAGACAGGAAGATTGCATCCACCTGGCAACAGCCTCTAGACAGGGACCTAAGGTGGTAGACGATCCCTCAGAGTGGTCAAGAGAGACCACCAATTGGGTATCGTCGGCGTAGGTAATAATACGCACACCAAAGGGATGGACTATCCTTTCTAGGGGTTCCATATAAACGTTAAAAAGAGTGGGGCTTAGGGAGGAGCCCTGTGGTACCCCACACCTAAGTGGATGCTTTGGAGAGACTGTCTCACCCTCAAACACCTGGAAAAACCGATCATCCAGGAAGGAGGTTAGCCATTCCAGGGCCGTGCCCGACACGCCCAAACCACTTAATCGCTGTAGCAATATAGCATGGCTGACCGTGTCGAACGCGGCGCTGAGATCAAGTAGTATTATAGCGGCCTTTCCTCCCCGGTCTAGCACAGCTCTAACTTCTTCCGTCACCGCTAGGAGAGCGGTTTCGGTCCCGTGCTTGGGGCGGAACCCAGTCTAGGAGGCACGGAGCAGACTGTTGGACTCTAGAAAGTCCACTAAGATGTTATTCACGTGCCTCTCGAGCAGCTTGCTCATCCAAGGGAGTAGGGAGATGGGGCGATAGTTGGCCAAGTTGTTCTGGTCCAGTGTGGGCTTTTTCAATAAAGCTTTCACCATCGCACACTTCCAAGTAGGTGGAACGGATTTGGAGGTGATGGAGGCATTAAGGGTATCAAGAATGACCGGACGTATAATGTCAATGACCCTAATAAGGGTCTGAGGGGGAGCCTTGTCCTTAGGAGATCCCGAGGTGATCTTAGGAATCAGCCTGTCTAATGAAGTGGGGTCGAGAAGTGGAATTTTATCAAGCAGACAGGGGGTCGGATAGTCAGGAGCTGAAGGGACAATCGATTGTATGTCATTATTACCGATGGTAAATGAGGAGTAAATGGTCTGAATTTTCTGGGAGAAAAATACGGCAAGGTCGTTACAGCGGGTTTGGGCGCCGTCAGATGATGGACGTTCAGGGGGGGTAGAGATTAGAGATTTTACTATTTTAAAGATTTCCTTGGGGGCATTAGCGGCCGAATTAATCTTTAGATCATAAAAATGGGATTGTGCGGCTTTTATTTCATTTTTGTAGAGCTTTATTGCCGCTCTATATTCAGCCTTCCTATGTTGTGAGCAGTCCTTCCTCCAGGCTCTCTCAAGTTTGCGGCAGGCTAACTTCGCTGTTCTAAGGGCGGGCGTGTACCGTGGAGCAACTTTGGGTCTAATTATGGATTTCAGGGGTTCCTCGGGATGACTTGCTCTAGGGTACTGGAAATCCAGTTATCAAAGTTTGTCGTGGCAATGTTGGGATTGTTCGCCCTCTGAGGAGGGTGTTTGGTGAGAGCCAATTCCCAGTCAGGGAGCGAAAGCGATGCCCATTTCCTTCCCCAATGCTTATTGGAATTTTGGGGGGTAGGGGGTGGACTTATAGACCAGGTAAAGGGTATTAAAAAATGGTCAGTCCAGGGTAGTGAAATAGGAGTCTCGACTATGAGACTGTCTATATTACTGTAGATGTGGTCTAAAAGGTGACCCTTCATGTGTGTCGCAAGAAAGCCTTTTTGGCATAGGTCAATAGCCTGAAGGTTGGATCGAAGACTATTTGCTGATATATCACAAGGGTCATCAAGATGTAGATTAAAATCACCCAGCAAAGTAAAGTTTGCTGAGGAAAGCACGGCATTGGCGGCAATTTCTGTCACGTTAGAGACAAAGTTTTTGAGAGCTCCAGGTGGTCGGTAGACTAAAATGCCGGAAAATGTGGTGGTGGGAGAAAATTCTAAGGAAAAATGAAGGCTTTCGCAAACTGATGTGGTAGATGAGATAATCCGACATTTATAGCTATCTCTGTAGATAATGGCCAGGCCGCCGCCTCTACCTATTTGGCGGTCCAGACGTTTGAGAGTATAGCCTTGGGGGATGGCCCACGCTGTAGTCGGATCCCTTTCTAGCTGTAGCCATGTTTCTGTCAAGAAGAGAGCCTCAGGATTGAGCTCTTCTATCAACATGGACAATTCGGTGTGATGTTTCGGTAGAGACCAACAATTAAGGAGAAACATTTTCCATTTATGTAAGGGGTGAGATTTCTCAATACAAGAGGGAAATATACTCCAGCCAGATAGAGGACAGTGGGACCTGGAATCAGTGGGAGAGATCAAGTGAAAACATAAGGGGCTGATGATGGGTCGTAGAGAGCGAAGGGAGGAAAAACTATAAGTGAGGCGATTTCCTACCATGATAACAGCACAGGAATATCGCTAGAGGCGTCTAGAAGCGTCTGGACGCAGACTGGCGCAGACTGGCTTCTCTTTGGCGCCTCTTCAGCACGTCTATGGCGCTCCCGCTGCGCGTGACCGCTGCGCGAGTGAACAGGGATAATGTAGATTGGGAGGTGAGGGGAGACTAGACCGTCACCCTCGGAAGATGGCCACCCGCAAAGGAGCAACCAGGAAGTGCAGGCGCTATTCCTCCCTCCACACAAACAGCATGAATTTGCTGCGGTGGACCGGGGAGTCAGCACGAGGAAAGGCAGGGGTAACAACAATATAATATCACAATTTTAGAAATAAGTTTTAAAATATGTCAGGTTAAAAACCCTTGCAGCAAAGAATAACGATGCACACACTAGCGCTACGAAGTATTAATCAGTCAGCTCGAGCGCGATAGTGCCAAGCCCTAAATAGTCAGGGAGGGAGGGGAGACTAGACCGTCACCCTCGGAAGATGGCCGCCCGCAAAGGAGCAACCAGGAAGTGCAGGCGCTATTCCTCCCTCCACACAAACAGCATGAATTTGCTGCGGATATTTATCGCTAATGACATGCAAAGTGGGCATACGCAACCTGTTTGTCACTAACACAGCTATTGCCTATTAGTAAGGCGGGCGACGTGATACAAAAACTTGCGCTAAGCGCGATTATCGCCAAAACCTAATGCCTGCTCAGACCACTTCTTAACTTGTATATCCAATGGGAGGTGGATATTCAGGTTAAGTCCCCATCACTGATGATGCCTGAATATCGCTGGATTCCCAGCGATATTCACACATTGAGCCGCTATCGCCGGATATTTTATCGCATTTGAGATAAACGCTGCTAATAGCACGTTATCTCTGCGATAATATCCGGCGATGCGCGGCGATAAAAAAAAATGCGCTAAGCACATCTAGCGATAATTATCGCTATTTGTTGCTAATATGCCCCCGTTATGTTTCCACGTGTGTGTAAGTGTTTTGAGCTAGCTGCTTTGCAATGTCCTGACGCCCGCTATAACGTACTCCTTTCATCGTAAGCCCACCAGCTTCTATGCTTCATACTTTTGTTAGGCCTGCCGAAATGTTAATTAACTGGCGTAATTTCGCATCATTTGGGGAACTTCTTGTTCCGCTTACTATGCGACAATCCTGATATTACACTGTGGATTGCGGACTACTGGGCGGAGGCTCCTTCATCTTTGTTCTCTGCCGCCGTTGGATCGTCCTGGGACCGAGGGACAGCTCTACGCCTTGCCGGACCCGCTGCGCGGGTCCCGCTGCGCCTGCTGACTCTGTGGGGCCTCGGGAGGGGAGCAGAACTTGCCTGAAACCTCTCTCCGCACCGGCAGGGCTGCGAGCAGCCTAGCAGGGACTCAATTGTCCAGGAGTCCCTGCGTGCTACACCTGTGGCCGCTCTCCCTGCCGGTCACGCCCCCTGAGCCGGATAAAGCAGCACTGCCTCCACTACCCAGCGGGAAACCTGTGAATTGCGGACTACTGGGCGGAGGCTCCTTCATCTTTGTTCTCTGCCGCCGTTGGATCGTCCAGGGGAAGCCCCGCCCCACACATAGCTAAACTCTCCTCCTATAAATTCAACCAGCGACGCCCGCGTCGCGGGAGCGCGCGGGAGTGCCCTGGGATAAGCCCGGGACAAGGGCGGGACCGTCTGTGGCTGTCAGGGGCCTAAGGAGGCTGGGCTGGGCCCACTCTCTTTCGCCCGCACATCCCTGATTTCAATCGGATTACGGTACAGGCTTTGAACATGCCTTCACCTGCCCTAGGCGGAACCCCAGTGAAGGCGGTGGGAGGCAACCCCGGGACTCTGGATAACTACTTTAAATCAGCTACGGGTGATGGGGGAAAGGAAAGCTCTTTGGAGAAGCGCAGGGCAGAGCGCCGCCGCTCTATCGAACACATGAAAAATAGGTCCCTTAGTGATATAATCCCCTATCCTATCTCCCAAGAGGAAAGTCCCCTTAATGGTAGCCAGGATTTATTATCCCAAGAAGGCGTCCCCCTACTATTACGGGATAGCACTCCCAACCCCGGCTCATACCCCGAACAGACTACGGAGGTCATCCCACTCCCAATTTCTAGTAGCATGGCTGTTGATTTAGTCACCCAAACGCTCCCCGTAGTTAAAACCAGGAAAAACAAGTCTAAGCAAATTGTTGCGGCAGAGGTGCACGGCCCACCGCCTAACAAGCGCAGAAGGAAGACGAGGGGTGGCCAGGGGAAGACCAAGATACCCCATTCTGATTTTGGGAAAAAACATAACTCTGCACCCATGTCAGACAGGCCCAAAGAGAATGCGTACAATCCTACTCCCCCTAAGGGTACCAATACTATCTCCGCTGCCCCCACCAGTGACCAAGGGGTTAACCCACCCAATATAGTACCCCCTGTCACATCTTTGGGGAACATAGAATTCCTACTCAGATCACTCCTGCTGCCCATTAGCGAGAGTCTGAGGAAAGTAGAGATCAGGCTCCCCATCCTAGAGGCAACCCTAACTAGCCTGAAAGTCTCAGCCAGTAAACAGACCAGATCCACCGAGTCCAATCCACCAATAGGAACCTTCCCCAATATACAAAACCTTTCCACTAATACGGGACCCCCTCTGGGTGCCGTTGCTGTCCTCCCATTGCAGCCACTTATGGCCAACCCAGCTCCAACCCCATCCAACAATTCTAACATCTTACCTCCACAGACAGTAGTCCCAGCTTCCCACAGTTCAGCTTTTGGTACAAATTTGGGGCTACCACCGAATGCTAGTATTTTTCCTCTACCTCCTGGTAAGCCCGCTCCCAGACCACGGAGACCCGACTTGCCACCGGAAGCTAACAGCCTTATGGTGGTTCTGGCGGGTGCCCCCCCTCTCGAAATGGGCGAAAGTGAAAACTTCCAATCACTCAAGAGGAAAGTCATCAAATGGCTGAATTGGAACAGACCTCTCCCAGCCCATCTCAACAACGAGATCATTATGGTGAGAAGGGTACCATGGCTGGGGAAGACGAGAAAAACAATAACAGGGGACTGCATTATGGTGTCTTTCTGTGACCCTGGGACAGTATTGCATATTTGCGCTGGGTCAAATATATCACTGGAATCCACCATACAGACTTTGTCAGTCTCTTTCTTCTTCCCCCCCATTCGCATGCACCATGACCTGCCACAAGGTAACTGGACAAGGGTAGAACGGAGACCCAGATCTAGGGGATATGCTGCACGTCCAGGTTATCGACCCCCGGAGACACCTTTTTTGGACTACAATCGTTTTAATTGTCTGAGTGGACTGGATGGGGTCGATTGACTGTCCTTAAACATTGACTCCAATCTTGTGACCTCGGACAACGGCCCCAGTGGTCTTTCTGATCCAACTGGACTTATTGCTGACAATGGTCCTGATGTAGTATTTGGTGTAGTATCTGGCACTGGCTCCTCCCTCACTCCCAACCCTGTATCCCCCCCTGCCGCGGCTCCGGCGCATCTGAGACTAATCTGGTGGAATGTGGCCGGCCTAGCTAATAAGCTGGTCAATCAAGACTGGGTAACTTACATCGAGTCTGGGGATGTTTGCATGTTCCAGGAGACCTGGGCAAGGGAAGAACATAGGCACCAGGGTTACCAGTCATTTTCCATCCCGGCCAGGTGGGAGGGCAAGGGTCGCCCCTCAGGTGGACTCACAACCTGGGTGGCATCCCACCTAGGCTGCCAGGCATCACGCCTACCGGTACCATCAGATGATATCCTGGTGGTTCTATTGGCCTGGCCGAACCAAGCGAAACTTGCCCTGATAAACATCTATTCCAGGCCAGTGGGAGCTTCTAGGGAATCTTCCACCATAGATGAGCTTTCAGTTTATTTAGCTGAAATGCCAAGAGAGTTACCCTATGTAGTGGGAGGAGATTTAAATTCCCATTTTGAGCCGCTGCCTGGCCTCCTAGAGGGATTCCCCATGGAAGAAGAGTCCAGGTGGTCAGTACCTTTGGTATCTGCTCCCCCCCGAAGGCATGGACCCCTGTAGCACTGCAGATCACTGCCCTCACCCTAAAACATGGAATTAGAGCCTGCAATGGGCGTATTACGTCTGATGTACCAAGCAAAACCACCTATAATAGAGTGGGAAGAGAGTCCCGCTTGGATTACGCCCTTGTACAGATAGTGAATTGGCCATCTATCTTGAACTTTAGGGTCACTGAGAGACTGGATAGTGATCACAACGCCCTTGAGCTTGATCTCATCCACCCCGGCCGGCAAGCCTCTATAACAACCAAGGAGGAGAACAAACCTGAACTTCTACTGGGTAACAACAGGAGAAGAATCAGGTGGGAAAAACTAGTCACGAGCCAAGTGAAACTCCCGAGGCTCTATGCAGGACTAATCCCTATTTTGGAAAGAGTGGGAGCTGGCAACAGCTGGTGTCACTTCCACCTTTCAGCTCGGAGCCAAGGAAAATCGGACAGGGGGTGCCACAGGGCTCGGCCATCAGCCCGCTATTGTTTAACCTGTACCTCCGTCCACTTGTCCAGCTAATAAAATCTTTTGGGGTCTCGGCATTTAATTATGCCGACGACACTCAGCTGGTGTTTTCCTTGGAAGGAAGCAATGCAATCTCGCTGAACACCTTCCATCGCTGCATGGCAGCTACAGCGGATTGGCTTCAAGCAAATTCTTTGCAATTTAATAGCTCGAAGACGGAGGTGCTCCACTGTTCCACTGACCGGATCCCGCGGGCTTTACCCACCGACTTCTGGCCCAGCACTTTTTCCGAACCGGTGTCGGCATCGGAGTCAGCCCGTAATTTAGGGGTCATGTTCGGCCCTAATTTACAACTTGACCTACATGTTAACAAAACCACGGGAACATGTATGATGCTGCTCCGTATGCTTCGCAGAGTCTTGCCTCTGCTTCCTGCTCGATCCAGGCCGGAGGTAGTCCGTGGGACTATTTTAAGTCGGCTGGATTACTGTAACGGCCTCCTTTTGGGGGCCCCAAAAAATCTGATTGGGAAACTGCAGAGGGTGCAGAATATGGCTGCTAAACTGGCCCTTTCACGTCCCAGATCCAGCTCCTCTACTCTGGCGCTTCGTGACTTGCACTGGCTCCCGGTAGAACTACGGGTCCAATTCAAAGCGGCCTGTCTGGTATTTAGAGCGGTTCACCTCTTAGGCCCCCTTCCACTACAAAACATGTTTGCATGGTATTCTGCCCCACGGCTTCTGCGGTCGTCATCGGCTCACCTTCTGGTGGTGCCCAGGTTTCAAAGAGTGAGGATGGGCGGCCGCTCATTTAGAGTGGCGGCAGCCAAATTGTGGAATTCTCTCCCACTCACTCTCAGGAGCTGCAAGGACTATCTTCCATTCAGGAAAGCCTTAAAAACTCATCTCTTTCCTAAGTAATGGCTGCGCGTCTGCTCTAGTCTTGTGCGATGGGTTCTCTGATCAAAGCGCCAGGATGCCCTCTGGGTGACAGGTCTGCGCTATAAAAGTATGCGAAATAAATAAATAAATAAATTTAGCTAATGGCGTGGGCAACAAAGATTCCCATGATAAATTATACCAGGCCCACGAGGACCTCATAAAGGGAGCGGCCTCCAACCTCTTTAGTAAGGTACAGAATTCGAGGAGGGGGCAGCAATACAAATCCTCATGGTATAACTTAGCCTGCAGGAAGGCAAAGGGAGAACTTCTCAGAAGCATCAAGGAGGGACTAGGAGGAGAGAAGCTACGAGAAAATAGACGGGCATATAAAAAACTAGTCGCCCATGCTAAAACTGAATGGGAGGAGAACCAATGGGAGGAGCTAACTAATTCCCTCGCAACAAGAGACCACCGAATGTTTTGGAAAGTAGTTAACGGGGGGTCGGGGAGCCTCCACTCGGCAATAGAGCCCAATATTGCAGCAGGGGTGTGGCAGGCACACTTCCAGTCTCTCTATAGTCCTGAGCTGGGAGAGACCTTGAATGACATCGGTAATGGATTGTCTGAGTACGACGGGGATCTGATAACAGTGGGGGAGGTCAAGGCAGCAATAGCGGGACTGACGTCTGGAAAGGCGCCAGGATTGGATGGCCTACCAGGGGACCTGTTCAAGCAGGAGCCCGATGTTTGGGCCCCCTACCTTGCCGTTCTGTTTAATGGAGTCCTGCACGGCATGGAAATCCCGAGTACATGGCTGGGGGCAGAGGTGGTTCCCATATTTAAAAAGGGCTCGCCCCTGCTCCCAGCCAATTACAGACCAATCAGTTTAATTGATGTGCCACAGAAGCTGTTTGGTAGGATACTGTTGAACCGGCTCCAGGACTGGGCAGAAGAGACAGGTGCCCTTAGTCCGTATCCCAGTGGAGTAGTGTGGCTCACTGGTGTGGAGTAGTGTGGCTCACTGGTTAGAGGCCTGAGAGCAGAAGTCAGCCCGGGACCAGGGTTCAATTCCCGACGCGGCAGGGTCGTGGACCTTGGTCAGCGGACTCGATAATTCTCGCTTCGGTGCTTACTCTAATCAGGGGTTCCACTCGGCAACTCTGGGCATTAGCTTGCCTAATCTCCACAACGGCCCCACCAATTCCGGGGATGCCTGGCTCCACCTTGGGGACTCCCAGCAAGGGACCATCCCACAGGGAAAGCCAGGACGGGTTCCCCAGAGTTATACAGCGCCGGGACACCCCGTTGCTGGGGCAGCTGTGCGCTTTACAAGTATACTACATTTACATTTACATTTATCAGGCGGGCTTCAGAAAGGGAGTCTCTACAGTGGACCAGGTCTTTCGTTTGAACATTATTTACTGGAGGGCAGCAATATTCGAAGGCGGCAGCTTATATACAATATTTGTGGATCTGAGGGCCGCCTTCGACCTGGTGCCCAGAGGGAAACTTTGGAGTGTTTTGGCCGAAATGGGGGTCCCCCCGGATATCCTGATAATTTTACAGAGACTGCATTATAACAACTATGCCCGGGTCAGGTGCGGGAAATTTGGGGAACTGACGGACAGATTCCCCGTTGACAGGGGGGTTAGAAAGGGTTGCGTATTGGCACCGACCCTGTTCTGCCTCTTTGTCAACGGGGTAATCGCCCACCTAAATGGCACTGAATACACTGACGCCCCAAGGTTGAACGGCAGCAGGGTGCCTGCAATCATGTTTGCAGATGACACCCTGCTGCTGTCCAAAACCCCCATGGGGATACAGAGGATCCTCGACTCATTTGTGGCCTTTTGTACAGATAGGGGCTTAGAAATCAATGCTGCAAAAACTAAGTTTATGGTCCTGAACCCAACCCAAAAATCACGCCCGAATCCCCTATTGGGATCTTCACGGTTAGAGAGAGTCTCCACCTTTGAATATCTTGGTGTAACGTTGAATGAAACCATGTCCTGGGGATCACACCAGACTAGGGCTAATCTTAAATTTGTTCAGACCACTGGGGGCATTACTCGGATGATGAAGTGTTCCACATATCGTCCGCTGGGGCCGCTCATCCAGATCTACAAGGCACAGGCCAGGGGCGCTAGTATGTATGGGGCGGAACTGTGGGGTCACACAACTTCCCGCAGTCTGTCTATAACCGAGAACAACTTTATTAGACAGATAGTTGCACTTCCGCCCAGCAGCCCGCTCCTTCCCCTGAGGATGGACCTGGGACTGAGACCAATAGCAGATGAATTAGGCCTCAGACCCATAGTCTTCTGGCGAAGGCTATGGAGTAGCGAAGAACTTTCTACTTACAGGTCGGAACTGAGGGAGCTTCTAACCCACCCCAAAGTTTTACAGATCCCCTGGATAAAATATATACAAAAGTCCTGTGTGAGACTGGGGCTCCCTGACCTCTGGTCCGATCCAGCTAATGCCTCACTAAAGATCCCACGGAGAGCACTGGTCAATGTTTACCATGAGCAGAAATTAGCTATGGCCCTGGACTGTCAGGGTGAGGGGTCATTAACATCTGTATTTGTACAAAGCAAGGACTCATACAGGCTGGAGAGGGTCCTGGACGCCATGTCCCCCGTGTTGGCCAGGAAGCTATTTCTCCAATGGAGATATGGCACACTGCCTCTGCGATCCTATACTAGCTCCTGGTCAACACCGCCCTCTACCAAGCAATGCCCGGCATGTACTTGTGATGAGGAAAACGATTTACATGTGGTCTTGTTTTGTCCAACTTACAAGGCAGCTAGGAAATACTGGCTCCTCCCACTTATTAGAAACCTTGGCTGTAGGGAGTACCTCCCGATGTATAGAATTTTAAAAACTGATGTTTCAAGTCCAATTGTGTTTGCACTAGCTAAATTCCTTACCAATGTCTGGCATATTCGCACCCGTATTCTAAAGTCGCAGGCTCCCACCTAATTTTAAGTCTAAGAAATTTTAAATGTACGGTCTTTTATCTGTTCTCACTCTAGTAGTATTCAATACTTAGAATGGAACGATCTTACATTGTACTATATGTATTTGTTGTTTATTTTTGATGATTATATAACGTTTGAAATGTGTTTTTATTGTATATCTTTGATGGTCAAATCGGCCGAAATAAAGATTGAAATTGAAATTGAATTGATATTACACTCTTGCTCGACTTTGAATAATTCCTGTGGAACGCACCATTCACTGTAAAAATGTACAGTGAATACACACGAAGGACAGCGGCAATAGACTGTTGTTTATGGGGGTTTGTTTAAATCCATCCTCACGCCAAAGATTTATGCGAGGACGCATTTCATGCTAAAAAAAGCATGAGATGACAATATGCATTTCACAGGATTACACATCATTTCCCATAACTTAGCTGAAATTTGGAGTAAATATGCAAAAGCAAGTCACTCACATTTTGCACACCCCTTATTGCCGGACAAACCCCCTGGGTCATGCCATTGCCAATGCTTGTTTCCCTTGTGTCCACAGCTGTGCCGTCTGAAAGCAGTGAACCAGTGAGGACAGGCTGCTGTGGGATCAGTGTAGGACATGCCCGCTCTCTGTGCCAGGGCACACATGCCAGCTGTGGGATCAGTGTAGGTCATGCCTGTTCTCTGTGGCAGGGCACACATGCCAGCTGTAGGATCTGTTTAGGTCATGCCTGCTCTCTGTGCCAGGGCACACATGCCAGCTGTAGGATCCGTTTAGGTCATGCCTGCTCTCTGTGCCAGGGCACACATGCCACCTGTAGGATCAGTGTAGGACATGCCTGCGCTCTGTGCCAGGGCACACATGCCACCTGTGGGATCAGTGTAGGGCATGCCTGCTCTTGGTGCCAGGGCACACATGCCAGTTGTGGGATCAGTGTAGGACATGCCTGTTCTCTGTGCCTGGGCACACATGCCAGCTGAGGGATCAGTGTAGGACATGCCTGCGCTCTGTGGCAGGGCACACATGCCAGCTGTGGGATCAGTGTAGGACATGCCTGCGCTCTGTGGCAGGGCACACGTGCCAGCTGTGGGATCAGTGTAGGACATGCCTGCTCTCTGTGCCTGGGCACACATGCCAGCTGTAGGATCAGTGTAGGGCATGCCTGCTCTCTGTGCCAGGGCACACGTGCCAGCTGTGGGATCAGTGTAGGGCATGCCTGCTCTCTGTGCCTGGGCACACGTGCCAGCTGAGGGATCAGTGTAGGGCATGCCTGCGCTCTGTGGCCAGGGCACACGTGCCAGCTGTAGGATCAGTGTGGGACATGCCTGCTCTCTGTGCCAGGGCACACATGCCAGCTGTAGGATCAGTGTAGGGCATGCCTGCTCTCTGTGCCTGGGCACACATGCCAGCTGTGGGATCAGTGTAGGGCATGCCTGCGCTCTGTGCCAGGGCACACATGCCAGCTGTAGGATCAGTGTAGGGCATGCCTGCTCTCTGTGCCTGGGCACACATGCCAGCTGTGGGATCAGTGTAGGTCATGCCTGCTCTCTATGCCTGGGCACACATGCCAGCTGTAGGATCAGTGTAGGGCATGCCTGCTCTCTGTGCCAGGGCACACATGCCAGCTGAGGGATCAGTGTAGGACATGCCTGCTCTCTATGCCTTGGCACACATGCCAGCTGTAGGATCAGTGTAGGACATGCCTGCTCTCTGTGCCAGGGCACACATGCCAGCTGAGGGATCAGTGTAGGACATGCCTGCTCTCTATGCCTTGGCACACATGCCAGCTGTGGGATCAGTGTAGGACATGCCTGCTCTCTGTGCCAGGGCACACATGCCAGCTGTAGGATCAGTGTGGGACATGCCTGCTCTCTGTGCCAGGGCACACATGCCAGCTGTGGGATCAGTGTAGGACATGCCTGCTCTCTGTGCCAGGGCACACATGCCAGCTGTAGGATCAGTGTGGGACATGCCTGCTCTCTGTGCCAGGGCACACATGCCAGCTGTGGGATCAGTGTAGGACATGCCTGCGCTCTGTGGCAGGGCACACATGCCAGCTGTGGGATCAGTGTAGGACATGCCTGCGCTCTGTGGCAGGGCACACATGCCAGCTGTAGGATCAGTGTAGGACATGCCTGCTCTCTGTGCCAGGGCACACATGCCAGCTGAGGGATCAGTGGAGGACATGTCTGCTCTCTGTGGCAGGGAGCACATGCCAGCTGTGGGATCAGTGTAGGTCATGCCTGCTCTCTGTGCCCGGGCACACATGCTAGCTGAGGGATCAGTGTAGGGCATGCCTGCTCTCTGTGCCAGGGCACACGTGCCAGCTGTGGGATCAGTGTAGGAGATGCCTGCGCTCTGTGGCAGGGCGCACATGCCAGCTGTGGTATCAGTGTAGGACATGCCTGCTCTCTGTGCCAGGGCACACATGCCAGCTGTGGGATCAGTGTAGGACATGCCTGCGCTCTGTGGCAGGGCACACATGCCAGCTGTAGGATCAGTGTAGGACATGCCTGCTCTCTGTGCCAGGGCACACATGCCAGCTTTGGGATCAGTGTAGGACATGCCTGCGCTCTGTGGCAGGGCACACATGCCAGCTGTAGGATCAGTGTAGGACATGCCTGCTCTCTGTGACAGGGCACACATGCCAGCTGTGGGATCAGTGTAGGACATGCCTGCGCTCTGTGGCAGGGCACACATGCCAGCTGTGGGATCAGTGTAGGACATGCCTGCGCTCTGTGGCAGGGCACACATGCCAGCTGTAGGATCAGTGTAGGACATGCCTGCTCTCTGTGACAGGGCACACATGCCAGCTGTGGGATCAGTGTAGGACATGCCTGCGCTCTGTGGCAGGGCACACATGCCAGCTGTAGGATCAGTGTGGGACATGCCTGCTCTCTGTGGCAGGGCGCACATGCCAGCTATGGGATCAGTGTAGGACATGCCTGCTCTCTGTGCCAGGGCACACATGCCAGTTGTGGGATCAGTGTAGGACATGCCTGCTCTCTGTGCCAGGGCACACATGCCAGCTGTAGGATCAGTGTAGGTCATGCCTGCTCTCTGTGCCAGGGCACACATGCCAGCTGTGGGATCAGTGTAGGACATGCCTGCGCTCTGTGGCAGGGCACACATGCCAGCTGTGGGATCAGTGTAGGACATGCCTGCTCTCTGTGCCTGGGCACACGTGCCAGCTGTGGGATCAGTGTAGGACATGCCTGCTCTCTGTGCCTGGGCACACATGCCAGCTGTGGGATCAGTGTAGGGCATGCCTGCTCTCTGTGCCAGGGCACACATGCCAGCTGTGGGATCAGTGTAGGGCATGCCTGCTCTCTGTGCCAGGGCACACGTGCCAGCTGTGGGATCAGTGTAGGACATGCCTGCGCTCTGTGGCAGGGCACACATGCCAGCTGTAGGATCAGTGTAGGACATGCCTGCTCTCTGTGCCAGGGCACACATGCCAGCTGTGGGATCAGTGTAGGACATGCCTGCGCTCTGTGGCCAGGGCACACATGCCAGCTGTAGGATCAGTGTAGGACATGCCTGCTCTCTGTGCCAGGGCACACATGCCAGCTGTGGGATCAGTGTAGGACATGCCTGCGCTCTGTGGCCAGGGCACACATGCCAGCTGTAGGATCAGTGTAGGTCATGCCTGCTCTCTGTGCCCGGGCACACATGCTAGCTGAGGGATCAGTGTAGGGCATGCCTGCTCTCTGTGCCAGGGCACACGTGCCAGCTGTGGGATCAGTGTAGGACATGCCTGCTCTCTGTGCCTGGGCACACATGCCAGCTGTGGGATCAGTGTAGGGCATGCCTGCTCTCGGTGCCAGGGCACACATGCCAGCTGTAGGATCAGTGTAGGGCATGCCTGCTCTCTGTGCCAGGGCACACATGCCAGCTGTGGGATCAGTGTAGGACATGCCTGCTCTCTGTGCCAGGGCACACATGCCAGCTGTAGGATCAGTGTGGGACATGCCTGCTCTCTGTGCCAGGGCACACATGCCAGCTGTAGGATCAGTGTAGGTCATGCCTGCTCTCTGTGCCAGGGCACACATGCCAGCTGTAGGATCAGTGTAGGACATGCCTGCTCTCTGTGCCTGGGCACACATGCCAGCTGTGGGATCAGTGTAGGACATGCCTGCGCTCTGTGGCAGGGCACACATGCCAGCTGTGGGATCAGTGTGGGACATGCCTGCTCTCTGTGGCAGGGCGCACATGCCAGCTGTAGGATCAGTGTGGGACATGCCTGCTCTCTGTGCCAGGGCACACATGCCAGCTGTGGGATCAGTGTAGGACATGCCTGCTCTCTGTGCCAGGGCACACATGCCAGTTGTGGGATCAGTGTAGGACATGCCTGCTCTCTGTGGCAGGGCACACATGCCAGCTGTGGGATCAGTGTAGGACATGCCTGCTCTCTGTGCCAGGGCACACATGCCAGCTGTAGGATCAGTGTAGGTCATGCCTGCTCTCTGTGCCAGGGCACACGTGCCAGCTGTGGGATCAGTGTAGGACATGCCTGCGCTCTGTGGCAGGGCACACATGCCAGCTGTGGGATCAGTGTAGGACATGCCTGCTCTCTGTGCCTGGGCACACATGCCAGCTGTAGGATCAGTGTAGGACATGCCTGCTCTCTGTGCCTGGGCACACATGCCAGCTGTAGGATCAGTGTAGGACATGCCTGCTCTCTGTGCCTGGGCACACATGCCAGCTGTGGGATCAGTGTAGGACATGCCTGCGCTCTGTGGCAGGGCACACATGCCAGCTGTGGGATCAGTGTAGGTCATGCCTGCTCTCTGTGCCAGGGCACACATGCCAGCTGTGGGATCAGTGTAGGACATGCCTGCGCTCTGTGGCAGGGCACACATGCCAGCTGTGGGATCAGTGTAGGACATGCCTGCTCTCTGTGGCAGGGCGCACATGCCAGCTGTAGGATCAGTGTGGGACATGCCTGCTCTCTGTGGCAGGGCGCACATGCCAGCTGTAGGATCAGTGTAGGACATGCCTGCTCTCTGTGCCAGGGCACACATGCCAGTTGTGGGATCAGTGTGGGACATGCCTGCGCTCTGTGGCAGGGCACACATGCCAGCTGTGGGATCAGTGTAGGACATGCCTGCTCTCTGTGCCTGGGCACACATGCCAGCTGTGGGATCAGTGGAGGACATGCCTGCTCTTGGTGCCAGGGCACACATGCCAGCTGTGGGATCAGTGTAGGGCATGCCTGCTCTCTGTGCCAGGGCACACGTGCCAGCTGTGGGATCAGTGTAGGACATGCCTGCGCTCTGTGGCAGGGCACACATGCCAGCTGTGGGATCAGTGTAGGACATGCCTGCTCTCTGTGGCAGGGCACACATGCCAGCTGTAGGATCAGTGTAGGACATGCCTGCTCTCTGTGCCTGGGCACACATGCCAGCTGTGGGATCAGTGGAGGACATGCCTGCTCTTGGTGCCAGGGCACACATGCCAGCTGTGGGATCAGTGTAGGGCATGCCTGCTCTCTGTGCCAGGGCACACGTGCCAGCTGTGGGATCAGTGTAGGACATGCCTGCGCTCTGTGGCAGGGCACACATGCCACCTGTGGGATCAGTGTAGGGCATGCCTGCTCTCTGTGGCCAGGGCACACATGCCACCTGTGGGATCAGTGTAGGACATGCCTGCTCTCTGTGGCCAGGGCACACATGCCAGCTGTAGGATCAGTGTAGGACATGCCTGCTCTCTGTGCCAGGGCACACATGCCAGCTGTAGGATCAGTGTAGGACATGCCTGCTCTCTGTGCCAGGGCACACATGCCAGCTGTAGGATCAGTGTGGGACATGCCTGCTCTCTGTGCCTGGGCACACATGCCAGCTGTGGGATCAGTGTAGGACATGCCTGCGCTCTGTGGCAGGGCACACAGGCCAGCTGTGGGATCAGTGTAGGACATGCCTGCGCTCTGTGGCAGGGCACACGTGCCAGCTGTGGGATCAGTGTGGGACATGCCTGCTCTCTGTGCCAGGGCACACAGGCCAGCTGTGGGATCAGTGTAGGACATGCCTGCGCTCTGTGGCAGGGCACACGTGCCAGCTGTGGGATCAGTGTGGGACATGCCTGCTCTCTGTGGCAGGGCGCACATGCCAGCTGTGGGATCAGTGTAGGTCATGCCTGCTCTCTGTGCCAGGGCACACATGCCAGCTGTAGGATCAGTGTAGGTCATGCCTGCTCTCTGTGGCAGGGCACACGTGCCAGCTGTGGGATCAGTGTAGGACATGCCTGCGCTCTGTGGCAGGGCACACATGCCAGCTGTAGGATCAGTGTAGGACATGCCTGCTCTCTGTGCCAGGGCACACTTGTCAGCTGTGGGATCAGTGTAGGACATGCCTGCTCTCTGTGCCTGGGCACACATGCCAGCTGTGGGATCAGTGTAGGACATGCCTGCTCTCTGTGCCTGGGCACACATGCCAGCTGTGGGATCAGTGTAGGACATGCCTGCTCTCTGTGCCAGGGCACACTTGTCAGCTGTGGGATCAGTGTAGGACATGCCTGCTCTCTGTGCCAGGGCACACGTGCCAGCTGTGGGATCAGTGTAGGACATGCCTGCTCTCTGTGCCAGGGCACACATGCCAGCTGTGGGATCAGTGTAGGACATGCCTGCGCTCTGTGGCAGGGCACACGTGCCAGCTGTGGGATCAGTGTGGGACATGCCTGCTCTCTGTGGCAGGGCGCACATGCCAGCTGTGGGATCAGTGTAGGTCATGCCTGCTCTCTGTGCCAGGGCACACATGCCAGCTGTAGGATCAGTGTAGGTCATGCCTGCTCTCTGTGGCAGGGCACACGTGCCAGCTGTGGGATCAGTGTAGGACATGCCTGCGCTCTGTGGCAGGGCACACATGCCAGCTGTAGGATCAGTGTGGGACATGCCTGCTCTCTGTGGCAGGGCACACATGCCAGCTGTGGGATCAGTGTAGGACATGCCTGCTCTCTGTGGCTGGGTACACATGCCAGCTGTGGGATCAGTGTAGGTCATGCCTGCTCTCTGTGGCAGGGCACACATGCCAGCTGTGGGATCAGTGTAGGTCATGCCTGCTCTCTGTGCCAGGGCGCACATGCCAGCTGTGGGATCAGTGTAGGACATGCCTGCGCTCTGTGGCAGGGCACACATGCCAGCTGTGGGATCAGTGTGGGACATGCCTGCTCTCTGTGCCAGGGCACACATGCCAGCTGTGGGATCAGTGTAGGACATGCCTGCTCTCTGTGCCTGGGCACACATGCCAGCTGTAGGATCAGTGTAGGACATGCCTGCTCTCTGTGCCAGGGCACACATGCCAGCTGTGGGATCAGTGTAGGGCATGCCTGCTCTCTGTGCCCGGGCACACATGCCAGCTGTGGGATCAGTGTAGGACATGCCTGCGCTCTGTGGCAGGGCACCCATGCCAGCTGTGGTATCAGTGTAGGGCATGCCTGCTCTCGGTGCCAGGGCACACATGCCAGCTGTAGGATCAGTGTAGGTCATGCCTGCTCTCTGTGCCAGGGCACACATGCCAGCTGTAGGATCAGCGTAGGTCATGCCTGCTCTCTGTGCCTGGGCACACATGCCAGCTGAGGGATCAGTGTAGGACATGCCTGCGCTCTGTGCCAGGGCACACATGCCAGCTGTAGGATCAGCGTAGGTCATGCCTGCTCTCTGTGCCTGGGCACACATGCCAGCTGTAGGATCAGTGTAGGACATGCCTGCGCTCTGTGGCAGGGCACACATGCCAGCTGTAGGATCAGTGTAGGGCATGCCTGCTCTCTGTGGCAGGGCACACATGCCAGCTGTAGGATCAGTGTAGGGCATGCCTGCTCTCTGTGCCAGGGCACACGTGCCAGCTGTGGGATCAGTGTAGGACATGCCTGCTCTCTGTGCCAGGGCACACGTGCCAGCTGTGGGATCAGTGTAGGACATGCCTGCTCTCTGTGCCTGGGCACACATGCCAGCTGTGGGATCAGTGTAGGTCATGCCTGCTCTCTGTGCCAGGGCACACATGCCAGCTGTGGGATCAGTGTAGGACATGCCTGCGCTCTGTGGCAGGGCACACATGCCAGCTGTGGTATCAGTGTAGGGCATGCCTGCTCTCGGTGCCAGGGCACACATGCCAGCTGTAGGATCAGTGTAGGACATGCCTGCTCTCTGTGCCAGGGCACACATGCCAGCTGAGGGATCAGTGTAGGACATGCCTGCTCTCTGTGCCAGGGCACACATGCCAGCTGAGGGATCAGTGTAGGGCATGCCTGCTCTCGGTGCCAGGGCACACATGCCAGCTGTAGGATCAGTGTAGGACATGCCTGCTCTCTGTGCCAGGGCACACATGCCAGCTGTGGTATCAGTGTAGGGCATGCCTGCTCTCGGTGCCAGGGCACACATGCCAGCTGTAGGATCAGTGTAGGTCATGCCTGCTCTCTGTGCCAGGGCACACATGCTAGCTGAGGGATCAGTGTAGGGCATGCCTGCTCTCTGTGCCAGGGCACACGTGCCAGCTGTAGGATCAGTGTAGGGCATGCCTGCTCTCTGTGCCAGGGCACACATGCCAGCTGTGGGATCAGTGTAGGTCATGCCTGCTCTCTGTGCCAGGGCACACATGCCAGCTGTGGGATCAGTGTAGGACATGCCTGCTCTCTGTGCCTGGGCACACATGCCAGCTGTAGGATCAGTGTAGGGCATGCCTGCTCTCTGTGCCAGGGCACACATGCCAGCTGTGGGATCAGTGTAGGACATGCCTGCTCTCTGTGCCAGGGCACACATGCCAGCTGTAGGATCAGTGTAGGACATGCCTGCGCTCTGTGGCAGGGCACACATGCCAGCTGTAGGATCAGTGTAGGACATGCCTGCTCTCTGTGCCAGGGCACACATGCCAGCTGTAGGATCAGTGTAGGACATGCCTGCTCTCTGTGCCAGGGCACACATGCCACCTGTGGGATCAGTGTAGGGCATGCCTGCTCTTGGTGCCAGGGCACACATGCCAGTTGTGGGATCAGTGTAGGACATGCCTGTTCTCTGTGCCTGGGCACACATGCCAGCTGAGGGATCAGTGTAGGACATGCCTGCGCTCTGTGGCAGGGCACACATGCCAGCTGTAGGATCAGTGTAGGACATGCCTGCGCTCTGTGGCAGGGCACACGTGCCAGCTGTGGGATCAGTGTAGGACATGCCTGCTCTCTGTGCCAGGGCACACATGCCAGCTGTGGGATCAGTGTAGGTCATGCCTGCTCTCTGTGCCAGGGCACACATGCCAGCGGAGGGATCAGCGTAGGTCATGCCTGCTCTCTGTGCCAGGGCACACATGCCAGCTGTAGGATCAGTGTAGGTCATGCCTGCTCTCTGTGCCAGGGCACACATGCCAGCTGTAGGATCAGCGTAGGTCATGCCTGCTCTCTGTGCCAGGGCACACATGCCAGCTGTAGGATCAGCGTAGGGCATGCCTGCTCTCTGTGCCTGGGCACACATGCCAGCTGTGGGATCAGTGTAGGTCATGCCTGCTCTCTGTGCCAGGGCACACATGCCAGCGGAGGGATCAGTGTAGGTCATGCCTGCGCTCTGTGGCCAGGGCACACATGCCAGCTGTGGGATCAGTGTAGGTCATGCCTGCTCTCTGTGACTGGGCACACATGCCAGCTGTGCGGGACTCCACCCCAGCCCCGCCCGCCGCACACTGATAGAGCGCTCTGAAGTTCATAAACTGACGATAGCGCTATCTGCTTTACTCATTAACATGCATTGATTAGGGTTAATTATTTATATAAGTTCTAAGGAAACAGCAGAGGCGAATTCGTGTCCAGAGGCGGCTGTGAGAGGAGAGTTCACGGTCAGCTCACAACTGGTCAGTATAATGAGAGTTCACGGCCTGACCAGCGGGTCTGTGAGAGGGGAGTTCATGGCCTGGGCCTGCAGGTCTGTGAGTGAGTTCAGCCCCCAGGCAGGTGTGTGAGAGGGGTAGGTGCAGCCACCGGCTGGCCCTCTGTAACAGGTATTTCTGCAGTCCATCGGCAGAGTCCCCCCTCCTGATGAGTTACCGGTGCGGGTGAGTGGGGGCTGATGCTGCACAGACCCCACGCCCCTCCTCTGGACCTGCACAGCCCGTCTGTGTCTCCCTGAACCTTCGGGGGCAGAAGTGGTCCGACGGAAGACACCACCTGTGGGTGGGGGGGGGCACTGGCCAAAGCGCGTACCCTAAACACTGCACCACAGACGCCCCCACGGCTCCTGCCATCGCACTAGCAACAGGGGGCAGGAAGGGCGACCCCACAATCTGTGGGTGACTGAGTGAGGGCCTTCAATCTGTGGGTGACTGAGGGGGGCGGCCTTCAGTCTGTGGGTGACTGAGGGGGCGGCCTCAGACATCTTGTCACCGCACCTACCCATGCCGCCGGCCACACGCTGACCCCATCTTCTCCACAAGCACCCACGTCGCCTTCGACCACACCACGAACTCCACTGGACCGACCACCGCTGCATCCATTTCACCTTCAAGAAACCAACCACGCACCACCGCATCCAACAGCTGCCTCGCCGCTGCTGGAGCAAAGTCACCGAAGACCAGCTGATCACCATCCTCGCCCAGAACCCACCCACCGACCCCACCAACCCAGACGCCGCAGACCGCAACCTGAGGCAGTGGATCGACGACTGCGCCAACACCCTCGCCCCACTCAAGAAACCCTCCAACAGCCACGCCAGCAAGAGAGCCACCTGGTTAGCAGACGAGCTCCAGACCTCCAAACGTGCATACAGGAAACTGGAGAAGAAATGGCTCCACGAACGCACACCGGACAACCACGCAGCCCACTAGGACGCCACCCGCAGACATCACCACCTCATCAGATCAGCCAAGAGATCCTCCTTCAAAGACTGCCTGGATAACAACGCACACGAGAGCAAAGAGCTCTTCAGCATCTTAAAAGAACTGTCCAACCCCAGCGCCAATGCCAACGACAACCCGCCCTCACAAGAACTGTGCGTCTCACTGGCCATCTTCTTCCACCGCAAGATCGCTGACATCCACAACAGCTTCAACACCACCACTGCCCACGACTACGCCAGACTCCACCTCCCTTGCGAACACCACCAGCACCAACCGCCTGACCTACTGGTCCAACGTCAACGACGACGAGACACGCAAGGTCATGAACTCCATCCACTCAGGATCTCCGTCAGATCCGTGCCCACACCATGTATTCAACAAAGCAGACCCAGCCATCGCACCCCAACTACGGAAGGTCATCAACATCTCCTTCGAAACAGCGACATTCTCGGAAGGCTGGAAGCACGCCAAAATCAACGCCCTCAAGAAGCCAAAGGCAGACCCCAAGGACCTCAAGAACTTCCGGCCCATCACCCTGCTCCCGTTCCCGGCGAAGGTCACCGAGAAAATCGTCAACATGCAATTGGCCCGCCACCTCGAAGACAGCAACATCTTGGACTCGTCCCAGTCCAGATTCAGACAAAACCACAGCACCAAGACAGCCCTCATCGCTGCCACAGATGACATCAGCCGCCAACTAGACAATGGCGAAATATCAGCCCTCATCCTCCTGGACCTGTCAGCGGCCTTTGACACGGTCTGCCATCGCACTCTAAAGACACGCCTCCAAGAAGCCGGAATCCAAGAGAAGGCCTTTGACTGGACCACATCCTTCCTCGCCGGTAGAACCCAGATTCATCCTCGACTCCTCCCTCTCCATGTCTAAGCAGGTCAACGCCGTCTCCTCCTCCTGCTACAACACCCTCCGCACTCTCCGCAGGATCTACAAGTGGATCCCGACCGAACCAAGAAGAACGGTGACACAGGCCCTGGTCAGCAGCAGACTGGACTACGGCAACGCACTCTACGCCGGAATCCCACCCAAACACCTACGGCGACTACAGCGCATCCAAAATACCTCCACCCGACTGATCGTCATTGTCCCCCGCCGCAGCCACATCACCCCCCACCTGAGAGACCTACACTGGCTCCCCGTCGACAAGAGGATCACCTTCAAGCTCCTCACCCATGCACACAAAGCACTCCACAACACCGGACCAGCCTACCCGAACAGCAGACTCAGCTTCTATACCCCCACCCGCCAGCTCCGCTCCGCCAGCCTCGCCCTCGCCGCTGTCCCCCGCATCCAACGAATGACCTCCGGCGGCAGATCCTTCTCCTACCTCGCCGCCAAGGCCTGGAACACCCTCCCTACCCACCTACGGCAGACCCAAGACCTACTCGCCTTTAGAAGACTCCTCAAGACCTGGCTCTTCGAGCAGTAGCGGCACCCCCCCTCCCCTCTGCGCCATTGGACCCTCACGGGTAAGTAGCGCGCTTTACAAGTACTCTGATTGATTGATTGATTGGGTGACGGGGGGCGTCCTTCAATCTGTGGGTGACTGAGGGGGGACGGCCTTCAATCTGTGGGTGACGGGGGGCGTCCTTCAATCTGTGGGTGACTGAGGGGGGACGGCCTTCAATCTGTGGGTGACTGAGGGGGCGGCCTTCAATGTGTGGGTGACTGAGGGGGCGGCCTTCAATCTGTGGGTGACTGAGGGGCCGGCCTTCAATCTGTGGGTGACTGAGGGGCCGGCCTTCAATCTGTAGGTGACTGAGGGGGGACGGCCTTCAATCTGTAGGTGACTGAGGGGGGACGGCCTTCAATCTGTAGGTGACTGAGGGGGCGGCCTTCAATCTGTGGGTGACTGAGGGGGGACGGCCTTCAATCTGTAGGTGACTGAGGGGGCGGCCTTCAATCTGTGGGTGACTGACGGGGGGCGGCCTTCAATCTGTAGGTGACTGAGGGGGCGGCCTCCAATCTGTGCGTGACTGAGGGGGCGGCCTTCAATCTGTGCGTGACTGAGGGGGCGGCCTCCAATCTGTGCGTGACTGAGGGGGCGGCCTTCAATCTGTGGGTGACGGGGGGGACGGCCTTCAATCTGTGGGTGACTGTTGGACAGGCCACATGAAGGGCCGCTCTCCCCCGGCCCAACCAGGCCCGAGCCCAGCCACGCAAGTACCACACACCACCATTGCACGTCCACCGTCCCCGCAGGGACCCCTACACTCGAACCTGTTGACCGCGTAGGCCGACCCACTACCGGCCTGCGCGCCCATCCTGGGCGCCATCTTGGACACTCCACCACGAGGCCGCCTGGCCCCCGATCGACCTCAACCCTGGGCCTGGCCAGGCCTCAGACATTCCGGCACCAACATCCACCCAGGAGGTGAGCGGGCTACTTGGTCAGTCAATGGGAGCAAGAGGTGTCAAGGGCTCTCCCCCGCCAAGTGCCGCTCGCCCATCGCCTCCCCGGGCGCTGGCTCCACCCCCCTGCTGGGTGTCTGGACTCCCTCATCCCGGACCTCCCGACCTCCAAGTGCGAGGGTCCGGACATCAAAGCACACCAGCCCTATAACTGGGGCAGCTCCAGAGCAGGACGGGAGTTGTATCTTGGAGTCGAGAGACGCAAAGAAGAACTCATCCTTGACGGACTACTGGCGCTGCCGTAGCTCTGTCTTGTGCACCCTCGTCTTGCCTGCTGGCGCTGCCGCGGCTTTGGGAACCACCCTATCCTTCATCGTCGTCGGGACCTGCTGGCGTGGCCGCGGACCGGTTGTAACCACCACCTTCATCGGGACCTGCTGGCTCTGCCGCGGACCGTCGTCTTCCTTCATCCATCTCGGGACCTGCTGGCTCCGCCGCGGCCCGTTCATCGACACCACCGAGCTCGAGGATTGAGAGCTATTTCCATCTTTTTGGTAACAAGACTGTCCCGCTACCCTTTTCCCAAACAGAGACCAGAATAGAGGGGACCCCTGAGTCCAGACCTCCTTGTACCATTCTACCGTACTTAAAGAATTGCCTATAAAGTATCGTTGAACTTTATCCTTGTGTGGTGTCCGTCTGTGGGGGGGAAGTTACTTGTCTGTACGATTCACTGGAGACGGCTCTCCCCGGAGACCTCTCCCCTTATCCTCGGCCGACCCTCCCGGTCCGTCTAACATTGGTGGCCAGCGGCGCGATCCGAATCACCGCATAAACCGTACAGAGAGTAGCTCACCCCACGGCGAATCACGATGTCAACTAAAGACAGCGGATCAACGGAGAAATTCCAGATGGAGAAATTGGATGAGTACAGCCATCGTGAACTTAAACAGTTCTGTATCGAATTAGGTATCGCTACCACCGGACTAAATACCAAAGATGACTTTAAGCAGGCCCTAGAATCTTGGGCAGAAACCGGGGCTGCCGGAACCCCCGATCAAAACATCGCAGCACAAACCCCCATGGCCCCTGAAGAGCGAAGAACGGGCCTCTCGCCAGACGAGATCCAGGAACGAGAAAGAACCCGACTACACGAGCTGGAAATGGCCCGGCTCAAAATGGACGTTGAACTGAAGTTGGCCGAACAGAAAATCAACTTAGAGCACCTGCGTCTCCGAGAAGAAAGAGAGGAGAAACAGAGACAAAGGGAGCTCGAGGAAAAGAAACTGGCATATGAACATGAGCGGAAACTAGCTGAAATCGACCTACGCAAACAGAATAAAGAAGCAGGGGTGTCCGAGCAACCCCACACTCCAGGGGCAACAGAGAAGAAGGTACACATCCCCAAGGATGTCGTTCGAGAATACTTCCGAGAGGACGACATCCAGCAATGGTTTAAGGCCTATGAAATCGCTATGACTGCACACCGGATCGATAGAAGCGATTGGGGGGCCGGTCTGTGGGGGAGATTCCTCAATGAGGGCCGCGACGCCCTGCTGCAACTCCCGGACCACCAGATGACCTCCTATGACCATATGAAAGCTGCACTCCTCACCCGCTATGGCCTCACACCCGAGATGTACCGTCAGAGGTTCCGAGACTGCACCCGCATCCCGGGTACAACTTGGGTGGACTATGTCAATTACTTTAGCCGAGCCTTCGAGGGCTGGATCAAAGGAAGCAAGGTCACAACCTACGAACAACTGTTCAATCTTATGGTATGGGAGCATCTGTCGAACAATTGCTTCATTGAACTTCGCCAGCACCTCCTCGACAGCAAGTTAACGGATCCCCGGCAGCTCGCAGCCGAAGCTGACCGGTGGGAGATCACCAGAGTGGGTCGAAATGGGTCCTACGAACAGAACCGGAACAACAATGGTCAGCACCGTCCCCGAGGAGGAGGAGGCCAAGGACGCGGAAGAAGCAACGCTCCGGTCACCCCCACTACCAGCACCACCCCCCCGGCCAACCGGGGCAGCACCCCAGCGCGACCGGGATATCGAGCCAATGGTACCTGCCATCGATGCCAACGAGTCGGACACTATGCAAACGACCCAAACTGCCCCCAGTACCAGAGCCCAAGACCCCGCCAAGTAGCCGCTGCTGCTCTGGGGGAGGAACAGATCTCAGAGGAACAAGAAGAATATGAACAGGAACACCAAGAATGGGAGCCAGCCGCCATGGCTCTCGCCTGCCTAGGGGGGAGAGACATGGTCCCGCGGGTCCCCCTACCCGCTAATACCCAGAAGTACAGCCAATGGGTGGGCATCAATGGACGCCGGGCTGAAGCCCTTCGTGACACTGGGGCCAGTGTAACAGCCGTCCGCTGTCACCTGGTGACCCCCGGACAATACTTACCAAACATTCTCTGCCCTGTACGTTCAGCCGATAACTCAGAAAGTCTGTGTCGGATGGCCTGCGTCCCCTTCGAATGGGGAGGGGTCTCCGGCATGTTGAAGGTGACGGTCCGAGATGATGCCCCCGTAGACTGCCTCCTGGGTAATGACCTGGAAAGCTCTCCATGGGCAGCAGTCGAACGAAAAGAGCACCTGGGGATGTTGGGCGTCCCGGACTGGGCGTGCGTCACCACCCGGTCCATGACCGCCCGTGCCAACCCCCGCCCAGAGGAACCCGAATGGCCGGCGCCACCGCCTCCGGTCGCCCCCGCCGAAACCACCGACCGTGACGTCCCCCCCGAACCAGCTCAACCTCCAGACCTCGCTAACCCCGACCAGTGGCCTCAAGAGGGGGGGCCCACGCAAGAACAATTTCGCCAAGAACAAAAGACCTGTCCCTCCCTCGAGGGACTCCGCCAGCAAGCGCTAGCCCAAAGCGCAGGGGATACCTCCGGAACTCACTGGGTCTACTGGGACAATGATCTGCTGTACAGTGAGCAAAGAATCGCGGAGCTGGGGGCCAGCCGAGTCCTAGTGGTACCCCTCCGTTTTAGAGACTTTCTGCTAAACCTGGCCCACGATGTCCCCCTGGCAGGACACCTGGGTCAAGACAAAACCTATAGCCGCCTGGTGACCCACTTCTTCTGGCCCAAAATGAGGGACAATGTACACCAGCATTGCCGATCTTGCCCCACGTGCCAAGCCAGTGGAAAGAGCGGCCGCAAACTGAAAGCCCCCCTGCAACCTTTTCCCGTGGTCACCACCCCGTTCGAGAGGGTCGGAATCGATATCGTAGGGCCCCTGGACCCGCGCACAAAACAAGGCCATCGATTCATCCTGGTGCTAGTGGACCACGCCACCCGCTACCCGGAGGCTGTTCCCCTGCGGACTGTGACAGCCCCGGTAGTCGGCCGGGCTCTGATGGGGATCTTCTCCCGGGTGGGCTTCCCCCGGGAGGTCATCAGTGACAGAGGCACGAACTTTATTTCGAAATATATGAAGTCTCTCTGGCAACAGTGCGGGGTTACCTACCGGTTCACGACCCCCTATCACCCTCAAGGAAACGGACTCGTTGAGCGGTTCAACCGCACGCTCAAAGGGATGATCGGGGGGTTGGAAGAGCCCCTCCGTCGCCAGTGGGATGTGCTGCTGCCGTGCCTCCTCTTCGCCTATCGAGAGGTTCCCCAGAAGTCCCTGGGCTTCAGCCCATTTGAACTGCTATATGGACACCCCGTGCGGGGGCCGCTCAGCCTAGTCAAGGAAGGCTGGGAGATGCCCCCTCTAAAGAACCCACCAGATGTTTTCCGCTACCTCCTAACCCTCCGCAACCAGACCCGGCGATTCCGAGAACTAGCAAAAGCCCACCTAGAGGCCAGTCAAGAGGACATGAAAAGGTGGTATGACCGGAATGCCTCCTCCATCGAATTTGAACCTGGGCAACAGGTATGGGTGATGTCCCCCACCGAACCCTGCGCCCTACAAGACAAGTGGACAGGGCCCTTCAAAGTGGTCGAGCGCAAGGGTCCGGCTACCTATCTCATCGACTTGGAATCTTCCCGGAACCCCCTCCGGGTCCTCCACGCTAACAGACTGAAACCGCACTTTGTACGGACAGAACTCAGCCTCCTGATGGCCACAGACAATGGGGCTGAAGAGGACTCCGAGCCCCTCCCTGACCTTCTACGAACTCGGGAGAAAGACGGCTCCGTAGATGGGGTCCGACTCTCAGAGGCCCTCACCCGAGAGCAACGCCAGGAGTGCCGAGTTCTCCTGTCACAATTCGCCAGCCTGTTCTCCCTCACCCCAGGTGTCACTTCCTGGTGTACGCACGATGTGGACACGGGGGACAGCCCCCCTATCCGCCACCGGGCCTACCGCGTGCCAGATCGGGTACGGGCCTGCATCCAGGAAGAAGTAGCCAAAATGCTCACGCTCGGGGTCATCGAGCCCTCAGACAGCCCCTGGGCCAGCCCTGTAGTACTGGTCCCCAAAGCAGCTGCCCCCGGCACCACACCAGAACTCCGGTTCTGCGTCGACTACCGGGGCTTGAATGCGGTCACCAGGACAGACGCACATCCCATCCCCCGGGCAGATGAACTAATCGACCGCATGGGAGCTGCCCGCTACCTCAGTATCTTCGACCTGACGGCGGGCTACTGGCAAATCGGCCTCACACCCCGGGCACAAGAACGTTCTGCCTTTTCCACTCCCGATGGCCATTACCATTTCACAGTCATGCCCTTCGGCATGAAGAATGCCCCAGCAACCTTCCAACGGCTCGTCAATCAGGTCCTGGCGGGGCTCGAAGGATTCAGCGCCGCCTACCTAGACGACATCGCTGTATACAGCAACCATTGGTCCGAGCACCTCCACCACCTCCGAGCAGTGCTGCAAGCCCTTCAGCGAGCTGGCCTCACGATCAAGGCCAGCAAGTGTCAAATTGGGCAAGGGTCTGTAACCTACCTCGGGCACCAGGTGGGAAGCGGCCTGGTGGCCCCTCTGCAGCTAAAAATTGCCGCCATCCAGTCCTGGCAGCCCCCCATCACCCAGACCGAGGTACGAGCCTTCCTGGGCCTCACGGGCTATTACCGAAGGTTCGTGAAAGACTATGGTACTATCGTGAGGCCCCTCACAGAACTCACGTCAAAAAATCAGCCCCAGAAAGTCAACTGGACCCCAGAGTGTCAAGCTGCATTTGAACAATTGAAAGCCGCCATGTGCTCCGCCCCTGTGCTCCAGGCCCCCGACTACAGCCGGGAGTTCATCGTCCAGACGGATGCCTCCGACCATGGCATTGGGGCAGTCCTGTCTCAAGTAAACACCGAAGGCCGTGATCAACCGGTGGCCTTCATCAGCCGGCGACTCCTACCACGGGAACAACGCTGGAGCACCATAGAGAGGGAGGCCTTCGCGGTGGTATGGGCCCTCAAGAAGCTCCGGCCCTACCTTTTTGGCACACACTTTCGGGTACAGACCGACCACCGACCCCTGCAGTGGCTGATGCAGATGCGGGGGGAAAACCCGAAGTTACTACGCTGGTCCATCTCCCTACAAGGGATGGACTTCACAGTTGAACACCGGCCTGGGCCAGATCACGCCAACGCAGATGGCCTGTCCCGGTTCTTCCGCCTCGACGAGAAGAGTCCCCAAGAGGATGGGTAACTCTCCCCGCCTTCAGCTGGGGGGACGCATGTTGGACAGGCCACATGAAGGGCCGCTCTCCCCCGGCCCAACCAGGCCCGAGCCCAGCCACGCAAGTACCACACACCACCATTGCACGTCCACCGTCCCCGCAGGGACCCCTACACTCGAACCTGTTGACCGCGTAGGCCGACCCACTACCGGCCTGCGCGCCCATCCTGGGCGCCATCTTGGACACTCCACCACGAGGCCGCCTGGCCCCCGATCGACCTCAACCCTGGGCCTGGCCAGGCCTCAGACATTCCGGCACCAACATCCACCCAGGAGGTGAGCGGGCTACTTGGTCAGTCAATGGGAGCAAGAGGTGTCAAGGGCTCTCCCCCGCCAAGTGCCGCTCGCCCATCGCCTCCCCGGGCGCTGGCTCCACCCCCCTGCTGGGTGTCTGGACTCCCTCATCCCGGACCTCCCGACCTCCAAGTGCGAGGGTCCGGACATCAAAGCACACCAGCCCTATAACTGGGGCAGCTCCAGAGCAGGACGGGAGTTGTATCTTGGAGTCGAGAGACGCAAAGAAGAACTCATCCTTGACGGACTACTGGCGCTGCCGTAGCTCTGTCTTGTGCACCCTCGTCTTGCCTGCTGGCGCTGCCGCGGCTTTGGGAACCACCCTATCCTTCATCGTCGTCGGGACCTGCTGGCGTGGCCGCGGACCGGTTGTAACCACCACCTTCATCGGGACCTGCTGGCTCTGCCGCGGACCGTCGTCTTCCTTCATCCATCTCGGGACCTGCTGGCTCCGCCGCGGCCCGTTCATCGACACCACCGAGCTCGAGGATTGAGAGCTATTTCCATCTTTTTGGTAACAAGACTGTCCCGCTACCCTTTTCCCAAACAGAGACCAGAATAGAGGGGACCCCTGAGTCCAGACCTCCTTGTACCATTCTACCGTACTTAAAGAATTGCCTATAAAGTATCGTTGAACTTTATCCTTGTGTGGTGTCCGTCTGTGGGGGGGAAGTTACTTGTCTGTACGATTCACTGGAGACGGCTCTCCCCGGAGACCTCTCCCCTTATCCTCGGCCGACTCTCCCGGTCCGTCTAACAGTGACTGAGGGGGGGCCCTCAGTCTGTGGGTGACTGAGGGGGGCGGCCTTCAATCTGTGCGTGACTGAGGGGGGGCGGCCTTCAATCTGTGGGTGACTGAGGGGGCGTCCTTCAGTCTGTAGGTGACTGAGGGGGGCGGCCTTCAGTCTGTAGGTGACTGAGATTAATGGGTGACTGAGGGGGCAGCCTTCAATCTGTGGGTGACTGAGGGGGCGGCCTTCAATCTGTGGGTGACTGAGGGGGCCCTTCAATCTGTGGGTGACTGAGGGGGGACGGCCTTCAATCTGTGGGTGACGGGGGGCGTCCTTCAATCTGTGGGTGACTGAGGGGGGACGGCCTTCAATCTGTGGGTGACTGAGGGGGGCGGCCTTCAATCTGTGGGTGACTGAGGGGGGCGGCCTTCAATCTGTGGGTGACTGAGGGGGGCGGCCTTCAATCTGTAGGTGACTGAGGGGGCGGCCTTCAATGTGTGGGTGACTGAGGGGGCGGCCTTCAATCTGTGGGTGACTGAGGGGCCGGCCTTCAATCTGTGGGTGACTGAGGGGCCGGCCTTCAATCTGTAGGTGACTGAGGGGGGACGGCCTTCAATCTGTAGGTGACTGAGGGGGCGGCCTTCAATCTGTAGGTGACTGAGGGGGCGGCCTCCAATCTGTGCGTGACTGAGGGGGCGGCCTTCAATCTGTGCGTGACTGAGGGGGCGGCCTCCAATCTGTGCGTGACTGAGGGGGCGGCCTTCAATCTGTGGGTGACTGAGGGGGCGGCCTTCAATCTGTGGGTGACTGAGGGGGCGGCCTTCAATCTGTGCGTGACTGAGGGGGCGGCCTCCAATCTGTGCGTGACTGAGGGGGCGGCCTTCAATCTGTGGGTGACTGAGGGGGCGGCCTCCAATCTGTGCGTGACTGAGGGGACGGCCTTCAATCTGTGGGTGACGGGGGCGGCCTTCAATCTGTGGGTGACTGAGGGGGCCCTTCAATCTGTGGGTGACTGAGGGGGGACGGCCTTCAATCTGTGGGTGACTGAGGGGGCGGCCTTCAATCTGTGGGTGACTGAGGGGGCCCTTCAATCTGTGGGTGACTGAGGGGGCCCTTCAATCTGTGGGTGACTGAGGGGGCCCTTCAATCTGTGGGTGACGGGGGGCGGCCTTCAATATGTGGGTGACTGAGGGGGCGGCCTTCAATCTGTGGGTGACTGAGGGGGGGCCCTTCAATCTGTGGGTGACTGAGGGGGCCCTTCAATCTGTAGGTGACTGAGGGGGGGCCCTCAGTCTGTGGGTGACTGAGGGGGGCGGCCTTCAATCTGTGCGTGACTGAGGGGGGGCGGCCTTCAATCTGTGGGTGACTGAGGGGGCGTCCTTCAGTCTGTAGGTGACTGAGGGGGGCGGCCTTCAGTCTGTAGGTGACTGAGATTAATGGGTGACTGAGGGGGCAGCCTTCAATCTGTGGGTGACTGAGGGGGCGGCCTTCAATCTGTGGGTGACTGAGGGGGCGGCCTTCAATCTGTAGGTGACTGAGATTAATGGGTGACTGAGGGGGCAGCCTTCAATCTGTGGGTGACTGAGGGGGCGGCCTTCAGTCTGTAGGTGACTGAGGGGGGCGGCCTCCAATCTGTGCGTGACTGAGGGGGCGGCCTTCAATCTGTGCGTGACTGAGGGGGCGGCCTCCAATCTGTGCGTGACTGAGGGGGCGGCCTTCAATCTGTGGGTGACTGAGGGGGCGGCCTTCAATCTGTGGGTGACTGAGGGGGCGGCCTTCAATCTGTGCGTGACTGAGGGGGCGGCCTCCAATCTGTGCGTGACTGAGGGGGCGGCCTTCAATCTGTGGGTGACTGAGGGGGCGGCCTCCAATCTGTGCGTGACTGAGGGGACGGCCTTCAATCTGTGGGTGACGGGGGCGGCCTTCAATCTGTGGGTGACTGAGGGGGCCCTTCAATCTGTGGGTGACTGAGGGGGGACGGCCTTCAATCTGTGGGTGACTGAGGGGGCGGCCTTCAATCTGTGGGTGACTGAGGGGGCCCTTCAATCTGTGGGTGACTGAGGGGGCCCTTCAATCTGTGGGTGACTGAGGGGGCCCTTCAATCTGTGGGTGACGGGGGGCGGCCTTCAATATGTGGGTGACTGAGGGGGCGGCCTTCAATCTGTGGGTGACTGAGGGGGGGCCCTTCAATCTGTGGGTGACTGAGGGGGCCCTTCAATCTGTAGGTGACTGAGGGGGGGCCCTCAGTCTGTGGGTGACTGAGGGGGGCGGCCTTCAATCTGTGCGTGACTGAGGGGGGGCGGCCTTCAATCTGTGGGTGACTGAGGGGGCGTCCTTCAGTCTGTAGGTGACTGAGGGGGGCGGCCTTCAGTCTGTAGGTGACTGAGATTAATGGGTGACTGAGGGGGCAGCCTTCAATCTGTGGGTGACTGAGGGGGCGGCCTTCAATCTGTGGGTGACTGAGGGGGCGGCCTTCAATCTGTAGGTGACTGAGATTAATGGGTGACTGAGGGGGCAGCCTTCAATCTGTGGGTGACTGAGGGGGCGGCCTTCAGTCTGTAGGTGACTGAGGGGGGCGGCCTTCAGTCTGTAGGTGACTGAGGGGGCCCTTCAATCTGTGGGTGACTGAGGGGGCAGCCTTCAATCTGTGGGTGACTGAGGGGGGACGGCCTTCAATCTGTAGGTGACTGAGGGGACGGCCTTCAATCTGTGGGTGACTGAGGGGGGCGGCCTTCAATCTGTAGGTGACTGAGGGGGGGCCCTCAGTCTGTGGGTGACTGAGGGGGGCGGCCTTCAATCTGTGTGTGACTGAGGGGGGCGGCCTTCAATCTGTGGGTGACTGAGGGGGCGTCCTTCAGTCTGTAGGTGACTGAGGGGGGCGGCCTTCAGTCTGTGGGTGACTGAGGGGGCGGCCTTCAATCTGTGGGTGACTGAGGGGGCGTCCTTCAGTCTGTAGGTGACTGAGGGGGGCGGCCTTCAGTCTGTAGGTGACTGAGGGGGCAGCCTTCAATCTGTGGGTGACTGAGGGGGGACGGCCTTCAATCTGTGGGTGACTGAGGGGGCTTTCAGTCTGTGGGTGACTGAGGGGGCGGCCTTCAATCTGTGGGTGACTGAGGGGGCGGCCTTCAATCTGTGGGTGACTGAGGGGGCGGCCTTCAGTCTGTAGGTGACTGAGGGGGCAGCCTTCAATCTGTGGGTGACTGAGGGGGCGGCCTTCAATCTGTGGGTGACTGAGGGGGGCGGCCTTCAATCTGTGGGTGACTGAGGGGGGCGGCCTTCAATCTGTGGGTCACTGAGGGGGCGGCCTCCAATCTGTGGGTCACTGAGGGGGCCCTTCAATCTGTAGGTGACTGAGGGGGCGGCCTCCAATCTGTGGGTGACTGAGGGGGCGGCCTCCAATCTGTGGGTGACTGAGGGGGCGGCCTTCAATCTGTGGGTGACTGAGCGGGCGGCCTTCAATCTGTGGGTGACTGAGATCGGTGGGTGACTCAGGGGGGCGGCCTTAAATCTGTGGGTCACTGAGGGGGGCGGCCTTCAATCTGTGGGTCACTGAGGGGGCGGCCTTCAATCTGTAGGTGACTGAGGGGGCGGCCTCCAATCTGTGGGTGACTGAGGTGGTCCTTCAATCTGTAGGTGACTGAGGGGGCGGCCTCCAATCTGTGGGTGACTGAGGGGGCGGCCTCCAATCTGTGGGTGACTGAGGTGGTCCTTCAATCTGTAGGTGACTGAGGGGGCCCTCCAATCTGTGGGTGACTGAGGGGGCCCTTCAATCTGTGGGTGACTGAGGGGGCCCTTCAATCTGTGGGTGACTGAGGGGGCGGCCTTCAATCTGTGGGTGACTGAGGGGGCGGCCTTCAATCTGTGGGTGACTGAGGGGGCCCTTCAATCTGTGGGTCACTGAGAGGGCGGCCTCCAATCTGTGGGTGACTGAGATCGGTGGGTGACTCAGGGGGGCGGCCTTCAATCTGTGGGTGACTGAGGGGGCGGCCTTCAATCTGTGGGTGACTGAGGGGGCCCTTCAATCTGTGGGTGACTGAGGGGGCCCTTCAATCTGTGGGTGACTGAGGGGGCGGCCTTCAATCTGTGGGTGACTGAGGGGGCCCTTCAATCTGTGGGTGACTGAGGGGGGACGGCCTTCAATCTGTGGGTGACTGAGGGGGCCCTTCAATCTGTGGGTGACTGAGGGGGCGGCCTTCAATCTGTGGGTGACTGAGGGGGCCCTTCAATCTGTGGGTGACTGAGGGGGCCCTTCAATCTGTGGGTGACTGAGGGGGCCCTTCAATCTGTGGGTGACTGAGGGGGCGGCCTTCAATCTGTGGGTGACTGAGGGGGGACGGCCTTCAATCTGTGGGTGACGGGGGGCCCTTCAATCTGTGGGTGACTGAGGGGGCGGCCTTCAATCTGTGGGTGACTGAGGGGGGACGGCCTTCAATCTGTGGGTGACTGAGGGGGCCCTTCAATCTGTGGGTGACTGAGGGGGGACGGCCTTCAATCTGTGGGTGACTGAGATCGGTGGGTGACTCAGGGGGGCGTCCTTCAATCTGTGGGTGACTGAGGGGGCGGCCTTCAATCTGTGGGTGACTGAGGGGGCGGCCTTCAATCTGTGGGTGACTGAGGGGGCCCTTCAATCTGTGGGTGACTGAGGGGGCCCTTCAATCTGTGGGTGACTGAGGGGGCCCTTCAATCTGTGGGTGACTGAGGGGGGCGGCCTTCAATCTGTGGGTGACTGAGGGGGCGGCCTTCAATCTGTGGGTGACTGAGGGGGCCCTTCAATCTGTGGGTGACTGAGGGGGGATGGCCTTCAATCTGTGGGTGACTGAGGGGGCCCTTCAATCTGTGGGTGACTGAGGGGGCGGCCTTCAATCTGTGGGTGACTGAGGGGGGACGGCCTTCAATCTGTGGGTGACTGAGGGGGCCCTTCAATCTGTGGGTGACTGAGGGGGGACGGCCTTCAATCTGTGGGTGACTGAGGGGGCGGCCTTCAATCTGTGGGTGACTGAGATCGGTGGGTGACTCAGGGGGGCGTCCTTCAATCTGTGGGTGACTGAGGGGGCGGCCTTCAATCTGTGGGTGACTGAGGGGGCCCTTCAATCTGTGGGTGACTGAGGGGGCCCTTCAATCTGTGGGTGACTGAGGGGGCCCTTCAATCTGTGGGTGACTGAGGGGGCGGCCTTCAATCTGTGGGTGACTGAGGGGGGACGGCCTTCAATCTGTGGGTGACTGAGGGGGCGGCCTTCAATCTGTGGGTGACTGAGGGGCCGGCCTTCAATCTGTGGGTGACTGAGGGGGCGGCCTTCAATCTGTGGGTGACTGAGGGGGCCCTTCAATCTGTGGGTGACTGAGGGGGCCCTTCAATCTGTGGGTGACTGAGGGGGCCCTTCAATCTGTGGGTGACGGGGGGCGGCCTTCAATCTGTGGGTGACTGAGGGGGCCCTTCAATCTGTGGGTGACTGAGGGGGCGGCCTTCAATCTGTGGGTGACTGAGGGGGCCCTTCAATCTGTGGGTGACTGAGGGGGCCCTTCAATCTGTGGGTGACTGAGGGGGCCCTTCAATCTGTGGGTGACTGAGGGGGCCCTTCAATCTGTGGGTGACTGAGGGGGGCGGCCTTCAATCTGTGGGTGACTGAGGGGGCGGCCTTCAATCTGTGGGTGACTGAGGGGGCCCTTCAATCTGTGGGTGACTGAGGGGGGACGGCCTTCAATCTGTGGGTGACTGAGGGGGCCCTTCAATCTGTGGGTGACTGAGGGGGCGGCCTTCAATCTGTGGGTGACTGAGGGGGCCCTTCAATCTGTGGGTGACTGAGGGGGCCCTTCAATCTGTGGGTGACTGAGGGGGCGGCCTTCAATCTGTGGGTGACTGAGGGGGGACGGCCTTCAATCTGTGGGTGACGGGGGCGGCCTTCAATCTGTGGGTGACTGAGGGGGCCCTTCAATCTGTGGGTGACTGAGGGGGGACGGCCTTCAATCTGTGGGTGACTGAGGGGGCGGCCTTCAATCTGTGGGTGACTGAGGGGGCCCTTCAATCTGTGGGTGACTGAGGGGGCCCTTCAATCTGTGGGTGACTGAGGGGGCCCTTCAATCTGTGGGTGACGGGGGGCGGCCTTCAATCTGTGGGTGACTGAGGGGGCGGCCTTCAATCTGTGGGTGACAGAGGGGGGGCCCTTCAATCTGTGGGTGACTGAGGGGGCCCTTCAATCTGTGGGTGACTGAGGGGGGCGGCCTTCAATCTGTGGGTGACTGAGGGGGCCCTTCAATCTGTGGGTGACTGAGGGGGCCCTTCAATCTGTGGGTGACGGGGGGCGGCCTTCAATCTGTGGGTGACTGAGGGGGCGGCCTTCAATCTGTGGGTGACTGAGGGGGCGGCCTCCAATCTGTGGGTGACTGAGGGGGCGGCCTTCAATCTGTGGGTGACTGAGGGGGCCCTTCAATCTGTGGGTGACTGAGGGGGCCCTTCAATCTGTGGGTGACTGAGGGGGCGGCCTTCAATCTGTGGGTGACTGAGGGGGGACGGCCTTCAATCTGTGGGTGACGGGGGGCCCTTCAATCTGTGGGTGACTGAGGGGGCGGCCTTCAATCTGTGGGTGACTGAGGGGGCGGCCTTCAATCTGTGGGTGACTGAGGGGGCCCTTCAATCTGTGGGTCACTGAGAGGGCGGCCTCCAATCTGTGGGTGACTGAGATCGGTGGGTGACTCAGGGGGGCGGCCTTCAATCTGTGGGTGACTGAGGGGGCGGCCTTCAATCTGTGGGTGACTGAGGGGGCGGCCTTCAATCTGTGGGTGACTGAGGGGGCCCTTCAATCTGTGGGTGACTGAGGGGGCCCTTCAATCTGTGGGTGACTGAGGGGGCCCTTCAATCTGTGGGTGACTGAGGGGGGCGGCCTTCAATCTGTGGGTGACTGAGGGGGCGGCCTTCAATCTGTGGGTGACTGAGGGGGCCCTTCAATCTGTGGGTGACTGAGGGGGGACGGCCTTCAATCTGTGGGTGACTGAGGGGGCCCTTCAATCTGTGGGTGACTGAGGGGGCGGCCTTCAATCTGTGGGTGACTGAGGGGGGACGGCCTTCAATCTGTGGGTGACTGAGGGGGCCCTTCAATCTGTGGGTGACTGAGGGGGGACGGCCTTCAATCTGTGGGTGACTGAGGGGGCGGCCTTCAATCTGTGGGTGACTGAGATCGGTGGGTGACTCAGGGGGGCGTCCTTCAATCTGTGGGTGACTGAGGGGGCGGCCTTCAATCTGTGGGTGAGTGAGGGGGCCCTTCAATCTGTGGGTGACTGAGGGGGCCCTTCAATCTGTGGGTGACTGAGGGGGCCCTTCAATCTGTGGGTGACTGAGGGGGCGGCCTTCAATCTGTGGGTGACTGAGGGGGGACGGCCTTCAATCTGTGGGTGACTGAGGGGGCGGCCTTCAATCTGTGGGTGACTGAGGGGGCGGCCTTCAATCTGTGGGTGACTGAGGGGGCCCTTCAATCTGTGGGTGACTGAGGGGGCCCTTCAATCTGTGGGTGACTGAGGGGGCCCTTCAATCTGTGGGTGACGGGGGGCGGCCTTCAATCTGTGGGTGACTGAGGGGGCCCTTCAATCTGTGGGTGACTGAGGGGGCGGCCTTCAATCTGTGGGTGACTGAGGGGGCCCTTCAATCTGTGGGTGACTGAGGGGGCCCTTCAATCTGTGGGTGACTGAGGGGGCCCTTCAATCTGTGGGTGACTGAGGGGGCCCTTCAATCTGTGGGTGACTGAGGGGGGCGGCCTTCAATCTGTGGGTGACTGAGGGGGCGGCCTTCAATCTGTGGGTGACTGAGGGGGCCCTTCAATCTGTGGGTGACTGAGGGGGGACGGCCTTCAATCTGTGGGTGACTGAGGGGGCCCTTCAATCTGTGGGTGACTGAGGGGGCGGCCTTCAATCTGTGGGTGACTGAGGGGGCCCTTCAATCTGTGGGTGACTGAGGGTGCCCTTCAATCTGTGGGTGACTGAGGGGGCGGCCTTGAATCTGTGGGTGACTGAGGGGGGACGGCCTTCAATCTGTGGGTGACGGGGGCGGCCTTCAATCTGTGGGTGACTGAGGGGGCCCTTCAATCTGTGGGTGACTGAGGGGGGACGGCCTTCAATCTGTGGGTGACTGAGGGGGCGGCCTTCAATCTGTGGGTGACTGAGGGGGCCCTTCAATCTGTGGGTGACTGAGGGGGCCCTTCAATCTGTGGGTGACTGAGGGGGCCCTTCAATCTGTGGGTGACGGGGGGCGGCCTTCAATCTGTGGGTGACTGAGGGGGCGGCCTTCAATCTGTGGGTGACTGAGGGGGGGCCCTTCAATCTGTGGGTGACTGAGGGGGCCCTTCAATCTGTGGGTGACTGAGGGGAGCGGCCTTCAATCTGTGGGTGACTGAGGGGGCCCTTCAATCTGTGGGTGACTGAGGGGGCCCTTCAATCTGTGGGTGACGGGGGGCGGCCTTCAATCTGTGGGTGACTGAGGGGGCGGCCTTCAATCTGTGGGTGACTGAGGGGGCGGCCTCCAATCTGTGGGTGACTGAGGGGGCGGCCTTCAATCTGTGGGTGACTGAGGGGGCCCTTCAATCTGTGGGTGACTGAGGGGGGCGGCCTTCAATCTGTGGGTGACTGAGGGGGCGGCCTTCAATCTGTGGGTGACTGAGATCGGTGGGTGACTCAGGGGGGCGTCCTTCAATCTGTGGGTGACTGAGGGGGCGGCCTTCAATCTGTGGGTGACTGAGGGGGCCCTTCAATCTGTGGGTGACTGAGGGGGCCCTTCAATCTGTGGGTGACTGAGGGGGCCCTTCAATCTGTGGGTGACTGAGGGGGCGGCCTTCAATCTGTAGGTGACTGAGGGGGGCGGCCTTCAATCTGTGGGTGACTGAGGGGACGGCCTTCAATCTGTAGGTGACTGAGGGGGCGGCCTTCAGTCTGTAGGTGACTGAGGGGGGCGGCCTTCAATCTGTGGGTGACTGAGGGGGCCCTTCAATCTGTGGGTGACTGAGGGGGCCCTTCAATCTGTGGGTGACTGAGGGGGGCGGCCTTCAATCTGTGGGTGACTGAGGGGGCGGCCTTCAATCTGTGGGTGACTGAGGGGGCGGCCTTCAATCTGTGGGTGACTGAGGGGGCGGCCTTCAATCTGTGGGTGACTGAGGGGACGGCCTTCAATCTGTGGGTGACTGAGGGGGGCGGCCTTCAATCTGTGGGTGACTGAGGGGGCCCTTCAATCTGTGGGTGACTGAGGGGGGCGGCCTTCAATCTGTGGGTGACTGAGGGGACGGCCTTCAATCTGTAGGTGACTGAGGGGGCGGCCTTCAGTCTGTAGGTGACTGAGGGGGGCGGCCTTCAATCTGTGGGTGACTGAGGGGGGCGGCCTTCAATCTGTGGGTGACTGAGGGGGCCCTTCAATCTGTGGGTGACTGAGGGGGGCGGCCTTCAATCTGTGGGTGACTGAGGGGGCGGCCTCCAATCTGTGGGTGACTGAGATCGGTGGGTGACTCAGGGGGGCGTCCTTCAATCTGTGGGTGACTGAGGGGGCGGCCTTCAATCTGTGGGTGACTGAGGGGGCGGCCTTCAATCTGTGGGTGACTGAGGGGGCGGCCTTCAATCTGTGGGTGACTGAGGGGGCCCTTCAATCTGTGGGTGACTGAGGGGGCGGCCTTCAATCTGTGGGTGACTGAGGGGGCGGCCTTCAATCTGTGGGTGACTGAGGGGGCGGCCTTCAATCTGTGGGTGACTGAGGGGGCGGCCTTCAATCTGTGGGTGACTGAGGGGGCGGCCTTCAATTTGTGGGTGACTGAGGGGGCGGCCTTCAATCTGTGGGTGACTGAGGGGGGCGGCCTTCAATCTGTGGGTGACTGAGGGGGCCCTTCAATCTGTGGGTGACTGAGGGGGCCCTTCAATCTGTGGGTGACTGAGGGGGCCCTTCAATCTGTGGGTGACTGAGGGGGGCGGCCTTCAATCTGTGGGTGACTGAGGGGGGACGGCCTTCAATCTGTGGGTGACTGAGGGGGCCCTTCAATCTGTGGGTGACTGAGGGGGGACGGCCTTCAATCTGTGGGTGACTGAGGGGGCCCTTCAATCTGTAGGTGACTGAGGGGGCGGCCTTCAATCTGTGGGTGACTGAGGGGGCCCTTCAATCTGTGGGTGACTGAGGGGGCGGCCTTCAATCTGTGGGTGACTGAGATCGGTGGGTGACTCAGGGGGGCGGCCTTAAATCTGTGGGTCACTGAGGGGGGCGGCCTTCAATCTGTGGGTCACTGAGGGGGCGGCCTTCAATCTGTAGGTGACTGAGGGGGCGGCCTCCAATCTGTGGGTGACTGAGGTGGTCCTTCAATCTGTAGGTGACTGAGGGGGCGGCCTCCAATCTGTGGGTGACTGAGGGGGCGGCCTCCAATCTGTGGGTGACTGAGGTGGTCCTTCAATCTGTAGGTGACTGAGGGGGCCCTCCAATCTGTGGGTGACTGAGGGGGCCCTCCAATCTGTGGGTGACTGAGGGGGCGGCCTTCAATCTGTAGGTGACTGAGGGGGCGGCCTTCAATGTGTGGGTGACTGAGGGGGCCCTTCAATCTGTGGGTGACTGAGGGGGCCCTTCAATCTGTGGGTGACTGAGGGGGGCGGCCTCCAATCTGTGGGTGACTGAGATCGGTGGGTGACTCAGGGGGGCGGCCTTCAATCTTTGGGTCACACACTGCCTTTATGCACCACGCGCTGACTTCACAGGTCAGACAGCACCTTCTTACACCACACTCTGCCGTCACAGGTCACACACTGCCTCCATGCACCACACACCACCTTCACAGGCCACACACTGCCTCACCCTCAGGCCTCTGTGATGTGTGTGACCAGCCAATAGGGGCCCGGCTCTGACGTCACAGCGAAGGTCAGCGTTGCCTTCTTACACCGCTAATGAAACCATCAATAATTCCACAAGAGCTGATCTACAGACGGGCTGTTAACGGGAGATAAGGCCCAAAGAGGGCAGGCTCGAGTCTGGGGAGTTTGACCTGTATGATGCTTGGCATCAGATGGCTGTACCACTGTTGGACTGTACCAAGTGAACTGTACCACTGGTGGACTGTACCACTGGTGGACTGTACCACTGGTGGACTGTACCACTACTGGACTGTACCACTGGTGGACTGTTCCACTGGTGGACTGCACCACTGGTGGACTGTACCACTATTGGACTGTATCACTGCTTGAATGTACCAGGTGGACTGTACCACTGCTGGACTGTACCACTGGTGGACTGTACCACTACTGAACTGTATCGCTGCTGGAATGTACCAGGTGGACTGTACCACTGTTGGACTGTACCAGGTGGACTGTACCTCTGATGGACTGTACCGCTGGTGGACTGTACCACCGATGGACTATACCACTGGTGGACTATACCACTGGTGGACTGTACCACTACTGGACTGTATCACTGCTAGACTGTACCAGGTGGACTGTACCACTGATGGACTGTACCACCAGTGGACTGTAGCACTACTGGACTGTAACACTGCTGGACTGTACCAGGTGGACTGTACCACTGGTGGACTGTACCACTGGTGGACTGTACCACTACTGGACTGTATCACTGCTGGACTGTACCAGGTGGACTGTACCACTGATGGACTGTACCACCGGTGGCTGTACCACTACTGGACTGTAAAACTGCTGGACTGTACCAGGTGGACTGTACCACTGGTGGACTGTACCACCGGTGGACTGTAATACTACTGGACTCTAACACTGCTGGACTGTACCAGGTGGACTGTACCATTGCTGGACTGTACCACCAGTGTGGACTGTACTACTTCTGGACTGCACCACTGGTGGACTGTACCGGGTGGACTGTACCACTGCTGGACTGTACCACTGCTGGACTGTACCACTACTGGACTGTATCACTGCTGGACTATACCAGGTGGACTGTACCACTGGTGGTCTGTATCTTGTGGACTGTGAAAGATGTGACCCGAATAGGGTAACTCGGGTCACTTGCGACCACCTCTCAGCCTTCCACACAAATGAAGAGTCGGTCAGACAGTAGAGAACACAAACCAAGTTATTTACTACTATTTACGCTTGAGCGGAGTCCAGTCTGACCAACCTCCTGAGATGCTACTGAGGGACTGAAGGGCTGAAGACGGATTTACTATTACTCACCCCTGAGGCGAAAAGCCGGGGGCTCTCCTTGCTATCCCTTTCATTTCGGACATTTACTGAACAGAATAGAATTGTTTGCAGAAATATTTTTAAATCTTGTAAAATATTTTAAATAGCTCGTTTTTACCTGCTGACAAAGATTAATTCCTCGTGGCAAGACTAACGTTGCTCCGAGGCCCCCCGAGGACATTGCCTGACCGGTGCAGCCGATTTTGGGGCTGACGCCGGCAGGTTAGAAAGGTCGCCATCTTGGGGAGGAAGGAAGGAAGAGGGTAGCGGTCCAGTTGTTAGGACGCTCCTCACCTCCTCCCACTGGATATAAGGATGACGTCTTCCCGTCCGCGCAGCGGGCGGGCGCAGCGGGCACGCCGCAAGCCCGTCTGCGCCCGTCCGCGGCAGACCGGGGCACGGGGCCAGAACCCCTGTCCATTCCACCCCGAATGCCATAAACAATATGACACATATTAGGTATTCTACCAAGGATATGCTTGCCATACGCCCCAATGTTAAAGAGAGTTGCCGCCATACTATGTCAGTAGACTCTCCCACGTTGTACTGTGCGTCCTGCCATTTCACTATTAGGGAGGGAAAGAATGGTGAGTTAAAAGGGACGAGTTTGAAAATGACATTACTTAATTGTAGATCCCTCAAAAAACACATATTTGAGATACATGATCTTGTGTTAGACGGTGATCTCGATGTACTCTTTTTAACAGAAACGTGGCTTGATACAGCCTCGACTCCAGAAACCTTGGAGGCGGTCCCGGTAGGATATAGCTTGCTTAGAATTGATAGAGAACAACAGATGGGAGGAGGATTGGCTATAATTCACAAGAGCGACCTACACTGTACCTTAGAGAAGGCTACACTGCCTAACAGTGAGGGTGGGTTTTTTGCGATAAAAACTAGTCCCAAAAGTAATATCAATGGACTTCTAGTATATAGGCCCCCTGGTAAGTCCTCACAATTTGCCACGCAGCTGACAGAACTAATAACGCAACATGCGCTCCGACATAAGAAATTTCTTATTCTGGGAGACCTCAATTTTCATTTTGAAGATTTCAAATGTAGGGAGGCACAGGCCGTGGTAGAGGCTTTGAAATCATTATCACTAACACTGCAATCTATATTTCCTTCTCATCAACTTGGCCATCTTCTTGACCCTGTTTTTGCCAACTGGGAGGATATTAAAGTCACCACTCCGTTGCAAATTACATGGTCCGATCATTTTGTCATCCCCTTTGAGGTGGAAAATGCTCTACAGGAATGCAGTGCGACTAATTCTAATATGCCCAATTCTAGACCCTTGAAACGCAGAGACTGGAAGAACTTTACAGAGGAAAAGTTTAAAACTGCCCTATGTAGAGAACCTCCTCCCCCCAACGACACTCTTCTCAAGGCATGGGATGGCTATGAAAAATGGATGTCCAGGGCTCTGGACACAGTAGCACCATGGACATTTAAACCCCCTGTCAGGAAGACTCAAACGGCTCCATGGTTCTCCAAAGAACTTAAAGAAGCTAAAGCCAAATGTAAAAACACTGAACGGGGCTGGAGAAAAAATTATGATCCAGAGGACAAGCTAAAATATAAAAAGGAATTAAAAATTTATCATAAACTTATAAGAGCAGCTAAAGGTGTGCATTTCAAAGAACGTATTGAATCCGCAAAAAACCCTACTAAGGAACTTTTTTCAATATATAAAGAGCTCACGGTCCCCACCAGACTCGAGGCTCGAGACACATACTCTAACGAGCTATGTGATGAGATTGCGGACTTTTTTGTGAAAAAAGTAGACTTAATACATGCCACTTTCACAGACAGCCCACATGATTATCACTCAATAGTGAGAAATGCTTCCGCTACCAAGCCCCAGTTAACAAGCTTCTCAGTCCCTAAGAGGTCAGATCTGCTTCCCATTATGAGAGGAATCCATTCTGGATCCCCTCTTGATGTAATCTCCCCTAATCGATGTACGGGAGCTCTTGATGGCATGATTGAGCAGATTGAACAGCTTATCGCTCTCTCTTTTCAGGAGTGCCATGTGCTGGATGCTTGGAAAACCGCACAGGTTATACCCCTGAAAAAGAAAGCGAATATTCATATCTCCCAACTGCAAAACCTCCGTCCTATCTCTCTCCTCCCCTTTTGTGGGAAAGTTGTGGAGAAGGTTGTGAACAAGCAACTTATGAAATTTATTGAAGAGAACTCTTGTCTCCACTCAACTCAGTCAGGGTTCAGAGCAGGATATTCAACCGAATCCGCGGCCCTCTTTTCCACAGAACGCTTGAGACAACTTGTTGATGGAGGGCAGACAGCAGCGTTGGTGTTATTAGACCTTAGTGCAGCATTTGACACCGTGCTGCACTCAACGCTGCTGTCGCGCCTCTCCGACATGGGAATAGAGGGTCCAGCCCTGGAGTGGATAAAATCTTTTTTGGAAAACAGGAGTTTTCAGGTGCATTGCCCTCCCTATAAATCATCTCCTCGCAAGTTGAGACATGGGGTTCCACAAGGCTCAAGTTTGAGCCCCACGCTGTTCAATATTTATATGGAGCCTTTGGCACATATCGTGGAAGCCTATGGTGTGGATATCGTCACATATGCTGACGATACCCAATTAATAATTCAACTTGCCAACAACCAGCCAGAGGAAGCCATTAACTTTTCCAACTGTATGCGGGCTGTGGCAGGGTGGATGAACAGCAACTGCCTTCGCCTAAATGGCGATAAAACCGAGTTGTTGGTGGTCGGTAAGTCCCCCTCCACCTGGTCGCAGGACTGGTGGCCGACGGAATTAGGGCCAATCCCCTGCTCGGCAGAGGTTGTTAGAAATTTGGGAATCATGATTGATGCGGAGCTTTCCTTTAAGCAACAGATTAGCAAAATCACTGGAAAATGCTTTGGAATATTGAAAACTCTCCGCAAAGTTCTCGACCTGCTCCCCTTTGGTGCCAGGAAGAAACTTATTCATGCCCTAGTCACGCCACATCTGGATTATGGCAACGCCCTTCTCCTGGGCCTGAGCAAAAAAGGCATTCAACAATTACAGTGTGTCCAAAATGCCGCTGCCCGCCTGGTACTTAACCTTCCACGCAGGGCATCAGGTAAGACGGCATTGCGTAAACTTCATTGGCTCCCTATTGTGGAGCGCATCAAGTTTAAGGCACTATGTATTGTTCATCGTATTGCCCAGGGAAAAGGCCCAAACTATCTGCAAAGACTCCTCACCATCCATCGCCCCATTCGAAACCTCAGATCTGCCGGAGTGATGTTATTCCAACTTCCCCGTGTTCGCAAGACCAGAATGGGAGGTAGCTCCTTCCATTTCTTGGCTAGCAAACACTGGAATAGCCTCCCCTTGAATCTTCGGATGGAGCCCTCCGAAACAAGATTCAGACAAAATTTAAAAACGTATCTCTTTCCCAAGTAAATAAGTATCCTGGTGCATTCTAGGATTTTAGTTTGACCTGGTTTCAGCTTCATCAGGGAGTAGTAGCATTTCAGCGCGGGGATACACCGTCATAGGTGTAACCAGGCGCTTTAAAAATGGTTTTTATTATTATTATTATTATTATGTATAACTTGAGACCAGTAAAACAGGCCCCAACTGGAAATTTCCATATGGAACAAGTTACACAATGAAGGTACAGAGGGATATGTTTTGATTCTGAGACTGAGCACACACTATCTGTGCCGCAAGGTCACTCTGCCTGCCTTCGCAGCTGAGTCAGAGGGAGCAGGCTTCTATCTCATGGGAAAAGTACAAAATAATGTACTCATTAGTACAGGGAGGCCCAACCTCGAGAGCCACACAAGATTCAGCCGGGCAGCAATAAATTGTGATCATGGCCTAAAATTGGCGGCTAAGTATAAAATGGCGACGCAAAGGCTAACTTAAGCATCATTACATGTGATAGCACAGATCAGACTTTTAATTTAATTCCAACAACTGTACCACTGGTGGACTGTACCACTGCTGGACTGTACCAAGTGGACTGTACCACTGGTGGACTGTACCAGGTGGACTGTACCACTGCTGGGTGTACCACTGCCGGACTGTACCAAGTGGACTGTACCACTGGTGGACTGTACCATGTGGACAGTACCAGATGGACTGTACCACTGGTGGGTGTACCACTGGTGGGTGTACCACTGTTGGACTGTATCACTGGTGGACTGCACCACTGGTGGACTGTGCCAGGTTGAGTGTACCACTGCTGGACTGTACCACTGATGGGCTGTACCAGGTGGACTGTGCCACTGGTGGTTGTACCACTGGTGGGCTGTACCAAGTGGACTGTACCACGGGTGGGTGCATCAGTGGTGGACTGTACCACTGGTGGGATGATCAGGTATGCATTTCTGTTTCAGCCGAAGGGGGAGTTATGGTTTTCACTTCATTGTTTTAAAGGTGCTTTTATTTGTTTGTAGTAAATAATTAATACATTATCCACGAGAGGAGACCTTTTGATAGATGTACAGATAGACTCCACTCTGTAAGTGGACACCAGCAGAGCCAGGGCCCTGGTCTCTTCCAGTGCCAGGTCCTGCTCCAAGGGGTGGTAATACCCCCTGGTTGTGGAGGATCAGAGGCTCTGTGGGCCACAGGTAGGCGCAATAGCCACCTGAGCATGGCCGCCTCTGCTAGAAGCGGCCATGAGGACCTCATCTGGTGGGCACCTGCCTTTGTGACCCACAGGTGGGCGCGATGCCACCTGAGCATGGCCGCCTCCAATAGAAGCGGCCATGAGGACCTCATCTGGTGGGCACCTGCCTCTCTGACCCACAGGTGGGCGCGCTGCTACGTGAGCATGGCCGCCTCCGCTAGAAGCGGCCATGAGGACCTCATCTAGTTGGCACCTGCCTCTGTGACCCACAGGTGGGCGCGATGCCACCTGAGCATGGCCGCCTCCACTAGAAGCGGCCATGAGGACCTCATCTGGTGGGCACCTGTCTCTGTGACCCACAGGTGGGCGCGATGCCACCTGAGCATGGCCGCCTCCACTAGAAGCGGCCATGAGGACCTCATCTTGTGGGCACCGGCCTCTGTGGCACACAGGTGGGCGCGATGCCACCTAAACATGGCCGCCTTTGCTAGAAGCGTCCGTGAGGACCTCATCTGGTGGGCACCTGCCTCTGTGACCCACAGGTGGGCGCGATGCCACCTGAGCATGGCCGCCTCTGCTAGAAGTGGCCATGAGGACCTCATCTGGTGGGCACCTGTCTCTGTGACGCACAGGTGGGCGTGATGCCACATGAGCATGGCCGTCTCTGCTAGAAGCGGCCATGAGGATCTCATCTTGTGGGCGCCTGCCTCTGTGGCACACAGGTGAGCGTGATGCTACCCGAGCATGGCCGCCTCTGCTAGAAGCGTCCGTGAGGACCTCATCTTGTGGGCACCGGCCTCTGTGGCACACAGGTGGGCGCGATGCCACCTGAACATGGCCGCCTTTGCTAGAAGCGTCCGTGAGGACCTCATCTGGTGGGCACCTGCCTCTGTGACCCACAGGTGGGCGCGATGCCACCTGAGCATGGCCGCCTCTGCTAGAAGTGGCCATGAGGACCTCATCTGGTGGGCACCTATCTCTGTGATGCACAGGTGGGCGTGATGCCACCTGAGCATGGCCGTCTCTGCTAGAAGCGGCCATGAGGACCTCATCTTGTGGGCACCGGCCTCTGTGGCACACAGGTGAGCGTGATGCCACCCGAGCATGGCCGCCTCTGCTAGAAGCGGCCATGAGGACCTCATCTTGTGGGCACCGGCCTCTGTGGCACACAGGTGGGGGCGAGGACACCCGAGCATGGCCACCTCTGCTAGAAGCGGCCATGAGGACCTCATCTGGTGGGCACCGGCCTCTGTGGCACACAGGTGGGTGCGAGGACACCCGAGCATGGCTGCCTCTGCTAGAAGCGGCTAGAAGGACCTCATCTTGTGGCCACCTGCTTCTATGGCACACAGGTGAGCGTGATGCCACCCGAGCATGGCCGCCTCTGCTAGAAGCGTCTGTGAGGACCTCATCTGGTGGGCACCGGCCTCAGTGACCCACAGGTGGGTGCGATGCCACCTGAGCATCGCCGTCTCTGCTAGAAGCAGCCATGAGGACCTCATCTGGTGGGCACCGGCCTCTGTGGCACACAGGTGGGCGCGATGCCACCCGAGCATGGCCGCCTCTGCTAGAAGCAGCCATGAGGACCTCATCTTGTGGGCACCGGCCTCTGTGGCCTGCGAGTTATATTCTGTGCAGGTTCCTTTAACCATCTGTGTTTGTATTTAATTCCGGTCTCATGCCAGCTTTGTGTCCATGACAGTTCTGTTTTAGAATTGTTGAACCCAGTAGTATGTACTGCCTGGTTTTTGGCTGGTACTGTGGTGCCCTTATTTCAATCTGCAATTTGGAGGTAATATCTTTAAATCAACAGTGGCGACGAGTGAGAAGAGGTACTTGCTACCACCTCACAGCACAGGAGTGGCACCATCTTCTTCAGGAAACATTTTACCAAGCTGTACCTCACCACGAACATTTGTGAGGTCTGTCTGTTCATATTTTACAGAAGCATCTTTAAGGTGTGCCTACTGTTCTGATCATCGCGGATACAAAGGACTTTCACTTTACCTTTTTCTGTTGTCTTAACAAAATCCAAGGCATTCAGCATCATTTAAATTCACTCTAACGTTGGAGTGAGGTCTGGCATTCCCATGCTTAACCCCTTGGGTGCGGCCGCGATTCTGCGCCTGTGCGGCACATTCCGATCGCGGGTGCGGTCATGACGACCGGGAGCCGTCATCAGCACACGAGCACTGTGTGCCATGTCGGCTCCCTGCCGTCATCAGAATGGAAGGGGTTAAGAGCGAAGTAGGAGCGAGACACCGTGCTTCACATGGAGCGAGGATACTGCGAGACTTGGAGCTAGGAGTCTTGCGACGGCGCGGGTCTTCCCGGCGCGAGGCTTTTCAGACATCGGAAAAGGCTGATGCCTCAAGCACTACGTGCTACGTGCTACGTGCAACGTGCGGCCGTAATAGCATGGGTGCCATTTTGGATCAGGCACAGTGGCCGTATTCACAAAGGTAAACTGAGACGAAAGTCTAACTTTACTACTCGTAAATGCCCTTTGTGAATACCGAAAGCCGTAACGTTAGACTTTCCTCTCAGTTTATCTTCGTGAATCGGGCCCATCGTGTTTTCGGATTGGAGATTGAAGGAGGTATGCTGTTCAAAAAAGGAAAGTGTATACCTCCTGTCAGTCTGAGGGATCATATTTTATGTTGGGAGAGGATGTAGCATAACGGCCAGAGTTGCCACCTTTGGAACTGGGGAACCAGGTTCGAGTCTCGGCATCGGCTCAACATCCTGCAATTCTGGGCAAATTACTTAATCTCCCTGTGCATACAAAGAAAAAAAATGAATGTGTCATTGTGTAATGTAACTGGCGCTCATGTAACACGCTCCAATACTTTCGGGTCGAGTCTACAAACGCAAAAAAAAATTATAAATCTGTAGCCCTGGAAGGACATTTAGGAATGTCATCCCAGAAAAAATTGGTAAGAACAGTGCTCTGGTGGCCGGGCCTCGACAGTGTAGTGGACAGAGTTGTCAGGGAGTGTGATGTGTGCGCCAATAGTGAATTTTTTTTAGAAGTGTCTCCTGCACCGTTGAGTCCGGTTGATTGACGAGATTTTCCTTGGCATAAAGTTGGGTTTGATATATCAGGACCTCTCAATTTTTTGCCTCAATATTGTAGGTTTGTCATGGTTTCTGGTTGACCACCACTGGAAATGGGCTGAATTGAAGTTTGCGCCTCGTGTCACCACTGCTGTTGTGATTGAATTTCTCATAGAGCAATGGGTGGAGAAGCGTGGCTCAGTGGTTAGAGGCGGCAGACCCGGAAGCTGAGATCGACCGTGGACCAGGGTTCAATTCCCCGGCTCGGCGGGTCTCGGGCTCAAAATTCCACGGACTCGACAATTCTCGCTCTGGTGCCTACTCAACTCACGGGGTCACACTCTACGACTCTGGGCAATAGCTTGCTTAATCTCCACTACGGCCCCTCGCGGCGGGATGCCTGGCTTTCACCTTGTGGATACCCTGCCGGGGTTTCTCACAGGGGAATACCAGGACGGGTTCCCTAAGCAAGCGCCGGGACGCTTACGGGCAGCTGTGCACTTTACAAGTCCAATACATTTACATTACATTTACATTTACATTAGAGCTGTTTGATAGAAAAGGGTATCCTGAGGTTCTTATCATGGATAATGAGGTACAGTTGAAGTCCGTTGAGATGGAGAGGTTTCATAGATACGTCACCACTGCTTTGTACGAGCCTCAAGGTAATGGTCAAGTGGAAAGATTCAACTGAAGGTATCGTGCGGCACGTGGTAAAGGGAGAAATGATGGTTGTATCTCATTACTCCACACACCGTCACGGAGGTTAGTCCATTCATGCGCTTAAAGGGAGGGATTCTGGGGCATATTATCAAGGGGGTTTATCTCTGCTTTTTTGGCTTTAAAAGCCAAGAAAGCGGAGATAAAATTATCTCCCTATTACCTAGCTGTCGCTAACACCAGTTAGCGACAGCTAGTAGGAGATAGCGACCATCTTGGGCCCCACTTTGCATGTCAGTGATATTTATCACTAATGACATGCAAAGTGGGCGTGCCAAGATGTTAGCGACTGGAAACAGTCGCTAACATCGCTATCTCCTATTACCAACTTTTGGAGATATTCGCGCTAAGCGCGAATATCTCCAAAAACTAACACCTGCCCTGAGCAGTTCTTAGCCATGTTATCCAATGGGAGGTGGATAACATGGCTAAGAGCATTTCGTCGCTAATGCGTGAATATTGCTGTATTGCCAGCGATATTCACGCATTTCGCCGCTATCGCTGGATATTTTAGCACAATGGAGGAAAACGTTGCTAATAGCATGTTTTCTCCACTAACATATCCAGCGATAGCCAGCGATAAAAAAAACGTCGCTAAGCCTATTTAGCGATAATTATCGCTAATTGTTTGTAATATGCCCCTGTGTCTCCTGAAAGGGGGTGGAATGCTACAGCACGCCTCGCAAGCTTACTATCCAGACGCCAGGAGTACACTAGAGTGGGAAATGTACCTCGAGAGAAAAATGTCACCGCAAGCTGTTTGTCCAGACCACCTTGTGCTGTGAAGGAGGGGATACGTGAAGCAGATGAGATGGAAGTGATAGCTAACATAGCTAATATGATGTCTACAATCTTTGGATGTGTGACTGAAGAAATGTGGTAGGTCGTTATGGATGGTGACTTATTGTTAACAAGCATTGGCGTAGCCAATAGGTCTCGCTTTTCGGACCTTATTAGTGTTTAGCCAGAGCTAATTGCTTTGCAAATGTCTTTCAGCTATGGAGCTGGAATACTCTCACCCTGCAGGTGAGCCGTCGTGCTTGATACATCCCTAAAACACCACATGTACCTGACCAAGAGAGCGTGAAGAAATAGCGACACAATGAGACAATCTGGTAGACGCCACACCAGGCTTACAGCCAGGCCTTAAAGAAGCTGTGAATTCAGTTCTTGTCATCAAGTATTCTTGATCAGGTGGACACTCGAGTACCTCCCAATGCTAACATACACACCGCACTCTAATCACTCCAGCTTTCTTTTTCTTTTATCCTTTGTTAGTTTTATATGGACATTTATATTCTGCTCAAGGCAAATGTGGTTGTGATTCCTAGCACACGTTTTATAAATGATAATTAATTATTGTAAAACAATTCTTCAAAAGGTTGGTGTCTGCTTATAGCAACCAATTTATTTTATAGAAGATAAATGAAGGACAGAAAGGAGGGGGTTTCCTGAGTTGCTTTTAATAATTAGTAAATTTACCACCGTTTGTCCAATGCATCCTTACTGCATGGTGCTCTTGCCACCTATGCCAAGAATCTGTGCAAATACATGCACTCTGGTTGCCCGCGTTCTTCTGAAAACACCACTCCCAAAGCAGCAGCACGCCTCTATAGTAATATCATGGGGCAAAAAAGGCACTGATGCGTGACGCATCTGTGTCGTAAAGGCGGCGCATTGCTGGAGTTGCGTCGCAAATGCGACATAGCCCCAGCAATGGTCTGGGAGGGCCCTATCTGGCTAATGCTACGTCAATCCTTACGCCTGCTTCAAGCAGGTGCAGGGTTTTCACGCAGCATGGGCTCAAAAGTGAGTGAGTGAAATCTTGTAGATTTCACTCAGCCACTTTTCGGAGGCGTTCCTGCGCCGGAACGCCCCCCCTACACAGGACGCCTACTTCTGGCGCAGGGCTTTACAACGTGACGCATCACCATAAGCGTGGAAGGGTATACTCAGATGTGAGACCCTTGCTCATTGCACCATCAGGATTCAAGCAAGCCGGGCCGACGACGGCTGAAATGCCAGAAACCGGTCCCCGGAAGCTTGTTTCCTTCCCAGTATAAGAATTGGCTTGGTAGTTTGGTTTGCCCTGTTCCCATCATGCACTGGGACAGGAACAGACTAATTTGCATGTAGCCAGGTTCTGAGCTGGGATGGTGCAGTGAGCTAAAAAACGGTGATGGATCAAGCCCTGATCTTTGGACTGGGTAAGAGTGGTCTGCTTAATTCAGACACTCTGTTCATCACCACCCCCTTTTCTGAATCGTTTTGTCCACCATAAGCGTGGAAGGGTATACTCAGATGTGAGTCCCTTGCTCATTGCACCATCAGGATTCAAGCAAGCCGGGCCGACGACGGCTGAAATGCCAGAAACCGGTCCCCGGAAGCTTGTTTCCTTCCCAGTATAAGAATTGGCTTGGTAGTTGGGTTTGCCCTGTTCCCATCATGCACTGGGACAGGAACAGACTAATTTGCATGTAGCCAGGTTCTGAGCTGGGATGGTGCAGTGAGCTAAAAAACGGTGATGGATCAAGCCCTGATCTTTGGACTGGGGAAGAGTGGTCTGCTTAATTCAGACACTCTGTTCATCACCACCCCCTTTTCTGAATCATTTTGTCCACCATAAGCGTGGAAGGGTATACTCAGATGTGAGTCCCTTGCTCATTGCACCATCAGGATTCAAGCAAGCCGGGCCGACGACGGCTGAAATGCCAGAAACCGGTCCCCGGAAGCTTGTTTCCTTCCCAGTATAAGAATTGGCTTGGTAGTTTGGTTTGCCCTGTTCCCATCATGCACTGGGACAGGAACAGACTAATTTGCATGTAGCCAGGTTCTGAGCTGGGATGGTGCAGTGAGCTAAAAAACGGTGATGGATCAAGCCCTGATCTTTGGACTGGGTAAGAGTGGTCTGCTTAATTCAGACACTCTGTTCATCACCACCCCCTTTTCTGAATCATTTTGTCCACCATAAGCGTGGAAGGGTATACTCAGATGTGAGTCCCTTGCTCATTGCACCATCAGGATTCAAGCAAGCCGGGCCGACGACGGCTGAAATGCCAGAAACCGGTCCCCGGAAGCTTGTTTCCTTCCCAGTATAAGAATTGGCTTGGTAGTTTGGTTTGCCCTGTTCCCATCATGCACTGGGACAGGAACAGACTAATTTGCATGTAGCCAGGTTCTGAGCTGGGATGGTGCAGTGAGCTAAAAAACGGTGATGGATCAAGCCCTGATCTTTGGACTGGGTAAGAGTGGTCTGCTTAATTCAGACACTCTGTTCATCACCACCCCCTTTTCTGAAGCATCTCCCAGATGCGTCACGTTGTAAATACCCCACAGCATGGCACATCTTTTGCGCCACTGCTGCGTCATAAAAGTGACGCAACGGCGGTGCAAAAGAGGCGCAAGGGGCTTGTAAATTTGCCCCCCTGGGTATCTTGCTGTGCACTGGCCGGTGCCAGCAGTTGGGAGGAGTAAATGCAAGATGACACGAAGCTGAGGCAGCACAGCATGCATGTGGCAGCTCTGTGCACACGAGGGTCTGTCCAGGCTGCTGTGCCCTCTTTTCAGTCCGATGATAATTGAAGGAATTGGAGTCCTCGCGTGCTCAGATCAAGGACTAATGCATGTTCCCAATGATGCCCTGTTGGACCCACATAGTGTACCCCAATCAACCCGGCAGTACTCACACTTCTTGCACAGTGCCCCTCGGTCCCCAGGTGCTCCTGGGTAGTTCATCATTATCAATGGCAGTAGATTTGAGGAGGGAGACAGTGGGGAGTCCTCGTCCCCCACCGCTGACGTCTGTCAGCCACTGGGCTCTGGGCTGCTCCCCGACGCTACCTGCGGTGGGCGCTGGTGGGCCTCAGGACAGAGAAAGGCGGGCGGGGGCAGTGGTGACACCGGGGAGTCACGCTGGGCCCCACGTCGTGGTCCCCTGACACAAGTGGGTCCCCGCGACGCCACTGGCCACCCACCATGGTCGCTCCAATCCAGCCCTCCAGCGGCAGCGGGGACTCGGCCATCTTCAGCTCTGCTTCCTGCCTGAGCTCCCAGGCTGCAGCCATGCCCGTAGCCCGGAGTGCCGCGCATACATCCAGGGGCGTAACACAGGCCCCTGCAGCCCCCGCAGTGCAGGGGGCCCTGTCAGCACCGCACTTCTGCTGGGGAGCTCTAGATTGAGTACGGAGGGGGCCCCTTCACGTACCCTGCAGGGGGGCCCCCTCAAGGTTCGTTACACCACTGCACACATCCACCCTACGAGTATACACAAACCTATGGCTACTAACACTACCGTACCTATTGCAGGGCTTCCTTATTTTATTACGACAAAAAAGTGCTATCCTTCAACGTCTAAGAAGAAGAAAACATTAATATTTTCTTTGTTCTTCAAATGTAAAATGTTTTTAAAAAAACATTTGCGTCCCCAAACAACCGTATAGCCAGAGAATAACACTATTTACCCACCACCGTTTAATTGTTTAAGCGCAATAAAAACGCTAAATGCTATGCAAAAAAAAATACTTCACTTCCATTGTTAAATACATTACGTTGGGGCATGGATTTAGCAGCATGGCATGGCCCCAGGGAGTTCTTTTCAAACCAAATTTAGCATGACTGCACTTTGCTTGGAAAGGATCTGTCAGGTCTGCAAAATCCATTGTTCTATTGGAATTGTAGATAAGTTACGCCTGCTGTGCGGTGAGTGGTACTGGAATGACTGCATGTGCACCAAATATTATTTACTCTGTTGCAATGTAATGGGCCATGCAGAAAATGACGTCCCTTAATTGCTGTTTTTTCCTACATGAAGACGCTGCTTTGTAGACCGAGGTGTTTATTTTTGAGAGTCACATACCCCAAAATAAACAGCGAGGAACAGAACAAGAACACAATTTGAGGTTTTCGTCTGCCGCTTATTGGTTTCTCCATCCTTGCCAGTCAGGGTGTCCTGTCCCTGTGTTCAATATGTGGTGAGCTCCGGTCCAGCAGCGAGATTGGATTTCTCAAGAATTCTGCTGTAAGTAAGAAGAATGGAGCTCGCGGGAGCTGCGGGAAGACCCTGGAGGAAACTAGTGTAAACTGTCTGCATTCGATTTCCTACCCTCCTCCCAAACACCATATAATCCAGCTGACATGTTCACAGCTATGTTGCTGAACTTTGCTCTTTACATACTGTGTCCCATTTAGTTTGCGCTGGTTATTACAGAAAGTACAGTTTGTGTCAACAGAAGACGTGGCTAAGCATGGGCGGATTTTGCGGATCCACGATTCACGAATTTGCGAATTCACGGATCGGCGGATTTGGGGGCGGGGCTTCCTCGAGTGTGTGGGCGGGGCCAAAAGGACGGGGCTTCCATGCGAGCGCACATGCCTCTTGTGTGTATAAAAGGTCAGAGACCGATCAGACTGCAAAGGAGAGGGGGGTGATATGGTCGTGAGAGCCCTTCCAATGATGAAATGACATAGATTCACATGGCCTGCTCTAATCTTTCCCCATGTATTTTTTTCTAGGACCTGCACCCTGATTTCAGGTTTCAAGGGATAGCAAGCTTGGATGTGGAGCACTGGTTGGTTGGCACTACACAAAACTGACACATAAATTGCTTCTTTATTGTTTTTAAATGTGGTTGTTTGCTCATTTCCTATCCTTTCCATGGAGCAGTGTGCATTTCAGTAATGGCATGCTGCGGGCACGCTCTGCATTCCACTTCCATGGAATTGCTCATATGACCTCGGCCCCACCAATAATTTGTTACATATGGCTCCAAATTTAATAGCAAATTAAACCCAGACCTACAGATTTTGCCAATGTTTGTTATTAAAGTGATGAATAGGGGTTGAGACAACCCAGCAGGGGAAGGACCTGTTACCTGCAGATTGGAGACTTCTGATCAGATAAAGTAACACACATAGTTACTCTGCAGAAAAGTGGCTTTCCCATCACATCAGGTTGTATAAAAGGTCAGAGACCGATCAGACGAGTGTGTGGGCGGGGCCAAACGGACGGGGCTTCCATGCGAGCGCACATGCCTCTTGTGTGTATAAAAGGTCAGAGACCGATCAGACGAGTGTGTGGGCGGGGCCAAACGGACGGGGCTTCCATGCGAGCGCACATGCCTCTTGTGTGTATAAAAGGTCAGAAACCGATCAGAGCAGCTTGCGGTTGAGGTTTAATTTTTGTGCCAGGACCGTCGTGCCAGAATGAACCCTGCCCTTCATATTTATTCAAGAAGACACCACCGTTTTGTGCCTGCTGTAAATAATTTACGATGGCGCCGGCAAGCTGCCAGCGCCATCCTGAAAAAGTTACTTAATTAGCTTCAACAGGAAGCTCCAATTGGTAAAATAAAGCAGGCGCTCGAGCCCCTGCTTTATCTTATCTATTAGAGCTTCCTGTTGAAGCTAATTAAGTAACTATTTGAGGATGGCGCTGGCAGCTTGCCGGCGCCATCGTAAATTAGGCTTGAACTTTTGACCGCGGAATCCGCCGCTCGCGGATTGCGGATTTTCGGTAAATTCGCGAGAGTTCGCGGACCGCGAATTTACCGAAAATGCGCAAAATCCGCGATCGGAGCGGATTTTGCGCTCATGCTTAGATGTGCCTCTGAACAGCTCTAGCGGCCAATTGTGGGAGGGGTGGGGGGAGTGCGGCCGGGAGCAGGGCGCGGAGCGTTTACCTTGCGGGATTGAGCATGATAATTGCTAGCAAATGGCGCTGCTCTCTCCCGCAAGGGAATCGCCAAACGTGCACGCGTTGCCAATGAAAGCAGTGCAAAGTGTGCACGTTTTTGGGTGAAAAAGCGGATCAATTCCAAGAGGTCCCCTACTGTGCAGCGCATGCACGCTGCGTAGGCGAGACCTAAAAAGGGTTATGGAACATGTTAAAGAAGGGTGACTGGTACAAAAAGAGATTTCCGCACAATTGTTTCCATATTGGAAGGTTTTGTGAGAGTTGGAGTTTGAAGGAGGTATGCTGTTCAAAGAAGTTAAGCGTATACCTCCTGTCGGTTTGAGGAATCATATATTATCTGTAGCCCATGAAGGACATTTAGGAACTGTGTGCCGATGGCCGGGCCTTGACAGGGTAGTGGACAGAGTTGTCAAGGAGTGTGATGTGTGTGTCAATAGTTAAAAAATGTTAAAAGTGGCTCATGTAACCGTAGAGTCTGGTTGATTAGCCGGATTTTCCTTGGCAGAAAGTTAGGTTTAATATACCACGATCTTTCCATTGTTTCCCTCAAGATTGTAGGTGTGACATGGTTGTGGCTAAGTACCACTCAAAATGGCCTGAAGTAAGTGTGTGCAGTGTGTGAATGTATTTATGAAAGTTTGTGTGTATGTATTTATGAAAGTATGTATGTATTTATGAAAGTATGTGTGTATGTATTTATGAAAGTTTGTGTATATGTATTTATGAAAGTATGTATGCAAGTATGTGTGTACATACATATGTATGTATTTAGGAAATTATGTATGTATGTGGGTATGTATGTACATACATGTCTAAGCATGTATTTATGAAAGTATGTATGTAAGTATGTATGTATTTTAAAGTATGTATATGTACATATGTGTGTATATATATATATATACATATATATATGTATGTACATACAAATATATGTATATCCATATGTATGTATTTATGATATTAAGTATGTATGTACATATGTATGTAAGTATGTATGTACATATGTATGTAAGCATGTATCTACATATGTATGAATGTTACTATGTATATGTATATGTATGTAAGTTTTTATCTACATATGTATGTATGTAAATATGTATCTACATATGTGTGTATGTATCTACATATGTATGTATGTAAGTATGTATCTACACATCTATGTATGTAAGTATTATGTACATATGTATGAATGTATTTATGTAAGTATGTATGTATGTTCGCATGTATGTATGTAGATATGTATGTATGTAGGTATGTATGTACATATGTATGTATGTATTTATGAAAGTATGTATGTATGCACATATGTATGTATGCACATATGTATGTATTTATGACATTATGTATGTATGTACATATGTATGTAAGTATGTATCTACATTTGTATGTATGTAAGTGTGTATCTACATATATGTGTATGTAAATATGTATGTACATGTGTATGCATGTAAATATGTATGTACATGTGTGTGTGTATGTATGTATGTAAGTGCAGGAAGCTGGCTCTGTATATATTATATCTAAGTAAGGTATAGTGTGCACAGAGTCCAGTGGATCCCCAGAGGTATTACAGAAGTTAAAGTAGATAATACCTTACTCTCTTTTGTGGTAGTGTGGTTGAGCAGTCAGGCTTATCAGAGGGCTTTGTTAAGCATGTGTTGTACCCACTAAGGAAAGACATGATGTCACACACTCCAAGACTGAATCAAAGACCAATTGTTTTTCTATAAAAATATTACCTTGTTACTTTTATTTCAGAGCCAAGGGAAACTCAGTTGCAGGTAAGTACCAATTTAAAATAGCAATGCTTTTCAAGTACAGAAAGAATGTGCATGCAGAACCAATAGGAATACTTTACAGCAATACTGACAATACTTTGGGGTGTCAATCAACAGTAGCAGTAACTTAACAATGTGAAAGATAGACACAGTGCAGACATCAAGAAATGGAATGCAATCCAATGGGAGGAAAACAGTTATGTACATTTTCAGCTAAGTACCTGACGTACTCATCCAGTCTTCAGGGGTTTAGACCAACACAGAGCAAGGGTCAGATCAAGGTAGGTACTGCACCGCCAGCGGCACTGGGGCGGCTGGGTGCAGAGGTCACTGGGCCCAATGGTAGGTACCCGCGGTTTCAGGGTGCAGGCCCCGGGCGATATGGTGAGCACAGGGGGGACACAAGGCAGCACCAAAGCTACATCACCAGCTGCACAGGAGCGGCCGGGTGCAGTTTGCATACTCAGCATTGGAAGTCCAATGCAATCTTACGGAGATTCTTCTTTTTTGGAAAAAGGCTGCAGGCGTCAAACTGGAGGGTGCAGACAGAAAACCAGCAAGACCACACGTAATTTGGGATATTGGGGGTCACAGGGGCACCACTGGGCAAGCCCCTGAAAGCCCAAGGTCTGCAAGTGCAGGGGTGCATTTAGACATCTTACCGGGCCGATCGCGGTTAGAGGGTCCCTTTGGATTCGCACTGCAGGTGTCAATGTGGAGGTCAGCCAACACTGGATTAGAGGTCAGATTTGATGGGGCACCTTCACTGGACCAGGGGGCCACCTGGACTTGGGCCGGCCATCGGGTGCAGAGGGGTCAGGACTCGCGGTTCCAGTTGGCACAGCAGTCCTTGGAGTTGATTTCTTCTGGACAGGTTTGCTGTCCACAGGAGATGTGATTCTTTTTCGAAGGCAGCATCCTCCCAGGGTTTTCAAAGGTCACTGGCTGCAAGACAGGTTGCCTTTTTGTTGCAGGCTAGTAGGGCTGGGGCCAAAGCAGTTGTCCTCTTCAGGCTTCTCTGCAGGGTCCGCTTCAGGGAGGTCTTCTTTCTTCTTAGGTCATCGCAGATCTGAATTCCCTGGTTCAGTGATGCCCCTAAAGTACTAAACGTTAGGGGCGTTACCAGGAGCTACAGGTAGTAGCCAAGAAGCTACTTACCTTTAGGGTGACCACATCCTCTTTAGTTTACTTCCTTTGGGGTGAATACATCCCTAACCCTATTGGCTAAAATCCTTCCATCCAATAAGGAAGATTTTCAAAGGAGGGGGTCACTTCAGCTCAGGGCACCTAGGGTGGGGGGGTCCTGGCTGGGAGGGGACACATCTTTCCTGACTACTAATTTTCCTGCCGACCTTGCCACCAAAAAGTGGGGCTTGGTCGGGGGGCGGGCATCTCCACTGGCTGGAGAGGCCCACACTAGCATAACAAAGGGCAGGAAGCCTTTGAGGCTCGCCGCCCTCAATGCTGTTCCTGCTTGTGTGTAGGTGGGAAGCACCTCCACCCAGACCAGGCTTTGTTTCTGACCCATGAGAACACAAGGCTCCCACCTCAGCGGGTCAGAAACATGTCTGTGTGTGGCAGGCTGGTGCAGACCAGTCAGCTGCACACCAGAGAGTTGGTCGTTTTTCATGGGGCATCTCTAAGGTGCCTTCTGTGTGCATTCTACAATAAATTCAACACAGGCATCAGAGTGGGTTTATTATGCTGAGGAGTTTGATATCAAACTTTCCAGCATTCAGTAAAACCATCGTGGAGCTGTGGGGTTCATAAAGACAAACTCCCAGCCCGTGTACTCACTATGGCTTCACGGCACTTACAATGTCTAAGAGTGGAATCAGACACTGTAGGGGCATATTTCTCATGCAGCTGTGCCCTCACCTGGGGTATCTTGTACCCTGCCTTAGGGCAGAGAGACCTGCTGGAGGGTGACTTACCTATGCCACAGGCAGTGGTTTGTAGGCATGGCACACAGGGATGTGTGCCATGTGGGCTCTTCAGTTTTAGTTGCACCTAAACACACGTTTGCAATGGCAGAGTGTATGTTTTTGGGGAGGGGTCTCTCAGGGTGGTATAATGCATGATGCATCCTTTAGAGACCCTCTCTGGTAACAATACCTTTGGTATCTTTTACAAGGGACTTATATATAAGCCAGAGGTGTACCAATTGTGGAAACAGTGGTATAGTTTAGCAAAATGAACACAGGTACTGGGGCCTGGTAAGCAGGGACCCAGTACACACTCAGTCTAAGTTGCATCAGATACCAGGCAAAAAGCGTGGGGGGGTACTGTGACAGAACCCCATTTTCCTAAGTATGTGCGTATTCATGAAAGTGCATATGTATGTATATATGTATTTATGTACATATGTATGTATTTATAAGAGTATGTATGCACTTATGTATGTATGGAAGAATGTATGTATTTATGTATTTATGAAAGTATGTATGTAAATACATATGTATGTATGTAAATATGTAGGCATGTACATATGTATGTATCTGCGTACATACATAGCTATGTATGTATTTATATTTGTATGTACATATGTATGTATGATATATGTATGTACGTTGAAATACCTATGTATGTATGTCTGTAAGGGTGTATGTATGTACATATGTATGTATGATATATGTATGTATGTTGATACGCTTATGTATGTTTGCATGTATGTATGTATGTCAGGGTGTATGTATGTACATATGTATGTATGCATGTATGATGCACCATGTATGTATGTATGTATGTATTTACCTGGTGTTTCTATAGTGAAACTTTACCTTGGCAGCAGCTATAAGCATTTATAAACATGAATTAGTGGCAGAATCCACATTTAGGGCAGAATTCAGCTTTTAATATAGATAGGACCTTGGAAGTCACCCTGAGGACGTTCTACAAGAACCTGCTACAAGTCCCAGGGAAGAGACGTAACTGGAGTGTCTGACGGGTACTAGATTTACACTCACTTGATGGTGTCACGCCATTAAATGCAGCTGCTACTGGTAGATAGTTCGGGAAGCTCAAGCTACATCATTACCTCTCTGTCCACGCCCGTGTCAGTCATTACAATAGGAGGCCTTTAAACCTCCAATAGCGAAGCTTTTAGCAAGCCACGCCCACTTAACAAAAAACAATGTGCCAGCAAATCCCACTTTTCTATCACAGGAATTTAACAGATACCCTGGTTCTATCGCAGGAATACACCAGATCAACCAATACGCCTGGTTCTATCGCAGGAATATGATAGATAGAAACTTCTGGTTCTATTGTAGGAATATGACCGATACGCCTGGTTCTATTGCAGGAATACAACAGATGCACCTGGTTCTATCGCAGGAATATAACAGATGCGCCTGGTTCTATCACAGGAATTTAACAGATACCCTGGTTCTATCGCAGGAATACACCAGATCAACCAATACGCCTGGTTCTATCGCATGAATATGATAGAAACTTCTGGTTCTATTGTAGGAATATAACAGATACGCCTGGTTCTATTGCAGGAATATAACAGATGCGCCTGGTTCTATTGCAGGAATATAACAGATGCGCCTGGTTCTATCACAGGAATATAACAGATACGCCCAGTTCTATCACAGGAATATAACCGATACGCCTGGTTCTATCACAGGAATTTAACAGATACGCCCAGTTCTATCACAGGAATATAACCGATACGCCTGGTTCTATCACAGGAATTTAACAGATACGCCCAGTTCTATCACAGGAATTTAACAGATATGCCTGGTTCTATCACCGGAATATAACCAATACGCCCGGTTCTATCACAGGAATATTACAGATACGCCCGGTTCTATCACAGGAATATAACAGATACGCCCGGTTCTATCACAGGAATATAACCAATACGCCCGGTTCTATCACAGGAATATTACAGATACGCCTGGTTCTATCACAGGAATATAACAGATACGCCCAGTTCAATCACAGGACTAAACCGATAAGCCTGGTTCTTTCACAGGAATATTACAGATACGCCTGGTTCTATCACAGGAATATAACAGATACGCCCAGTTCAATCACAGGACTAAACCGATAAGCCTGGTTCTTTCACAGGAATATTACAGATGCGCCTGGTTCTATCACAGGAATATAACAGATGCGCCTGGTTCTATCACAGGAATATAACAGATATGCCTGGTTCTATCACAGGAATATAACCGATACGCCCGGTTCTATCACAGGAATATTACAGATACGCCTAGTTCTATCACAGGAATATAACAGATACGCCTAGTTCTATCACAGGAATATAACCAATACGCCCGGTTCTATCACAGGAATATTACAGATACGCCTGGTTCTATCACAGGAATATAACAGATACGCCCAGTTCAATCACAGGACTAAAACGATATGCCTGGTTCTATCACAGGAATTTAACAGATACGACCAGTTCTATCACAGGAATATAACCGATACGCCTGGTTCTATCACTGGAATATTACAGATACGTCTGGTTCTATCACAGGAATATAACCGATACGCCTGGTTCTATCACTGGAATATTACAGATACGTCTGGTTCTATCACAGGAATATAACAGATACGCCTAGTTCTATCACAGGAATATAACCAATACGCCTGGTTCTATCACAGGAATATTACAGATACGCCTGGTTCTATCACAGGAATATAACAGATACACCCAGTTCAATCACAGGACTAAACCGATAAGCCTGGTTCTTTCACAGGAATATTACAGATGCGCCTGGTTCTATTGCAGGAATATAACAGATGCGCCTGGTTCTATCACAGGAATATAACAGATATGCCTGGTTCTATCACAGGAATATAACCGATACGCCCGGTTCTATCACAGGAATATTACAGATACGCCTAGTTCTATCACAGGAATATAACAGATAGCCCAGTTCAATCACAGGAATAAACCGATACGCCTGGTTCTATCACAGGAATATTACAGATACGCCTAGTTCTATCACAGGAATATAACAGATACGCCTAGTTCTATCACAGGAATATAACCAATACGCCCGGTTCTATCACAGGAATATTACAGATATGCCTGGTTCTATCACAGGAATATAACAGATACGCCCAGTTCAATCACAGGACTAAACCGATATGCCTGGTTCTATCACAGGAATTTAACAGATACGACCAGTTCTATCACAGGAATATAACCGATACGTCTGGTTCTATCACAGGAATATAACAGATACGCCTAGTTCTATCACAGGAATATAACCAATACGCCCGGTTCTATCACAGGAATATTACAGATACGCCTGGTTCTATCACAGGAATATAACAGATACGCCCAGTTCAATCACAGGACTAAACCGATAAACCTGGTTCTTTCACATGAATATTACAGATGCGCCTGGTTCTATTGCAGGAATATAACAGATGCACCTGGTTCTATCACAGGAATATAACAGATATGCCTGGTTCTATCACAGGAATATAACCGATACGCCCGGTTCTATCACTGGAATATTACAGATACGCCTAGTTCTATCACAGGAATATAACAGATACGCCTGGTTCTATCACAGGAATATTACAAATATGGCTGGTTCTAAATTCAGGGGCATAACAGATACGCCTGGTTGTATAACAGGTAGTAGTATCAATGAATGATCATTCTCATAAAACACAACTTCCATAAAAACATTGCAAGTAGTATATAAATAGGCATCGTAAAAACATCATGATTATATAATAAAAAATAAGATAAAACATATCATACTTGTCGATACTGAAGTATCTATAAAAATAACCTCTTTTGATCCCGGGACATATTGGCTGGTTGGCCATCGAGCCAGATCATTCAATTGTATGAAGGTGAGTTTCTATCATCATTTCTGATTTAGAAGACAGACCACTCCAGAGACCACTCAAATCACAGCCACGCTACTTGTCAGTGGATAACATCTTAATCCTGACCCGCCAGACTTGTAGCAAATATCTTGTAAACACTAGCCATTTGGTAGTGTCAGATCTAAACACACGTAGAGCTTCTGATGGCTGTGTAAATGACAAAAGTCGGCATGCCGAGATTATCCACCTTTTTCTAATATGTGCATAACCAGGGCAAATAACCATGAAGAGTTCTAGAGATTCGGGGCTAAGACTTCACACGGGATACAGCGGGGTTACAGTAGCATTCTTCCATTTACTTTTGATGACATTCAAAGGCAAAATCCCAAACCTAAATTGTAAATAAAGTCTGCGTGCATGTGGGGGTACGATCTCATCCATAAAAATTTCAAACTGACATTTTTTTTTTAAATTTAAAAATCTATCAGTTAAAGTGCTGGGTGCTACAGCATTGAAACATAATACCTGAATTTAGCAGTTTACAGAACAAATGGCAGTGGCAATATAGCACAAACCAGATCCTTCTCCGAATGGACGGGATACGCTACAACACGCCCTGCCTAATTCAGCTGTAAATATTCCTGCTGTACCGAAATTCACAGAAACTAGACTTCTGAGCCTCGACTGATTTTGACAAGTGTCTCTGAAGTCCTACTATATAAAAGACTAGCTTACCCGTCGCGCGGTGCTGCGATCTCAGAAGAAAGGAAATTCCAGGAAACTCGTTATGATAACATTCAATTTACATTGTGTCATTTTTATTGAAACTTATTCATTTTAATCTTTAAAACATTTCAAAGTGTGGCTTGAGCAGTGCGTACTCGATCGGCTTCCAATCTTGATTCTCGTTGCTCTCCTGTTTCATTTGAGCGGGCTTGAGCAGTGCGTAATTGATCGGTTTCCAATCTTGATTCTTGTTGCTCTCCTGTTTCAAATGAGCGGGCTTGAGCAGTGCGTAATCGATCTGTTTCCAATCTTGATTCTCGTTGCTCGTTCGTTTGAGAAGAACGGGCTTGAGCAGTTTGTATTCGAACAGCTTCTAATCTTGCTTCCCGTTGCTCATCTGTTTCTGAAGCTCGTAATGCCTTTTTCTTTCATGCTTCAGATGTAGATCGAGCAATCGATTTCCGTTTGGGGGGCATAACTGTCGACGATGCTCGCAAATTCGCTGACAATTTCAGTATTCGAAAGATTATGAGAGCACTGGGGGGCTGTTATTTAAGAGAAATTTAAAAAGTGTATGCCAGAAACCTTCGCGGGAGTGTACTCAACAACTTCCCAAAGTTTCATGGCGATCGGATGAATGGTGTAGTAATGCATAAAAAACAAACAGACAGACAGACATACATTTGTTTTTATATATATAGATTACACAACTATACATGGAAATGTGGTCATATTGTTTAATAAACATCAACTAGTTCGCATCCTCTTGCATAAGACTCAAAATCGGGATAAGGGTTCTAAAGTGGAATACTAGAATTACAACAACACTGTTTGGACCACTACCATCGCTGTTGTTTACCTTGAAATACTTAGGGAAACATTTAAAATGCTTGGCTTCCCTACTACCACAAAATTAAGCCTTGAAAAAGTCATCTACCTAACGAAACACGTGTCGGCTTTCTTCAACAACACTGCAGACTTTGTAGCAATGCAATTAAGACCATTTGCGTTGAAGCTTTGTTGTATTTATATGGTTGCATACTTTATGCTATGGCATGGTGCGATATTTTTTAAAATGAACTGACCACAAGGTCATTTGACTTACTTGTGGTTGTGCTCTGTAACTAATATTATAATATCTGAGTTTAATGGCAAAATCATTTTTTTAAAAAGGGTAACACTTCTTTCGAGATAGTTTTTGGATCCTCCAACAGTTCCCCCATCCCCTGTTTGAACAACCACTCCTTACTTGTGGAGTGGTGTGGCTCACTGGTTAGAGGCGGCAGACCCGGGAGCAGAAGTCGGCCCGGGAGCAGGGTTCAATTCCCGACGCGGAAGGGTCATGGACTTGGGTCAGCGGACTCGATAATTCTCGCTTCGGTGCTTACTCTAATCAGGGGTTCCACTCGGCAACTCTGGGCATTAGCTTGCCTAATCTCCACAACGGCCCCATCAATTCCGGGGATGCCTGGCTCCACCTTGGGGACTCCCAGCAGGGACCATCCCACAGGGAAAGCCAGGACGGGTTCCCCAGAGTTATACAGCGCCAGGAAACCTATGGACGAGTAGCAGTGCGCTTTACAAGCTCAAATACATTTACATTTACATTTACATTTAATCTCCCTAAACCACACCACTTGCCTGCCCGTTTGTCGAGGACTTGACTGGGATCTGGATGTTACTGGCCAAAGTCTTACCCAGAACACTAAAACCTTCAGTACAACAATGTGTGTGATGCTCTTTACCCAAGATCTGACCAGCCCAGAAACAGTGGTATGTTTATTGAAAGGTGTAAAAGTGATCTTATGAATTTATTGTCCACCACCTCTAGGCTGTTCCAAACCCCACAACTCAGCACCATAAAGAACAACGTCCGGGGGCGTGGCCAAGCCGGCCGCGAAGATGGCCGCCAGCTAGAGAGGCTCTCACCATCAGCCTGGCCCAGCATTAATTCTCCCCGGAATCTGCGCTCCGGACCTCATCCTTTCCGGCGTTGCGGACAGCGCAGGCGGCGCTCACTCTGCGGGGCTGTTTACAGCATCCCAGCTCCAGCCTCCCCTCGAGAACCATCGGCCAGCGTGAAGACCGGGCCTGCGACACAACTTCATAGGGCGCCCGGGCGGGTCCGTGCAGCACAACAGCACCCCACGAGTGCTCTCTGAGGTCGGGAGCCGCACCAGAGAGGCCCCGGGTGAGTCAGATGGCGCCCTGTGATCCCCCCTCCCCCCAGTTGCCGGTGCCAGTATTCTGCCCTCGGGCCGGCTGCCCTGCCCCTTGATTTGCAATTTTCACCCGAGTGGGCTGGGTATGCTCAGACGTGAGTCCCAGGCTCTCCACACCACTGGAGTCAAGCTATCCAGGCTGATGAAGGCTGATAGCCAGAAACCGGTCCGTGGATGCTTTATTCCGGTCTGGGAAAGACATGGCTTGGTAGTTCAGACTGGACTGTTCCCATGAGGCACAGGGTCAGAGCTGATTCGCATATAGCCAGTGTCTAACCCAGGGTGATGTGGAGTGCAAAAAAACGATGGATTTAGGCCCAGATCCTTGTACTGGGGTGAATGTATGATATTGTTCTACATTCTGTCCATCAACTGTGTTTTTTGCAATTTTCTGCCCCTTGATTGCAGCGTGCGTAGTTCCCGGCGCTGTGGGGACAGGGCCCATGCGTCGGTATTGTTTGGGGTTGGTGCGCCGGTCTGGAACGGCGGACGGGCCCGGCGGGAGGGGGTGGTGCATCTGCCTGCCGCCCTTTATTGTACCATTACAACACGCCCGGGGAGGCCCCCCTGCAGTGTGTTTCCATGACGGCAAGGAGTGCGCTCCAGTGGAGGCACACCATACGGGGCTCATTCAGGCTCACCATGTTACCGTCATGCCACCAGCGCCGCCAGTGACACAGTGCGAATCGGCACTCGATCCCTGGAGGGATTATGAGTGAAGGAGTGGACGATACCCATGATTTAGCACACGCACTACCTGAGCAGTGAAGCCTGCGGTCCAGTGTTGCAGACTGTCTTGTGAACTTAGAGACTTTGCTCCTTGCCTGCCTCCTGATCCCCCTCCTCTTATATCCGTGACTCGGGGAAAAGAGGGGTCTTTGTATGCCACCCTAGGAATCAACTGTTCGGTTGTTGGGTAGGTTCCCTTTCTTTGGTGACTCTGTCAACTGTCCAGCATTACAGATGCTCCACGTTGGGTCTGTGTTTTTGAAAATACCTACCATAACACCAATAGTCAGGAGCTACCTGGTCATTTGACTCCTCCGCCGGCTACCAATGAGAGTGCTCCTGCAGGCCTTTTGCTTACCTCTGCGGCCAGGGGGCATTGTCTGTATCTGGCAGTGCACAGCAGTTTCTTTACGCCCCAATGTGCTTGCCTTGCTGGTGACATGAATGGCCGGATGTATTGACTAACGCAGCCCTCTGAGCTCTTTGGATTGTCTAGCCCCATTGCTTAAATTGCCCTACTTTGTAGATGTGGGTCATAAAGACCCTAAACAGAGCACCCTACCTTTCGAGAAGACGACGGAAGGAACAACGATGCTCCCACCTGAGATGGCTGAAAAGGCGCCCGCAGCCGAGGCGCCGGAGCCTCCTGAGGCCTCTGTTGCGTCACTACTGCTCGAGATGAGGGCAGGTTTTAAGGCCTTGGACTCCCGCCTTGACTCTTTGGATCATACTATCTCGTCCTTGGGCACCAAGGTACAGACTCATGTATGCAGACGATACCATCCTGTATGTCCGGGAGCCCCCCCTAAACCTGGCTCCTCTAATTCGTGAAATTATCCGCTTTGGTAGATTTTCGGCACTGGGCATGAATTGGCACAAGTCCATCATATTCCCGCTCACGGTGAGCACAGTCAAATGGGACTGCAAATTCCCACTTGAATGGTGCCAGGACTCGGTGAAATATCTTGGCATCTACATCCACCTGGACAACACCTAGATTATACGCCTAAACTATGGGCAGACCTTTCAAAAACTAGAAGAACAGGTGGACCGCTGGCTGAGGCTTCCCTTGTCGCTAGCTGGCAGAGTAGCCATATTAAAAATGGTGGCCCTCCCCAAATTCTTATATCTTTTTAATAATATCCCTGTGCCCCTGGCTGACGGCTTTTTTCTCACTCTGCGGACACTCATGACCCGATTGGTATGGGGGGTAAATGGCCCCGCGTTCGATGGTCCATACTGACTCTGCCATATGACAGAGGGGGTTTCAACGTCCCAGATCTCCAAGTGTACTACTTAGTGGTGCAAAGACGCTACGCGCACGCTTGGTTTCACCCTGACTTCCGTATTCCGTTTTTAAGGCCAGAGGCAGACCTAGTCCTCCCGGACAAATTTAGCGAGGTGCTGCTGGGTGGTTTCCCACGGGACAGGCGGGACATTCAGACGGTGTCAACAACTGCTTGGGCTTGGGACAAGCTGAGACCGCGTATGGGCGCTGCAACTCTGTATTCCTCCGCCTTGCCACTACCCAATGCCAGATGGTTCCCATTTACGGGAGAAGGAATAGTGCAGCGTACATTGGCGGCAGCTGACATAGTGAAGGTGGGTGACCTGTTTCCTTGGGGTCATATTTTTTCCATAGATGAAGATGACAGATTCTCTGACTGCAGTTTTATGACCCGCTTCCTAGTGAACAGAATGATAGCCGCACTGCGAGCGGCGTTCCCCTCATACCCGGATGAACCGGACTCGTTCCCCCCGCTTAGTTTGGTCCTGGAGAACTCGAGTGGCGCACGCCTAATTTATAAAATGTACAAGACTTGCGCCACCATGCTCGCTGTAGCCGACTCCAAGATTAGACGGGACTGGGAGGCAGATACGGGTGGGGCGATCACAGACGACCGATGGAAGAAGTGTTGTATGGTCACCAGGGACATTTCACTTAACAGCCGCCATAAGTTATTACATTTCAAATTTCTCCGTCAAGCCTATTTTACACCAGCCATGGCCCACAAGATTGATGCTACTAAGTCACACAATTGTTTCAAATGCACATCCCCACAAGCTGACTTTTTACATCTAGCCTGGTCCTGTCCTCGTTTACAGACTTACTGGACAATGGTGCATGAGACACTAGGGAAAATTATTGGGGTGCCGCTTGTCCCCCTTCCCAAAATTGCCCTTTTGGGTTACACAGTCCAGATTCCCAAGAAAGTAAGGAGATTGGTGTCCCTGGGATTGTTGCTGGCAAAAAGGGAGGTAGCCGTCCACTGGGGCAGAAAGACATCCCCCAAACTACAAGACTGGCTTAGTAGCTTAGTGTATTGCAACACTAACGCGGAGTTGTATGCCAGTCTAATGCCACCGGCATCCCGCCCTAAAGACATATGAGGACCACTGAGGGCATACCTGGACGCAGCTAAGCGGGTCTCCAACACACAGGCAGACAACGGTATACTACCAAAGGGAGTGGGCTGCGAGGGAGGTTTTTGGCTACACGGATGCACGGCACTGCGTGGAGGGAGCACGACGTGAGTTGATTGCTTGGAGTGTTCACAACATATTGACTGCGTGAGCATAGCAGCTTGGAGTGGGATCGCAGCTGGGGGGTGGGGGGAGAGGGTTGAAGCACCAACGTGTGTTGTGTGATGCCATTGTACTGGTCGATATATTGTCCACTATTGTCCCACAAACTGTCAGGCATGATTTGTTTTAGTTGTGAAGAGACTATATGCAATGCAATGTGACTTTTCTCCTTTATTGGAAAAATAAAGGGACATATTATCAAGGGGGTTTATCTCCGCTTTTTTGGCTTTAAAAGCCAAGAAAGCGGAGATAAAATCATCTCCCTATTACCTAGCTGTCGCTAACACCAGTTAGCGACAGCTAGAAGGAGATAGCGACCATCTTGGGCCCCACTTTGCATGTCAGTGATATTTATCACTAATGACATGCAAAGTGGGCGTGCCAAGATGTTAGCGACTGGAAACAGTCGCTAACATCGCTATCTCCTATTACCAACTTTTGGAGATATTCGCGCTAAGCGCGAATATCTCCAAAAGCTAACACCTGCCCTGAGCAGTTCTTAGCCATGTTATCCAATGGGAGGTGGATAACATGGCTAAGAGCATTAGCTCGGTAATGCATGAATATCGCTGACTTTTCAGCGATATTCATGCATTGCGGCTGTTTTTTATCGCATTTGCGATAAACCTTGGTAATACCAAGGTTTATCTGCGATAAAAATCGCCGCAGCCCAGCGGTATAATTTTGTCTCTAACCAAACAATAGCGATAAATATCGCTATTGCTTGGTAATATGCCCCATAGTCTTTAAAAAAATTAAAAAAACAGCGCCCAACCCTCTGGTCCGATGACTTTCAATTCCAGGAGAAATTAAGCGAAAGGCAGATCGATTTAGTTTCTTAACAATTGCAGTGTTTACATGCTGGAGTGCAAGGCTGCCCTTTTATACCCAGTCAGATTACTGGTTAATCTAACTCCCAGATAATCAAAGTCCTTGACCGTATCTAAAATATTCGAGCTGAGCCTCAGCTTTCCTTTAAAAGATTTATGAAGAATAAAAGCCATAAACTGCGTCTTAGAGCCATTAATCTCAAAGCCAAAATCAATTCAGTCTGTTGCAAATCTATTTAAAACATTCTGCATTCCCATTGGGGTTTCGAAATGAGCAGCGTATCGTCTGCAAAGAGGAGAGAGGGATTTAATCTATTTGCTAATTTAGGGGATTCCCCCCCACAATCGAACAATGCATTGATGAGCCCATCCATTTATAAAGTAAACAGGGTTGGAGCCACAACACAACCTTGACCGACCCCTTTTGAAACACTTATATTTATTGTGAGATCTCCACCTGACTTGGGCATAGTTGTCTTGGTGGAGTCGAAGTATAAGTTGTAGCAGGCCACTTGGCAGCCCGAGATCCCTCAAAGCTGTCCATAATGCGGTACAATTGATGGAGTCAAAGCCTGATTTGAGATCCACAAACACAACATACAGATGTCCCTTCCTGATGGTAACTTCCTTCCGGATGATCAATCGGAGAGGGAACCCCTAATCCAGAGTGCTTGTGGATGCCCTGAAGCCTGCTTGCAGGTCAGACTGGATCTTATCATCCTTAGATGTACGTCGTTACTACGCATGCTTTTACAACGCATGCCTTTACCACACAAGTTTTACAACGCAAGTCGTTACAACGACTTGTGTTGGGGGGCGCTGGATAGTGAATAGTTTAATTTACTATTCCAACTCCAGTCCCCGTGGATAGTAGGAAAGGAGTTGGATAGTAAATTAAACTATTCCCTATCCTACAGCGCCCCCCAGCGCAAGTCGTTGTAACGCTTGTGTTGTAAAAGTTGCGTGGTAAAGGTACTGCGTGGTAAAAGTTGCATTGTAAACGCTGTTCCCCATGTCCTCAATCCAAGAGTGTAGGTGAGTCAAGATCAGGTTACAACAAACTTTCTGTGCATTGTTTATGAGGCTGATTGGCCTATAGTTGGAAGGATCCCTTTTTGCCCCTTTCCTTTAATATAGGAATAATTTAAGCACCTTTCCAAGCCCCTGGGGTGTCCTCCCCACGAGCGGAAGCCTTCAAAGCAGAGTGGAGTACATAACACTATATATTTGGCTCAGATCGATGAAGATCTCCAGGTATTCCATCTAACCCTGGTGCTTTTCCGGATTGCAAGGTACTGATTGCATCCCCAGTCTCTTCCCAGGTAAAACTAACTGCATCCCCTAGTTGCGTCTCAAATAAATAGTCCCCCTCCATCCTCGCTATTGTCATTATCCATCTCCCTACTGTCCCTTGTGTATGTGTATGTATATTTGTAAAGCGCACTGTTACCTCGTTACGTGGCGTCCTGGCGCTGTATACCGCTGGGGAACCCGTCCTGGCTTTCCCTGTGAGAGGGCACCCCAAGGTGAAGCCAGGCATCCCCGGCGTTGCTGGGGCCGTTGTGGAGATTAAGCAAGCTATTGCCCAGAGTTGCAGAGTGGGACCCATAGTTAGCGTAGGCACCTAAGCGAGAATTATCGAGTCCGCGGACATTGACCCAAGACCCTGCCACGTCGGGAATTGAACCCTGGTCTCGGGCTGACCTCTGCTTCAGGGTCTGCCGCTTCTAACCAGTGAGCCACACTTCTCCCCTGGTGCATAGTTTCCAGAAATAATCTTTCCCAAACATGTGGTTGAATAAAGAAGTCCTCTTCCTCAACAATATGGATTGCTCCTTTAGAGAGTTGATGCCAGAAGACTTGCACTCTTTCCTTCTGGACGCCTCCACGAGGGTACGCCCATTCTCGTCCTCCCAACTTCTCTTTGCCTCAACCTGCGTTTTGCTATAGGCTCTGCTTCTCTCTACGCTATGTCATTGCTTTTTCCTTTCTTCACAGCAGAGATTAGCGCTGTTCAAGCTTGTAGACAATTGTAACTCAACACCGTGGCCAAAAAAACATTATCAACTCCAACTTCTCCTGGTAATCCACAACTTCACTCCAGAGCAAGAGTTGAAAACTCTGCCCCTACTTGGTGTTCTCAAGGAATATATGATGTTACAGCACATGCTTTTACAATGCAGTCTTTACATCACAACTACCATTACGTTGCATGAATTTACAACGCATGTTTGACAAGGGGAGCCAAACCAGAACCGATACGTGCATGGTCTGACACCGGAGAGTAGGAACGGGCCTCTCTCCCCTCGCTTTCTACAGCAGTCGGAAAACTGGAGCAGGGCTGAGACACCACTATATTTGTCAGAAGAAGAAACAGGTCCCGGTTTCTTTAACTGGTCCGAGTGTACATCAAGCCCCGCCCTCTTGGATGACGCAGAGGACGTTGAACTGGTAAAACCAGGAAGTGATCAGCCGACGGAGTGTTCTACACCCAGAGGAGGAGAAAGCGAGTGCGGAGAGAGTGCGGAGACTGACGAGAAAAGAGGAATCGACGGAGCAGAGAGCCAAGATCCAACCCGACGTCTACCGGAGTCAGGAGGCCAACGACACGGCGTATCGCCCAGCCACACTTCAGGGGAAGCGTGACTCACACAGGTACGTTCGCGTATCTCCGGTTGGGCGGGAAGGAAGGGTTTTAAACCACCTTAAAGCGTGATTCGGACAAACCCCGTCACTCCCTTTCCTGAGCACAGCCGACAACTCGTACCATTGTTTTTTGTGTGCACCGAGTGACTCCTCACTACCCTTCCCCGGACACCTTGTATATATTGGGCACCCGACTGAAACCAGTCTTCTTTACTTTTGTTACCTCATACTCCGGACCGGTGGACGACCTCCCGATCATCCTGGAGTGGAGAAAACGAGGAAAAGGCTTCCCAAAAGGGCGTGTATCCCCGGAGAAGGAATCCAAAGCACCACTTCCCTACTATAGACTTACTGACCGCAAAAAAAACACCTGTTAAAACCTATAAAAACCCAGTTTGACTCCCTACAGTGTTGTTGCGATTTCCTCCAGCCCGCCACAGCATGCCATTACAACGCTTTTTTTTAAACTACCAGTACAGCGCATTCCATTACAACACTAACCATTACAACACATACCATTACAATGCATAATAATTTTAGGGCAACAGTAGGGTAAGTGTTGGATAGTTTCTGGGTAAAAATTACTAAGTGTTGGATAGTGTAGAGGTAAAAATTACTATTCCCAGTCCAGTGAGTGCAACAGTAGGGAAAGTGCTGGATAATGTGGGGGTAAAATTACTATTCCCATGTACTCCAAAACCCATACCCACCCTAATACTAAAAAATACTCCATTACTTATCTTATAAAGTGTTTTAATGGCATGCATTGTAATAGTATGCGTTGTAATGGCATGTGTTGTAGTGACATGCGTTGTAATGGCATGCATTGTAATGGCATGCGATGTAAAGGTAGTTGCGTTGTAACAGTTGCGTTGTAAACATAGGTCATTCTAATGACTGCGTTGTAATGGATGTTTCCCGTTCTCAAGACTTCACTACAGTAACTCTCTCCTGACTGGCCTCCCCAAGACCTATCTCTCTCCCGTTACATCTTTTATACATTCGGCAGCGCACTTCGTTTATGGGGCCAGAAGAAATGATCACATCACACCGATGCTGCTGACTCTCCACTGGCTGCATCCTGAAGCCAGGGCCTTATGCCAGCACTGCTTCTATTATACACAAGCCAGTGCATATGCTCCACTTCGCGCTACCTGGCTGACAAACTCACGTTCTCATTCTCAGGAAGTGCAACCAGAATATGGAACGCCTTGCCTCCGAAGCTTCGCAACGCCACATCAAGAGCGGTCTTCAAATCAGCATTCGAAGCCTTCCTCCTCCAAAGACATTTTGTGTAGGCTCATCAATGACCCGTATCATGGCTCCAACTACTCCTCTTGATCGGAGCATCTTAAGGCAATCTACAGTAATGTACTTATATCTCACCTGTGCCTTTTGTCTGGCTTGTAATCTTATGTCATTGTAATCAGGTATCTTTGTAACGAACCTTGTTCATTGTATAGTGCTTTGGCACCTTTGGGTGATGCCAGCGCTATATAAATATGCATAATAAAAAAACAAGGGGGTCTAAAGGTTACCCTTGAATGTTGCCCATCTTCCCTGGGGGTACAGAGTTGAAATGTGGATATACGAGGGGGTGCAAGGGTCTTCCTTCCTGCATCGCCACAGAGCCAGGCATGCCTTGAGTATGTGTGGCCTGCATCCTATCTTTAGCTGTAGAAATAAGCCCACTCTCTGGGGCTCAGCAGCCATACCAAGCGGCGACCCACACCAGGCTGCCCATTTACTGACACCTAGAAGCCACTCGGTGTGGGCTCTTAAGTGTGTCCTCTTCCTCCTCTGCAGCTCTGAGCCTTCCAAGGATGGCAGGGACCAGGTTAGCGAAGGGGAAGCTGCCCTCCCGTACCCCCAGACTAGATAGGAGCTCAGCTGTACAACACTTGGGACCTGATTTGTATCTCAGTGGACGGGTTACTCCTTCACAACGGTGACAGATACCCCTTCTGCCGAAATATAAATCCCATTATATCCTATGGGAATTGTGACAGAGTAACACGTCTGCCAAGATGGAAATCAGGCCCTTGGTTCCTACCTTGGGTACATTTGTGCCTTACGAGCCTCGTCTGAGGCCCAGGGTGACTGTTGAGAAGCAGCACCTCAATTGCTCTCACTAGCCTTGTGCTCTGTCGTCCAACACTTGGGTCTCCTCGGGCCCTGTGCACATTTGTTATGCTTGGGTCACCTTGGGCCCTCAGCACCCCTGTGCTTTGAGAACCTGATGTTGTAACCAAGGTGACTCAGATGAATCAGCATCTCAGTGGTTCACACATTAGGGTGCAGGTCTTGGCCATCCCAGACTTGGGTCCCTGAGGGTCCTGTGCACCCCCATGCACTGTGAACATGGTCTGGGAACCCGTGGGACTCTGAGGATGCAGCCTGTCCATGGCTCGACACTATCCTTGTGTTCGCCCCTCCAACCCTTGGGTTCCTGAGGGCCCTGGGCACTTCAATGCCTTGTGAACCTGTCTGAACTGGGGTGGCAGAGTGGGCTAAAGAACGGTGATGGATTAAACCCAGATCTGTTGGCTGGGTGTGAGTGTTTGATTGGTTCAGATGCTCCGTCATTCACCACCCCCTTTTGTACCGCTTTTGGCCGCCATAAGTGTGGCAGGGTATGCTCAGACGTGAGTCCCTTGCTCACTTTGCCACTGGATTCAAGCAAGCCGGGCTGAAGACGGCTGGAATGCCAGAAACCGGTCCTCGGAAGCTTGTTTCCGGTCCAGGAAAGACATGGCTTGGCAGTTTGGGCTGGACTGTTCCCATGAGGCACAGGGTCAGACTGATTTGCATATAGCCATGTCTGAACTGGGGTGGCAGAGTGGGCTAAAGAACGGTGATGGATTAAACCCAGATCTTTTGACTGGGTGTGAGTGTTTGATTGGTTCAGATGCTCCGTCCATCACCACCCCCTTTTGTACCACTTTGTGAACCTGGGGCAGCACCTAGGGCGAGTCCAGGAATCACTCTGCTGAGGCCTCAGCACTACTCTTGTGATCTGCGCCCCAGCACGTCCAGGCCCGGACTGGCCGTTGTGGGCACCGGGCAATCCCCCGGTCGGCCGGAAGGGTGGGGGCCGGTTTTGGGCCCTGGGGCCGTTTTTGTTGCAGAGCCGTTTTTGCAGCATAGCTGCAAAATCGGCCCTGTAACAAAATCGGCTGAAAAGCGGCCCTGGCAAAGCGCTCGCCCCCTTCCCGCCCGGGGGGCGGGGGCGCCGGCCGAGCACTTTGCCAGGGCCGGTTTTGGTTCCCAGTCCGGCCCTGGGCACGTCCCTCTCCAGGACGGCTTGTGGGCCATCGAGCTGGGTCATTCAATGCAATTAGGGTCAGTTTCTATCATCATTTCTGATTTAGAAGAAAGACCACTCCTGAGAACACCCAAATCATGGCCTTACTACTTGTCAGTGGATAACATCTTAATCCTGACCCTCCAGGCATACAGCAAATATCTTGTAAACACTAGCCATTTGGTAGTGTCAGATCTCAACACACTTAGAGCTTCTGATGGCCGTGTAAATGACAAAAGTCGACATGCCGGGATTGTCCACCTTTTTCTAATATGTGCATAACCAGGGCAAATAAACAGGGCTAAGACTTCACACAGGATACAGCGGGGTTACAGTAGCATTCTTCCATTTACTTTTGATGACATTCAAAGGCAAAATCCCAAACCTAAATTGTAAATAAAGTCCGCGTGCGTGTGGGGGTTTGATTTCCATCCATAAAAATTTCAAACTGAAAACAAATTTTAAAATCTAAAAACCAGTTAAAATGCTGGTTGCTACCACATTGAAACATAATACCTGAATTTAATGGCAAAATAGTTTTTTAAAAGGGTAACACTTCTTTCGAGACAGTTTTTGGATCCTCCCACAGTTCCCCCATCCCCAGTTTGAACAACCACCGCTTAATCTCCATAAACCACACCCCCCGCTCAGCTCGTTTGTTGACTGGGATCTGGCTGTTACTGGACAAAATCTTACCCAGAACCCTTCAGTACAACAATGTGTGAGATGCTCTTGAACCCAAGTTCTGACCAGCCCAGAAACAGTGGAGTGTTTATTGAAAGGTTTAAAAGTGATCTTATGAATTTATTTCCCACCACCTCTAGGCGCTTCCAAACTCCACAACTCAGCACCATAAAGAGCAGCGTCCAACCCTCTGCCCGATGACGTTCAATTGCAGGAGAAATTAGGCACAAGGCAGATCGATTCAGTTTCTTAACAATTGCAGTGTTTACATGCTGGAGTGCAAGGCTGCCCTTTTATACCCATTCAGATTACTGGTTAATCTAACTCCAGATAATCAAAGACCTTGACCTTATCTAAAATATTCGAGCCCAGCCTCAGCTTTCCTTTCAAAGATTTATGAAGAATAAAAGCCACAAACTACGTCTTAGAGCCATTAATCTCAAAGCCAAAATCAATGCAGGCTGTTGCAAATCTATTTAAATTAACAACAGACACAATGATTTCATAACAAGACCGGAGGCTCCATAATGCAAAGTCTTTTATTGCAGCCCCAAGCAGCCGCATACATCACAACAGACTAAGCTCTAAAACAGAACAATGGCAACACATAAAGCCCATGAGACAGCAATAATCTGCCTCTTTTAAATGCGGCTCCAAGCAGATAAATTGGCTCTTTCTTATTTACGTTATGTAACTTATTTACTTATGTTAGATTATTTTCTTCTAACTTTTTCTTTCAGGGTGTGTCTGTTTGAAGTGTGGCCTCCACCCCACCCCTTCCACACCCTTTCCTACTAATCTCCAATTTATGGAGATTTTCACCTGTTCGCCCTTCGCGATTGTTTCCCCTTTTTTGGTCTGGGCTTTCTCTTCTCCTTGTCTGTGAATAGTTATTTACTCCTCTAGTTTTACCAACCAATTTACTCGCGCCTCAAGCGCTCTCTTCTCTTTCTCCGCTTTGAACTCCAGCGCCTCGTTCGGCGAGGGTATTGCGGATTGGAACCCAATCTGGAGCTTTGTGTCCGGTTAATCCCGATACACCCTCCGCACCCCCCCCCACCCCCGGCGCCGCAACCGATAGCGCGTGCCTTTACTATCCAAAGCACTTACCTTACCGTTAGCGCTGACACGCGTGCCTTTGATATCTGACACGCTCGTCTTCCCGATAACGCGTGCCTTTCAGGAGCGCTGTCTTCACCCTCCTCGATAGCGCTCCTATGTCCACTCACTCTCTGGCTCCGGCTCATTAAAGACACGGAGGCTGACATTATCCCTCCCTCCCACTAAATCCTTCATTATCCTGCCTGTAATGTCGCCTCCTTGCCCCCACACTATGCACTGAGCCTCTGTACGTTGTATAACTTCTTTATTCAACTTATCATAAGGCAATGTGAGCATTAGGGCGCCGAGCGTCTGCACTACTCTCGCTCCGGTCGCCAACTGCCGTTATCCCGGTTCGCGCCTTTCACCAATGTCCTCTTGCGCATGCGCGCGCCCCACGCTCCAGTCTATAGCGTGACGCGTCATCGCGTTCACGCTCATAGACTAGAGCGCACACTACATATCTCCCCTTTTTACAGAAAACAAAACAACCTTTCCCCAACTCTCACTGTGTGTCCATAGTCCTCAAATGTGTCTCTGGAGGGCACTCAGGTTTGGCGATGCCTATGGCTAGTGTCCACTCAATTCAAAGTCTCTATATCGAGAGGGCACAGTGACTGCCCTGCCACTACGGGTGTGTCTTACCGGCATGTTCTCTTCCACCTCTCTCTCTCCTCTCGATCTCTCTCCATCTTTCTGATCTCCACTATGCACTACACCGGCCGGTGTAGTGTCTCTGGCGGTAGACGCTGTGCTGGGAATTTCCGCCTCACTGTCCTCTCCTGCTCCATCGGGCAGGACTTCAGCGTCGTGCTCTGTTTGAGGTCTGGCTTCTTGGGAATCCACTTGTATCTCTATCTCCTCGTGCTTGGGCCACACAACTATCTTGTTAACTCTGGCCATGCGGTCTTGGGACCACACCCTGCCGTCGCTGAGGAGGGCTGCCCTGCCTCGCACCTCCTTGACCTGTAAGGGCTGGCTATACTTGCTTTCGCCTTTCTTTTGTAGGGTAGGGAGTTTGACCCTGACCCATTCTCCTTCTTCCAGCTCTGTCCCTTTCGCATTGCGACGTTTATCATAGTGTGCGGCATAGATCTTCTGGGCCTTCTCCAAGTTGTGCTGAACCACCGCAGGGGACCATTTGCTGGTGATGGTCTTCTCCCTCCATACTACGTTGTCTCGGGTGAACGGGTGTCGTCCTCTTAGCACTTGGAATGGACTGTACCCCACGGCCGTGGGGGTGATCCTGTAGGCCCACAGCATACTCATCACTTCGGTCTCCCAGTCCTTTCCCTGCGTGATGGCTGCCTGTATGGAGCCCATTAGCACGCGGTTGAACCGCTCCACTTGACCATTGCATGCTGGGTGATAGACGGCCGTGTGTTTTGACTCAATCCCATTCCTCCTCATAAACCTAATCCATTTGTCTGAAACAAACTGCGGCCCATTGTCACTGAGGATATATTTGGGGATACCTTCTCTTAGGAACACCGTCGTTAGGAATTTCAGTATCGTGTCCGTATCCATGGTCTCCTGGATGTCCACTTCAGGCCATTTGGAATACTTGTCTATTACCACACATAAATACTTGTTGACCCCTTTACTGTCCAGGACCGGCCCTAGTATGTCGATGGCCACATTCTCCCAGGGGCTCTGCGGAGTGTCGAACTTCCCCAAGGCTGGTCGGAGTGGTCTTAGCACTTTGTCCGCTCCTTGGCACTGGCCACACTCCCTCACTTGCCTTTCTATGTGGACATCCATGCCTGGCCACCAATACATCTGCTTGACACGTGCCTTGGTCTTCACAATACCCAGGTGTCCTTCGTGAAGTTGTGTTAGCAACCTGGATATCAGTGATTCTGGTGGTACGACCCTCTCACCTCTGTAAATGAAAATTCCCGAGTCACTTAGGGACAGTTCCTCTCTCATTTCGTAGAACCTCCATACTCCTTCAGTGAGCTTCCTTTTGTCAGGCCAGCCCAACGTCAAATGTCTCTTTATCTCCACCTTTTCCACGTCCTGCTCATAGGCAGCCGCCCATTCCTGGATACTTATCGTCGTCTCATGGTCTTCCATGCTGGCCACCATCTCTTCCCTATCCGGGGCCTCCTCCGGCGCCTCTTCCATCGCCGCAGCCCTGCTGAGGTAATCTGCAACCCTGTTTTGCGTGCCTGGTAGGTACTCCACATCATAGGTGTAATCGAGTAGCTTAAGAGTCATTTTTGCTATTCTCGGGGTCGCTGTCTCATGGCCCGAGGACGTCAAGACTTTGATCAGGGGTTTATGATCGGTTTGAAGCTTGAATCTTGTGCCCCAAACGAACTGCCGGAACTTGCCCATGGCCCAGGTGACCGCCAACATCTCTTTTTCAATGACGCTGTACCTTTGTTCCGTCGGGGACAGCGCGCGTGAAGCAAAGCTGATCGTTTCGGTAGATCCATCTTCCCTCACCTGTGCCAGAACCGCTCCTAAGCCCTTATCACTGGCATCAGTGGTCACTATGGTCTTGCCCGAGGGGACATACCCTTGCAGTGGAACAGCATGGCTGATGCAGTCTTTTATCGTGTCAAATTCCACTTGCGCTTCTGAGTCCCACTCAAACTTCGTCTTGTCTCTGATGAGTTGCCTCATTCTGTATGTCCTGGTGGCGAAGTGCCTCACAAACTTGCTATAATACTCGGCCATTCCAAGGAATGACCGCACTTCCTCCTTGGTGCTAGGAGCTTTGGCATTCCTGATGGCCTTCACATTTTGTTCCTTGGGTGATATTCCCAGCGTGCCGATCTCATGCCCTAAGTATGTCACTGAGTGGGTTCCAATCTTGCATTTGCTCCATTCCGCAGTTAACCCCTTGTTTTGCAGCACTCCCAGGACTCTATGCAGCTTGCTGTCGTGGTCTCTTTTGGAGGCGCCCATCACCAGGATGTCATCCTGAAAGTACTGTACCCCCGAGATGTCCTTGAACAGCCGATGCATCAGCTTCTGGAATACAGCCGCTGCGGATGCCAGGCCAAAGGGCATCCTCCGGAACTGGTAGCACCCAAAGGGTGTAATGAAGGCGGTGTACTTCCTACTCGAAGGATGCAGCTCAATCTGATAGTACGCTGACGTGAGATCTATGGTGGAGAAGTGTGTTACCCCTTTTGTCCTAGCGAGCATCTCCTCGATTCTGGGCAGGGGAAATCTCTCCACTATGAGATTTTTGTTGAGCTCGCGGAGGTCAACACAGAGACGAACCTGTCCATTGGGTTTCTTGACCACCACTAAGGGGGATAGCCACTCCGCACTGTCCACCGGCTCTATGATGCCTTGCTCCTCCAGCCTCAGAAGTTCTTGTTGTACCGCTCCGCTAGTGGAAATGGGTATGTTCCTGACTTTGTGTACCACCGGTACAGCTCCCTCCTTGAGGACCATTCTGTGGACAAACTTGTCCAGTTTTCCGACTGAGCCATCAAAAACCTTGGGGTAAGCAGATTTCCAGTCTTCATCTCTAGTGAGGGGCCACTCATCCGTCAATAGAATCTGCTGTTTCCCGCCTGGGTTGAGTATGATTCCTAGATCCCCAGCGTCTCTCCACCCCAGCACTGAAGGGCCCTTCTCCGCCACATACAGGGTGCACGTGGCAGATCTTCCTCTGAATTCAAATGTGAAGTCTCGGCACCCCACCAGTGGAATGGCGTTCTCGGTATACGAGATGGGTTTGATGTCCGGCGGCCATAGGTCCGGCCCCACTACTGGCGCGAAGTCTTCTTCCCATATGGATCTTTGCACGATGGTCCAGGGAGATCCTGAATCGACAGCCACATGTACCTTCACTCCCCCTATCAGCATGTCCGTGCGAGGCTTATCTCTTCGCTTTCCCGCCACTTCCAGCACCTGGTCCTCGATGCATAGCACCAAATCTCCATCTTCCAGGTCGTCTTCCTCGCTGATGTCCGCTGTGGCCGAATCGACGCATTTGACCGTGGACTTCTTCCCTTTCTTGCGGCATACCTTTTCAAAATGGCCGACCAGGCCACAAAACGCGCATCTGGCGCGGAACGCGGGACAGCGTTTATCTTGGGCCGAATGCGCCGTGCTGCCGCATCTGTAACACGCAAACTTGTTGTCTGACCCTGGGCGGACCGTCTGTTTCCCCGTCCATCTCGACTCCTTCCTCTGGTCTCCATACATCCCTCTGGGTTTGCTGGGCTGGGGCGCCTCGTTGATCTTGTTAATCATCTGTCTCGGTGCGCCCTCTCGTTTGGCTGCATCAGCGCCGCGTTTAGACATTTCTGCATTCTTGACCATTGCAACAACTTCTTTGAGTGATGTCTCGTTCTGCGCCCATAGTTTGTCCTGGACAGCCCTGCTGGTGGTATGCATGACAATCTGGTCTTTGATGTACTCCTCCTGTAGAGCACCATACTGGCACGTGATGGCCAGACGTCGGAGCGCTGCCACATAGTCATCAATCGATTCGCCGGCCTCCTGCTTCCTCTGTTGGAAATTATACCGGTCTATGGAGACACAAACTGCTGGACGGTAATGGCTGTCCAAGTCATCTAGTGCATTCTTGAAGACATCCGTCTCAGTCGCGCCCCTTTCCTTGGGCACCAGGTTTTTGAACACTCTCACCCCTTCCGGGCCCAGGTTGTGGAGTAACAGTCTCTTCTTTCTTTCCGGGGTGAATGCCCCTTCATTTTCATCTTCAAGTGCCTCAATGTAGTTTTGAAAATATTCCTTCCAATCCTCCCATTTTAACTGTGGTTCCCCCGGTCTGGGCAGGAATGGGACAGGGGCCATCAGGGCCGACGCTTGATTCGCCATTTTGGCCTCGCCTCTGGGGTCTACCGCCTGGGCACTGTGTTGGACGGGTACACCGGATGCTCCTGCACTCCCTGCCGTGTCACCTTGCCCTCTGGGACTTCCTGGGGTGTTGTCCCTTATAGCCTGCGTGGGGTTGTCAGTCTGCGCCCCTTCCTCTGTCTTGGGGTTGATGCCTTTGGCTGCCAGGGTGCTGGCTGTAAGCTCCGTTCCCTAGCACAGCACTGACCTGGGTGTTCAAGCTGTATTGTCGGTTATACTCGTGCTGTTGCGCTGCTGCCACGCCCTCTGCTCATCCTTGTTGCTGTTCTGTCCTTCTGGTTGGTGTGGAGCTGTTGGAGGGTGCCTGCTCCTGGCCACTGTGCTCAATGGTGTTCGTGGTCCCAGCCTCGTCGCCAATGTAATGTCGCCTCCTTGCCCCCACACTATGCACTGAGCCTCTGTACGTTGTATAACTTCTTTATTCAACTTATCATAAGGCAATGTGAGCATTAGGGCGCCGAGCGTCTGCACTACTCTCGCTCCGGTCGCCAACTGCCGTTATCCCGGTTCGCGCCTTTCACCAATGTCCTCTTGCGCATGCGCGCGCCCCACGCTCCAGTCTATAGCGTGACGCGTCATCGCGTTCACGCTCATAGACTAGAGCGCACACTACACTGCCTTAATTGTAATCACTGTGGGGTGACTTTAGCGGAGTAGCAGCGAGATTCCTGTCGAGCCTCCGCGGACCCTTCACGGCGCCTGGAGCCGGAACACCAGCAGGTCAGAAGTGCGGCGCCGGAGGGCCGCGAGGCAGCGGTCTAGAGTTGGAGGCCAGTCCGCGTTGCGTCGCTCAATGTGCGGCGTCCGCAGCGGACCTGCCTCGGGGACTGCCTTACTGGGACTTGGAGGCGGACGCACAGGTGTGCTACAGTGGGCGTCCTGCCCGATGAACATCGGAGGGACCGGGCGGCGCGGACCGCACCCCTCGCCCCCTCGGCGCTTGAGGAGGAGCTGCATCGGAGCAGGGCTCTGCTCCTGGTTAGACAGGGGCGCGGCCCCCCTTAGCTCATGGGAGGCCGCGATTGAGGGGGCCCGTGTGTGTCACAGGCGGCATCCCGTCTGGACCACTGTGGCGGCTGTGACTCGAGTGGCGGTGACTCTGGGCGGACTTGCCTGAGGGCCTTGGGGGCGGCGTTTCCGGCTCCTGGTGGGCCCACGGTCATCTGGAGGCTCGGGCCGGCGCCCCTCATCGAGACTGGTAGGAGAGTACGGCGGGCTGCTCTGACGCCCCGTCAAAGGTGTGAAAGCATACGGGGCCGCCTAGGGAGCTGAGAGTTTGGGCAGCCGGAACGAGGTGGGAGTCACCAACCCCGGGCGCCATTATTATCCTGGGCGTCTTGCCATTTCGAAGACTCCCTGTCCCTCGGACTGTTTGCACCCGGGGCCCTACACCAGGAGACGCTGGGACCTTGAAACAATAGCAATCAATTTAAAAATTCCTCTTTAATAGTCACAATACATTTAATCAATGATAAGCCTTGATAGAGCTTGAGATAGAAAGATTTCCAGATTCCAATAATCTCTCCAGTATCCTTCATTAAATACTAAATAGGTTTTGTTTACCTTGTTATTTCTTTCCCCGATGTAAATTTATTGATAATTAATAAGAGTGTCACATTTACCTGTCTGTTTTGTTATCTCTGTTATCTTCTCTTCTCTTTTCTTGATCTTGATATAAAATGAAGCATTATTTTGTCATTTATGCATTTATGTATGTACTATTGCATTTCCATAGGAGTGTCTACGTTTTTTGCATTATCAATATGTATATTTATCATGGAAGTAACCTCATAAGCGGCCTATCATGTACTGTTTTCTAGCATTAGGCAATGGATTATACCACAAGTTGCACTTTTCATATGCACTTTATACTATATTGTAACTGTTTTTTTTAAATATTGCTTGTTTATTTTTAGATATATTATAGGAGATGGTATCTTCCTGATGAAGACACCCCTGTGTCAAAACGCATTGAAGAAACCCATCTTTTCTCTATATTAACTTATATATTATATATACTGTTGACCAATTAGTCTTGATTTTGTGTATAGAGAACTTTTAATCCCCTTTTTTTTTAAAGAAAATGTACTAGACATTATTTTATCTCATTTTTATAAAATTTATTAAATTGAATAATTTAACAATTTAAAGCGCATATTTGTTTTCTTTGTTTAGTCACATTGCCGCCTTTCTTATTTTGCCTGGGCCTGTTACTTGTCACAAAAAGACGCTGGGACCTTGGGACAGGCTGGCGTGAATGTCTTGAAGCAGCCTCTTCGACTAGACTTGGGCGAGAGTAGCCGGTCTGGGAGCGACGCCACCCTATAGTGCAGTTTGAGCGGCTGCCAGGGTTGAACAGTTGCCTCTGAAGTAGGGGTCCGGCTGGAGGTGCGGTCAGGCGCATATATTTGATCTCTGACTACTGGCCCAGTGGAGCGCCTTGGGTGGCGGGTGTGGCCTGCCAACTGCCCCGCACGTGGGTGTTGCATTGTGATTAGCTGCATTTGGCGGTACCTACAGTGAAGCATGGGATGAACCGACAAATCACAGACTAAATTGTCCTTCGAGCAAAGGCGCTCGAAATCCCAGGATGCAGCTGAAGCAGCTAAGGAACGTACACACACGGCTACCTCGGAAGAAACTAGCTCGGACATCAAAAGCTTGCTCATTGCCATGGAGAAGGGCTTGCGGACTAGCATGGCATCACTGGGCACTAAAATAGACGCGCTCACGTACAGGATGGACAGAATGGCGGAGCGCCTTGATAAGCATGCCGAGAGACTGGATATGTCAGAAAGAAGGATCACTGAGGTGGAAGAAGCCCACACTGAGCTGGATTCGGGGCAGAGACAACTTGGCAAACTGATGCAAACCCTGCAAGATAAGACGGAGGACCTAGAAGCCCGCTCGCGGAGATGCAACCTACGTATAACGGGCCTGCCAGAGACGACTGCCAAGGGGAACATGGAGTTGTTCGTCGATGTTCATCGTGGAACGTGCGCACCGCTCGCTGGGACCCCGACCCCGGCCACGGCCGGGAGCCCCTCCACGCCCAATTATTGCAAAATTGTTAAACTACAGAGACAGAGATGCGGCTCTGCGTCTGGCACGTGAAAAAAAGTCGCTGCAATATGAGGGATCGGAGATCTCGCTTTATCCGGACTTCACTGCCAGGGTCCAGGAGGCCAGGAAGCACCTTTTCCCACACAAGAGGCAACTGCGGGAACTGGGCCTCGACTACGCCATGCTATACCCCGCCAGACTGAGAGTTAATCATCAGAGGAAATTCCATCTGTTTACTGACCAGAAAGCACTGCAGCAAGCACTAGGAGTGGTTGAAAGCACATCGCCACGAGTCTGCTTCTGCTCCGGCAGAGGAAGAGCCAGATGGGTGGCTGGATGAACAGGACTGATGCCTGCCGTCTTGTGGTGCGGGTGGGAGCGAGGGGTAAGATGTGAGATAAGTCTGTGTTCTATTTGACATTGTGACTTGGCCTATGTTATTAATCTGCAATAACAGGGAGCTTTATGAGGTGGGATGTATTCAGCTCCTGCGGGACTATGAGGTGGGGGTTGGTTGCCCCGTCCCCTTTGGGGCGCACCAACGAGTGCAGATGGTCCCTGGGTGATACGCATAACCCGCTGAGCTGGGTCCTCGTTTATTAGTGCTGGGTGCCAACGCTACATATGTGCGTAGGGATTCTACATTGATGGAACAAGGGTACAGTGGAGGGCCCACAGGTTTGCAATGGGGCACACATTTTTGCACTACGGAGGCAGGAGGAGGGGTGACTGGCCTTCTGGGACAGGTTTAGTTCTGACTTGTCGCGAAGCAACCTCTGCCCTCGAGTGCTGTGCACCTACCTCGTCCCCTTCTGGGACTATCTGTTTTGGTGGGGGATGGGAAGGGGGTTTCCTAGAATCTGTTTGACCAGGTTGGGGGAGGTCAGCTGTGGTGGGAGGAGAAATGTTTGGAGGCAAGGGAGTTCTGTTGAGATGTTGGGGGGGAGCCAGAGGACGCACACACACTGCTTAGAGCACACACAAGCGGAGGGCGAGCACCCATTCTACCTAGTGATTGCACGGAAGGTGGCCACGACGGAGGAGGACGGCCCCGGATGGGTGTACGACCTTGGAGCTGCCACTATGACAAGTCTGGGGGAGGATGGCAGTAACGGGTGACACAGAAGCCCCCAGGACGATTGATACATTCAGGGCACTCACGTGGAATGTCCGAGGTCTTAATGCTCATCGGAAGCTCGGCAAAGTCCTGAGTTACCTGCAGCGACAGCAGATTGATGTGGCGCTTCTGCAGGAGACTCATCTACCTCAGACTAGTCCAATGTTGGGTAGCAGGGGGCTCACTGGGAACATTGCCTCGGCGGGGTTTACATCGCATGCTAGGGGGGTACTGACATGGGTGAACCCCATATCGCAATAACATTGGAACTACTGAACGCAGTCACGGCGGGACGCTTTGTTATATCTCGATGTAAAGGGTATGGGTTGGATCTGGTGCTGATCAATGTGTATGGGCCAAACTTTGATTGTCTGGAATTTTTTGAAACGCTAGAGACAGGATCCGGCGCTTACCGCCACACGCAGCTCATATGTGGAGGGGACTTTAATTTGGTACTCGATCCGAGGCTAGATAGATCGGCGGGCCCCGTCCGCAGACCCTCTGCAGCCGTGCGTCAGTTAGACTGCACCATAACAAGTTTATTTATTTATTTATTTATTTATTTATTTATTTATTTATTTTTGAGATTTATAAAGCGCGAACGTATGCCCGGGGGCGTCTTGGCGCTGAAAACTCAACTCATGTCTCTTGCAATGTGAATCCAGACTAATTTACTGTGTGAATAGCCATGTCTTTAGACTTTTACGAAACGTATAAAGGGAGTGATTTAATCTGATTGAGAGCGGGAGTGAATTCCACAATCTGGCAGCTGTAACTGAAAAGCGTCTGTCACCCCATGAGAGAGTCTTAGTACGGGGCACAGTTAATTGGTGCAAAGTCACTGATCTTAGTTGCCTAGCTGGAAGATATGGTATAAGCTGGTTTCTCAGAAACTGAGGACCACAGCGATGCAGTGCTTTGAATACCAGACAGAGTGTTTTGAATTCTATCCGCTTTTTTATGGGTAGCCAATGATACTTGCGGATGGTATGAGCAATAGGTTTGAATTTGGGGGTTTTTGATAGTACTCTGGCCGCGGCATTTTGCACTAATTGCATTTTATTGATAACCCAAACTTGAGCATTGGCCAGAATGCCATTGCAATAGTCGAGAGAAGATAGTACAAGCGTACTAACCAAGGTTTTGCCTGCACTGTCGGGTAAAAACTGAAGAATTTTTTTGATAAGTTTTAGTTCGTAAAAAGCTGATACTGCTGTCTGATTAGCATGCGCGGAGAAGTTGAGATGGTCATCAAACACTACTCCTAAATTCCTGACCTTTGCAACAGGCTTGGGCAAGGTTCCAAATGATGACGGCCACCAGATAGATGACCACAGTGGTGAGATCTTTCCAAAGATGACCACCTCGGTCTTCTCGGAGTTTAGCTTAAGGCAGCTTGAGGACATCCAGTCTCCAATTGCTTGCATGCCCTCCTGAAATCGCTTCGCCACCTCATCTCCATTGTTGTAAATGGCGAGGACTAGCTGGGTGTCATCTGCATAGGAGGTGAGGCCCATCCCGTATTGCTTGATGACTCTGGCAAGGTCCGACACATAGATATTAAAGAGTGTCGGACTCAGGGATGGTCCTTGAGGACCCCCACAGGGTAGAGAAAGCTCAGCTGATTGAAATGGCCCCAAAGTAACTGTCTGAGTTCTGTCAGACAGAAAAGAGGCTAGTAGGTTTTTTGCTCTCAGTTGTACGCCCATCCGTCCGACACGGTCGATCAGGATGGAATGATCGACCGTGTCGAAAGCCGCAGAGAGGTCCAGCAGTACAAGTACTGCTGTACCCCCCTGATCTTTAATGACCCTGATGTCATCGGCGGCCTTTATAAGGGCGGTTTCCGTGCCGTGGAATTTACGGAAACCAAACTGGGTGCTGTCCAACAGTTGATGATCCTCTAAGTACTCAGACAGCTGCTGGTTCATGGCTTTCTCTACCACCTTAGCCAAAAAAGGAAGACTGGCTATTGGTCTGAAATTTTTCGGATCATTCATGGCCAGATGCTGTTTTTTTAGGAGAGTTTTCAAGAGAGTACTCTTCAAAGCATTAGGGTATAACCCTGAGGTAAACATGGCATTGCATAATTGCATGACTACTGCTGCTATTAAGTCCAGGAAAGACTGAAGAATTTTTGGGGGACAAGGATCTAAAGCCGATCCTGTTTTTATATTATTAATTAGGTCCCTAGTTTGTTGCTCAGTAATTTCTTTAAAATAAGAAAAGGAGATTTCAGAAGAGGGGTCGTGAGTGGGGTATGTAGAGGAATTGTCTTTGGCAGAGAAAGCTGTGTAGATGTCATTGAGTTTGGTATAAAAGAAATTAGCCAACGCATCACAGAATGCTTGTGAGGGGGGTGGAACCAAGGCAGGGGAGTTTCCCGCTAATTGTTTAACTACCTCATATAGCTGTTTATTCGAATGTTTAGTGTTCTCAATTTGAGTACTAAAATACTTTCTTTTCGCCTCAGTAATCATTTTTTTATAGATTGCTAAAGACTCCTTGTAACAAGATCTATCTTCGGCATCGTAGAGTCTACGCCAAGTCCTCTCCCTATTCCTGCAAATTTGTTTCTGTGTTCTTAGTTTTTCCGAGAACCATGGGGCAGACGGAGTGGACCTGTTTCTGGATATAGTTTTTAGAGGTACCAGCTTCTTTATAGCATTGCCTAGCCAGTCTGTGTATTGAGATAAAGCAGAGTTAGGATCGTCTGCAAAGGTCGGGCTGGTAGTGATCAGTGATTCTCTGAAATCTGTGTTGTTTAGATCACTCCACACCTTAAAAGTGGTTCTGGAGGGGTTAATAGGCCTGCCTGATGAAACATCATTGGAGAGAATGTCACACAGCACGGCATGATGGTTGGACCATGTGAGCGGAAGAATATCCTTTAAAAGTATCCCTTTAAAGCTGGAAAAGATGCCATCTAACGTATGGCCTGCCTCGTGTGTGGGCAGAGAAACCAGTGGAGATAGCCCCAACATTTCCATATCCGACAATAAGGTGTATGTTTCGTTATCGTCAGATTTCTCTAAGTGGAAGTTAAAATCACCTAGGATCGTGAAACCGTCCTCCGTTGCGAGTGAATCTAAAAGATGGTCAAAATTAGACAAAAATTGTGTACGTGCTCCTGGGGGTCTATACAGCAAAATTCCTTTTAAGTTGTGCGAAGGTGTTAGCAGAATGGAAAAATGTATGGCTTCGCACGAAATTAAATGTGTAGGAGACAGCTTCACCGGGAAGGTGTTGCTAGCAAGTTTAGACTTAGAAGACGTTTGGAGAGCTGGACACCCAGAACAGGGTGGATACACTCATTACTCAACCTACCACAATATCCAACAAACACCTTGCCTGACTGTGCCCGAGGGTGCAGTCCTTCTGGAGTGCCGTCTTTGCGGAGCTCAGCAGAATTAGAGAGGTGGAGCTGGGCCCAGCCCCGGCGCTTGCGCTCTTAGGCTACACTAAACAGTTACCTAGGTCATCGCACAGACTGGTTGGCATGGGTTTACTCATGGCGAAGCGAGTAGTGGCTTTGTGCTGGTTGAGGGCCAACTCCCACGGTTCACCGCTGGACGCAGGATATGATGTATTGCTACACACTGTCTGAGACTTACAATGAGCTACTACCTCCTAGGAGCCGCCCGAAAAAATGTTGGGGGCTGTTTCAGACCTATATGAATAGCAAGGGGGGGGAGAGAGAGGAGGAGCCCAGTGCAGGGGAGGAGGAGGCTACAAACGAAGAAGACTTGGGGTGAATGATGTCCATCGGGGTGCTTACATGCTGATTGTCTTGTGAGGTGGTCCGCCTAGTCAATTTAAATGCTCCTCAATGTTCTGTTCGCCGCCTGCCCGGTCCATGAGTTGTTGGCTAAATTGGCTGTGTGGTACTAGTAACGGGTGCTAGAGATGTGTAAACTTGAACTTCTGCTCTGTGTGTGCGGGGGGGGGGCTCGTGGACTGCCGGGGATTGCTTTTTCTTGATTTGTAAAACACAATAAAACAATTAATAATAATAAAAAAATAATTTACTGTATTCCATTCATTTGCCGCTGCATTATTGTTTATTACATTTGATTATAATGCATTCTATTGTTGTATTGTAGAAAATTATTTGCCTTTCTGCAAGTTATTTTTTCGGAACTTATATTTATTTTCTCTTTTCAGAAAATCCTTGATTTCTGCTTCTCATCATTATCATCCTTGGATTCCCTTTCATCATCCATTTACTCATCGTTGTCACTCTTCATTTTTCTTCATTCGTTCTCCATTGGAAGTTTAACCTGGATTTAAGACTTTTTTGAAGTTCTTCCTTTCTTGGACTGTTCATTTAAAAGAGGCAGATTATTGCTGTCTCATGGGCCTTATGTGTTGCCATTGTTCTGTTTTAGAGCTTTCTCTATTGTGATGTATGCGGCTGCTTAGGTCTGCAATAAAAGACTTTGCATAATGTCAGCCTCCGTGTCTTTAATGAAATCCAGATTCTCTAAACATGTTAATATGAGAATCGCAATTCCTGTGGAATAGTACAACCATCTATTCTGGTATGGGTGTCCACAATCCCATTGAAGAGGGTTCGGTTGATGTCAAAAGGAGAAGAGACCGCATACACCTTTGTTTCTTATTTTTAACAATCGTTTTTTAATAATAAAGGATTAAGCAAATATTTACAGAAGGTGATAAAACAATAGTGCGCGGTGTCCCCAGTGAAAATGGAACCTAAAAGATCAGTGACATATTTGTGACATATGCGCTCGGTTTCCAAAATTTCATAAAGTCGACCTTCTCAAATGACACACAGTAAGAACAGCGTGTACACACAATGATAAGCGCTGGGCAATGGTTCGCTTTAGTTGTTTTGTCGACGACGCTTCGACCCTCTGTGCAATGTAGGGTCCCCTACCCTCACATTGGGATGTCCCCTCATTCTTAGGTCCTGTCCTTGTGAGATTGAACAGGAGGCAGAAACAGCGAGAGAGAAGCAGGAAGGAACAGAGGGGTATATTACCAACAACTAGCGATAATTTTTGTCTCTAACTTGTTTAGAGACAAAAATTATCGCCGCACATCGGCGATTTTTATCGCAGATAAACCTTGCTATTAGCAAGGTTTATCGCAAATGCGATAAAAAACGGGCGCAATGCATGAATATTGCTGAAAAGTCAGCGATATTCATGCATTATCGAGCAAATGCTCTTAGCCATGTTATCCACCTCCCATTGGATAACATGGTGAAGAACTGCTCAGGGCAGGTGTTAGCTTTTGGAGATATTCGCGCTTAGCGCGAATATCTCCAAAAGTTGGTAATAGGAGATAGCGATGTTAGCGACTGTTTCCAGTCGCTAACATCTTGGCACGCCCACTTTGCATGTCATTAGTGATAAATATCACTGACATGCAAAGCGGGGCCCAAGATGGTCGCTATCTCCTATTAGCTGTCGCTAACTGGTGTTAGCGACAGCTTGGTAATAGGGAGATAATTTTATCTCCGTTTTCTTGGCTTTTAAAGCCAAAAAAGCGGAGATAAACCCCTTGATAATATACCCCAGAGATGCTTCGAGTTTCACCAGGAGAAAGGAACTTTAGTAAATTTGAAGGTGATGGCGCAACTGAGAAAAGTTCAGTCACAAGTTCATTCCTGTTCGTAAACCTTGCATTCTTGATAGGGCCCAATGGTTTTGTAGGCTCCTGCCACCCTATTAATAATCTAGTAATGCCAGGGATTATCTGGGACTGGTGCCTGCACTCCTTAAATTTGAAAAGAGGTTGCTAGGTGTCTCTTGAGTGACATGCAAGTGCGTTAAGTGAGAAGTATCTAGGGAGCATATTACCAACGATTAGCGATATTTATCGCTAACAATGCTTAGCAACAAATTTTTTAACGCTAAGCATCGCCGGAAATTATCACAGAGATAACTTGTTATTAGCAAGGTGTATCTCAGAAGTGATAAAAATCCTCGCGCTAACTGCCAAATGAGAGATTATCGCTGGAAAACCAACGATAATCTCTCGAAGTTTGGCGTTAGCTTGATGATAGGGGCTCACAAACTTAGCCATGATATCCACCTTCCATAGGATATCATGGCTAAATCAGGAAAATACCAGGTGTAAAAAAAGCAGTGCTAACCGCGGTTAGCGC